>NC_065531.1:81535727-83935727 GCF_020184175.1 Aphis gossypii
TTTAAATATGCAAAGATATCTTGTATATTTTATAATTGTATGAAAATAAATATACATTTTTGTAAATATCACAAATTTAATATTTATTTTAATTTTTAATTTTTAGATCTGAAAATATTTCAAACACGACAGATGACAAAAAGACGTTGATCGAGTCTCGATCAATAAATTCTTCACTACATCATCTGAACCATGTTATACGTTCACTAGCAAATCCTAAAGTATACGTGCCTTATCGGAATTCTACCATTACATCGGTACTTAAAGATTCACTAGGTACTGAATGTGCTACCGCGATGATCAGCACTGTAGTATTGAATCACCGATGCATCGCAGTTAGTTTAATTAATACACTTTCACCCAGGACCGGCTCAAGTGTTTAAACACACCTAGGCAAACTTGAGTTTTGCCGCCCCGTACATACTACATCAAACATTTTTTTTTATCTATATACAAAAACATTAAATGCCACCCTAGGCGTGGGCCTATGTCGCCTGCCTCTTGAGCCGGGCCTGCAGTTACACCAATGGTTGATTAATTGATTGTTATCTCTGAGAAACTACATTACAGGAGTCGATCTCTACTTGCCAAAATTCTAAAGAAGTATCGGCAATAAAATACCGAGTCCCAGAAAAAAAAAAGATAAATGAGAAAAAACAGTACAAGGTTATAGAGGTATTTTCTGATTAAATAAAAGCCAAAATACTAGTTATACGTGAAATAATTAAAAAGTTTCTTTAAAAATATTATTTTTTATATGCGTAAAAACAATTAAAATTTTAGTTGTTACCTATTAAAATATACGTATTTAATATATACATATATACATTATACATATATTTATATATATATTGTGAAATCAGTAAATTTTATAATCTATTACTTATATTATATTGCTCAGCGTTTCTCAAATATCTTATATCAGAATACCATTTTAAACATTTTCACACACCAATTCATTTAATAACTTAGATTTTTTTTTTTAATGAATCTTTTATTAAAAACTAAATAGTTATAACAATATTATGTAGCTTTATTATTAATAAATAAACAAAATAATATTATTGAAATATAATATTATTATTTTTAAGAAAAAAATTATAATTTTTTTTCTTTTTATAAAATTATATTTTTTTGCCTACTACTTATAAGCATTTCGGTTGAGAAACGATGTTATAGCTTATTAAATTAATTTTGAATATTAATACATGCAGTTAAAGTAAATGTTATTTCCTAATAACATAGAAAACATAATTCCTACAATACACTTGATAAATGCGTTTGATTAATCTTTTTATCCAAATTATAAGAAAAAACATATTTTAAAATTTATAAATTTCTATATCCATGGCGATACAACTTACTTTTTCTATAAATCGTTTAAAATTTAGAACTTGATTTTTTTTAAATATTTTGATCAATTAAAATTATCTTTTATGTTTATATTTCTGAAATATTAAATTGTATTCACTTCGAGTAATATGTAGTAAATATAAAATAGATGTAATATTATAATTAGTTCAGTACTTAAAATCGGTAATCAATAAATTGTATAAAGTTAATAGAATAATATAAATTACTAAATTTTAAAACTATATCAAATTCCTTATAGTTATTTCCATAGGTATATTAATAATTATTTATTTTACTAGTTAAATGACGTTTTATTAAAAGAAAAAGAACATGACATGTCTGGAGGTTTTCATAGCAAAGTGAAAGAAAACAAGATAGTCTTAGAGGATAAAACAACCAGTAATTTAATTAAATTATTTATTTAATTTAATTTAACTTAATTTTAGCAAACAAATATGGGATTCGAAACTAAACATAATAAATTATTTTTAAAATATTATATTTTTATTATTATTCAGTATTATCTTTTATGTTACCTTAATGTGTCTATAGTACAAAATATATTTATTTATTTATAATTGATAAATACTTTACTTAAAGACATAAAAATAAGTACTAATATTAATACATGTCAAAATAATTACAACTATATAAATATATCATACATTATAAAATAATACATAATATAATGCGACAAGAAATCATTAACTATTAATATCAAGTTTTAATGCTGTATAAACATTGTGTATGAAAATTTTTCTCTATGGTATTTATCAACGGTTTGTCTCATTCAATTATTAATTATTATGACGTAAATTTACATTTTGTACATCCTTTAGTTGTTGTCCTACAAACTAAATATTACTATAAAAGTATGTATTTTTAATTTTGATTTCATAGTTTTTTAAGTTCAATATTCAATTGAAACACCATTTATAGATGTCTTGTTATTAAAAAATACGAAACAATTATTATATTCATTGATTATCAATATTTTTAGAATAATGTTTCTATATAAAAAATATATTCATATTATTTTACTAAGTGTACTAAGTAATTCAAGTTAATTTATTTATATTCAGTAGTTTAAAAAAATACTATTTTTTGATTCTAGATACAGAGAACAACGAGTATTTGATAAATGAGTCAATTGACACACCCCGCGTGTTATATGACAAGTTAAAAGTAAGAGATTTTGTATCACTCTTGTTTAAAAAAATAAATAATTATATAGGTAATATACTAGTTGTCTCGACACGTCGTTGCCCATATATTAATAGTTTTCTTTGGCATTTTCGTAGGCCGTGTGTTGGTGTTTACTGTAATATTAAAGACATGAAGTATCTGTTTTGAAATTCTAAAGCGCGTATTATAATCATAAAATACTTAGGTATTACTCGGTCAATTTATAGAAATTATAAAATAAAAATGGATAAATATCTGTGATTAATATGGTTTTTAGACTTAATATGTTTAGTTCTCAATTCTAAATACATTATAAACACTTGGCATTGTTACTATATTTACTATAGCTACTACATGTCTACTTATAGTTATACAAGTTGAACCCGCGCACTTCATTGCCTGTTAAAATGCCAATTCTATAATATGATTCGAATTTTAATTAATTTGTTATTTATTATTCGGTTTAACGGTGTTCAAAACTTAGATATTTTTATTGACTTTTTTGATTCTCAAAAAACATGTGCAAGCACCACTTTAAAATATGAATTTTGTAAAATGCTTTCTTATTGCACATTAAATTTGTGGTACGATTGTACGAATGTATCGTATAAATTGCAAGCATTGATACATCATTGTTCACGCTCTACATTTATCAGTCAGTGAGTTAGTCAAGTAATAATATTATAGTGATTCTGCTTGGCATTGCCCGTGAGACTCTTACCATTATGCGAGCAGTATTTTATCAGGTAGACAATCCACCCGTGGTGGATTGTGGACCCCGCGAGATGTGTACGTAAGTTTATAATTTCTAATCCTTAAGTTTCAAAGTTATATCAATTTTTTTTTTTTAATACGGTGGATAAAATACAATAACGAGCCATCTGGTGGTTTTTATATTGTTGCCTGTTGGTAAAAAAATACATTTTGGTAAAACTTGTTATGTTAGTCTATTGGTATGATTTTGAGATTTACGGTGGACATTGACTTATTTCGCTAATTCTTTTTTTTTGTTTTTATGGTTTTAACAAAATATAACAACAGGTCTACAACTATTATATTCAATTTTAACCAATAGCGATCTTACAATAACCAAAAATATAGTTTATATTTTCTTGCTGGACAGTGACGTTATTGTTTTCAGATTCCATACTTTTTTGGTGGATTTTCCTAAAATTGTATTACATAAGAACCTTCTCCTGCGACCAATAAGAGTAAATCATCAGTGAAAAATGTTACAAAAACGGGAAAAATAAATAATAATAATAATAATAACTAGCTGACCCGGCAAACTTTAAATTTTTTTTTTGTTAAAATTGTTACCATGGGTTACCAAATTTTTTTTTTATTTGTGCACTTATAAGAGGCCGTAACTTCGGAACCACTCATCCCATAGCGTGCAAACTTAACAGAAACTATCTACATATCAATATTAATGTATCCTGAAATTTTTATCGAAATCGTTTTGGTGGATCTTGAGTTATAAAATGTATTCAAAATGTACACTTCTTTTTATATATATAGATAAAATCTATATAAACTTTTAAAATACCATCTTTTACCCCCTTAAAAGTTGAATTTTAAAAAGTCCTTTGTTAGTGCACCCCTATATTGCTTAAGGAACCTCTGTACTAAATTTCAAGTATCTAGACCCAGTGGTTTGGTCTGGGCGTTGATGAGTGATGAGGGGCTGTCTCTTATATATGTATACTAGCTGACCCGACACGGCGTTGCCCGTGTGTTACTTTCTTTTTTTGCATTTTCGTATGCCGTGTGTTAGTTTTTAATTTAATCCTATTGATAGTGCTAATATTACGTCGAATTCACAATTTAATTTTGTGTGTGTGTGTGCGTATGTTTTGCTATAAACATAGCACTAGTAGATTCATTGATAACATATATTTATAGGCCGTGAATATTATTATATTTTTATATTATTATTGAAGCACCTCCTTATATACATTGGTTGTTCTTCCACTTGGGATAAGAATGACTAAATGTAAATGTATCAACACATAAATCAGGTTGTTATAGCAACTATTTTTAAACAAAAATTCCATCGTAAATCACAAAATCCCTGTTTTAGCAACCCTTTAAAATGCGAATTTTGAAAAATCCTTTCTTAGTGCGCCTCTGCGTTGCTTAAGGAACCTCTGCACAAAATTTGAAGTCCCTATACCCAGCGGTTTGGTCTGGGCGTTGATGAGTGAATCGGGGCGGTTTCCTATATGTATATAGATAATTGTTTGTTTATTTTTTATCTCTCAAAAATGAAGCATTCTTCTAACTTAACTTGTAAATGAGACCCATTGTTTCTTTTTTTGTTATTTGATTGTTTTGTGAAGATATAAAGCTGTATAAAATATCCATAGACCATATGTAATAAACACATATTATGTTTTATGTTAATAGTTAATTAATAATGTTAGCGAATTGCAAACTAGGAGGTTGTATGAATAACGAAGTACGAAGTTAAGCACACTAATGCAAACAAAAAAATTGCAATTGGAATACGTTAGCTATACACATTGCTTTGTGCAGAGTCCCGCCGTCTTTGGTTAATCTTAAACGAATCTACATAATGCAATATAAAAATGAACGTTTGTCTGTATATCCTTTATGCATTCATGGACCGTTCATCCGATTGAGATGGAATTTGGTACAGAGATATATTAGACTTCCGTAAAGAAGATATTAATATTTAAAAAGGGAGAGATTCAACCTGGGGAGGTGTTTAAACAAGGATTTTGAGATTTACGATGGAAAATTTTGTTTGTAAATGGTTGCTATATTGGTTTTAATTTTATTATTATTATGGCAACAATAATTAGTTATTCAAAACCTTTCTGGACTAAACCTTAAAAACGTTAAAAATATAAAAAAACATTTAGAAAATATTGTTTTTTTTTCCTATATCTAAGATAGAGTATGAAAAAAAACCTATTATTTTTGATCCTTGATCCTTATTTTATCCTGGGACTCAAAAGTCCCGTCAGTCCTTTACGGTCTAGGCGTATAAGTCCCGTTTAGGGCAATTTTTCTTGCGATATAAGGAATGTATTTTTATTATTATGAGATTAAGCACATTTCTGATTTATATTTTTAAAAAATATAAACAGTTAAAAATTCAAGCAAGTTTTTAGAAGTATTTGAAGTTCGTGGAAATATCTATAATCATCATATTATAAGTTTTTTCTCCTTCACGAATATAATTATCTTATAATATAAGCAGACTATGTTCTCTATTACTATTGCACTCATATCAATCTGTTATAAAAATACAAACATTTTATGCAAAATTCTAAATGACCGACAGGACTTTCAAGTCCTACTAACAAAATAAAATCTCATATGTTTAAAATATATATTACAAGTATAAAATATATTTATACATGCCTTATATTATATTATTGCACAATAATAAGTAAAAAAAAGTGCATTATTATCTTCAAAATTAATTAATAATTGCGATTTTCGTCAGCACTTTTTAAGAAACACGTGAACGCGTAATCCAAAATTTCCACGTTGATAACGTACAATGGTGATAATGTTAATTTTTTTTTCTGAGTAAATATGGGACTAAGAAGTCCCGACACACGTTACCTACATTATAAAATAAATGCACTATTTTATATAATTTTTTTTCGCCTGGACTTTATTATTCTGTTAGTCAAACAATAGTTAAATAATTTAATAATAATTTTTTCAATATTTTTTCAATGGGTGTCTTTGGATTAGTCTTTTTTTTGGACACACTGCATAATTGATAACTTTAATATTATTGAGTTTTTAAAAGTACATCCACGGCAATGTATGTTGGACGTTGGACTCATATATGCGTCTATGGCACTCAAAGCTTTAATCAGATTTGTCAATTTTATATTACTTAACGACAACAACTCAAGGTAATAGTTTTTCGTGTGTTTTTTGTTGTAATAAATAGCATTCAATACATTTTTTTATATTGATATACATATTTTATTCAATGAATAGTGGATTTCAAAAAGGCTAGAGTGACCGACTATAATAATAATATGTTTGATCGTTGTTTAGGACGATGGAATTTGTATGAATGTAACGTATGACGTTCATGATGATCGATATAAACTGGATGATTTTGCCATCGGTGACGGTTTCTGCGTTCCGGTGGTCGACGTGACGGCTCTACCCGTTATGGAATTCGGCGATGGAATTAATGATACTCATGATAATTCGAAGATGACTAAGGTTCATTTTAAATTCATTGTTTAATATTAAACATATTTAATTAATAATTATACTTTCGAATATAATTTTATTCGAATGATATAACCATCTAGATATATTTTTCCAAATATGTAGATAGGTTAAATGTTTGGGCATGGATTTATTTTGCATTTATGCGTTTACATCCTGCATAAACTATATTATATGGTACCTAACTATACCATATATGGTATATAACTAATATTTAAAGTCATTACTATATCAATAAGAACAATGTATAAATCGAAATAAAAGTGCTTAAATATATTATATAATTTTCATAAATAATTATTTTATTGTTTTTTAAATGTTTTTGTTAATAAAGGTTCACGACATGTTACCACTCTTTGTGGAATGCGGGATCGGAACTGAGGATATCTTAGTTACCCAGTCAGAACATGATGATAAAAACATATATACGCCATTAAAAAACTCGTTAATTAATCGAGCCTCTAATTTTTACTGGGGACATTATAAAATGATTCAATTAATATTGATAACGATAATTTTAATGTTGAATTCGCATTTTTTTATATCGACAGTAGGATTTGACATTCACAGGTAAATATAATTTAAATATCAAATATAGAAATTAAAGATTTTTGGTTTTTAGTTTTAAAAACACATCGGATGATTTAAATGACGTTTGCAAAATATTTAATTTCATATTTTGAAAAATTAAAAATGTACTTAACCTTTTTTAATGTTTTAGGAAGATTAACTTCATTCCTCGAATTTATTACATTTTCGCGTAAAATAAATCGTAAGAAACATTTTCAAAATGTTTAAATAGACATTTAATAATGCGATTTTTTTTTTTCATAATTCATTCTTAAAATGGTGACACTTATTTGACAGAATTTTTAAATGTCAAAAAATGATCTTCGATTAATTTTATAGTTTTAGTGGATTATTGTATTTTAACATAGATCATTATAGATATTGTTACATTATTTTCTACCTAAAACAATAAACATAAAAATAAATGTAAAATATAAGTTTTAATTTTTTTTATGCTATAGTTTTGTGCTTGAATGGTTAAAACCTTGGGATCCGGTGAAATTATGCCCAGATGGCATTAATAATCTTCAAACTTTTTGCTGCTGCGGAAAATGTCTGAGGGTCTGTGTTAAGACGGTAAAAAAATTTTTAAATAGTACAATAATAATAATTAAACATTTACCTATAATTAATGGAATGTAAAATAATATATAATATACATTTAAATACATTAAAATACAATAGTTCCAAAATAATATTATCCAGTTGATTCTCCATTTATTTGTCATACAGATAATATAAAATATACATGCTATTAATTAGAGTGAAAAACCCAAAATGATCGTATTTCTTACCTTTCTCCACTAAGCTTAGGGCCCCTTGGGCTATATGAAAACGGCAAGTTTTGATATTGACATTTCAAAATTTCTTTGACTGCTTCGTGAGCATCAATTTCGAAGTCGAGATGGAGCTTTTTAACGATTAGAGCTGGACATATTTGCAAAAAGATACTTCCACATTTTAATGTAAATTTGTTTTGTTTTGTTTTGCTTGGTAAAAAAAATAAACAATAGGCACGTAAAAACCATTCACGTATATGCGTGTAATGTATATAATTGTAAGAACAATTTTGGTGCAAAATCGTATGTACCGTCTCCAAAAAATTCGGTTTGTTTCGACATAAAATTTGAATTTTGGATAGTTGTTATACAAACGAAGTCATTTGTTTCAGGAACAAAAATAAATTGATCATTTTTAAACAAACATAAATCATTATTTTGCATATTTTTTAATTGGGATATAGCTTCATTTAAAGAAGTAGAATAAATTGGATATTGTTTCCTTTTTTATCATAAATCGCCTTTCGCACTGATGTAATATCATTGTTCATAATATTTGGTAAGCCACTGTTTAATAACTCTGTTCTAATAATTTTTAACGGTCTTGTCGATGTATTTTCATCAGCTTTTCGTTTACAATTTTCCTTCAAAATCTGTCTTTCAATTTTTTGGTTGTTATTACTTGTATGATTTACATGTTCACCATTTGACGAATGAAAAGTTTTGTCTATTTTCGTTAATAAACTGGTACTACAACTGTTATTGGGACATTTCCATTTCATTAATTCGTCTTTACGTGTTCTTACATATGAATTTTTATCATTGTTTAATAATATAAGATCTTTTCCACGTTCAGACGTTATAATTTTAAAGTTTTCCATTTAACACCACTATTATACACTATTGCACTATATTACGTTGTTACCGCACTGTCCACCAAACAACTGAATTTGGCAGTATTAATAATTATTTACAGTTGAATATCTGCAGATACGTACAGTGTACATCTCGTTATCGTATTTATTATCTTTATTACTAAATAAGTATAAAACTAAATAAATATCTGGGATTTATCTGATATATATATTTGATTTATATAGATCTGGGAAATCTTAAAAAATGTAAAAATGACTTAAAAAACTAAAAAAATGCACTATAAAAATGCATTTAAATTATATTTATTATAGCTTAAAAATTGGAAAAAAAATTTATATTTTATTTTTATTTTTATAGTATTGTTACTTGTTTAGTTCTGGACGTAGTAATTAGTTACTAATTCAGTTATACTTATCAAGGCCTAGCGTTGTTATCGTAGATAACTTGTACCTATATATATGTATGGTATATACTATATAGGTTTATAACGGCGATAGTTTGAGCGGAAAAGCCTAGCTATGATAACATTTTTATCGATGATAGCTTATCGTGCTATATAATTCATTATTAACCGTCGATAGTTTGCGAATGTCTCTTGTTAATCGCAAGCATTTTTGTACATTTTATAAACAAATTGTGAAAAATGCATTTTTTTTAAAAAAATACAAAAAAAAAAATCAGATTTTGTAAATGGCAACGGCACTAAAAGCATCGTTCTCAATCGTTTGATTTTAAGGTACAAAATATTGTTTCTTTGATTTGCCGACATCGTTCTCAATCGTGTTGCTAAAAAGGTAAATACGTTCTCAATCGTACAACACCGATTCGTACAATATCCTATCTGTTGTGGTTTGATGTTGGACTAATATAATGCTATCAAAAAATAAAAATGGTCCTATTTTTTAAATGTAATATTTTACGTTTTACATTTTTTCATCAATAGTTTGTAAGTTATGTTATATGCTTATTACATCCTTGAGGAATAAATCGAATAAAATTGTCTGTAGACTGTAAGTATAGTAGCACAGAACACCGTTACTCTTTCTCGATTAGGGCTTATTATTCTAATTCTCAATGGTTCTGTGTGTTTTAATTTTATTTCATTGATTATAAATAAGTATTTATAATCAATGGTTATATTTATTATTAACGTGTATCCGAACCGTTTCTATGTTTATTGGGTCAATGTAATTTTCAGGAAATTAATCGCGGTATTATAGACAAATCCATATTCATAAAGTTAAGTAATTTATTAAGCATTGTAGGTATGTATAGTATCTTGCACAACTTAGTTTAATATAATGGCGGTAATGTACAAAGGCGTATTCCGGTCTAATTTTACTACTTTTCAAACACTTTTTTTAATACATCGTAAATTTATGGTTTTTAAATACTTCATTATGAATCTCGTTTTATATTTTATGTTTAAGAATTACATTTATTTAATTACTACAAATTGTTAAATGTATATATTTAGAATACACTTGCTAATTAAATAATAGGTAAATTATGGTTATTTTTTATTTAAACGATAACATATCTTTTCATTTTAATACAAAAATTTAATAGCCGACACATTGATATTAATACAAAATAAATAACAATAATAATAACCATATAAATAATTACAATTTACCTATTTTTACAGTTCATGCAATTTACAAACACAGACTAAAACTTATTTTATTTATTTTTATAAAAAGTTTAATAAAATTACAAAATATATATTATATAAGTTTATACATATAGGACATAATTTAGTACAATTTGATATAATAAATAGATATTGGTAGATAAACCGGCATTAGTATTCTAAATGAAACGTGTTGGTTGATGCCTTTTTTTTTTAACAATATTTTTTGGTCCTATTTACCTAACATCAGTGGCTCACTCATATAATTATACCATCAATATCTGCAATTTTTAGATTAAAGACAAAATCAATGAAAAAGTCATAGATAGCTTTTGCGATTGTCAACTAGCGTCATACGTTACGGATTCCCCTAATACAGCAAGTGATCACCGACTGTTTAAGGGTTTGACTTGGAGTGACCAAATGTTTGATGAATACTTGACGTTTATAAAATCGACACTGAAAATATCGATTTATGTATTCATCATGCTCTTTATTACAATATTAATTGCTATGGTGCTGTATAAACTGTTCCGTTTACAACAGAGCTCTAACGACATGGATTTTGACAAGTAAATATAACATAAAGATTTCCTTTCAATAGTTATATAACGGTTTAATGGATATAAATTCAAAAAAAAAAGGCACATGAAAAATTTTCGGTATTGATTCGAATAAAAATTATTAAAACTTAAAAGTATTCAATATTCATTGTAGGTATAAATGTTTGTTAAGTATCAATTTTATCTTTCCTAATAGTCTCCACTAAATATATCTATATCAATTATTTATTTATTTATTTTAATTTCTTATTATTATTTTTTTTTATATATAAAAAATAAATCATGTAATTTCTTGTATAATAGGAATAGGATAATTGTGTTTAATTGTTAAAAACTTAACCTAACCAATTTTCTATGGACAAAATCAATTTATGCTTAAAAATTTAACTTTAAATCTATGAAAATCGATGTTTTTTCTGAACTGAAAGTAAATTCTTTTAACAGAGATACTTTATGTGTCACAGTTTATGTATTTTTTTTTGTTCTTCTATTATAAATTATTTTCCAAATGAATGAAAATAAATATAACATTACATATTATGCGTATTTAAAAATTTATTCGAATAGATTTGAAATTCTATTAAAATAAATATAAAAATGGATAGGTACCTACACTTTATTTATTTCAATACTTAACAATCTCACAAGACTGATTAAAATACAATACATTTATAGAATAATAATATTTTACTATTTATGTAGTATCTTTTTCCATTCAACTCTTAAATTATTATATTTCTCTAAATGGCTATATTTATTAATTATTAATAACGAGAATTTAAATTATATAACTACAATTTATTTAATAGCTATGCTCGTATTAATAAAACATTATTTTTATGAAGTACAATTCATACTAATTGGATATTTGTCAAATTGACGATTCTTTTTTCATATAATATTCGTTTATGTATTTAATATGATAAAAAAAAGTATAACTTTGTAAACAGTCAAACTATAAATGGTTATTATACATGTAAACACGGTTGTTAAATTTAAATGAACAATTCTCATCTATTTCAATATTGTAGGTAATTCAAAACTTTTAAAAATCGATGAATTTACAATATGTTAACCTACACATAATAATTTTAGCTCTATAAACATTGTATTAATGAAAAAAGATTGATAATTATTACACTGCTTTGTTGTGAAAAAAAAAAATAAAATAATAGAAAATAAATATATACATTTTTTAATTTATGTGATTTTATAGATCCAATACTCAAAATAACAAACAACCAAGTCCAATTACGGTAAATATTGGGCTTGAGAAATTACCAACTTGTACAGATGAAAAATGTCAACCCATTTATTTTAATACAAAGGTACAGCAATATTTAAATAACGAACAACCAAGTCCAACTACGGTAAATATTGGGCCTGAGAAATTACCAACTTGTACAGATGAAAAATGTCAACACGTTTATTTTAATAAAAAGGTACAGCAATATTTAAATACAAAAAATATGAATTTGATAAATTAAATGTTAAATTAGTTATAACTAGTAACTATATTATTTGAACATATAATATAAATTTTTAAATTTAAAATTCTACAATAATTCCAAAAAAATCTAATTCCATTGACTATTGTTTGGTTTTGTTAATCTGACGTAAGCGAATCGTTGTAATAATAATACCTATTGTAAGTGGTAGTTAGATTGATAAAAACGTTGTGAACATCAGCTGTAGCCCATAAGCGCAAAATACGACCCGAACGCAACCCAAAAGCGCAAAAATAAATAATCCATAAGCGCAAATCAATTTTATAAAAAAAGTGTATTTAATTAAAATCGTAGTTATTAATTATTATTAATATTTAACCAAGCATTAACAGTGACATTAAAATTAGTTTAAAAAATAAAAAATATTATTTCGAGTATTATTTTAAATTATTTAAATAAGTGTCAAAAAATAAGTAAAAAAAAAAAAAAAAATACAATTTTGAGTATTATTGTTCAAATTAGCACGCAGATTGTCCGCGACCGCAGCTCTCAGACAATTCCTGTACCCCTTTGACGATTTTGGTCGCGCGGTTATCGCCCTGCTGTCGCACACTCTGTGGTACGCTGCCGGGCCAACGACGTTGCTACCGGCCTCTCTATGGCTTTTTCGTCCGAGGCGTACGTAACCTCCCGTTGCCAACTCGGCTTCAGTCTTTGTCCGTCTTCGGCGTCTGTGTGTTCGTGCTCGACCCTTTGTGTGCCGCCATCTTAAACCTTGTGATCATATTAATTTGTAACATAATAGCTTTTACGCCGTGTGTGCGGTGTTTTTCTGCGTCGAGCTTGCGGCTCTCAGCTTTGTGCGCCCGTTGTGCTGCACTTACGTGGTCCGCCAGTTGTGTCGGTGTGCGTCTACCGACATAATATAATATTTTGTGCATTCGCTTTTGCCGTCCGTAGACTCGCGTAAATTTGTTTATATACATACATTTATTCTTATATTAGCGTCGCCGTCAGTGTACCGTCGCTTAAGTTTACGTCTCGTATATTATAATCGCGTTAGTAGGCTCGCGTAAACTTACGTTGGTGCTGTACGCCGTTAGCTGTGCGGTATGCGTCTGCCGCCATGACTTGACAGCTATTCTCAAGTTTGGACTCAGCTCGAGGTGGTGATGGCTAATTCGAGCGGTATCGTTATTTTATATTCTAATTTATATTTTATACTTATTTTGTTATACTTATTACGTATGTAAATCGTACTATTATTACCACCTGGGCGCCCATTTAGCCATATTTTATTATTATTGTAAACTTGATTCTTATCATTATATCGTTTGGTCTCAACTTATATAATATATATAAATACTATTGTGTATCTTATTCTTTATTTATATAATCGTATATATACGTACTGGGGTAACCTGCCTGTCCTCGATACATCGCAAGTCATTGCAAATGACCACATTATTTGCAGGGTTTGCTGCACTAGCGCATAAAACAATTATTTTTAATTATTTAAACAAGTATCAAAAAATCATTAATGAAAATCAGTAAAAAATAAAAAAAATAATTTTGAGTATTATTTGTTGCTGCAATCTTTCGTGGAACGGGTAAAGCCACGCGTACACGGAAAGCGTCAAGTGTCACACGTTAGGTCAATAAAATATTGTATCAAGTAATACAATTTATTTTTGCGCTTTTATCCCAATACCAAGGTACAAAAGCGCAAATTTATTTTTCGCTTTTGAGTTATCGAAAAAAAGGTTGATTTGCGCTTTCAGGTTTCAATGTGAACGTAGCGTCAGTAGTTCCTAACCTTTTTGGTACTACGGACTACTTAGAGAACTTTCGATACGTTATACCTCAATTTCATTCCCTATTTTTCTTATAACTAAGAATCTATTTTATTAATCACAATTTAGAATTTTGATTATGAATAAATAAAAAATAATGAAATTCCTTATAACAGGATTTTAATAATAATTATAATTGATCATTTTTTATTAAAGTTAAAAATAAATTAATAATTTAACGCAAATCAATATTAAAAAAAAATGTATCTCTACCGATAAAATCAAATCTTAATGTAGAAACAAAACTATCGGTTGAAATAATAACATTCATTTTACTGTATATAAAAAAATTTATAAATAAACGACGTATTATACACTATTCAGTTTTTGTGTATGTCTCATAGGAAAACGAAATATTAAATATTTTTAAATTTTATTAGTTTGGCTCACGTGCCAAGGTACACTACTACGTCGCCAGTATAGAAGACAAGTCACCCGGACGAGTACCGGCCACGTGAATACATCAGCTCTCGTCCGATCACGGAGATTGATCAATCATCATCTCCGTCACCAGGACAACCATCGGCAACAGTTACAGCTCAACAGACGCCGACCACCCAATTGCAAGAGCAATCTACCATCAACCTCCACCAGGGCCGCATCTCGCGGGACACCTCACAATGCCTCGCGGACCACCAGAGTTCCGAGGATCATAGGTCAGGAACCAATGCACTAGATGAAATTACGAAAGCCACTGAGACACCAAAAACAGAAAACCACACGAAGTGGCTTCAAAAGATATGGTTTCCGCCGGTGGATTTAAATAAGTATTTTCTAACTAATACCTGCAGGCTGCAGCAGGTTTCATTCATCCAGTTTAAAATCTGTAATTTGGCTCATTTGTTCAACAAAAGAACACTTTCGAAAAAAATCTTCGGAATTGTTTACTGGTTCCATTATAGTTTATGAATGATCACAATACCACTGAATCATAAATTAATTAATTTGCATGTTATTAATTAATAATAATTTAAAAAAATCATAATTGTACGTTAACTTTAACTATCTTAACATTTAAAAATATTAAATATTTAAAAAAAAATTGATGGGCATTCAAAAAAAAATTTTCAAATTTTTTTTTCAAATACATGCAATCATGCTGCTCATCATCTACTCATTTACTACTCATTTACTACTCATTTACTACTCATCATCTACTCATTTACTACTCATTTACTACCCATCATCTACTCATTTACTACTCATTTACTACTCATCATCTACTCTTTTAATTTAATGTTATCAAAATTATTATAACAACAAAAATTTATTTTACTGTCAAAATTGTACAAATTTCAAATATCTTTACATTTATGAATATTAAATAAGTGCTCCTATAACTGCTGGCCTTTCAAAACTAATGAATTTGCTTTTAAATTAAATTAGAAAAAAAATATATCTTCATAGCTCACTTAATTTAATATTATAAAAATAACTAATGAAAACGCAAATTTATCTTACTATCAAAATTGTAAAAATTCCAAATACCTACAAAACAATGATTATAAAATGATTAATTTTAAAGTGGATGGCTTTTGTTTTTAAAAAAGATAAAATCTTGTAAACTTGCTTATTTTAATATTATAAAAATAGCTAATGAAAACAAAAGTTTATCACACTATCAAAATTGTACAAATTATAATAATTTATAATTATTATTACATTATTTTATTATTGTTTTAAAGATTGTTGACATTGAGTAATTTATAATAGATTAAAATAACCGAGCGTTCAAATTAGTTTTTTTGTATACTTAATTTAATACAATTTCATTTGTTTAAAAGCCATCCAATTTAAAATTAATCATTTTATAATCATTGTTTTGTAGGTATTTGGAATTTTTACAATTTTTATAGTAAGATAAATTTGCGTTTTCATTAGTTATTTGTAATGAATTAGACTCGTACAACTTGTATTTGTGTAGTAGACTTTATTTTATAACAAATTATACAGAGAATTTCATTATCTAACAATTTAAAAATAATAATCTTTTTATACTCGGAGAGTGTACAAATAAAATAATATATTGGTCTGAACATAAAAAGATGGGAATCGCGTAACATGTAACTCACGGTTTTGCCGTTGATATTGATGATGCTGGCGATCTTCGGGATGAACACGGACGGCGTAGTTGCTCGCGTACTGACGGCGTACGGACGTCTAGCGTAAAAATGTGATAAAGGAGGGACGGCTCAGGGCAGCCGTATATAGCCTGTAGCACCTCCGTGTATGCCGGTGTTTTGAGTACTGGCCGGTTTGTGCAGGCTATGCGAAAGAGCTGGTAAGTGTGCAGCAATTTGAGTCCGTGTATAACGGTGCGTTACTACCGTCCGGCTCTCAAATATACTGCACTCAGCAGGGAGCAAGGTCATCTTTACCGTGGCTGCTGGCTCATACTTATCCTGTTGCCAGTCCGGAGGTCATTATCAGGATGGTGGTGTTGACTTTTGGCAGTTCGAACTCTCCAGTGATGTTTATATATATTTGCTTCTCGGGAACTTATAGTTTTGATCATACTGAGTTCGAATCTGTTAATAGTTGGGTTCTATTTCCCCGGGTTTCGTGGGGAAATTGGTTCTTGTGTCGGGCGGCGGAGGTGCCCAAAACTAGGTGCTCCTCCGCGCCATCTATGTTGCGATTAGGTACTAGATTATATGCGCTCGGCGGAGATCACGTTAGGGCGTGCGCGAGAGTGCGCGGCGGCGGCATATTGCAGTAGTGCGGTAATGAGACACGAGAGTGTACCACTTGTACTTGGCACTCCGTTTTGTCTCGTTACATATTTTTATAATATTAAATTAAGTGAGCTATGAAGATATATTTTTTTTCTAATTTAATTTAAAAGCAAATTCATTAGTTTTGAAAGGCCAGCAGTTATAGGAGCACTTATTTAATATTCATAAATGTAAAGATATTTGAAATTTGTATAATTTTGACAGTAATACAAATGTTTGTTGTTATAATAATTTTGATAACATTAAATTAAAAGAGCCTATCGACAAAGAGTTATTTGAAAATTTTTTGTTTTGAATGCCCATCAAATTTTTTTTTAATTATTTAATATTCTTAAATGTTAAGATATTTAAAGTTAACGTACAATTATGATTTGTTAGGATTATTATTAATTAATAACATGGCAAATTAATTAATTTATGATTCAGTGGTATTGTGATCATTCATAAACTATAATGGAACCGGTAAACAATTCCGAAGATTTTTTTCGGAAGTGTTCTTTTGTTGAACAAATGAGCCAAATTACAGATTTTAAACTGGAGGAAGATGATTTTCACGCGTGGATGGAGAGGTTTGAGCTATATATCTTCTTAAATTTAAATTTAAATCATAAACACAAAAAGATATTGTTTTTTTAATGCTACTTGGCAAGTATGGCTACCCTCTGTTGGTGCCTGATAAGCTTTCGTGGCTGTAATAAGCTATTTGCACCGAGACAAGGGCCAAAGTCGAGTTCCGCGACTATTGCTGTCCCGCGCCCTGCCTGTTCTACTGCTCGCCACTCGCCAGGTATCGTACGGCCGAGTTCCCCGCGTCGTTTAGTCTGGTCCGGTTTTGCAAGCCGTTCGTACCGTTTTTTATGCTTGCGACGACGACAATAACACGAACGCGCTCCGCCGCCAAAAACGTAGTGCGTTACCTATTGTCGGATACCACTCCAGTCACCATTCACCAGCCAAAGGTCCAGCCAAATGCCATAATACTAGCCCGAGTCACATCATAAAAGTTAGGTCATTATATTGTTATATTTATGTTTTTCTTTGATGATTATGCAATATCGTCGCCGACGCCCTATTATATAATATAATTTATATTATTACTCGTTAATGTTCGCCTGATTATCGTTATATTATATTTATTATTTATTATCACCATTATTAACACTAAACAATAAGTACCGTTTGTTGTCATTATTATTATTATTTACATAATGTGAATTATTATTCTATTTTTTTTACCATCAACATTTGGTCTTACAATTATTTTACATCGATGTAAACTCATTGTCAGTTTCCCACATTCGTACATTTTTTTCCGTTTCCATAATTTTTATACAGTCCACTATCATCGCACGGCTAGTGCCCGTACTTTGCCGGGGCAGTTATCGTACACCGGCGGCGATCGCCAGTGAGCGGGCAATACCTGACGACACATTGCGCCGTCAAACTGCACGGCTGTTCAAATCAGGTTGCCCCTCACACAATATTGATATATATATACAGGGTGATTGATTAAGCGCAAAACACTCATTATCTCAAAAAGTATTCACTTTTTTCAAATTTTTTTTTCTTCAAAATTTTAGATCTACACTGTTCTAGAATTATATAATTATTTAATAATTTTCACCCTTATATTTATTAGGTAAACCACCATCAACTTTTGATTTTCAAATAGCAACCCATACTAAAAATTTCAAAATTTAGTAAAGCTTTTTTTCTTATGAATTATCACGTTTAAATTTTCAATTTTCGTTAATCCGTTGACGAGATATAACTCCTCAAAGTTAGGGTGTTTTGGGAGATGTTTGTGTGTAAATGCGTTATACCTCGACAATACTGCAGACCGCAGTAATTGGGATTTTTGTGCTCCAGCGTAAAAAATAATAAACTATTCAAATCAATTCCGTAAGTACGATAGTTAAGCTTAAGTTGTGCCCCAAAATACCCCATTATATTGCACAGTTCTCCCCCACGCTAATAATGCCACTGGTCATTGGACATGATATTATTGATATACCTACTTATCGCTTATAAAGACCAGAAGTTACAATAATTAACTCGATACCAAAGATATGTATAATGGTGATAAATGATTATCAGTGTACCTACTTCCAACAATAACTTTTATTGTTATACATACATATTATAAGTAATTGGATTATTGGGCTATCACGTCTTGTCGCATGTAATCCCCACTACATACCGTCCTTCAAGCCGCCTAGTTCAAGATTAACAATACACCACAGATATAGATAATAAACCTAGATTGCTAGGTTCCCTATATTAACCATATAAACGTTTGAAGCCCATAGATAATAAAGATATGGATAGGCCACGCCTATGTTAAATATATTTGAGGCCGCGTGCCTGGAGGGGAAGGCAATTGAGGCGTTTTTATAATGATAATTGATACTCTATATAGGTATACTTGTTTGGCCTCAACTGGACCCCTTAAATACCGTTGATAAGACCGATATGTCCTATCCATATCTTTATTATCTATGTTGAAGCCACAAATCCGCCATTATTAGTAGGTTATTTGTTTCTTATCATGTTATAATTTTGATAACACAGTACACAATAATTTCTCACTATAATAAATATATTATATTGATCTATGAATCCATGTTTAAATAATTTTAAATTTGTAAACGTCTTTTTCGTGAAGTCGTGAAGCTAAAAAGTTCATTTTATTATTTGACGTTAGTTAAATATTTATATTTATTTAATGTCGTCTAATTAATTTGAAATGTAGATGATAATCAATTGAATAATTTCATACCTATTATGTTTATAATTTATGTATAAACTTTTAAATTAAGTAAGTGTATTACAATACTATTTTATTACCAATTATATTATTATTTGTTAATAATACTTAGGTATGTAAGTATATTTAATTGAGCCATTTCTTAACTACAGTTAGAGTAGGTGTATTTTGACAAATAAAAACAATGTTATATTACATAAAAAAATAAATACTTTTACATGTTATAAAATAAGATTGTTTTATGAAGTTTTTGCCTCTTACTAACCATTTTCATTAAAGATGATGTTAATATTTTACTATAAGAGTGTAATCGTATGTTCAAATATGTATGCGAAATTAGGTTTAATTATTCAAAAGTATAGAAAACTGGGCTTAGGCGACACTTAAATCGATTTTAAGTAACACTTATACATATATTACCTAACAATATAATAAAGTTGCAGTGTATGCATAGGTTAGGTTAACCTAACCTGCACCTAAAAAATTTATTTGTCATTATAATAATTAAATAAAATTACAGTTAAACAAATTTATACTTACTTAATTTATTTTGTAGTCATATTTAAATCTAATACGTGAAGCAATATTTTATTTTTCACTGTTATCAAAATATCGGTATTTTTAAATGTAATTGGAAATGGTAGTATAAATATCATTTTAACATAGAGGATCTTCCAAAGTGTATGTGATATTAGATTTCACTATTGCATATTCAAATTCTAATTTGGAATCATAATATATATGTGTAATTTATAATGTGCAGTTAATCCTAATAGATTTTTTTCCACTTCTTGCAATTATTAACTTGATTACACCTAAAAAATTTATTTGTCAGTATAATAATTAAATAAAATTACAGTTAAACAAATTTATACTTACTTAATTTATTTTGTAGTCATATTTAAATCTAATACGTGAAGCAATATTTTATTTTTCACTGTTATCAAAATATTGGTATTTTTAAATGTAATTGGAAATGGTAGTATAAATATCATTTTAACATAGAAGATCTTCCAAAGTGTATATGATATTAGATTTTACTATTGCATATTCAAATTCCAATTTGGAATCATAATATATTATTATGTGTATGAATTATTTTATAATCACTTTTTTTTATGAATTAAATCATCTGTTTAAGTATGTTTGTAGTAAATATAAATAGTCTAGGACTATCTATGTGCCAAATTGAAGTAACAAAATAAACAAAACTCAATAACTGGCTGACACATCTTAGTTGTTAGTAATATTTTTATGTAATGCTATGATACTTGATTATATAACAACGCATTTATTATCCACTGGGTAACAGCAAACCATATGCTATACATTTAAACAACAATTGTAGATGTATAAATGATTAAACTGAAATCAAAATATTTTAACTTAATGATATACATATTGTATTATTTATTTAATTGTAGAAACTAATAACTAGTAAAACTTACCAACAAATTGTACATAATATTATTTATATTATGTACCTACTCGCCAAGTATTCAATTGTCATGTGATTAACCACTTTAGGTACTTGCTTATTTGATTAAAATATTAAATAAAATACAATATGTGGTAGATAAGAAAAATATATTCAAGAACTTTTTATAATGTAAATATTAAACTTGAACTTTATTATAACATAATATGTGCATTATTAAAATTTAAACACTTAAAACTGATAAATATTAAAAAGTAAAACTTTATTAACATTAACGACTCGATTCGAGCCAATTCAATAATTATTAAATCTTACAATCACATCGTGCTTATAATCTTATAAGTTTATAACCTCATAACCGTTTATCAGCTGATACTCAACGTATTGCCATGTGCTTCACGATAACCAAGTATTAGGTATACTTCATATCATGTAACCATAAACCATGATATCTGTAATCGTGCACAGAACAATACAAATAACAGCTGATGTGAAAATACGTAATACAGTTATTAATGGTCTTATAATATGATAGGAAAATACGTAAATACGTAATACAGTTAGTAATAGTCTTATAATATGATATGAAAACACGTCATTGTAGTGAGTAGGTACAAAGATTATCATTTATCAACGATATACCTTGTGGTTGAACAATATCGAATTTATTACTTATAGCTTCTGGTATTTATAACTGATAAGTATTATTATGACCAATGCTGCAAACACCTTCAATGGGGTGATCTATGCGAACCCTGTTAAATTGGCATTATAAAATGCATTTAGGGGCCCAACTTACGTTTACAGTAGGTAAGGTACTTACTGAATTGATCTGAAAAACGTAATATTTTTTACACTAGGGCATACAAATTCTAATTTTCACGGTAGGTATAACGCATTTACACACAAACACCTCCAAAAACACCCCAACTTTGAGGAGTTATATCTCGTCAACGGATTAACGAAAATTGAAAATTTAAACGTGATAATTCATAAGAAAAAAAGCTTTACTAAATTTTGAAATTTTTAGTATGGGTTGCTATTTGAAAATCAAAAGTTGATGGAGGTTTACCTAATAAATATAAGGGTGAAAATTATTAAATAATTATATAATTCTAGAACAGTGTAGATCTAAAATTTTGAAGAAAAAAAAATTTGAAAAAAGTGAATACTTTTTGAGATAATGAGTGTTTTACGCTTAATCAATCACCCTGTATATCTACGTGTGTATATGTAAATTTTCATTTTATGTTCAAAAGAACAATAAAAAGTGTATAAAAGAAAATAATGTAAACTATTATCATCATTATTGTAAATGTTGTATGTTAATAGTATTTAAACAAAGTATATGCATATGACACTCTGAAAACGCAGCTGTTAAGTCATTTTATTACAAGTTGTATAAGCGAGTGGAGTCAATCAAATACTAGAAGCATTTCAAGTCCAAATGGGAAATTTAACAGGGAAGGATGTGTACCTTAGAGAAAGCTGGCAGTACACAAAATGGTGATGTTGGAAAAAAAACAAATAATTTGTTATTGCTATGGTGCTGTGGGTCACACCAAACCTGATAATAAGCATACAATTTTAATGTTTAAATCGGAAAAAATTCGGTTAGGTTAAGATAATATGTTGAGTTAAAATTAATCATTTAGTCAAGGATGTTGATAATAATTTAGATTTATACATTTTTTATACAATATGAAATAAGTTCATTATCATATCAAGATATAAGCAAGTTCTCATCATCATCAGCATACTTTTAAGGATTCGTTAGGCTATTTTAATCTTAAACAATATGAAATGTTCAAATGTATTTAAAATGTGATGCCGTTCCTATTTTCTGAAAGCCAAGAGTAGTATTACCTTTGACGCGGTACGCAATAGTCGCCAGCACAAAATACAGGCATCGCAGAGACCGGTCGGCACCTTATCAACCGCCACCACGGCCTACGACGATACGACTTAGTTGACTCCCATCAACGCTCCAAAGGCTAGGCGGGACGGGAAGACAAGTCACGCCGGACGATACCAGTCACCGGCAATCGCGGCTCTGCGACACGTAACGTCAACGCGACAACACGGTGTTTGATCGCCCGTGTTATAAGAATGTAAGAACCACGACCGACAATCATCCCACGTTGGATACGCCAGCCCTCGTCCGACCACGGAGATCGACCGATCATCATCTCCATCACCAGCACGCCATCGGCAACGGTTACGCCAACCATACACCTGCGAGGACGATCTACAATCAACCTCCGCCAGGTCCGCGTCACCTTTTGCGCTAAAAGATAAAGTCAGTAAGGAACTAAATAGATTGGTTAAGGTAGATAATCTTAGTAGTAATTGAAACATCTGAGTGGAAAACATCTGTTGTATCAGTATGTAAAGCAGATGGGTCAATTAGATTTTGTGGTAACTACAGTCTACAAGGTGACACTAAATACATTTTTAAAAATTGATATATAACCAATTTTTAGGTAAATGATTAATTAATTATTATATTCCAAAGAGCTAAACTATTTTGTACTTTAGATTTATCTCAACAATACCTACCTACAGTTGCCTTTAAGTATTAATAGTCAAAAACTCACTACTACACGTAAGGGATTAGGTATATATGTATAAGTGATTGCTTAATGAAGTAGCTTCTGCTCTTCGGATGTTACTAAGAGAAATGGATAGTATGTTGGGTGATGTTGAAGGAGTTGGTTTTTAGTATTTATTTACTTGGTCTACACCGAAAATCATACGCATACATAGATAATAACACAGCACGTTTCTGTAACATTGAACCTGTTAGGTACTACTGTTGTTCCTTTCTATAGATTAAATATTTCTCTTAACGCTTTAGTATATAAACATAATAGGATTTGTTACCATATATATATTTATGAAATTTTTTTAATGCAAATACTATTTCTAACACTTCCTTATGTTTACTTTTATTCCGCTGGTAATAGTGAATTTGATGCAAATAACACTGATTTTTATAACCCATCAATTACTTTCGAGAATACTGCTTCAACTCCATATTTTGAACTTTACTATCTGAGCATACTACTAACGGCTTTTCTTTTAATCATAAATCTCTTGTAATGTCTCCAAGACTAAAGATTCGTTTGGATACAATAAGTAACTCACGTGGTTAATTTTTCATTAATACATATTTAACACGCGAGCCTACACTACGAACATAATACACAAATGCTACTTAACGCTCTCTTAGCATTACATGAAAAATACGTTACAACACAATATTCATATTATACAGTATAGCCAACTTATACATTACAGACCCTCAGTAACAAAATTATTAAAGAGATTTTGCATTAGAAATAGTTTCTGAAGGTTAATTAAAATTACCAAATAATAAAAATTTAGCATTCCGGGAATTATACCCACGATATCAAAATAAGAAGTCTAAATATCTACTGATAAGCTGATAGGAAAATACACGAAACTAATACATAATTTTTATCTAATTTTATTGAAACAAATAAAATTTCTAATGGACAATACGTAATAATTGTGACAGTTGTACACGCTGTCTTTATAATTATTATTATTGTTAGATTTATATTCAATATGGTTTGTCATATAGTTTTCTTCTCACTCATGTTAATAAATATGATTATGAGTTCTTGACAGCAGTTCCTTGACAAGTATTTACTATTTAAAACCAAATACAAAATTCGTGGGCTTCACATATAATATTTAATGGCAAAAAAGTAACAGTTGTAACAATAGTTGGTACTAGGCGGAAAGGTAAATAAGTTATAAAATAGTATATATGTATTTTAAATAAATAATATTTATTTTAAGTTATTATGTACTTGTGTTATCAATGTTATCATTATAAAGGTACCTATGTAACTCCATGATAGACACCTCAAGTCAAAAATGTTATATTAATTGTGGTTCTTCTCCGAGAGAAATTAATAGTATTGAACAATTAAAAAATAGATTAGTTAACCACGAATCGTTGAAATTTAGACCGGCCACACTTCACACATAAATACGATTCTTTGAATGTTTGTTATACGATTCATATCGTTTGAAATGCAAAACTTGGCATATATGTAAGATTGTTATAATATACAAAATGTTTTTAATCAATTACAACTTAATTGTAATACAAAGTGTATTTAAACATTAAAAATTACATTTTAGGTTAGAACACCAGCACGAAAGCTAAGTTCTGCACAACGAAAAAAGTACATTCAAGAAAGTTTTCGCACAGAAATGGGTTTATTGGTCGATGTTGTGCTACAAGATAAAAACAAATTAATATTCATTTGGTAAAATATGAACTATGTAGATTGTAGATGTATTTACTCTTACAAATATATTTTCCGGTAATACAAAGATAGTAACACGGCAAAAAGATTTTTCCAAAAAAGAGCGTAGAAATAACTAGAATTGATTTTACATTACTTAAATGTTTTGGAAACATATCATCTGTAATTGTTTCTAAAAAATAAAAAAATTAAAAAAATAAAATTGAAATCTTCCTCTTATGTAGTAGTATCACGAATATTTTAGGTTTAAGGGTCAATATTAAAAGTATTCACTCACCCACACAAAACATTAAAATATGCCTTTAAAGAAATTTTTCTAAAATTTTTAATATTGCTATTAAAATAATTAACTTTAATATTAGCAGTACAGATATGTATTAGCTTGATTTTTTTATAGATTTATATTATTAGCATTTAATTTTTATAATTTTTATAATAATAATAAAAATAATAATAATTATAATTTAAGTCATATTATTATAATATTGTTATTGACTTTTTAAGAAAAAACTATTTTACCATAAAAATAATTTGAATAGGTTTATGGCATAAATAGTTTGTTCTAAAATTTTATCTACACATTTTGAAAATTGAATTGCTTAAAGTAAAATTCATATTATATTATGTAACCATTTTAAGTCATTACAATTAATGTTCTTAAATAATAAAAAAAAAAAAATGAACATGATTATTTCTCGTTATAATCCTCATAATTTCGTTCAAATTTTAACTTCTTTAAAAATCTATAAAAATTATTTTTTTGTGTATATTTTACTATTTTAGATTTTTAGTTATTACATGAATTATGAAGTACTTAATTGAAGTATCGTATTATAGTATTATATTAACAAATCTCAACTTAAAAATATTAAAAATATTATACTTTTATTACTACAATATACTTAATTTTAAAATGTTTGTGATTTTGAAGAATTTTGTTTAACTTTGAATTTCAAACGCATGTTTAAAATAATTATGCCAACCTATCTTTAATATTTATTAAAAAGCGATATATCATTTAAGGAGAATTAGAATTTGGTTTTAAATATAGGTTGAATAACTCATAGAAAACCTTATATTGAATTTTCAATGTGTGTAAACATTTTTACAAATTTCTAACTGCCTCATGAATTGCCAGTTTTCACGATTTTTATGAAACTGATTAAAATTCTAACTTTAAATGTTAATAAAAATATATTTTTACTGATGATTGCATGCGATGAAAAAGAATTAGAATTATTTAGTTATAAATTATTTTTGTTATACATTTTTGTGCAATTGTTTTAGTTTTTTATTTAATGTTTTACTATATCTTTATATCTTCACCCCTTCTGCCACTATACCATGTTATAATATGGATTGTGCTGTAGCAAAGAAAATTACTTACCTATAGGAAATTTCAATTAATTAGTTTTTTTTAGATACCATAAATTAGTTGGTTAATGATTTTTTCATTTTAAGTGTTGATCGATGTATGGAAATATATTATGATAAAAATTACAACTTAAATAATTTAAAGTGATTATCATTTAATAAAAAGTAGGTAATGGCACAAAAAATATAAAGTATTCGAGTATACGGTCTTAGAGTTTAGTATTTATAAATGTCAATCATTAGATTTTGAATAATTGCATTAGTTAATAATTATTTTTTTTTGTTTGTTCTCAACGTTCTTAAAAATTGATAGTCCGTTTTCAATAAAAGTTATATCACTAGATTCCATGAAAATCAGAGAGTATAATATATAGCTTTTTTTATAACATCTATAGGTTTTTATATGGTTGTTCACATGTACTTTTAATAATTATTTTTTTGTTTTCACGACAATCTAATTGTTTTTTTCTATTTATTTAAATGTATTCTCATTATACTATAATTATATTTAGTGCAAAAATCGCATACATAATTTTGTATAAATATATAGGTATATTATGTATATTGTACATTACATAAAAATAAAGTCTTAAAATAAACTACTTTTCAGCACCTCAACTTAAATTACTTTAATGATGTACAATGATTTACGCCGTTTATCTCAGTTTTTTTAATTGATAAAAAGTGGTCAGAAAATAATCATTTACTTTATCTTCAATCACGGAGCTACAAATAAACCAAACAATAAAAGGTTCAATAATTTTATTTAATGTTTTAAGTTTTTTTTGTTTTCTAGTATTGTTTTACAAATACACGGTATCTATTATAATAATTTAAATATATACAATGAACAGAATATTGTTTTTTCCTATTTGATTAAACTCTGAGGCATGAATTGGAAGTTTTACTTAAAAATTGAAAATTATCGCTATGGAAAAACTTGAGAGTAACTATACTAGGTAGGTACATTTATAGTAATATACTACTACTATATTACCAAGTAACCAATATCATAAATATTTAAGTTTAAGTACCTCATAATAAATTAATATGGATTCAAACTATACTTTGTTTTTAATTTACAGTTTAACAATGTTAATTATTTTCTTCTAACTCAAAAACATTATTCGTTGGAAATTAAAGCTTTTACGGATTTTATGAATTTTACTACCTATACGCAATGACATTATAAAAACTTATTTTAAGACATTACCTATTTATAGTAATATGATCCTTTTACTTTGGTTTACATTTATAAAGAGAGTATTGATTCAAAAGTTAATAATAGTATATCATTTAGTATAAATGGAAAATATTATTATAATAATTAAAAAGAAATACTATAATAAATATACATCGTCGGCTATTATTAATAAACGTATAATAACACTATAAAATAATTTTTTTTATTAGCAATATTGAAAACATATCACGAAATATACTTTAAGACTTTGAGTAGTGCAATGGATGTATTGATTTTATATTGATGTACATTTTTATTTTATTATTTTATCTATAATTTTACCGTTTGAGACAGAAAATATTCTTTAATTATCAACTTCAAAAATAGTTTTTGATAGAAAATTGGATTTAGTTAATAATTTTGAGTAATATATTCTTAGTGATTTTTAAAATAACCAGGAAAATTATAAAACAAGAATTTTATCGTAATACCAGTTGTAAATGAAAAAAATGATTTTTTTTTATTTAATTGAGGACCTAATAATTGCGGATAGATACTTGAAATACTCACTAAATAATAATATTAATAATTATTGTATTTACGTGATTATATTTTGACTACTGTTGACCAATTTATAGAAATTTAAATGCTTTATTTTCTATAAATAAGAAATAATAATTATCCTTAGGTCAGTGGTTCTCAACCTGAGTTACGCATACCCCGGGGTAGGTACGTGACATGATCTCAAGGCTTACGCGAAAAATTATTTTTCGTTTATTTATATTTTAAATTGATATTTGAGGTACGTGAAATAGTGGTGAAAGAGGTCAAAAGGGTACGCGAATAAAAAATGGCTGAAAACCACTGCACTAAGTTAACAAACTTTAAAATATTATGCAGTATTCATTAAAAGTTGTTTATTTATTAACTAAAAAATATCAACACAAAAAAAAATAAATATCTATTGACTATTAATATAAATACACATTCGTATTTATAAGCATAATATCTACTAGCTAGTAGCGTCTACTAGCACCTCAAAACCCAGTTAGCCTTAAAACTTAACCTAATTACGTATTTCATCTGTAACAACTCGCACGATGCCATACCCAGATTTGGCGTGAAGTTGTCCATTGATGAAGCTGGTATAGGTCACCAACCTACAGTCGAGATTCGGAAATCGGAGCATGCGGGATTTTGTATATAGAAAATAAAGAAATCGAAATAGAAAAAAATTAAGACATATAGTTGTAGATTTTGAATATTTATTAGTTACTTGAGAAAAAAGAATGCAATTTAATTTATGGCCAAGAAAAGCTATACGGCATAAAAAGTTTGCTGCAACTGAAGGTCACTGAACAA
Organism: Aphis gossypii; assembly: GCF_020184175.1. Lineage (NCBI taxonomy): Eukaryota > Metazoa > Arthropoda > Insecta > Hemiptera > Aphididae > Aphis > Aphis gossypii. The sequence continues at coordinate 81,565,384 of NC_065531.1, forward strand.
AAAAAATACAAACAAATGATATATTATAATATGAAATTGGACTATTATTTGCCCAACGTGTAAGCACGGCTCCGATGATCGGTTACCGGCGTGTATAAAAATAAGTAATACGTAAATATAAGGGATATATATGCACAATACCAATCGTGGTGAATATTACAACGGTCATCATTAGATGAATGTATGTATAATTAACAATAATATGAAATCACCGGCAAATGTGTGGGTGTATGTAAACAGCAATAATAAAATTACACTACTATTTTGTAGGTATCGTCGAGCGTCGTCCCTGAGACGCCCTCGATAATTTTATTGTTTTATTTAGGCATATTATGTTGTCCGGCGGAGAGAAGAAAATATAGTAACGAATAAATGGCCGTGGTCTGGCGGGTTATACACCGGACGGCGATATATAAGGATTAAGGGTTACATAAGTTTGATAGGTAATTATATGTTTGGCTGGTGTGCTTTATTATTGATTATACCCCGTTAATGAGATGTTAATTAGAGCAGTGTTGGCTGGTTAAATCCGAACCACGGTTACAAGGCATACGTGACAGTGTGTGTGTGTGTGTGTGTGTGTAGATCTCGGTGTTGTCTCCGAGCAGATGCAGAGGGGACCGCTGGACGGAAAGCGCTATTGCATAATATTTTATAATAATAATGATATTAGAATTTCGATCGTTACACATCATTAACTGGCACTCTGGAGGATATCGGACCACAATTATCTATGTTGCATTCATATTTTTATGTAGTATCTATGTCTGCGATTTTACTTCATTTTCGCTTAGTGTTCTTTATGTTTTTTTGATTTTTGCTCGGACACTAAACATTGTATTATAACATTAAATAGATCTTAAAGTTTTTAAGTTCTTCAATAATTATGCAATAAGATATAAAAATATTTTTTTATATTCGGCTGGTAAAGATTAGCACGTTTAAACAAATAAACCAATTTTCAGCTTTGTATATTATAGAATAGACTTAAAATGTTTCTTTTTTCTATTTGTACTTCAATCCAGAGATTGGTTTATAACAAATTTTCTATTCCCAACAAATGTCTTCTCCATCTTTCTTTATCACTCGTCATGTCTTTGAGCTCCCTGCAAATAGCGATTCCTGTATCTTGCATTATTTGGCTAATGTATTTTGTTCTTGGTCTTCCTCTTAATCGTATTCCTTTTATCATTCCTTCAAATATTAAGCTGTGTAATTCATCTCCATGCCTCAACGTGTGTCCTATAATCCGCCATCTTCTTCTCTTTAGAGTATCTAATAATGTTCTTTTTATCCTGTTGTCTTCAAGGTGTCATCATTTGTTTTTCTCTCAGTTCAAATTATTCTTTGCATCTTTTTCCAACATCATATTTCTAGCGCTTTTAATATATCTCTCTTTTTTATTTAGTGTCCACATCTCGCTTCAGTATAAGACCACGCTCCAGACGTATGTTTTTATGAACCTTTTCTTAGTAACTATGCTCATATTTTTAGATGTTATTAATTTCTTATTTTTAAGGAATGAATTTTTTACTTGTTCTATTCTGCTCCTGATTTTCTCTATTGATTTTCCGTCGTTTGTTATAATGCTGCTTAAGTACTTAAAATAATCTATCTGGACAATTCTTTTATTGTCTAGTGTTATATTAATAGATGGTAGGTATTTTTTTGTAGCATACTAGGGATTAAGTCTTGTCTACATTTGTTTATTTATTTTCAGACCATAATCTTTAAGCGTTCATTACATTTAACGCTGTTTGTAGGTCTTCCTCAGATTTTGTGATAACGAAAATATCATCAGCAAAGTGAAGTATTGGTATAAGTATTCTTTTTATTTTGACACCAGTTTCATTTCGAACTAACTAAAACTTTATGTCGTTTATTGCTTTTGCAACAAATAAATTGAATAACACAGGTAACAGTGGGCACCCTTGTCGCACACCTTTTTGGATTCCAGCGGTTGTTTTTGTTGAGTTTATATTTATTATGATGGTAATTGTTCTTCATAAAACTTATAAAGATACGCCTAGGTTTAAAATTGATCTCTGATTCTTCCAAAGTTTTGAAGAGCCTTGCCCAGTTTATGCTATCGAAAGCTTTCTCTAGGTCCATAAAGGTCATATAAGTAATTTGTTGTCACTCAATTTGTTTTTCAAATATTATTCTTAGAACTAAAATGGCTTCTCTGGTCTTTTGCTCTTCCGGAAACCGTTTTGATCGTTTGATAGCCTGGCGTCTATTCTCTTACTTATTCTGACGACCTGAGGTACCTTGTTTAACTTCTCTGATAAGGTTTTTTATTTACACAAAAATCGCATCGAAAAAAATATTATCAGTTTTTTTCCGAATTTTCAATTTTTTTGAAAAACTTTTGCTATTTTTCTTTTAGTAAAAATCTCACTCGAACTATAGCAAATATATATATATTTTTTTAATGAGTTAAATGAGTTTTATCAGTTATTCCATCTTTAGCAATGCACTTACCGACAAACAACATTTCATTTTTATTTATCTAGATTCTAGAGATAGATTCAATTAAAATGTTGATATATTATCTTATATACCTATATCATATTATTATTATATATTATCAAAATTTTCAAACTATTTAACTTCATTCAGTATGTAAAATGTAATAATATTATATGTGTCAAGTTTGAATTCAATGATATTATATCCGGCGTTTACTAGTTGGATACCCAGTGGCGTAACTAAGGGTCCGCAGACTCCAAGTTGCTGTGTGGTGCACGGTAATTTGGGGACTTTGGTTATAAGGTTATATGTGGTATAACAATATATTAGGGGCCCATTTTTAACACTTTTTATTTTTGCAGGAGGCCAAATTTTTTTGATACACCACTGTGGATACCCAAGATCTTATTTAGTCTAGTTAAGTCCCAGTGTTTTACAGGTAATAGGTACACTAGTTGGGTTCATAAAAAAACATATTTTCCTTCTCAATAAATTCTTGAAATTTCTTATACGTTGATCATTTGGTTGAATGGACATACGATCTTTTATAAAAACAATCCTCAATTTCTTTCGATCTTCAGAATTACATTGCAATCTAAAAAAATATTTCAAGTGTTTACCTAGTTCAGAATTATGTTTATTGTTTTTTTAAAGACAATTAGCATAATATGTTACCATTTTTATAGTCACATCTAATTAGTAGTTTATTTTTGTCGTTAAAATTACTGGAAACCCAACTAAGATACGTCCCTTTACCTATCTAACTTTTTATAATATTATCGTTCCATTTTATTATTAGTCATGATATAACATTACCATCGACATTAGCAGGTATTCACGTAATTCTCAATAATTATCATATTATATTTACTTGTCTATGTCACCGGACTGGTCATTAGTATAAAATATAGCCTACAAAGCATAGAGGTTTCTCAATTACCTAATTGTGATATGGGTCCGAGAGATCGATGAGTGATGACTTCGGTTCAACTTGTAACATGATGCACATTAAATATTATAAGCCACGAATTAGCCGTAATACTGCTTGCCTGAATTAATATTAATTAATTATTATACCGTTAATTCACACAACCAAATCAATGGTAAGCTCTGTACACATTTAATAGCAGCTGTACAATTTACAGATAGAGTGGGCACATGTGATGCCTAATATTATATAAACCATTATAAAAACTACACCATGTGGATAAGTAATAAGTACTAATAATACTTTTTTTATACATACAGAGGTGCTCATAGTATTTATAACTTAAAAGTAGATATACATTATATACCTATTGTTTCAGTTCAATGAGCGATGTCCATTTTGTTTTTCTTTTCATTTTCTTTATCCGTAATATAATTTTAAAATTATTCGACTTTTATTGAGCTGTTAATTGACATTTTCAATTTTCAATTTTTTTTTTTTTTATCATAAATTTTTGTAGTCAAAAAATTATTAAATTAAAATGTAATACATGGTTTTTTAAACTTATCAAATCTATGTTTAAAAAATTTCACCGCATTCAAACACATTTTTTTAAGTGTATCAATTTAAATTTTTATGACATAAGAATAAGTTAAGTATATAAATATAGTATACAGCAGGGGCGGCCAAACAGTCGATCGCGGACAATATCAAAGTCGACCATGTTAGAATTTATTTTTAGGGACACGCGCCCTACATGTTTCTTAATAATTATAGTTATTCAATGATAAAAAAATGTTTCTGTGGAAGTCGATCCTCAAAGGTGAAGTATATTTTTAGTAGATCGTGACCAAAAAAAGTTTAACAACCCCTAGTATATAGTATATATATTTATCTTAAGTTTATAAAAACTGACCTACCTAATTAAAGTAGCATTATTAGAATAAAAAACGCATAGTATGAAAACGGGACATTCTCTTGGAAACCTGGGTCCCTGAAAAATAGGTAAGTTGAAGCCCAGGAAAAAAAATATAAAAATTAAAATATATGTGATTTTATAATATCATGTTCTAAATAAATATCATATGGTAAAAATAATTTTAAAAAATTGTGTCCCGGAAAAAAAAAATATACGCTAAATAATAATATAATATGTCAAATTACGTTCATCTCTGACCTCTGTACTTCATTTTTCAATATTTTATGAAACCTAAATTTATGAGTTATGACGCATGTTCTGTAATCACAGTTTTATTTTTTTTTTGTATACTCTTATAAATACGTATCTTAATTAGATTTTCAAAGTTACGACGTTACGGTATCTCATTTTTGGAGAAAAGTAACTATGTCCAGTGTAATAAAATCTGGGATAAGAATATTTATTTATATACACATTAACATAATGCGTAGAATTAATTGGTGTCCGGGCGGTATAGGTACCACTATATTCAATATGACGTATTGTTGTAACAGAATTATTCAAAAGTAAATTGTATAAATATTAAAGTTTTAAATTTATAAGATGTTAGACCTAATTGCGTCAATGGTTTATAGCCAGGACCCAATTTACCAATTACCTTTTTATAGCCGAGACCCAACTTAACTACAACAATTTTATACTCGGGACTCAACTTACTGCTTTCAAAATGAACACAGATTGTCGTGGACCCAATTTACCTAGCCCCCACAAAGGGGTAAGCTTTTATTTATTTTCATTCGAAAAAATGTATTTGTATTAATAATAAAAATAATAACTATTATACGGATTTACATAATCGATATAATTAAAAATAAGGTCTTCCGTCAAAAATCAATACAAGGTACTTAATGTTTTTGTTGCGTGGTACCATGAACTGAAGTATGAACTGTGGACCTATTATTTCAGAAATTAAAATTTAATAATGTTTAATTTTTGCATAAAAGTATTAATGAATATCTAAAGTGTTTAAGTGTTTGATAATTATTCATTTACTAAAAAAAATTAAGTGACAGGCAAATTATGTGGTCTATTATTAATGTTGACTAGCTACAAACTGAAAAATTTTAATCCTATATGTATATTATTCAACCTAAAAAGTTCTACTTATTCCTTACACAATATGTTGTCTTGTCATTTATAATTGATAATTTATATAGATAATTAATTATTTTACCATTAATTTGTCAAAAAAAGGTTAGTGTATAATATATTAATATCATTATGTCAATATTCTTTTTAGAAAAACATATTTTGTCTTTTAGTAAACTTAATAAATAATGCCATTGCGTTAAATATTAAACTACGATAAAGTTAGTTAGTTGTATTCTACGTTTCTAAATATTTAACAATAGACCATAAAGTAGTGTAATATGATAATTACATACACATTTACAATATCCCAAAATGTTGTGTACATCGTGTTATTATAGTGGTAATTGAATGATTTTGAATCAGTTTTGGTTGAAACCATAATTAAAATAAAGCATAAAATAAAAAATTTATATAATACACCGTTGAATTGTAGTTTTTTGTTTAGTAGAGGATTTTTTTTTTACGAACTGAAACTAAAAAATACTTTTATGCGTATTTGCTTCTATATAGAATGCGATGTTTCGGATGTGTATAGATATACACATTTGGAATTTATGAAATAGATTGGAGCAAAAATCCCTTAATGTGATGGTGTATATATTATAAATATTTCACGTGCATATTATATTATTATTATTATGAATCTACTAATTGACGATCAGATACGATTAATGTTTAAGTGATATAAAGAGCACACGATTATGCGTAGGTACTATTATTGTACAGTATTTATATGACAGTTCATAGATGAAAAATGCTCATTGAGTATGATATTTTATATTTTTAATTACCTTATTATACATTTATTATTTGATGATCTAGTCTTAAATTATTAGGAATACAAATGAAAACAAAACAAAAAATATCATAATATTACGATATGAGAATAACGTGAAAGGAATTTTTTTTTTGTTAAGAATGTGGACATTTCAAGAAATGTAAAACTATTATTTAAGATTTATTACTATAAAATTATTATTAGCACTGTTATTGTAATTTATTATTATACTAATTAAAACTTCGTAAATTCTTGTAATTTTTTTAAAAATATTATCTAAATGTACCTATTTTAAACTTAGCGTATTATTATCGTGATTTCTACTAAACCATTTTTTAGCATTAAATTATCCACAAAATATAGAACTTTTAACGTCGTATGTTTCCTTATATAAATATTATTACAATTTCATAAAGACTTTATGTAATCATATTTTACGGTTTTATTTGAGTTAAGAACATGATAACTTTATGATATAGAATAAAACTTTTGGTAATGGACGTCCAACATACACCAAACATGTTTAAATTATTAATTGCTGTTATTCTAAATGTTACTATAAATTTAAATTATCATAAAACTACAATTAAACGTCACTAATTATGTGTTGTTATACCTTATTATTTGCATATTTGTTAAACCACGTTGTTTTTTTTAAGGTTAGAAACTTTTAAAGTTGCATTTTATAAACAAAACTACAGTATGATAACTGTTGGTTTTAAATCTTAAATAAAATTAAGAACTTCAATCGATTGATTATAAAATTCCTCAGACATTTTCTAAATAATAACAGAATATGAAAGGAAAACATAATTTTCGATTCATTTCACGTTGTTTTTTTTTTAGTTCAACATTATATTTTTATCTTTTTTTCGGTTATATAAATAATCATGGATTTCAATCGAAACATTGACTGTCAAACGTTAACTCAAGATTTTATATATTATTTAAAACGTTGAAGTTTATAGAATTAAACATTTTTATATTATATTTTTAAATGAAGATTTTATAAAATTAAACAATTTATAAAATAAATATTTATTTTTAATATTTTTTAAGTTAATATACACTTATAAAATATGTTTTTTATACTATCATCTCTGTATAAGATCTTAATATTGAAAAAAATCTTATCTTCTTAAATAGGCATTATATTATACTATTATTAAATTTAACTTATATGGGTTATAAATATTATTATTATTGTGCAAATGTTTAATGTCTGTTATTGATATTATTGATCTAATAGCGCCCAACCAAAAGTATGTTTGGTTTTTTCGGTCATAAAATTCCCTATTTATACGTTGAAATTCTCAACTAATAAAAACAAATTTGGTGTGATTCCTGTTTTCTCCAACATTTTTTGTTTTGGAATATAATAGCGTAAAACAATTATAATTTTATGTGTACAAATAACAATAAAAATATTTTTATTACAATATATTTACATACTTATTTAGTATTATAATTAACAAAACTTAAGTTAATTAATAAATATTTATTGGATTAAAAAATGATTATATGGAAGTATAGAACTAGGTTAATGTAGTTTCTGATCCCATTTTATACTATATATCTTTTTTGAAAATTTTGAAAATATTAGTTTTAATGTATTTTCAAGTTTAAATATATTCAAATACTTTATACAACATTTTTAATAAAAGAAAAAAATGTACATTTATTACCGAGTTAAATATTAGATATTGGTAAAGGTATACCGTGTGTTCAATTTTAAAGGTAACAGAAAATATTCCGATCTCATGATCTTGAATTTGATTCGGGTTTTTTTTTATAGGGTACAAGACATATAAATACATATTTTTTCGATAAATTCTAATTTTTAACTTTTTTTTTATCTTGGCATGCCTAACGGGCAGTAAAATAAAAATGCGCAGATAAAAAAAAGTTAAAAATTATAATTTATCAAAAAAATATGTATTTATATGTCCTGTATCCTGTAAAAAAAACCCGAATCAAAATCAAGGTCATGCATTTGAACTTCAAAATATTTCCTGTTACCTTTAAAATTTAATACACGGTATATATAGTAGATATATATTTAATGACTTGTAATTTTAATTTATTATATTATTATATTCAATATAATAACACCTATATAATATTAAAATGGGTATACATAGTAATAAAAGTACATAGTTAAAACTAAAACTATATAATATAAAAAGCTTTATTTGATAAGCAATTAATATGATACATTATAACATTTTCAAAATGTTCAAAAAATGTATGTCCCTCTTACATCAATTAAAAAAAATAATATATTCTTTTGGCCTATATAAACACCACGTTGAATGATTAATATTAAATAAAAATAATATATATATATATATATATTATATACATGCCATTTTAAATATTATAATTTATTATTTTAATATTAAATGAAATTTGATTATTATTTTGTTAGTCTGGGGGTGGCTTTTATTTTATATGGAAAAAACTATAGACCCCAAGGTTGGAAAACCTTGGGTCACAGTATTGAAATATTAGTAAAGTAGCAAATTATTATTGTAAGTACATTATATTATAATTGTGTTTATAAATATATATTATTAAGTAAATTATTGTATTAAATAATCTAATATCAGATCTTATTAAATAGTTTTAAAATTAAATAATATTTATTTGTTTGTAAAAAAAAATAATTTTTGTATTAGTAATAGGTGACGATATACATACATATTTTAGTAAGTACACATTAACAGTGAACGTAATAAAAATATTAATACGCGATACAAATTAAATTTACTACCAGTACCCAATCACCGAAATTTTTTCCGCTATTAACCCCCCTTAACGAATACTTCTAAATAAAAAAGTGGAAGTCTCCAAATAGTAGACCATTTTTTTGAAACGGGGATATTTTTCATACTTATCTATAGAGAAAACTTCTAAATATTGGACACTCCTAATTACAGAAATGTTGATAGCTACATTTTAATCATTTTTTAAGCTTGTTATATTGAAATGTACATTTTAAATCATAAAATGATCGAGACACTACAAATAGATAAGTGTTTTGTTAGCAATTAAGAGAATATTCAAATGAATTGCTTCCACTGAGATACATAATACTAATTTATTGTCTCCAGCTCAGTGGAAAAAAAAATGACTTGGCATGTTAATTGAGACGACACGTTAAATAGTTGAACAAACTAAAGTAGCTACTTTTTTTTTTTAAATATTGATTTTTTTGATTTTTATTTACTTTTTTTATAATATACATAAATAATAAATAAGAATTTACACGTCATGTTATGTAATTAAATTAATTTAAATATTAATATACACATAAATAATACAATATATTATATTATGTATCATTTTTTTTTCATTAATTTCCTTCCCCTACCACCACTTTCAATAGCGAAACCTCCGAATAGCGGAAACATCTCGGCGAACGATATTGCCGGTATTTAGAGGTTTCCCCGAAGTAAATTTAATTTTTACTGTGTATTAACATTTTTATTGGCTTCTCTGCTTCACATAATTTTTAATAGTAACGAGTTTATTAATTTTTTAATTTTACCAACTTTGAACACTCACGTTTTATGTGAACTTTTGTGTCAGTCGTAAGTCACACATAAACAAACTATATTTTATTTTTTACCACTTTTATAGAAAACATAATATATTGTTATTAAATATTCACCATATTATTTGATATGTTTAAGTGAAACTGACTGAGGGATTCTAGATGATGAGGTTTTATTTCTTGTAACGTAAGCTAAATATGTAAAACTATCAATTGTCTTTTATTAGTTTTCATTTTTAAGCAGTCTTTCGTGTAAAATATTATTTTTACACTGTTCATTATTCTACTCACGTTTTATTAAATTACAATTTACAAAATAAATCAAATATGAGTTATGATTGTATACTGTTACATAGTTTTCAATAGAAATATTGCAACTTTTATATAAGATGTAAATAATTTAAATATTATTATGCTATGAACCGCTTAGTAATAATATATTATATTTTACTAGCTGACCCCGTGAACTTCGTTTTCCGTTAAAAATGCCAATTCTATTATTTGATTCAAACTTTGTTTAATTTGTTATTTAATATTCGGTTTAATGGTGTTTAAAACTTAGATATTTTCATTGACCATATTTGAATCTCAAAAAAATTGTGCAAGTACCACTTTAAAATGCGAATTTTGTAAAATGCTTTCTTATTGCACACTAAATTTGTGGTACGAATGTATTGTGCAAATTGCAAGCCTCGATCTAACATTGTTCAGGTTCTACGTACATCAATGTATCTAATATAATAAACCTAATTATTATTATTGCTAATAATTACCTAATTGTTATTTTATTTGCAATTATTTTATGCAATGTGAATTATACTAGAATTTAAACGTAACAATTGAATTATGCAAAATGAGTTCAAATAACTCACGTTAATTAAACATTGAATCAATACCTTTGAATACCTATATTATTATTGTCTCTTTGATATGTTGTAAAATAAAATATATTGTATTAAGTATAGATGATTTTATAATTTAAGGTTCGTAGATATGATATCTATAAATAAAATTTTATTAATCGCGATATAAATTTATTATATAATATTAAGAACTACTGTAGTAAATATTTCAATATGTATATATGTATAAATGATTGCATAGTTAAGTTTTAAAATAACATAATATGTAAAATAGAGTAGCCGAAATTTGGATTATGACAACATTTATAAATAACATAGTTACTAAATATACAGAGTGTAGCGTAATGGACTCCCATATTTCAAATAATCATTAGCGGATAATCAAAATGATTAGATTAAAGTGGTTTTTTTTTGCTTTAGACTAGATTATTTTTATTCGTCATCGTGCCGTGGTTTGGTTAACAACGTGGTTTCGTTAAAGAGGATTTTTCCAAAAACGCCGAAAGTGTGACTGTGACACTGAGAGCATTTCGTACTCAGTTCGGTTTGAATTCAAAGTGTACCATTTCTTATAGGGATACTTCAAAGCTGAAGTTTTCAAACATCGATTTAGAACCATTGAGGAACCAAAGGAGCTATCCATCAAGAAATCTTCGTGAAACTCGATATGCTGACGAGAGTGATGGAAAACTTTAAGAACGGCTCCATATGTGCGTCGCTCGTCAAAGCAATCATTTAGATGATATTATTTTTAAAAAATAATTGTAAAAAACTTATATAATGTAGTTTTGAAAAGTATAATTTTTTTTTTCTATATTTTGTATCGCTTTTTAATTCACCTCGGAAATGTAGGAGTCCATTATGCCGCACCTATATTTATTTTCAAAGCGGTCATCTAAATATAAAAATTGTATAAACTGTAATATACGACCGTAACAAACGGTCGTTGAAAAGCTTAAAACAAAATACATCAACCGTATCAGCTAGTACGCATCCATTGACCATCGCAAACCCTTGGGCCGACAACTACTTCACATATTGTGTGTGTTCACAGTTATTTTATTTCAATACAAAAATTTGAAAGATTTTGTTGCTAGTGTATAAACTTTTAATATGCAAGTGACGTGTTTGGGTAGGTATAATTAAAATGTAGTAATAAAACAATAATTTTAGAATCGTATAATAAACTGTAAAGAGTATGATCGATAATAGCTGTACATTTTACTACCTAGTATTTTATTTATTAAAAAAAAAAAAATTTAAATTTAAATAATATATATATATGTACTTTCCTATGTGACACATAAAGTTATAATAATTAAAAAATGGAAAACATTATTATTTACGTATTATAGTGCAGTGTTAACAACATTCATTTGACAGTTCAGTAACGCAGTAGACATGTAAACATCAAACTCATGAGTTTATTTTAAATTAAATAATGAAAGACATTATACCTAGTTGTATTTTCAAATTTAACGTTGATCTCAATAGGCCAATTATGGCTGTGTAAGTTCAAAGTAGCGTTTGACTTGTTTAAAGTTGTTTTTTTCTATATGAACTTATTTTAATTTTATAATTTCCATTTTTCGTAAAATTTAGATTTAATTTGAAGACTAAATTTCGCCATTTACACTTAATTAAAACACGTGGTGAGTTAAATATTAATTTACAAAAGTCTGCGGTTATTGGGAAGAAGCTTTTGATTGTAAAAAAGTCCATATTTTTGTATCTATAACAAATTGTGGTCATCGGCCTAATAAAATGTTAAAACACGTATATTTTATGTAAGTTCTACACACGAATTTACATAATCGTACGATAAAAATTTATTATTATAAGATTTTAACAATGGACCGCACTGGCTGCACTGTTGTCGTTGCCGTCGTTCGTCCTAACTCTATCCCCTTGTCACGAGTCGCCTCCGGACGGCCACGACTAGTAAGGGGTGGGGTGGTGTTATGGGTTGAAGAGGGTAGCCGTAAGCGTATGGGCCGTGTTTGACGTACGCACACATTTCAGTAGTGTGCTTTCGGTGGTCGGTTACGAACCTCTCGCGTTTCGCTATGCCGTCGCCGACGTTACAAGTCTAAGTAGTTGTGTACATATATTTATAAAACTATATTATACTAATGAGACTGTTACGCGTCCTAGTCATTTAAAAAATATTATATACCACGGGGTAAACATTTTAATTTACCGTCATCGCATTGACAACTTTTGTTCAAATTTGTAAATTTTTTTTTCTCCGTACACATGTGCTCGTAAAATTTTCACACGTTATACACATCGCGTTCCTCGAAACAGGTAATAAGGTGATTTGTCACTGTATTATTTTTTTTTCTTCCGTCGGAATATTTTGAAAACAAGTATTCGACATTGCCAAGTGATACACACACGTATTAAGTATTTAAGAATTTATGATCAACCATAATATAGAAATCAAAATTAATTTCATTCACGTGCGCACGTTATATATTGGTGAGATAAAACTGACTCACGAATTATAGTTTAGTGTAAAACAGACACGTCTCGCGTTGTAATACAAGTTTGTATTTTATTTGATTAAGCCGTTGTTTTTATAGTGGTTGAATTAATTTAATAAAATAATGATTAATAACTTAAACTAGTGTACAATAGTTCTGAAACGTTGGTGAAAATTAAATGTTAGTTTAGAACTTGTCACGAAACTCAAATTAAATAACAAACATTTATAATTGAATAAAAAAACTTATTTAAACCTAAATGCGACTAATTATATATTTATTCCATCAGTTTTCTATCTGTTATTCTTGATAATTTTCAAAAATATATTGCATTGACTTCTGCGTACGACTTTTTCACATAATTCAATTAGGCAGTAACCATTTGCTTACTAAACATCAACTCACTCATATTTCATAATTAAAATAAGAAAATATATACAGTTTAAACAAATGAATCTAACTTTTATAGTTATTATTGGTATTACATTCACTAAGTTCCTTTATTCATAAACGTAATTAACTCCTTGTTTTGAACAAAGTAGTTAAAATCAATCATGATTAACAAAACTGGGCAAATGTTACTTTTTATATGGTTCGATAATGTAATAGTAATCTTTTCTATTATCCACTCATTACAAAGTAGAAAAAAATGTTTATGAAACCTAAATTTTTTGTATCAACTTTAGCATCTTTAAAAATTTATTAAAATAAAGTTAGTCAAATTATCATTGCTCAAAATTGTCTCATTTTACTTAAAACATTTATTATTAGTTTTTTTTTTTAATGCATTTGTTTCTAGTTATTCATTTGATAACTATGTTATTATTATTTTAGAAAAATTTGAATTTATTATAAAACTAAATAAAACACAATTCCAAAGAATATTTATTTATCTATTTTTACTTAAAAACATTTAACTTGATAAACAAAAATACATATATACACCTACCTAGTACCTACCTACCTACAAAGATAGAAATTCGCTTATCATTATGATTTTTACTTAATTATTTATAAAATCAGCTAGACAATCTTAAAATATTATAATGGGTACTTTGAATAGTTAAAGATATTAAATAAAATAATTAATTTAACTGTCTTGTCAAGTTAAAAACCACCTTTGGATATATTTACTGTTGTCTATGACTTATAATTTAAATTATATATATTGACATACATTAATTTTCTCCTTGTAAATTTTTATTATTTTTTTTTTTTTTAGTACACTCCATTAAATACTTATTTTATAGTAATTATAATGGACACAATTAGTTTTCTGAAATTATATAAATTTCTTGTTGAAAATTTGAATTTAATATATAATAGTTGTCAATATCGCTACTTTACATTTCTCTGAAATTCAAATAGTCTTTAGTTATTTTTAAGTTTTGTTGGCTTTATCTTGTACATTAATTATTTTCAGATATAAGTACTAACTTACTAATTTTAAATTTACGTTAATACATTTTATGGGATGTTTCTCATCATTTTAATCAGATAAATATGTAGGGTACAATTTTGGTAGTTGCTTATAGGTACATCTTATTTCTTAAATAAATTAATTAGAATCTATATAATATAAGCATATGATTTGTTATATGTAAATCAATTTCAGATTTCCCATTATCTTATTGGTTCTATACAAGAAACTTGTAATCTATCCATTACAGTTTAAATCACATCTGATTCCATTTCATAAGTTTAACATATTATTATGAGAAAATATCGAAACTTTGACATCAACACTGTATTCTAATTATTGTATTTTAAAGTAATATCGTTATGATTTATTGATATTTTGATTGGATATACATTTGTTTATGTGTTATGAATATAATATTATATATTTACAGTTTAATATTTTCTATGCGAATTACACAGTATTGATGTACATTATATCAATTGCGATTAATAGTGTAGAACTTGTAAAGTTAAATCATCTATAATAATTATAGTTCTGAGTGGTATCATGAATGTACTTATTTTAAAATGATTTGCGTTTTATTTTGTATATAGTATTGCGTTTGAGAGAAGTTATAATACTTAGCTTTTGAATTTTGAGGGTGGTTTTTGTTGTTATTTTGAAGCCAATTACAAAAATAAATACTTAATTCTTTATATCTTGTACTTCAAAGTATTTTCTTGTAAGAAAGTGAATCTAGTTTATACTTAGGAAGTCAAGATTAAAAACAATATGTGTTATCTGTTTTTGACAAAATTAGTTTGCATATTTTGTTGTAAGTAATTCAAAAACGGATAATCGTAGCTTACTTAAAATTTAATCAAATATTTATACAATTATTTTATTGTTGTTGTTTTAAATTATTATTTCTATTTATGGTATAATTTTAAAAATGTGTTTATTTTTTTCGTTATTTATAGAAATTTTTAATTTTCAATTATTATTTTAGTTTTTTCTACAAATGTTTATAAAAAAAATGTTCTTAGTGAAAATCCTTAAGTTTTGAGCTATTGTATATTTATAGTTTATATTGTATTATTTATAAAAACGTAGTAAAATAAATATTATTATATTAATTAATATCAAATTAAATATAATATGGATATACATTATAAGTACTTATAATAATATAACCTATATTAAATTTGTGTCATTTTAAAATTGTTTTTTTATCCGATGATGTATCATTGAATTCAAATTTAACATATATATACTCAACGGTTGGGTATACTTGACTCCTAGTGAACACCAAAACGATTACCTACTTTCCCCTTTTTTGAATAAAATACAATAATGGAAATACATGCAACTGGTGGGCAATGCAATGAATATAATGAGGGAAAGTTTCGGTATTGTGGTTAGGTGAGATAAATCATCTTTTGCTTCATTTTATTACTTTTTATGTTATTGTAGTTTTATATACATGGATATTTCACAATATAACGAGTAATACGAGTATACAACACTTAATTTACCTACTTATTATGAAAATTGGCAAATTGTCGTTGTTGATTAACTTATTATATTTAAATTTTTTTTAAAAAACTTAACTTAACTTTGTTATTTATTTGTTTTATAGAATATGAATAAAATTATGAGCTATTTACCATTAGTTTTGTATCATCAATAAACTTAAATAATGTTATAAATACTATGTAATACTTTTTATAGATTATAACTACGTTGCTTAATATATGTCTATTGTCTATGGTAACTGAAAAGTCGCTTACACAGCATAAAAGTAACACAAAAAGCCAATATGTCAGTTACTACACAAATATAATTTCCAAGGTGTCACTTAAAATTATTTTGATGGCAACACTTAGTCATCGACTTTATATAAACTATATATATTTAATCCATAAGGTTTAGTAGATAAGAGAGAAACTGGATTATAAATTATTTTGCTAAACTATTATCAAGTGAAAAAAAAAATATATATATAATATAATATAATAAATAAATTACTTTTTTTAAATTTAAATTTAATTTTTTATTATAAAACTGTATGCTGATGCTTAAGGTAACATTAAATAATAACTATATATTTATTATGAATTATTGAGATTTAAACCGATTGAATTATAATTAAACATTATTGTTTCTTAATAAAATACAACTACATTAAAATATAATACGAAAATCTTAATATTTTTTAATTCATTAATGTATGGAACTAAGGTATTAGAAAATCCAAGAAAAAAGACTTACATTTAAATATTCTTGTCCATATAAGGTCCATATTAACATAACAGTGCTATACAGTTAAACCTTAAGTTTATTATAAAATATGTAAAATATATATTTAAAATAATTATCAATGATAATCAAAACCAGTATTACTACAATTGTATTAAATATAATATGATAAAATATAATATCAATATTAGTATTTATAGGCAAAGTTTGTTTTCTTCACTCAGGTATTATAATAAACATCACAAATTATATAAAATGGTTTTCGATAAACAATAATATTAATATTCGATAAGATATCGATTTGCTAATAAAATAAATATGTATAGTTAAAAATATATTTATCTATTTGCACCATTTTTGTTAATTCTGTACGCGTTTAAATGATTCAAAAAATTAATGTTACAAATAAAAATTATAATAGTGAAATAAATAATTTAGGAAAATAAATTTACGACAAACTTTTGAATAATGATTAAAACCATTACGAATTTATACTGTTATGGTATTATTTTGTTTTAAGTCAGCCTGTAAAAAAAAAAAAAAACTTTCACAATATTAATTATATATACTATTATTTATTGATGCTAAAATAAATTGGGACTCATTTAAAAAAGGAGTGTGACGTCACATGTGTTTTATAGCTACCAAAGTTAAGATTTAAAATTGGATTATAATAATAATGAAATGTTGTTTACAAGAATAATATGCGTTATTATAATTCATAGAAACTTCCATAGAACTAATAATGTATTTTGAAAGAATACAACCTATTATAATAATAATTATTATTTTTTATGAATTACTAATAAATTCTAAAAACATTTCATAGGAAGAGATTACAAGGTAAAATCTCATCCAGGGTCAAGATTTTATAAAGGGAAAATTAATGTTGATTATTATGAGAAATTTGTCAGAGTTTTTAAGGCGGGACGTGATTATTTTTTGTATTAATACATAAAACTAAATAGTTAAGAATTTTAATAAATTATTAAAATCCATTATCAAATTTTTAGGTTCATAATTTTATTAGGATTCAATTTTTTGAAAATCGATTGCTATTAATTAATGGAAGTTCCGTAAAAATAAATATTTTATTAACTACTATTATTTATCATTAATGTATAATACTGAATGATGATTTTCGAAATCTATTATTATCAAAAAAGTTGAAGATTATATTATTATCCGTAAAATATAGATAATCAAGTTTATTTTAAGTTATCTAGTTGATAAATTAAGCAGATCATTTTTCCTCCAAAAACGAGATACCGTTTTCCTCCAATAATGATATACCGTTTTCCTCAACTGTCCATTTTCCCCTAAAAAATAAAAAATAATTCTTAGCCTTTTTTTTTTTTTTTGGAGGAAAATGGACAGTAGAGAAAAACGGTATCTTGTTTTTGGAGGAAAATGGCTACGGTCGATAAATTTTGTACCATATGCGATTTATCCTTGTCCACCAAGTTCCCCCGACCACACAGTGGCTGATTTTTTTATGGGGCTACGTAAAAGAGAAAGTTTATGTACCACAATTACTTAAAAACTTGGAAGAGCTTCAAAATCAAAATCAAAGATGCTGTTAATGCCGTGACACCAGATATGATCAGCAACCTTTCTGGTATAGCCCCAGTATACATTTACGCCCAATTCACCACCATTACGGTGCCAAATTCATCAAATAGATAATTTAAAATAAACTTGGTTATCTAACCTTTCCATTAATACATTGGTCATTAACCTGTAATAAACCGTTACCGAACTATATCAGTTCGTAATCGGATGAAGACTTTTTAAACACTCTGTATATTATTATTCACATATTATTATCTTTAACGTAATATAAATACTTCTGTATGTTTCATATTGATTATTTTTATTAAGAGATATATATTATTAATAAACAATACATTTTTAAATATAGTTTAAGTATGGTTTATGATTCGTTCATTTTTTTAGTTGTACTTAAAAAACAAAGTTTTAGTACACAGTAGTTTTCTGATGTAATACATCATTGATAATTTAGCATTAAATTAACCAATTCTAAAATGTCAAATTAAGTACGTACTAATTATTCAAACATATAAGTTGATAGGTTTATAGTTTAAATTAATTAAGTTTTTAATAAGTTAAACTATACAATGCATATTCAGTATAAGTGTATTCCTATTATGAATGACGGTTAAGAGTGAAAATGGACAGCGTCAGATAATTAATAAAACCCATTTCGTGAAAACTTTCTCAAAGTTGTGAGAATTAGATTAATTTTTATAAAATTAACTATTTTAATATTTTTAAAACATAAATAATTATATTATAGTATATTATAACTTTTCATACTGCGATTATTCATGTTTGTTTTTCCTGACAGTTAATAATGTATTGGCTGATAAGTTTTATAAAAATATAGTTTCATCTCTGTATCACTATATCTATGTTAAAAAAAACCTTTTCTTAGGCATTTTTTATTTCCTAGGCAGCTAAGCTAGTATAGTGTGACAAAAATAACGTTGTTTATACGAGATGCATTCTTACTATTTCCGTAATATATTTGTTACATTATGTGATTTTAAAGTAAAATATTTGGATGTTACAAATTACATTATTGGCACAGTTTTACCAAAGGCAATATTTTTAGTACCCTTGATAATCAAGACTAAGGGCATGAATTTACAAATGAGTTCATTTCGAATTCATTATACACACAGATAACTACCGTAATGGAAAAGCTTTGAGAGTATTGAGAGTATTTCATGTTTTAGTCTCTGGGGAAATGTGAATCACATTTTAAATAAAATCTGTTTTAAACATTGATTTTGTATACATTGTTTATTTATTCATAATTTGATACGGTCATATTATATCATATTATTTTCCCTTTTGAAAATATTGCAATTTACCGTAGATTGCATTTTCATATTATATAAACGGTGTTATCGGCATATATATTATCTAGGCATAAAACAACCTTATCGGTTCAAAATAGAATTTCGCTTACTTTATGTTAATATTTATAACTGTAAATATTCATATAATTTTTGATGGAAGTATTCTTTTAATAACATTTAATGTTGACAATTTGACATACAATGTATAAATGCATTTAATTATAATCTTCTTTCGAAGTGTCAATATGTCACACTCATTATAATTGTAATTAATTATTAAGTTTAAGATAAATTATTTGATCAATTATCAATAATTTCACAGTGGTCAGTGGTCACTGAATATTCACTAATATTTCTACATTAACATAAACATTTATTTATAAGTATCATACAGATAAGGTGTAACTTATATAGTTTACAAATTTAATTAAATAACTATGTAATTACTATTGTTCATAAGTACCAAAATTATTTTTATTATTTTTTTAATAGGTATTTAATTTAAAGTAATTTATTGTAATAATATAGTATCTAAGTTAAAAATATATTTTTTAGTTATTGATAAGAATAAATAAAATATTACGCAATTAATTATTTATGTAATTAAAAAATAATATGTCTGTTCTTTTTATTACGCAATATTTATACTTAGGTATTATAACAGTTTTCAAATAATATCTATACATATTTATGATAATGAAATTATATTATGAAAGATGTGTTTATCAAATAATTATTATCATACTAAAAGCCGTTCTTACAATGTCCGGTTAAGTGTCAGTTAAGACTAACCAGTAGAATTCTATCGGTTAACTCATGAAAAATTCTTCCGGTTAGCGTTATCTGGCACAAACCGAACATTGTAAAAACGGCCCTAAATATCAAAATAAACAAATATGATTTATATTGATGATAAATTTAATAATGATAAAATTTTATAATATTATTATGTTATTCACTTAAAAAACTGTTGAATTTTTTATAATTGGTGAAGGATAAGATTTATTTAAATAAATAGTTATGGTAGAAAATGTTGTAACACATTATGGCTTTTTAAATAATTCATCGGTACCTCGGCTGTCTTGAAAATGTGACTATAACAATTTATAACCTTAATGTACATTACATTGCACTTAGAAGTAAAGAGCATTGGAAATAAATGAAAAGCTTTTGGTTACATCACAACAATTATTAATGATTATTCATTTTATCAGCTGAAAAAAACCACTGCCAAAATGTAGTCTTAAAAAAGTATAAAATAAAAAATATATAATTATTACAGTTCATTTTATATAATATACAATTAGTTCTATTATTTTTATAACTATGGTACAAGTTGTACTAACTTCTATATTATTAACATTTGCATAAATTGTAAATGAGATGCAAAATTTCGATGCTAAATATTGAAAAGTGATTGATAATGATTGAACTATAATAATTATTATATTTTAATGTAATAACAATATTATAAAAGTGTTTGTACTTGCTTAGTTGTATGACAGAGTAATACTAAATGTATTCTTAACTACAATTGATTATTGTAGTTTTTTATTATTATTATTTCTTATTGTTTGAATGTTGCATACATTTAATTCTTTTATTTCACCACGAAGAAAAACTAAAATTTCAACTGATGTTTAAATTGGTATAAAATGAATAGGTACCTTTTAATAAGATGTATTTTAATTGACTTTATGAATTTTTTTAATAATATTGAAGAATTTATAATGAATAATCCTACCTAGATATTATCTAATTTTGATCATCCAAAAATAACAATCTGATTAAATTCATAATCTTAAAAATCACTTTATTAAGTATTGATATTATGTATATAATAATTTATTTGCAAATACTTTCTAGACTTGAATCGTTTATCTTTTGAAGATATATGACTGATTAACATCGGTTAGTAACATCGTTGTATTACAAGATTATCTATACGAATATTTTTAATGAATTCAAAATCAATTAAATAATGGTTAATAAAAAAAGGATGGTAAAGTGGGTAGTGTTTTTTTGGTATAGAATGGACCTCAGATATAGAGCAGGTCACTATAATGGATGTGTTAAATTGTGATAGGTATCATTGTATATGAAAAAAGATTATGAACAGATTATTTGTTTGATTATTTATCAATCTAAGATATATATTTTCTAGTCGGTGGTAAAAAAAGGTAGATTATTTTTTGATGACTTGAATATTCTAAAATTAAATCATTTACATAAAAAGGCAATTTAAACAACCGGTGTATGTTTTAAATTTCTACTACAAGTAATTTTTCAACAATAGAAAAAAATCTAAGATTAATCAATGGTAGGTATTTGATTCGTGTTTTTGAATGAATTTTTGATTTCGTAAAAATTTGAATATTGGATAAAATTGTTTTAATTGGTCAATCCTTAATTTATTTTATAATTATTGTAAGCAAATAAAATTGTAATGCAAATTGTAAAAAGGAAGATTAAAAAAGTAAAAGTTAACAGAAGAAAATTGTCAATATTGCTTATAAATTTGTTCTAAATTAAATAGTGGCGTATTAAGAATTTTTTCAAGGGGGGGATATATGTTGGAAAACATTTAATTTCTCAAAGGGGGTGGGATAATTAATTTACCATCGACATTACAATATTATAAATTAGTAACAAATAAGAAACCAGGGGGGATCATCACCCTTACCACACCCCTCTAAATACGCTACTGAAATGAATAGTTGAAACAACTAAAAATTGGTTGATGTAACCTAAAATGTTCTTACGATATTACTATAAGCTTTACCATAATAAATAATAATAAATAGCTGTGACAACTAAAAATTGGTTGATCTACAATTTCTTAAAATAATTTTCAATAATAATACCTACTACTTTTTAATTTTAAAAATTGTTTTTTTTATATTTTTACGCCTAAAAGTCTCTACACTAATAGCTATCATAACACGTGTTATATCTAATTAAAAAATAAACGTGTATATAGATTATCATAACGATATGTATATATACTACATATAGTATATATAGTATAAATAGAAAGTAGATAAAATAAATTACCGCAGTTTCTATAATCTTAATTTTTTTTTGTCACAGTTTACACATCGATTTTTTTAAAAAGGTAAATTTTGCACAAATACATAAAAGTAAAATCAGTACATTCATCACTTCGTTCAGAATTTTAAGTTGAAAAATTAATTGGTATAGATATATTAATTAGTGGAGAACATTAGGAAAGATAAAACTGATACTTAATATACTCGTAACATTTATCCAATGAATAATTGGATACTTTTAATAATTTTTATTCGAATTAAAACTAAAGATTTGTCGTGTTCCATTTATTTGAATTTATGTCCATCAAAATATTAGATGATGATTGACCGTTATATTATATTTACCTGTCAAAGTTCACGTTTTAAGAGTACGATTTATTGATCAACCTTAAACGGAATAGTTTGAACAGCACCGTCGCAATTACAATTATAACAAAGAGATAGCTGAGTACATAAATCTCTTTGTTGAGTGTCGAATTTGCTAACGTCAAGTATTCTTCAAACATTTGGTCACATTTAGTCATACCCTTAAACAGCCAGTGATCACTTGCTGTATTGGGGGAGTCCGTAACGCATGGCGCTTGTTGACAATCGCAAAAGCTACTTACGGCTTTTTCATTGGTTTTTTCGTTGATCTAAAAATCGCACACATTAATATTATTATTGTACGAGTGAGCTACTTAAATAATTAAGACCAAACAAAATTGGTCAAAGAAAAATTTAAAAAAATTGTATCAACCAAAACGTTTGATATAAAATACTATATTTATAAAAATGCAGGTATCTACTAATATCTATTTATTAAACCACATTGTAATATGCCTGTATGCATGTACTTACTTATTTATAGATCTTGTAATTTATTAGGCTTTTTATAAAAAAAATTAAATAAGTTTCAGTGTATGTGTGTAAGTTGTATGAATTGAAAAAATTGGTAAATTGTAATTATTTATATTTTTATTATTATTATAATTATTTATTTTGTATTATTATGAATGTTTCGACTATGTTTTATTTGTATTAAAAGATATGTTTATGTTTAAATAAAAATAAACATGATTTACTTATAATTTAATTAACAAGTGTGTTCTAAAAATAAAAATAAAACAATTTGTAATAATTAAATAATAATGTAATATTCTAAAACATAAAATGTAAAACGAGATTCATAATTAAATATTTTTAAAATTATATATTTACGGTGATGTTTGAAAAGTAGGAAAATTAGATAGAAATAACTATTGATAAAAAAATTTAAAACGTCAAACGCTGCATTTTAAAAATAAGACTATTTTTATTTTTAAATAACATTTTATTAATCCAACTCACAACCACAGTACGATAGTAGGATATTGTGCAAATATCATAAAATAAAACCAGTAACATTATTTTAGAAATATTGTATTTTAATGTATATAATATATTTAATATATTATTTTACATTCCGTTAGTTATAAATGTTTAATGATAATTATTATTGTAGTATTTCAACATTTTTTTTACCGGTTTAACACAGATCCACAAAATTGGTCTCAACAGCAATGAGCTTGAAGATTACTGCCATCTGGGGCATAATCTCGCAGGATCCCAAGATCTTAACCATTCAGGCACAAGACTTTCCATAATAAATCCTGGTTTTAGATACTTAAGAGTATTTAAAATGGCACTATAAAAACGTTCACAATGTAAGTGTCAAATTCTCTGGTCGATATCAAACTTTGTGGTTTGGACATTGAAATTATTATTATCAGTATTAATACAATAATTTTACATGGCTCCAATAAAAATTAGTGACTCCATTAATCTCTGAGTTTTTTAATGGAATATTCATATTTTTATTAGCATTTTCTGATGAGGTAACTGGGCTATCTTTAATTTCAACCTCGCATTCCACAATGAGCGGTTGCATATCGCGGACCTCCTGGATGTTGCTATTAATAATACATCTAGATGATTACTTATGATTTTTCAGGATAAACACTATAATATAGCTATTCCCGTCTAAAAATATTAATAATGTATAGGATCTCAAGGTTAATGGAATTATTAAGAAGTTGATAATTGATGACAGCGACAAATAGCATAGACCGGACTTTGGAATTGAGAACTTTAACCAAACAATTTTCAAAAAAAAAAAATCATTTTTTAATATTACCTATGTAAGTAATATATTTAAACGTTTTTATTTTAACTTATGTGATATTTTTATCGATACATTAACGTCTTTAAATATTTAAATATTTTTAATCCGTAGCCTGTAGGTACTTAAAACCATATAATATAGTTTATGCAGGATGTAAACATGCGTCTTTTAAATACAAAATAAATCCATGCTCACACATTTTATATCTAGATAGTCATATCATTCAGATAAAAATAAATTTTAAAATAAAATTATTAATTAAATATGTTAAATATTAAACAATGGATTTAAAATGAATTTGGTCATCTTTGAGTTTTCATGAGTATCATTGCTGGAATCCATAATATGTGGAACCGTCAAATTGACCACCAGAATGCTGATGATACCGTCCCCAATGACAAAGTTGACTGTCATAAATGTCACACGTTGGCGAGACGCTTTTTTGAGAAGTCAACTTTTTTTAAATTTGGTCAATAAGTGAATCGAACCAAAAAAGAAGGTTACGTTTTTGATCGAAAACGGTCATGACCCACAAGCTACATTCATACCAATTCTGTTGACCTAAATAACGATCATACATATTATTATTAAAATCGGTCACTCTCGTCTCTTTGAAGTACACTATTTGGCTCCCATTATTACAAAAAAAAAATAAAAAATAAAAAATTCCATGCAACAGTATTATATGTAAATAATATATTATATTATATTAAAAAAAATATTAAAAATGTTAAAACTTCTCTAAATATAATAAAAATTAAAATATGCATCACATAAAAGAGAAAAATAATAAAATCTGTAACAAATATCTCTGGAAAATCACACATCATTGTTATCATTCTAGAAAGTATATATTTATCACTCCGTCCAGAATTCAAAATACAGTTTTTTGGTCAATAGAAGTATCAAGGGGAATGACAAGTATTAAATATATATAATATATTATATATATAATTATAAATTATTTTTTATCATTATAATATTAAATTAAATTTTATTACTATTTTCTTAGTCTGGTGGTTGATTAAATTTTACATAGAAAATCATACTCCCCAAAGTTGGAAAAATCTGGGTTGAAATTTTGAAATATTAGCAAAGTATAGTAAAATAGTAATTATTATTGCAGGTATATTATATTATAATTTATTAATTAAATTAAATATCTGATAAAATAAAATATTTTTTAAGATTATAATATGATTATAATTAATATTTGTATAATAAAATTAAATGAATAAAACATACATAAATTACTGTAAATAATGCTATAATAGGTTGAAAAAATTAAGTGAAATATTTAATTATAAAATAAAAGTAGGTACGTGTGTTTTACTATTTTATTACCACTCATACATCTTAATACACAATCTTAATCTACTTCGGATATCAATAATGATAGAAGAGAATACCTACATGTTTTAATTGTGACTAAGATATTAACAATGTAAAATGTTTCATTTTCGGGATTACGAAGTTATTTTGTTGAAACAATACTGCATGGGTTTTGAATTTAACACACGAAGATGATTGGGTCACAACAAAAGCAATCACTATACTTTCTCCTTATATCCTTTATCCTTATAGATGTATAATTATATTATTATAAATACTTTACACTTATATCATTTAAATATTTAATAATTATCATAGGATTTATAGCATTCCACAAAAGATTCTTATTGAAGGTTGATTTAAATGGTGAAAATGTCGTTAAACGTAAAAAAAACAATATGATATTGAAAATATAATATATTATGTACACATTATTTTTATTGACTGCTGGTAATTTATAGTATTTTATAATATGGTGTTGTTATGATATCTGTTATTACCAATCCGATATTAAGGTGAATAATTATGTGGTTATAATTGGAACTGAACTTAATATTGTCACGAATAGTAGGTTCTAAAAAACAAATACATTTATTAAGACATGTTATCTTATTGTCTTAAATATTTAATCATCAATTGACTAAATATAAATACGTAGAAAAAGTATTGAAATAATTAAATACATTTGATTGAAATATTCGGAGACCATCAAATGATTTTAATACAAAGGTAAGATAACATTTTGTTATGACTGCAGCTTTCTTAAAAAACGTACATTTTATAGTATTACGATGGAAATAATACAAAAGCTGTACGAGTTAATTTGTAGTTGTTTATAATAAGTTTTGTTGGAGAAAAATTAAAAAAAAAACAAGTCACAAATGCATGTGATATAATATTTTTAGATATAGTATATGTATAATAGATAGTATTACTAGGAATAAATTATAGTTATATATCTAAATAATTTATGATTTAAACATTTTTAAGGTAATTGTAAAAAACCAATAAAAAATGATGTGTATCATAATAATTAAATTTTGTAATTTTTTCTGACCAACGATAAGCAATAAATCTTATATATTATGACTAAAATATAGTTTTATATTGTGACTATACATTATAAATTTAGAATATTTTGGCTTATTAAATAAGGTTTTAAAATGTATGTAATAATAAAATATAGTGTTTTATTCTTGAATATAGTTATTACGTTACAATACATTAAATGTTTGATTTTTATTATTTATATATTTTCGGGTTAAATTTTTTATTGCATCGTATTATATTAATAAATTTAACGTGCCACATAGATTTTAAAAAATATTTAATTACAATGTTAGATTAATTGACTATTATAAGAACTATAATATATTATGTGTACTTTTTGGAACTATTTGTTTTTGCTCAACTTTTAATTCACTTAATTCAAAGTCAAATCATATAAATGACCTAATTATGGTTTTTATATGAAACTAGAATTTTGTATTCAATTTGATCTTAGAACTATTTTATAATATATATACATATAGTTCAAATTCCTGAATGTTAATTGCATCTCGTTTTCATAATACAAAATTTGAATTATTTTGCTGTATAAGATTATTATTTTACCGTAAGGGTTCTCCACCGACTGAAACTTATTTTATAAATGCGAAACTCAAATCTATATTACTATCATATTGTTGCGTTCATAAAACTGTGTGTCTTATTTCATTGTGTACCAAACGACCTGATATATTTAAAATGACAACATTGATTTTATATTTTATATTTGTATTAAATTAAAGACAAAAATAATTATTATACAGTTTAAAATATTATTATTTATTAATCTAGATAAATTCAATTTTAGTTTTAAAGTTGGTCAGTATTTAAAAGTGGTTAAAAAAACTGTTAAAAAAAAAAATAAAAGAACTATTCGGATAGTGTGAATATCAACCATATCTAAGGAGATAGTTTTAATTCCAATGTATTCCTCTTTTCTAATAATTTATTCGATAACTCAAATGTGTCAAGTTCGTTAGACTCGCTAGAAACGTTAATAATGTAAAACTTGAAACTACAATTGCATACAATTGTTTCATACACATATAAATATAGTAGTTTTACGCTGCACTGGGTTTCATATGATCAATTTAATTACCAATTTCAAATATTTATTCAAAAGTTAATTATTATGTTTGGTGTAAATACACATACAATTAAACGTTAAAATAAAACACAAATAAATGTATTGTTTTAAAAAAAATATTATTTATATACAATATACATATATATTTTTTTAAGTGACATCATTATTGAATGATACCAATATTTACATAATGTATAAAGTTAATTATATTAATGTTTACTTTATGTTTTTTAATTGTCCCGACCCCTTAGATGCTTTATTTTCAGGAACTCTCACTCTGTCCACTCTGTCCATAAGTATAAATAAAATTAAAATAATGTAAATTAACAAAATTTATATGAGATCTATAGTATGAACTTATAACATGTCTAAGTTACTAAGTAATAGCTTATACTAAACACAATATTATTATTTATTTATTTTTGTAAATAATGAGTTTACTCTGAACAAACAAGTTTTTAAATATTTCACTATTACACTATTATATTATTTTTATTTATTAACTTAAATTTATGATAAAAGCACACTTATTATAAGTGTTAATATATGTCAGACACCCACGTGTGTTATTAATTAAAATGAGTAGGTAATATTTAATTTTATTAATATAATGGTATTTAATTAAATATTTCACGTTGTACCTACGTTTACCAATGTTATTAGGTTTATTATGGTAGTTAATATATATATATATATATTTATTATTGATTGTTTTTAAAATGAAGTATTTGGTAAAAAAAAAAAAGTATATGTGCTTATTTATAATTTATTTCTTGGTGTCGATTTTATTTAAATTACATATTAGTTTTGTTAGTTATTTAATAAATATCTTTATATACTTATGTTACTATTAATTAGGGACCGAATTTAAATACAAATTGCATTATTTTTTGTATGTTCTAGGACAATGCATTCCAAGTAAATAAATAGTTTCATGTGAAAAATACTTCAAAGATGAAACATTTATTATGTATTTTTGCATATTTTTATGTTTTCTATTTTAAGTTTATTTTTTTTTAGCATTTCTGGTCATGTAATTAATTTTAAGAGTGTATATTAATACACTTATTACAACATTGTAGTGTAAATTCAAAATATTATTTTAAGGAATATTGTTTTCATGTTATTTGCTTTAATAGTTTTTAGTATTATTCTCCGTTCGAGGGCATTATTTCGTTGAATAAGTATTTTTAAGACATTTAAATCTAGGTCCTAGTTATTATTAAGTTTATTAAGTATAGACTTAAAATATTTAGTTTTTCATCCCAAAACCAAGTGATGGTTTAAAATTCAAAGAAAAAAATGTTAACTGATACCTCATTGTTGTTATTTATTACATAACCATTAATGAATATCGTAAAACCTATAACTGAATAATAGTATCTGAAACATGGTAAATTTTTTTTTTTTTTTTTTTAAATGCAATCTACAATCTATACCACTTTGGCACAATAAGTAGATGTGAAACAGAATAGTTATAGACAAATCATTAAAAAAAAAAAATACATAATATTCTTAATAATATTTATACATAATACGTGACATTTTTGAGAAAAGCAGCCACTCATTAGTAACACTTTCATTTGGTATTTAATTATTTAATTTATATATTTTAAGTTTTTTTTTTTTTTTTTTCAATTAATATTAAGATTAGGTGCCAAAATATCACGACACCATTTCCGTTTTAACCGTCTCGGAGGGATGGTAAAATTAAAATAAATATTGGAAGAAATACTGAAATCGGTAAAAAAATATAATAATGTTAGCTCTATTCGTGATATCTTAACAGGTCATTGGTGACGTCAGTGAAAAGGTCGTTGCGCAATTATTGTCCTTCACATTCTACTATATTTTGTCGCCCAATTTTTTTTTAGCCGATATCATGTTTAACTTATTGTTATTCTTTGTTTATATTTTATGAATTTCTAAATGTCAAATAATGAAAAATTTTCATTGCAGTAATAGGTGCCAATATTTTTTCTTGAAAATCTGTAATAAAATTTTTGTGACATATTATGCAGTATAATATCGATGAAAAAAATATAGTCTAATTTTTTAAGAATATAAAATTCCTATTATATAGTATTATAGTATATTAAATGATTTATTTTTGCTAATACATATATATCCATATAATATTATATACAAATTAAGCGTACAATGGGTTTGCGTGCAATGCGCTCTCATAATATCTACAGTCTACACAACTGATTGAAATTTTAATTTAAAACAATAATATTGAAAAAAACATCAAAAACAGCTTGATGAACATCTACGAAAACTATTGTTAAGAACAAGGGTGGTGCGTGAACAAGACATAGCCACATTAAAAGCACGATAACTAGAGAGACGGCGAACTATCCTCAAATTATCACGTGCATCGTTAATTTGTCTTACGTTTGAATATGCATCAGATAGCAATTACTCTGCTCATTCTAAAATTGCAATCGGTGCAATAGTCAAAGTATGCAAATATTTTCAAGCGTTAAAATACCACAATGAAACACCCAGCATGTATTGCACATCAAGAAAATTTACACTGTTCTCACTCTAACAGAACCTTCACAAACACTTCTTGCTAGCTAGCCGATCAGAATATTCGAAATTATGTTTGCAAAAGCATATTTATAGTTTTTACTTCCTAACGACGTAATATAGGGTAATCAAAATTTGTGATCGCTCATCCAATGGACGTTATTTTGAAAGTACATTTAAAAAAGCCAGGTATACCATAGGATAGTTATAAATAGTTAAAAATTAACGTAATACACCTCATTTATAAAATTAAATTTTCATGTACTCAATTAAGAACTTTATAAATAGTTGAGTATAGTAGCATTAATTCAACGGACTATGACAACCATAGTAATCCGTGGCCGATTCAGCTCGTAATATTATATACTGTACACTTTTTTCAGGTAATAAGACATATCAGTTATATTTATATACATGTTATAATTCTGTATGCAGAATGTATGTAATTGTTTTATGGGCGGCATGACAAACATAATATGCTTGAAAATATAAAACGATTTAGATACCTAGTTAAAAATGTTTAAGATGTCGATAGAATAGAATAAATAAAATTATTAAATTATTAAAATATGAACGTCAGCAAAAAGTATAAATAACAAGACATTTTTATTTTGCTAGGTGTATTTTATTTATACCAGATTAGTAGATTACTATTAGATTACGTACGTTGATGAACATTGAAATAAATTTGAATCTTTTGCTGATAAAATTAAAATCAAACTTCTTAACATAATAATATCTTCATACCAATAAATACGGTTAATTTGATATTGGATTTCAAGAATACAACAATGGTATTTTTATCAACTAGAAGAAATATATAATTTATTTCATAATAAATAGTTTTGAACAATTTTAATAAAAAATAATTAATAGGTACGTATTACTTGGTGTTGTAAATGATTTAAGCAAATTTTTTTTTATTATTTAATATATTATCTACTCAAAAATAAAGTTAAAGATTCTAAATCTCATTAACAGCTATTATTTTTCAATCTGGAACTATTAATATTAAGAAATATATTTTAATAATGTCAGACATATTAACAAAAATCATTTGGATTTAGATATTCATATTAAATTAAGATGTAGCTATTATATAAAATATAAATTATAGAATTAAAATTGTCAACGAGTAAATAATCAAACTCGATTAATTATTACTCCTACTTTTACAATACTATTAGCATAATTAGATTTACTTCCCCATATAAATATATAATGCAGTTAATGGTCATTAGTCATTACCATTAGTGAAAAAATATAGTGTGAATTGTTGAAAAGTGCTTATCGTTTTTTTTTTTTTAAAATATTTGAAAATCCGGGCTTTGTGAATTTTTCAAAATAAACACGTTATACCTAAATCGAAGTTAATCGGAGCAAGTAGAAAATTTAACATATTATTTAACAATTATATAATAATTTATTTATATGAGATTTAACGATATGACATTAAATAATAATAATAATAACTAAACAATAAAAAATGTGTTTGTTCGATAAAATAAATAAAATAAAAAATATTAATTTTATAACCGTATACTAACATTTAATTTCATCTTTTTTTATAGGATTACTCAAAACATTTAATAAGTATTTATTGAAATACGCTTATAAAGATGGGCGTCGGTCATTCGAACAGACAAGATCGCTCATGCCCTTTGGACGGTGATGGTGAGTGATTTTACATATTCCATTAAAGTGTAGACTAATATTATAATATTACATAAATTAAGCATTGCGTGTGTCGTGTTTGCAATCACATTTATTGATTATATTTTACACGGATACATACTACATAATATTATGTTCATGTGTGTAATAGTTTGTGGTTATGGGTAATGCCAAAATTGTAAACAAATATACATATTGAATTCAAATTTAAATATCTAATGCACTATATCTTATCAGAAATCCATCGTAGTAATTTTCAAATATATTTTTAATATTGAGAAATCAAAGATAAGAACATAATATTATATATATATATATATATGTAAAAAAAAACTGAACAAATTCATTTGTTTATATTTTTTTAAAGTTACTTAAATTGAATGGTAGGTACTGTAATATTTAGTTTTCTTTGTATTTATCACGTAACGTGCTGGTGAAATACGAAGTAGCCAAATTGGGAACTCTATACTCCATACAACGCATTACTTTATAATATTTTGATCAAAGAAAATTATATTTTCTTATTGCTTTCTATACATTTTTTATTTATATATTAAAATTAAAAAAAAAAAAAAAATTAAAACCGAAATGATATTCTCACATTAAAACTATACTAGGTTTGGAAATGTGTTAATAGATTTTTGTTAGGTAATTAAATAAACTAATATTATTAAATACTTAAAATACAACTAAATATTTGCTTATAATATATAAAATATATTATCATAAACAAAATTGTTCATAACTCCTATAGATAATGCACACTATATTATAATATTAAGTTCATAAAAATAAAAATAATAATAATATTATGTTTATAAATTTAATGTACATTGCAATACTTAATATTTATATTAGTTTACATAAATGTGAAAAATTGGGAAGTAAATTAAATCATACTATAAATTATAATTGTCTAATTTTCCTTATGCATATCGTTTAATAATATCTAAGAGTTCATAAACATATCCATTTTTAATATTTAAATCAGGAATAGTTTACATAGGTAAATTTATAAGAATCTTTGTTTTTTTCCCCGGTAGATGTAATAAATTATTACTAATAATAATATGTTTTCTATTAATTCAAACTAATACGTGTCAAAAAATATCATTATAATTTAATAGTATATCATGTTAACCGACAATGAGTGTGCATAATATTATATCATCGATGACCCAATAGTACTTCGTATTTTATAGGCTATATGGGCTATTAAATTTCCAACCTCATCGGACAGTCGACGATTGTAATACGAATTATTATTATACTTACTTTGCTTCTAATTAGTTAATAATTTTTCAAATACATTTGAATCGATGATTGCAGAAACATCACCAGTCACATATTTTATGAAATTGAGGTATAAGTAAAAATGTATACTAGTCATGTGTAAAAACGTCGTAAGTTATATAACTAGTATATTATAATATATTATTTTAATAAGTATTTATTCTAAAATTATTTATTTTATACATTTTTTTATCAATTCAAAAGTTTTAAATAATTGTCTCATGACGTTTTTGCAATCATAGATTCATTTAAACAATATAATTAATATATATATTGTTACATCCCGATCGGTGGATATATACATCAACGTACGGAATGAATACGTCGTGGTGTTCAAGTGTAATTTAAAATGTTTATTGAAAATATGATTTGCACGAATACAATAATATAAGCTTAATATATAAAAATAGAGTGTGGGTGATGTTATGATCTGACTTTGAAAACTTATATCAAGACCGTTGGTAGTGTTACGACCTGCCTCTGAGTGACAGTGATAGCCCTAACCATCTATAACCTTCTGCCGAGCTCTTGTCTCGGTCTTCCTTATATATGATTTGTCATAAAGAGTGTACTCTTGACACTCTTTGACTCTTGATAGACTCCGTCAAATGAGGGGTCTCGAAAATACTGCTTGTGTATTCTAAAATATGATTCTTATCGAATCGAAGAGACATCGAGTATTGAATTTTTTAACAAAGAGACGTGTGGTTCTACTTAAATCACTAAATTAATTTATTAATAGAATATTCCACACTCTCGTGCCCTGTACTCATATGCCTTCAATATTAATTATTATACATGAAAATGTATCATTGCACCACCTTATATGTAATTATCAGTACGGTCAGTACGAGGTCCGTAACAATGTTTAAGTTTTTAATAACTCATGCATATTAAATTATACTTTATAAAGTTTTGTACTGTAGTAAATCAAAAATGATTTACTACCCTCTTATGTATATATCTGCACACACATGTAGATACATATATAAGGATTTGTATTATGAAGTAAATTGACTTACCCTTGTCTGACTGTAAGGTATTTGATGAATATACTTATTATTAATCAAATGAAAAATAACAAACTATTGAATATATTATAACACATTTATTAATCACTAATATAAACTGGTTCTACTAATTAGTACATATTATTAAAATCCTTAACGCACATCCACTGCCAAAGGAGTGCGCAGGGAGAGTGACGTTGTGCCCCAGAGCCTGATGGTTGATGGGTGTCTTTTTGAGCCGGTGGTGTAATAAAATTATATTACAATGGTCAAAGGACATAACAGTGTCTGACCACATATGTTTCCTATCGAGTGAATAATTTACTGAACATATGTGCGACTATGTACATGTAAGGGATTATGATGATGCCACTATTATAGCGTTATATGTGGCTATCATTACAGTACAAAGTGAGCATGAAAATATTATTATATGTTGATAGATTAATAAGTTCTTTATCTTATATTTTTATTCTTTTTTGCATTCAGTATAGATATTCCATTCAATTCTTCAAGTTTTTAAATACTTACTTCTTTTGAGAGTGCTACCTATTTTAATATAACTAAATTATAAGGAATTTAGATTTAGTTTATAGTTTGTATTGTTGTGCAATCACTGAATTTATTCATAACAGTCTTAATGGAATATATTATTATCATTAAGTTTCTCATGATATTCTATATTTTATTCTACCAAGAAATTGAAAATACCTATTAAAAAAAAAAGAAATTGTATACATTTGTTGGTAATATTGTAATATTTATTTTACAATTGTAGTAAAATTATAAATTATTTATTATAGAAACTTAATACAAACATAGGTAAGAATAGTTTTATATTATTATTTAATTTTTAAGTTGCTTATTCTTATGATATAATAGCATTTATATTTTATATTGTACGTCTCATAATAACCAAATATTACTTCGAATGAAAGGTCAAAATGCATGGTTGTTATTTATTTATCTTCTTACAAGCAGTTGAAGTTACTTTTATAATATTTTTTTTGATTTTATATTATGACTGTTTTGTTTGACAGTAAAGTCACACGAATCAAAGACCAATTGACATGAAAATAATAATATGTCAAAAATCAGGATTATAACACTCATTATAAGATATAACAGAAACATACTTACATACATATATATAACTATGTATATTGACATTTGATTGGAAAATAAAATAACAAAATTCCAATTTCGTTGAATATATTTATAACTAGCTACGTTTTGAACTTTTCATGAACAAGGATATTATAATATTTGATAATAGAAAATTGTTAACTTTAATATTTTCTAGTTAAACAGAATTATGTACTTACTACCTATCTAAATATTGAGTTATAAAAATTTGTTTTATTATATTTTCAGTGTAGTTTAAGCAAAATAAATTAATATACTTACTTACTCAGTTTCAAAGTTCAGTGTAAATATCAAATGTCATTTCTAAAAGTAATGATAATCGCATATTAATCAGAGTTGATTTAAACATGGATTTTGACAATATTTCAACCGAACTGTTCAAAAAAAAAAAAATAAAAAAAAATATACCAGGTCTGATGTCAAGTAAAAATGTGAATAAATGGCTCTGTTAGTTAGTTCGATACGTGGTAAATGCGACCCATCTGTACCTTCATAATATATAACTAAGTCGAACTTTGAAATGGCGTCTTGTCTCCATTATTAACGTTTTTTCCGTCTGTCAACGACGACGGTGTCTTTAGCAAAAACGATTAATAATATGTTTCTTATTTATTACTTCTAAATTTTTTACGAGTTGTTTTGAGTTAGGTCAAATGCCGCAACTACTAATTGCCCCGCCTCTTCTTTCATTTATTAGTTGTTATCCATTTTCTACTCCCAAAAGTTCTAAGCCTTTGATTATCTAATCTCCTCATCGTCGCATGGGCTGTTCTTTAACCGTTATTTGTTCGGTTACCGTAAATAATTAATTCTATTGTTTAAATGTTTTGGATTTCTAGAAATGATAATGTGAATTTTATTTGTTTTTTATTTACGTCATATTTTTTAGTTGTGTGTTTTTACACTGCCATTTTCCAAAGATTGTTATAATAATCGACTATGAAAACCCCTTTAAAAAAAAAGTATTAATAATACTCTTTTATGACCCTTTAAAAACGATTAAAAAAATAATTTCATCGTGATTACACGCAACTTTATCGCGATTATTTGGCCGAAAACGTGACATTGCCTGAACTTGTGACAAAGTTTTACAGGTGCTACATATTCTACTGTTAATGTTTAAACTAACATATTTTATGCGATGGGATTATATGGTGTCTGCAGTAACCTTGTTTGCCAAAATTGACGAACCGGGATGAACCCGTGTGGCAAATTTTACGAATACACATGCGATAATTTTATCAGAGATACTAAGGCAAACAATGGCGACTACAAAGTCGATGTAGTACAAGACATGATTGTGGAAAAAATGTTGGAGTATGGAGTGACTTAACATCAATGAAGTCGCTGCACTCACCAATAATCAAGTGAAAGGTTGATTCCCACAAATGTGGATATTTTTTTACATATTATAGAGTATTAAATTGTATATACATTTTTATTTAACTATAAAAAAGTAAGAATAAAAAACAATCTATATGAGATGGTTTTATTGTTTTTATAAAAATATCTGTTATATAATTATTATCATTACTTAATTAAAAACCACTAACCATTAGTTCCTGTTATATGAAAACAAATTAATTTATTGACTATTAGCTGTTCCGTCAGTGACTAACACTATTTATCAAATGTAAAACGTGGAGGTATTGGGTGTCAGTACAGTTAGGTTAGGTGTGGGAATGGACACTGTGTACACCAGTTACGACTTCTTATTCATGTATATAATCTGTCCATAAATCCTTATTTCTTCAGTATAAACTATCAGTCGTTTTACCTTAACTCGGTATACTTTAGGAAAAGTTTGAATTAAAATAAAATAAAAAACTACTGCTGGGATATAGTTGACGTAGTTTAGGCACTGTAAGATATCTTAATAAAGCTGAACCGTGGATCCTTTTGAGTTTGAAATTCTCTTGGCTAAGATGATCGATGACTATAAACTGATGTCGAGTATTGATAATTGTCAAGTTCATGGCTGACCATCTGTCCATACCGTAGTAAAAATACATCAATCGACCAATGTCTCAGAATGAACTAACTAATTTAGATAATGTAGATGATAATTTATTTAACATATTTAGGTAAAAAGAATATGGAAGAGATAATTTGGATTCCATGTTGTATTTAACTATACTGGATAAACAAATCCAACTAGAAAACAGTTATCTTCAACTCATGAAGAACACCATATAATTCCCGATAAGTGAGTTACCGAAGCTCTCATAATATTCCCTAATAACCAATGAAATTTACCAACACTCTTGTATTTGTAGTTTACATATTC
Source organism: Aphis gossypii (assembly GCF_020184175.1). NCBI lineage: Eukaryota > Metazoa > Arthropoda > Insecta > Hemiptera > Aphididae > Aphis > Aphis gossypii. The sequence continues at coordinate 81,603,688 of NC_065531.1, forward strand.
TTGTAAAATCTATAAACAATACCTAAAATATATAATTTAATTTTAATACCTACCTTTTTTACGTGTGATTATATTATATTTCCAAAACATCTTAATTTTATTAAATTAATTATTATAATTAATTTTTAAAACCAAAAAAAAAAACAATTAATTAAATAAATACATTTTTGATTTGATTCAAAAAACGATATTATATTATTATATTATTATAGTGTACTCGTTTTCAGCCAATTTTTTATGTTGTCTCAGTGATGAAAATGTTTTTTTGCAAATGGTTGGACTTATTGGAATATTTATACCATTGGTGTAGTAACAGAGGCAGTTGTCTGAAATTTTAACAATTTTTGGGGACTCACGCCATTGTTTTAGTGACAAAGAGTATAATCACTATCATTTTAGGGTCAAAAAAAAATATTTTGCTTCAGACGCTTTTATATGTAACCAAACCACTGGTTTATACTACCGCATGAAAATATATATTATAAAGACTGTTTTTATAAGTAGTTCAATACTTTTAAAATATGGATTGTATTAAAATTTAATTTAATAATAAGAAACTTATTTATATTAGTTTTATTTCAATACCTACATAATATAAGAATTCTGTGAGAGATATTACATAAAAAAAAATATTCTATTAATTAGTATGTATAGGTTATTATAGGTATATGTTTGACTCAATTATTAAGATCATTATGATAAACATAATATAATATTGCAGAGAAAAGCTGTTTATTTGACCGTTTAATCTTGTTTAACTTATTGAGCACTTTTATCTGAAAATTAATTTCCATTGTCTGATTTTTTTATCGTTTACTCATCATTATTATTATTATTATTGTTAGCGTGGTCATCATCATTGTTTTGTTTTTTTTCATTTTACTAATGGACTATCCACTCGTCACTCAATCAATGAAAACATATAAAACAATAATTTGCTTAACCCTCAAATTGTAATACACTTTATTCGTCGACAATATTAATGATTTTATTTACTAAAATAATAAACGCGCCAGTAGCATAATGTACAATGGAACTATTTTACAATAATTTAACAACGATCGCATGTAATTGATATACTACGATGTATTATTAAGTTAGTATATTCTCTAAAATAAAAACTTTTGATAGATATTATAGAATATCTTATTTATGCTATTTGTAGTTGGTGGAGACACAATTATACTAAATAATTGCTTTTAATATTATTTTACATGAGTAACACCTAATCTTTGATTTATTTTAAATCATAAATCTACAATTATGTTTATATACGATAATTTATAATAAATAATTTATATCATTGAATATATTATATGATATATTTATTGTATTGCAGAGGTGGCCAACATGAATATTTTCACAAACCACATAGATAATCACAATTATAATATCAAGAACCGAAATATTTATAAATACATTTTATATAGTTTTATACATTTTTATAAATTTAATAAACCAGAAAAATTAAAATTCATAGATACATTTTTATCTTATATATAAGACGCGATGTATGACGACAGCTGAAGTTGGCCATCTCTGTATAATAGTGTTTGAACTATGAAGTTTAAAATGTTTTACAAAAACATGATAACTTGAAACATTGAATAGTTGTTATTTTTAATCCAAATATTAATTGACAATTTTTGGAAATTGAATATTGATGTTGAATACTTTATTATAGTATCTTTATTAGTTGTTAATTTATAATCATCAATATTATACTATAAACTATTATTATTGACAATAAACAATTGTTAAACATGATGTTTTATTTTCTTAATCGTATTGTTATAAGTAGAGCACTATACAATACACACGTTTGACTTGTTAAACAATAAATAGTTAACCATTATATTAATAAAAAATATGTTTAATACAAATAATTAAAAATACAATGTAATTACCTTTGTAATACTTTTTACCTGTGGGCATTGATAATTAGTTTATTTTCTACTATTTGTGACATACTCCAATAATATTTTTAATTCACTGTCAAATATTTGTAGAAAATATTTAAAATTTAGTATATGTTTATGTCTATGATGATATAAAAATATGTATAGTAAAAGTGTATGCTAATTTAACTTTTAGATTAAAATAAAATGTTTAGTGACGATATTATTCACCACTGTAGATAATTTATATAATGTTTTTATTTTAAGTACAAGCAATGGTTGTTAGTAGCAACTAGTAAGACTATCTGTGTATCGTATAATACTTCAAACGAAGCAAAGACTGCAAAACAGAGATTATAATCTTTTTAACTCATTACAATTCTATTTCCTCGCTGAGAATACTCTATCTCGGACACCATTGTCATTTATACCCGTCTCTTTATTTTACAGAATCGATTAAACAAATTTAAACGATTTTGTTTCCCATCTGATCGTTAAAACGTAGATAGATGAAATCTGACGAATCCCATTAAATTGATCAGTTGACCTTTTAATGTCCTATAAGTTGTTTGTATCCAACCCTAAAATGATTATGGTTTCTTAACAAAAAAAAAAAAAAACGCAACTGAAAAAATACTTATAACCGATATGTAGTCGTATTTTAGTTTTAAAAATTTTATGAAAAAGTGATAAAGGAAACGCAAGCGTGTTTTTAAGAATAATATAAGCTCTACGTATTCTGGGTAATGAAAAAAAAAACTAGAGAAGTCACGCTGTTGTTAGTAGTCTGTAACAAGTGTGGTTTGTCTCTGTGTGTTCTTGAATTATATGTTATTTATTAAATTTGAAAAACGATTCTGGTCAGAAACTTAGCCTTTACCTTTAAACATATATTATACCTATTACATTATATTATTTTATACATTGGCATTATTAATATATTTTTCAACTAATTTTACTTTAATAAATCTTATAAATTATATGATAAAATTTATAAAATTATTACTTATAATAGTTATTATTAACTTAAATGCCTAATCCAACGGCATGGCTATTTTTGTAGATTAAATACCTAGCTTTAAATGGATCAAAATATTTTAAAATTTAATTATACACAATACATAATAATATATGAAATAACGGAATAAAAAAAAAGCTTAGGTCTCTAAAGAATAATATTTGTTGAATTTCAAACATTGCTATAACAAAGTATAACATTTTTATGATTATTTATGAAAAAAAAAACTAATAAAGTTTACAATTTCGAAAGCATTGAAAAAATTAAAAAAGAGATCAAAAATATGTTAAAAAGACTTCTTATACATTTTTTATGAACACTCCAAACAACCTATCTCACCAAAAAAATATTTTAAAATTTTTGTGTTGTATTAATTTCATGTACCACCATTATCCGTTATTTTAAAATTATAATTTTCCCTGATTATTTTAAAAGTCTATGTAAAATATCATCATTTGATATACATTTATTATATCGGTAATAAAAGTTTAATGGTTAAGTTTATGGTACTAAAAATGTCCAACACTTTTTATTCTTAGTAGTCGTTTGACAGACTTATGTAAAAAAATAAAATAAAAAAAGCCCAGCTATGCACTTCTGTACATTTAATAAAAACATTAGACATGTACAAAAGTTCCAAGTAATCTTTGGTACCAACATTTATTTGCATGATAGTATACTGATGACTATAAAATATATTAGACTATGTACTTCTTAAACATGTATTTTTCTATTATAAAATGTTGACTAATATTATTTAAAATTGAAGTATTTAATTATTTTCTTCATTCATCAAAAAAAAAAACATTATTTTTGTATATTGTTAATAATCACAACAACTTTTGAATTTAATGTAAAGTAAATTCCAATTTATGATCCTGATAAGTAATAACTTATAAATATATAAAAATATACAATTTCGTTAAGATGAATTTCAGTCTTCAATTAAACTAATTATTATTTTCAATTAATTATTTTCTTATTGTAAATAATTTATCAGATACTTAAGTTGATTATGTATTAATTTTTAATTAAATAAGAAAGTATAATTTATATTTTAAGTGAATTAGTTTTGTAATTTCTCTATAACCAGAATGAACAGAATGAATTAATGAGTTAAAAAGTTATTCGTAATAATTATATAATAGATAGTTAAGCTAACTAATAGATATAATAAGAGCAAATAACTTCCAACTGAATTTGAAAAATGAAATTATAAGTGTTAAAATATTACAGCAATTATATTTTACTATACACATTTTTATATAACTGAAATGAAACTAAAATAAAAAAGAGGGTAAGTGGGTACCGTTCTGCTGTACATTAGGTGCCGTGTGTATCACTATTATATACTATAGGAGTGTTAAATTTGAATCCAATTATAAGTATCATTGTATACGAAAAACAGTTCTGAACGAAGATGATTTGTTAGCCTAGGATATAATTTCCAGTGGTTAGGTGTTTTGGGGAAAAAGGTGGTTTATAATAGCCTGAACACACCAAAATTTACGTTCTTTTATAATTATTGTAAACTAAGCTTATAAAAAACCTTGTATTAAATTTTTAACTCTTATCTACTCATAAAAAAACTTTTACGAATTATATCTACAAAATAATTTGCAAATATTCATGGTTTTGACGAATTTTTGTCAATATTTGAACTTCAAATGCTAATAAAAAAAATTGTGCATAATATGTGTTCTTATAATTTTTTAATCACTATAAGAATAACTTATGAGGAATTTCGTACTAAATTTTCAAGTATTTTGACTCGGCCTAAAATTGTATAAACACTTCAAAAAAAAAAAATTCTCAGAAAAATCGAAAATTTCATTGGTCTTTAAATAGCTCAAAAAAGTCAAAATATTATGAAAATTTAATTGTATATAGATAACACTAATATAAACATTTGATGGCAATTTCAAGTATTTAACGATTAGTTTATGAGTTAAAACCATATAAAAAATCGATTTAGTCGAAAACTGGTTTTGCGTAAAATTTCCCGTTTTTCCGTCACTTTTTTTTGGTTTTTCTCTATTTTTTTGAAAACGTTTACTTTTGACCTTTATGATGCATCAAGGATATTCACTTTGCCATCAGTAACCAACCGCGAAGTTTGAAATTGAATCATTATTTCGACTAGTTATGCTGCACACAGACACAAAAACACACATCATTATAGAATCAATACATTTATCACTCCGTTCAAAATCTAAAATAAAATGTAATAGTTATCTATAATACAATTTTTAAACATCATAGATGATATTATGGATACTATTTATATTTGATTTTATAAAGCTTTTGATTTGATTAAACATATATTAGCCAGTAATACAAATAAAGACAATATCATGATGTCTATTAAACATTATTGTATTAGTTTGATAATTGCATAGTAAATTTATTTAAATTATCTGATTGAATAATGAATGCAGTTTAATTGTTTAAATGTTTATTTAGCAAAGTTTTTGAATAAATGAAGAACACAATAATCAAAATGATTAGGATTTTATTCAAACTTTAGAGATTAAGTGTATAATTTAAATAAGTGTTCTAAACGCAATATAGTTTAATGCATACATGTTTTAATAATAATATATAATATATATTACATAAAGTATTATTGTTAGTTAGTTTGTTTCTACAAAATTAAGTATCATAAGAACAATAGCAACTCATAGTATGATACCTAATTTATTTAAATATATTGTTTGATGAAAATAGTCTACCTTTGAATAAAATAAAGTTAAAAATTCAATTTTTTTTTCAATTTAATATAATGTTCTTCACACGTTGGTCTTTCCGTATTCTACAAATATGAAAAACAAATAGGCACAATTTTTTTTTTGTAGGTATTTAAGTCTTAATTATGACATTTTGTAATCAAATGAAAAATAACGAAATTAATCGAAAATTATACTTTTACTTTTATGACTTGAGCATAGTTGTTAAGTTTAGCAGTGTATAACACGCAGCAAATTATTATTGAAACAAGAAATTAGATTATGTTCTATTAATAATTGGATATTAAAGGAAGTGAAAGCAGTAAAGATTATAAGATATGGACTTCATTACTAGGTTTTGAAATGTGCATCGCTTAATGTCTGCAAATAAATTAAATTTAGTAAACTAAATGATTTCAAAGGATGTAATTCTTTTTTATTTTCTGTAATTCAGGTAATTCAACGACTTAATTTGATTTGACCATGATTTATGCGATTTTCCCTATAGTTAATTTGATTTAACGTTAAATTGCTTTAAGAGAATGACGGAGAATAGATAAGATTATCAAAAAATACAACAACTCTGTTTTTCGCAATGCAGTGACAACTAATTGATTACATTTTCAATTGTTGTTCCTTTCTATTGACCTAGGTCAGAGTTTCTGCATGTGTTTTATTGTTTTAATTTAACTTTCTTTGTTTATACTTATTCTAACCCTATTTAATTCCAGCAATAATTGAACTATTTTAGCCTGTATAGATATTTATATTTAAAATACAAATATTAAATGAACGTGCATCATTGATTGACGGTTTCATTGTAATAATATAAAGTAATAAACGATTATCTGTGATAAACGAGCAATTAGATTAGAAGTAATAATTTTCTTAAAATAATTATTTAACAAAATGCTGTTATTCTACTAAATTTTTAAAATGTGTAAATAATTGAATAATTAAAGTAGGATTAGAAATATTTGCATTCAAAATAAACAGATTATATTTGTTAGGAATACTATTATATTCAAAATGTAATATTAAAATCTAAAATACAATTGTAAGTTATAATAAATATTCAAAAAAAAAAATATATTAGTGAAAACAATATAATACACATATGCAAATGGAAAATAAACAATTTTTTTCATGAATAATAATTGTATTGTATTTAGATCTAAAATTTTTATGTAAAAAAATAATTTTAATTGATGACTATAACATACTATATTTTTAAAATATATGCTACGAACTTCAAAAAATATATCTACTTATTACTCTACTGTAAAATAGAACAACATAAACGTAAAATACCTTCTGGGTTTTTACTTCCTGCAGTTTATCAGAAATGTAAAAAGTAAACTTCTAAAATATAAACTGCATTTCACTAGCTTTAGCTTTTATGATTAAAATGGCAAACAATGTGTAAATAAGTGTAGAATACAGTTTTTCATAATTCATAGTCTAAGTTTTTTTTTTACTTCTTCACCATTAACTTAAAAATTAAAATTTTAATCTTACTTCTTATATAATACATTTAAATTCATTTATGTACATAAAAAAAGTTGTCAATATTTATCAAAAACTTAAATTATTATTCAATGTTCGAGTATAGCTGGTTAATACACAAATAAAATATTGAACTTAAATATTAACTTTTTAAAAGAAAGAAAACAGTAAAACAAAAAATGAAAATATTATGAAATATCAAATAATAACTCTAATAATATAAACTGTATTCATGTAAAAGGAAATCACTCATTATAGAAACATTCAAACAGATTAATTTTTATCTGGAAAGCTACTTTAGTTATTTATACAGTTTGCTTTAGGGCGTAACTGATATAAATAAATAATACCCATTTCAAAAATTACTTTCATCAACACGGGAGCCACTCAATATAGGTAGTCAGTATTTTCTGCACTCCGTGAACTCAGCGTCACATAATATCAAAAATAAAAGGGAAATAAATTCTATACTTTCTTATTATTTTAACTACTAATAAAAAAATAATATTCAAGAGTTGAAATTTTTAAAATATTTTCAAATAATATATTAAATATTTTGTCAGTTATATCCAACATATATTATTTAAATTAGAACTAACATTTGGATTTGTATATACGTGTTTATTTATTGCTTGAAAATCCTGTACCTAACTTAACTTTACCTTGTTCTGAAATACATAGTTCTTTATAGAAATATATTATTTTAAGCGGGAAAGTAGATAACCAATCTAGGTGGTTATCTGTGTGAAGTGAGTATTGAATGTATCACGTTATTGATGATTTGGTCACTACAATCGATGTGTTAAATTTGAATTAAATGATGTATCTACTCGTATTATTGTACCTGTATAAAAGATTATTCTGTAAAGAAATATAATTTAATTTTAAGGTAAACGTGGTTATTCGATAATTACTTCAATAAAGTTTAGTAGTTTTTTTTTTTTATTACGATTTTTTTAAAAACTTCTCTGAATCATTTATTTTATTTTATTCCAGAGTACAATGTAATTCAAATATGCTACTAGTAACTCATCCTTAATATTGAAAATTGAATCATTATTAAATATTCCTATTTAAAGGGAATAAATATCATTGACAATTATTACTTTTACACTCTATAGTCTATATTTTATATGGATTTAATATTGAAAATTTGTATACTAAAATTACTTCAAATTTTTAATTGAAAAAATAAAGTAATCTTTTTTCTTATAAACTAACACCTAAAATATCAATTGTTATTATTATTATTAAGGAACAGTATAAATGTTATCTAAAACGGCAGAAAGGAATGAAAAGGAAATTTATGGTTTGTATAATTCCTTATTGTTTATTATCATGTTAATCATATTAAAATAATTATAATATAATTATTTTGAATTATGAAAAAAAAAAATAATAAGAATATTACAACAATGTACAAATGTGGAAAATTCGCCTTGAATTGATAACCTTTGCATATATATTATTTTTAAATTAAAAATAATAATTATACATATAATGCATTTAAAAAATGATTCTAAGAAGAAACCCTGATCAATTATAATATTTAAAATAGGTCGGAGTATTAAAATTAATACACAGTACAGAATGTAGGTATGAATTCTATACTTCTTGAATTTTAACTATACTGCACTAATGTTTAAATAAACTTAATAATAAATTACGTGACATCCATTTAATACGATCAAGTAGTAATAATATTATATAACTCGGATGACCGTATTAAACAAAATAAATATTTATTTTTTATTAAATTGCAATTTATTTAATTTCACTACTATTTATTAATACCTATAGTAGTATAAATTATTGAATACAATTTTGATTCAAAATATCTCATTAGTCTAGATATCCAGATTTATTCATTATTTTATCTACCAAAAAATAAATTATTATGAAAACCAGAATATCCAAATTGGTTCCCGGTTTGTTACAAAGGGTGTATCCGAATTGGTTCCCTGGTCAAAGAATTTTCTTTCCCATTTTATATAAACTTACGACTGTCTACATAATATTATGCAGGACGCAGGTATGGTTAAAAATTATAATTTTTTGTTATGGTACATTATAATAAGTAACAATAATATTTTTTTAAATTCAAAATATAAAATAAATATTAATAAACAGAATATTAATTTGTCTATTTCTGTTTTTGTTAGTAGATATCAATGTATTATTGGGGTAATGATGTATAGAAAACATTTTTATAAACTCTTATCTATTAATTGTATTATTTTTATATTTGTACATTTCTGTTTTTATGCATATTTATTTATTTTTAGATTTAAGATTTTGTGCTTTTTCTGTACTCCGTAATTTTATATAAGATTTAATTTGGATTTCTTTAAATACATCTATGAATTAAAAAAATGTTCAAATGTGCAGAATAAAAAAAACTGTTGAACTTGCTGTTCAAGTGTTTAACGTTAACCAATTCTGATGTGTGCCGCTTTTCTAGAATATTGGGAACCAATTCGGATGTCAAATTTTAGGTATGGGAACCAATTCGGATGCAGCCTTATTTTCGTATCTCAGTCATGGCATAAATACAGTTTTTACGGCTGCATCCGAATTGGTTCCCATACCTAAGAACTGTTGTATTAATGCCATGACTGAGATACAAAAAAAAACTAGCTTTGAGAGCAAGGTAAGAAACACCCTTATATATGATAATAGGTCTTACTGGTGAAGACACGTAGGCTCATTCAACTAATGCCAGTGAGTTATCAAAGTCATTTTTTAGTGGCTTGTTAGCTGTCATTATAATACTGTTTGTAGTTTGTATAAAACCACTACGTTGTTTTGTGATTATAAGATAAAATTATATGTTGTTACAATAGTGTGGCTTCTCTTTATAATAATGTTATGCATTAGAATCATTATATAATTGAATATAATGATAACTTTAACTATAAATAGAAAAAGATTAGAGTTTATTACTAAAACTAGCTAAATTTAACGATTTAATATTTATTATCGACATTATAAAGACGATATATGCAATATACACAAGTTAAGTAAATTATAAATTGTTTCTTCTTAATATATTTTAAGCAATTATATATTACATATACTTCTCAAGTACAGTTATTGAGTTCATATGACCTTTATATTTTATTATATCTACCTACTCTTTTCTCAATAAAATAAATGTGAAACAAAAAGTACAATTCTTAAAACATTAATTAAGTATATAAAGTTTTTTATACTATGAAAATATACTTTTAAAGTGAAAATTAGAAAATAAATGAAATAATTTCTCTTGATTGTGCATACAATTTAATAAAAACATATTACGGAAAAAATAATAATAACGAATAATAACGGTCACATAATAATAAATTCAAATTAAACATTTATTTACCAACTGAATAAAGTATTGTCTAAACTGAGTATTCCTTCTTAATCATATGCACTTAATTAACTATGCCCTATTATAAAATATCCGGTGAAACTTAAACAATTAAACATGAAACTATACAGTCCATTTTCAACGTTGAAAATACAGTTAGGAGTTGAACATAAACTATAAGTCAGCATACTACATTTCTATCAAAACATTGTAATATAATTTGATCTAAATATTATTTTTCTGTTCATTTTTGTTGAATAATAATTAATTTATCATAGTTTATAACCAAAATGACATAAATAAATAATATATATAATATTATAATGTTTAAGGTTATTATATAATATATAATATATGTATATCATTGATTAAATATACAATATTAAAAAATAAAAAATATTAATATTAATATTTGTATATTTAATCAATGTGTATATTGTATATAATATGTATGTGAATATACCTAATAATTAAATATTATTATTAATATTATTATCAAATTTCAAATAACACTATTTTAATTACCTATACAATGCAAACATGCATTGATTTTATTAGGTAATAAACATCAATAAGCCAGATATAAATATTTAAGCATACCTATCATCAACACACTCAAAATAATAATAATAATAAAATAAAATAAAAACAAACCATTATTCATTTTTTTTTTAATCCATAATGCATTTTATCCTTTTTTAATAGTTAAATATATTGTTTATAAAAAACAAGGTACATCTAAAAAAATTTAATAATATGCTGATATTATGTGAGGACTTCACCATAAAAATTTAAATCGATTATGAGAATCTATGATTATGTTTCAGTTGTATATTGTCTTTGACAAATCGAAAATTAACAACTTCATGAAATAACAGTTATAAATATGAAAAAAAAATTATAATTTTGATTGTTATAAGAAAATAATGACAAAAAATTGTATGACATTTTTTGATTAATTTTTTTGGTTAAATTAATGAATAACATCATTCTGTGCATCACATACTTTTGAATTTAACATGTATATAATATACATATTATAAAAAGTTAAAAAAAAAAATATAAATCTCGTATTATAAAAATAATACAATACATAAGGTATATTCATTAAAATATTAACTAAATAAAAACATGAAATGTCATGTTTATAAAGTTTTTTATCATGTATGCTTAAAATAAATAAAATATCTATTACATAAATGTCTTTTTACGTTTTTATTAAATGTGTATAAAAATTCAAGCAAAATTGAATCCAGTATCTTACTATTATGTAGCACCTACATAAAAAATAAACAATGCTTTTATTTTGTATACATTACAATATAAAGAATAATAACTTAAATTTCATCCATTACTATTTGAATTATAATTATTTCAAAATGTAAAGCGTACAACGTATTAATTTTATATTTTTCTAATTTATAGTTAAAATAACTAACTCATTGTATGTTGACAAATTGCATCGTTATATTAGATTAAACTTAAGTTTTTAAGCTACACATTTCGTACAAACGATGAACTTTAATTGAATGTCAATACTAAATATATGGCATACACTATACAATCAATGCGATTAATAGGTTTGAAAACTATAACAGTTCGGTCAATTTCCTTACATCAATTCACTTCCAAAAATAATATTAATACAATTCCACGATTTTTTTTAAGTTTTTAAACCTTTGTATAATTTATACAAATGTAATTCCTATTATTAAGATATAAATACATGTCTGTGTAAGTGTTAAATGTTTATGTATGAATTAGTGTTCAATGTTAAATGTTTAAATGAATGTTAGAATAGTAATAAAATAGACTGTTTTATATTATATTCTTTGTCTTATTTTTAAATATTATTAATTTAAGCAAATTAAATATTTACATACTAATCAAAATATTATAATAATTGATGTTATGGTTCATTAAATTATTACTTGAAAATATATAGCTAGCTTCTATTGTTTTATATTTTGTAAATGTATAACTAACATCAAGTTTTGTATGTTAAAATATAAAATAAAAGGTATATTGTCATGCATAGTATCAAAATCGATGGAAAGAGTTTTAAAAAACATTATGACTATTTTATTAAATATTAGGTACTGTTTATTTTGATTAGTGTTTAAATTAATATTATGCTGTTTAAAATATAGTTTTTCATGCGAAAATACAATTTATATTTTTGATTTTTACTTGTACATATCATAATATTTAAACATTATAATAAATATTATTATGGTGCTTCATAAACTGGGATCTGTTGACAGTACACTACATACTGGAATCAACACGTAAATGTTATTATAAAACGCATATTATGGATAGAGTGGACTCCGGGGAATAAAATTACAAACTTCTCTTTAGGTAAACATTTTGATACCATAACATGTTGCCAAGAAAATATTAATCGAGTTAAATAATTAAATAACTTAGATACCCATATTATTGTATAAGCTTATTCGTTGATATGTTTTTGGTGCTATGCACTATATTATAATGAATTTATAATATTGAGATTACTATTTGTTACGAGAAATTATATTTACGATTTTCATAATAGATTATAGATGGTTCCTGAGTAGTGAATGCAATTTTGATATTCAAGTCCCTTGTCGGTGATCAGCCAAAATAATAAATATAATATGTGAACAGCTTATAATTAAGGTGAAAAAAGAATGATAAGAATTTAATTAAATTTTATATTGGTCCTCTATATCCATGATTAAACGCTTTAAATATACTTTTACTCTACCTCTTGCCTTCTCATAATCATCATAATATATTTAATGATATTTTGTATCAATTTTGATTCAACTATGTATTTGATGGCGACACCCACCGGATGTAATTATGATGATTACCTAATTATTATATTTATAATTTAAAAATCAACAACAATCTTGAATAATTATAACTGTAATATTTAGGTAATATTGTTAAAAAAAAAGTTTAAAAAAAAGTTAGTTTTATGAAAATGATTTTCCGTTTGATAAAATACAATACTACAATGTGTGTGTTATGCATTTATGCGTATTAAGTGTGATATTACAAAACACGAATTTCATAAAACGAAAAACTAATGCAATATACAAACAATATACTGTTCACTATACCGATACTCCATATCTCTTTCTGCAACACAATCTGCGATACGGGTTGACATTAAACATTCATGATACTTAATACAATCGAAATAAATCGATACACAGTATTCAACAATCAGTCGGTGTAATTTTTAATCTTCTCTTTTTTCACACTCACTCGGTTTTTAACGTCACGTAATTTTCTTTTTTTTTTTTTACTACTTTGCATCACGAGATATTGTCAAGCACTCGCGGAAACTCAAAAATCCATATCGCGTAGTGGTAGTAGCTGGTAGAGTTGGGTCGAGTGGTTGAAAATAATTTTATTTTCACAGAACATACGCGTAATTAGGTTAATGCGGTTTTTGTTTTAACTTGTAGGTACACGTTATTATGACGATATTATATTATTATTATGTACCTACATATGGTACGCTATAGCATATTTTTATGAGTATTAAATGTCGTACAGCTTATTTATTTTTTAGTATCACATAGGAAATAAAAATTTTCGTTGACTTGTTAAAAATTAAACTAATTTTAAAAGCATTGATGTTATGCAACAACCAACAAATATATATATATATTTTATTATTCAAGAAAATTATGTTTTAGAATGTAATGAATGTTTAAATGTTTTCTAATCATTTTAAATATTTTTTATAACCTAATATTAGAATATAATTATTATATAACAATATAATATATAAGTATATAAGTGCATAGGTACTACTTCATCATATTATAAAACGATTGATATTAAATACTTTAATAATACTTAATTAATATTCTAATAAAATTGTTTATGGATATTTTATTATAAATAATCAAGAAAACAATAAATGATTTTCTTTAATATCCATTTTTTATTTTGAAACATGTACTTATTGTATATTATTTTTATTAATTACATTTCGCAATGACTGACTGACGAGTAAAATATATTTATATTTTATAGTATTTTTTTTTTTTTGTCAATTCATAAAAGTATATTTTATCTTTCATTATAAATTAATAAAATAATAATAATTAAACTAGTAAGCATGCTTTTTAAGAATTATAGGTATCAAAATTTAATATCTAAAATATATTCATTTTGGTTGCTTATAAACTCTATTAAAATATTTAATTGTTTTTATACAAAATCAAAAGAAGTATGAATAATATATATTGTGTAATATATTCATACATAACTGTGGTTTTAATACCATACATATAAAAAAATTAAAAATTAAATTAAAAAAAAAAAAGTTAAACAATTCATCTCTTAATCGCGTTGTTTAGTTACTTTTTTTGAGTACCAATAATAATTTCATTGAAAGTACTGTATTCTATAGAAGGTTTATAACATATTATTTAGAAATATATCTTAGTCTTACTTTATACAAATTTAACGATTGTATATTCACAAAATATATTGTGAAAGTAATATTTCTTTATAAAATAATCATATATAACAAGGAATTCACATATTAGACAGTAACTGTCTACAGTTGATATCTCATATTATATTGCTTCTATAAACAATATTTTAGACAGCATATTTTGAATTATATTATTTGTTTATGTCACTAACACGACTTAAAATACTGTCATATCGATAATATTTTACTATTGAAATAAATTCACCGGGTTCTAATTATTTTATTTTATTCAATAGTTTATTAATTTTTAACTCTATGATGTTGTATCAGTTTTATATTATTTATATGTCTAACGATCATATATTGTATATAATAATTTTTACTTAGTTATCTTTATAAATACATAATTTTATAATTTAAAATTGTATTTATATTTGTAAACTTAATTAATTTAATATTTATGTACCTATTGTACCTAGTATTCGAGTACATATTATTACATCAAAATTAATTTATAACTACTGTTATAGTTTCTGGTTTATTGATCTTGATTTGATTATGTACTGATATAATTAATTTTTTTACTTTATCGTACCTATCAAATACATAGTTGAAATTAAAGTGGAATTTATAACAGGTGTATATTATATGGTATACGTGCGCAATAACTTATGTAAAATATTATTGAACATAATAATATAATAATATTATAGTGTGTCAAAATAATACGGCATTATGGATGTATAATTTAATAGAATATGTGTGTAGAAATTAGTGTTAAAGAATTATCCAAAAAATATTCTATAATACAATATCATCACAAAAAATTACATTTTCTCTGTATATTATTATTATTAAGTATATTGTGAAATTATTTATTAGTCGTATTTTATTATAATTTAAATTTAATTTTAATAACAAACATATGTATTTGTATTTATTCATCATTAATAATCGTGTAGTATAAAGTTATAAAAAAATAAACATAACGAAGTATTTTTATGATGAACATTTTTTAAATCACAAATTATATGAAAAATAATGTTACATAAGGTTGATTATATTATGATGAATATTGTAATTGATTTTTATCCACAAGTTGAGCGAAGCATGGTTGGTGTCCATAAATATGTTCGGTTTATATTACTGTGTGGATTTTGCAAAACAACTTTATTTTAAATCCTAGTTTCTGACAGTTTCTGCATACTAAAATCCTAATATATTCATTAAATATTTTAACGAATTAATAGTAAATTGTAATTTATGGGAATTATTTATTATATTATAATCATATATATTGTATGTATACATATAGTGAATTACTTTACTTTTATGGGGTAAAACAGATTTTGTCTTTAATACATATTTATTTTTTCCTAATAGCATTATTTCATCAACATGTATTTATTTGTCAGTAATATCTATTGTATAATATAATATAATATATTATATATAATTATATGAATACATCGTGTCATAGATTCTCAATAATATGTACTTATTGTACTTATAAAAACATTTACTAGAACGTAATAATTGTGGTGATAATCATTCATAATATAAGCTGTTTATACTTCACACAATACAATGTGATTATGACATATTAATATATGAAGTACCATTACACAAATTATTATGAACAAAATTCACCCATGTATTTTTTACATATTTTATACTTATTTGACTTATGTCTATTTTGTTTTTGTTTTTACATTACACACTGAATTGATTTTTCAAATCTTTAAAAATATCTCAAGTTAGAGTAAAATAATGGGAAATTAATTTTAAATGTAATCTTGGTGTTTTAGTTTTTGAATTTCAGTAGCGTCAGTATATTTTTTTTTTTTGAGAACTCTGAGAGGCATTTTTAATACTTAAGTTGCTCTTTGTGAAATTACAAAAAGTTCATACCCGATAAGTGGACGCAACAGTAACGGTATTTAAGTGGTTCACGTATCTAGTTAATTTTTACAAAATGTAAAAAGAAGTATAAAATGTTTAAGTATATTTTTAAACAGATCTGAAAGTGAACTCATCTCGCTTTGACATATGAAACTTTTGAAAATAATTATTTCAGAATAAAAAAAAATATACATCCCAACTTTTAAGTAAACATTTTTTTTATTTACAATATTCTTAAATCTAACACCATACTCTTGTTGTTCAACGTTGTAATTTATATAAATAATAAACGAGATATTAATATTCATTCAACATGAATCATTTTTAATTTTGTAAAATTATTATCCAATAGAAATAGTATATATTTTTCTTTACAATTATAATTTATTGCAAATATTTTAACGAGTATTTTAGGTACAACATTTTTTAAAGTTTAAAATTTGAAGTTTAGGAAACTTACCTTGAATAATTATAGAAAACTAAATGATAAAATGATAATACATTTTAATATGTTCTAAAAAATATGTAACAAAGTTTGATAAAACAAATGCATTAAACCATACATTAAATATTAAATTATATTTTATTTTAATAAACATATACATACATGTAATGTTTATTAAATATGTATGGCATATTTAAATAAAATGATTTAAATAAGTATTTGTATTGTTAATTAAAATCCTTTTATTTTTGAATGATAATTTTATTTTTTAAGTTAAGTATGTATGTATATTAATTTTAGTTGTGTTTATTTTAATTAATTATTTATTTTAAAAACATTAATGTCCCTAAATAAATGACAAAGTCTTATTAATTTTGCATTACTTAGGTATCTTAAATTTTTATTGAATACTGCTTCACTTTAAATAAATAAAACCATGGTTATAATTTGAAATGTAATGTTACTGTAAGAAATTCTTTGATGTATGAGCAGTTTAAATTTAAAAACCCTAACCTATACAAAATTTAGTATCATACTTCATGATTATAAAAACTAAATAAATCGTATTTAGTTCAATAGGAATACTAAAAATATCTAATTATTATTTTCGCTTGTGTATAAAATAAAAATAAGATATAGATATGTATTTATATGGAATATTTTAAATATCATAAAACTAAGTGTACTCACTACTTATACAGAAATAGTTAGTTAAATTGTTGTTAGTTATGAAAAAAATAAAAGTAGTTATCTATCTCTTGCGTATACAAAACTAACAGCGTAGACATCAACTAAATAATTACATTTACTTAGTTATTAATTTTGAAAAAATTGAAATAAATTCAAAGAGTCTATGTGTGACTAATCAATATAAAATATTTGCCAATTTATTTTTTAACCTTCTAAATAACAAAAGTCAGAAAAAAATAATATATTTATTCGAGTACGTTATTTAAAAAAATCAAAAAAAAATCAATAATATATGTACTTTACAGTTGACATTTCTTTAAATATACATGATAAATCCTAAGCTATTTTTAATTTAATGGATAGTAATTATTAAAAAATTTAAAAAACTTCAACATTCTTTTTTAACATAGGGTTTAAAAAATGTATTTTGGTATTCAAAACTAATTTATAATTTTATGCGTGTTCATAATTTATGTGAAAAAATTACACTTGAGTAAAAACATGTATATAAATATTAAATTAAAATAAACTTTAATTTTTTCATTTGTTCCTCAAATATTTATATAATGGTTTATTTAATTTTTTTTTTTCAATGATTAACTAGTAGGTTAATGATTAAATGTTAAACACTATATCCCATCACTACAGTTATATAATATTTCGTACTATGATAATTAATACAAATAAAAGGTAAAAAAATAATCTTACATGAATTAACGACGATAAATAAATATATTTTTTATTTCCTTATTATAAATAATCACAATGAACAAAATATTGTATCAGTATGATAAAATCATTTTTAAAAGCTATCCTATTAGTATAAAACAATATTCTTTTAACTCGGCTTTTGTGTACTCATAAAAGTTTAATATAAAATATAATAAAAGAAAAACGCTTAAGTGTAAATAAATTCATTGGATTTATTGAATTGAAATAAAACTCTAAAAAAATGCATTTTTAAGAACAACAAATTGTTTTAAATTTTTGAAATTACCTGTGCTTTTGAAAATATTGTCTATACTTAACAATCGACAATAAAATGTATGATGCATTAGATTAAATTGAAATCAATACGCAATCAACATAATAATATAAATAATTATGAATCTATTACATATTATAATATCATATAATATTATTGTTTATTTTGTATTATTGTGCCGAATTGTTTTATCGCAACGGAACTCTCTGAGTTCCCTAACAAGTCTTATCCTACATAATATATTTGAATAAAATTATTTATTAAAGTATTTTATTTTAACAGCAACTAAACCTAGATTAAATATTGTGCTAATATCTTTATTACTATAAGACAATTATAAATTATAATAATATAATTTTATATAATTTGTAGCATTTGCAGTGCCACAACTCTTATTTTTTTTTAATAACAATATTTTCATTGAAAGAAGGCTAGGAGTGAATTGTGAATTTGTATATACTATGTAAAATATTAATGGGTCTTGACAAAAATGAATAGTTTAAATTGATACATAATAAATCATATTATGATGTTTGCTTACTTACTGAATAATACTTACTCATTACCAAATTTTATTAATACATACTAAAATCGGAAACTTGAAATTACGTGTAAATGTTCTTCTTAAAGAGTATCTTAGAAATGTATCTAATGTTTTATTGTCCACGACGAACAGATGAGCATCCGATATACTACCCACGTACATTATTTTCATGAAACCGGAAGGAAGTGGTCAAAGAGCCCGTCGAACTAGGTAGTCAACGACCGGCATCTCGGGGTCCAGGTAGGCGTGTCTTGATTTTCATATGTCTCACTCACTTTCTCTCTCTCTTGTAAACCTTTTGAACGATGATAGATATTTGTTATTATCCATTATAAAAATTCACTATACATAACAATGTTGTATAATTACTATAGGAAGTGTGTGTGTGTGTGTGTGTGTGTGTGTGGTGTGTGTGTGTGTGTGTGTATTAAAGAGAGAGAGAGAAAGAAGGAAAGATAAATACCGCCTCTTCGATAACCGTTTTATCCAATATATATATATATATTATATTATATTTATTAATTAATGATAACATATATTTAATAATTCTTGTATAAAGGTGGGTGTTGACGATCATTTCCCCGAGTTGGTTATATACGTGCACACTCACAACCCCTACCGTGTACTTGAGTCACGGGGGCGTTTGGTATTTTCAGTTTCAAATTAAACAAGAATATTATCCAACATTTAACTAATAGGACACACGACGCTTTGATATTATCTGTAATTCGAAACGTTCCTAAAGTTTTTCCAAAATTTTTAATGAATACAATATCTATCGATTTGTAATAAACACGTTATTAAACCAGTGAAATTATCGATTACATCGGATTATGTCGTAAAAAAGAAATAATGCGAAGATATACTTTACATCGGCGCCAGTGTTGACATTTCCGCCGAAAATACGCTTTTTCGGCCATAAACGAGTAGAGAATTTCCACATTAAAAAAAAAAAAGAACATACCCCATTTATCCATTTATTATAACGATTATATCATCTCTTTTCACCGCATATACAGATTTGCTACAAATCTCGATTACATAGCAATGCATAGTAAGGAAAACCCGTACATATAAAGTGTACAATTCTGTCGACCGTTTCCGCGATGAATAGTGGAATATAATAATATATGATAATATGGTATAGTTTTTGGCCTTTTAGGTTGTTTAATTTTTGGTATTTTGGCTCGTTGATAATTAATAATGACAATACTAATAAAAAAGAACACTAATAATAAAGTTGACAAAGAATAACAGTTCAATAAAACCAACGAGAACTCTATATTATGTGATTACATTCGATATTAATTTTAGTGTATGATATATTTTTATCAAGTCGTATTAACAGCAGCAATTATTAACACAAGTTAAACATTTGAAATTTATCGAAATTGTTTGCATGTATGCTGCACATGCCAAAAGTATTACGAAAAAATAATATCGAAAATAACAGTATCAGTAAGAAAACAGTTTTGTTTCATTTGCAAGTATTTGGGAGTTCTATAGTAATAGTGAGTTAAAGATATTATATTATAGCTTAATAGACAAAAACAACAAAATAATTGGTGTATTGTGTATTATTTTGTTATATCAAGATTCGTTTAGTATAACATACAACGAAGAGTATAATAAATTATCACTATAAATACATACGTATATTGCGATATTATAATGTATTAATGTGGAAAGTACAAAAGCAAAAAATCGCAATAATCCTTATTTAATTTAACCGTTTGGTGGTGATAAATGGTTATCAAGTAATAGCGCTGCACCACATATCCGGAAAATTTTATTATGATAATAAAATTAAATAAAACATTGAAAAATATATTGTAAAAAAAAAGATTTCTTAATATTTGTTCGTTATCAAAAATAGTACAATTATTTGATTCAAAAATTGTTTATACATTTACTATAAATAATTATAATTCATAATTCATAATAATTAAAAATTCAATACGATTATTATTGTTGTAATTATTAATGCATAAAGTTTTAATATTTTTTAAAAACACCTATCAACAATTTTATTATTTTAAGGAAATTATAAACTATAACAAAAATTAGGTAATTAGACCTAATTGCCTTAAAAATCTATATAAAACTTTCATTCTGATTTATTTAACAGTATACATTTATTTTAAAGTAAGTGTATTTAAATATTTAAACATTGTTTTATATCCTAATAAAAAAATTAAGTGCATAATTTTTAATTTACTGTTATTAATATTTTAGATGAAAAAACAATACCATTTTTTTATTATTATTATTAATTAATATATCAAATTCCATTTTACATTCTGGCCTGAGAGATGGACGTATTGATTTTACAAAGTGTGTTATTTTGTGTCTTTGTGTATACGTTAAGTAGTCGAAAAAAGCTTTCATTTTCAGCATTTAGGGCGATTTTGGATAGAAAATTAGATATAGTTTGTAATCTCAAGATGTCAAAATTAAATTTTTTTTTTTATACTTTTAAAAAGCAAACAAAAAAAGTGGGCAAGTGAGTACCGCTCTGCTGTACATTAGGTGCCGTATGGATCATTATTATATATTATAGGAGTGTTAAATTTGAATCCAATGATAGTTATCATTGTATACGAAAATCGATTCTGAACGAAGATGATTTGTCAGCCTAGGATATAATTTCTAGTGGTTGGTGAAAAAGGTGGTTTATGTTTTAATGGCCTGAATACAACAAAATTTAAGTTCTTTTATAATAATTGTAAGTTAAACTTATGAAAAACCTTGTATTAAATTTTCAACTCTTAGCTACTTATACAAAAATTTTTATGAAATATACCTACAAAATAATTTGCAAATATTCATGGTTTTGACGAATTGTTGTCAATATTTGAACTTCAAATGCTAATAAAAAAAAATTGTGCCTATGTATTCTTATAATTTTTTAATCACTATAAGAATAACATATGAGAAACTTTGCATTAAATTTTCAAGTATTTTGATAGGGCCAAAAAAATTTTATCGACACTTCAAAAAAAATTTTCAGAAAAATTGAAAATTTCAGTTGTCTATAAATAGCTCAAAAAAACTCAAAATATTTTGAAAATTAAATCAAGTAAATAAAATGCCAATCTAAATAACTGGTAAAATTTTCAAGTATCAACGACTTATACTTTTTGAATAATAACAAATATTTAAAATCGTTTGAGGATAAATCGTTATCGTTACGCGATTTCGTTAAAATTTAAAATTCAAACGCACTTAAAATTTGTCCTATAATGATGCTTCGAGTTTTCTCTATAGATACTTGAAGGTAAACTTATGGAAAACTTAGTGTTGTATTTTTAATCCTTAGTTATACACACAAAAAATTTTATGATTTTTCAACTTCAAATAATTTGCAAATATTCATGCTTTTGACGAATTTTCGTCAAAATTTGAACTTCAAATGCTAATAAAAAAAAATTGTGACTATGTATTCTTATAATTTTTTAATCACTTTAAGAATAACATATGAAGAACTTTGTATAAAATTTTCAAGTATTTTGATAGGGCCAAAAAAATTTTATCGACCCTTCAAAAAAAATTTTCAGAAAAATTGAAAATGTCAGTTGTCTATAAATAGCTCAAAAAAACTCAAAATATTTTGAAAATTAAATCAAGTAAATAAAATGCCAATCTAAATAACTGGTAAAATTTTCAAGTATCTACGACTTATACTTTTTGAATTATAACAAATATCAAAAATCGTTTGAGGCTAAACCGTTATTTAGCGCGGTTTTGTAAAAATTTAAATTTCAAACACTCATAAAATTTTTTTGTCTGAATCCGGTAGAGTTTTTTTACAGATAATTGAAGAAAAATGTATGGAGAACCTTGTACCAAATTTTCAAAACTTAGTTATAAAAGAAAAAAATTTTATGATTTTTCAACTTCAAAATTACTTGCAAATTTTCGCGTTTGCGACAGATTTCGTAAAAATTTGAACTATAAACGCTTATAAAAAAAAATTGTGACTAACGATTTTTAATTTTTTTTAGCTACATTAAAAACAACTTATAAGGAACCTTGTATTAAATTTTCAAAACTTTTTGGTCATCCAAACATTTTTTATCGACACTTTAAAAAAAATTTCTCAAAAAAATCGAAAATTTCAGTGGTCTATAAATAACTCAAAAAAAGTCAAAATTTTTTGAAAATTTTACTATATACGGATACCACTGACATTAACATTTGGTGAAAATTTCAAGTATTTTCAGTGATTAGTTTTTGAATTACAACCATAAAAAAAAATCGATTTGGTCGAAAACTGGTTTTGCGTTAAAATTCCCGTTTTTCCGTCATTTTTTTTTGGTTTTTCCCGGCGCTTTTGAAAACTATTGGAAATTTTTTACTTTTGACCCCCAAAGTACAAACTACATTCACTTTCCTATCCGAAACAGGGTCCACTTTTTAAAATCGGAGCACTTTTACTGCTCCAAAACGTGGTGACAGACACAAAAATAAAAAAAAAAAAAAAAAAAAAACACACATCATTGTAAAATCAATACATTCATCACTTCGTTCAGAATCTAAAACTAAGAATTATTTGATAAATGAATTTGAATTTTCATTCAAATTCTAAAATAATTGTTTTGTAATATATACCGTATGCAATTATAAAAATATGCATATTAATTTCAAAATATCCCCTACTAATTTATACCATGCATTTATTTATACTGATTTATGGTAGGATAGCATCGACTCAAAAGCTGATAATGACAATATAATAATATGGTATCAATATACTATACATATATATATATATATTTGATTTTAGTTACATTAAAAAAAAAAACTTGTCATGAAATATACTTAGCGATATAGCTTGACAGGCAGTTTTCACTTAAAATTGTGTTTCATTTACAATGATAATAATATATCGTTGAATTTAAAATTTAACACATCCATAATAGAGAAACACTCGAAATTTAATGTACAGTAGAGTGGTACCCACTTACCTACTTACCTATTTTAAAATTAAAATCTACCTAATCTTTGTCTTACAGTTCTGTCAAGTGACATTATAATTGTTGAGTGGCATATAAACAATAATCTTGATATATCTAAGATTTTGACACAGTTCTGCACATACGCAACGTGTTACCATATGAACCGATTAAAAATAAATGTAATTAATTATTAAGTCAGGTGGTGATACTATTTATAGATTAGATTTTCCACTCCAATATTAAATTATACTCGTCACACTCTGACGAATACCAATAATTCACAATTCACATAATATTTTTATTCTTGATATAAAACAAACACTATTAATTGCAGCCATATTATGAAAATACGAATATTATTCGACCAACCAATTAATGGGAATCCAGAACATGCAAAATATATGATTATGTTGCTTTACGGGAAATAACCTATGGGAAAATTATTGATTAGAAAAAATGATACAAAATCGTTTGTTCGCATACTATTAAGAATCAACCGAATACATTACATTTTATTAGTATGTATGAGGTAATATTGTATAATATACATTACACATCACTGGAGCCATTCTCATTTCCTCAATCAACCGATATTTTGTTTTGTTAAATTTTGTGTGCTATGGAATGTGAAATATTTTCATTAGTTGTTTTTTATCTGGTCACATATTTTATTGTATGATGTTCATTTAAAGTTTACGATTAATGACGACCAATATTTTAATTTAACACTCTTCTTTACTTTGGACTGTAGTTTGTTATTGTTAGTTGTTGAAGTAAGGTTAGGTAGTTTTTTTTAATTATTATTATGTTTCACGTAGTTTTCACATTAGGGTTTATTTATTATTGTATAATTATAATATACAAGATGATTCATCAAGCATGATCGTCACACATTTATTTTCAGTAATTCAGTAATTAAAACCTAGATTTTTGAAATTTTAAAACATACCAAAATACTATAAGTATTTTTGAATATTTGAGATTCGTTGTACAATTTAAAAGGTATTACATATGGCAATACAATTTTTATAATGAATCAAAAATTATAAGAATAAATCGGCATGTTTTTTTTTTGTTTTATTAAGTAGCTTTTAAAGTTATAATATTGACAACAATTCGTTAAAATCATGAATATTTTTAAACTATTTAGTAGTTAAAATTTATAAATAAAAAATTGTATAAGTAGCTAAGAGTTTAAAATTTAATACTAGATTTTCTATAAATTTGGTTTACAAGAATTATAAAAGAATTTTTTGAACGTTGGCCAATTAAAAAATTATTATCCTTAGTTTTAATTTTTACGAACTCAAAAATTCACTCGTGAAATAACGATTTACTATTAAATAATTTTAGATTTTTTTTTGTTATACCAAGTTAAAAATTATAAGCCATAGAAACTTGAAACATACACCAGTTGTTTAAATTGGCATATTTTGTAAATACATGATTTAATTATGGGGTATTTGGGTCATTAAAACAAAAACCACCTTTTTCACCACCCAATTAAAAAATATTTTATATTTTATATATTATGCTCTAGGTTGACAAATCATCTGCGTTCAGTATCTATTTCTGTAGGGATCAATGATACCTATCATTGGATTTAAATTTAACTTATAAATAATAGTAAACTACTGCACAGCAGAGTGTTACTCACTTAACCACCATTTTTGTATAAATGAAGTCACACATTTTTACTTTAAATAATATTCAGCAGATATTGTTTTGAAAATTTTGATTTATTCATTATAAAATTAAAATATATACTATATGTTGTTTATTTACTTATTAAACTTTATAAACAATGATAATAGTCTTTAATACCAGTTTACCTGTTTATAGTGTTATACTCAAAATTAAAATATGATATTTATTTAAAATTATTTTTAACCCTAGGGCTTATTTTTCCAGATAATTATTAAAATTTTAAATTACTTTTATAAATTCTAGTTTAGGTCACTTATTATATAATTTTGAAATCAATTAAATACAGATAATACTTATTCCATATACAAATTACATTTTGTATGATTATATATTTACATTGTTTACTTTATATTATTATTTTCTCGGTCGTTACCAAGTCATCGAGTCGTTTTAGAATCAGTAGAACTTTATTGACGATTCCCGGTATCCAGCCAACTCCTAAATGAAGCACAATTTTGTCGAAGCAGCCCTCACTCTTTGTCGTCTACCAGTCATTATCACCATTTATCAATCTATCACTAACCATCCAATTATTATGTCATTAACTGCGGTTCTTATTGTTGTCGCGTAATATTATGGTCAATATAATTTATAATCAATTATAAATAATAATTCTAATTTTTCCGAAGAGTTTATATTATTTGTATATAGGTAAAATTATGTGAGCAAATTATAAAATAAATGTCTTACACGTTATCACACTGTGTTATGTATATTACATTTTATAAGTCTACAGTGTACACAAAGTGTATTTTTTCAGTAATAAATGTTTCATTTTTCATTCTCTGGATGGATAAATATGCAGTTGCAAAGAAATGAAAAAAAACCCAAGCGAAAAAAATCACGGTCAAGACTTATACGCCCCACACATCATTATTATTACTTAAGTAAAACATGCCCTCTACTATGTATACACGCTTCACTGCAGCACTCGAAATAATTGACTCGTATCGTGAGCGACAAAAGACTATATGTACACATCTATCTACCTCCACAATACCGTATACAGATATAACATAGCTCGTATAGGGATAAGCACGCAACGGCCGACGGACCGTTAATAATCCTTTGAAACGTTCGACAAACCGAGTCTGTGGTGAATTTAACGACCTGTGAACTCTTAACGGCATCACGGTAACCATCGTCATCGTCATAACATTATAATATATTATTATGCATCGTAATTTACACACGCACGCGCGCACGTACGACGACCGCAATTTGTCAACCCCAAATCAGCGGTGGAAGTATTGTTGGAGTGAGGAGGATTGGGCGGCTCCCAATTCATTGTGTCAGCGATAATTACACCGCGATTCAAAAAAGCGAGGAGTACTGGTATAGTCAGTATATTCAGATATTTTATACTATATTTCTCAATTTATTATTCCGTCTTTGTTCCAAAGCATTCTTAGTTGCTGTACCTAGTTTTTTAAAAATCTTGCGTTACTACAATGCATTATATTATTAATAACTTTTCGACTTTCCTTTGATAAGGACGTTAAAGCTTACTATAGTTATTGCAATAATTAATACTAACATTGCAGATACACAATTTTTTTTAGCTGATCCTTGCACTCCATTGCTTGTTAAAAATGCAAATTATATAGTATGATTTGAACTTTGATTAATTTATTATTTAATATTCGGTTTAACGGTGTTAAACACATAGACATTTTCATTGATTATTTTGAATCTCAAAAAACTTGTGCAAGCACCACTTTAAAGTGCTTTTTTAGTGCACACTAAATTTGTGATAAGAATGTACCTTGTAAATTATAATCCTTGATCTATCATTGCTCAGGCTCTACGTTTATCAGTCAATGAGTTTTACGCGTACCTGGTAGGTGCCACGTTGATGATGAGCTGGTGTTGATGTCACAAGACACAGTAAAGGAAATAAAATAAAAACAAGTGGTTGGTGTTGATATGGTAGTGGTTTTTATTTTTTAAACAATTGACAATTTTTGGTATTGGGAAAACAATAACAAAAAAGGAGGACTCATGAGAGCGACGTTACGCGTATCCACTGATCACAAGACCCTCGTGTGCCGTACACTCTTTTCATGGTATCGGCTGGTCGACCGTTTCAGCCGCGGTTGTCGCGCGGCGGAGTCGCCCGTCGTCTCGTTTTAGGCGTTTTAGCGCGGTTTCCGCGTATAGGCCGCTTGAATTCAAATGGCTATTACGCAGGACCACGTCAAGTTAGTCAGGTTATATTGTAGCCATTAAGCTTGGCGTTACGATTATGCAAACAATATTTTATTATCAGGTAGGCAATCCACCTGTGGTAGATAGCGGACCCTGCGAGATGTGTACGTAAGTTTATAATGTATAACCCTTAAGTTTCAAAGTTATATCAATTTTTTTTTTTATTACGGTCTATAAGATGCAATAATGTGTCATTCCGTGCTTTTTGTATAGTTGATATAACAACCTGACTTATTTTATTTTTTTTTATGTCACAATACGGCAAACTTCTTACTTCTTATAACTATTTAAATAATAAACTTTTTGGACTTTTCTCTTTTGATGGTTCATCTGCACACCGAGTACTTGTGTTAGAAAAATAAATCATGAAAATCGGTGCAGTAGAACTTCAGATATAAGTGTCATGAGAAATCGCTTCACGTTTTAATAATATATAAAGAATAAAGATTATTATACATCGTAATTTGCACACACAAACGCGCACGTACGACGACCGCAATAAATTTGTCAACCCTGAATCCGCGGTTGAAGTATTGTTGGAGTGAGGAAGATTGGGCGGAACCTAATTTATTGTATCAGCGATAATTACACCGTGATTCAAAACAGCGAGGAATATAGTCGGCTTAACCAGACCGAATCATTAATTAATTAAACTAAAGAGTATCGTGATTTTGATATCATAGGCGTGTTTAGAATAATTTTGGCTATGAGTATATTTTCTTTTAAAAGTCGCTTGCATGAAAATTTAATTTAAGAGTAGATTTAAATTTGTAGGTTTTTTCATTGCCTGTGGCTTTTACGTATATTATATGATCAAAGCATTCATATTTTATATTATAATATAATGTATATTGGTATCTTTATCATTTTAATACCAGTGAACAGTCCATTAGTCTGTTTTACTCATAATAAACTCTACTTATCGATATGAGTCGTACAAAAAGTTAATCTATCAAATATTCTTTCCAACGTTAACCTTGAATTTATAAAAAATAATAAGTGACTGGTAAATATATTAACATATTATCATAAATCTTTAACTTAAATTAATATTTCTTTAATTTCCCTATCAAGTTGTTGTATAGCTATAATTAGAGAATATATTGTATTATAAATTTAAGTACCTACTAAATGTACTGAATACTTCAATTGTAATTTGTTTTATATAAAACTAGTTAAGATAACATGAAAAAAAAATAAAACTATAAAATATAATAATATTTAAAAATTGTAACATGTAAGACAGCTTTGTTATAAGATGTTGGTGTTTGTGCCATTCAACTTTTGGAATGTCAACCATAGTCCATAGTTAACACCTAATATATAAACATTATAAATATTTATAAACATCGTGCACATCTCACGTGTATTATAATATATAATGATTTTTAGCTATATTTTTAACAACACACTTAGTTTTTTCTATGTGTTAATTTTTATTTCAAGAGCGAATTCTTGGTCTGATAAAGTCCCATCCATTGCACTAGAATTTTCAGAAAGTATATGATGTCTGTGTGAATATAGGGCAACCGAGTAGTTACGCGCGCGCGTTGCTCGGTAACAAAAATACTAATAAATAATTAATTCATATAAGTTAAAATGTATTGAATTAACCACAACAAGAAATTGAATTGCACACAATTATTTTATTTTTGTTATACGACCGAGTATCAATAACTTGAACTTCGATAACTTATCTTTTTTTTTTGTCCCAAGAGAATTCTTAAACACTCAATGCAATATTTGTAACTCAAAAAATACATAAGTCAAATTAATTTTTACCTCCCTTGAAATTTGAGTTATCAAAACTAATGTATTTAGTTGTATGTTATATCCTACATAGTCAGGTCCCATAGATTTAAAATGTCCGAAGAAATCGCATTTTTAAAAGTACTATTAGTGTAATAAGTATATTAATTATTTGTATAAATTAATGGTATTTAGCATGATATCCCAAAAAAATGTACACCCCTCAATAGGTGATTATAAAATAATTTTAATATTTTACTCCGTAAATCGTAATAAATAATTTTCATAAAAATATATTAAAAATATTTTTAGGGTAAAAATAATAAATAATTTAATTGAAAAAACTCTCCATTTTTATGAAATTTATATGTAAACGGCACCGTCTGTCATTATGTAGTTCAATGACTTTATCCACATTTTTCCCATAGAAAATATTTATTTTGTTATGTGGCTGGTCGATTTAAAGTATCACCACTGAATTTTTATACATCGTGAACAGATATTTAATTTACGATATTATATGTTATTAAAGTCCGAGGTAATTAGTTATGTTTGATCCCTGCACGAATGAGGAACGTACAAACGTATAGTGATTTTATACTGGTGTATATATTTTGTGAGCTTGATAGTGTAAAAGTAACTCAATCCATCAAAAAAAAAAAAAAGAAGAGAAATTAACAATTTTATACAAACAAGAACCAATATGATTAAATCGTTGGAATTTTGACTATACACACTATGTATGTAATAATGTACTCGTAATTTGAATACATAATATATATATAGTCACTATATATATGCATATAGTTGATGATAAAACGCACTTGCCTTAAATTATGTTATACGAAATATTACCAGTAGGTATACGCTATTTATCTATACATATTATTATTGTAATCGGATAAAGATGATTGTGATATAAATGGCTTTTTGTGTTTTGAAATATTTCCTCTAAAACAATACACACAGTGAACATTTGATTTTCTTATATTTCAATCATCTAAAATAAAATGAAATCAGAATATAATTTAATAAATTATAATACGTAGCCATGTAGGTAGGAATAATCAATGTGCATAAAAGAATTCAAGTTTAGGAGAGTGTTTTTATCAACACAAAACTATGAGCTAAAAAGAGTTTTTGATTGAATTTTGTATCATCACAAGTATATACTCCTTTAATGACATCAAGTATCTAAGTATTTTAAAATATGGTGTTTTTATGTAAATTAAAATATTTCAAAACTCAGATTTGAATAATGCATAAAAATAGTATTTTATATTATATTATATTATGTATATAAAAGATAAAATGATAGTGAGTGTGTTTGGTTACTCCCCAACTCCATATCCTGCTTTATTCAAGTCGTTTACGTAGTCAAATATATAATATATATATATATGTTTTTTTATATAATATAATATTATTGATTCAAATTACCGGAATCACTGTTTGTGAAATTCATGCACCAAGAAAACTAATAAATCAAATCTGAACTTAGTCAGATAATTTAATAAACATTAATCTTAGAAAATCAAAGTACAAATATAAATAAATAAACATAATATAATAAAAAATAACTTAATAATTGGCTACACTTATCATACATTATATGTCATAAACCAATAATATTAATAATAATTATAAAGTTTGAAACATCAAAACTAATGGTAATATTTACGTTGTTTTTTCATATTATACAAGATCGGAAAAATACATTTGAGACAGTGTTTTGCATACAAAAAAAAATACATCTATATTTTTATTTGATTATATTACATTTTATATATATATATATTTTTTTTAATTTGAAGTTGCATAATTTGACATATGCTAACGACGTTAATACGAAACTTGGATAAACATTTTACAAGATAAATAGATATTTTATCATCGACTCTTTCATTTCCATATCAATAATACCATAATGGTGCATATTGATAACTTTCTTAGCTAAACAGATCAGTGCTTAAAATTTAATATAGTGACGCAAGATACCATTACATTCGAAACCGATGAATTCCGTTGAAGTGTGTCGATATTACAATGCGATGAAAATGTTTAACATAAATTGAGAATTATGAATTCCAAACCAATTACCATATTAATGGAAAACGTTTTTTTTCTGTCTGTAGCGGATAGTGCTTGGTTTAAATGTATTCTATAGAAATTTCAAAATACTTTAGTATTCACTGAAATTACAATAATTTGGGTAAATGATTTTTTTAAAGCTATGTTGATCCGGATATCCGGTATGATGAGTAAATACTTACAATATATGTGCATCGAATATTCGGCTCATCCCGAGAAAATCGTTTGGTATACTGCTATTTATTCAATACCCTCGGTGTATGGTTCTACTTTAGGTTCTCATGATATCATATATAATTATTGATTTTTATAGAAGAAATATTTTGATTTATTAAATGGTATAATATATAAAGTTGTCATACGCATTTACAACGCTGTATATATTAAATAATGTGAAATAATAATATACACCTGTCCTATCAAACTAATGCCCTCAGAAAATATGTTCTATTTATAAAATGTTTTAATATTTATAAGATTTCACTAATACAATGTATATCCGGAATAATTTATATTCTACTAATATAATATATATTATGTTATTGAGTATGATAAAAATTATAGTTTTGATGTTGAATATAAATTGACGAAAAAAAATGATAATAATATTATTTTTTCTATATAGTCATTCTGGTATTTATATGCATCCAGTTTAGTACAGATTTATACTGGATTGAATTTAGTTAGTATTTTTGAATTATTTATTTCAAGTAGGTCAACTGTATAGGTTTATTAGAGGTGAATGTTATCTTTTCAATTAAAAAGTGATTAATCATCGTAATTTAAAAATGATTTCAAATGAATTACAGTATGTTATGTGTTTTGACCGATTACATTACGAGTTTATCGTGAAATAATGAACATTTTCCAATTTTGACGTACCTGCCCCATTCGTAAATATAATTTACGATTTATTGTATTAACCTAAAATAATTATTTGTACATTGACTGCATATTCTTAGTTTTAAAATCGGTTTCAAAAGTTTATTTTAAAATAAATGCAACAGTATTGAATTGAAAAAAAATAAAAATTAAGCTAATAAGATAATATTCTTCTGATATAGATTAGACGTCAAGTGTATCCCATAATTGATAAAACCACTGTAAAAGCTGTATTCAATTCAAAATTGTATGATTTAGAAAATAATGTAGAAAAAAGAAATTTTGAGGGGCATTCGTCTTACCTCTGTCAGCTTATATTATTAAGTATGTTTTAGTGTATTATATTAATAATATTATATTGTCATCTTATCAATTTATTTAACTATTAATTACACAGAAGGCTGAATTAGCATTTGCCAAAAAATATCAAATGTATAATAGTATTAAATTAAATAATATAATAGTATTTATGTTTTATATTTTACATCGTATTATGTAATTTGCTTTAACATTTTATTCAATTTTAAATTTATTACGCGGTATAAATGGCTAATATATTATATTAAAGATACCATTACACTTAGTGAAATATAATAATATACGAAAGAAGTTCTCAAAAAGAATACCTTTAAATTAAATCAAAATAATTAAAACCGTAACTATTTATTTATTTGATTAAATATTCGTAAACAATTAAAAATTGAATGTCTAAAAGAAACTTAAGATTTTTGATTTTCAGTAAAAACTACTAATTTTTTCATCATATTAAAGTATCAAATTTTAATAATACAAAAATTAATTTTATACATTATGAACTACAAAATAATTCGTTAATTTTAATGATAATAACAGATTGTTTTCATAGTTTTAACTCCAGACAGTTAAAAATATATATATACATATATATATATATATTATATATTTATTTATACATTTTTATATTAAATAATATAAATTCTACATTAATGTTCAATTGTTTGATTAAATAAATCATTTTTATCAACCTTTAAAAAAAAAACAAACTTAAGAATTTATATTGAGTAGAACATAGAATGTTTCAAGATTTTATGATAAGTTTAAATTTTTGAATTACTACTAAAACTAAAATTATTTAAATAGAAATCGTTATCATTTCGTGTGAATTTACATTCAAAGTATAAAGTTTATTATTTTTAATTTTTTTTTTTTAATTCAATGGAAAAAAAGCATATGAGGAATCTTATACTAAATTTTAAGAAGTTAGGAATAAATATAAAATATTTTATGAATTTATATGTATATATATTTTAAATAAGAAAATTTGAAAATTATACCCTTATCGAAAACACTAATAGAAAAAAATATACAAATAGAGATAATATCAAATGTTTACGATTATTTATTCTAAAATTTAATAAAATAAAAAAATTGACGATGTGTTGAAAACTTGGTTCATGTAAAAAAATCACGTTTTTACTAGACTTGTCCCTCCCCCCCCAAAAAAAAAGAAGTTCAACAATATTAACTTTCAAAGGAGAAAATATTTTGTTGTTGTTTAACTGATCCAAAAGTGATAAAAGAAACAAAAGAATATAAAATAAAAACACGCATCATTATAAAATCAATACATTCGTACTTCGTAGTCTCGCTTGAAATCTATTTTAAATAATAATATATTTTATTCTATTTTTAATCATGTGTACTGTAAACGAAATTCAATGATAATTTAAATACATAATAACCTTTCGGAATTCAATAACATAGGTTGTAAAATATAAATTTTTAAACAAAAAATTTTGTTTCAGGTTCTCAAACTTTAAAAACTATGTAAAACTAATTATTTATCCAGATTGAAAAAATAAATCTTATTCTCTATTCAATATTTAATAATACAAACAATGGTTTTTAGCTTTTAGTTTTGAAAAAAGAGAGCTTAAAAAAATTATGCATTCATAAACTACGTACAGTTTTCACTATTAACAACACTGTTTTATTTAAGATATTATAATTATTAAGAAAAATGTGTTATAAAGTATTAGTTATAATTAAGTATACTGATATTTTTTTGAGGTTTTTAAATATAAAAATAATTTCCAAAGTTAAAATATTCATCAATAGAATGATTTGGCATCGCAATACTTTTTTAAAATAATAGAATATATACATATAAAACTATTTATAATATTTTAAAACTTTTTAGTTACTTAATTTTATTAGATTAATAAAAGCCCTGTGTGATAGGCTTTTAAAAATATTTCTGCATATTTTAAATTAAATATGTATAATAGTCAACGTTTTATAATATAATAGTGAATTATATAAATAATAATAGGAAACTAACATACATATAAATATTGTAGACTAATTTTTCAAATAATTCGTGGAACAAAAAGAATAAAGTAGTGGACCTGAAAAAGGATTATAACTTGGTCTCAGATCTCAATGTAGAGTACAACATATCTTTGGCTACTCTAAGAAAATATATTTTATGTAAATAATTCGTATCATGTAACAGATACTTCAAAGATGACACATTTATTTTTCACTTTTCATTATTAATATTGATTGATCATGCGTGCATATAAATCATTTATATGAACATTTAGTTTGAATTAAATTTTTTTTATTCAAAATATTATATCAAGAAATATTTTTTAATAAAATTCGCGTTAATAGCTTTCAGGAATTTTTCATTTGTACCGAATATCATTCATTCTATTTATGAATGTGATAACACACACAATCACATATTATCTACAATTATTATCGGATGTGGTGTCTTACTCAAATCCTATTTCCTTTTATTCAAGAATATGATGAACTAATATACCTACAATAAAGTGACTTGACAGTTGATTCCCGGTTTTAATGTTTTGCGAATCCCACAACGAACCAAGAAACTTCAAAGTTCAAATCTCTAAAACTTATAGTTATATTAGTTTACTAATACCGTTTATTAATAACCCAACTAAGAAAAACTATATTTTGAATGTATACAAATTTCAAATTATAATATTAAAATTCATATGTGAATAATTTAAAAATGTGGCTTTATAATCATAAAATATGACTAAACAAAAGTAAAACAACTATAAATTTATTATATTGTCTTATTTTTTCAATAAATTAAATATTTTATTAGATTTTAAAAGGATTATAATACTTTCTACACTAACTGTTAGGATGTATATTTTTTTGAGTAGGATAAAAAAGTATATAATATTAAATCAAATTATTTATGACATTTTTATTTTGTAAGAATACAAGGTTGTTAAGTAATACTTTTAAATTCTTTAAATACCATAAAATCTATTACATTACTAGAAAAAAATACAACTACCATACAATATTAAACAGCATCTAGTGAATAAGATATCATGTGTACCTATGTAGTGTACAACCACAATTTTATAATTAATTATTTGATAACAAATATAGTAATTATTATATTTGTAAAAGTCAAAACAAGGTATAACAGCGAGAATTTGTTTAAGATCTAATAACCTAATAAATAAATTCCAATGTATATGTAACATTATTTAACTAAATACGCTAAAACTATCACAAATACCATGAAATGGTTTAATAATCTAAACAATAAAAGTTAACATAATATTTGTGAATTCAATATTTTATTTGATTTTTTTAATAAATTTGTTATGTATTAAATTAACTAGGATGTATACTTTTTATTTTTATAACATATATTGTAGTAAAGTCGAGTATAATTAATTTTGAATTTTAAAAATATGGCACTCTCATTAGCACATCAAATAATATTATAAATAATATTATTATTATATAATTTTTCCTTCTAGTCTGATGTATTACCTTAATCATTGTTTGCATATTCTAATTAATATTATTGTTGGTCATTGAATCCATTTTTTTTTACATTGAATTGTTTGGACTAAACGACCGTTCGTTTTTAATAATAAATAAAAATAGAAGATTTTTGATAATTTACCACCAAACATACTCACTATATTCCATTTAATAATATGTTTATTAAATTAAATTTTTTGAATTTTTAAATATTTAAGTATAAAAATCAAATTTAAACACTTGGATATTTTTTTGAATTAAAAAACAATATTATTATTTTAATTCTTTTAAATGTCTTATCTTTTATAACGATAGAAACTTTTTTACTGTAAATTTTTAAGTGAATGATTTAGTTTTACAAAAAAATAATTATTCAAATACTTTTTAAATTAGGATATATGAACATTATAAACATAAAAATAACAAATCAGTGTTAAAAAATTATTAATTATTATTCTATCTAAATATTTAATTTAAAATTGCATTGTTTTATTATTAATTACAAGGCAATAGTTCAAGACGATCAGCTACAAACAGGAAAAAATAATTTTAGTAATACAATGCAAGTAATATTTATTAATCATTATAGTTTTTGTTAATTTTTCATAATTTTAACTATATTATTAACTCTGTAAGTTATATTGAAATTATCACCCGAAAATCAGTGGAGCATTTAGATAAAGGTCAAAGGAGGTAATTGCTGCGGGTGTATGGTTGCGGGTTTTGAGCTTATACATTTTCATACAAATCATGTTCATATAATAAAACAAATTTTGAATTAATAGATTAAGTTATATTATAAAATAGAATGTTTTTATGGAATAAAATTTTAGAGAAATTCATTGGAAAAGTACAAAATCTGGATTTAAAAAACAACAACAATGACGTCACTGTCCGGCAAGAAAATAAACTATATTTTTGTTTATAGTAAGTATTGGTTATGATTGAATACAAAAGTTCTACATTCTGTTGGTATATTTTGTTAAAATCATAACAACAACAATTAAAATTTAATTAAAAAATTGCTCCAAAACAAAATTTTCCACCATAAATCTCAAAATCACAGCAATACACTAACATACAGAAGTTATACCAAGTTAAATTAATTTACAAATTATATAAAAACCAAGCAATGATTATTGTATCTTATAAGCCGTATAAAAAAAAAACATGATATAACTTTGAAATTTAAGGGTCAGGTACAAATTATATACTTACGTATACATCTCACGAAGTCCGCTATCCACCATAATAAAATACTGTTCGCATAATCGTAAGTGAGTCACACGGACAACGCCAATATTGATGGCTTTAATATAACTTGACTAACTCACTGACTAATAAATGAAGAGTCTGAACAATGATAGATCTAGGCTTGCAATTTATACTGTAAATTCGCATCACAAATTTAGTGTGCACTAAGAATGCGTTTTGAAGTGGTGCTTGCACACTTTTTTTGAGATTAAAAATGGTCAATGAAAATGTCTAAGTTTTGAACACCGTTAAACCGAATATTAAATAATAAATTAATCTAAGTTCAAATCATATAATAGAATTTGCATTTTTAACAGACAATAAAGTGCAAAGGTCACATAAAAAAATTGTGATCTATGGTGTTAATATTATTTGCAATAACTATAGAAAGCTTTAACGTCCTTATCAAAGGCAAATCGAGAAGTTATGAATAATAAAATGCATTGGATTAACACAAGATTTTTAACAAACTAGATAGATCAACTACGAATGCTTTGGAACAAAGACGGAATTATAAATTGAGAAATATAATATAAAATATCAAAGTAAAGAATGCAGAGATAATACAACAATATATAATTTGTTATGTATTTATTTATTGATACTATATCTCATATTTTATAGTTAATATCATCAATTGAATATATATGTAATAATAGTACTTACTATTATGTTCTTAAACGAATTTTTAAAAACTTCTGAATAGCCTGTTCGTTAGCTATCTTTTATTCAATACGCCAAAAAAAGGCGATTATAGAATAAATATTAAGTTCTGTTTTTATTTTTTTTTTTTAAAATAATACCTTATCTTAAATTGCAAGTTAAATATTGTATATGTTTATTTTTTTTTGATTTCAAACAGTTCCACACTTATGAAGGAAGAGTATTCATAAATGATAAATCATCTCTATACTTAATAAACTTTATAAATATATATATAATAAATAAATAAATATTTTACAAATAAAGCACCGCATATGGAAATACATACATATTAATGTATTTAAATAGGCATTATATTTTTCATATTTTTGTAAAAATCATTACACTCGTACAAGTACATTTTATAAATAATTGACGAAGCACAACATATTGAGCATGCCGTATAGTCTATGTACAATTTAAAAAGAATTCATAAATTGTGCCTGATTAGTATACTCATAAAAATTTCCTGCAATGGTCTCGTAATTTATTTGTTTAAATAGACAAGGTATAAATAAAAATTAAACTATTATGTAGTTTCCTTGAATTTTTATTCATAATACATTATACATTTTCATGTATAATCCTTTATGTGTATAAACATTGATAATGTGCTTTTTTTTTTTAATAAATAAACAAAAAAACTTGTGTAAGATAATTTTATTTACAGAAATTTTTAAGCATACAAAGTAAAATGTAATAAAGAAGAAAAATTACATAAACCCCCAAAAAAAAAAAATGTCAAAATTAGAATAAAAATTATAATTTAAGTTAATAAATTGAATTTATTATGCATTTATTCAAATTGTATAATATGAGATAATACTGTAAGCTAAAAAATATAATTTTTTAAAATGTATCACCCTAATTAAAATATTAATAAACAAAACATAATAAAATAATAATTTTTTACAAAATTATATTATTTATATCATAAAACCTTATATTTTATAGGACTTTTATGCTAACTAAAATTGTTATGAAATTGGAAGTATATTTTAGAATAAATAATTGTTATTCAACAGGGCTGTATTATTGGCTTGTTTGTATATTATTATTATTATTACACCGTCATACACACTCGTGGTTCCTACACATATCTGTCCCGAAATTGCATACACTGAGCGCCGTGTTACATTTATTTAAGACGTAAAACAATTATTTCGTGAAATGTATTTCACAATATTATATATTATAATCAGAACCAAGGTCCTACCCCGATGGATAAAATGGTGGGAGTATACATAATATATTGAGTTGGGTCCTAGCTTTGATGTATTTCATGTGTGTACGAATCAGACATAACAACAGTAAGGGTACCATTTTAGTCGTATTTTTAGTCGTTATTTTCTCGTAGTGTCCTCTAAAATGTTTTTCAAAACTGTTGACCTACTGATGTTATTGAGAAATTAAAGTTAATAAATAAAACATGGCAATTTTATCCATGTAATCTATATAAATCGGTAAGAGTTGTGTGTGACGATGATAATACTTAACTTCAACAGCAGATGATAAAAACAATGGACTCGAATAAAATGACGTTATAGTCAGTGTATGTTATAGTGTAAATTACAACTCATCATCTTGAGTATCGTTCTTGCTTCAATAGTGTCGAGATGCGCACTCAGACAAAAATCATTGGTCAGTGACAAGGCAAAGTGTAAAATTTGAGACGTACGCTTTTTTCAAAGTATTATATTGTTCTGATAAAAACAAAATAATAAAAATAACTTAATAATTTAAAATTAAATCGATTAATTGACCAAGTGTCACGTCATAATGCATAGCTTAAATATATATACATATTATTTTAAAGAACAAATTTTCTTATATTAAATACAAAAATCTATATTATTATAATCGATAATACTATTAAGTATTTGTTATAATACATTTTGAAAGATGAAAATTCGATTTATTTTGAAGCAAAGAAATAAGCATTATGTATTTTTTAAACTTAAATGTATATAATTTACATTTTTCTAAATAATACATATACATAGTAAAATATAATATGTATTTCAATTGAAGTTGTTTTTGTTCTTTAAAATTAAATTCGAATAAACAATTTTGTAAATATTGAAATATGATTAAGTACAGTTTTTTTTTTTATCATATTTCGTTTTTTTTTAAAGAAACATGTTATATTTTTAAATGCGCATAAAGATTAAAATGTACGTTCTATATTTAATAAAATAACGTATTACAGAATTAAATTTTTTTTGTGTGCGACATTCTACAACATATAGCTTGAAATTTTTTATATACAATTCTTACCAGTGTGAGTTTAAAAAAAGTTGATAAGCTTTATGGTATTGAATATATTATATTATAATATAAAACAGTGTCATTACATGCTCACTTGATAAAAATATATGAATAATATTCAATTGGCATGGATTTTAAAACATTAATTTTTCGATTTTAGTGAAACAGTCCCTAGAATACTAATTCCCTAGATCTGATATTTTATATATATGTGGCTTATTAATATTCTGAAATTGAATTATATACTGAAATAAAAATTATATTATATACAAAACAAATTTTACATCTAATCTAACTATGTTAATCAATTTGTTTTTAATGTTAAATGTTATCGATTTATAAAATATTTGGATTGTAAACGGTAACACGTACATTTGAAGTAATCATGAAAATGGAAATGTATACAGATAATATTAACTAGCTACACTATCAGATATTCATAAAGTTAATTATTTGTTATTTGTGTTATAAACATTATCATAAATGCAATTTAAAATTTAAAATACTACGAATAAATCTGTCTATCCAGAACACATTAAAACCAATAACACATATATAAATACTGTCTACGTTCTTCAAAGAGTAGTCGATGAACAACATCAGTTATTATTTATTTTATAATTTAATGGTTTGTAGAGTTTGTATAAGAATATAAAAAATAAAATAAAGATAATGAGCATAACTAAACGTTCTCTTCAGCAAACCTATTTGTTATACTGGAATTATTTTATTTTTTGTTTACGCGCCTGAACAAATTTCATCTTTACGGACATTAATCGTTCTTTTCCAGAATAATGCGTTGAATGGAAACAATAATAATCCTTTTGGATATTTGAGTAGAAAAATTTTAAAACCAAAACAATAATTTTTAGTTGTTACAAACAAAATAATGATTATATTATGATCAAAAAAATAACATCGTCATTCCAACAATATCAATTCTCATTCTTGCACTACACACAACTGTAACCTATAAAAAAAACATAGTTAAAATAAAACTGACGATTACTTATGAAAAAAAAATTGTATGGTCAATAAAAGAACAATTAGTATTATATTTACCACAAATAAATAATACGTTATTATAATATGTTTAAGTCCGTTATGAATTAATATATGAAAATGAAGATAAACAAATAATTATGTTTTTATAAAATTCAAAACGATAAAGGTTTATGATTATAGACAAAATAAGAAATAATAAATTACCATGAATAGGCATATACATCTGCAGTTTTTAAGGTACCTATATCATTTCTATAAAAAAGCACTCCATTCTTCTATTAGAAAAGAAAAAATACACAAACCGTCAAAAAAAAAAAAATATATATAGCGTCTTCTAGCATCGTAAAAAATCGGATTTGTTTGTGTCTCGGTTACGAATGGATGTCCTATATAATAGTAAGCATACGGATTTTGGTGAGAGGTCGTTTTATTGTTATTGGTATGAGATAGGAAGGGAGCTTGGAAATAAACAGTTAAAAACTCCACTGTGATCAAAAACTACATACTGAATCAAAGGATTAGGATATTTAATGTTTATGGAAACGATTTTTAAATATTATATAGTGTAATTCGGCTAATTTACTAACATAGTAACATCACGGAGGTATTTGCGAAGCGTGACATTGAAAACATAAATAAAGATACTCTTTCAAAATAAAGCTATGGAATCGACATCGGAATATTAACAATTAATTCGCACTTTATGTTTTTACTGAACCTCAAAATGGTATGACAAATAACGTAAAGAAATCCAATAAAAGAACATCTCGACGTTTATAACGTGTTTTCTCCGTCTTAAATATTATGGCCATAAAATACATTTGTGTCCAGTAGTTTCAATTTTAGTTTAATATTAAAATAAATTTACCTATTTTAAAACTTAAATGTAACAACGTGGTTTATGATTGTATGTTATTGGCTTTTAAAACAAAGAAGTTAATTATTTAACTTATTAATATAATGTTGATTATATTTATAAGTAATGTGTGTTTTTAAGAATTAATATGTTATGTAAAATGCTAAACGTAAATGTTAGTGAGACGGAGACAAAACACGCGAGTACGATATCTTCTTAATGTTTATTATTTAGTTTTAAAAAAAGTAGTAGTAGTGTTTTTCTTAGACAAAGGTACTATTAAGGTACTATATTATATTAAGACTATTATACTATGGAAATTTTCTAAGATATAAGTTTTTACAAAACATTTTTATAGATCGAACGATCACGAAAAACAAATAAAGAAGAAACATAATATGAATTATTTATGATTAATGATTATACGTAAGAGGTAATAATAATATGTTGAAAAATAATTTTAAACATTAAATAATAAAAACATAATATCCGTTGATTATTTTCTGTTTATTTAAATTGTTTTTATTTACTTTTTGCCTGTTTATATTGTTGGAAATTTTAACAATTTTATCGTATTTTCATTTGAGTAAAT
Organism: Aphis gossypii; assembly: GCF_020184175.1. Classification (NCBI taxonomy): domain Eukaryota; kingdom Metazoa; phylum Arthropoda; class Insecta; order Hemiptera; family Aphididae; genus Aphis; species Aphis gossypii. The sequence continues at coordinate 81,647,277 of NC_065531.1, forward strand.
ACTAAATACACAGTTTGTTAATTCATTTTCGTTAATACTATAAATAAAAATAAAGAATTTATGTATTATAAAATGAGATTAAGGATTCTGTATGCAATGATTATAATTATATATATACATATTATTTTAGTAACATGATTGCAAAGTATAATTGACCTTAAAATTATATAATTTTTTATATCACAAAAAGTAAGCTGAATAATTTAGTAGTTTCAGTTATAAATTGTTTTAAGTATTACGTAAATGTAAAGTATTTAATATAAAAATATATTATAAATATATATCAGACACACGTATAATTTAATAATAAATAATCTATATACACAGAAAAACCGTCAGTTTCATTAATGTGTACATAAATACATTTAAATTGTAGTAAGTCTATGTAATATATATATATGCAAATATCCAAGAGCAATATTAAACACGAATAAATTAGCATTTATTAACCCACTGTTGAATACAATCTTATATTTACAAATATTCACACCTTCTATAACTTTCTAAGATTTACATAATTAAACATATCATTGAATAGTTTTATAAAGATAAATAAAGTATAACTCAAACATATTTGTACGACTTTGATAAATTAACTTGAGTGCAATATCGCTTTTAGTCCAAAAGTAAACGGAACATTGATTTTTGAACATTGAAGTAGTATAGAGAAAATAATATAATATTATGTTATATAATATAGGATACAGTATCGATTTTCATAAGACTCTACCTCTATGAACTTTTTACCCTTTTCACCTATCATTGTGGATGAGCGTCCTTACAGAAAACTTCTTTCAAAAAAAAAAAAAAACAAATTTTATTTTTTGATATTTTTTATAGACCTAAAAATGTCAAGCCTCGAACAAGTATGAAATGTAAATATATAGAGCAAATAAAGTAAATTTACTCAAAACTTTATTTTATACTGTAGTATAATAGGTTGACTCCGTGGTAATATTATGAAAAACTTTACTTGTTTTTTGTAGAAAAAAAAAAAATAATAAATCTGACTTTTTGTTCAATCTTTAATTTATTTATCGTTGTCTTGAAAAAAATTCTGAATAATTATTCTCAGTATTATTATTTTTTATTTAATAATATTCAGTTGGATTTCAGAGTTTTTCATACTATAATTATTATTAAGATCAAATTTAAATCATATTTTAAACAATTAGTTATAAATTATACATCATTTTAGTGTTACTGTTACGATATTTGGCAATTTATTAGATAGAATAATAGTGTTTTAACGATATTAAATTTAGTGTACGTATACTCGTATTCGTTATGAAATTCTGAGCGCCGCGCGTTGTTGAAGTTTAATATAATATATTTATCTGAAATGTAAATATTATAATATTATCATATATTTGATTAATATATTTTATGTTATTATTTTCAAACACAACTGATTGAATAAAAGCACATAGTGTTAGCTGAATATATTATTTTTAAACATTCATATTTAAATTTTACAACTGTTATTTAAAAGTGTTTTGAACTTATGCTTGATGCACAAGTAAGGAGCTTTAAATATTGAAATTTTTATAAACTAAAATCAAAACAGTGTATATATTTTTAATAAACATATACCTATGTCATTATTAATTATCACCATATGTTTAATATAATAGTAGTACATACATATTTAATAATACATTTTTCTATCGAAAAAAAAAATAATAAAACTATTAATTGGGTATAAATTTATTTCATTTTATTTTTAAAAATGGATTATCTAGTTATATTATGTACATACCGAACAATTTTTAACTGTATTAGTAAATGATTACCATACCAACAATATTATAATGACAAAGAAATTAGATATTCAAATATTAACCTTTATTGTAGAACTAAAACAATGATGTTTATCTAAAAATAAAAATATATGAACTATATTACACTTAATGAGAAAATATATATAGCTCTTTATTACGTTATGTGTTGAATGCAAAATAATCTCATAATACCGGTCAAACTTATTAATTAATTATTTCTTAGTTACTAAATAGTTTTCCACGAAAAACAATTTATTTAATGTGGTTGGATAATTAATGTTGTCTAACCACTTAAAATTAAAATTAATATAAATATTCTTAAGAAACCCTTCATTATTTTATAAATTAAATTCATAGATGTAAGTTACATTCTTAAATATTATATTATGTAATAATTATTTTTTTTTTAGGTTTTATTACTATTAAAGATTAGGACTAATCATTTCATGAACATGATATTTACAATACAGTATATAACGGTTAGGTTATTCAAAAAGGGTAGACAAATTGATAATTTATATAGTTAATTAATCACACGTTGATAATTTAAAATATTAAATAAATGTGTATAAGTAGATTGCATTTTTTCATACCGTTTCTACATAAAATTATTAATTATTGTTTTATGAAATAAAAATATAAAATAGTAATGATGTCTTTGAACTCATCTCCAATACGATTAAAATAAGCTTACAGTGTATTATAAATATATGTATTATAGATAATAAAAGTAAATCTTTAGAATAATAATGAATAATTTAATTTATAGTATGCAATCTTAGTTAATTATTTTAACGTTTTATGAAATAAGGTTTACTTAATTAAATTACAATATTCATATACATAATTTAACTATAATTCATTGAATATTTTAAATATTTGTTCAGTTCTATTATAAATACATGTTAAACATTTTATTGTAAAACATATTTATTTCGTTGATCATAGTATTTTTTTGAAAGTAATATTTATTTTTTTATATTAAAATCAACACACAAAATATGTTTTTAAATATTTATTGATATATATTATTAATTATATTATAATATGAATTACTTTTAATATGACACTTTTATATTGAATGTTATTTTTAAATATATTTTTTTTTTGATTTCAGTAAACTTTGATCACTTTGAAATTTTGCGAGCAATTGGTAAAGGCAGTTTTGGTAAAGTAAGTACTAACAATACCGTATAAGTTGTATAAATAATAATAAGTTGAATTTATGTGTTGTGACATTTTAAATATAATGAAAATGTAGTAGCTAAATACACGTGTATTGATTCCGTATTATAAATTATGTTAAATATATAATGTTATCCGTATGATAATGTAAATAATAAAATATCCATATAATCCCTATAATGAAGGAAATTTTATGATATAGAAATTTTTAAACCTCGTATTAAAATTATCATTAGGTGAGCTCAACTGAAAAATAAACATCATTAAATCTAGTAGGTTTTTTATTTTTTAAATTGTCCCCCAATGTAGACGAATAGTATAATACTATAATAATAGTCTGTTTCATTACTACTATGTAATTGTTTTAAAATACTATATAAATATTTTAATCCATAAATTATTTGAATACTTTTTATTTTAATGTACTAGAACTAGACAATTAGGTTCATATTACAGTTAATGAATTTTTTTATTTTTTTTTAAGCTCAGTCAATAGTTATTGGTTGTTTGATTTTTTTTCCATTTAATCAATTCTCATTGATGCATTAGTTGAGTTGATTCCCGAGACCTATTTTATGTATTAGTTGATTCCCGGGTCATAATTAGGTATATACGAGTTGATTTCCGGTCCATTAAGATGGTAGGTACGAGTTGATTCCATATTGTTGTATATCAATTATCAATAAATTGCACTAGTAAAGAATTAATGACCGTAAAGAGTTCAACCGTCACACACAACTCGCTATTATGTCCACCGAGACTATGCGCAAATTCACGAAAAAATTATCCTTTTTAAACTCAATAAAAGTTAGCGGTTGCTTTACAGACGAGTTGATGGCAAGTTTGATGAAGCAAGTTTTCCAAGTATCTGTATGGGCTCAACTCTCCACTACATTAAATATAACTATGAATAGTTGTGATAGTTTTCATTCTAAAATCAACAGTTGTTTTTAAAGTGGCACCCAAATATTTATGTATTTATAGATGAGCTGTTAGAAGTAGAATCGGAAATGTATATACAATATACATCAAGAAAAACAATTTTTTTAAGAGAGTGATGTCAAGTTATTTTGGTAATTGCATTACCAAATACCAATTTATAAAAAAAAATGTGTTACAAATTTTGAATTGAATGATTCATTTTTGAAAAAAAAAAAATCTTTATTTTTCATTCGGATTACCAGCTACTGATTACAGGTTATACCAATGTTCTTAATTAAATATTCACGTTTTCATAACAACTAAATATCATTGAAAAATATTTTGCATTAGCTTATATTTTATTTTTAATATTTTATAGATTCTTTATGTGCAAAATATTTTACCTTAAATCTAGAAATACGTAGCTTTTAAAGAATTTTTTTTTAGAATTATTTTTGTTATTTCATTTATAACGTATTTTTTTGCAATCCTCTTTTAATGTTTGTGTAAAGAGATGTAAGAGAGATTATTTTTAATGGGAGGACAATGTTTTTATTTTTTATTTAAATATAACCCGTGATTTTACTTACTCTACGTCTAAATCATAATCATTAATCTTCATACTAATAAACCAAATATGAAATAAAACGAGATGGGAATATTATGACAATATGTTTTATAGAAATCTATAGCATATTATATATTAGGTTTATTTTTTATATGAATATTACCACGGAGTTTCAATACCCAAAATCTCTTCGCCACGCAACTTTGTATGTTTGTAATATAACTCAAAATTCGACTATGTTAAATTAAGACATTAAAAACTTACTATCGAAAATCAAAAAGTAGCTCTAACACTACTTCATAAATATTTAAACAACTATTCCGAATATCGATTTCCTATAAAAAAAAATATATATATATAAAGGGTATAATTATTGTTTTATAAATATATATACCTTCATATATTATGTAATTTACATAATTAAGCAATAACTAGAAATATTTTAGATTACGATGTTTAGGCTTTTAAAAAAATTAATAAATTCTACAAATACAGTTGTACATTTGTTCAACAATTTAAAGGAATTTTCAAAAATTTAAGTAATGTCTTTGAAGTAATTATTTATTTATGATTATTATGATATTATTAATAAAAATAAAATTATGCTTAACTGTCTCTAAAACTCTGTAGAAAAAAATAATTTATAATATCTAAAATAAGGTATAGGTATACTAAGATAAAACAAATAAAACAGGTGAGCTGGAATATGCTGGACAACGTGAATATTAATTCTTAACATTATGAGTAAACAATTGTGTATTTAAATGAAAAATAAGTTCAGATATTTTTTTAAACCAGTGTTTACTTGTTAAATTCATAAATATGTAATCTAAAAAGGTTCAATTTTACTTTCGCTTTATATGTTTTGTAAAAATATTTTTTTAAATTTATATTTAATGAGGCTTTTTAGTTTAACTCAAAAATGTTGTTTGTTTTACTCTGAATATAAATATAACGTTAAAATAATACAATAGCATAGCTTTTTAGTTTAAATAAACTATGTTCAAGATGAAAACATGACATTCATTATCAACGTAAAATAACATTAAAAATATCTTAATAAATGCACCATAATATTTATTTTTAAGTAAAAAATCAGTATTTATTTGAAGTTAATTGATAGTTGTATTTTTTTACATTTATAACGTTTTTTTTTCTTTTTACTCTACTAAAAACAAAAAAATATGTTTATATATTATTCAGTCATCACGGATTATACTGTACCTACATACAATTTTAAATACCATATTTATTATAAGTTTTAAACTATGTTTTTGTTTTGAAATTTAATGAATTTGAATTAATTATGTAGAGTTATTATTAGTGTTTGTAATACATCAAAAGTGGATGAAAAGTCTAGAAACAATAATTGGAAAATTTATATTTTTAATTAATCATTCATTTAAAATTAAATAACTCTCATTAAATCGTATAGAAACTAAAATGTTATATTTGAGAATAAAATAAAATATTTATGGAAAATAGTAATAAATTGTTTACTTTATAAAATATCAATAGATAAAAATATAAAAATAAAACAGTGTATACTACATACAATTATTGTTTACTTTATGAATAAAAATTAATTAAGATTAGTAACTATAATACAAGTGTGGTTTAATTTCTACATCACCACTTTAACAATTTCATTTAAATTGAAATTGTATTTTACTTATTTCTACACTTATACGATGTGTAATATAATGAATGATTTTAAACTATGAGTTAAATAATTTTGATAAAATCAATATTTGTATACCTATTTATACAATTTCTACTAATTAGAAATTTTGTATTATAATTACAAGTTTAATAAATTTTGACAGCATATTATAAACGTTTACATTTTAATAATTACTATCTTTTTAGTAGGTACAAAGAAGTATTTATAATGTAGTAGAAATACCATTTATAGCGATTGTATTATATTATATGGAATAGAATTGTATTTTAAATTTTCTTAATCACACAATTCGTTAGAATAATTATAATTTTATATTACGTGAAATAATAAAAAGTTGGTAATTTAATAAATATAAACGTATACCTATTGCGCGTGTTATTTTTTTCAAAAGTCAATTTTACGGAACATAATTCCGTTTCCGTTCATTTAAACTTTTGTCTATAAACAATTTTAATTATATTTTTATCTATAATTTACATTTAAAATTACTTTTAGCATTTTAATGAGTTCAGAAAATGTACTCAATGTGTTATTGGTGCACGTGTATAGCGTATAGATTTATATACATTTAAGATTATAAATATCTATAAATAATGTCACTATAAAATATATTATTTTTTGTAGAATCCATTTTATATGAGAAAAAATATCGGTTTTGTAATTTGATTATTTTAAAGTAAGATATAAATATACCATATCCTCTATCCCATAAATAGTTTATTTGTATACAGACATAAAAATATTTATTCTTTTGTATGACATGGACTTTTCATAATATTATTTAAGCAATTTATCAGAAGGTAAATTTTTTCTAGATAATTGCAATGTTATTAAAGTTCCGAGAATAGCTGTTTTTCTTATATCTATTTATATATTTACAAACTATTGTATGCTGCCATTGGTTTATTTATTACTACTACAATATTATTTATCGATATGTTAACTAACTTATTGGACCTTATGCATAGTTAATAGTTATATATTATGATTTATGTATAATGATATCTTTAAGCGAATGTCGTATACATAATATATATTACATATCTCAGGTTATACAATCTAGATTTATTTGTGAGTATAAATCTTGATCACACATAATATAATGCCCGATAAGAAACTGTTGGATTAGATGTTGATGCAATTAACGGTGTCATTTACATACTTCTTCATCTTTCAAAATCAAACTAATTATATTGTTAATTTTTCTTGCACAATAATTGCTTTTTTTTATTCCAATTTATTATATATTTTTAATCGAAAAAAGTTAAGGAAGCGCTTTTTTAAATTATATTTGAACAATTTAACCTTTTTTTTTTTGTGTGCAATTTGCCGTTTTATAGGTACATACATTATTAATGAGTTATTTGAAAACCCGAGTTATTTAATTGTGTATTATTATCATATGATTTAGTTAATGAAAAAAACAAGACATATACCATACAATTATTTCTAAAAGTTAATCTCTAAGGAGTTGGTCCCTAAGCAACTAATTTTAACTACTTTTCCCTTCAAGTGATAGAAATTATAAGTTAATAGCTATGGTGTTTAAATATTAAATTACAATAAAAAATATACCACATTTTTTTATATTTATAATTGTAGAATAATTATAGTAGATGAGATGTTAGTTTAGAATTTGTATCATTAGAAAAAAAACAATAATTATTTTTAATTTTACGTATAAAACTTCTAATCATTATAGTACTAAGAGAATAATTATCCGTTTACTGTATAAATGTTACCTCTGGACTTGAAAGGTAGTAGGTACATATAATGTAGTCCCTAAAGTATTTTTTGTGAACTTTGTGGATAGTAAATATAATTTATAGTTACGGATATCTGAATTTAATTTTAATAATTTTGTATATAAAAAAAAAAAACCTTTAGAACTCGAACAATTTATTTATTTAGAAGTATATAAGTAAATTAGATGTGATTTTATAGACTATATTATAATAATATATAAAATTCATACATAATAATTGTATATTATTTCATGTTTTGACAATCAATATATTTTTTACTCATTGCAAAAAAAGTGTCACCCTATGAAGACTGATTTAAAAAAAAAAAAATAGACTTTGCTGATGCATTTCTCAAACACTATTTAAAAGTATTTTTCCACGTGACTGGTATATTATATTATATTATATTAAATTATAGTATCATGTTTTATTATAATTAGGTAAAATATTAAAGTGTATGATTTTTTTTCAATAGGTATGTATAGTGGAAAAAAAAAATTCACGTCAAATGTACGCAATGAAGTACATGCAGAAGAGTCGTTGCATTGAAAGAGATGCTTTAAAAAATGTTCTAAGAGAAATGGAAATATTAACTACGCTTGAACACCCATTCCTAGTAAACCTATGGTTCTCTTTTCAAGGTATGAATCAATATAAACATAGTATTAAATCAATAATACAAAATTGAGTCTATACATTGTTTTTGGCTTTAACGAATGAATCAACCGAAATGTTTTTTTGATATATCTACTTAGATATTACGTTTTATGTAGGTGTTTTTTTTTAAATTAAATTAAATTTTACTGCATGATATAAATTTTAGACATTCTCCTCCGTATGAGTTCACAATTAAATTGATATATTTTATTTTGCCTATTTAAGAATTAATATACTTGTATTGTCTCTATATTACGTTTAATGTTGATAATAAACAAATAATGATGTCTACAATTCCAACATTTTATAACAGTTCTGTATAATACTTATAACATATAAACATACCTATAAAATAAATTATTTTGTGATTAAAATTAATTTTTCTGAGTTTCTTGGGTGTTTAAATTGGACAAAATTTTTAAAAGATTATTGAATTTAGTATAAGATAACATAATTGTTTATGTGTTTATTAGTACCATTATTGACCGTTGGTTAAATTTACATCTATTTCTATAGTTAAAATATATTTTTTTTTTTATGAGATATTGGTATAAATTATATTATCTGAAAAACGTTTGGGTAAAACTCGATTCCGAAAAATGAGATATTTGATGTTTTCACCAAAAACGAAAAAAAAATGGTTTTACCTTTTATAGTTAAAAGTCATTAAATTATTTTTTTTATTTGACCAGTTATTACATTAAACAAAAATTTCATTGACGATAAATATAAAATAGTTGTGTAATACAATTAGGTATATACTTAAAGTCGAAACTAAGTAATTTCTAACCAGTTAATTTCATACAACCACAAACCATATTCAACAATAATCACCATTAAAAGATAAATTTTAAGAAAAAAGTAACCGATGATCCGTGTTCTACTCCAAAAAAGAAATAATTTTAAAAGAAGTAAATCAAATATATGATATATCTGAGTTCATGGATGATGACGTATGACATAAAACAACTTAGAAAAATTATTTATAAAGTTTATAAAAATATACCATCAGAAAATCCAATAAATGTTGAAGCTACATGAAGATTTGGGCAGTATAAATACAAATATAAAACAATGTGAAACATAAAAGTACAAAAAGAAAAATTATTAGATTATAAGTTATAACCGACTAGAGAAATTGAGTAATTGACAGGTTAACTGTATTTAATGAAATAATATACTTACTAAATATTTATTGAAAATGAAATTCTATTGAACGTGTTTGATACGATTCTGCTAAAAATTTATCCTAACCACATTTGGAAAAAAGAAAATTAACTATAAACTTGCATAAATATGTATTTACTATTTTTTACAATTTAAAAAGCGTTTTAATTGTGTTTATGTAGATTTATTATATTTATAAACATTTATAATACATTTTTTTCTATCATGTTGAAATATAAAAAAAAAAAATAACTTTATTTATGTCTTTGCATTCTATATTATTATTGTACACTGTAAGAACTCTAGTCCCGATAACTGGTATAAAATTCATATAATTTATTATTTTATTATTCTTACAATAGTAAAAAAAAATATATATTAATTTATACCTAAATTGAATGGTTTTTTTTTTTTTTTTAATATTTTTTGGTAATTTAAATAAACCAAACATAATTTAATAGGTTGAATATTGTTAGTGGCCACGTAAAATAGCATAATATCTCATTAGGTGGAAGAGCACACGGTACACACTTTTAGTGGAAAAATGTGACGCCCGATTATTTATTCCATTTACTGAATTCAAAACCAACTAAACCTGTGGGTGGTAGATTTCTCAATATCCACTAATTGAATCAATAAGTATAATAGTATATTGAACCAATGTGTTTGTTATAAATACGTGACTGAATGTTTGAAAGTTTACCAGCTACCACTAGCTATTGAAAAAATAAATAAGTAAATTATACAGAAACATAGTTCAATAAAAATATTTTATTAAATTTTATATTTAATCATAATGCCTCGGAATTTTTTTTTCACAATATTAATAACTTATATATTTTATTCTATTATCTATTCGTTTTATTTATTGACAGAAGTTATTGTCGTTATTAAAAATATAACTTATTCGTAAAACGACGAGTGATGACAACAAATCAAAAACTATGTTGAACAATAATAACCACTATGTTTCAGACGAGGAAGACCTATTCATGGTTTCAGACCTATTATTGGGAGGTGACTTGAGGTACCACTTGGGTCAAGACGTTAAGTTTAGTGAAAATTCAATAAAACTGTTTGCTTGCGAAATTGGCTCTGCGTTGGAATATCTACAAAGCGAGCACATAGTTCACAGGTGAGTACACATGACAACAATTCAGCGTTTTCTGTGGTTTCGTGACCAAAATCATTATATAGTTTATACTACGTATGTATATTAAATGTGTGTACAAACCACATTCGTATTATATTTGTTTGGACATTGTATTAATTAGTTTTGTAGTATATTATGTAGATAAGCAGATTGATTGTATTTTGGTTATTCAAGACATTTTCAGGTCAAACGATTTTTGAACATATTAGAAACGTCAATAATAAAAAATATATGAAAATATTTACTTAAGCTTAAATAATATCATATTCATCGAAAAATACTCGTCTAATATGTATTATTAAGAATTAACAAAATTTACGGCCATTATAGCAAAATAATATAATTCGACTTGGAGAGAGTCGTTTAAGAGTGCTAATCTCTCTGGACTCAATTTATTAACAATGATTATAAACTCAGTTTATTTTAATACGAAACTCCTTTTTCAAACTATTTCAGGACGAATTATAGATCTACTTAATAAAATAAAACATCAATTTAAACATTAAAACTACTGTAATATTATCACATCAATTGTTTATAGATAGCACGAATAGTAATTCTATTGATGTAAACCACTCATCAACATACCTAATTATTACTGTGTTTTTGAAAATAATATATTTTTTTTTTAAGTACTCATACCTATTTATAAAATTGACTAAAATTGAATTATTCACGATGTCTTGCAACTATGATTTTTTTTAAATTGCATTACATAAAAATCAGTTTATTTGTTGTATAATTACGAAGAATAAATACGATATTTAATAAATACATAGTATTTATTTATATGAATTTCCAGTTTAGATGAGAAGCGTTAAGCTGTAAAGATTTCTCAGAAAATCAAAATGCACTTTTTCGACCACTAAAACTTTAAATTATTATAAATAAATATCTACTGATTCAATATTATTAATATATTATAAAAATATAAATCTTATTATTAATACCTACATAAAAACATTTACTTCTAAAATATAAAGTAAAAAAAAAAATTGTTATTGATAATTAATATAAAACGGTATTTAAATTTAGTAAGAACGTGACACAAATGTATGATTATTTCATGAAAAGATAAATTATCTGTTAGAATATCGTTGTGTTTGTATACATCAAATGCGGAAAACGGTTTTTTTTCGTTACATTTACAATTTATTTATCATCTTCTTTGTATTTCTAGTACGTTCACTGGCAGCGCTAAGTACACCGATTATTTTGTTAGAGTTTCTATACCTATAACTTCACTTTGAACATCGTGTGAGTAAATACGTCTACGATACACGCATGCATGAGCCTATCTAATTCCATCATATTCCCACATACATTTTACCGTATATTAGATACTTGTAAAATTATACGAAGTAGGTATACTCGTATACCACGTATGGTAACAAATAACTATATTACATTATGTGCGAAATTATACATGCGAAAACGTTTACTATCGGAAACTAAAAACTTGCTTCGACAAAAAGTAATGGTCTGCCTCCATTTTAATAGATTCTGTAGATGAACTTCAAGTGTCTTTACTATTGTATTAGATGCAAAGTGATTATATTCTTATCGCCCTGAATAGTTGTCAATTTTACGATAAATTGTTTAGTTTTTAAAAAAAACATCAATTGTACGTAACACACATTATTGAGAAAGTAAATATTATATATGTATATATATATATATTATATGATTCAAGGTAATAAATAAGTTTGAGATGTAATGGCATTAAATTATGTATCAAACAAATATTTCAAAAACACCAAATTACTTAGAAAACCACTGTTTAATGATAAACGAATCACTGTTAAGAAAAAAATATGTGGTTTTTGTATCGATGGAAAAGTTTTTTTTCGTTTGAATCTACTACACGTATAGTTACGGCTGAACAATTTCTGTTGTTACGACGCGAGACACGGCGAGGACGCTCTCGCACTTATTCAAGGGTCTGCGCAGTGGATGTTGGCAAGACGTGTGAGTATGTCGTCGGTGATTGATTGTACTTCGTCGTTGTCACTGAGTGATCTCAACAAAAAAACATATTATTATCATTTTACACGAAAGCAGTAATAACCGACTAGGTTTTGATCGACTAATGTTCTTTCACGTTGAGCCTGTAGCGATATTTGATATTATATACCTCGATTAAATCCTTATCAAAATCACGGTGAATTGATCGCTATATAGAAGATCGATTGCAAATGTAAAATAATTTTCAAAAGAATTAAATATTATTGATGTTGAAAATCAATTGAATATACTTAAATATAATATACGATTTGAATGAAAAAAATATTAAAATCCATAATTTTTATTCAATACTCTTTTACATGCTCTCTCAGGGACATAAAGCCGGAGAATATTTTGCTAGACGAAGAAGGTAAGGATAGATATAATTATTTTTATGTATTACGTTATTCATCTTACAGGAAGACCGGAAGGTATATGTGAAGCTCATACGTGACTGAAAAGTGAAAATCACCATAAAATCATATATTATATTACTAGAAAGTTTGTTTTTATCACGATAAAAGCGTTCACCTTGCGCCGTGGTAGACTGGAAATAACATTTGCAATTAATGTGAAACGTTATTTTTTAGCTGCTTTTGCGCTATAAAATACAATTTTTTTGGAACTACTCACGTTTTAAAACATTTACTTAAACGAAATTGCACCAGATTTTATTAATCATAATTATTAAAATCTATCAAAACTAAAACTAAGAATCTCTTATTTCTGCCCATCTTTCATAAAAAAAAAAAAAAAATACTTTAAAATCTTATGAAACTTGCAGTCTTTATACAAATGTATGGTTATTAATTAAATTTGTATCAAAAATACTTTTTTAATCGATTAATTAATATTATAACAATTTAGTAGTTAAGGTTAAAACATTAGATTAATATAAATTTAATTTAAAGACATTAACATTCAAACCTTGACATATTGTACAATTTTAGTAAATTGTTTTATAGAGAATTCATAAATTAGTTAAAAATCTACATGGAATATTGTATCTTGATTAAAGAGTTATTTATCAAAGTGATTTAAAAACTTATCAAAGTACATTTGTTTTATTATAAATACACGCATTTATTTATATTCTATATACAAAAAAAACCTTATTATTATAATTCCAATCATTTATAATACCTCTACCTCATCAGTTTTAATCTTAAATGTGAAAATAGATATTTTATCTTATTGATATTAAATTGAATACCTAGAATATGTATAGTTATTTTTCATAATGCATTTGCTTTAAGTTTGTAAAATGAATTACTTTAAAATAATAGAACAGTGACAAGATTGTTTTTAAGCCATTTATTTTTAATGATATTTATAAAGTGTTTCAAGTATTTTTATTTATTGTAATACAATTTTCTACATTCTAAAAAACATATACCAGATATTTAAATTAAAAATATGATGATCAACTTATTCTCCATTTAATATCTTAGTATTTTATTTTATAGGTCACGCACACATTACTGACTTTAACATAGCAGCTACATTACATGGTAAAAAATTAGCTTCATCGCTGTCCGGCACCAAACCGTATATAGGTATAGACAAATGTTTATGCATATCCGTTTTTTAGACGTGCTTAAAAAAAAAATATATTTTGTACAACAAAATGTATTAAACCTATATATATACATATATATACATATATATATATTATACTATCATTACAAAAATAATTTTAATAAAAAAAATATATAAATAAGATATTATTTTGTACCTATGTATATATTTTTATTAGTTAAAAATGGCAATTATGCAATTGCCATTTTGTATTTAATAAATGTATTTTTAAATTCAATTCAATAAATATTGTTATTTTTTGTTTGAAAGCTATAACTTATAACTTATAACAAATAGGTAAAAAGAATAGCATGGAAATTATATAATAGGTAATATTTTTTAAAAGAAAACCACCGACAAAAAATGTTTAAGCACATTGTATTAAAAAAAATTAATTCAAAGTTAGATTAATTAGTTTAATTAGTACATTTCTAAACATGGAAATAATTAACGAATTTAATTATTATACAAACAATATTAGCTGGCATTTTTATTTAATTTTTATTCCACTTCAATAATATACAAATAAAATGTGACCGCTTATTACTTTTGTCTATTCAACAATATTATTGTAATAATTTTCCAGTTCAAGTGCAACTGGATTGAAATTATTAAAACGGATTTTATACTTATTTTTAAATCAAAGTTAAAAAATAAATACCGTTTCTATCACGGTACTTTTCTATAATATATCCAATACCACTGAAAATAAAACTAACAATAGTAAACTTTAGTGATGACTTTACACAGTTCTTTATTTGTAAGACCATTTATTTGTTATTAAAGTTTTAATACAAATACCATAGATTACACGAATACCACCGAGTACTATGTAAGTGAACAAGGAAAAAAAATCAAAACTTAAAAAGTGCTCTTAATCATACAACAATAGTTATATCACTGGGATCACTGGGAAATCAAAAACAGAAACCGAAGAAAAGAATAAGAATATGAATGTAGTCATTAAAAACAAAAATTTATAAATTACGATTTATATATAATATATATTATACCTACTATATATCTTCGTATACGAAATATTGCAATGAGTCGAACATTATATAGGTATATTTTATGTATAACTATATTCAGATTTAAAATTAACTTTTTATTGTGCTTTGAGGGTTTTTTTCATTTTACATTAGATTACCTACCTAATGTGTATTTTTCATTGTTCAAAATGTGAATACAACGAAACTATGAATGATTATTTAAATTTTGACTTCTACAAAAGAAAACTGTGGTAAATATTAGAATATTTTAAATAATTTAATAATGGTCAAATATTTAAATTACGATTCAACTTGAATAAATTACGTTTTCACATCGAATAATCAATAGCATACAACTTATTCAGATAAATATTTATATTATATCATAATGATTGTGTTTAATTTATTTTTTATACTTCTCGAAAAACGAAAACTACACTATAGAATACTTATTACATTTCAGAACGGTCATTGTAATTTTTGTTTTTCATAAGGTCGATGAAAGTTTTTTGAAAACAAACTACACTGTAAAAATATATATAATAGATAAACTCTTAACGCTATCATTTTTACATCAAGATTTCTCTTATAAATATCATAACTTAAAATAGTCATCAGGGATTTGATTGTGATTGACCGTATTTCCTAAGCTTTACTGACCTCGAATCGTAACATTTATGAATTTAGACACTGTCTAAATTAAAAGGTTTACTGTGTTCTATTCGAATAATATTATTGTCTATACTTAATACTATATAGTGTATAATAAGTATTAACCTAAAAACTATTTTATCGATATTTTATATATTCCTTCGAGAATTTAAAACTACTTATACATCAGATCTTTATATTGTATCTATATCGATCATTTTCGATATCATAACAATGTTTCAAAAATTCTTTTATTTATTTTTTTACTTACAATGAAAATAAATTTCCACTTACAAATTTATATTCTTGATGATCAAATTTTAGAATTGAAAACATTTAAAATGTTAAACCTATTATTATAAGCTTAAAAATTAAATTAATAGTATTTTGTCTATAATTTGTAAAATATTATGTTCACTTAACATAGGATAATATATTGGAAAATTAATATTATAAATAAATAGATATATTAAAAGTATATATATGTATATATATATATATATATAATTATACTACAATTATCTAAAATACATTTTTTTTTCTAATTATCTAATAATGTAATAATAGCATATAATATAATAAGCTTAATAAATATTATTCTATTAATTTTATAATTCCTAAAATGCAGCACCAGAAGTATATTTATGTTCTTTGGGCGAATGCGCTGGATATTCGTACCCCGTTGATTGGTGGTCACTAGGAGTAACACTTTATGAAGTTATGTCAAGATGCAGACCGTATGACATCCATTCTGGTACAACACCAAGGGAAGTTCGGTCAATGTTGATGAATTCAACGGCGTCCACGGCAATACCACCGAAATGTTCAGAACAACTGAGCCTATTATTTCAAAGAGTAAGAAACGATTAAAAATTAATTACACATTTTTAACATGAAAAGGTACTAATTGATACATTATATTTTACTATTATGGAGTAGTTTAGTGCCCATCTCTCGACATTATAATATCGACTTTTCCATGAATTTTATATTGATTTATAACACAGTCTGTTATAGGGATATATTTTTATTTTTAATTCTAAAATAAGTTTTAACTTTAAAAACATGTGAGTATTAAATAATACGAATAATAAAACTAATAGAACAATCCATTATAATAAAAATTAAAAACTTGCAGAGCGTGTCATAAGGTGTGACCGGAGTATCTAAGCTATCGTTTTAATTGATAAAATATTACATTTTAAATTTAACATTATCATTTTGGCTTATAGCTGAAAATAAAACTTTATTAACTGTACTAGCAGTGGGACTAAATGGTTCTAAATTTTAATTATTATTATGCAGTACCTACTTCAGCAAAGTGTTCAATAACACTATAGGTGCCTAAATACAATTATAATTATAATAAATGGTAAATACGTCTTAATGCAATCAGTTTTTATCAATTTCGTTTTACGTTTATTGACTTTTGTAAAGTATGCTGCTAAAATATTATAATCAACTAATTCTTTGGTGAAAACTGAAAATATAAAATCTTTGTAGTGGTTAGAGAAAAAAGTTCATGCAAATAAATATATTCTTTGGTAAATATTTTTTCATAGTAAGCACTTATAATAGAATCACTTTTTTCTAATTTAAAGTATTTGTATCATATAAACGCACCAAATGGATGTGGTGAGGAATAGGATGTTTGTAAATATTTGTCCCCAGGCGCCAAATAGCTTGACACTGTCTGAAACACAGTGAAACACAGTAATATAATGGTTTCAATTGTTTCTACGACTACGTTAGTAAAGAATATATAACTATAATAACTTTGTAGACGTAAAATACACATAAAAATATTTATATTATTTTTACTTAAATTGCTTTTTAAACTAATAATTGAAGAAAAAAAATACATTTTAATTTTTTACGAAATTATTTAGTTGTAATATAATATACAATATACATTTAATAATAATATATAATATAATATAACATCTGATATATCTATACAATAATAAAAATCGTGTGTTAGTAAAATAGGTAATATAAAATTGTTACAGTTTTTATTTTTGAAGAGCTTACTTAAAATTATAAGTAAAAATATTTTGTATGAATACGTATTTAAATATTTTAAACGAACATACATTGAATAATATTCTTCCTATAGTTAAATTGTTTATTTCTTTGTTCTATTTTTTCTGTCATATCACTGATAAACAAAATTAGTCAATTTTAAATACACTTCCTTTTCTGTATATAGTTTTTTTTTTTTTTTTTTAAATAATTTTGTATCATATTATAAATTATAGAAATAAATATAAATTTTTAAAGAGCAAAAATAATATCAATTTTTTGTTTGTCCATAGGAACTGTAGGTAGATATATTGTAATTGTGTTCCCTTTATTTTTTCTGAATCATATTTTATTTTTTTTTTTTATTCAAATATTTATATTGTTTAAAAATTATACAGTAAACTTACAAAATGATAGAGTTTATATCAGCTATTAAAAATATACGAATATTAGTTTTTTTTTACAAACAATTATTTTAATTAGTCAATTATGCAGCAATAATAGTCGTAAAAATATCAATTACGTTTATAACCACAATATAAAATACACGATATACGTGTTAAAATATAATATGGTAAAATATTAATTACAGTTAATACTGTTTTTCTGTCATATAGTTGGTTTATTCATTTAATATTAATGACAAAAGAAGTTCGCCGAACAAAAATGAGTACATATATAGTTACATATGTATAAAAAGTACGATCACAGCTATACAGTAGCATAAATATTATATCATCAATTATAATGTAATATGATGTTGAATAATTATTTTATTTATAATTTAAAAGAGAAATAAAAATCCGTTTTATGAGAAAAAAAATATGTGTGATAATATTAATATTCCTAAAGCAAATGTTAAAATAAAAATGTCAGTCATTTCATATTGATTATATAAACAATAGTCAAATAATTTTACCTCGGATTAATTGAAACCAAGAATGGTGCGGAATCTAAATATTTAGTCATTGCTTCGATAATTTGAATAATAGGTTAAATAGTACTAAAACCATATTATAGGGTACCTCTACCTACATTTTTATTAATTTAATAACAATAATTAAAATTTATTTTTGAATTTACTATGAATCTTTGTATACTTATTTATAAATACTTATAAATATAAAATAAAATTATAACTAATTTTCGATAGGTATTTGGCTTTATGTGTGAAATACGTATTGATTATAACATGACTTTTGTCGAAATATTTTTTTACAGCTTTTTTCATGTTATTATATTGTGTTGAATATTATGTTAATGATGAGAACTTCTTTAAGTTTTACTAAAGTTTATTTTCTTTTAAGTTGTCGGAAAGGTTTTCCAGGGATGTTGTTTGAAGCAACTTGCAAGTTTTGAAATTAGTGGTCTAAGATAGTTTTAGGTTCGTAAAACTTTTTGTAGTGTTGTGGGATGCAGCGGTCTAGATGTATACAAATGTAAATATTATGTTCTTATGGTTCACTTATGTATCATGGGTGATTTGTAATCGGTTGATCTTTATTGATTGGAAATATTGCTTAAATATGTTTATCTCCAACTTACTATTAGAACAAACTTGAATATTTTATGTCATTATAAGATTAATTGTCATTTATAAATAAGGATTTCGATTGTTTGTATTAAACTTTATTAGTTTTTTTAGTTTGTTCGTATAGTTATTTTTTCTCTTTATAGACGAACGTCTGTTCGGATTTTTGTAGTATATTTCAAAGATCATATAGTATAAAACAACTTGTCAAATATTATCAAAGTATGAACATTTTATAACAAATTTATTTTGTAACCTAGTATAAATTTAGGAAAATAATATATGTAAATAAACATTACATGTACCTGTTTATCAATATTAATTTATTTTACTATACATTAAAAACATAAAATGATTGATAAATTTAATTAAAAATGTAACAAACAGTTCGCACCTCTAAAAAAAAATCATAATACTATTTATATTAAACAAAACAAAAAATAACAGACATTTTTTCGTTAATAGAGTATTGTTGAAAAATTATTCTATAGAGAAAAGATTATGTATTTTCAAGTAAACCATCTATAATAACGTAGTAGGTATATAGCAAGACGTGGGTGAAGGTTAAAAGCAAAAAAATAAAAATGATTCTTGGTCAAAATTCTCCATTAATCTGCGATTAAAATATAACGATGCGTTGTGTATTTACTTTTATAAAGATAATTATCATTTTTGTTTTAGCTGCTATGCATTAACCCAGATGAAAGAATCACCACGGTCAAGAAACTGAAATCTATTCCATGTATAAGTCGATACAATTTCGGAATGATATTAGAAAAACAAATCAGGCCACCGTTTACGCCACCGGTAAGTCGCGCACGATAACAATACATGG
The DNA here is from genome assembly GCF_020184175.1 of Aphis gossypii. Taxonomy (NCBI): domain Eukaryota; kingdom Metazoa; phylum Arthropoda; class Insecta; order Hemiptera; family Aphididae; genus Aphis; species Aphis gossypii. Next base: position 81,667,751 of record NC_065531.1, read on the forward strand.
ACATCGAGCTATAATATATTCATATTTCGTACTTGAAGTTATTGAATGTATGAAAACCAATATTTTCAAAACTAGCAGAAATATTGAAACATGTTTTAATTAATATTATATTCAACAGTGCGAAATAATATTACGGTATAAATTTGTATAATACAACTGAAAATCCGACTTTCAAATCTTACTAAGCTTCAGCGCGATGTATTTCTGGCAAATAGTATGGATTTCAACAATATAACTTTAACCAAACTCAATGAAATCCATATAAATTAATTCAAAACAATGTTATCATCCTAACTAACTATTCTACAATAAGATGCAATAGATGGGCACAAATTATTGGCAATAATACTATGAAAACTACTCAATTGAATATCTCAAGTTTTGCAAATTTTCATCGTATTTACAAATAAAGGAATTGAACACCATATAATTATTATCATTTTATATCAAATATAGCAAACAACATAGTTATTATTATTTATTTTAATTATAATCGAACTACATGATGCGGAAAAAAATTATTTTTAAATAGATTTTACATATTTTATACGTATGTTATTTTTTCAGAATATAGACTTCTGAATTAAAACGTAATATCACAAAAAAGAAACGAAAATTAATAACTAAAGTTATTTACCTAGTAAGCAATTTTTTCAGTCTTTACAATAAATTTTAAAACCATATTACACATCATACGAAATAATAAAAAATAACAATAATACAAATAATAAAGATAATTTATAAAGACAACTGACATTTCCAATGATTTATTAAATAACTTTTTCAAATCATTAAGTTTAAAATTCACTTTAAAATAATGAAGCGCGAACAGTAGATATTATATTATACAGCTTTGAGTTTGACTTTAACTGTTTTTCTTTAAAGTAACATATTTTGGTGTTAAAATGTAAATATACTCTATGAAAAAAAAATATATATATATAAATTAAGGTTAACAATTAAGTTGTAATAAAATAATAATAATAACAAAAAAAAAATAATAATAATAAATTTAGTAAAATGAAGGTTTAAATATATGAATATTGCTTGGGAATTATTAAGGTAAATTATTTTTAATACATAGTAGTTTAAAATATTTGGTATTAAATATTTAAAATATTTATTTTAAGTAAAATTATAATGAATTCATTCATATTGTATAACGTAAATTTAAATTTATTTTATTTGTACTATACTTGTATTTAATATTTAATCTATCGTGATTGTTTGCTATCTATTTAGAAAGATCGGTTAAACTGTGATCCAACATTTGAATTAGAAGAGATGATTGTTGAACCTAATCCATTACATCGAAAGCCTAGACGTTTGGCAAAGCAAAGGTCTCTCAGAACTTCCATGACAATTGAAGTAAGAATGTTTATTTTCTTAGAAATATTATTAATTAACTAACCTCCACGATTTACTCAGGACACAGAAGTTAGCAGGCAACTTCAACATTTTAAATGCTATAATCGTGAGAAAGAATTAGAAAGGAGAGAAATGGAACGCAAAGAGCATGACTGGGAGCAGGAACTAATTAAAGCTATGAACGCTTCGACTATACCAGCTATGTAAGTTTAAACGTTATTAACGATAAATTTAGATTAATTAGATATATAACATTACACATGAAGTGAATAAAACATAAAATTACAAAATACAACAATTTTATAGTATTTACAAAAATACATTAATCGAAGTACTTGCCTCTTCTACTTTCACTGTATTAAATTAAGTTATAAGTGTAGGTTTATAATATCATTTTTAAAAATCAAAGAACAGAAGTTATCTCAAAGTAAGTTTAATTTTTGCCAAAACTTCTTGATTTCTTATTTAGTTTTAGGGGTCGTTGACTATTATTTATTTATTTGTTTTCATTTTTACTTTGAAAATGCTTCTTACTCGTCTAGAATGTTATTAATAAGCTACAGGATTGAAGAAATAAAGCTAACAAATATTATTTATGGGATAAATTAATATAATATATACACACACATACATACTTATATACATTTATATATGTATCTATTATATTATATTAAAATGAATACAGTATACATTAATTTCAATACGATAATTTAAATTTCAAAACATCATCGGATATAAATATGTAGCACGTCTTATTTGTTTTATAATTCCACCAATTTTATTAATTTACGATGTAAGAGATATCTATAATATCATCATATACTATTAACTATAAGTTATTTTATACCTAACAAAATATAAATTTAAAAACCTGGATTTATATTGTTTTGCAGAAGTCCCTATTTATTTTTTTCTTCTATTTATTTATTGTTGTAGGATTTATCTAGTATTTATCATTGTAGAAATTACTAATTTATATACGTATGTCGTATATACGTAAAAACATTGTTTATAGAATATAATATCTTTTCTATCTAGTCTATTCGATAATCAATGGTATAAAGTATAAACTACTTTTAAATCAGCCGTTAATCATGCAAATACTTTTAATACAATTATTTGAAAACAGTATAAGTATAATATGCATAATATACTATAAAATATACTTACATACAAGACTACATACTTATTGATTTATTATTTTTTTATGTGGAAAATATTTTTTTATGAAACCAAAACCGGTGTTTTTCGATTTTAAGACTTACGGTGTTTTAATCATCGAAATCGCATAGTTTTCACGATACAAACTAAACATATATGCTTCGGTTTTTATAACACTGAGTTGAAATATATACATAGGTATATTATTAAAAAATATCTTCGTAGACATAGGCAATTTGGTTATCTTATTTATTGAACTTAATTATTCTAAAATATATATTAAATACACTTATCACTTGCATTATTATCTATTATTTCAAACACATTAGAAATATTTTAAGCCAATAAAAGTTTTATTTTATTTTTATAATAGGTTTGGGTTTTTCGTTTTATTTCTATACAATGACTTCTAGTTAAATTTGTAAATTATCGTTAACATTTATACGAAAAGTTTAGTAATTTGGTTTTGTTATTGATCCTACACTTTTACAACATATTCATCTCTTTCAAATAAATATTGTGTGAAAACAAAACGTTATGCAGTGTTATTTATAATTGTGTATAATATATTATTATTGGTAATTATTACCGAAAAGATGTATATTTACAACAATAATATACCTTGGATTTTAAAATGAATAATTACTTAATTATTAGCACCGACTTAAATGTTTAATTATCTTTATTTGAAGAGTAAGATCAATAAGATTTGAAAGCATTTTTTTTTTTTTTTACTTACGATTGAAATTTAAGTCAAATCAATTTCATAATAACAGTTGTACTCACAGAATTGAATCCATTCAATTAATTTTCAATACTTTAATACTTCACAACCTTTTTGCATATATATAATCTGTATAAAAAATTTAATTCCAAGTTACTAGGACAGTTGAAAAAAGTAAAAAAAAAATTGATTAATTTAATAAATTTGTAAATTAATTATTAAATAACCTATAATAATTTTGTTGAATTTAATTAAAAAACAATACAAATTATTATATGGTCTTTTTCACAGATAAAATTTTATGTATTTTATAACGATAATATTTTAATTATTCTCGGTGAGTTTCATAAACAAATCGTAATTAAAATACTAAAAGAAAAGACAACAATACAATTCGTGCTGATAATTAAACACATTATAATATATATACACTCTGTGTCTTACAGCTGAGAATAACGAAGAAAGATAAAACTTAATTATGTTTTATATATTTTTTTATTTTTAAATTATTCATTGTGTAATATTATCGGTTGTCATATAAATCGATTTTAGTTTTTCCGAAGTAAAAATATTATAACTTGGTTTCCTTTTGATTATGACATAATGTTTTTAAAAATATTTCAACAATTTATAGTAAGTATAACTCGGTTAGGACAAAATTTTAATTTACGTTCAACATTGTACGTTAAATAATAATGATAATCAGTTTATTCGTCACATTACATTATAATATAGTATACACCGATGGTATCAGCTAATGCAGTTGTTTACGATATGTTTTTTAATCATGACAGAAAGATAAAATATAATTTTCAAAAAAAAAAAACATGTTTCTAAGTAATTGCTATTGTGATTTTTTTATTATAAACATGACATACATGATACACTTATATATTTATACGTGCAATTGTATCAACCACGCAATTGACATACATTTTTAAATGCTAAAATCTATTTCTTTTAAACGACTCTGTACGACTTCATATTATTATTAAGATATACTATGCAATATTATATTCATATAAGTCATAATGAAAAATCAAAACAATAAAGTTGTGCACGAACTAAAATAACATAAAGCACGGTAGACAATTTGTGTAGACTGAGCTGTATCCTTGAAAAAAAGTAAAACAAATATAATACCTATATCTCAACTATTCCAATTCGAGATATGGTGTCAAGTTGATATTGTACCATTTTATTATGATTGGATAGTAGAATGACGATGACGAATCTTCGTTCTACGCGTGCTTTTATAATAATGTGTGTAAACGATGGGTGACAAAAAACATTTCCGTGTTTATGTACAGCGTCCCGGCCATGGTGACCGACAGGGACGGAGGGGGTGAGTTGCTGACGGTGCCCATCATGACGACCGAACGGCGGCGGTCCAGTTGCAAGCTGAACATCTCCCCGGTCAGCATCCAGACTAGGCTTCTTTCTGCGCAGACCGATAATGGCAGCTGACACAAAAAAGAGGCACAGGGAAATTGAACGGCACCGATAATCTATTAACGATAATTATTTTATGTAATGTTATCACTTTGTATTTATTTTATTAAAATATTATTATGTCCTCGTGATCGCGACAGTATCAAACGTTTTATTGTAAGTGTGTGTATCACATACTTACAATCAACGCGTGGGCCAAATAACAACTAGGTACATTGATGATAATGATGATGACGACGACGACGACGATGATTATAATAATTATGGCTCGAGCCATTGATATAGTAACGTAATACAAAATATACACGACATTATAATGTTGTCGTCATTATATTATGATATACTTAAGTGTCTAAGGATCTTCCTTCATCACTGTCTTTCCGTTATAAACCATAACTCTAGGTGTACGGGTACTAACGAAGTTAAGCTACCGTGATGATTATTGCTATAGCTACGATTTTCGTTCTGTATAAGCTATAAAGCAGTACATTTATTAAAAAGCGTTTTGAAATTATAATGTAATAAGTATATTTTAAATGAATAATTAAAAAATGTTTTTCATTTTCAAATATTGCAATTGTTTTCCGAATAATTACATATATAGATATACTTACCTGTTTAAACAAGTATTATATAATATTAGGAAACAATTAAAATATGTTTTATATATTTAAATAATATCTGTGTTATATATACATACACACCCAGTGTGCACTACACGGTGTTTTTTCGTTTTTCTATGTTCACTCTGTATTCTATAAAATTAAGGAGTATTTTGTACATTTATTATGTGTAGTGCAGTAAAATATATATTTATTAATTATTATATTGTTATTTTATACATCACTTTGAACGCATGGTTTATAAGGTGTTATTTCTGAAAAAAAATTATAAATAGTTATTACTTATCGAATTATTTAAGTTATAAGCCATGCTTTTAATGTCTTGATCAATAATTACTGTCGAGTTTCGGCATATCTGAAAAAAATGTACTATTTGAATTAAGGAACAATATATTATGAATTTATGTAATGAAATATCATAATTTAATTTAATATGATTACATATATAAACATTTTTTTAACCAATGACAGCTTAATTGGTCACTGTTAATCAACTTGTTAAAAATCTTTACGTTTTAAATATTTTAATCACGCCTTTATTTGGAAATATACTATGCAATATGTACACATCTATTTTAATTAAATCATATTAACACTATGAACAGTAACATAACATTTTACCTGTGCACATATTGGGATTGAAATGAAAATGTTCTATTTCCGTTTGTTTTTTTCAGCAGAACTCAATAAAAACGTATACTGAATGTACAAATGTTATTCCAAAAATAAATAAATATTAATATTTTAAAAATAATATTAAGTCAAAACAATTTATTTGTAAATGATTTTATTCAGTTAAAAGTCAGTAATAATTAAAAAGTCTATTTTAATGTTAGATAGGGCATTTTTCTTTTTTTATAAGGACTATTTAAAATACTAATGTACTATGCACTCACATTAATAACTACCCATAAATATAGAGATAATTATTTTTTCTGATTGTCAATAATGGAACAATTTTTCAAATAATATGATACTAATGAAATATGAATCTTAATAAATTATTGAACATACAGTAACTGAATTTTGGCATACAACATTTAATAATATACAATAAGTATAAACCATATAGATACTGGTTTTGAACTTTTTCATTCCAAGTCTACAATTTCTAAGGGACAAAATAAATTTAAATCAAATCATGTGTTTCAAACACTGCCAAAAAAAAAAAAAGAGAGAGAGACGAGAGAATAACAAAGAAAAAGAGAATTATTATAAAATTAAAAACAATGTGTTTTATAATAATATATGGTGAGCTGTGTATAAATTCAGATACATTAAACGAGCATTTTTCCACCTCTGTAATCTGATTTAATCTCGATCAACTGAAGAAGAAATATTTAATATTAAATTTACTCTCAAATCTCTGCATTTTATATTTTAATAAAAATATTTATATTTTTTGTAAAAGTAGAACACGTATACAATATTATGTGTAGATGAAAATATAGCCAAACACTTATCATTATATTAGAAATATTACAGTTTAATGTCTATATGTTTAGTTGTATAAAATTAAGATTCCACAAGAATTCTTTTCACGCTATAATAATAATAATAAAATTCAACACTGGTAATGATTAATTTATTGTTAAATACGAGTTTTTATAGAGATTTTTTTTTTTTTATCATTCAAATATTGTACATTATGTTGATAATGACTTTATAAACTGTATACAATTTGTATTGTAGCGTTTTTTCTTTTTTTTTTTTTTTGTACTGTGAACAAAGAACTTTTTTACATTTAACATTATTTAGTAATTTTTAGGGCAACGCAAGTAAATTATTTCTTATTTTATACGACTTTCAGGGTTATTATTAAAGTAATTAGAAACTTTGTGTATTTGTCTGTTATAATAAAAAAACCAAAAATTGTGACATTTTGTAAAATCCCTAAAAGTCAAATTAAGAAAAGTAAAATATAATATTCTATTTAGATTATTAAAAATATAATGTATTTAATGTATAGTATACCTCATCATTTTAATATCTTTACTATTTAAAGTATGTAAAACTGCAGTTATTATTCAATACAAGTTAGTACAAAAATCGGTAACTATATTTTAAAAATGTTATAAAACGTACAACCAATTCATTTCATTTGAATAAGATAGAACATTTATTTTAATAATAATAATAACATTCAATTTTTTTATTCTCTTTACATATTTTATAAATGTATTTGGTATAATTGCTTACTACACAAGAATAAAAAATACGATTTTATTTTAAAGAAACATCTAATATAGTGTTATTTAATAATATTTTAAACAAAAATAGATACTCATGGAATTATAATGGATATTTTGAATCGGTGATAAATTTTGTTTTTTAAAACTTAAAATCTAAAAGTTTTGTACCAGTAGCTACTATTTACAATTATTTTTAATAACGATAAAATTGACATTATTGTTCGATTATTTATTTTGAATTTTAAAATTATAAGTTATTACAACATAAATTTATTTATTTAAAATAATCACAAATCGAATTTTGGTAATCATTTATTTACTTAATTAGCAATATAAGTTCTTCTGTTTTTCTGTAGTTTTTTTTTGCAATATACAATATAAATCATGAACTTATATACTATTTTAATACTATAATCGAACAGACAAATTATATCAGCTATAAAAATAATTAAATAAAATTTAAATAAATTGCCTACATACAATTTTCCCAATTCTATGTAGATCAATTCAATACGTGCTATAGAATTTACAAGCATTCTCTTTGCAAATCTATAACATTATTTCAACAAATATGTTAATATATAGTAATATCAGTATATATATATATATATATATATCATATTATTTCAGGGTATGTAACATTTAGAGGATCTGTGCACTTTCTGATTGAAAATCGAAATATTCATGAGTGTATTTATGGTGATGCGAATGATAATATTCGTGATATCCAACAAAGAAGAAAAGGAATGTTTTCAAAAATAATTCACATACAAAAATATATATACCTACATATTATATTGTATATATAGAGAGAGAAAGAGAGAAAGTAAGTATACATCATTTAGAAATAGTCACGTACTTTTTATGAAAGGCGTTTGTATTTCTTGAAAATGCGAGGCAAAAAAAATAATGTGAAACAAAATAATATTATGTAAATATCATTAATCAAATGCGTTCGTGCACCCTCATACATAAACGATTGCAATGACGTTTCACGTGAGCTTATAAGTACAAAATATGATGATATAAGAGAGTTACCCAAAGTTAGTGATAAACACCTATTAAAATGAGTTTTACTTTAAAAATTGGATTTGTATATATAGACCTGTTAATAATTATACTAATTTATTAATCACAATAAAAAAAATAAAAAGTAGGTATATCTATATTGATGTACAGTAATTTTCAAGTATACCTGGTTATTGAGTAAGTATTTTAAGTAAAGTAGTTAAAACTTGAATTTAATTATTCATCATTAGTACGAAAAAAACTATTCTTAGTTAGATCGTTTATCAGTCTGAGTTACCAATTATATTTTACAATATATTTCTATATTTCTATTAAATTAATAATAAATGAATAATACGGTATTATATTTAATGTGCTTTAATCAAGGTATGTACAATGTACATATACTCTTAAATCAATCAACTATGGCATTACTATATTTGTATAAAACGCGTTAAAAAATCACATTATTATTTATAAATCTTCCTTTACTAAGGCTAAAACGACAATGGGACTTTCTCCAACTTTAACAATATTCTACCATAAATTGTACTTAAGTTAAAAACGCTGATGTGCTACCCCAATATAATATAACGTCTTCAAACCACGCCCATCTAAACCTACTATATTCCTCTCATATTTTTATTGTAATTATTATATGTTACAGATTGTTGATTAATCGAAAATAAAAATATATATTCATAAATTTATTGTTAAAAATACTAAGCTATTTATTTTCAATATATCATCGAAATATACAATCATATCCACGAATTCGCAATAAACTAGTAAAACCAACAATAAATAATAATACATACTTATCATCATAAGGGTATTACCTACGATATACTACTCTAAAAACATGTATGTAGCGTGAACTAGAACTGTTCACGGAAAATCTTATAATAAAATACAGATCTTTAAAAATGTTGTTAAAGTTCAAGAAAAAAACCCAAACTATTCCCTCGTCAAAACTTTAAATTGGTACTTATAAAGTTATATCAGCAATTAATTACTGGTTTAAGATTCGATTCTCAAACATTCAACTCGGGAATTAATAATTAAAAATGTATACAGTCGTTTAAAAAATTAAGAATCTTAAAAAATAACAAGAATAAGACATAATTCTTTTCAAATACGTTGTGAACTTTTTAACGAAATGAGTATTTACCTTAAAAGAATTACTCCGTATAATATAAAATATAAACGCACTACTCAGCGTCGGGATCGTTATTTAAACCTCCGTCACGGGCCACAGAAAACTTTTGTCGCGCGTGAGTTCCGCTCGCACGTCCGGAACCGTTCACTACTCCTCCCTCCCCGAACAAACTACTACCACCACCACCTCATACATACCTTTATGTGCGGATAACACTGCAAACACCCACGCACATTGGTTTTCTAAAACTTTCTGTTTCGTATTTACCGTAGCGAAATAGCTACGATGGCCGTGAAAAGAAAAAAACACCAAACGTCTTTACATCACACTCGCCACATGCGTCCCGTTCCTCTCACACACCGTACTTGTATCGACCGTCGATTACCGCTGATATCGTTTCGTTTCGTTTATTTTTCTTCTTATTTGCTCGCCGTTTTACGACGTAGGTACGGTTTTCACGTACAGTGAGCCACCAAAAGTAACCCGTATCGCCGTAGTGCCTACGTGGTAAATCGATTTTGTTTAAAATGTTTTTTTATTATTATTATTCCTAGTACTTAATCTTTAAATAAGCTCAACAAAACTAATATATTTTGTGTAAATTGATTTTTTAAATTGTCTAGATAATACTCATTTTCTACAATTAACAAAGAATAATTAATCTCTTAACATTAAAAAAAAGACCAAGTTAACACTGTATTTCGACGATGATTATAATTACACTAAGGTAACTTTAATATTTATCAAAAACTTGATCTGCTTTTTTAAAATTTTTTGTAGAGTTTATACATTTAAGTTAAAAATACTGACATATTCATATTGTGTGTACCATTGTATTTAAAATCGTTTTCGCAGTATTCCGGTTTTACAATACATGCGCAGAAATTACTCTACGCATATGAATCTAAATAAGTAATGAGATTTTAATATTTAAAAACAGTAAATATTTTCATATAAACTACGAAATATTTTAGTTGATTAATAATTTGTGTTTCGTGGTTTATAAGTATAATTTACAATTTAATATATTTTTTTAAATGTTTAATGTTTGAACTTTTTCCAGCAGGTGGTAAATAAATGGAATAATAAAATTTACTCAGAATAATACTGAGGATAATTTTTCGGAATACATATTTATACTAAAAATGTAAGATTCCCCCTGATGTATATTTTAAAATGTATTGTTAAATTTTACTTAGAATTATGTGCATTTAAATAATTTCTTTGAAATATTGCATGAAAACCAAACTAAATAATAATATACATAATATATTGTAATAAATAAATAATGACGTATAAAACTAAAACCATAATTGTCTCTTGAGACCTATAATATTATAGTGGGTGGTTATAGATATTATGTACAGTGTTCATACAATATACTTTAATATTATTGAACACCGGACGTTGTGTATTAAATATTTTAGTAGTATAATAATCGATTATAGTACTAAAATAAAAATATCTTGAGAGCTTATCAATTTTGACAATTTTATAATTACAACAATGAAATTACAACAATTTACATTGGATGATAATATTTGAAATGATTTTAACACAATATCTGTACACTGTGTAACTCTGTATTATACTGGATTCCGAAATAATTTTGATAAATAAATAACTAATATTGTAAAATAAAATATCCTCGTGAAAGTAAGCATTTCAAGTAAGTATTTCATTTTTTAAATTAAAATTTTTAATTTTAATTATAATAAATAATATGAAATATGTTAAGTTTTACTCATTTTTCAGTATACTGCCTTCTTTAAATCCAAAAATGCATTAAATTATTAATAGAATAATGTTATACTAATACAAATCGTAACTAAACGAATTTATATGAAATATATTAAACATGAATTAATTTTTTTCGATAAAAACGAAGAAAACAATTATTAACTTTCCTAATCACATTGTTAATGTAATATTACTAGTGTTACCTATAACGTTTACAATTGTAACTGTAAATCTAAAACAATCTACACACCTTACCATGTATATTTTAAAAATATTCAAGCAACGAAACACAAAGACATTTTATGTTAGGTAAAATAAATCGAAGCCTTTAAGATTAACAAAATCAAATGTATTATTCGTTTGTATCAAGTAATAATTTGTCTGAATTAATTCTATAAAACTTCAAATAATTTATAAAGTCTTAAATATATTGACATTTAAAAAAGTTAAAGGGTATTTTGATAATATTAGTTATGAATTTATGAACATATATTTTAACAAACCCATAATATAAAATTCATATTGGATTTAATCAAGCTATAACACATTTATATTGCATTAAATTAAGTTCATTAAAACTAAATTCAATAACCATTTGAAAGTATTTAATTTAATTGTATTGATTTTATGCGCTAATGATTTTCTCCACATTAAATAATTCTCACTTGAAAATATAAAATATTAAAATCATGTGAAGTTTATAGATTTATCCTATTATATATGCAATACATACTATTTTTATGTTAATAAATACTAATTATACGAATACTTTTAATTTAATCAATCCAATCGATTAATTCTGATTGCTGTTGAAAACATTCCGCTGTTAAAATATCACAGAATAAAATGTCCCGAATCTTTAATTCAGAAAATTAGTGTACTTATTATATAGGTAGTACCTAATATAATAATATTTATTATATTATTTGTTAAGAACAATTATTGAGCTTAATGGCGTACCTGATTTTTGCTTTTTGTTGACTTATAATGATTTCGTAGTCAAGTCACACACTAAGATGAAATTTATAATGGGTTATATAAAACTTTTGGATGTTATTTCAAGTTAAAATATTCATGTTTGGAAATTATTATAGACTTAAAAAATTATTGTGGTTTTGTATAAAACACGAGTTCTTCAATTGTAGTACACCGTAGGTAGGTAGTGGGTTATTGATAATAAGTTAAGCCCAACTAATGACTATGCAATAAAAATGGAAATAAATTATATAGGTAACGTATCATTATTATACAATAACAGACAGCAAATAAACCTTTTTTTGAAAAATAAATTCAAGTTACATTAAAATATATTATATTTTACTGATTTGTCATTTTGAATAGTTTAGTTTAAGTCATTATAGTTGTATATGTGACTGATCCATATCGCACGTCCTATTATAATATGATATAACATGAACATTTATATGATAAAAAATAACTTCTGGTGTATACATTTAACGTTGAATGAAAGTGATTAAAATAGTGATAACGTTATTAATCGATAATAGTGGTTATTTGTGTTAATATATTTATGCATATTTAGATAGATGAAAATGTCACATACGATCTTAAATTAAACTATTAAGTATATTGAATAAAATGCGCAACCGAGCTAAGAATTTTGTTACCCTAGAAACGAACGATTTCCGCTTCAACGATAATTCTGGCAACAATTTATAATTAACACAGTGAAACACGCATAATACATTGTAATACAATTAATGGATCTCTAGATCTGCAATCAATTGGACAAGTGAAACGATCATGGTGACGATGGCGATACTGCAATCCACTAGTGCGTTGATCGTGACCGTGATGGTCGTCGCACAGTTGTGGATCGGACTAGTCGATGCTAAGGCTCGGACGCCTATTAAGTGGCTGATAAACACGGGAAACTTGGCGGGCCGATGGCCACCGCCGTCGTGGACCGGAAAAAACGGCTGCAACAATAACACCGCGACGCCGAACACCATCAGCCGGATGCAAATGATTCGTGGTGGCACGGCGACCGTACTTGTCATGCCCACCGGAGACGGTAGCCGAAGGTGTTGCTCTGACAACACACTGGCGCAGTTCTCCCTGGGATTGGTGTGTCTCAAAAATGGTATCAATAACCTATATCCGGTCGTGCAGCCGTTTCCAGATTGGCGAGCGTTTGTGGACGCGGGATCGCCGGAACTGGAACCGGAACCGGTGTCGGAACAGGACCAGGAAACCACCGAATCGGACGAAAACGATCGGCCCACTTCCGAAATCCCTACCGACAACCGTGGCAGCCGTGACCGTCGGCGCATCGTAAATGCTGTCGATGCCTTCTTGGACGATCGGGGACGGATTCTCTGGGTCCTGGACGTAGGCCGTGGTGGCGAAGACGCGTGTTATGGTAATACACCACCACCCAGCAGTGATCGATCCGCGTCCGAGGCGGAAACGGACGATCAGCTGCTGCAACCGAAATTCATCGCTATTGACGTTTATACGAACCAGGTACATAACAACATTAACATTAATATATAATAAACTATAATAAATTCCAAACGAACGAATTCGGATCAGGTGTTAATAGTTGATTGATGGCGTAGACTGGGACTGTTGTTTTGATACAACGATATGTACGTAATTTTAGTTTTTATAATGCTTTGTCCAAGACACACAGTAATTTCATAATAGAGACATAATTTTTCAAACTAACACTTAATCATTATTACATTTCACATTAGAGTATCTGTGGAGATAGCCGCGATATGTATGATGTCGTGTCCAATACATAAATCTTGCATATTTTATAGAGTTTATTAAAAACGATAACATTTTAACTAGCTTAATTTTTGAGCTTTGTTATGTTTTTTATGACATACCCTGTACATGTAGTAGTCCATAAAAAATATCCACATACCTTAAAACATTCAAACGATCGGTTTATCCAAATCTAAATATTATATATGTCAGCTATAACATACTGACAATATAGTATTACGAGTTTCAGATCATCGACATTGTAAGTCTGTCACGAGTATGGCGACCTGGAGTGAGTTGTTTTCAGTACATAGTATCAATTTACCTGGATACCGAAGAAATCGATAATACATTAAATAATGAAACCACTGGTGAAAGTGATGGAGCGAATAGTTGTACCTTAGACTGGCCACTAGTGGTAATCGGTGATGCAGGAACTAATCGTGTGCTGGTGTACACACATAGCAACGACAGATTTGCTGAAATCATATTGCCACTGGAAGAAGAACACAATGCATTGCACGACGCTGACAAGAAAACCGATACAAATGATCCAGATAATGATAGCGACAGCCAATCGGACGTGAAAAAATCAAAATTTCGTCAGCCATCCCGATGGCCGACGCCTCCAATCCGAGACATCCTCTACTTGGCTCCACTAACCATCAGGCCAGGTCAACTCAGGTTGTTGATCACTTACCACGGTTGCCGCGAATTGTACAAGCTCCGGCTAGAACTCTCTACCTCCGATCCGTTGTCTTATGAAGACAAGCCCGAAATCGACACAAACCCAGTACCACTGTCACCAATCATTGGTACTCTAGCCGTTCTTGGTCGGAAACCGTGTCGGATGGTCATACTTGGCACGGATCGCCGGCAGACAGATGTCGTCGGTGAAAAATTCGCGGGAGGGGGAACTACCGTTTACTTTCGATTGGAAAATACTAATGATATATGGTCGTGGAAAATATTTAGTGGAAAGAAAAAGCTGACTGGATCGTTTTTATACATCGACGAACGTGACTTCCGGTTAGTCCGGCTTGGCCAGACGTGTCGTGTCCCTGTCGCGATTTCGACTGCCCCAGCAGCTGTTGGGAATAGCGTTGACGATGTGGATCAAAATTCAGAAGCCACCAAGAAGAAAAATTCTCAAAAGCAGATCCGGCAAATCGTATGGATGCTGGAGACAAACTTTGTCGATCACTTTGCAGGCACTGCAGATCGAATGGGTGCAAACGCCAAGCTACAACCCATCGAAGTGCCACTGAACTACAACGACGCCAATGCCACCAGACCATTGAGTTTCAAAGCTATGATGCAAACTTTACCACTACGAATTCAACCAGGCAAAGATCTGCAGAAAAATTCCATTCATAGGCAACGACGACAGTGGTCGAAACAATGTAGAAACACTGTCAGATGATGCCACGTGAGACAATTATTAGACGGACCATGTTTGCGCCGAGGTGCGATGGTGGTTTTGATTTTCCAGATATATGCAACTAAATCCTAATTGGGAAATAACAAAAGCAATGAATTTCAGTCTTCAAACATTTCGTGTGTAATTGATGTATAAGGGTTGTAAATGTATGTATCATTATAATATTAGCTGACCGCTGCGCAGGAACACATTTAAGGCACAATTTTTTCTTAATGAACATGTACGCGTTAATTAAAATCATTTTTGAATAAATAAAACATCAAGTTAACTTCACAGTAAAATATTAAAAATATTAATATATAATATATAATACTATGTACTATATTATTATTACTATACTACTATGTTAAACATGTATTATATAGTTATACAATCTGAAAAAAAAAACACGTAAACAGCATTTTTTTTTTTAAATAAGTAGGTATATCTGATTTAAATTTATTTAAAATGATGCATTTGAATTCAAACTCAAGAAATTTTAACTTTTTTTGTTTTAGTAAATTTTAACCTATAAATATTAATAAAAAATAAAGTTAAATACTTTCTAAATATTATTGATTAACATTACAATTTAAAAAGTCTTGATTTTTATAGACTAACTTCTATTACAATAGTATATTTGATCGAATAGACTATTATCTCCTTGATATCATTATATTATTTAATTCCAGCTTCGACGAACCTAAATTCGTTCCTATATAATTTTCATTTTATATGAGCAGAAACAATGCATTAAATTTAATGGTAAAAACTACTTTAAAAATTAATGGTATTAAATTATTTTGAAGCAAAATATCTGCTTAAATAAATACGATGATAGAATAGATACAAAAAAAAATATATGTATAATAAAAAGTAAATTACTACTATACCTGCTATAAAAATGGCACCCACGTATTATATCATATTATGTAAAGGTAATTTTGATCAAATGCTGACCAAAAAAATAAATATATTATGTAGACTATATTTTATATATCAAATAAATACAATACCTATTTAAATTGCTTTTTTAAAAATATATTATTAAAATTTTAATACGTAAATCTATAACAATTAATATTGTGGCAATAATATCAATAATATTACTGTCAACATTTGTTTCGATGATGTAATGTACATTATAAAATTTGTGTTTGATGATCAGATTATTCTCATACATAATATGTTAATACATATTTAAGATAAATATAAATAAAATAATACAAAACATGAATTATTTTAACTTTTATACAAAAATCAAAAAGTAATTTAGTATGTTGGTGGTAATTTAAATACTGTTTTTCCGTTCCTTTCATCCACACATGGCACACGAAGTATATTGAAGTATAAAGTTCCCATGAGATCTCCGGTAGAATGTTTGGCTTTTTTCAGACAGTTGTAAAATGTTTTATCACAAATGCAATGTGATCTGTAATATATATATATAAATATAAATATTTCCATGTAATATATTTCTTATAAAATAAATAATAATATTATATATTATTTTAAATTGATAATGGAATTGTTATAAATTTATAATCTATATCGACAATACGTCCTATATAGGCATTGTAGAACAATATGTAATCATTCTAGTGTAATAATATCGCTATAAAATGTATAAATAAAATATAAAATATAGTATAAACGCTGTAACATAATACTATGAGTTTATAATATTAATAATATTATGCTACCATACATCATATTATTTAAAATTATAGTTTTAACAGCCAATCAAATAAATCGTTCAAAAATTTAGAAAAAATCATAAAATCTACGTTGTAATATGTTCACTACCGATATTTAAAAGATATATTATAATGACTTATAATTAAATAATAATAAAAAAAAAAAACAATATCAATTTTTTAATGTATTTATATAAGCCTTATTTTAAAGTGACTTATAGATGTTAATATACAACTGTTAATAATTGTTGCGCAATCCCAAATTTTTAAAGAAAACCGATTTCATGTTAGCAAGACCTGAGAAGTTTCTGTTTTTAGTTTTACAGCATAAAGATTAGATACAAAATTCACGAAAATAGAAAACTTTGTTTTTGTTGATCAGTATATTTTAATTTATTTTATATTAAATGTTTAAAACTTTTAAGTAAAGGATATTAAATCAATATATTTTGTTGACGAAGCAATATCGATAAAAAAAAATATCAAAAGGTATCTTCACTCAAAGTTTTTCTCTTTTAATAGTGAAATCATTTTAATTAGAACTATTAGAACATTTAGAACTATAAGTATTACCCGAGTGGTTCTTATTATCACAAAATACATTTTAATAAATAGTTAATGAAATTCTTCTTTAGAATGATCTATCATCACAAATAATCTATTTATTGATCCACAAAAACAACGTTCTATAAACTATTTTTAATGTTATCTTAAATATTATAGAGTGACAATTTGGTTTCATAACAAAATGATTGTAGTATCCAAGCTTCTTTTACGATAAAAAAACAGTTGATTTAATACTTTTTGATTACACAACAAAAATATTATTGGTGTTTGTTATACCTTAGCTTACGAATAAATATATATGAAAACTTAGATATGTTTTTATTTAAATTCGTCAGTTTAAATTGCCTACATGTAACTTATAAAAAAACGTTAGTTTTTCTCGACCTATGTAGTTCCGATAATCTGTATTACTATAATTATTTTTAGGATTGTACAGCATACTTATACAAAAGCAAATTAATGAGTTTCGTAGAATTCATTAAATATTTATAGTCTAATATTTAATAATATATTTGTATTAGGTATCTGAAACTAAATTAATTTACGTTTATTTTTGGTATTGCTTTAAACAAGCGTACGTTCCTAGTGCCATAGTAAATACTTTAATTTTCTTACAATTTTAAGTTAAAACGAAAAAAACAAATGTTTTGTGTAATTTAAACACAGTTAATAATATAACATTATGTTTTTTTAACTTGTAATATATTGCTTACTTTGTGTACATTGAATTGTTAGTGATGTTATATCTGGTGGCATACGATCTGACTTTTGATGGGCACAGATCATGCGTTCTACAACACATATCCAATTTGACCTCTGGTCCCAAATCAAAAAATGTTGTAGCTAAATCTCCACTTCCACACCATTTTGTACCTATAAACAAAATATACATAAATAAACTTTGTATAAAATGCTTATACTATACATTTAAATTTAACTGATTAACAGTTTATGATTATATTCAAAAATAGATTTATATACCTAAATAATAATCATCGTTTATAAATGAATAATAGAAATTTCTCTTTATAATTAATAATTCGAATTAATACAATTGATTTTAAAAACAATGCTAATCCAGTAATACTTACTTGTACTACTATTAAATAGAATAGGTAAATACGAACCGGGCGTATATGAATTTATTATGTTCATAATTTATATGCAAAATATTTTTATTGTTGAGCTTTCTTTATGGAAAGGGTGGTGAATATGAAAAGACCGACGCTATAGTTGTAAACAAAAAAGTATTTTGCAAATTTTAACTAAAGAAGAGCTCATTGTAAAAGTCTAAACAAAACGTAAATTGTCCACATAATATATTTCTTACTGCTTAACAATACCGTATAAAGACTATGTGAAAGACTTCTTGTAAATTTTACTCCCTAGCAAATTGAACAAATTTCATCACTAATTAAATTACAGTAAAACAAAATATGAAACCTTAATTATTATACGAGTGCAGTATAAAATATCAAGTATTTACGAACAAAATCGATTTCCTTACAATTAATAATTATAAACATTATATTATGAATTCGTACAATGACTTTATTCTAAAGACAACTTATTTAAAACATCATAAAAATGGCTATTTTCATATACTTGTATTATAGTTTATAAAACGTACATTAAAATCCTATAAGAAAGCAAAATGTTTATTACTTCTAATTGGCAGATGGAATAAATTTTGATTTCAATTTAAATTCGTACGACTTTAATATGGGTTAATTTACATTTAACCGTCTAATGTATAAGTAAATTGGTTATAAAAGTAATATACAATAAGGTACCCAGAATAAATTGCACGTGTTACATTTATGTCATGTTTTTTGCGTGTAAAAATATTAGTGAAATTATTTATATTTATTTATATTGCATCTGAAACGTGTCGTTAAAACTTAAAACTCTATCGGTATACATAAGAAAACAGCGCGACTGCGCGTAAATCGTAAATAATCTTTACATTAGAGGTGTTCGCTAATCGTTGGAATAATAATAATATTCGGTTAATTGTTTAGCTAGTAGTTTATAATATAATTTAATTGATTTATACCACGTAACATAAACATCATAATAATTGAATGGTTAAAATTATTTTATTATATCGTTATCGATTTAATTGTTCTAGATCACGTAATTAATAATCATAGTATATTATAATAATTGAAAATTGTAATAATATAATATAATTAATTATTATAGTAGGTGTATTAAATTAATTGTTTAAAGCGTACCTATAGTTAAGCAATCGCCCAATATATATGTATTATATAAAAATATATATAATATATAATACATATACGTCGAAATTCAAATTTTACAGGAGAGACAAAAAACTTATTTTGTGTACCTAACTTTTTTGTGTTCCCTTTTCGAAATAAATAAAATAAAGATATACATACTTTTACTATAGGAACACGTAGATCTGTTTCGTTTTCACACCAAATAGTGTGTTTAGACACAAATTACATATTTCTGTAAAAATCTGAAGATTTCAAAATATTTGAAATGTTCCCTAACAAAATTGGTACTTAAACCTCCAGCAAACTGTCAGATATAATAGTAAGAAATTTATATAAAATCGACAATGAATCACAATCATTATTATCGACGTATATGAGATGTGACAATTGCTCAGTGCTTTGAACGGTCCTGCGGGGTTTGAAGTATAGATTACTGCATTCTAACTACGGCTGACGTACTTAATCTTGAGACTCGAATAGTTAAGATTGGTTAAAACGCATCCAATAATAATAATAATAACCATTATAAAAGTAGTATAGTAAGTCAGTATAACGCTCGGATTGGCTGTATGATGCGAAAACTCACAGAATGGCATGCCCAATGTTGCTGTTTAATTATCATTATTATTGTTATTCATTTAACGACATTATAATATTATTATATATTATATTTTTCGGGTGTAAGAATAATGATATTAATGTGAGAAAAAAATGTTTTTATTATGTATAAGTACATTTATGATAATTTATAAATACCTTAAATTATTATTATTTTGCGTAGGTATAAGGTATGTACACTTTATGATCGAAATAACTACAAGACAAAGAAACAGCCCCAAAATTTGTAAACCACTATACACCTATCCACGGGGGTGGAGCACGCGGGTGACAGCTAGTAATATAATATTATAGTGTAATTTTATATATTTTTACTATAAAGTATTTGATTTCAAGATTCAATTAATAAGACTATAATTAAGGAGTTCAGTATAGGCAATTTCCTAAGGACTGATCTTGTGTTTTGTGTGCGTAATAATAGCTAGTAATCATTACTATGTGGTATTATATTATTGTCTAAAAAAGTAGACTAGCAGTTTCCATGCATACTTACTAAGCAATAACACGGTATCCAGTACGTGGATATGAATACACGCTTATTAATAGTCGTACTTATATCATTTTTTTTTTTTTTTTTTTTTTTGTCAAGCTTAGTGCTGAACCTGATGATACGATAAGACTTTTGAAAACTAATTAAAATATATCCATTTGAGTTGATTGTATTTTGAATGATCAACATAATCAGCATAATATACTAATAATAATCGTATTATATTATGGTTGTCGGTTGATAAAATATTGAAACATTTTGATCAAAACAACTGATCGTTCGCAGTACTTTGTGATTTAAATAATATTACTGTTATTACTGATTTATACTGTTGACTATTTATCATGACGATCATTATAAAAAATATTTTACAACACTGTTATGCTTAATAAATTACACTATTGAACTTAAAATTAAATACATTTATGAACGATATTCATTAATAAATGGTGCTATCTGGCGGTTAACGCCGACGTAAAAGTTTCTATAGAATACTCAAAGATTCGTTCGTGAAACAAAAACAACGCACCTGGTAGTATTCCCGAATACAGTGAACTGGAGGTAGTCGTTTGAACGCCACCGTTTGAGTTCATTTCTTCACCACCGTTGACACCACGTGCGTGCAACTTCGCCTCTTCGGGATTCACTTGATGTGGATCCAACAGATCGCATTGGCCAATCAGTTTCATCATTTGATCTAGAGTGATTCGCAGTGGTTTGTTGATTCTCGTAAGATTTTTTAACATTTCTTTGCCTTCTTCGTCATTGCTAAAAAAATATTTATTGTTTACATTATTAAAGGTTATTGTGTCATAATAATATAATATGATATTACGAGTTTTAATGACAGAAAATATACAAGAATCCTGGTAAACGTGTTTTAATGTTATTTGCATAGATACTTAGAAATAAAAGATAATAATAACGTATATCACTTATTGTTTTACTATTAAGATGGCGCCAGGAGCACTAAATTTTAGGTAGTTGATATAGGCAAATTCAATACAATTTTGAGAATATTTAAAATTTAAAGTGTCTTAAAGTCTTAATTATACCTAATTAAATACTAATTCAAGTAACTTATAAGTAACTAAATCTCAGTATCATTATAATGGCGTAATTACGAGATTATAGAAAGCGTATTTCGAGTGAAAAAAACCACTTAGTCAGTGGTCTCCGACAATCATAGAAAACAAATTAATTATAATTTGTTTTTTTGATAATATCATTAATAAAAAATGTAAATAATTTACTGTTTTAAAATTCGTTAGTTGTATTTATTGTTAAACTATTTTTTTTTTTCAATAAAAACAATAATTTGTGGGGAGAATGTGCTTACTTCCTCTTAATGTAATCCTATTGAATTTTTGTGCAAACAAATATAATTTGTCCATGGGTATAATGTACACGCGTCGTTGATAATTACGCATGCCTATTTTTCCAAAGTGATTAGGTGCCTGCGTCTACGCAACCTTGATGCGCGTTCATGGTCTATTGTCATTCCAATAGTGTTTGTGTATAATAAATGGGTAGGTACTAATAAACAAATAAATTATTTTTGATTTTTGATCCAACAAAATGTTCATAATAGTTTCGGCACACGAAAAATTGTAATTTTTTAAGTTATCAAAGGATGCATGCTCGTCACATCGCAAGGACGATAATATTACATAACATAATGCACATAGTACGCTGTAATTATTTTGTTTCGGAGACGTGCAGGAGGCCATTTTCAATGTTTTATTTCAGAGAAAAAAACGTTTCTACATGAATACTCTGAACTTTGAAGAAGCCCAACGTATTTTACAATTATGCATATTGCTTATTACACCTAAACGCAGTTGCCTTTGATTACACTGTTTTCTATTATAATGTAATGTTAATAATTCCACCAAGAATTATGAAAGGGTATTGTTGTGTCATATTTAATTATAGAACTGAATAATAATTATAAGCCATTAAAAATATTGCTAAGAATTCAGAAAAATAAAGTACCATTATTTATATTTTACCAATAAATGACATAAAATTGTACGGTTGTAAATGGAAATATGAATATTTAAAATGAATTATTCAGTAAAATTAGGTTAAAAAATAAAGTGTGCTACCTACTCGTACTAAAGAGTTTTAAATAATTTATTTTTAAAAAAATACTTTTTAATTTATTGTACATACCTACCGTATACATTGTTATTATTATTATTATTTTAATAAACAAAATGGGTTGTATTGAAAATACTTGTAACTTCAGGATCTATCAATAATACAAATTAATAATTAATATTATATACGATTTATATTATATTTATATTACATTTCGTATTTATATATGCCTATTATACCTATTAATTGTAATACTACAGTGGTCACTGGTAAAACAATATATAATAATAGAATAAACATATTTATACACATATTTGTAAAAACACTAAAAACATAAAACTATTTAGCTATTTGCAACTAATATAATTAACTTCTAAAATACTTTTATGGAATGCTTGTAACTCAGATTTTACTATTCTATTAAAAATCAAATTACAGTTTCTAAAGAAAATCGATTGATATGCAAATTGCAGCAGGTCATTATTATAATAACATTAAATTTCACTCGTAACAGAAGAAAACTAAAAAACTAAAAAAAAATGTATTATATGTTTATATTATATTATAATAAAAGTGTATTTGTACTATACGTCTATACATCTAAATTGAAGCACTTTAATACACTTCCATGGTACCTGCCATTAAATAATATGTAAGTTTTAAAAATTGTTCTGTATATATTGAGATAATATTATAATACCTAATCAAATCTCATGAGACTCGCACAAAATTCAAAATTAAGAAACGAATTTTATATAGAATAGTTTAAACAAGGATTAAATAATAGCAATTATTTTCGAACTCTGTATAGCAATCTATATTTTGAATTATTCATGTTTATGGTAGCTATCTAGTTAACTTTTAGTCTAAGATAACATTCAATCTAGTGTATTACTAATGATGTATCGTTTTTGAACTCGACTCTTACAAATTCTCAGTCTTTCACACACAAGCGCCATGGCGTCAAGCGCGATGTATACCTTATATATTAATATTATAGACGGCATTACAGATAATACAGTTGGAAATTACAAATAAAATGATTTTGATTTATGATCGATCGCATATCATTGTGCTACTGATTTTCGAAATTGTGATAGATAAACTCACATGAACCGCATAAAATTATAATATATACATAATAATAAATACTATGGTTGATAACCGGTTGTTGCGGTTTCGATCTGTTCCATTTCAGACTTTCGTAGATCCGATTTTACTTTATTTTACACGTCATTTTAACATTGTTATTAATATTGCAGTTACTATGTTATTGATGTGTTTGCGTAACACCGTGGTAACATCGTCATCTCGTTAAACTTTGAATTCGAACGACCCTGAGACGATTGCATAGGTCGGTATATTATTATGACGTGAGGTGATACGCCGTTTGTGAATATTTTGTCGAATTTGTGTAGGTGTGGAGGGGACTTGATATTTTTACCCAATTTCGTGAAGACATCAACCTTCAATTAACCGCCTAAATATTTCTCCCTTAAATTTACTATATACATTTAAATAAATAAATAATACAATATTATAATATTATGTTTGATTGAATGTAATAAATTTATTAATATTAAAAGTGTTGTAAACGGACCGAACCTTAAGAGTTTCCCTTCAATGCCCACCTATGGATGTAACTGGAAAACCAGTTATTATTAAGTAATAAGTATTAATAACATAAACTCTATGTAAAATGTGACGTGAAAGATGTTCTTAGAGAAAGGTTGCATTGAAATATTATTCGTCTACTATTTACTAATTATATATTCCTCTATGAATTACGATCTCAATTCGACATATTATTTTATCATGTCCATTGACGATTGATCGAATACGTATCATTTTATTTACGTGTAATTTTTCACAAAAACAATATTTTTATGTAGGTACTTAGTAATATAATGCAGTTTAGTCAGTAATTTGTTACTCGGAAGGTAGTGAAAAACGTTTTATTGCCAAACCGTAAAATAATACTAAATCAATAATCATTATTAAAATAATACTATGCTATTGTGAATGAAACGTTTGAACAATTCACCTGTCACGAGGTTAAAAACGTCCAAATCAATAAAAAATAAATTCGCAAATATTTTCTCATGTATAGATATTTCGTGCGGTATGCATTATGCATACGATTTAAAAATAAAATAAAATATTCTATGATTGTTATTAAAATCCAAAATGCACCTGCTACCTCTATATACATCTAATTGCGTGCATTTATATAAAAATCTTTCGGTTTTGATGAGTAGCGCAAACGCGAATTTTTAGAGTATAATAGCTATCAGTGATTAACGTTATTCTTTTGTATAAGCTCGCTCGTTTAGGTACCTACGCGTAACTTCATTGTATATTATATTATATTATTTATTGCCATCCGACCAACGCCACTTCCTGGTGGCGCGCACAATAATAATAATAATAATAATAATAATATAATGTGTAACAATGACAATATTTTAATTTTGCGAACGTGTGCAGAGGTCAACACAATTATTGTCCGTCGAGCGACGTGCCGGGAACGTATAACAAAACCGAAAACGTACGTTATTATATTAATATGTTGTGCGTATAGCGAATTCAACACAACAAAACCTATGTGCGTACAATATTTTAATATTATGCATAACAGTAACAATAATAATGTAATACGGTGAATCGCGCTCGTCGTCGGAAAACCCGTGTTGCATGTTCTGTTGCGGAATATCAAGAAAACAATAATTAAAATATAAATCATCGCGGCGAGTGCGATAGAACGGACCCGTTCAGAAACGTTCATGCGGAGAGAAGCGCTCTTCGTAATCCCCCGGCGGAACTCGGACGATTAGGCGTTGGCCATCTTATGATATAATAATAGCAATATAATAATAATATATTACATTGTAATTTGTAGGCAGGTACTGTTGATTATAACTTATTAGATTATAATTTTTACGAACGTTAAAACATAATAATAAGTACATATTTTATCATACTTGATTATAACTACAACACGTTACTTTTAATTTCCACTCGTCGAAGTTGGGATTTTGGATTACATTTCGTAAAATATTTACAATATAAATTATATCTGTATGATACTGCATTGTTTTATGTAATAATAATGATTGAGAATTTAAATAGGGATAAAAACATTTACGTAACTACAACTTCTCCACCATCTAATAACGTTTTAAAATGTTCACGGAAATAATAACCATGGAAAAAATACCTAACTATATGAATATTCAATAGAAAAATACTCGAAAAAATAATTTTATTATTAAAAAAAAAAATATAGGTAAATTTCGAAAATAATATACTACATTATTTTAATCATGTATTTGTAAACCTATTGAATTTGTAGAGCTGTATGTATATATATATTATATTATATAAAAAATATTTGTATTATTACATTATCAAATTTAAGTTGTATAATAAAATTTTAATGTTTACGATAGTATTATCAGTTTTCACAATACTAACAATATTCACAAATATAACAGAAAAATGTTAAAAGTTAAAAATATCTAAACATGTATAATACATTAAAAAAATTGTACACATAAGTCATACTTAGTGAATTGTATACATTTTTAAAAATTGAATAAACTTATGAATAAGCTCAGCTACTTTACTGAGATAATAATTACACACTACTCTGGTCCCAAAGTTATTGTTACTATTTATGTGCTATTTTCCTTTCGAGTATTACTTCCGCAAGGTATTATTTCCAAGAATATATTTTTCTACATGGTATTTTTACCAGTTACTGTAGGTAGGTATCTAACGTTTACTACGAAAATCGTTTATTATTTTATCACTACCTAAGTTGTAGTTACTATAGTCCAATATAAAATGTATGGTAAGATCTTATAGCATAATAACATAGTACTTTTTTGATGACGAATTGTTGAACGGTTCTTTATGTTTATTAATAACTTTTGCTAACCAGAATATAATACGTACATAGTTTAAACGCGTCATGCTTTAAAATAATATCAATGTTCTTTGAAGCGGAACATTAATTTTTTTTATTTGGCGAGAGGGTCACGAATTTCTTGAGAGGACTAAGCATTCATAAGTCACCTACTGATTACCTCATGTGGTTTTAACCTGTTGTACTGCTACGAATGCTGTTTTACGTGCTTTTACATCAGCAGTATTAGATTGGTGAATACGAGTATAATAATTATTTTTGTATTTTTAATTTTAATAATTATTGTTACAAAGTGGTGTTGAGTGACATAGTTATACTAAATAATGACATCGTTTTTCTTATAATATAATATAATGCTACTCCGACCAGTCGTTCGTTTTCTATACCACGGGAATTCGGTTTCTTGGTTCCTATCGTTAATTATACATATTTTCCGAGGCGTAAAAATCGCTTAGAAATGTATAGAAACCACGGAAACTTGATGATTTAGGTGACAATAAAAGGACTGTGCACTGTTAACTTCTGTTGTTCATCAGTGCATACAATTCCTCATCATTTCATTCAATATTTATCGTTTTTTTCAAAGTATATCACTATACACGTTGTATATTACACTATTTAATTAACCAAAAAAAAAAAAAAATGATCATTTTAAGAATAAGCATTAATTAACTTGATAAGTATTTATGTTTTTCGTATAATATAGGTTTTGCATAATTACCTGTATATTATCTTCTTACATTTTTTAAAAAAATAATTTTTTTATATATTTTTTGTTTTTATCGTTTTTACTTTTTTAAATATAGCATATTATTATACTTTAATTTTCATATCTAGTAGTAGAATACTCTTTTAAAATATAAATTTAATAAAGGCCACTTTTTTAAGGATCTGTTATAATAGATATAAATACTTAAAGTTTAAATAGGTACCTGGTACATCATGAATATTATCACAGTGGTACCAAGGATTATTATTTTTTTCCACTGCTCAGCTTATCTAACCATTAAATACTTTCAATTAGGTAGTTACTACTTGTTTGAAATTAATTTTAATAAATATATGTATTGAAATTCGTGGAAAGCTCAGAAATATAAAATGGAAAATGCATTCATTCAAAAATGTAAAAAATAATAATCTTATATAAATAATATTGTTTGTATATTATTAACTTGAAATAATAAAAAAAATATATACAACTTATATTTAATATAAGTACAAGTTATGAAAAGTGATATAGCTGGTATCTACATCGATTGTTAAGTGGTAAAATCAAAACCAAGCACTTTTTATAACACTTTAAGCACTCGTAATTCTATTACGTGAGAAATTAATTGGGTAAGTTTATAATGATATTATAACTATTATAGTGAAAAATTAATATAAAGAAGTTAATATATTTTTTTTTTTTGTTTACCATATTTATTATGTGTACTTTAACACTTATATACGAATAAATGTTTTAATTATAGTTAAAAATTAAATTGTTTTAAACTAAAAAAAAAGTTAGTAATTTGAGATTAGTTTTTTTCTATTTTTTGTACCTGACTTAATCTATAACATAAATACTTAAAAATAGGTTTGCATTAAATTAAAAATAAATAATGATATTTCGAATTAATCTTACCAATTTGTACACTTAAAGAATTTAATAGCGGGATATAATATCAGCTAGGCCGTGCGTATTCATCGACAACAAAAATAATAAGCAGTGTTTGAATATCATTATGCACAATTTACTGAACTCTATATAAATAAAATAATAATATGCATAACATATATTTGATAATCAATACATTATCGTATAATAATTATTCGTAAAGGTTAATCAATATAGGTTTCAAATATTATTTCCTCCAACCCGAAAGTTTTGAAAATATTTTGAAAATAATTAAAATATGGAAAATCAATCTATAACAAATCTTAAAAGGCGTCATCGTAATAATATAATAGACTCTATTCTATTATAGAGATAAAATATGTATGTTATAAAACTTGATAGACACATTACTAAGTTTGCTTATTTAGGAAACACATATAATGTCACAGTTTGCTGCTAATTGCAATCATAAAAATAGATTAATTGTAGTGATAGTGCAGTTTTACTAATAATTATTATTTTCTCTTCAAAACTAGTCTTGAAAATTATACAATCAGCAATTCTTCCCACTACCAAAAAAAAAAGAAAGTATATCCTACACTATTTGGCCCCCGAGATTGATATAAATATATTTTTATTATTATATAAGAATATTTATCACAATTTACTCACTAGATTTCGACAAGCTCGCAGTTGAGGAGAGCTTTACCTTCACCGATTTCAACAATGGCTATAGTCTGGTCATGGTAGTATATCATACGTAGAGACGTTGGATTCAGTTTGTATCCTGTGTACGTTTTGGTTGGGCTGTTCACAGCAGAGGTCCAGGAGACAATTCCAACCAACAAGGTGCAAGCCACCCACAAGTACGACGAAGACATTTCAACGAACTATTTATTTTTTGATTTCCGAATTTATATTACTTGAGTTACATGACATTTGGTAGGCGAAGAGTGAGGATATGTACGTAGTATTTTTTTTATTGCTGTTGTAGCTGCAAATAAATATCAACACATTTTAAAACAAAGTTTTATAATGAAAAAAGTTAAGATAAAAAACATGACTATCTGGAAATAATTATATTTTTATGCATAATAAAATTGTGTGTAAAATTGTCCAATCTGTCAGACTCACCATTAATAAATATACAGAGTAATTTACAGAGGATGATCACCCCCGTTTTTTCTCGAATACTAAATTTATTCAATATTTTCGATTTTGTTTATTTGTTAACTACTATATTATTTAAAATACGCGTACACGAGTACTTAAATTATTTATGCCGGAGTGTTAGATTCTTCTTTGTCAATACTATTAGTTCAAATATCTTCTAAAATTATGTCTATGTGCGTATTTGACACATTATATTTTATTTGTATGTAACGCTTGATAGATTTTATATGGTAGTACAGCTAAACTCGAATTAAGAGATCATTATCACTATGTTATATACACGTTTGACAAACAAATAGTATGATAATATATTATTATAAATTAAATGCGTGTATACAGTTAACACGGTTATTCGTTTCGTCTGTGATACGCGCGTATAATATAATATGTACATAGCATGGCGATAGTAATATAAACGTTATAATTTTCGTTCCACGAGAGAGATCGGTTAAAAAACGATTTGGATGAAGTCTTACACCTACTGGATCTACTGCAGATCGTTTTCATTTGTTTGAATTATTGTATTAAACCCTTGACGACGGAAACGATGACATTTTCTAGTCGGTTAAAATTTAACACGCTCTATCTAACTATACAAGATATAGGGAGTGGATCGGATAAACAAACGAACGTAAAATATACATTTAATATTATAAATAACAATATCATTTCTACATAATATTATTAATGTACCGAACAAATTGCAAACATTTCATCATATTAATGAGAAAAAATATGTAAAACTAGCTTGTCGATTTATTTTAAAATTAAACATATTACCTACCTATGGTCAGAAACTAATGGTTCAGATTTGGATATTGGTTCTAGAAGTATGATAAATTTAAAAATAACAACTGCTTACTATAAATCTACGGTAAAAATGGGTTGTTCTTATTCAAAAGAAATAATAATAATAATAATAATATAAGTGTGTATTGCATTTGTATGATCTCCAGTACATGACTTAAAAAACTTGAATATTTTAAAATATTGTCTTCAAGCATAGTTCAAGATTTAAAAATAAAAATTCTAACAATTTTTTAATGGACTGTAGATAAGAATCACTCATGAGTGTTTGTCTGTCTTATATTATGCATTAATATATTATACTGTTCCGTTATTACTAATACTACTTATCTACTGCTACAACAAGCCTACAACTACTATTGTCTACTACTACTACTTGACTACTTCCACTACTTAATAATATTATATACTTGTAAGTTATAATATATGGTAATACTTCGGTTGATCTTTGACCTTGAACGTAACACATATTATGGTGAGAGGATACATACTCCGGCGGCGACAGCGTATAACGGTACCCAAAAAGAAATAATAATATTATTCGATGTTAACAATTACACTGACGCACGATGTTAAGATCATATCACTACAGACGTCCTACTCTGTATAAAGTTGTTAAAATACGCGGTGCCGAGCGTACAGTATTTTAAAAACTGACCTATAGAATGATGATATTATATAATTTATAAAAAATACCTTCAACGCACTTTGTCGTCCGTAAAATATTAGGCTCTTAAACATTTAATTCTAACTTAACCCCTAATTTCAGCGGTTTTCAAAAATAAATATTGATCTTTTATAATTGTTATTATTGTTAACATCTACGAAAAATTATTTTGCAATATTATTATTCGTAGACGCGTTGAAATATAATGTGATTATCTATACGTTACATGACTTTTAATCCGCGAGTTTTTGACTACCGTCCGGAAAACCATGAATAATTTATTGTCCGAAATACGTACAGACAATAATGTGAACACTGAACATATCAATTGTTTCACTGTTACACATTATTATGACGAGCGTATACACATGCACTAACAACTTTCGAAACGTAAGAAACGAAATCGGTACGGTTTTTAAAAGCGCGGACGGTGATTATGATGTATAGAATCTGTACACATCGTGTCCGAAATTATTTCAAATATATAATATATAGACTTAATTAGGCGGTTAAATTTACGTCATATTAAAAGCGTACCTATCTACCAAGAGGACATTAACGTGCTCGTGCGATACTAATATTTTATTGTTTGACTTACCGATATAATGTTCGAAAACAAAAAAAAAAAAGTTTGAATACACCGGCTTGTGTCTAGGAGGTTTTTACTATGAGACAATTATTTTCAATACAATAATGTTATGTATGTTGATAATATTATTATTATATCTATTACCTACTTTCGTGCTATTATTATATTTATAATGTATACCTACGTACATTATCGTATTAGTACAGCAATAACGAGAATTTTGTTTTGCTTTCTTTTGATAATATTTAAAAAAAAAAGACCATAATAATATATTGTATCTACTATCTGTGCATACATTTAAATGTCGATTAAATAGATGCAAATTGAGTAGAACGTTTAACCTCAATAAAAATTATAAAAGTGTAAGCTATACGATTAAAAAAATAATCATAAAATATTAGTACACAGCAATAAGTAGCTCACGCTATGAAACATCTAAGTCAAGTAAATGTTTGTCTTCAATTTAGTTGTATTAAATAAATATCTACCCATCTATTATACATTTGAGAAATGCAGTGTGCATACACATAAATAGAATAAATTGAAGATAACAACTAGTAAAAAAAAAACAAGTGTGTCGTAAATTTGTGAATAATTGAGTTTCATGGACGATTTTTATCAAGCCGATTATTTCTTAAAGCAAAAATAATATGATCTTGGTTCAACATAGAGTTATATGTGTGAAAAACAAAACGCATTGTGAAACTTTTAACGCAAACAATCCGGTTTTTTTCACACAGTTTTTTTATAATATTTATAAAATTAAAAAAAAAAAAAAATACTTTCTACTAACAGTATTATGCCGCGTCTACGTGTATTTTAAAAATATGGAATTCTGAAAAGTGCGTTAAAATAATGCTATTATAATAATGAATTAATGTAGGTATTAAAAATTATAGTAAAATAATGCAAAACAAAAAATTATACGTTGTTAGAAATCTTTAGAAAATTGGAATTTTTTTTTCTTTATTATTATTATTAATATTCTGAATGAAGCGAAGAAAATATATTGATTTTACAATGATGAGTATTCTTTTTTTCAATACTGATTCTCATAAATAATTTCGTGTCACAGTCTAAATAGAAGATTTCTCAAACTAATTTTAATTAGAATCTGAGTGTGAACAATATGTTCATTATTCAAACAACCATCATTATATAAAAAATCGTGTGGACACGGTTTTATTTTAATGAATGTGGGTAAGTATAATATGCATAGTATATATAGAATATATATACATATAAAAGTATAATCGTAACATTAGTGCAAAAAACCACTGCATATGTATATTAATGATTTTCTATATCTATAAATTATTATGGAGAATTATTTTCGTAAAAAAAAAAAAAAGAAAAATATTTTAATTTACGTCTTATTGTGTCAAGAATAAAATAATAATATTATCTTAAAAATCGCACCATTATACTATCTTATCTATGAAAATATTTTTCAGCCTATAGCCTGTAAACTTGAACTATAATATTCAACCGAAGTCTATGCCCTCTAATTGAATTATTAATTTCTAAATCACTAAATTGAATCGTATAAAATGGATATAATTTTTCCGGCAAGTATTTGAAACATAATACCATATTCATGATATAATGTATTGTTGAATATCACGTACCAATTTTGTTTTATAAAAATATTATTACGCTCGCTTTTTTGAAGTGAACATACAAATTCACAAACATTCAGACGATTAATAAATATTATAATAAAATTATTTTAATGACAAATAATATGCCTGTAAACTATGTAGTGCACACATATTGAGCTATTATAATGTTCATCAAAAAGAAGTAAGCGTATTATTACTACTAGCACCTAGCGAACTTCGGTGTAAGTGAATCGAGTGTCTCCTTATAGTTAGCTATCTAATTTAGATAGCTAACTATAAGGATACCATATAAGGATACTATAGTTAGATACCTAATTTCAATGATATATTTGAAAAAAAGAAGGAAGAACGACTTATAAGGAACCTTGTATAAATTTATAAGTCTTTTAACTAAAAAAAGTTATCATACATAATTCAAAAAAAAACTTTAAAAATTTAAAAATTCTATAAATACCAAAAAAGACAAATATTTTTAAAATGTTAACTTGTCTAGTAAATACTTATGTACGTCATATAAATATTTAATGAAAAATATACAAGTCAATACGGTTATACTTTTTGAACTATAACAGAACAAAATAATCGATTTTGTCAAGAACTCGTTTCTTCTAACCTAACCTGATTTTCCCGTTTATTTTGAAAAGAGCTACCCTTGAAGTTAGAAATAAATAAATAAATATTTTTTTTATAAAACATTGTAAACCAATTGCGGTCAGTATCAACAATTTGTCAAATTTTTTTTTTTGAAATAGAGGTTGGAGCCACTTTTTTTAAGAGCTGGAATAAATTTTGAATATCAGTTGGATGAATGTGCGTACTTATTTCAGATATTTTACGTACACAATTTATGTACTATTAATTTATTAAAAATAAATAAAACTGCAAAGCTACGTATACAATTGATAAAAATGAACGTTATTATTGCATATTGAACGTTGTTAAAAAAAAAAATCACAATATCTGTGTATATAATTATATTACATATGATTGATTAATGAAGATTAATAATTAGGATATACCAGAATTCATAATTATATAATATTATGTTATTATATCAGAATGATAGAATTTTTTCCATGGTAATTCGTACATTCTCACTATGTTTAATATTCAATGTACAAAACAATAACCTTGGCTGTGTGCTTAATTAAACTAAACTGATCTACTTAGTTATTTTAATTTGTACTGAATACACAGTACATCAATCACCTAATATACCTATACTTAATAATTGTGTCGATTAAAAATTATTTTCATAGGTAGGTAATATTACTGTTATTATTATGAAGTTATAACCATTAATCAACAAAATGTCAAATCAAATTAATGTAATCCAGTGGAAAATTAGAACTCATGTATATATATGTATATATTATTCTTTTTACAAATTAAATATACTAAAATAAAAAATAAAATATCAAAAGTTTTTTAGTTAAAATTATATTAAATTATATTTTAAGTTTTATTGAAATATTTCTACTATATTTATACTTATGAATAGAAAAACTTTTTGTTTTATTTTTTTGTAATTATTGTTTATAAAATAATATTTAATTCTGGTTAGGTATTTTGGTGTTCATAGCAAAATCATATTAAATTAATTCAAGGTTAGTTGTAGTATTCATAATGATCTTAAAATACATAATATTATTACTACAAATCAAAGACATTCGAAAAATACCATCGTTATATTTTATTATTTCTATGTTTAAAATAAAAATATATTTTAAATTAATTTAATTTTGATTTTGAATAATTGTATTAGTATTCAAACTTATCTGTCATTCAAAGCCGTGCCATTTTTATTATAATTAACTGAATATGACATTTGTATTAATCTTATTACCTTTAAACCACAATATTACTCGATGAACAATACCTTAAAAAGTATGATCGATTTTGAATGTTATCTAAAAAAAATGCATTGTATGAGTTTATTTTTAAAACCTAGACATTTTTATAACTAACAAATTTACGCACTTTGATATTTTTCAAATTTATTTTTTCATTAATGTGAATATTTAAGTCAGAAATTACATTTTTCCCTATGTTAGAACTACACAAAGATGCAATAGTCATCACTTAGTCTAGATACGAACACAATAAATTGCATAACATTCACTGTACCTATATAAGTTTTTCATTGCTTAGTTTTTAATACCTACGTTATTCTTTATTACCTACTTATTGTAGTGCATAATATTATATCGATTTTACAGCAATGTGTATTTTGGAGAAAAAAATATAGGTAGACAGTCACCAGTCTAGTACTATGACAAGAATTGAAATCCGTGAAAATAGCCTGAAATTATTTAGTTGTCGTAGTTATAACTGTCTAACCCATATGTTATAGTAGCTATGACATATTTTAGCTACATACTATATTATGTACATAGGTACGTGGTCGTCGAAATATATAGACGCTTATTAATATTTGAGTTTACACGGCTTACAATTATATCAGTCTATTGTGTATATTAAATATTTATATGCACGTCGCATCGAGTTTGTTCTCGTTCGGTTTGGTTGTCAGGATTATAATATTATTACGCTATATACGTAGGTACGTTCAACAACGCGTTCGTTAGCCGGATGTGCGTTGTCAATGAATTACTTTCTCGAAATCGATTTGCCGATTAAACGGCCAAAATCATTTCTATTCGCAGTCGACTAAATCTTTTTATATGATAGCGGGGGTTTTTTGAAATGCATTTCTAATATTTCTGTAATGTTGCGCGACGAGTGATGGTTAGGCATTTTAGATACAATTGCGTGAAAACGGTCACAATACGTTGATTTATTATTATAATACCATCAATGTAATGTTAGATTTTAGCAGTCTGACTCGTCCGCACTAAAACAGCACGTATATTTGGCTAGTCCGTGTATTGACTATTGTAGATAGGTAATCAAACTAAAAAAAAAAAAAATCCACAAACGAGACGTGACTGTTGCCGATGAAGCGCGTCTCGATGTCGAAATCGATGTACCTACTATATCCTGTAATCGATTTTTCTCAATTTAAATCAAGAAATCTTCAACGTCATGGTACATATAGGTACCTACAAAACTTTAATAGTGTCTGGCACAAAATTATCCGAATTCTAGATGAAAATGTATAGACCAATGAGATTATTTATAATCCGCATACAATAATAATCTTTTATTCCTGTAGCCCAAAACCTAAAAACTTGTCTAACTATTTCAATACTATAGTAATGTAGTAGATATCAGCGATTACATTTTTAAAATGCATACATTATTAACTTTATTTATCACAAACATAGAAATAAATGTTTTACATTTTATTTTTTCATTAAAAATTAAATTTAAAATAGTTTTAACTAAAAACTAAAGCAATCAATAATTTGATTTAATAATTATACGTTGTATTAAAAAAAAAAAAAAAAAAAAAAAACATTAATAAGAAAATATGTTACTTATTGGTGAAAAAAAAAATGATCGACTGAAGTTGTTTACACCTTCAACTCTACAGAAAATATTATATGGATAGATATGGATAGACCAACATGTATTTGTGGTGTCAAATTTACTATTGAAAATAAAACTTAGTAAAAAAATTAATTCAATATAATTTCAGGAAAAAAAAAACTGATTAAACACTGCAGAGACACGAGTGGTATGATACAGACTACTAGGCATATACATATTATTTGAGTCATTCGTCATCGTGTCGGAACGTCAAAAATTCGCGAGAACGTAACGAAAAAAAATAACAAACAAACAAGCACTGATAAAAATACTTTAAAAAAAATAACATAAAAGTAAAAATTACTACGTTTATGTCTTATAATATTGTGTACTCACCGGTGACCACGATAATGACGAGTGTGCGATATCCTTACTCGTTCGTTAATTGCATTCGTCAAAAATGTTCGAATGCGACACCGGAAAATGAGACTGGCGGGATGTAAAAATTATACCGGTAAATAAAATCGCACGTGACGGTGAATTTAACGTCAGCGGAGACCAAGGAAAAGATAATGTATAATAATAATAGTATTAGTGAGAGACGCGATCTGCACGACACACAACACACGACTGTACGCGTCGACGTCGGTGCGCACACGACGACGATGATTATTACTTAGGATGCGATGCGTGGTTTGACGTGAGCGATCGGTTTCCCGTCCTGACCGTATGACCGTTTTTACATTCGCATAGTCGCATCACGTATTTGCAAGTAAATTTAGATTTTTGGATTTTTGTAGTATGAACATGTAAAATCGAAGATCATAAATCAATTATTGTAACTATTAATTGTTTTTTCCATATCGTTGAAAAACTGGCTTGTGACGATTAAAAACATTTACTTTTTTAATTTTTAATTAGGTGATCTTTTTCTACAATGTTTTTGTATACATTGAAATTCGAATAATCAAAACGAGTACTTTCCATGTGGTTCTAAAGTACATTCCATAAGGATAGTGTTTTTTACGGTGAAAAATTGAATAAAATAGAGACAGATATTATTTTTGTGTACTGTGTGTATTTAACATAGAATACTTATTAAAACAGACGTTAACCACTTATATCATAATTTTTTTTTTCAAAGCTAATATTACGTTAAAACATTAAATAGACTATTTTACCAGATAATATTTAGACCTCAGAATAAATTTATTTTTCCTGTTAGGTAGTAGTTATTTTACTATAAATAATCTACACAAAAACTACCTATTCAAGTGAATTTTTGTTTCAAGCATATTGACATTCTAAAAAATATAATCGGAATTAGAATTTAAACTAATTAAAACAAGATGATTGTTGAAAATATGGTCTTACAAAACTTACTTAAAACAATTAAAAAAACAGATTTCGAACAAGCTAGTGCTCAAGAACGGATTGATCACTGAATCTGCCCTGTGTATTACAGCTGCCGGTTTCCGTGTAATAACATTGTTATTATAGTCGCAATCGTTGTGTCTCGTCTGTTATTATATCTAGGCCAACAGATGAAAGTGTGTTCGTTTTGTACGATCGTCGCCATCGTTATTTTCTTGTTACGACAGGTTTGGCGGCTCTCTCGTGGTTTTGGCTCAGATCACGCGACCTCCTCACTCGTCGACAGATAATATTTATGATACACGATGCAAATCGCAGCAGTTAAAACCGCAAACCGATGGCCGTTTACGAATAATTTCGATCTATTTTGAAGTTATTTTTCTAGTTTTTTGATCTTTTCAAAATCACGATTGCATTACAACTGCCAGTAAATTTCATTGTTTGATCGTTATAGGTTTCTATTTTTAACCCTGTTCACGTTTTTGCGACGATATTAGTTCTAGATTGGCTGACCAAACGGGTTTTCCTATAAGATTTGTGCTCGCACAGCTTGTTAAAATTAAATCTAAGTATCACAACTTCCAATACCATTATGACCGAGAAACTATAATAAGTACCTACTTTACTACTACATAATATAGTATACCTCAGATAAATAATATTGCGTTGTATTGTTAATCCAATTATACTTTTTAAAATTTTTTTGGGGGGATCGTACTAAGTAAATATATATTTCTCTCTACTTTATTTATGCATTTATTTCATTGATAATATGTATACATCAATTACATTCACGATCATTCGATTATTAATTTACGTATACGGAGAACTTTGCTGTACAAGTATCGCGTATTCTATAATCTAAAATATTACCTATTTATTATACTCGGCATATTCCATAAATAAGTGGTACTATAAGGGGGAGAACGAACTATCTATCCCGCTTATAATGTTTTATAGTTTAAATACTTTTTTCCTTTTTTTTTTTTTTGTGCTTTACGTATTCTATTATTATTTATTAAATTGCTCATATAAATTTGTTGATGCTTGTATAGACCTCTTTCCTCTGATATTTTTACACAAGACACGCATATTATGCTAATAGTTCATTTACTAGTTCAACCATGCTCAAACTAAACGATTAACATAATATGTTAAGAAGCATTATTGTTAATTGTTAGCGAACAATATTTGTTCATTTAACAGTAAATGGGATATCTAATTATCGAAACGAAAAATTGTATTATATATTTTTTTGATGATTTATGGATTTTATTGTTATAAATAGCATATTATAATAATGAAAAATAAATATTTTAAATTTTAACTAACAAATGCAAATATTAAATAATAAATAATTAACAATGAAAATATATTAAAAAATACTTTTAGACCGTTGTCAATTTTCCACAAAACATTAATCTTTTAATTTTTGTCATTTAAATCCGACAACAATAAATATTATATTATATACATTTAATCTTTTTTAAGGATTTTAAATTCATTCACAATGTACCTATATTTAACGTTATTGACCTTTAAATGAAACATATTAAAACAAAAAAAAAATAATAATAAAAAATAAAAAATTAGAGTTGATTATTAGAATAACTGAACTAAGAAAACACTGAAAGAAATAGTAAATAAGTAATTTAAATAAATTTACAAAATAGGATTAATAAATAATATATAAACTAGTTAATAATATAAATTATTTTGTTTTAAGTTAAAAGCTAAACATTTTTTTTTTTAGGTTTCTAAGTTATTCTTATAGAAACCTAAAAAAAATTAAAATAGGTATATAAATACACAAACAATTTTTTAGATATCAAAGAAATATGACGTATAAACGAAATATTACGATTTTAATTATTTTATTAATCAAAGTCTCTCCACTGGGAAATTTTTTCATTTTGTGAAAAAAATGTTTTTTTTTTTTGTCTCATCACATTTACCAATAATAATTAGTTATACAATTAATCTACTTGTTTAAAAAGATTGTTTAATAAAAAATATTTCAAATTAAAAAAATATATATTTCATTGTGAATCAAAATTTTACCTATTTATAATGATTCGAAACTTTTTACCACCTGATTAAATTATAATTAATTATTGTGTATAATACAATAATAAAAAAAAGTTATTTATAGATTTAATCTATTTACCATGGTAATATGGTATATAGAAATTTGACTTAAATAGTTAATAATACTAAATAATATTATAACAATTACCGAGTAACATCTAATATTGATTTTAATGAGTGACATTTTTTGTATGAAATGATATTATAATGAGTTTAAATTTGACACTTTTATTACGGTTTTAATTTATTAAAATTAAAATTAAATTTGTAAAAGGATTAATCGATAAACGTGAAAGAAAAAGTAATTCTCAAAAATTATTATTAGTTAAGTAAATCGTAAATAATATTAACGGGGCTTTTTTGAGTTAAATGTTTATTACTCGTAAACGATTTATTGCAATGGTTATAGTTCGAAAGTAGAAACAAGTTTGACGATCGGTTTTGTAGGCCACAATATAATATTATGTACTGCAATAGTGTAGCTGTAGTAATGTTAAAGATAATAGTATAAATATTATATTAACATGTTTACCTACGGGTCTTGAATTTTTGATTAATATTGACATCACTTATCAGTTATCATACCTAATCCTTTGATTATCATATTTTAATAATTCAAATATATATTTTACTAAATTATCTAGAACAGAATAATTCAATCTTGTGTCAAAGACCAAAGTTGTTTTTTTAAAGATTATCAAACCTAAACCCTATCAAATTTACTCATTTATAATATAGGAAACGGTTTTTATACCAAATGCATTTCTCAAACGGATTAGATATTGTACTATCAAGCTGCATCAAAAAAACATTAAAATAACAAACGTAAATAAGTTATAAATTACAACCCAATTATTGTTCAGATCTTAGACTTTCTCATTGATATCTTAAAACCGCATAATAAAAAAAATTAAAAAAAAAATTACCAATCGTCTTGGATCAGCTAATGTAAACTGAAGTTCATGTATCAACTTACTATACATAAAAAAAATCAGCAATTAGTTAATTGACGGAAAACAATTAAATACCTATCTAATAATAGTGATGATTCTTTTAAAAAAGAATAACCAAATATTTCATAGCAATATTTTTATAACGAGGCTAAATTAAAAAAATGAGTTCACCATGAATAGATTGATTCTAGATGTGCTGCTGTATGACGATCAATAATATTTTATAAATTAAAGTTTAAAATAGGGTATGGATCCAAAATTAAAATAATATTATTTGAATTTGAACTTTTTGAAAATATAGGAACCGGAATCTTAATGGAAGTTTTTTTCTCAAGGGCATAGGTTTGAAATTAAAAAAGACCTTAGATATTCAACTAAAAAACTATTAAATAAATTGGTTATTCGCGAAAATTGACATAGTAAAAAATAGTCATCTCTAAAAAGATTTTTATCAAAAATTAAAATTAAACATTAGAAAAGTTCTATTCAATATTATTATGTCAATACGTTATGATGTCGTTGAATTATTTTAATAATCATTTGGTACTCATTATATCAATGCAATTTTGCATTTTTTAATGATAATAATATTTATTGTTTAAGTATTCTATATTTTCCAAGGGTCAAAACTGTTCAAAAGTTTTTAATTTATCTATCTATAAAACGTACAATTTGATTATATTATACATATATATTAAGGGGTCGCTACTACTACAACAGTATGACAGTGCACACAAATTTTGTAAAGGGGTTTGATATAGGCAATTTTAATGACATTAAAAAATAATATAAACATTTATTTTATTAATAATTATTATACTAATCTTATTCGAAGTAACATAAATATTCTTGTATCCACGAGCGATGTGTCAATGTTATCTCTCATTTTTATGACTTAATAATAATAACATTGGATAGAAAGCCGATTGAAGTATATTTTCATTATATAGAGTTCAAAATGTATAAATTATACCTATGTATCAAGTTGTTAAGCTTGAGTTTAAAAAAATAAACATTAGTGATTAAAAAACAAAATATTATAATATGCAATATTGTATTTACAAAATATATTCTAAAACATATTTTTTTCAAAATAATTAAAATTTCATTGTTATTTTATCTTTATTTCATGACATTATACCATTATTCAATCAGTAATATCTCTTTTTTTATTTATGTATACATTTTGTGAATTAGAATTTTTAAATCCTGTAACCTGCAATTCTTAAGGACTATACAACTCTAAGAATAAAAGAAAATTATTACGTTTCAAAATAGTTGGTTAGTTTTAAATAATAGTGACTTTTTTTTATTATTATTTTAGAACTTCAGAATTCAAACAACTCTTTGTGTATTATACAAATATATATATTCCAAGGGTTTTAAACCTGTGCATGGAGGCTATAAGAAACCGTGCCAGTTGGATCCATTAATTGATCCGAGGCCGTGCAAAGGTTATTAGATTATACAGGTTGCCATAGAGTCGTATAAATATTTTCTACCTTTCACAGCTTCTACTTTTTTTCAAAATTTCGGAATGAGTTATCCTGTATAATGTAATAACTTGACAACAGCAATGTAGAAAAATAAAACAAAAATTATATTATTATAATAATTATTTTTCACGATATTATAATATATTATAAAGTGTATACGTTATACGATAAGCCGATTCCATATGATATAATTACATGTTTAGTTCACTTTTAAATAAAGTTAGATTAAACAATGTGCATTTGTTTATTTTATTATTATGTCTGGTGGTCAGTGCTTCTGCCAAAACTATTTATAATTATATTTTTAAGATGAATTTGTAGAACTTTAGTAGATCTATAATAACAGGCAGTGCTATCGATCAGTAGGAGTACAATTTGAGAGTTAGAACTTAGTACAAAATATGAAGAAAAAACGGTTAGTTAAGGATAAAATTTGGATTAATATTATAAGACCTGTAAGAAGTTTCAGAATGTTTTGTTGAATAATATAAGATTGGAAGGGTCAGCATACTATTGTAAATATACTGGTTATTTAACTAATACTCGTAATTAAATTTCCGAAAATAGTATGTTTTCTCCAATAAAATGGCCTGTTTTCAGTAATTATTATGAATTTTTTCATCCATGTTTAAATGAAAAATTCTATAGATATATTATACACGATTTAATACATTTTTAAAAAGTTTAATTTTAAATGATTTAAATAATACGTTTATTAAAATCAATACTTGCAGCTTAAGTATGTAAAAAATGATTGGGTGTAATAAAAAAAAAAATATATATTAATACATCAACCGCAATAGTAGAGTATAAAAAAAAAATAATTTCAAAATTACATTAAAAAAAAAAAGTATGTAACAAATAATTAAAAAATTATGATTTATAGAATTGTTAAAAATAATTAACC
This sequence comes from Aphis gossypii, assembly GCF_020184175.1. Taxonomy (NCBI): domain Eukaryota; kingdom Metazoa; phylum Arthropoda; class Insecta; order Hemiptera; family Aphididae; genus Aphis; species Aphis gossypii. Next base: position 81,711,691 of record NC_065531.1, read on the forward strand.
ATACTATGTAATATTATCGTAATACAATTTGTATTATTATCAAGTTAATTTAATTAAAATTACATTTTTTGAACTTAAATCAGAAAATAATGTAAAATACATTTTTGGAGGTCAATGAAAACTACGCCTCCTTATGGAAGCGCCTTGGCAACTCTAAATAGTTCTCAAACTATATTTTAGACAAGTAAGTGAAATTTGGTGGAAGCAAAAATCAAGATTTTTGATGGAAACAACTTACGCTTCGTCCATGGACATCAGCTAGGTTTGTACTAATACTATAAATATAAATACAAGATAGTCGACGATTACTGTTCATTTAGATGTTCATGAAGATATTACGGTGAATTAGATTTTTAGGTACTTATAAATTATACTGATGGTAACAGTGGATGTACTTAATTGGCCGATTGGTTTTGAAGCTACTTGAGAGAACGTCTTTGTCGTCGTGATGCATATTATTTTAAATCGTTACGTGACCTAAACCATATCGGATTTTTCGTCATAGTTTACTTAGCTTCAACCTAAGAACATAAATAATGTTCCGTTATAATTTAGTGGTCTTCGAAATTCTGTTTTCTTTAATAATACTTCTTTTTCTTGTTGTGCGTGAGCTGAATTTTTATCCGTTTATGTTCGCTTTACAACTTCATTATGAAGTGTTGTGCGTTTGCCATCGATAATCTTAGTTTTAAACACTCTTACAAAATTGTTGTGGTGAATGCACAAGTATACAATTTGGGATAATAATCGACTACTGAATTGAAATATCAAGTTTCAGGTCTATATCTATAAAACATCTATCTAGAAAATTTAGGACGGTGTAAAATTGAAATAATAAAAAAAAACATTCTTAGAATAATAACTATTTCCATATAATATAATGATAAAATTACCTACCAATTGATATTTCTTGTTGACTCATAGACCATTTAAATTCATCACTCTAAATTTGCACCCATTTAGTATACTGTATGAAAATATATTATTTATAATTAATTAATTTTTAAGTATATTATACAGGTCGTTAGCTTACCAAGAATAGAGAACCAAGAAATTAAAGTTTCTTCAGACTAATATTAAAAAAATATTATTGGCAAAGGCTACTATTTTTATAATTTAAAAACAAAATAAAGCTATACAGTCTAAATAAATTATTTCAAATAAATTATTGTAAAAACATAACGATTTATTTGAATTTCAGATTCATATAAAACTTATAATGGGTTAGAAAAGTTGATTTTTATTTATTGATTTCCTATTTTAAAATAATACGGCTGAAAAGCATTAGTGTGTAGTCACTCTTCCAAGTTGAGCATGATGAAAGTATACAGCTCCAAATAAAAATTATATAGTTATAAATTTTCATTTGAAAGTGTAAGCTATAAAAACGATCGTACTATTTAAGTTTGAACAACAACAAAAATATGTGTAACGTGTATGTGTTTATACCCCTTTATGAAAGGTTTAATAAAAATATAATACCTACATAATATTCTATTGTTGTATAGTATTGTCATGGTAGTTACGGTCACAAGATTATAGATTTTAGATGACTTTTACATCAAAATATCATGGTTAAGGATGAATGGCATGACTGAAAATTTGATATTGTCATTATAAAAATCACAAATAAATAAATGATATTGTGCGGTAAGAGCATTAACCCATGTAATTAAAAATTCGAAAATTATAGTTGGTAGTAGTTCGATTTTTGTAATAACAATATGGTAATATTATAAGAGTATGATATTATTATAATTTATTATAGATGATGTATAAGTTGATTGTCATGTCAGTATTATGATTTATTATTATCATCATCCATCATTAAAACACTTATTTATTATACTCGTGGACTTGTGATGATAACAAAAATAATTGTTTTAATATGATATCATTAAAATACAAGATGTATTGATTAATCTGTATTGTATAGTACTTTAAAGTATACCTATAATATATTTTGCTATCACCAAATTAAAATTTTCATATTTCTCCACTAAAAAAAAAAAAAAGAAATTGGTTATATTTTTAGAAAATACATAATACCCTAAAAATAATACTTGTCACGGTGACTTTATTAAGTATAATAATAATACTAGATAACTGATATTTTAATACTGTCACGTAGTAAGTAGCACTATAATAACTGGTGTACTGCTATTTCCAAAAACATTCATGTCTATACTTAAATTTTATCTTTGACACACCTTTTAAAAACATTTCTTATACGATGGTTGTAAGTCTAAAACACGTTTGAGCATTAAAGTCTATAGTGTTTATCTATTATATTATTACCTATATATTATGCAGACGTGTAGTTAAATTATGTGCGTAAAATACATAAATATTTATGTAAGTTGTATATAACTATATAAGCTTGCAAGTTAAAAAATAATTTATTATGAAGCCAGCACGACGATCTAAAATAATGCTAGTGGCCTTTGAGTTAACTCATTAGCAATAAAATTACAATATTTAAAAATGTTAAAATATACAAGTATAATAATATATTTATATATTATTCAAATTTTTAAGCTAATAATATAATATATAAAAAATATTGCAATTATATTTTATGACATCAAATTTTATATATTCTTATTTATCACACTAAATTAGATAGTTGTATTTAATATAAATATTTCACGAGTACAGAACAATTAAAATGATTCATTAACATGTCATTTAAATTTATTTTTATTACGCATAAACATTTTTAAATTCTATGATTTTTTTTTTTTTTGTTCATTTGTTTGAACCTCGTCTGTTTTAACACATAGTGAACCATGGCCATATATATATATGCATTATATTTTAATTAATTGTTATGCACTCATTTACATCTTTCAAAAGAATTATAAAATTAACTATCGGTTATTCAGCTTAACGTGAAAATTGAATAAAATAAAATATATTGATGGTTATAAGTTATAACAATAGTAAAATTATACATAGGCGCTTATTTCTTACGTCATGAGTACTTAAATAGAACATTTTTAGCACGTGCATATCTTTAAAGCTTTCTATAGTTTATTTATTTATTGAGCATAGATTTATATTTTAGATATGTTATGTAAACTTTTAAACAATAATATATTATTGTAACAACCATACTATTTTTCAGCAGTTTTTGTTTTCTAATCAAACTGTCAGTCAATGCAGTAGTCAAAGTGTACGGCAGATTTTTTTTTGTACCTTCATTTACACGTATAAAGTATAATACAATATGTTCAACTGACACTTCAGATACGACGTATAATATTATAGAAAAATACTGTTTTTTAGCTGATTTTTAGATGTAATATGTTATAAAGTGTAGTATATTATAATATATCGTATTATACATATTATACAATACAGTATTTGTTCGTTTTATTTTCAGTCCATATTTGAAAATAATATATTCATAAAAATTGCATATTATTTATTTTATTTAGTATTTTTTTACACATTTAAGATAAGTCATCAAATAGATAAGTTACAGTGTTGAATAAAATATGGATAAAATTAATTGATGGCTTATAAACATAATAAATTTCATATTTTTAAAAGTTAATAAATCCTCTGAAATAATTTATTAAAATCGCAAATACTTACACGATATTATGTTCTATTTATATTTAGTTTTATTTCCTTAACTTGATAATTAAATATAATTTGAGAATAATGTTAGTTTGAAAAATTAACTATGATTAAACATTTAAATATTAATTATATTATAATTTTGATACGTGTTGTACTAACACGTATTACGATAAATCGTATAAATAATATAATATCATCGGCATAACATATTATATATATTTATTCAAAATTATAAATTCCGTTACACTGTTTTGTGATGCTTTAATGTAGGTTATATTTGTTGTTGTATTTTATAACTCATTTAAAGAAACCTTAATTCGTCAAAGTTTATAGTAATTATGTGAATAACAACTTAATTTACCATAACTGTGAACCGTGGTTAATTTAAAAGTTGATATCATTTATACCGAATAAGCATATTTATTGTTTATTTTATTATTTTATTTACAACTATATATAGCAGGTAAGTCAAATAAAAACAAAAATCTTAGGCTTTTTTAAATTAAACGTAGATATTAATATTTTAATGTAATAACGATATTGTAGACTATCTACCTGTAAAATTATAACATCAACTACAACTATACTTATTAAGTCAAAATGACAATTTTTCGATTTCTAACTTTCTTTGACTTCATATTCTGACAAAAAAGTACTATATTATATTAGTTAAAAATTAAAATTTTAATGCACAAATTCAGTTGATTACTAATTTTAAATGCCATATAATTTGTGGCAAACGATGCAATTTTCAAACTCCATAAAATACGATAGTATAATGAATTGTATTGTTGGTGTCAATATAAAGATATAAAGATATAAAGATATTAAGATATAATAATTTTTCTGATTTTGTAAAAAAATATTCTATATATTTTGTTCATTTATATTTTTTTATAATTAGCTCTTATTTTTTACTTACAGTACGAATAAATTTAAAAAAAAAAATTATTGAAAATGCCCATAAAAAATAAAATTATTTATACGTTTTACATCAAACAGAACAAGTCTTAATTTTTTATCATGATATGCGAGTTGTCAAAAACCAATCTTAAGCTATTATATAGTTTTAGTTTTAACCCATAAAAAGAGGAGAACTATAAACATTTAACACCGTTTTTTATATATTAATGTCACTTATATAAACACATAAATTACTGAAAATAGGCTATTAAAATTTTTTAAATTTAAAATAAATTTCTTCACACTATCTTTCATGATACGAAAAAAATTAAATTATATTATTATACCTTTTATTCTTATAGTGACAATTTAGTCTCTTAAACTATAGTTTTTTCTGTATAAAACTGCTTTAATTTTGTAATAATACAACATTAACATGAAACTAACAAAGATTATTTATAAGTTACATTAAATTAGTAAAAAATATTATGTACTTATTGTACTCGTATTTAACATTTAGATTTTTTTTTAAATGATTAATCTCATAAAACTCTATAAAAAGGCAAGTATTCTTAATAAAGTTTTGAAACCATAAAATTGGTTTCAAATGTTTAAGAAAATAGTCAATAAAAAAAAAATGGATAGGAAAATTGCACAAGTTCACGGATAATTTGTTATTTATTAAATAGGATAACAAATTATACAAACAACATTGTTAGTTCATTATTATTATTTCCATATAACATAATAAGATAGAAACATAAATAATAGTTTACAACATAATTTATACCTACAGACTTTTTTTTTTTAATTTTTTAAGGTAGAATTATATATATTTTAAAATAAAAACTGTTAATAGTATCATTCAAACGTAATAGGTCACTTAAAACAACAAAATTAAAGTAATAGGTTAGTTTTATATTATTATATAATATAATTTATATGTCTTAAGAGTATAGTGTTAATTGACGGCGATTTCCGTGTATAAACAGTGTAATAATAATATTAACTACGTACAGTACGCGTATATTTCATTTTTTTTTCTTAGCGAGGAAACATAACAAACAACAATAACAATGAGAAACAAAAAATAAAGCTCGCTCAAACACGATGCGTGAACCATCATAATATGTAGTTCGATAAACTATTACATTATACATTACACAGCGCTGCGTATACGTAAGTTAAGACGGATAGATAGACATAGACACTTTTACACTTTTCAGTTTATGAAATATATAAATTAATTGCTTGTTTTTTTTTTTTTTAAAACATTTGAAATAATTATTTACCATTCATAAACTATAATATTAAACGATTATTACAGAAAAAAATCTAATCAGATTTGATGCTAATGATTTGAGAAAGTGTAATCATATTTTTAATAAAATTAACATCATCAAAACTGTAGACATCGCAAAAATAAAAAGTTCTGAAAAGTAGGTTAAAACAAAAATGTAGTTCGAAAACCATGTCATTTAATACATTGAAAATGTCCATTTTTAAAATTAATACTAATGTGTAATTGTGAACAAAAATAACTATAGTTAACATTTAGGTATAATTGTAATGCATACCCATAATATCTATTATATTATCCATGTATTGGAGTATTGGAGAAACAATGAAAATTCCATAAAGTCGATGTTATAATAAACTTCAACATAAATTGTATGAATGATATACGTGAATAATTTATAAGTAATTAAAAATTTGAAAAAAAAAATTAGGTAAGTGACAAAAATTTAGTTTTTTTTTATGCCACAATATTATGATATTATTCTTTTTATGAAGCATACAATTAAAAAAAATAAGCACTTCGACTTATAAATTCAATAGATCCATCAATCAAAACCACGCTAATGGTATGATATCGTAATAAAATCGCTTTTTAAATATTTATTATAAAGAACTGAACTATAAAAATGCCAAACAATTAGCAAACGTTCATGTAAATAATGTTTTTATGTAAGAAATTAAAACAGAGTATCTACCCACACATACACACGAACACACAAACAAAGGAATAATTAGAAACTATTTAAATCAATATCAATACAACAATAGCCAACTGATATTGTTTTCGAATGTGACTTATTCTCTACACGGACGGCATACGTTCAGTGCGAATATTGGCCGGTAACGAAAAACGTGAAAACAAATGATAATGATAAATCGGGAAAAATAAATTAACGCAGTATTTTATTGCGAACGATTTATTACCTAGTCACAACATCAATTTGTAAGAAGTGTTTATCGATTATCCATCGGTTATTATAGCGCTTACGGTTTTATTGCGGGGAGAACAATTTCGATATGACTTGACCAGGAAAATCATCATCGCAATCCCTTATGTACAAACACGATTTCTCTAAAAGTACATTCGAGCATAGTATTGATACTGCTCTGAACTAACTATTATATTTTTACTATAGACGTGTTAAGATATCTCAAACAATAATCGTTTTTATCCTTGACACTTTTAACGTTTGCGCGTGCATAGAAGATAATACTAAACAATACTATTGTACGACTACGAAAATGTGTAAAGTTCGTTTTGAAAGCTTGCACGTACCTACATAATTATATTTTATTGCATTGCTTTGTTTCGAATTCGTATTATTCAATAGTTATTATTTGCCTGAAGCACATATTCTCAAAACTCTATAATTTTACGATAATTAGTGACTAAATAATAAATAATTTAATATAAATAACAATGAACGTCAAATAAGACTCTAGTGAATTGAATTATCTCTCTCTCTCTCTCTCTCTCTCACCCTCTCTCTCCCGCTATCCTTCTCTTTCACACTTACATTATGATCTTAATTATTGGAGTTTTCAATGTTTCTCTAATTTAAAGCATACACGTATTAAAACAAACAATAATTGTAAATCTCGAATTAAATGACATTTTCTAATTATACACGTACAGCTGGTGTTAATTTGATTTACCTTTTATGTTACGCTATAGACTAAGTGTTAATTAAACATTTCGAAAAGGATAAATATCACGAGCCCAATAATAATAACATACAATGTGTTAAAATATACGTGTAAATGACAAAGCGCCATATTTAATTATATAAAATATAGGCCAAGGACGATGACCTATACATGATTGTCCAAACATTATGTACAAGCATACTGATTGATGCATTATCCTACGAATATAATACTTCAGACTCTGAAGGTGTAATAGGGTCATTTAATTGCCCAGTTCTTGAGCACTGCTACGCCTTATATTAAAAGTAATATATTAGGTTTCCGCGTCTGTGTTCGATTGGATTTTTAAAAACATTTAAAAACATATTACTCATTTTCCGAATCAACGTTCGTGACTAGAAATCGCTAAATTATTATTACTAACAAAACTCTCCGATCCGGAAACGCTGCTAATGTTAACACAACAATGGGATTAAACAATAATAACGTGTGCAATTTAAAACAAGTATGACTGAACGATTTTAAACATATAGTAACAATAATGATATTAATATTAACTATATAATAAACTAACGCATTATACATAATATCGAATATAATTAACGCACATATTTTTGTCATATATATATATATATACACACAATACGTGATATGATAATAGTTTAATTTAAATATAACATTCTAAATAATGTGTTGTTCTATATAATAATTATTGTATAATTTTTAAGTTGTATATGTATAATATATAATATTTATGTACATCTCTATATATTTTATAATAATGTTTAAAACCAAATATACAACAGTTTATAGAGCTAGACTTAAAATACGAATAGTAATTAATAATTATATCACAATAATAAATGATTATATTATTTACCCTGTGTAACACCCTCGGAATAAAAGGGAAAGGTATTATTTAACTTTTTTTTTTTTGTGTGTGTATTTGGTTGTTGGTAACTTTTAATCACCCTCGCGAAGGTCTTTTCGTTTTAACCGACTCAAGTTTTCAAATGCGAAATGGAAATGTAAGGCGAAATAAATGTTTAGAAAAGAAAAGAGTGTGTTCGTAATATATATATAAGAATAAAACATGCTAAACGTGTTAAGTGCATAGTATTGTGTATTCTAAAATCGCTTGTGTGTGATTATAACACGAAAAACCGGGCCACAACAACTTTTATTGGTGCTCTTTAGAAACAAATATTGATTTTTTGTTTGTTTTATTTTTACCATTAATATAAAACTGTTCATCGATCGAAAATCTTTATTAGAACTATTTATTTATAACTTATTAGAAAGATAATATATGTTAAATTTCTGCAAAACGTAAACTATAATGCCAAACACGTCGAAAACCCACTAGCACCTAACTAAATCAAACCGCAGCCGAATATTAAATGAAATAAATAATTAAACTATTAATTAAACACCTACTGCTTACTACTGCACTTATAATATAATATTCCGACTGATTTATTACGTTATAATATTTCGTTTATATTCCTGAGATCATTTTTGGGGATGATGATGATTAGTAGATGCTGTTGGAGGGGGATCTGTGCCATATGGATGGGTAGAGGTTGACGGTGTTTTGGTCGAGTGTACGAATTATTGTTTATGTAAAATAAAAGTATTAATAACGACATAAGGAGCGACGACAGTATACCTTAATAATATGGCACGTTAAATATTGAAAAAGGCATGTACGCGTGTGGATTACCGGTAGTCGTATAGTATAATTCCTCTAGTTTCATTATTTATCACTCTTGAAATTACACGAGAAAGCCATTATAATAATTACGTCTCAAACGAGCACCACGATAGTTATTACGTATTGCATATTATGATAGGTGTAAGTCGTCAAACTTTCATAATTTGATCGACTGAAAAAAACATACTTTTAGGACGAATTAAATTTGTTGGAAGCAGAGGGTAAGATAAAACTGAAATCTTAAAAATATTTGAAAAATTATTTTTAAATTCCCCCTCTCACAACAATAATATCGTATCGGATCTCTGCTTGTGAATTAATTTCTCGTGTAGACGATTTCTATGTATTGCGGTAGATATTATTATCGTATTACAATATTATTATGTTTATCACGTAGTGGATTTAGGAGCACAAACGGTGGATTACGAACGTTTATGGTAAAATTCAGATAATAGCAATAATATTATTGGATTTATGTAATTTGTCATAAAACCAACCAATACTTTAGCAACATCTATAATTATTAATTTTGGTAATTTACACCACTTTTTAAGTGTATAATTTGTGCCAAAATACATATTGGTAAAAGAGCATTATATAATCTTAGCTATCTTTTGATTACACAAATTATAATTTTTACTCCTTTAAAATGAAAAGTTATTTTATTAAACTTCTATATTAACATATTATATTTTTTTAAATCATTGATAAATCAAGTTTATTTTAGTATATTAATTTCAAAAAAGTTATTAAAACGTATATAATTTAAAAAAAATAAAATAATTTTATTTTATTGTAGGGATTCTGTGTAAAAACTTAAAAGTGAAATTTAAGTTGATAATCTAATATCTGAAAATCGGGAATATATTTTGTTGCAATTTATTGTTTATGTTATTGATAGATTATGTTATTTTTTCACGTTTTATATGCTATAATTGATGAAAGCATGGTAAATTGATCAGATGAATTCTAGCAATTTAAATTGAAAGTGTGACATAGATTACAAATGCTATTTTGTATTCTGTTATGGTGCAGATTACCAAAATTAATATTTATACCCATATAGTGCTGATTTCATACTCCATTAAATGTATCTTATTGTTGATGCAAATTACAATAAATTGGTACAAAACACCATCTCCCATATTGATCAAATTATTGATTTAATACTGATTACGGTGATCAATATCGTTGAGTGTATGCATCATAAAATTAAAACAGTAGTGTTATTTAAAAATATTTAATGATATTATAGTAATTTACATGAATTGGAAATTGTGCAAAAACAATATAAGGGTCTTTAATAGTGTACATAGCAAGGCAATCCATAAGACACGAAGTGGCAAGTGGCTTTCTTATCTGTTCTGGACAGACACTGACGACTGTAATTGAATATTTTCCTACTTAAATTATTCTTTATTACCATTATTATTTTTTTTTTTTTTAATAACAACAAACTATAATATTCAACAGTTAAATCATTTTTTCAAGAAAATTCTGTAATATGCATACGGTTCTATATGTAGAAAAACACCACTATAATAACGTTCTAAAATAATTACAGCCGTGACAAGATTTTTCAAATAAAAAACTGATAAAATATAATATTTTAATGGTTGCAAGTTTGAATTCAATTCAAATGGTATGACTATGAAATATTTTATAATTCCGTTTTGATAACGTGTCTGTAAATGTACTGACATTTTAGTTAGCCTTATATAATAAGTTATCATCTAATATGATTTTATGTCATAAAACAGACTTTTAAGGGTTTGAATTTATCTTGGTCCCACGAGGATTTAGCAAAATTCATTTTTAAACAATATTAAATGTATCGTTATGTTTCAATTCGATCGCAGAAGTAAAGACATTTTCAGATAAAGAATTTTATTAGATAATCGAACTTGCATATACGTACTATCGCAAATAATAGGTTTTTTTTAAAAAAAAAAACTATAATTAATTTAAATGGTGTTGGCATTCTGTTCGATGTCAATAAATCAATTTGCAATGGTTATACCTGTCATAACGATATTACCTATGTCCTATATGGTATAAGAAATGTGTAGGTTGAGGCTAAAAAATAAGTTTTAATTATATCATACCTTAAAAACCAAATTTTTGTTTATGGAAAATCATAAAAAATGTATTGTTTTGTTATAAATATATGCCATGTTCACATTTTAGAAAAGATGAATGGCATGTACTATGACTCATGGCATTGGTTAAATCCTTTTGTACGAATTTGCGTTCATTCTATGACTGAAAATAATTCATATTTTCATAATCACTGATTTGATTCGATTACGAACAAACTTTCGTGAACAATAGGTATAAGATAAACAATAACACGTATATGAAATCAAATGTGAACGCTATTAATTGAACAGAGCATGTCTTACGCGTACGAATGAATACGCAATTGCAGTAAATAATATTATTATCGAGATTTGTCGTAAGAGTTTACGCGCATACCAGAAACCACCAATTGTTATTTCGATAAATTATTTATTGTCACTGTGTGTTACGGCAATACGTAATAACGATGCAAAAGAATTCGAACAGATTTTCGTCAAATTATTATTTTCACGTCTGAACGTCAAAGCGATGTAATAACATTATTGTATGACATGTGATGGCATTATGGTATCATTATATTCATTGATTAATCAAAAACCGTATTTTAAATAATCAAGCCAGAAGTTTTTGCGTAATATTATCGTGTGTGGTATTATTACAATGTTTTGCCTTATTTTGTGAAAAACTTTTTCAACGACATCATTGCAAGCGTAAGTTGAGAAATAAAATATACAAATTTATTTACCCTTTGAAAAATATATCTTTGAACGACACACGTAATTGTTATTGTTGTGATCAATTCCGCGTAAAATTGAATAAGAAAACAAAACGTTGGGAGTGTGTTTAAAAGTGAGTAAAATTTAAAATAAATAAATAACAATGGTAAAATTACGAAAAACAAAACCAACGATTTTAAATTGTACGCTGAAAAAAAAATAAAGTGTGCATAAATCACTATAGCCTATAACTCACTAGAATAAAATTCCTTGCGCCTTGTTTAATTTATGTACTACACGCACACAATATGTTTCGGTCTACTTGAGGTGTTAATTCTTCGCGTATTTTTCCTATTCAATTTAAATCCCTCTAACAACGACGTGTAACCGGTTTTTAAATTCATTTTTACATTGCATTTTTTTCCCTATCCACTGTATGATGTGACCGGAAATCCAACGACACGGATCGATCTGGAATGGAAACGTTTTTTTTTTTTGTAATCTAATTTTCACCTAACTAAAATTTAATAAAAAATACGTAGTTAGGTGCATCAGTAAGTTGTGTGACGATATTAATATTACGTGTTAATACGAACATCACTCCTCCGATTCTTTTTTCTACATAAGATCCCACGATCTTCTACCTCCCTGCAGATCATTTTGCATTAGTATATCCATCACCAATGGCGCTGGGCGCTTAATCGTCAAATATTACACCAGGACAGTCGACGTACCCCGTAACGGGAAGTTCATAATATAGTTAAGATAGATTAGAAGGTTAAGGCGGTTAAGGGCGAGAGTTCAGCGACAAGAAAAAGCACCCTGTACTGCACCACACCGATACTATAATAATAGTATAATATTATAATATCTGTGGAGGTAAAATAGGAACCAGGACGTAATAGTATTATAATATTATATACGTGAAAATGCGTTCGGAAACGAATTTCGGGCGGCGACGAAAACGCGGGCGAAAGAAAACACCGTAACGAAAAAGAAAAAATATACAAACGGACGCCCGGTAACGTTTTCACGCACATATAATATATGCGTATTATAATGGTTTCGTGAAATCTCGACCTACAAGTGTGTCTGCGCGCGCGCTCGTGTCCGTGCGTGTTCAGTCTTGTCGTCGTCAAACGAACGGATGGAACTTAGGGTTGGCGACGGAACCGGAAGCGTCGGCCGTCGCCGCAGCGGTGGGCGCCATGTCCGTCATTTCGATGGACTCGCGGCCACTGCCACCGCCGCCGCCGCCGGCGTCGTCGTCGTCGCCACCTCCGCCGCCGTCGCCACCGCTGTCCTCGCTGACGGTGGCCACCAAGGGGTTGGCCACGGTGTACCACTCTCGCGCGTCGTCCCTGCCGGCCGGAGGTCCGTCGGCAGTGGCGGAGGCGGCTTGGTCGGAGACGGCAGCAGTGGTTGCGTCGGCGACCGGTAGAGCGCGCGTTTGCCGCGGCGGCGACGAGCACGACGATGCCGCCGAAGACGACGAAGACGGTGACCGGTCGTTCCGCCGCCTTCCGACGGCGTCGTCGTCGTACACGGTGACGGCCACGTGGTCGCTCTCGCTGAGCCACTCGAGCACGAGTGACCGGTGCGCCTTGACGAACCGCTCGAACACGTCCACGCCCGAGACGTCCGTCTGCACGGCCACGTCCGCGGTGCTGGCCACCGACGACCTGTGGTAGTACCGCGGCTGCTGCAGCTGTTGCTGCTGATGTGGCTGCGGCGACGACGTGGCGTGCTGCTGATACGTCAGGCACTGCTGCTGATTGGTCTGCTGGTACGGATGCTGCTGGTGGTGCTGCAGTTGGTGTTGGTGGTGTTGGTGATGGTGGTGGTGGTGGTGCTGCTGTTGCTGCTGCTGCAGATGGTGTTGGTGGTGCAGGTGGTGCAGGCCGTACTGGTGGTGCAGGCCGTACTGGTGGTGCGCCGGGCTGTCGTACACGGTGCCGTCCCAGCCGAACACTTCGGGCGGGTGCGACGAACTCCGCTGCAACAGGGCCATCTGCGGCCGCTTCACGTTCTCCGGTAGGTCCGGGTTCGACCTGGCCGGCAACGGGTACGGATACCTCACGCTCGAACTGGTCGTCGCCAGCTCCTGTAGCGCTTGTATGGCGTTTTTCACCTGAAACAGTGCAAAGGTCGCTCCGAGTTAGACGTCACGCGTATGCCAAACGCGACGCATATTATTATTATAAAATCGATGAATCTAATCTATCACTCTAATTTGAAATAATATCGACAGTCGATGGGACGACAATATTGTAATATTATAATGATTTTAAAATATATATTATGCATACGTAGGTGAACGGTTTTTGTGGTGACGGTGGTCGAGGGAGCAAAAATCGATTGTTACAAACATTTAACTTGACCTAACCTAAGGTACTCGACAATGATATCATTTGTCAATTTCATTTAAAATTTGAATTTTTTCATATAAAACCCAGGAATCCCGAAACTATTCGAGTATCGAATAATACCTATTATTAACTATTAAATGTACTTTCTAAACAAATACACGAGATAAATAAGCATAGCGGATGAATGATTCATAGCAGTAAGTCAACAACTCGTATATCATAATATAGGTATGCAATTAGAGCGTAATATGTATTATGATAATATGGGAAGTATATAATATTCTAAAATCATAAGATTCTCAATACGATGTATGGATTATACACATATTATTATACGAGTGAACATTGTTTCCGCCGTCTAGGAAGGCTTTTTAATATACATATAACAACTTTTGTTTACTGCAACATAATGATATTTATTCTTTTGTTATTTTTATGGATATTTAAATAGATAATAATATAGTGCATAGGTAAACGAAAATGATGTTTATGTATGGTAACAAATGTTCATGGCCACTGCAGCTGTACTTATAAGCACACGATTTTTTAGGTACATCCGTTGACTTTTTGAAAATATACTTCAGTCCCAGTTCTTTTTGAAGCTGTGATCACTCAACATGACTAAACGATTTACGTGAGAAAACAACGGCATATACAATAAAAGTTTTGCATTAATCATTTCTGTTAGAATTTTTTTCATAAATTAAAAACTTATTTTTACAGGTCCTTGAGTTTTGAAAACATTCAGTAAAATTAGAATGCAAATTTATTATTATAATCGGTTTTTTTTTTATGTCTCACGTTTATAAACTGTGCACTTATTTGAATTTATTACTGTTCCTTTGTTAAACTTTTTGTTTTTATTTAAGTCGGTCAGGTAGGTATAATAATAATATTAAAAACAAATAATAATTTAATGTACGTTTTTCATGAGTTATAAGTAAATATATAATAATGCAGTCGTTAAGTGTACGATTAATGGTAACTTGCTTTTTAGATATTACATTATTAATCAAAATTGTTGTTATTTTAGGACGATATTTGGATTTTTTTATGCACCTGTGACAATTTGTCATACCTATTTTTTTTTTTATGTAAAACCGCGAGAGCCCGTTGATATTCCAAAAAATAAGTATTATATTTTTAAGTTATAAATTAAAATACATTTTTCGCAATGTCCAATAATTTGTAACGCAATAAAATTTATTCAGAGTTGAAATTGATAAATAACCTTGGATAAAAATTGTATAAATAATCTCTGTATCCTCTAAATAAAAATTATTAATAACATCGATTAAAAACATAGGATTAGGTACCTTAAAATGTGAGAATGTAATAAGATAGTTTCTTACTATAAGATTGTATGTTAAAATATTAAAAATAATTGTTATTTGTTTAAAATTATATACCTATGATTAATTGTTTTCATGAATTGTGAACAAAGATGCAGAACATTTTACCGTGAATATTTATAAAATTAATAATGAATTTACGATAAAACAGATCAAAATATGTATAAATACGCAGTTTTTTCAAGAATATATTTTGATGAAAAGTAAAACGTAAGACCATACTATATATTTAAAGGTATAAAGACTCGATTTATTATAATACATTAAAATTATATATCTGTTATCCAATTCTAGCACTATGTACATAAAATATAAATAATTTATGTTGAAGTTGTTCTAACAAGATGATTCTTCAATTTCATTTTCAAAGAACTATTTCGTATATCACATTCGCACATTGTTACATTTTATGCACTACAGTTTGAGAAAATAATAACGAAGTATAAAATATATACCTAAATATGAACAAATAGATATGTTTACAAAACGTGCATAACAAAGCAAATACTCATTGAAGAAAAATATTACCAGAAAATAAAAAATCTCTTTTCATCATAAAGTTACTTTTGTATTTACTTACTTTGAATACTTGTCTACCAAAATTTAATTTAATTTCAATTATTCATCAATAATTTATTTAATAGGGGTTCGTTAAAAGTTTCAATTTTATTTCTATATTATTTAATTTTTAATTCAAAGACTAATTAAGTAGAATGCTTTTTTATATTAAACTGTTTATCAAATGAGAATATTTATTTTTATATTATATTATTGTTATTATATTTATATATTTAATTTTAAACAACTATTTATTTTATCGATAAATATATATGATATAATCACTACTCAATGACTATTATAAAGTTTTAATTAATAGAAATAAAAATTATGTTTGATTTAAACTCGTCACAAACCTAAAGTTACTTATCATGTATATTATATTGTATTATGTTACTTACCTCTTGACTTAAAGTTGCGACGTGATAATGAAGTGAAGTAACTTGTGTGTCCAGTCTGTCAACATTGACTTTTCTGTGTTCGATATCACTTCGAGGCAGCGTTCTTGATCTATGAGCATAAAATATAATTTACAGATTAAAATGCAGTTAATAAAATATAATCGTCGTTAATTAAACTAATTTATAATATATAATGATTTTTTACAGAAAAAATGTGTATATATGTATTATATAAGTAAAATAAAAACAGTGTAATCAAATAGTATTTGTTTTTTATTGAAAACTATGAATTTAGTACAATTGTTAAACGGGAATTAAAAACTATATAAAATTTTAAAAACACGTATAAATTTAAAAATTAATTTCTAGTACTTTTACTAAATTTACATTGGTAGGTAATATTATATAGTAGTTTATATAAATACAATAAAAATACCTGTACAAATATAATTCTGAATACAATAAAATTATGATTGTAGATCAATTTTATATTATGTTATTTATTATGCTGTACAAATACGAACACGTGGATAATATCGTATATGACAATATTACAATATTTTTAAGTTTTAGTTTTACTTGTACATTTTGATCACACGTTCCGTAAATAAACACTTTTCATAGCTACTAATGGGAACCTTGAAAATATAACTTAACAGTGTGAAAGTTTACTAGCAATTAATGGTATGATATTTCTCGTGGTCAACTATACCCTAATGGACTTTCGGCATTTTATGAACTGTAAAGTATCTTTGAGATGAAGATATTTCAAGTTTGTACTTCAAACAATATATAAATTTCATAAAAATGTCACATATTATAATGTAAAAAAAACAACAAGACACGTATTGGCTATTGTCTATTATTCTATTTACTATAATACTTTTAAATAATATGATGATATATAAATATTATATTGATTAAAATTACTAATAATTGATAGAGTAATACGCATAATATATTAAGTATATTATAAAGTGTTAAACCTTTTAGTTAATGTAGAAATATTTTATATTAATATATTTTTTTTTTTTAATTAAATAGATAATGATATTAAAATTTATCTAACTTCCTTCAAAATTAAATTTATTAAATACGAATTGTTTTCATAAAAAATAAGCTAGATCTTCACATTATAAAGCAGCATCTGATTTCCATTACCTCATCTATCTGATTAAGTTTTAAAAACAAATACAACTTTAATAAGAAGTGTATAATTATGTTTATGTATGAGAAATAATATAATTGTATTTATTGTTATTTGTTCTATTCATACTATAATACTACAGAATTATTTCTGATTTTTTTTTAAACACAATCATCGGTTTTTACGACGTATAAAACCCAGGACATTATTTATTATTACCAATTCAAGATTCTTTAAATTTTTTTTTTTTTTTTTAACTACCAATAATATAATGATTATAATGTATACTTTGTTCTATATCAGTAAAATGTTTTGTGTACCTGTTTTGTGATAGTTTTGTGAGGTTATGTCTACTTGGACTATAACTGGAATGCAACGGTGATCTAGAAGGTGGTGATTTCGGAGATCCGTCGCATTCTTCTTGCAAGTTTTCGTCGTCTTCACTTATTGATGGTAACGTTAGCGTAGTTATACCATTTTGATCGATCTCCTACACAAATTAAATAAAAAATAAAAGGGAAAAAAAGTTTAAAATCGAAATATGCTAGTTTATCGTTATAATAAATATTACGGAACACAACAAGTATAAATATTAGTTGGAGTGATAAAAAACATTACAAAAGGCTCTCAAACAACATTATTTAAAATAAAATAAATTTTTATTATAAGTCTTTTTATTTTTATTTCTGTTTTTTTTTTTTTTTTTTTTTTTAGTACCAACAAAAAAAATATAAATATTTACTTTGATTGTTTTTCTTATGAGACCGATTTACTATACCAAATGGTTAATTGGTTCATAGAAATATTGTTTCTTTTGGTATAAGTAAGTAAATAATTTTCGTAAATTAAATTATCAAATGATCAATGGCTAAACATTATTTGTGAAACCTGCTATTAGGTATTTCAATTTGTTTTTAAATAAGCACGTAAGGTTTAAGTATTTAAAACAATTGTATAATACATTCCAATGAAATACAACTATTGGATTAAATAATAATTTAGAGTCTAAGTCTTTAATATTTTCAAATTTAATGCGTGGAAAAAATTGACTTAATTAATTTAATATATTTTTTCTTGTAAAAATATTATCAAACAAAATAAGAAAATATATACATAAATACGTTTTGGAAGTACTTAATACCTACTCATGAAGTATTAATTTTATTTATCGAATAGTTATATAATATAATATATATTAAAGCATAATAATTGACCATTAAAAGTTTTCAAAATTAACTTGATAATATTATACTACCCACCGTCATACACTAGCTATTTATACTGAAAAATCGTTTTAAGTGATAAATATTGAAAAGTTCACAATTATATATTTAAAATTTTTTTCTGTAACTCACTTTACTAACATTTATGTTGGATAGTTTTTTTTTTTTTTTTTTAATAATATTCAAAATTATCCGTATTTGATTATTTTAACTTTTTTAGAGTTAATGAAATACAATAAGTAAGTATTATTTATTGGTAAAAAAAATTGCTTAAGACATCTTATTATATATTTAAAATAAACTTTTGACTCCCAAGGGTAAGTAACAATTAGTACATGAATGTTTATAAAAAATATTATTTATTCGTGTTTAAATCAGGTGTATAACTAGTAAATACAAATTTATCAAAAAAGCATTAATGTAGTACATTATTGATTATTAAATATAAGTTTTCCTTAATATTTTGTTTAAATTTCCTATTTCCGTAGCCTCAAAAAGCGAGTGTGTGACATCCTTTCGACATAATTAATTTTACGAAAATACGAAAACTTAAGGCGTATTGTTAATTCCATAATAGCTATTAACGAGAAAATCATATCATAATATTATAGTTAGTATAGAAATATTATTATATTATGCTTTCAATTAAAACAAAATATGTACTTTGTGAGGTTTAATTACTTCGGCCTCGTATCCTTCACGTATGTTGTACGTCAAGTCATGTTGTATGTCGTTTGCAAACTCCTGTTGGTACTCTGGATAAAGCCGCAAAACTTCAACCAAACCTAGCACATTAATGCACTTCAGATCGCAATAAGTTAGAGCTTTGACATCGCAACTAGACTTGACCACCGTGTCACCTCCTGCACCGCCACCGGTGGTTCCACCACCAGCGACAACGCCCGAATTACCCGAGCCACTTCCTTGGCCCAGCCACATACTAATATCACATCCAACCAAATCACCTTTACCTGTAAATATAATATGTTGTTTGACGTAAATAAGCTACCACGACAATCTACAGCCCTCGATAGTCTCATAATGAGACTCAACATTAATAAGTAATCAGTTCTAAATAGGTCCACGAGCAAGATTTTTTTGTGAAGGAGATTATGAAAATAAATTAGTTTTACAAAAAAAAAAAAAATATTGGCAGCATCCGAAGTCCGTGCCAAAAAAAAAGTCCAAATTACATGCAGTAACCCCATAAGTTTATTTTTCATGCACGATACACTTAATATGTGCACAACTTAAACTTTATATTTTTTACTTTTTTTATTCGTTAAAAAAAAATATATATGCATGAATAGAAATGATTTATGATATAGTTATATATTTTGTTATTATAATTAATTATCATTTAAATTATTTTATAATTGTATATAATATATTTATACGCTATAGGTATTGTATATTGTCAAAAAAATCTCCACCAAATTGTATAATATTATTATTTATTTGAAATGCTATGTAAAAATTTAAAATACTTGATTACCTGAACACAATTGTTTTATTTAATACCTATTCACCGTGTCATCTTCTACAATTTAAAACAATTTTTACTTGAATATAAAAATATTTTATCTAGAAACTAATCAGTTTATATTCATGCCTTTCATATAAAAAATAGACAAATCAAAAATAAAGTTTAAGTTGTGTACATAGGTGCATAATAAATAAAGATTAACTTGTAGATACACAAGATGCAATTGGGGTAGACCCCTCTAACAGTTGGCATGTAATGTTGACATTCCAATTTATGTTCATTTTTTTTTTTTTTGGAATATTCGGATGCACCGAAAATTTTATATTCGTATAAATAAAGTATGTACATAAAAAATGTTGATTTATTATAGTTTTACGTTAATACGTTATACATTAGGAATGTTATAGAAGTAAACTTACTTTTAAATGGATAAAAAGAATAGCTGTTAATAACCTATATGTGGAAAAAGGTAATAGCGTGAGAAAGGTTTAACAACCCTTTGCGCAATGGTCTGTGTTTTTCACAATATCAAATATGAATACTTATTGTGAAATACAAAAATGTATCACTGCGCATTGTAAATTTCATTGGTTGGTCTCGGCCAATAGCAATCAACTTACATCAACGATATCGTTAAAAAAAAATGCATAAATTACCTAAAATTGCAACGACCATGCCATTTTGGACGACTTCCATGGATCCGTTACATAGATAATAGATGGATGTGAGCGCGTCACCTTTGTGGATGAGGTACTCGCCCGGGGCGCAAAAGTTGCTCCGAATATGCAACGATAACAGTTTCAAACAGCCCTGTGATGCTGACTCAAAAATGGGCAGTTGCAGTATTTCTCGATGCAAGTGCATGGAAACATCACCCCTAAGCTCCTCTGGAAACTCTTTCAGCGTCTGGAACAAAAACTATCGATTAAAATGGGCGAAACGGCTACGGCAGTGATTGGGGTGAGTGGTGTGAGTGTTCCAAATGACTGCTCGCAATTACCTCGTGTATGTCGATGCCATGGTTTAACGACCACATTGTCTGGAAATAATCCTGCATTCTGTGTTTGAGCTCGCTGGGCACTTGGTGTAGCGTCAGGAAGTCTTTGAGGTCCCGCCACTTGCTCTGGTACAGTGACCGCCGGGAGTACATGCGCTGGATGATGGCCGTCACATTACCGAACACCACCGCGTGCATCAGGGCTACAGTAATATAACACAGCTGGTAATAGCTAGGTAAATACACCCGAAAGTGCATGAGTGAATGTAAACAAATTATTTTATTTGTTAGTTACGAAGTCAATCCAACTTAAATAATAATAATATTTTAATCAACTTTAAATAAGTTAAGATAATTACAATAATATTTTTGGGTTTACTGAATTATTTACGTAATGAAAAAATATTATGTTCTTTAAAATATCATGTGCTATGTGCATAAGTTAATTAAAGAAACAAATATTAAACGAATAACTACTCTTAACAATGGTTATATTGGTTATGGATACTATGAATATTGAATATACTACACCATGGATCTATACGGTTTTTTTATGAGTTATTAAAAAAAAAAGAAGAAAATTATAAACTTAATTGATTTCTGATTTCAAGAAGTTTTTAATAATTTACATTTGTTTTTTCTCCTTAAACTTTGAGTTAGTTGTCCAAAGTCGACTGCAATTAATAGTTTTAAAATTACAATAATAATTTTTAAACCAGTTTAAATTATAATTTACTTTTTAGTTAAAATTCAGTTTACTACAACTATATCGCAGAAGTGACAATAATAATAAAATTCTAATCCCCGTAGGTATATATACGAAATTAGACAAAAACAAATAAAACGCAGGTATATTCTTTCGGTGATTAGTGCTTACCTCCAATCAGCATCGTGATAATACTGAATATTTTCTCGGCACCGGTAGTGGCTGAAACGTTACCAAACCCGACGCTGGTTAGACTAGAACACGTGAAATATAACGAAGTTATGTATGCCTCTGAGTGTGTTACATTGTCCACGTCCTTATGGAGACGTTCTGCGAGTGTGTTCATCCATCCTGCGATCACAGATTTAAGTAGTAAATTAGTATTATGTTTAATATCATAAATGAGTAACATTAAATGTAATACTTTATTTTTAAATTGTTGATAATATAGTGCGTATACGTGTAACGACTGTATAATACAGTTAATATTATGTTTGTATAAGTGTTAATCTTTTGCTACCTGGTCAAAAAGGGTTAGGTTAGGTTTTGAGACTTCCATACATATTGATAAAAAAAAAAAACTTTCAATTTTTAGTACGAGCCGATTAAGTAAAACATGCTTTTCCTTTTAGAAATACAATTTGGGTATTTATGAGTTAATTCCTTTTTAATATAATTTACGCTCCATAAGATTTAAGTGCAGTAATACAATCGTGATGGGATGAATTCCATTAAAATTATTAATAATATTTGGTAATGTTGACTAAAGAAATTTTGGTTCTATATAGGTGCATTACTATTATTATTATTATTATTTAAAGTCGCTTGGGATTGTAATATTGTATTACTGTAAAGATATAAGTTTTTTGTTCTCGACGTATTAAACTTTTAAATGTAATAAATGACTAAGAGCTTATGTCAAATAAAAATTATGTTGAAAAACTTTATCATACTTATTTTTGTTGGATATTGAACAAAGTTCAGTCAATACACATTATTGTAAACAAAAATACGAGATCAGAAAGTCATACTTAAACAGACATAACAAACTCAATAACGTAAATGCATTTAGATCATGAATATCACGATGTACTAAGATATGACACCTTCATGAAAAAGCTATTTGTATTTTAGCTCTATACCAATTTTCCTAAATTGAGTATAAAATATGCGCTTGAATAAAATGTGAACTAAAATCAGATAAATTGATATAGGTAGGTATCGAAAATTTGTATTGAAAAATCGATAAAGTTATTAACCCAACATTTTCTCGTTATTATTACTATTTTTACCGCCGTCCACCGAAGAAACGTTTTGATATACCTATTTTACAGTATTTTCCAGCAATTAAATATACAGTATTCAGTATGCAGGTACACACAGCTATACGGTAAATATATTCTCGAGTGCTATAGACTTCATGATATAACAGTATATTATAGGATTTATGTGTAGGTACTGTGTAACATGTATATTTTACAAAGATAAATAATAAATTCAGTAAAACGTTACAGCCGAGTTCTGTTCTTTTTATAGACGGTTTGCATAACAATCTATAAAACTGAACTGAACATAATATAATAATAAAAATATATGTATTAAGTGAATTTCAAATAATACGGTTTTTGTTTACCGACGATGTAATGTCGTTTTTGTAAACAGAAAAAAAAAAATGTATTTTTTTTTTCGTAATTTCAATATAAGAATTATTCGTCCAACGCGCGCGTACGTCAATGGTTCTTGTATTTTATACTGCGTTCGCATTAATGTACGTACACCACGCTAGTTGTTTGCGCAAAATAAATAACTATTAAGTAACATGATGAATCACATGATTAAAAATGTTGACGCCCTCACCCTCTTCCCCAATAGAGTTTTAGGCCACAAAATACACACACACATACACATACACATACATTAACGTGACGCTACCGTGTCAGAGGTTTTATTAAAGGCCCAGGGCATCGTAGTTGAATTTCCGAGCGCAGATGAGCCACGCTACGTCTGATCGTGAAATATATTATGCTTAAATTACACAGGACCGGCCGGTTGTAATTACATTCGCACAACTTAAAATTGAATTTATTAGTTTCAATCGCCTCTTTTAGTTTGCGTTGGAGTTGTATGATTGTTAAAACAAAAAACAACGAAAACCTAGCTCAAACACGTTTATAGCCCATGATATTGTTAACTTTTTTTTTTTTTTTTTGGTCGTTTTTATACAAAAAATATCTAATTAGAAAACATACGTACAATTCTACTCTATTTTATTTTTATTCATATGAAAAATGAAAATAGTTTAGTATATGAACCTTATATATCGTACGTAGACAGACCTATTGTAAACGATCTGATGTTTTCAACTGTAGTCTATTTTTAGAATATGTATACTTATTTTTCCATTCATAGAGGTTCGTGATTAAGTAGTGGCCGCTAAAAGTCTTAATCCGGGGCTGCAAATGGTACTTTCTCGACTTCTAGTTTATTAAAGATAAGTAAAAGTATAAACTGAGAGATTATAAAGCTGAAAAGACACGATTGTACTATACGCGATAGGTTTATAAAAAAAAACGACTGTTATTATTTATTTCACTGTAGTGTTTTCTATTGTGCAGTTATTAGCTATTATCTTAGTTTCAATAATAGTTAGTTGTTAGTTACAATACAATGTTATCAGAATTAAAATATATGAAATACTAACTAAAAATATAAACTAATATTAGTAACTAATTACTTAAAATTTCGCTTATTTTTACAGTGACAACCACATAGAGTTAAGGCGCGGTTAAGATACTTATGTTTTAAATAGTTATAATATTCAAAATTTATAATATAGGCAATATAGTATTGATATTTAATTGTATATTATTTTAATAAATGTATTTATAATATTAGGTATATCATTTTTTACTGTTGTAATAGCGACAATTACAAATAAATTAATAAGATAATGTATCAAACAAGTTTTTACCTGTGCCATAATATAAGTTAATAATAATAATATTACATAAATTTAAATGAAAACAGAAAAATTAAATTTTTAACCTGATAATAGTAATGATTCTATACATATTATAGCTAATGCAAAAATGGGAAGTGAAATAAAGTTACATAATATGTACATTTCATTTTTATGATTTATATTTTAACCAACTGACGTGCACCTTAAAAAAATAAATACGAGCTAAAATTCGTAAATACGCTAGAAAAACTTGGCACGTAATTAGTTTGTACTTTAAACATATGGGTGTTCGTGAATTACCTCTAAAATCTAAACAAGTAACATTTTTTTTCTGAAATTGTCTCCTGGTGTTTTCAGAGGTAACTTGAGTACATCTAATTAAAGGGTAAAATAAAAGCGCAACTAAAATGTTTACTATCGAGGGAACTAGTTAATGGCATTCACAATGTAACTACTATTTTTTTTTATTTTTAAGAGGAAATGGTGTACTGAATATTCGTAAAAAGCAAATTTCAAAAAAATTAAATTTTGTTAGGAATTACTACGATATATTTTAGTACTTTTTCTTGAAAATTAGATTTTATAAAAGATAGTTAGACATTCAAATTTAAACATTTGTAATATAATTTCATGTTAAAGTTTCCCTAAATAAGTAATCGCATACTGTTATTTTGAAATTTTCAATTTTTACAATTAAGGGATTGAGAATACTTGTTAATAGCCATCACAAAGTACCTATTTTTGTTTTTTCGGGGGATTTAATTTAAATTAAAATTAAAAATTTTCTCAGATACTGACGAGAATAATATTATTTAATCACAATAAATAAATAAAAATGTTAATGTTTATTAAGTAAGTCCTGAAACTGGGGTATTGGAATTGCTTTACAAAGATTATACATTAATTCATCAATATATTTTATCGATAATTGCTGTATTATAATTTATTAAATTGATTTTAGTTATAATCAAATATATATTATATATTAGAATTATTTATTAACATTACATTGTTTATTCCTTATAATTATAATTTATATAATACCCTATTATATAATTCTATATTTTTTTTGTTCTATTAATTTACTGTTTTTTTTTATCAATAGTTACTAGTTTTGTTGGGAAGTTTAAGCTATTTTATGATTTTCTTCTTTTTTCTTTATTAATATTTATTGTAATATTATCACATAATTGTGTACGCGTTCAATCAATGTTTAAAATTTCACAAAATTATATTTTAACTAGAAATCGATCAATTTATTTATCAGAGTCAATTATAGTAAAAAAAGGTCAAAAATCAAAGAAAAAATGCATTTCAATGATATAATAATTTTAAAATCAGAAGACAATCCGAGTAATCTTTTTTAAGAAAATCGAAGAAATTTTAGGTTGCCCAAAAATGCTTGGTACAATTTATAAGAAATGTTTACCATAAGATGCAACAAGTAGCTAACCATTACATTTGGTCATAGGACTTTCAGTATTCGAGTATTTCTAAATAATATACAATATACATAGTATTATCTCTTATAGATTAATTATATTTTTATATTTATTTTATTTGAGTCAATAACATCGATTTTTAAATATACACCATAATATGCGTTTTGCACAATTAGTATTGAACATTTTTTTTTTATGAACTATAGGGAAATATTAAAAAAAAATTTTTTTTCAAATATTTTAAATTGAATGATAATAATACTTTACAACGTCTCTGAAACGATGATTCCCTTGCGTCAAATGCAATCTGTACCACGTACTATGTTTATTAAACACGGATAATGTACTTCGATAACTCTATTATTATTTCCGTAGTAGGGTCAACTTTATGGAAATGATGATGAACTATTGTAATAGACATATATATATTTAAAAGACTTAAAAACCATTTCAAATTATTTAGCTTGAATACAAAGATGTCAACTATTATAGGATGTACTGAATTCATTCAAACTCATTTGATTAAAAACTGACTGATGCAGTCATACATTCAAGAGGGTGCACAGATAAAAAATACACACCTTAGGTATATATTAATATCAGAATGATAAACAATGATTGTTTCATTTAGACGTATAATTTTAAAATATATGATGATGTATTCTGATCTGTCACTAAGAAATATAATCACCGAAGCAGCTGTATAGTGTCGAGTTGAACCCAATAGTCCACCCAACATGGTTCAAACTAGATCATGTCTCTATAATGCATAATGTCAGCATATAATATATTGTTTTTTGGAAATTATTATTTGCTTGTATTTATGAGAAAAAAACGTTATTAATTTTATTACTACAAAATGTTTATTTTACAACTTATCGAGTTAATTGAGGCGTAAACTTTATTTATTTGATAAACAAACAGTGGTTTAAGGCTTTTGGTTAAATCAAGAAGCAAATATTTAGTCAAGAACTAAGAACCATAATTTTGTTTTTTTTTTTTAATTGGTTTTAATTTTTTAATCTGGTAGCTTAATTTAAACCAGTATTTTGTTTTACATTTAACAGTTTTAATGATGTATACTATATGTATGAGTGTGACAAGTAATGATATAATATATTGACATGATTCTGGTCATCATTTGTATGTGAACATTTAGTGTATAAATTTTAATAATAAAGGAATTGTTTTTGTAAGAATTTGTTTTAAGATAATATTATTGTAACAAAATATTGCGCTAATATTAGACCTATAATAATCATTTTAATTTTTTTTAAATGTTTATTCAAATATTTTTGAATCCATAAATGGTCCTTTAAAAATATTGTTAAAAGGAGCGATTTTGCAATAAGCATAAAAACATATACGTAATATAGGGACCCTTAAAATTGTCGCTGTAGTGAAATAATAAGTGTAATAACTCATTGAATTATTGTAACAAACTTTGAACCAACTATTTGTTTTTCAATGAATTATTCATGTTTTAAACTTTATATTAATTCTATTGAAGTAAGCGAAATCAGTAACGTTATATCACATAAGTCACCGGATCACAAATTATGTTTATCATAAATTATTATTTTATTTAGAAATTAAAAAAATAATAATGTAAATTACAGAAAATATGGGAAGTATAGGAACATAACTGAAACTGAAATGAAAATTTATGTGAAAAATAAAATAATAAGAACAACGTCTGCCCATACAGTTATATTTTCACATTTCGTTTTCATAAAACATTGTTTTGTAATGATAAAATAGATTATTGTTAGTTAGAAAGTTAATACGTCTTGGATATACCTAGTATAGATTTTACAAATTGTAGTTTAAAAGTTACAACTGAAGGCTATTTTAAAATAAAAAGCTATAAATTCGTATCACTTAATCAACATTAATAAACTACTCTTTTTACTGTCGTTTTGTAAAAATAAATTCTATATTTTGTAATATTGTAATTAAATATGTAAACACATAATACGGGTTTTCTATAATTGAAAAAAAAATATAAATTTCAACATCATAGGAGTTAAGTACCAGGTTGTCATACTCAGAAATAAAACTAAAAAATTATTTTAAAATATATAGTTTGTTGTCAGAAACTCAAAAACTATGCAGTACACTTGTGTTGAAATTAATTGATAGTTTTAAAAAATTAAAAATTTAGACGCCTGGTTTATACGGTGCTTTTCAGTTTTTGGTAGGTAATTTAAAAATCAACATTTTGTTTTTACCTATAAGAATTATGATCAGTGTAAATAAGTATCATAACTAAGGCTGGGATTTTGACGAAAAGGCAACTTTTTTTCTAGTGTTTTGAAATGTTTGTCTGTAAGTATAAAATGTGTTTTGGTTGATACTGATTATTTTAAAGTTATTTTTTTTTTTTTTTTGCTTTTTTGACGATTTTTGTGTATATTCTAGTTTTTAGAGAATTTTTCACAATTTGTTCATAAAATGAACGGAAATTGTTACAATTAACAAGAAACTTTCGGCAAACAATTGATAGACGGTACGAATAATAAATTATATAGAACGAAAAGATATTGTCGATAACAATTTTATCATAGCTAGTACTCGATAAATATTACTGAATTAATAACCAATTAGTACATTCAGAACTAAATAAATAACAAATACTATAAAAATAAAAATAAAATATACAATTTTTTTCCAATTTTTAAGCTATAATAAATATAATTTCAATAATTTCAATGCATTTTTATAGTTCATTTTTTTAAAGTGTTTTAAGTCATGTTTGCATTTTTTTAAGGGCATTTTTTGAAATTTTTTAGGGCATTAAAATTCCAGCCCCAATCATAACTAAATTTACATAGATAAAAACAATATCTAATTAACTGATATGGTCAATTATTTTTATTTATATACCTTGTTTAAGATACAGTAGAAATATCGAAAGAATAAAATATCAACAGATAAAATCAACGGCAATAAAAAAAATACAAACTAATAGAACGTAATATAAACAATTATTTAATTTATACTACTAATAGAATATAGGATTACATTGTTATTATGATTGTATTATATTAAAAAAACAATAAACATTTATCTAATAAAATGTATAAAAATTCAATAAATTGAAAATTTTTTGAAAACGTAAAAATCATATTAATCAATACTGCAATTCCGTGTAAGAAATCAAAAATTGTACCTATAAGTTATAATCAAAATATATTATTTTTTTTTTTTTTATCAGTTTATCACATTAGTTACATTAGATATACCAGTAAACCCAACACGATAACAAATAGTACGCCTACTCATCTATATGGTACATATATTCATAGTTTTATCATGAAAAATCATATAAGTACCTATATACCTATATCCAAGTTATCTAACTACGTTATATTTTACCAACTAAATATATTTTAATATGTCTATATTTTCATGTTTCAACATTTAAATCCATCGATACTTCATACTTGTCACCGTATTGACTTTCGGTTTTTACCTGTCAATAATATTGTCAATATGTATTGGTACCATAGCCAAATCGAATTCGATGGTGTCATACGCTTAGGTACTCCGAGGTCCGATAATCGATAGAGCACCACGTTGCTGTAACGGTGGTGACCGACAAAAATGTCACAGACCACTACCACTTCAGAGTTAATAATTTTTCACAGACGTACATCAACACTTCCTTCTACAAATTATATCATCACATGTTTATTACATGTACTTATTTCTTTGATTAATATTATATTATTTATTAAATATCAACATTAAACCACACACACTACTTTATGACTACCATATAATTATCATGTTTCTGGAACATATACACCTAAGAGAAATCATAAATCAAACATACAGAACTTTAAATTTATTGAAGTCTATAAAATTTTATTTATCAGCTCTCAATACACTCAATATTATTGTTTATTTATTTTTTTTTTTTTTAACGCCTATAGCTAGTTCTCTACTGACATTGACCTCATGAATCGTGTATAGCATATTCGTTTGAAAATTTAGGCTCATTGGTTAGACATAATATCGACAGTGCACCGAATCGAGATTTATACTACAATTCAATATATTATTATTTTATTGAACCTTTTTGTATAACTTTATACACATATCCCATGCTTATGGGGATATTTAAAAAATATAAAAAAAAATAATAATAAAAAACTACGAATTTTTTTATGTTACATCAACATCATACATAGTATAATATACTATATAATATATACGTACACGGTTAGAGGGTAGCCACTCATGTTATTATAAAGTAGGAAAGTGCAGTCCACGGCACTTCTGACATAATAACATATTTTATAATATAATATATAAATATATATATTATGTTTTAAACCATATAGCCTGCTGAGGTTCAGTTTTTATGCGTTCGCATTTTTTGTATTCCATAGAACATAATATAAAAGTAGGAAAAATAGCATTATTATAATATCTGAGAATTTGGATTTTACCAGCTATGATGGCGTTGGGTTTATCAAAATACGAGAATATAAAGCGATGTTGGTACTTGGCGTATTGGTGAGAAACTATCTAAGTATGTATAAAGTATGAAAATGCTGAGAGCTGTCGGTAAATACATTTAATCGTAATTATATTGACGATTATTATATGCATTTAATTATTGAGCGACCAGTTAAATATAATATATTTATGTACAGACAAAATACTTATTCCAATGATGGGGCTATAAATGGTCGATAGACAGCCGTCATCGCACTCAAAGGTATGACAACGGCGGTGTATAAACTCAATACGCTCGGAATCGTTTTGTTCTTGACCAAAAACGTCAAATCTCAAACACAGTGATGGAGAAAGGGTTGAGGTAAGTTGACGTTACGAACACTGTCAGATGTCTATCCTAACAATTGATTTCTGAATGTTGTGGATGCGGCATCACCTCAGCCGTAAGACAAAAGTGTGGTTTATGAAAAAAAACAAAACGAAAACGAAAACAACAACAAAACAAATAAATGGAAGTTCTGATGAGACGTGTTCCCCGAAGTGAAGTAGGTACATAAGTCTAGCAACGCTTTGTTTTTGTATTTTTTTTTTTTTTTTTAGATCTTTAGATAAACAACTTTTGTGGACGAAAAGCATTTGAAATATAGAGAATAAGTCATTAAAAGAATAAATAAAAAAACAAAAATGTTTCCGACAGTATTTTTAGTTGGGATGCGCTGTACTCTGGACTTACTAATGTAATACGCTCTGGTGATTGTATAAAATATAAATTGTTAAGATAAGCGTGTTTAAAAATTATTATTGTTGTTTTATCGAAAAAATGTGGTATTTTAACCGATAATAACCTGCTTTAAAACCAATAATACCTGTAAAATGCTAATTATACTGAAAAAAATAGATTCTAGTTCCCTTCCAAAACATACAATTTGATTCCTATCCATATGAAATTAAATGATCAATACAAACATTGCATAATATAATGGCCGAATACTTCATACTTCGTAATCATATAATATATAAAAGTTGACATATACATAAAATGTTATATTGTATAAAATCTTTATTAATAAACTAATATTATGAATCTCTTAATCATATATTGTTTAGACTTAAATTTATTAATTTATATACCTACTTTTATTGATACTGCTCTTAATTTTTTATGTTATGTATCATCTATTTACTTAATATTGTATAATTTCTTATCAGACTAATCCAGGTTACTGTTTATAATAATTATAATTTTTCTCTAGCAAAACTTACATCCTAAACATTAAAGAGATAAAATAATTAAACTCTAATCCCTACAACAAACATTAGCTTACAGGGGTTTTGTAACCTTATATGTAAAAGAACACGTTCAGTATATTATTATTATTATCATTATAGTTGTAAAAAAGTAAAACTAATTAATATGAATAACAATTTATACATAGTATATATTTTTTATTAGCTATGCCTTCATGTTAAAATCCAAAATCATTTCTATGTCAATGCGCCAATGTATACGATGCACTTTTTTAAACTACAAGCAGAAATAAGTGAAGTCTCGTCACGACAATTTAAAGGATATTTATAGATACTTGCAGCTGCAATATTCTATGATATTATATTATAGTTTTACCGTAGACATAAAATCAGAGATGCGTTACTATAGCACCCTTAGATAATAACTCAGAATTGAGAGTTCTTAAGTATTATTGTATTATTTGTTTATTGTTTTGTAATGAAAACGTAATATAAAAATTAAATCATCCTGGAAATTCTTCAAAACGACTCGAAAGATATTTCTCTGAGAATCACGAACGCACGTATTACTCTCACAGCGACACTAAAACGAATAATATTATAAATATATCGACAAAGGTAGATGTCTATATTATGAAGAACAACAATATTATTATATTATAACTACAATAACATGTGGTTAAACAGCATAATATTTTGATACATATTTTTTCCAGCTGTTTTGGTAGTGCGTATTATTACGTTGGTTGACCCAAATCAGGTACTTGACCGATTTATAATATTCACTCATAAAAGTTTGAAGGTAGTCTTTTTTTAATTCCACATTTATATGAAGAAAAGGAAACGAAAATTACAAGTAATAAGTTATAAACACGTACCACGTTATATCTCTCGTTTTCAAATATTTTTTTTAAAATAATATAATATATATTATATAAGTAGGTACGCGTGTTTAATACCTACATATTATCTGGTAAATACTACTACGTTATAGCTGTATAATGTATATTATAAAAATGAATATTTATTATTACAATAGTAATGTACATACGGTAATATGTTAAATATTTTATTGATGTTTATCAAAAAAAGTGACCCCTCCCCCCTCTATATTTGCCGTTAAAATTATTAACGTAACGCATTCTAATTAATTAAACGAGTTTTATTTAATATTTATAAATAAATTATTTTTAACAGTGAGTTATATTGTTTACAATTAATTTATCGTTATCACAATAATTATGATTATTGTTTTTTTTTTGAACAACAACCGTGTATATACTGTTCAACCTTACCTATTTTAAGGCTATAATAATATTATATAAAATAAAGTAAAAATTTTAATGTATATTAATTTTTTTTTTTTTTTAATCTTATATAATATTTTTTAATAACTATTATTCTGAATAATATGATAAATTCATACAATAAATTATTTAAAATATCAAAGAATTTTTAATAAAAAAAAGAGAAAACTAAATTTCAAAGTTATAATAATAGTAAAAATGGCATGCTATAAAACACAGGATCACTAGATCCGTTTAAAAGGGGAAAAACATACTATAATAACATTAATCATCAACTTCATGTAGGAAAGCATTTATATTTAAAATATGATGTTGTTAAGAAGATAAATTGGATAACTTAAGAGTCCCTTTAAATATTTAATATACAAGAATATTTACAAACATATTCATACATTTAATGTTTAACGTTGTAGTTTAAATAAGTATCAAAAACACCTTAGATTCGTAAAAATACTATTAACATAGACAAAAACCATATCAGAGTTTGAGTCTTCACGTGTCATTGAAACATCAAAAGTATACATATAAAATACAAATTATACAATTCTTTATGTTTTGTTTAAAGTATTAGTTGAGTAAAATATGAATTATCCGTTTGAAACAATTTGCTATGCGTAGTATACAATGCACACAAAATATCTACAGAAGCATAATATTAAGTTACTTAAAAAGAATAAAAAACATTAAAGTGAAACTAAAAAATATTTCATTCTGTTTTCATATTTTAGTATTTTTAATGATCAAACGACTTGTAATAATTAATCTTTCATTAATAACAGTTTTAATATATTTTTTTTTTTAATACACATTACAAAACCATTTTGGTTTTTAATTAAAAATTTTAAGACTAATAAATTATTTGAAATTTAGAATAATATACTCGTATTTTATGAACCTTAAGCTAACCTTAAGTTTAAAAGTGTTATCAAAAAATTATTAAATTTAAAAATTAATTTAAAAAATTGATTTTTATTATTTAGTCATCATATTGTTATTAGAAAAATCAGTCCATAATTTGGTCGTTTTGGTAAAAATAAATTTTGAGTTAGATAATATATAATATATTGTAATTATATAGAATACGAATATCTCTTTATTGAGAACTATTGAGTATATATTAGTAATAATAATAAATAGTTTGAACTATAAGACTTAATTATTACCTTTTAATAGTACCTATTTAATTTTGGAATAATAAATCGTACTAATATAATAGTGAACTTCAAAATTGTAAGCTTTTGCAAAAAAAAATTAAATTAAAACTAAAATAGCATGAATTGTGTAGAATAAAATAAGAGGATAACGAAATAATAATAGTAATAAAAAAATGTGATGCTGCAACGCGAATTACATCGCATTTTATTCGACGAATATCGGATATCAATCTACAAGTACTAACCAGAAAAATATATTAAACGTACCGGCACAGAAGAAATATTTTCATAGACTTATACATGGAAATTCATACTGTTACATTTGTAACGACGCGGTGAATGTATGGAATAAAATATAGGTAACGCATAATAATATTATATCAGTCGTAACACGGATTTAAAAAAAAAAAAAAAAAAAAAAACTAGAAATCTGAAAAATATATGTTTTCTCAGAACCGTCAGTAATGGAGAACGGAATATATTATACACGTGGGCACAAGACAAAGGTGCGTTTTCCTTTGGTGTAGCGTTTTAAGAATCGAAAAAAAAATCCTTTAGCAAGTGTAATAATACACGTGATGTAGTCGTATAGGGGTTTATATTATAATATTATTATATTATTACTGTAGTTGAGCCGTTTGAACGGAATCGATATTTATTTCTTGTCTCGAACGTCAACGTCGTCGCCGTCGTCAAAGACAGCAGAGGCGTTGTTCGTTCACGTTTGAATCCGCACAAGAGCTGTCGCGTCGATTATTATTATTCCGGCCGAGAATGACGGGCAGACGCGGAGGCGTTAACGACAGAGATTTTCTAAAGGACCTTACAATGTACGCGTGCGAAAACCACTACGGCACAATGAGATCGAAAATATTTTAAGAGGGAATAAAATCGCGACGTATAAATTGTAGGTGACGACGACGACGACACGTCCTATTATAAACGACAGTCACGGCAGTCCCTGTAGTCCGCCGAGGACACGGTCGGAAATTTGACCCACCGTCCACACCACCCACACTATACGGTCTCGCCCATTCCACCCACCCGCCCTTGACGGTAGAAATTATTTCGCGACTATACATGGAATATGTTTATTACGCACTCGCTGCGCGAACCGTATGATAATTTAATACACGCTCAGGTATATATATATATATATAAATGTGTTTTATGGCGGACGAGGGATGTTTCGGTGGCGTTGTGATCTGAGTAGAGGTATTTTTTTTCCACAATCTGCGTATCCTTAATTTCGGACCGCGTTGGTTTTGTCAAAATAACTACTCACGAATATATGAATTTTGTTTTGTCCGAAAGTATATTATAAATAAACATACAAGTCCACTATATCCTCCTCCCTTGATCCTCAACCGCCCGTCATTGAACACGGTTAGCGCGCGGAGTGTTACAGCAATTATATTATAATATAAATTAAACGCACGCGTGCTATACTACAGGGCCAATGTATTCTCTGCGGAAACGTCGTTATTATCATTATTAATATGTCGTTCGAGTGATGTGAGTCCTAAAAATGTGCCGTCGTCACGAACAAAGAGGAGTAAAAGAAACAAGTATACGTATTATCATACCTATCGGTAGGTACGTGCGCACATTCAACGGCTGTGTTGTATTATTATTATTATTATTATTATTTTACACGCTCGGTAATTAGATATTTTTTTTGCCCGCCAATCAAACATGTTTTATTCGATCGTATCATCGTTATAATATTATCATTATTATTTCCACATATATTATTATAACTACTCGGGAATGCATATCGTCTGCCTCGCCGTACGTAAAAACGTCATGTGACTGGTGTTTTGATATTCATTACGCGTGACTCCCCGTCCTCGCATCGTGCTTAACGATCAACAGGCGACGCGCATAAATCCGGACGCCGGTGTAATGCCGTTTCGCCGTGTCGAGAATTTGCAAAACGGCTTAATGATGACGTTGGTTTAATTTCGGAACGATCGTAATAACGTTGAACGCGAATTAATTTAATCGCTAGGCAAATTGGCTTTATTTTTTTCTTGCCGGCAACATTGTAATCTTTGTCCGGGCTTCAACACTAATTCTCCAACCCTCCCCCATCCCCCCTCCACAAATACACACACGCGCGCACACAATTTAGCGCGTTAATTAATTTATTAATTGTGTACAGAAATCATTTCGTCACACCGTTTATGATCATAATATTATATAATGATATATTACGATTCACCGTCTTAAGTTCAAAAGTCTAACTATAAGACGCGTACACGTGTTTGTTTAAAAAGTTTTTATTTGCGTTTGTTCGATAACGATTATTTCCTTTTACGTTTCAAAATAGATGCCTAATAGAATAGTTACGGAACTTATTTGACCGTTTTAAACTTGACTACTTCAGGATTTTATGTTTTTTTTTTTTTTTTTATGTATACAAAATATAATTATTTATACTGTCTTAATATACTACGTATTCTATTATTAGGTGGGTATACGGTATGAACTCATACCAATTACCACACTTATAGATATAAATATAAATTAAATAATTATAAAGTTTATAAAATATATAACATGATAAAGTTATTAGCAACATCATATTAAACATATTATATACTTGAACTTATGTTTTAAATACTGGTATTTGTTCTAAATGCATTGTTACATTAAAAGGACTCAATGATATAAACATAATTTATTATAATTTCCTGGAACTGTGAATAGTTAAATTGATGCAATAAATACAATCGCCAATGAAGAACACCATTCGTTTATTTCCTGTATACAATGTGAATATTATCGTCACAATCATAAATTATATTTATTTGTGTAAATCAAAGTACCTAAAGTTCCAACTAGGTACATATAATAATACATGAAGGACGCACATATATTATGTTTGTAATTGTCTTCATTGTACAACACAATATATCAGTTGTGAAACAATCTCGTTAATCGTATCGATATATTATAATATTTGGTTCTAAGTTCGTCATGACCAACCAAGGTAAAAATGTATGAATAATAGATAATCTTGTTAATTCAGTATATACGTACTATGTGTACTAACAACTTAAACATAATATACTTTAGTATAGTATAGTTTAAAGTAATAACTTATGAGTAATGACTAATATCAACTATATAAAGTATCAGGCGCAGGAATAAGATATTATATAATATGTACCAACTAACCGTAAAGTATATAGACGAGAAACTAGAGGTATATTTTAAAAAAATATATAAAAAAAATATTTTTCAAATAATGAGACAATAAAAAAGACAAAAAGAGAATATTTTCGTTTCTATAGTATGTATTTATGTATTTATTAAATAATATACGTAATATTTATTATAAATTATTCGACGTTAAATCATCTCATCAATATTAGGAATAAATTAAATAACATTAGTTGGTAATTTATTAAGACAATACAATGTCTTATTTTTTCAATATAAAACTAAAATCTATAAATACTCAGTACTGCTTT
This sequence comes from Aphis gossypii, assembly GCF_020184175.1. NCBI lineage: Eukaryota > Metazoa > Arthropoda > Insecta > Hemiptera > Aphididae > Aphis > Aphis gossypii. Next base: position 81,749,935 of record NC_065531.1, read on the forward strand.
TTAAATTTGAGTATATAAAAAAAATAACTTTCTTAAGAACTTTCTTTTGTATCTCATCCAATGTAAGTTATTTTATAAAAGACTAACTACTAATATTTGTTATGTGTTTATTTTAAACATACGTATACATTGTAACAAAATATACACATTAAGGTAAATCGATCATAAATAACTTTATAAAGTGATTTTAAAGTTGAAATACCTTTTAAAAAAATTAAACACCACGGTATACAAACTTCATAATTTTCTGAAAGCCCCTTTTCTGAATATTTGGTCATAGAAAAAATGTAGTTACTTAATGTTATTGAAAAAAAATATTTCCCCATAATCAAATAACTGCAAAGAATAACTATTTAATATTTTACTAAAAATCACTAAAAGGCTGCTCGTGCACATACAGTTTCCATTGAAAACTGTTAAATACTTTAAATTTCAATATTGATTTCAAAAAATATAAACACAACGCAAATGTTATTATTTATATAATTAAAATTATTTTAAAATATTACATGATTGAATGATAAAGACAAATAATGAACGTTAAACTTTAAGTTTTGTTTTACACAACCAAAAAAAGATAAGTGAAAATATTTTTGAAAAATTACTTATATTTGATATGCAATTTTAAATTACCTACTAAATTTGAATAAACTAATAAAAAACAATCTATTAGTGCACGAAAAATTAAACAAAGATGAAAATATTATGTTTGTTTAATGTTACACATTTGAAATATACAAATACAAAATATTAATAAGACATCTTAAAAAAAATACTATATTGTAATAAGAATTTAAAATCTAAGAGAAAATCCTTTAAAAAAGTTTAGTTTTTTCTTTTCATATTTTAAAAAACAATTCTAAGAACCTATTCATAGTTCTGTAATATTGAAGCAAAGATAAAATATGTAATAGAAAATATGTAAGTTAAAATGTAATAAAATGAAATGCAAATTGTTTATCATTTTATAACGTATTAAATTACGATCTAGGTTATAAAATTAACAATACATTTTTAAATTTATGTCTCTAAAAATGTTTCAGAGTTTGGAGCACCGATATTTTTATTTAATTAAAATTAAAATAATATTTATATCAAAGATAATAAAAACATTCTAAAACCAATTTAAAAAGTTACTCTTATTATAAAAGTAATATTGGGTTTATTTCATATTTTATTGTATTTATTTTGTATGTTTAACAATTTACTATAATACTAATGTGCCTATAGCAATATTTTTATATGAATTCAGCTTTAAATGAATCAAAATTAAATGCATTACTTTTTAGAATTAGTTGAGCTTTTTTAGCTTTAGAAATGTAAATATCCTTAAAAGTATTATACAAATATAATTTGTTTAAGTTCAATTTGTTTCCATTCAAATCTCGTTGGAAATATAACGCATATTTTTCTACCAGTTTTTATAATATAAAAAACATTTTTTTTTTTTTAATTCCCATTCAAAGTTTTTAAGAACCTAATTTCCGATAGAAAAAAAATATACCATATTTCGATGGTTTGAATAGACGTATTATGAACAAATCACAAACAAACGCGGTAGATTATGTAGGTAGGATATGTATAGAAATTAAATTGGACCCTTATGAAAGTATATTTTACTTTTATATGATATTATCATAATACATATTTTTATAACTACTCATAAATAGTTATCGATAGGAAAAAATATTAATAATAAATTAAATCCAAAGTAGTTTGAGTTCTAAAACCATATATAATTTAAATAAAAACATTACACCTGCTATAATAGGTGTTATACCAATGTATTAAAATCTGATTAAATGTTTTAAACTTATATTATGTAGGTATTTAAAAGGTTAAGTTATTGTCAAAGTATTTTCAAAAATTATATCGTCATATTTAATTCAAATTCTACTCTGAATTATTCCAAATTATGTTATAATAATTATTTATAATTCAGTGTATAAATGAACTAATTTTTTTTTTTGTGAATGTTATTTGTTTATATATTTTATAGATCTTTAATAATGTATACTCAAAGTACCTACAGTAAAATAACTTAAATTAAATTTTAAATGATTAAATAAAAATAAAAATAGCAAGTATGTTTATTGATCAAAAATTAATTAGTTACCTTATTTATTTAGTACTAATAAAAATGCATTGTTCTTCAAATTTTCATGATTCAATTAACTAGGTAATTTTCTCAAATTACTGAGATGGTGGAGTATTCAAATTTAGTTTAAATTTAATTATTAAATAAAATTACCTAGATCCCAATCTCTTCCTTTTTCTCGGCGTTCACTTTCTGCGATCACATACCATATGCACGCAAACCAATGTGCAACTAATGTAAATAGGAGCATCAACAGTGTGAGAATCATACCACCATATTGCGAATACCTGTCGATCTTTTGCAAGAGTCTCGCTAACCTTAGCAGCCTGGTCAGTTTTAATAAATGAACCTGTCCCGAACCAGCTTCCTGGAAATTAAAACAAAAAATAATAATTAATAAATATACGCTGATAAAAAAAGATTAAATTAAATATAGTCAAAGCAATGACATTTTATTCATTTTACTGGTCGGATGCTCTAAGGAGATGATAAACTAATAATTTTAAGTGGTGTAATAATGGAATCTACATATCCTATTAATTCAAATTAGTATTTACTCACGTATTCAGCTAAGGAACACCATTAAGCTGGTATAATAATATATATGCAATAAAGTGAATCCATAATTTGCATGAAATTTCGTGACTATATTTGTTTAAAAATTAGTCATTATATTTTAATATTTTATTTTTAGAAAAAATAAAGTGTAAATTGTAATAAAATATGTATAACGTTCATTATTGTATAAAAATAATTTTGAAATAAACTATAAACATATTTAAATAATAAAAATATCATGTTATATACTGAATATATAGTAGACCTGTATGAATTACAGAGAAATAATCTCACTGTTCTTTTTCTTCATAAAAAAAAAATTAACGGATCAATTTAAATCATATAGTATACATCAAAATGTATTTTTAAATAAATAATATTATGAATATTGCCATACTAAGAAAGTTACATGTGCCATTCCATAACCCATTGGCAGTCAAATTTTACTACATATTCGTTTTTTTCTTATATTATAAAATATTAGAATTTCAATTATATAATAATATATTTAGTTAATTTCTAACTTTATTCAAACAAAATTTAGCACTTGAGTTTATAAATAAATATATAAAGTAACATGTGATTGAATATCCTTTTATTGTTGTTATTTTCAAATTTCAAAGTATAGAACCAGAATATTTAAACATTAACGGAGTATACTTACCTAAAAGGGTTAGGTTAAGCCATGTTTTAAAGATTAAAATAAAACAGTACTACGAAATCTTATTACAGGTAATAATATCAGTAATAGGTTCATTAAACTTACATGGTTTTAAGTAGGTAGCTAATATTATAATATTATAAAATATTTTACGTACAGTTTAAATATAGCAAAAACTGTATATAATATATTATCTTTTATTACATTTTCACTATGCATGAAATTGCATTTCCATTTTAAACACTTTTCAATGAAATATTTAATACGATAGACGGCTAGACCAATACAATATGGTAAATAGATTTTGTAAAGTGTTAGAGTTGTGAAGTTAATAATTTTTTGCACAGATTTTTATCCAATTATATTACTCCTCCACTGATACATGGAAGCTTTTATTTTATTTTATCAATTTTTTCCTACACTTTAGTTATGCATAAATAATAATATATTCCGTCAACATTTTGATAACATGTCATGTAGTATAGTGAATAATAGTTTTATTTACATCATATTGAAAGCTTAAAATTTATTTGGGATATAATCCAAAAAATAAATAATTATGCAGTATACGTCGAACTTAAAATATTATTCAATTTGAATCAGAAAAAAATGGATACGTATTGGCACGTTTCCATATCTATAATATTTCAATGAATAATTTATAGTACAAAATTTTTTCTATTAAAATTGTATACAAGAATTAAAATTATGAAAAGAAAAAAAAATATATATGAAATAAAATGTACGAAAGACTTTTAATGTTGAAAATGTTATTTATAACAAAAATTTTATTAAAATCAATAATATAATATTACTTGCACAATTAAATTATTGGTATTAAACATATGTATAACAGTAGAAATTGGCAAAAAAGTTAATAGGTGCATATTTTAGTTAGGTTGAAAAATTATGATGGACAAAAGCATATTAAGGGCAATCATTTATGCACAAAATTTAGTATCAAATTAAGTTCCAAAAATTGTAAAATTTACATTTACAATTTCAAACATTTTTCTTTAGATGAGGTTTCTTCTAAGTGAAAATATTTCATACAAAAAAAAAATAACATTTCAAATTTACATAATATACCAATCTTATAAAGCAATATACGTACTAATCTAAAGTCAGCAAGCTTTTAAAATATTTATCAATTTATTCAACATTAAGCTGTTTGCTATACTTAAATTTATCAAAAAAATATTTTTTAATAAACATCTTGAACTATATTGTTTCATATAATTTTTACAGTAAATATTGCTTTTTAAACTTAACCAAATTCGGGTTACCACGAATTTTATAATTTTTTCAAGTATTATAACTGTCTATCAATTTGCTGTATATCACACAATAAGCTCAAATAATATACGTTATTAGATTTATGTTATTAAGTCTTACTAGTAGTTTCAACGAAATACAATGGATCTGTCAAGGCAGCTCAATTGATTCGATAAGATAAGCTGTAATAACATTCTCTGTATTAAGAAAAATAATCCACAGTGAATCCTTTCTCGTAAGCGTTTGCTTATATAGATAACAAATTTAATTTATATTACTGAAAGTCAAATAAGTTCTCCTATTTTCGCATTTACCTGTGCACACAGTCCATGACAATAGGTCAAAAAATATGATAAAGAACGAATTTCATTAAAAACGATTGCAAACAAATGTATTTATACATTTAATATATTTGTTTATACAAACAAAATTTAAAGTTTTGAGTTTATAAGATCAAATTATGACAACTATATTAATTTCAAATTTATATTAGAGTTAGATACAATTACCTACTAGATTATAAATTATTATAAATTATATGTTATGTCCAATATTGGATGTTTATAAATCAAAATTTTGACAGAAATAATATAGTTACTACTGATTTATTTATTTTTTTTAATACAAATATTGGTTGTTCTTTAAAAAAAAAAAAATGTATTTATTGAGTATTTTGAAATGTCAAGATATCATCTGAAGTTAAATATTACTGTTTTTAATATAATATTATGCCTATAACCACTAATATAAAATTATATATTAAAATAATGATAAAAATATATTTTACTAAGAAAAAAACCTAAAATATTCTAAAAATGTTGAGTATTTGCAATAAATACACCACGTCGTTTACTTTAATCCTATTAAAAAAATATTTAATTCAAATTAAATTTAAAATAACCCGGTATTTTATAAAAATATCAATTTTATATCTATTTTTCAACGGATAAATAACTAAGAAGATAAGGTATTATAAATTATATTTATATAATATTGATTATATTCATTCTGTCTTTTATTCAAATATAAATGTTATGACATTAAAGCAAAATCATTTTTAATTTTCAATTTAATTTTATTTTTAATATTGATCTTTTAATATATTTTACACTATTAACTAACACTATTTTGTTATAAAAGAATTTTATTAATTTTTATTAAAAGTTAAATATGTATAGCTACTTTTTCAAATTTTAAGTCAATGAATTAATCCATTTATTTTACAATATTTTTTTTTCTTTTGATAGAGAGAAAGACCTTTTATTGCTATTTGAAGCAGTAACAATGCTTAAATCTTCAATTTCAATAAATTTTTAGTATCAAGCGTTTTGGACATTTTTAGACAAAATCAATTAGATAATTTTTTTTCCACTTCAAAATTGAACCACAGATACTTGAAACATTCACCAAATGTTTATATTATAATTTTCTATACAATATGTGGTATAATTATTTTTTTAATATTTTGACTTTTTTCTATGTATGAATTTTTAAATTTTTAAAGTGTTCATTATATAAATAGCAATAAAAATATAAATGTATTTATATTTTTCTGTCAAACAGTTTGGAGTATAGTACATACCTAATAAGTCGTTAATACCGAAAATAAATTAATTGTTTAAATTTACAACTATTTTCCACGAGTATTTGAAATAAAAATGTTGACAAAATTGGGAAATAACAAAAAAAAAAAAAAATACCTTATTTATCATGGTTTTATGTCAAAAATATTATCGATATCAAGAACCTATTAAATTAAAATTGAATACATATTTTATCTAATCAATTACGAGGTGTACTGACTACTCGACTGTTCAGCAGAGCGATTTGCTTACTTAAACTGTATCTATATTCATTAAGTTTTAATTTTAAAAATGTCTTGAATATTTAAACTCATATATTATAGAAACTTTAAAAATAGGTATGTTGGAAACCAATCTCACAATAACACAAGCTCACGATATCATCACGCCGCGAAGCCGATCGTACGAGTGACATTAACTGCAACACTTCGCGCAACATTGATTGTACAACTATGCACTTGCAATTGCTATGCACCGCGTAATTTAGTATAATTTATTATTTTGAATATTATCAGCATTATCTGTCGTATTTATTTTAATGTATATAACAATTATAGTACAATAAATCACGTACCAATAATTGCGGAAAATTTATATTCGTTTTTACTATCTGCGATACATATATATTTTCGTTAAGCTTAAAATTAATCGCAAAACCAATAATACAATAATATATTATATTATATTACAACTATATTAATTAATAACACGAACATTAAATATATTCTGAAAGACAGCCAATTTTTTTTTTTTTTTGGAAACTGCAATTGTATTTATAAACCCTAATAACCAATATATACTTTCATATAAATATTGGATGAGTGTATCACAACGTTTTTATATATTATATTTATCATATTATTTTATTGTACTAAAAGTTTGGTTAAGTAAAGTAAATTGTAGGCACTAAATTAAATTACCGAATTATAATATATGTTATATGTATCGGTCTAAGTCAATAATGTGCAGCTGAGGGTAAATAGTAATAGCTAAATAAATCAATTTAATAATAATTCCATGAGAAATTCAATTTTATTTTTAAATTATTCAACATAGTTTATACATAGTCAACAAGTTTATACTTTTACAGTTTTACTGGAAATTTTAAAACAGTGATTCTTACAAGTGAAAAAAAATACATTTATATTATAATATAGGTATTATTATCTCTTATTTCAAAGTTCCTAGACGCAGGATTGCAGTGCATATCTTGGTATATACAAGTATTATACACAGAAGTCGACTTTTTGAAATAAATAATACTTTCGTCTTTACGCCACTGCAATGGTAGTTATTTGAATGAATGGCTATGTCATTAAGACGGGACCCTATATTATTATTACTACGAGTTTCTGGGAACAAAAAAAAAAAAAACTTTTTTTATTTGCACCGCGGAGACCGGAGTAAAGTTTTTCGCTCGAGCAACCGTCAGCGGCGTCACTTTGGCTGTTGCGCGGTTAAATTTCTCACATGTTTGGTAGTAAATTGACTGTGAACCGCTCGCAGATATATTTAGGGCGTACGAAATGTGTTGGGCACGCGATGCGGGGGCGGAGCAGGACGAACGACGGAGGTCGAGAGTTTTGCGAAGATCGTAAATTTTTCTACGTACTTTAGGCGTAAAGTATTATAGTACGCACATTTTTATACCCACTACCTCTACATTATTCTCCCACCATTGAAATAACAACAACAACAACAACTATTACGAAACACTCGCACATATCCAACGATATACTCACGTCTCCGCTGTAAACGTCCGATGCGTACAACAGGTCGAATGGCAGAGCGGCGAATAAATCTACCACGAACCAGCTCTTCAAGTAATTGAAGGCGATCGTTTTGGAATCCGACACCACTTCGCCTTTTTTGTTGACGAACGTCGTCCGGAAATTGAACAGAATATCTGTAAAATTACAAAAAAAAAGAGACTTAAGATAATATGCATTAATCCGACGAGACTCGTCAATATCGTTGATACTTTATAAATTTTAAGTAATAATTGTATTAATATTAGAGGTTTGGAATTGTGTGAAATTTTTATGAAATACTTAATGTAAAATAGAAATTAATGTTTTAACTTTATTACATCTATAATTATAGCAGTAGAACGTTTGCATACAAATTTTTATTTTATTGAAACAAAGATAATCGGTTAACGTATAGTATATTCAACCATAAAATCATAACTAATAAGCCTTATAATTACATTCTACGTTTATATTAGTAAGCTGTAAGAACTCTATCCAAATTTGAGTTATCCGCCAACATTAGTAATTTCCAGATTGAGGAATTAATGGTAAAAAAAAAAATAGTATCGCTAAAATATTATGAAATATAATAGATCGCATAAAGGTAACATTTAATCCTATTTTTAGTTCACATTAAAAAATTAAACAATAACAAAATATATGTATTTCGATAATAATTTAATTTGTATATTTGCCAGCTCTAAATAATTTTTAGATGACTTTTTATTTCAATAAAACAACTAGATGCACAAAAAAATATAGTCATTCAACGTTAATGTATTATTGAAGAAGCTGTAAAACTTTAAAAAACAATTATTTATGTATTTAATTATAAAAAAAAAATAGTATAAGTATATATTTTTATAGAAATAGATATGTTTAATTTATATAGATCCGAGTCCTAGTTAGTATCAAGTTCTTATTTTAAATTTGTACACAATGTTTTGATAATGGCTAAAGTAGTAATGGCTTGTATCAAATGTATCAATGTATTATAAACAGACACATAGTAATAATAATGTTATATGTGTACGACACTAGCGTTCATGAATTCGTGATATAAACATATCGCATACCTACATTATAATTTATTGTTTATCAGACTTCCATGGTTATGGTTTAATATACCTACAGTATACCCAACGTTTGAAGCCCACACAAATTCGTTTTAATGAACTATATTATAACCGTGTGCACAAAATATAATATGTATTTTGCTTAGTGTGTGTACAAAAACATTATTAATTGCACGTGCTTTAAAAGCGGCTCGCAATAGAAAACAAATTGGTTATAAATTTCGTTGATAAATATATATATGTATTATATTATATATATATACAGAACGATTCAATGAACATGTTACATGTTCATCCCCGTGTTTCGCGTTAATAATAAATTAATTCGAATTCAGATATACAGAATGTTTAAGTTCGTATACTGAAAATCATATTTTTATATTTTTTAATATTTTTTAAAGACTGTTCTATGGCGATACAAACATTTTTTTTAAATGCAAACCACCGTTTTTTATTACAATTTTTAAGGGAAATATATAGATATATATTTTTTTAAATGCTAACATGCTGACATACTTGAATAAATGACATTTAAATATAAGGTTTAATAAATACGTATAACCACAAATGCTGCAACTAATATTTTTAAATATAAATACTTAACATGTACATATTATGTGTGTGTGTGTGTTTCAGACACATTTTGAAATTTGGGAATTATAATACAAGCCCACACACTGCATAATCTCTGAATATTTTGGGTATTGTAAAAATTATTTTTTTTAATAATACTGCACTTTTTTTCACGTTGTCTGATCATCGAAAATTAGTACTATGGTAAAATGCAAACTAGCAAGATTCAAGTAGGCAAAGTGAATTAAATATAGCTCACTGAGCACATTTATATTAAATGAAATGTATACGTAACAACATGAATTTACGTGTATTGAAATAGTTTAAACTAAGTCACGATAAGCAAAGATATGTTTATCGGAGTTAACGGTGTACTATAATTACGGATTTGTCTAAGAAAAGCAATAAGAGTATTTTTTTAACTTGATTGATTAAATGCACAATAGTTTTACTTTTACTTGGAGATGTACATTTGTCTGTATGTAAGACAAATCAGTGAAATCGGCGTAAATGCGAAAATCTAGACAAATTTATAACTGAAAGTGGTATAAAAGTAATAGTAATGTATAAGATAATTAATAAAAAAAAAATACCAGAAAATTATGCAATGGACAATAGATTAAAAAAAATATTAATAATCAATAGATAACTAATATTTAGGAGTCTATTTCATTTGAGGCTTTTATGTTTATTTAAGTACCAAGTAAGATGTTATTTAACTTTTCTACATACATTTTTCCAAATATAATTGAACGCCGTATACAATTCCCGGACGATTTAAACTTATTCCAACTTTGCCCTCGATAATCGAGTAGTATACACAATGCGCAACTTTCTATTTTGCCTTTAACATATTATAATATAATATCTGTTTAAAAATATCAGGATAATTTTGGATCATTAAAAAATTTTAAAAATGCTAGTTAGTTCGTATCGATTTGAGACAGCGCTCAAGATAAATAACTTATTTTGAGGTATATAAATAAAGTAGTTTTATTTTTTATTAAAATTAAAATTACGCGTTTCAGCCCATTTCTATAACTAATTATATATATTTGTATCATAAAAAATAGATTCAAGTTTATCAAGTAATTTTTAACATAAAAAAAGTACAATAATAACGTTATAATAGTTTTATCCTTTGCATCTTTATACGAAATATAAACTTGAATTTTTATACATTTTTATTTGAGGTAAAAATTATGGCTTTTAAAAATAATATTATGCAACAAAGCTGTATACACTTAATTATGTTTCTTATCTTTCCCTAAATGTACATTATTATAACGTAGAAACGCGCACTTTAACTTATTATACTATATAATAGTATACTTAAAGGACGAAAAGTAATAAATTATTTAAATTATTAAATTTTAAAATAACAAATAGTACTACTACTAACCAATTCTCAAAATATATAATATACTGTTTATTAATATTATTTTGCACAATAAATCTAACGTTAAAAAATCAATATAAATCTGAAGGTATAGTATGTATTAAAAAGTAATCAAAAATTGTCTGTACATTTTGTAAATTGTACCGTGCAGGAGCTTGTATGTTTTACGAAAATATATTACTCATAAAATAGTTTAATTACATTTTTTTCTTTGTTGAAACTTTTAGTTATTTTTTGATGATTTCCATCTAATCTATATGAATAGCTAAGTATTTTTAATAATTAAAAATATCTTTGGTTGAATTACAAACTTATTTGCTAAATAGGTGATCGGTTGTATATACTCTGAAAAAAAAACAGACGGGAAATACCCATAACTTAAATAATTCACCAATAATGTAACGTTTCATCACAGTAAAAAACATTGAAAATTGAAATATTTTCAGATTGAAGCAGTGTTTGTTATTATTATTAATACCTGGGTGAAAATTTAATTATTTTTACGCGAGAGGGAAATAAAAATTACAACAGATTTTTATCCGGTTTCCTGTTGTTAAATAATAATAATAATATTTTTATGCAGAATCTATTAATATATTTTTATCACGAGCAGAGACAGATCCTCTGACATTTTTCGTTTAGCACACAAATATATAAGCCGTATATCTACAGACATAATATTTATTTAATTAAATAACGTTAGATATAGTTTGTGATTTTTATGCTTGGCACAAATATTAAAACATTTAGCAGTGTTATGGTAATCATAATAGCACTAAGACTATCGTTTTGGTTTTTATGTAGTTTTCACATTAAATGAACAACTCATTCGTATCGTACAGAATTAAAGTAAACTACTTTGTACTTTTGCGGATGCTTAAAAATAACAACAAGTTCTCTATAAACGGTATATAATATGTTTTGTTTAGTTTAAATTATATTTTTCTAAATTACTAAAGCCATAAAAAGGCGAACACTTATTAAAATTAAAAAATCTACTGCCCACACGGTTGAAATATAATGGTTTCGTCTTTGTAATCAAAATAATAACAAGTTTGGGACCACCGCTTGTGAATGCAAAAAAAAAAGAGACTCGAAGAGAGAGAATTTCGTAAATTAATGCATTCTAGTAAAGCGTTAATTAAAACACAAATAATAATAACGAAATCACTAAAAGACGGTACTTTCATAAACCTAAAAAAAACGAAAACTACTTTATAATCATAATAATATGTCGTCATATTATGATTTACGATACCTATATTAATAAGCGTATACATTTTTTAGTTCCTAGACAACAACTTAAATGGGTACGTATAAATTTTTATATTTTTTTCCCCATAACTGTTATGCCATATAACTCAACTTCCGCATCTCGAATTCAAAGTAAACACGGTCTAAATAATTTCTACCTATCAAAGTTTCGTCTCGTATCGACGTTTTTTTTTTCAAATTGCACAAGTTTGCACGAGTTACCGAGGTTCGAGATATTGTATAATGGTTTACGGGGAATTTGTCATTGGTCGACGTGCGCACTCGACGGCAAAATATAATGATATTATGGTTAAAAGAAAAAAAAAAATTAAATCAATGCTCCTCCTAATCGTTAAAAATACAATATATTATGCTCTCGTGTTATATGCCAAAAATATTTTGGGCGGTAATCGGATGGCCGTGATGTATGATGTACGTTCATATTATGATAATGTTGTAATGTATGGGGCGTAGACACAACGGAAAGATTACCGATGCGTACGGAATATTGCGGAGAGTTAAACCGACGACGGGGCTGGGAGATGACACGCACTTGAACTGATATGCCGAGTCGTATGCGTATAACAAAATAAAAATAACAATATCCGCGATTTCGCGTCGAGTATGCGAAACGAACCCTGAGCCGCAGTATCACGATCGCGTGTCGTTCTATTGTTCCTCGTAACGATATTATTGTTATTTTTTTCGTGTATAAACATGACTGCGACTTATAATACATTATATATTGTATGTTTTTCCACATAATGTAATGGTAATTGCACGCAACTTATTCGATTGCGCAACTATGTCGATACAACTTAATAATAAAGTAGCTATATTATACGGTACATAATACCATAGAAATATATAAGTCTCGAGCGACTTGTTGAACGCGATCGATAGCTATGCCAATACGATAATATTGAATACAGAGCGATTGATGATTATTGATTATTAATAAGTGGTCATTATTTTAATTAGTGATTTTATGTGTTTTTGAAAATCGTTTGAAAATAATTTTTTGGTTGAATTGCAACGCGTCTTTGAAAATAAAATTATATTAATATAATTTTTTTTTACTGATTACTTTTTAAGGTAGTCTTTTTTAACTTTTTTAAATCACAATATACATTTCTAAATAATTTGTATTTCAAAACAGAATATTTTTCGGGCGGTTTCAATACATCCATCTATCAAAATCGAATTTCTAACTAGTTCTTAAATATTTATAACTTTCTGTAGACAGCTAGTGGAGTAGTGGTACGCTAGCAACGGTATTTTTTCAGGCGTAGATATCGTGCCAAAATATTATGTAAATTTACAATTCTTTATACACATTTCCAATATAATTACTGTTTAGTAAAACAATGCATTTTTTCGTTTATATATGACTTGTCTGTTTTGTCTAACATAATGCCTCTGTGACTGAATGCGAAAAATGAAAATAATACAATGTCAATAAAGTTAGAAATAGCATAATATATTTAAACTTTAACATAAAAAATATAATTATAATAAAAATATTCAAACGCTGTGATGACCGTTATACGTTCTGATTTTATTGTAGTACTATAATATTTAATATTACACAAGAATTATCTAATTTATTCATTATCAAAATTATCAAGTAATAATCGTAGATACACATTTTAAGAATGAAATGGTTGTCAAGATAATAACGTAATAAATAATGAATAACATTGAACATGAAAAAATTCATACTATTTTGATTTCAACAATTTTATTCAACGTTTTATGAAATAAATAATTATTAAAATTATTAATTAAATAATATATTTTATAAATTATGATATAACAACTATAATAATTTATCTTATATTACTGACTACTGAGTGGCTTAACAAAAAATCTGGTTTTTATTTTATACAAACATTCTATTTGTATAGAATATTCCTCTGAATTTTCAATCTATAAAGAATATGATAAAAATTTACAAGATTTTGTAACACCAGTATTATAGTAAATACTTTTATCTAAAAAGTTTTATTTTTTAAAAAGAAAAATAATACATTGTTATAAAACAAAATATAGATTCGATGACACAAAAAGTCTTAGTAACTCAGGGTAAAAAATTTAAAAACGATGTTGAGTCAGAAACTGTAATAGTTTCTGCTGTAGTGAACAAACATATTCCGAAACCGTTTTTGACGTTCTATATGATATATCTTACGCCTAGTAGTCGGAAATAACTAAATCGACTTTGAAATGTACCTAGATATATTTTTAAAAAAAATGTGTTTTGATTTATTTTAATATATTTTAAATATGCACATATTATATTTTTTACAAGTCTTTGAGAAATTATTTTAGAAAGCCTAAGTATTTTTAAACGGTCAATTTTTACCATTTTTTGTTAATTTGATGTTCTACTATATACAATTATTTAATTAAATCATTAACAAAATAAATTGACACAATTAAAGATAAATGTCTATTATGATTTATTTAAAATGTGTTTTTATTTCTTTAAATTATAAATATAAAATTTTACATTTGAGAAAAATGTATAGTTTCACAATAGAATTGGACCACTATTGTAAATTATGGATTTATTTAGGTAAGTATTATTCATTGGTTTTATATTTTCATTTTTAATAATAATTCGTTTAATTTGTTTATTTAGAACTCCATAAAAATATGTGTTTTAATGTTCTATGAAGTAAAAGTATAAAATTTGTAAATGTTTAACTATATAATGAATACATTTCAATTTTACCATATTAATCGAATAACCTGCCTTTTATTATTTAAAAAAATAAAGAATATTTCTACATTTATAAACCATGTTTATTCAATAGTCTCTGAATTTTAAAAATATCAAAATATAAATATATAATAGGTATAAAAATATTAGATAATTTTTTGAAATTAACATTACATTTACTTAACATAAATTACACGGTGATATTTTATGGTTGTACACTTTTACAAGTGAAATTTTTAACAATGAAAATGAAATCATGTTGGAAATTATCTACAAGAATACATTTATCATTTATGTAATAATTTAACATAATTTAATAAATATTTTCTACTAAGTACTTAACTTTTATATATTTTTTTTACAATCTTATGCGTTCAACAATTTAAGATATAATATCAAGCCCTCGTTTTTAATTTAATTAACTGGAAAATAATTATTTTCCTGAAAATTGAAATATTTAATTTATTAATGAACTCATGTTTTATTATTTATATAAGTACAGTTTAGATGAAAGGTAGAAATATAAAATCAAAATACTAAGAATACTCTTACTCCGAATTGTAGTTATACGGCTGACTAGGTTATATAGTATAACTCCAAAATTAAAATACTACGTACATATATAATATTAATTTCTAATAAGCTATATTGAATCTAACATTTAAAATTAATTCTTTCCAAAAATTATTACACTCCAATACATCGTGAAATCTAAATGAGTAGACGAAATATGTACCTAATAATTCAAAGCGAATAAATTGACAGGGAAAATAATTAGCTCTTCAAACTTAAAATTAAATATATCAAGACGATTCTAGTATAACTATTGATCATTTTAAATTTACAACTAAATAAAATAATTATTTAATACATATATTATATGTATACAATTAAATGTATAAATGTTAATACTACATTATGTATATTATCTAAACACATCAATTTATTTATATTGATATTTTAACTAAATAAAAAACATGCATTTTAATTATTTTATTGCATTTAATGATTTTATATTTAAAATTATAAACTTATGGATCCCTACACAAACGTATTCTACAGAGAGACTATTAATCTTCTCGAAGAATAAACCATAATTAAAAATAAAATATGATTAAAATAATAATATATTGACTATCTCGGAATAACGATATATGTATTTTCAAACTACACGTGCGCACATATATGTTTTGAAATTCGAAATTTATATTACGCTAAAACGGTACGTGTATTCGTAAAAACATTATTAGATACGACGTTATTCATCAATGGAGCTTTTCTGCATTACCGTGTTTAAAATATATTTCATAATATTATAATATTGATAAAACGATTTCTAAATATTATGTAATATAATATTAATGTAAGTATCTGCGCTTTAATAATTTCGCGTTCGACGATGCGCAATGGATTTCATATACTCGTGTTTTGAAGTTTACGACCCGGGCCAAACGTTGCTATATTATATGCTTCGGATGGATGACTACCACACTTGGGATTTTAGCCTTGTTCTATTCAAACTCAACGTAGTTGCAACCCCCACCCGGCAAGCATACACACACGCTGCACACTAACCGCCCGCGACGAATGAGCTTTGCACTGCACAGCGATGGGGTATTATATAGGTATTGTAAAGTGAATAATTAAAATCTATGTATATGAATTTCGTCCTAACTTACATGTTACATAAGGTGGATGTGACGTGTCTATTAGTACACTTCCGTTTGCTATGTGTGCAGTGTGAGTGCACGAGTGTTTTTGTTTGTTTATTCTACGCTCGCGTATACGTACGGTACAAGCAAAAGTTATAGTATAATAGTGTTGTACATCACTTGTTTCGGCCATTATTGTGATAAGTGTACATCACATAGTTTGTTATATTAAATTATGTTTATTGTTTTTAAATGCGCGTGATTAAGAATATTTAAACAAGTCTTGTTTTTTTAACCCGTAAAATATACTCGCCTCGGGTTAATAAAGCACGATATTAATAACTCGAATATTTTAACATATAAATTGGTAAGAAAAAAAAGTTGATCTGAGAAAAGTGAAAAATTAAAAAGTTGTTACTTTCCTTGATAAGATAAACGTTGCTGATTGTGGTTTACTTTCGAACGCATTTAAATTGAAAATTATACGCATAATAAAACAATAAATATTAAATAGGTACGTATCTTATACTCTAAAACTATCATCTAGATAATGTTAGTATTACTATCGCGAATTCATGACTAGGTATACAGTAATACGTTAATACGCATTTATAAAAAAATTATATGTATAATAAGTATGTTGTAACAGTTAGTGAATTAAATCAACCGTATAGGTCACTCCGCACATGCTGCAGTGTGATTTGTGTGTGCTTTGAACATTAAGAATACATACGTATTATAATATAATGTGCCTGTCTATTTATAATAATGCAAATTATGAATTATTTTTAAAACTCTAATGCGTGGCAGAGACGGTATCGCTAAAATAAATATTTCCCATTTGTATTATATTACGTATAATAACGTTTGACATTTTCCGATGGAAATGTGTTAAATTTAAATTTTAGAGGATTTGAATGGAAAAAAAAACTTTGCTAAATATCGTACGTTATATTATGCTATTATGCGGTTAGCAGTTTCCCCGAGTAGATTTGGTGACGTTAGCTTATCGCCAATGTTAGGCGAACACTGACAAGTGCGATTTACCCACAAGCACATTTCACCCTACGGGCGCATTAATAACCAACGCTGAACCAATCTATCATTACTGTATACTTAACGTCTTAAAAGTTTTTTTTTTCTCTCTTCGTATTATAACGCGATATTAATATATTGTTACATCTAACATAATATGTACATATATCGTACGATTTAACTATGAAAATACACACTCAACACATTATAGGTACATAGGTACCTATTAGAATGGTACCTACACAGTATTACATACTATCATTCGATACGATATTTCCCTTCTCCGAGTTCGTAGAGAAATACCCATACGCATATTATATGATATACTCGCTTTATAACTGTCTGCTATAATAATATTATGATCGATGTGCCTTTTAAATCGTTGTAGTGAACTTTATACACCTGCAGACTTCTAAAAATGTTGTTACGAAAATCGTATAATTTTATTTCACCTACCGAATTGGACATAATAAGATATTTCAAATACATTTTTAGTTTTTATAAGACTTTATCGGATATTATATAAAATCAATACGCTTGAAATAACAATGACATATATATTATATATATATATAGGTATATATAAAAACAATTATCGACAAATATCGACATAGTATATTGTTATTGTATTGAATTAAATTGAATATTCAATATGTATTCTTTATTTATTGGCTTTATGTTTACTCAAAAGAATATTGTTGTAAGTATAAAAATGAAATAGTAAGAATAACTGCATGCACCTAAATGTTTTTTTTTTTTTTTTGATAATGCTTAACTCGTATTTTAGGAATAATAAAAAATGTCGATAAAAGTCGTTGGATTAACATTATTGTATTCAAAATGAAATCCCAAAGATATCCTTATATACCACACAAAACGCCTTTATATTATACACATACGAAGGTTATTGGTAACATATTTCTATCGCGTTGGGTCATAAACAACGAAATAATGAAAATATAACTGTAAAAATAAAAGACTTAACGTGGATGGGACCCGAGACGAGAAAACTAGAGTATTCAGTTGAAGTCGGGGTTGAAGTTTACGTCCACCATAAAAACAGTGTTCTTGTTTTAAGACACTTATAATTATTGAACCCATGGGAAATTTTACCTAAAATCATTTTATTCGTGGCGCGTATGTATGTCTATGTCATACAGTATATCCTGCACACACGCACACACCTACACGGGCTTTTCGCATATAAATGTTGACGATATTTTTATTTCAGTAAATATTATATATATTATTCGTAAGTATATTAAATTTATGTTTTTGAATTCTACAAGGTCTTAACCTCGGTATTCTAATCATAGTTTTAATGTAATGAAACACTATAATAATAGAACGCTGATGGAGGCGTAAAATATATTTGTACAAGAATAGTATACAACATCAATGGAGCATGATTATCCACAGAAATGTAAACGAGAAAAATAGAATAACAGAATAGTATTCATAACTATGGAATAATGTGATACGTGTTTGCAGGATCGGTAATGTCGAGATGCTCAACAAAGTAAAAAAAAAATAATAATAATAATAATAATAAATATAGGTACACAGCTAACAAACTCGTTTATTCAAAATCAAAAACTCGCTGAACCGCATGTACACAGCGATGATCTGAAATATTATGGCAGATATTACAATAGACCGTCTCTAAATTGGAACCCCAAAGTTTCTGACACTTTCTAAAATCTAAACGATGGTCGGTTTTTTACGACAGTATAAAAGAAGATTGTTATTTAAAAAAAAAATAATAATAATGCATTACAACACTAAAAACCACCCGTCGATCTCCGGTATCGTCGAGCTCGTCATGGAAACGTTTTTATTCGCATTAAAATTGTATAATTGACTCTGTTATTTTAATATTTTTCAGCAATTTGCACACATAAAATAAGACCACATAAAAGTGATGTATTCAGATACTAATAAAAACGCGTTGGAAGATTTTTTTTTTAAAAAAAAAGTAATTAAAAGTAAAATTAATATAGTTTTTGTCACTAAATTAAAACAATAGTTGAATTTAATGATTAAAAACTAATCGTCATTGATCATGATGTCAGAATGCGTATGAGATACGTGTGATAACGTTGAAGATAAAAAAAATAGTCTACGGTACGCGTGGAGACTGGAGATTGATTTATTTCATTAACTACATGAGGTTTATCTTTACAATAATGTTGTATACTTTATAACTATCACATCTACAATTTTAATTTTAAAAGTTAACGTTTATTATTATACAAGTTAATGGTGTACATATGTGCTACTGAGAATGGTTGCGTACCTTATTATGCTTTAAAAATTATTTCATACAGATTTAAATCCTTTGGCTTAGTGACGTAGGATTTTATTGGCATACAAAGAAGTAGAACGAAAATTTTATAACTTATAAGTACCCATATTTTATTAATACGTATGATACAAAATGATAAATACGCATACACATTACACACTGTACATTTTATTCATTTTTTGAGAACTATGATTCAGAGAAACCATAACTTCTTTAGATGACATAGTTATTATATTCACCAATGTTTCTCATCACTCTTTTATGACTGCTAACGTATGTCACGAAAATTACATTTTTTTTTTTTTAATAAAACCATTTATAGAAAGTAATGAATTGTAATGAATAAAAAGAAACTTTTAACTTATTTTACACATTCTGATATAATTTTTTTTTTTTACTCTAAAACTGCAAATAATCAACAGGTTTTATTAAAATATAATTTAAAAAATAATATTATATAGGTAATACATATAATATTATATAAAATTATAAAACTTAGTACGTTTTTGTGAATTATAATACACCTTGGCAATATTTTAATAGAAGTACTGTATTTGTTATACGAGATATTATTTAAAAATAAAATCAATAAATCAGAAACTAGAACTTAACTTAAACGCCAAGAATAACATTATTAAATTAATGTTCAAGGCAAATTTACTCAATAAATAATAATATTATAGCAAATACTAAACTTAATAATGATTTTGTTGTTTTTAATTTATAAATTCCATACTCACAATAATTTGCCTACCTAGTATGCTATATTATTGGAACGTTTTACTACCAAGTACCAAGTGCGTTATATTCAAAGAAATTTTTTGTATGGAATAAATTACATCGATCATTATTCTTCGTCGGATTTTTCGAGTTTAACTCCTGCTTAGGCTGACAAAATGTATCAAAGTTTTCAGATAACATTCGTAAGGTTGGTTTGGGTAAACATTTTTAAATAAGACAAGAAAGGTAAAAAAAAAAAACAGGAACAGAAACAAATCTTTAAGCATTTGAATATCTCAGGGTTATCAAATCTAAGGTTGTCATTTCAGTATTTTCTGAGCCTGTGAGCTTTTAGACAACCAATTTTAACATTTTATCTGACTGTTTAAAATACACACACATAAACTACAGGTACATCAATTGTTTACATTTATTTTATTATTAAAAATGCAACTTAATTATCCATATTAACTATAATTTTGTAATGTAATGAAATAAATAAAATTAATTAACCAAACAATTATAAGCAACTCAACCCACCAACTAAAATATGGTATTTAGAAAAAAAAACAAACATTCGTTAATTTTTTCCGTAAGTTGTTATTTTATGTGTATTGACACTATCAATAAAAAAAATAATTATACATCATGATTGTACGATCTGAAGTGTGAAGTGTGATGATACACTATAATAGCCAATGAGATAATATAATTATATATTTCTATAGCATGATTGATAACAATTAAAAACAATATTTATGTATTTTAAGACTAAGTGTTAACACATATATTCATTTTTATTATTGAATGTGAATACATATTGTGTACATAATAAATAAATACATTTTGAAGAATTAATGGAACATTTAAGTTCAATAATTTTAGTGTTAATAGTGTCATCACATACCTAGCCATTCATCCACATCCCCACGAGCAAAAAGTCGAATAAAACCCTTGATAAAAAGGACATCGTTACATTATACATCATTATACATTTGTATATTATTAATAACACACAGACACATACACACGTATAACTGAAGCAGCTTTGGAGTTTTTAACCGTACATTTTAAGTTTGAAATTTTTAGATCAAATATACTTTTCCAAAAACCACATACATCAAACTAAGAGTAAGATGTATACAAAATGTAAGTATTAGTATAAACGAGATGAAACTTTTATAATCACATACAATAGTGATTGGTTTTATATTTATTTTATACACTATAAAAAATAATGAAATAAATAAATTCTTGTTTAAATTATATTTTATAAAAGTACCTATTAATTTATTGAATTATAATATTAAATGCTAAGAATATTTTTTTCTTACAATTGAAATATTGAGTTTTCCTTTAAAATTCAGTTAATTTTAATTCAAAACTTTTGATTAAATATAAGAGATTTCATATCATTGATCCTACAAAATTGACTTTTTAAAAAAAAAAGTTTGTAGTATTGGCCTAAGCACAATTTGTATTTCCAAACGATAAGTATACGGTTTTGAATGACGTTCTCTGGGGTGACGTTTCGTTGAAAAAAAAATAATAAGGCTCGCAGGCGTACTACGACAGACCGATGATATTTACGATGGCGGTGAACAGCCGCTTGAAAAGGCCGATCACGTGAGACAATAGTGAAAAAAAATTGGATTACTGTAAAAGGGTCAAATACCTATAAATAATATCATAGTGCGGGAATTCAAAAGAAATATATTATAAAACAATAATATAATATAATACGCAGTACGCATATCTTATCTTTTAGATGCTGTTTTTTCACGAACGCATCTGATAAGATATATGTAACTAACACGATGAATTTAAATATTATATTATGTTATTATTATTATTATTATTGAAATAATTACCATTGTTAATATTTAATTTCATTATTTAGTTTATTGCATTTATTACACAATGACAACTATTGCGTTATTATTTAGCTATAAATCATACATTTTATACGTCTATTTAAATTATAAACTGACCAGGTTATCGACATCTGTATATTATAAAATATTGAATATTCGTATCCCTTTATGAATTAAACAAATATTAAATATACTAGTTTATCTTAAAACATTATAAGAATATAATATTACTTTAATATAAATATTTGTTTGTTTTTTTTTAATTTATACAACTATAAATATATATAGTTGTTTTTTATTTGTTTGTCATAGTGGGACGTGAAATTCTCTACATGTTTTTTTTATAATTTTTAAATATTTAAATAGCACATACAAGTATTCGTAATTTTAAAATGTATGATTATATTTTCTAAGAAAAATGTGTCTTATATGTTTAAAATGCAATAACCTTTAACATAAAAATTCACTGTTATTAATAACGATGTCAAGTATTTAATAAAGTATTAGATCATTATCGTTTGCATAATATTATTATGGAAAAAGGAAAATAATAATTGAACGTTTTCAAGACATGGGCCGATACAATAATGTTTTTAATAGGTACCTACGGGCTTTATACGATTTAAACTGTCGATTGATCAGCACACCCTTATATTATCATAGTTATTATATTAAATTCGTATATTATGTGACAGTTCAAACCAAACGGTTCACATACCAGCTTACTGAAAGTTCCGACCGAATATTGCGCGGAAATCATTATTTTCGTTAATTGAATTCACAAAGTTTATCAGATGAATTTTATTATATTAATATACTTCTAGTGATTAATATTCACGGTTTGCTTATGATGTGCAGCCCGCATTACATAATGTTTATAGAAAGAGTTTAATAATATATAGTTAGTCAACTTTTGAATAATTAGTGAACATAATATACCGATCTAAATTCGTTTTTACTGGTTAAGGGATTTGGGGGAGGATCCACCCCCACTTTATATTTTATTTAAGTAACTTTTTGTATTCCAAAAAACATTTGTTTGTAATTGGTGAAATTTTATAATTCTAAAAATAAATGGGTTCAAGTAGTAATATTAGCATTCGAATTGATTGATAAAATGACATGATGACGAATATCTACCTATAACAACAAACAATGTATGCTAAAAGTTAAATGACTAGTATTTATTTTAATAAAATAAAAATGGCATATTCTAAATCTATATATTGTATTAAATTATTTACAGTTATTATAGATAGAGCTATAAAATATGAAATAGTAGTAGGCCATAGATTAACTAACAGAATTATAAAATAAAATAAAAATTAATATACTAAATGGATTTGGCATTATTGATGATGAATTATTAGCATGTCTTCATAATAACTAAGTTATAATAAAATAATTAGTCATTGATATGATGAATAAATAAAAGTTATCAGATTTTATGTTAAAACTGTTAACGTATACGACATTGGAAAATATAATAGTATAATAATATATAAAAAAATAATTAATAAATAATAATGTTAAAATATTAGATGCATTGAGTATAAATTAAAATCATTGTAAGTTACTAAATAAATGTATACTCAGAGGTAATAGGCATACTATTTTGTATTAGTAGAACATATTTAACCTCTTAGTAAAGAGTTATGCTCGTATATTATAATTTTGACAACGTATTTTGTGTTTAATAAGTTATCCCCTTGAGATAGTAATATCAGGATAAATACGGGGCCGGTTTCAACTCTTTCAAGGCCCAGTGAAAGAATTATTTTGGCGTCCTTTCATCTGATCAAATTCTAATTTTGACACCTCTCATGCGCCCTTCTAATTTTGAAGCATTGTGTTGTGCCATTGCAAGCGTCAATCATATCTAAACCCAGCTCCGGATAAATACATATATCCAATCCCACACTAAAAAAAAAAATCTAAAAATGTTGGAAGCATAATATGTTATGTACTCTATGAAAATATATTATACATTATCAATACTCGTATGTTAAGTTATCTAGAACCATGTAGGTAATATTTTTTTTTAATATCAGTGTGTACATTGTACATGGTGTTATACACAATTTGGTACATCATTACTTGACTAGAAAAGTTGTAGATATATTAAAAAGTCAACGGAGTGGTGCACAGGTGTCACTAAACTGTATCATTAAATACAATATATAAATTTCATAAACGGTATTTTAGCTTATATATTTTAAAATAACATCACTTTTATATGATTACAAGTAGTAGTTGTCGTAACTAGAAATTTAAAAATGTTTACACAGCGTGTACGAGATATAGGTGCCATATACATATTAGTAAAGTTATCTCACATTCAACTTATTTTATTGAGAACAATTTCAACATTTAATTTTTGTTATACTTGAGCCACTATGTCATCTGTATATATTATACAGTAGGTACGATAACTATATATTATGAGTAACGTTTGAATGACATTTCGGATATCTCACAAAGGCGCACAGATAGTGTCCTTGATGGTTCCATCAAAAACTTTTTATGACTCTTGTCATATATTGCATTTATCCAATAAAAAATAAAAAAACACAAACAATTTTAAGACAAACAAGAATACCAATACCAAATGATACTACAAAGACCAAACAGTTTGTAGATGAAGTTCACCATAAAAATTGGTTTGTTGAAACTTTGGATTGTTCGTTGTATATTGTATATATATATACACTCATAGTCGTGTGTTTGTTACAAGGTATCTAAGAATTCTTTCGATTTTACTCTCAAGAACTTTACGCTAGACTTAGTAATTTAGCAGGTATTGTAAAAAAATGTATTATTTCGAATGAAAAGATTTGATGAAAATATTAGGATTCTACAAAGATTTGTCACATTTTCAATTTATCAGATTATTAAATACTGGAAGATTAAATTAGTTCACTGGACGGTGAAATTTATCTACGTTCCGATACCTAAAAATTTTAAATTTAAAATAATTTATTACATTTCATTTGATAATTATTAATAATTATTATTAAATATTGGTATTATAATCATATCATACTATCGCTAGTTTAATGTCTATGATTAAAAGCTATAATGTAATGTTGTTAATTATAAGATCTGAATGTGTAAAAAAACATTAATGGTTGTCAAGAAAGTTGTTCTGAAAATGTTAAGTTTGTAAACGAGAACGTTTTAATGATTAAACTTATAAACTAAATACTATGTTTCAAGAGGAGTAATTTAACAAAAACGTAACTTGCGTCAAGTTGACATAATACCGATTTCTAAGAACTCTGATGAGGTTTTTGTCTATTCAAGTTAAAACTATTATTATTATTTTTATTATATTTAGTATTAGTATATAATATTTTATTTTTGACTTGTTCGTATAGTGAAGTGTATTTCAACTAGCACACCATTTGTTTTTTTATTTATAAGTACAAATTGTGTCCATGGATACATTAAAAAAGTATTTCTACAATAATATAAATTATTAATATTATCATTCAAATACTTTTTAATTTTGTGTCTTTCTTTAGGTATTACATTAGAAAATTTACCAACAAAAAGTAACGGTACACCTTCAAAATTCTCCAAAAACTAGGGTTTGTTAAAACTTATGATCGCTTATAGAAACGATCCGCGTATATTATAATCATAATTGAATGAACACGAAACTCGATTTAATTAAGCGTTGATTTTTAAGGTAATATAGTAATATAGATTTATAAGCTTTCCGATAAACATTTTAAGGGTTAAAAATATGGTGTTAGTATTATATGAACAAAAAACCTATTTCCTTTATCCAGAATATTTTGATTAAAAAACAAGTAGGTAGTCGTACGTAATAAACGCAAGTGGGGTAATTACAAAGCGTGCATTTTTTTCTTTTTACAAAATCAATATTGATTATACAAATCCAATTTTTATTTGCAAATTATATTACATTATTTATACTTAAATTGTATTTAGTATAATAAATGTTTTTTTTTTCGTTACCCAACTAAACTAAATTACTAATAATGATATTTTTTTAAGAAAATCGAAATAAAATTATTATCAACAGCTCGTATTACTGTACAATGTAATTGTCTAAAAAATGCATATTAAAATTTATAAAAATATTTCATATCTACATTATTTAGTTGAAAGTTATATTATGTATTAATAAAATCTTGGATCTGAATATAAACCTTAGATGTTTAAATTGTACAGTATTTTTCATACAATAAGTTAATAAAACAACAAAATAAAAAAAATACTTTTTGTTATAGAAACCACAATGATAATAGTAAAAGATTGTTGAATTTATTTGATACAAAAGTCAACGAGTATATCATATATTGCATCACAAATAAAATATGTCAAACCGTTTTTCTTCATATAATAAGCTACATACACCTGTTTTGAATACTTGTTTTGTACTGGGAATATTTTGACATTTCGTAAATAATCCCATATGGTTTCTACTCGTCTTAGGTAAGATAGATATGTTATATGGTTTAGCTTTATCACGCAGGGTGAGTGATTAATAGATAAACAGTAGTATAATATTATAATATGAACTAAATATTTTTAGACATAATTTAAAATGTAACTTTTATTGCCAATATAACTTAAATCTAAAATAAAATATGTACATATACCTATATATATTTATATATGCATTTATATTTTGCATAAATTACTATTCCAAAGCTGACAAATTAAATTTAATGTTTTTTGAAGTTATTAAAATGTTATTTAAGCTTAATATCTATTTTTAATCGAAAAAAAGGAATTATATAGGTACAACTATGTATAAGTATTACATTCAACTTAGCATAAATTAAAGAAATACGCATTAAATATTTAACTTTGAAATATCTAGTGTATTTTAAAGTGTGTATTTTAAATTGAACTTTAATTATTTTCTTTTTTATATTTATTATCTTTATATTTATTTTTAAATTATTAAAACCCATTAAAAATAATAATATCCTTATAAATAACATCAAAATAATAAAATAGGTACGCAGAACTATAATAAAACAATTCTCATAAGGCGTATGACTTTAATAATATTTCTAATAAAAATGTTATTTGGTCATAATATAATAATTTTGTGGTTAATAGATTATCATGTTACAGTCTTTAATACAATATGCAAAATATGTTAATTGTAAGGATTTTAGAAACCATATATTTAATGTTTTTAGTTTTACACCCACTATTTTTCATTTTAAATGAATTTAATCTCGATCTATTCTATGTATTTAAAAGTTTATTATTATCGCTTTTGACGTATATACTAGTTCACGTATTTACTTTGTTTTATCGGACAACACAGAAACATCAAAACGTATTTATTCGTTATACTTAATTAATTTTTAAAACACGAGTAATTTTTCAATTGTATATATATATAATATATATATATATAAAAACGTGACAGATAATCTATTATTATAATAGAAACTATTACACTTTACGCGTTCATATTATTCAAAAGTAAATTAATATCAAAAGAACGGATCTTCAATCCACAATGACGAGCCGCGTCATTCTAACATGATCATTATCTGTGGGAAGATAATAAAAGGAGACGGTACGTTTGAGTAAAAAGACGAAACTTTGAAGTTGATGAAATTTAGGAGATCAGGTGAATCATTATTTTCCGTAGAGGCAAACAAACGAAATTGTGTGCTTCTGTTAGACGTGTACCACGAAGAATACTAACTGAGACACGAGAAAAAAGTAGTGGTTTTCAGTGTAGATATTCAATTTTGAATAATACATTAGAAAATCAACACAAAACTTTAAAAACTTAATTTATTAAAGTTAAATTCTCCTTAATTCCACTCTTTTATCATATATTATGAAATCGCATACAAACCTAGCACTTAAGATTTAATTGTGTTTTAGAATTTTGGAGACAATGTATAATGGAAACTTTATAATTGGTCTATAAATTTTAACTTGAAACAAATAGGCCTCATAAAACAAAATGTTTTTGATGTATTTTAAACTTTGAAAATGAGTTGATAATAATATCATACATTATAAAATCCATATTTATTTAGTATATTATGTTATTATTATGTTACTGGGTAAGTATTTCATATTGCATACGAAGTAAATCACCAGTAGGCAAAAATTATTAGTGAGTGCATCTTTATTGAATGGCACAGAGTGACTTTATATTATTCAGGACTTGCCAGTACGGCCATTTCGTAATAATTGACAATAAATGTCGACTGTGACCATGTATGATGGAACAGTTTCAAGTCATCTACAAATAACAGACAATAACAGTGGTGAATAACATGCCTTTTAGTACTATTAATGAAAAGTTCAAAGGGTATTGGAGACCCCCACACCCATCCCCAGGGATCATCCAATGAAATATAACAACGCACATTTTTAATTAAATCGATGATGGTGTTTTCATTGTAATTTTAAAAATAACAATGTCTAGTGGTTTGACATTATTAGCGATTATTTATTTTAATATAGCCTAAATTATAATCTTTACTGTTTTTGAACTCACTGTGGAATATTTTTTAATCAAGTAATTTTTACGATGGTATTAATTTCATATAATTTACAGTTGACAGTAGATTATTTAAATAACTCATCATTTAAAATATGAACACATTGCATTAAATTTTTTCTCAGGCCGATAAACTAATATTTAAATTTTATTTTTACAATTTTATTTACAGGAGCGGCAGGAGTAATCTAACTATATCGTATCCCTTATCGACGGTATAAGCTCTAAATATTATGATTAAACAATATTTTCATCATTTCCAACTGCAAGAACATAAATATAAAACTCATTTTTTTAAAAAGAGTTATTTTAAATTACAATAATAACTGAACTGAATCACTAAATCTATAAAAAATATATACATAATAATCTGATTGTATAGTATGCCAATTTAATATTGTAAATTATACCATAACAATAATTTAATACTTTTCATGTTATATAAATACTTTAATAAATAATGCTAATAAATAATTTTATTTTTAATGTAAAATTAAATATTAATTAACAATTTTAGTATTTAAATTATCTAAAATTATGTAAAAAATATAGTTTTCATATATTATATGCATATATAAACGTATGTATTATTAACTACAATTGATTAGGTATATTTAATTATTTTATTGAAAATATATGTGATTCCAATTATATTTTAGATTACGAGGGGAGCTATTAATGTAATCATTTAACATTGGTGTATTTATTTCTACTGTTTTATTCTTTAGTTTTTAAATTATATATTTTTAACGGAACAATGAATTTATAAGTTTTAATTTTTTTTTTAATTATTTTAATTTTTAATAAATTGAATATTCAAACAAAAAATAATAGTTTTTCCTAAAATAAGATTATAATTTAAAAAAATATTAATCATCTCGAGTCTTGATACTTTTTGCCTTTAATTATTTTCTATATTCAATGATGATTTTAAAATACTTAGAATAGTTTAAAGCTCTTATTATGGTGATACGAACTTTTTTATATAGTTCAACGATGCACGATATTGACGTATACACGTTTCTTACGATAGGTAATACATATATGCGACATTTTGCAAAAAATGTTCCCATCTACGATCTTACCGAGAATAGTATAAATATATTATTATAATATATACTTAGAAATATAGGCTACTACGGTCTTCATTCAGTCTTTTCACGTATGCAATGATAATCGATTTCAAATGTAACACATCCGTTAGGCATTACGGTGACCTATTCAATGACGAGGTATATATTTTGAAATCTACTATACAGTAAAGTGCCTTCCCTGGTTTTATTATTTCAAACACGCTATACAAAAAACCCTCCTGCTGTCCTGTTTTCCAGTTAGAAATGTTGACAAAACCACTTTTAGCAACATCTATAAGCCTTTCTATGTTTGACAAGAAATAATTTTGTTGTTTTACGATGATCGAGTAATAAAGACCTTATAAAAAATATTATACAACATATAAATATTGGATATAGTGATAATTTCGATTCTATTCTAAATTTCTAACGGAGTTAAAATATTGAAATAATTACATTTCATTCTGCAAGACAAATTTTATTTTCCATATTAGGTAATGAATTACCTATTTATAATATTACTGTATAATACATTTATCTAAATTGTATATTACATTTTGAAATTAAAAGATATAATCACATGAAGGACATAGATATTATATTGCTTTCAAGTTTAACATTCAAGTAATTAAACACATGTACTCTAGTATATTAACCTAAAGCTTGTAATTTTGGGTCTATGTATCGTAATTTGGATGTGTTACGTATGTGAAAGGCAAACATAATAGACTTTGTCACATGGCATATTATTATGGTGAATAATATGACATTAGATCGGAAATAGAGACTGAAATCATAATATTTATTAATTCAATGCACACTCGAGATAAATCATTTCATCTAATTTTTTTAGAAATTTTAAACGGTAGATTTTAGTTTAAATGCGATACTTAATTTAATTGATATAAAAACGGTCTATCCTAATAATTTAAATTTATTGATATAAATAATTATCTACCAAAATCGGTGCACTGTACAATTTAAATTTAAAAGTCATTATGGTAAAATAAATTTCACAATAATTTATTATAAGGTCGTTTAAAATTTTAAACCATTTATTTCACTGAAAACAATTTGTTGGCAAGTTATTTGTAGGGAATTTCAGTAGTTTTTAATGGGCTTTATGGTAATTAATTATTACTTACGTTTTTTAAAATTTAATTATCATGTGTCTTATTTCAGACATATTTTTTTGAAGTGTTTGATGTAAATTTTTATTTTGTTATTCAAACTTATAAGAAATAATTTGATTATCAAATAACAAGTTCAATCGTTAGTATTATTTAGCAGTAATTACATTATTTTTTCAACGAACGATAATTATAAAATATATGGATAGTATAATATATTATTAATATTTTTCCATTGTAATATTCCATTGTAATAACGATACTATATATAACCTACTAATTAAGCAAATATATATATAGTCTGAATGATAGGCATCATTTTTCAAACAGAATATTATTTTAGTTAAACGTATATAATATGTATATAACGCTAGTTATATTTTGTTCACTAACTTTGGTTGTCTTCACAAATCGGTTAAAATCAACATAAAATCATTATTTGAATATTACCTAAAGTAAATTATAAACATTTATGATTTATTTACATACTATCCCGTAAAAGGTTTTATATGATTCATTAATTATACTTGCATGAATTGAACTCTCGAGTAAATTGAATAAATATGTACTTAACTATTCACAGAGAGTGATTTTTTTAAAAAATTCAATTGCATTTGCATTGAGTAAATGTAGTGTTTTAAATTTTAAATAAATTGCGGTTGTCTTGTTTCTACTAAACTAAAGTAATTTGTTTAGCTTGAACAATCATAAATTGTTCGAATTTAAAAAAAAAACAATCTAAAATAACGAGTATAATCTCATAATTTAATAATTTAAAACTTAAAATAAAATATTTTGTTCAAAATAATAAATGATGGACTTATATTAGTATAAATAGTATTTAAGACCTTATGAGTTTACATGATGCATAATTTTTCTATAGATTTCTAAATGTCAAAATAAAAAAAAAAACAAAAACATGAAAATGTATTATAGTTGTAAAAATATTTAACATAATAATAATATACAACTTTATAGTTATATACGTACTTTTTATTATAACCATGATAAGTTTATTTATAATATATTGTAGCAAATCATTGTTATGATATTTATTTTTATATTTTTATTTTGTATTTTAATACAAGCCCAAAAAACTTCAAACTTGATGTAATACGTTTTGTTGAAGAATTTATAGGTACACAAATACATGTGTACCCACTATATGTTACAGTAAAAAAAAAGTTTATGACTTAATTATTTTAAAATTTAAAATTCAAAAATAGCATACAAATAATAGAATATCATACTTATAAAATTTAGCGAAAATGCTGAAAAAATAATTAATGATAAAGTTATTTCATTGAATAAAAAGCAGTGATTTCAAATCGAAAATTAAAAATAAAGACAAAAAAAATGATTAAGATTGATTTGTTTTTGGCTACACTAAAGGTTATAATTGATTTTCTGACTATTCAATTATTAACCGTGTTTAAATACATTCGTCACAAGCGACGACTGACCAGGCTATACTATAATTTTATTACTATTATCATTATAGCGGCGGACTTGATTTATTAAACGGTGAACTACGTATATGCAATTTAGATAGTCCTGTGGCAGTAAGTCTGCGGAAAAGGGATGCAATTAACCGTGTGTTACGTTTGTGTTAGCAAAATGTTATCACGGCTGATGGACTTTGCTGATGAACAAGACAACATAGTAATATTATCTCTAGTCACACTTTGTCGCTTAGTCTGCTTCACGCGATCATTATATTTCTCTCTCTATTTCTATGTTTACTATGTTTCATCGTCGCCCTTTATTTAACATATTTTCACCAATATGCATACAGACACAATATCGCGGTCAAACAGTAGGTACCTTTTGATATGGTGGAGATATTTTGACGTGTAATGGGGGCTGATGGATAATAGGAAATCATGATCATATTTATATATATATATTTATTTACGTTAAAAATAAAATTATGTGAAGCTTACTAACGACCTTATTTGTATTTCATTTCAATGTATCATCTATATATTAGTCTTATTATAGAATGTGTAATCATTTTTATATTATAATATAATAAAGTTCTAAGTAAAATATAATACAGATAAATTATTTGAAAAAATCTGAATGGCATACAAAGTATTGTAAATTTTACATTGTATAATTATATTTTTCATAATAATATTTTAAAAATATCATTATTTATTATAAATAAACTATAGATGAAAATCACCGTAATCACACTATCAAAAATAAGTTTATTTTAAAACTATAGCATATAAGTTATTTCCATCTATTACTCATTAATTCAATGTAAGTTGAGGTAACTTACGGGGTGTATCATAATATAGTAAGATAATACAACTAATGTATAAATAATATTCTGTGACTCTATTTAACTATTGTTTGAATAATCCCTATGATGAACTGTGTTCTTAATTATTATCTAAATAATAAATTGTTTGGTTAAATGGTTGTATTAAAATTAACATTTTAAGTATACCTGCTCTAAATTTTAGTGTAATTATGTATTGGATTTTCTTAAATTTATTATAGTAAGAAAGTGACACTCAATCAGAGAGTTTCACTAATAGTCCAACTATCGTAATAAAATATAAACTATATGACTCTAAAATGTAGTGTGATTCTTTATTACATTTTTTTTAAATTGAACGAACAAAAAAAGTGACTCTCAGTCAAAGAGACATAAATCAACATCTGTAAAAAAAGTTTGTACCTAGATATTACATAACATGACTTTGCTTGCCTTGATGCAAGATAATGTAGTATTATTAATTTGAAAGCAATGATAAATCATCAGATAGTTAATCAGTTACTACCTATGTAGTATATAGGTATTATTAGTAATAGCTCAATTTACATAAATGTTTTATTCTTTTTTGTTTGATAATTGCTTACTAGATATTAAATTCAAAACAAAATACTTTTCTATTTTTTTATTTCTTATGAAACAAACAGGATTATTTTAGTTCAATTTTAATACACGAAAAGTGATTATAATTTCGAAAATTTAATAACAATTTAGTAATATAAATATAAATATAAATGAATTTCTTAAGGGAAATATTTAAAAATTAAACTCAAATTGTACATACTATGTAGTATATATTATGTAGTGTCTGTTGCATTATGGCAAAATCTATTGAATACTAACCTATGCTTAGAATTTTTGTAATGGCAATAAGTACATAATCAATAAAATATACAATAGGTACTTGTAAATATTTATTACAAAAAAAAAAATATATCTTCAAGCCATACTCGTATTTATTTTAATGAGTATTTTGACAACCATGTTATAATAATACCATTCTCAGCGTTTAGTGCTTACTATAATATGTCAGTCCATTGAATACGTCATAATATATTATTTTTAATATACGTAATGCAAATATATATAAATGCATTACATTATACAGGGTGTATAATCATGATCTGACACATTGAAATGTAATATAATATTAAATGCCAAATCTTCCTTATACACCTTGTATATATAAATTATAATACAACTGATGGGTTTTTACGACATAAATATAAACGTGTAGGTATTAACAAAACTTACTAAATTAATGACGATTTATAAATTGATATAAATTAATTATGTCAATAATGTTGAAAATTTTATTGATCGAGGCTTTTAATCGATGGACTATATATAATTTATAATATTGACATATTGACATAACATGTAAAAAATTAATTCAGTTTTCAAATGTTATTACAAAGGAGACTCATTGATTTCTTATCGATCGATATACAAAATACTGTGTTTATAATGAGTATAGAATATTTCTTTTTAATGCATAACGTTAGATTATGATTATTGAGCCATCATTTTTGTATTAAAAAAATAAATATTTTAACCAATTATGATCAATTAAGATATATGAACAAAATGTATTGATGATATAATATTTGTTTTTAACATAAATATAAACATTTAATGAGGTTTGAAACACATTACACTATCTACTTCTTTTGTCATCGAACTTTCATTTAAATGTTCTTTTTAGCCATACTTCTTATTTTTCGCTTAAAGATATGTATATATTTTTTTAAAACATTAAGATTTAAAAAATGACAAATATTAAAATAAAATGTTTATATTATGTTGGTTTGTGAAATATTCAAATATGCAAATATGTTAAAACTAGGTATTCAACTGTTTGTGTTACAAGAAAATTTTTAGCTTGTTTTAAAAGCTATTAACATTATTTTAAACATAATAATAATAATATACCGTATGATAAATGATTTATATTTAAAATGAATTATGTATTGTAAAAAAAAAAAATACTTCTTTCCCCCAAAAAACTATATTTTTAATACCTATACTCTACATTTATAATATTAATACAACACGTATACTTCATACTTTATACATTTTAAAGTAATTTGTGTTTTAGGTGGTTTTAGCAGTCTTATTTTGTACGTGTTTTTAAAAACATAATGATAATTTATTAATTTTGAGATACACTGCGTATTAATAAATAGTAGTTAAATTAAATGCTATGTAAAATTAATCTCAAAACTTCTCAAATAATAAATCTTTGATAATATCAAATGTTGATAGTTGAACTACAATAATTTTCATAAAATTCATGGTTTTTTTTTTTTTTTTTAATGTTTAACTATTATAATATCATACTATTAAAATATCATTAATGTTTATCTAAAACATTTGTATGGATAAAATATTTTTGAAAAAAAAACTACCAAGTTAATACGTTCTAAATTTCAATTTTTAAATAAATTATAAAATAACCATACATTTTATAATAGTTTATTTATCTGGAAAATTGTAATTTAAAAGATATCTAAATTAAATTCTATTGAGTTTTAAATGTGGTAACTGGTCAACATATTTAGCTAATATAAATAATAACCACAAACATTCTATTACTTATATAAACCTGATATCCTGTTACATTCTTAATTTGTTTTTTTTTTTTTTTTAATATAATATAATTTATTAACAAAGTGAGTAAATTTTAACATTTTATTAAAATATATTTTTTTTTTAATGAAAAAAAAAAGATATATAATATATATACATATAGATTTATAAAATATATAAAACTAAAAATCAATCAATCTTCAAAATTAAAGGTTATCTGTAAGTATTCTTACCGCTTTTTAATTTTATTTAATTAATTAATTCGAATCTAAATTATAAGTTGATATAGTTTTAAAAAAAATCCTTTGATTTTGTTAACCATATTTTATTAATTCAAAAACTGTAACAATTTTGGTGTATCTAATGCCTTACTTGCTTAGTCGGGTTTCTATTTTATAAGATGTCAGCATAATATACAAATTATAAATATACATAATTTATTTATTTTGCTCCAATCTTATTATCAACAGGTGTCTGTGAATTGTACTTTTTTACCTTGGTTATGTTAAATCATTTATTGGTAACGTTATTCAATGTTTTCCTCCTTAAAATTTCTTCTTTTTGCGATTGATTTAAAATTATTTAAATCTATTAAACAACCACAGATTATGAAATATTACAAAAGAAGTTGAATAACTTTACTAACTGCTACTCAAAAAATGATCTAACTATAAGTAAGTAAATGTAATACTATCTCTTTCCATAGATCTCGATCTGTCATTGATTTTTCTTACAGTAATAATTCTGTCTTGCTTGTATCATTTAATTCAATATTATAGACCTTTGAGTAATTTTCACATCTAATTTATTATTTTC
The DNA here is from genome assembly GCF_020184175.1 of Aphis gossypii. Classification (NCBI taxonomy): domain Eukaryota; kingdom Metazoa; phylum Arthropoda; class Insecta; order Hemiptera; family Aphididae; genus Aphis; species Aphis gossypii. Next base: position 81,786,886 of record NC_065531.1, read on the forward strand.
TAATCTCATTGATTATAATATATTCAATAAAGCTTCAAAAGCACTGTGGTTTTTAATACGTTGTACCAAAGATTTTATAAATATTAATCCTTTGATTACATTATATTTTTCACTTGCTTGTCCTGTTATTGAGTAGGTACGCATCTTTTGTTTGTTATCTTCACCAATTAAAATTTATAAAGCTTACTAAATGTATAATAAATATTTAAGGATATCTTAATCTTAGTTTGAAAGTGCTGTTTCAATTAAATCACTTGTAAAATGGTAAAGATAGTTTGATATCTCGTTTGTCTATAAATTATTGTATATGTCAATGGACTATCCTAATTTGTCATTTAAATTACTTTTATACAACCGATATACTTTTTAAAATAAAAATCCACACTACTAATAATGAATATCCAAGTCCCATGATCGAGCTTTATAATTCATAATAAGTGATTAATTTTAAATTTATTATATTATAATATATTATATTTTAGAATTTTTAAATTAAACAAATCGTATTTTTTATTTAATTAGTTTTATTATTTTGTAATTCATATCGCTATAGGTGTTTGTATAGCTTTAGTATGTATTTTTAGCCATTAAAATATTTAAAAAATATAAATACTGTTTCGACTAGCAATTTTGGGTAAATATTAAAACTAACATGAGTTTGACCATAATATGATTTTATATATTATATATACGATTTTTAGAGTGATAAATAATTGAATAATTAGTTAAATTTGATTTAAAATTGGAAAACATTAATAACTTTGACTGAATGTAAACTATTCACAGAACTTAATAATAGGACGAATACATTTTAATGTGCAATGGATATTTATGGCCTTAAAGTCGTGTATCAATTATAAAACTCTATTATATCAATAAATCGATCAGTTTGTATGTAATCCAATAAAAATTGTATAAATTAATTAGAAAAATCAAGTTTTATGCTGATGCTCTAATGTGTTTTTTAGAAATACGCATAACAATTATATACATAGTGTAATTATTAAGTATCATAACATTTATTTTATAATCATAATATATGATTGGTAATAGTAAAATATGTTAAGAGTTATTATGTATATAATTTATTATTCGTAACTTGTTTATTATACGTATGGATCATCAGTTTTTTGATTTATTCTAATTAGATACCATGAAATTTATATTTTAATCAGTTGTAATTTTTGTTTCAAATTAATTTTCCAATTATTTAAGTAAACTCATATTTTAGTCCTTTATATTTGATCCCTGGACGTAATTTAATTAATATAATATGTTGCCTCTGTCGATAATTGGTGAAATGGGTTCCAAGTAATATGATCACGAAATATGAACAATTTTGGTGATAAATATATTATGATATAATTTATTAACTAAATTACCAATGACATTAAAATGTCATATTTAATCAAAACATTTGAATAAAAACATATATTTTTAATAAATTTAAGATACCCAGCTCCCAAATAATATTAAGTAATGCCAACTTCGTTATAAGTTACACCAAACTCGTGAATACAAAATATTTCAAAAAAAAAAAAAAAAACAATGGATAATATCATATTACTTGTAAAATAAACAGTTCATACAGTCCTGAAAGTTTTAAATTAAACAAAATAAGTTATATACTGAATCAAATTTTTTCATTTATCAGTTTAATAATTAATAATATGTTTATGAGATATTGAACCATTCACCCATACACCGAATATAATACCGTTTTTAAGTAAATATTATTTAAACTATATATTGCTATAAAATAAATTATAAGTATAAAATAAAAATAGATAAATGAAATCTGAGTAGTGAAATTAAGTATGAAACTGTATTTTTTTTAATAAGCTATAAACAATATCAGTGATTTTGTGCATTATACATTCCAACCGTCACATAAACCTAGGAAACATTCAGTTCGTCAGACCGGATGTTGATCAGAAGACTCGTTTCATTATTTATCAATATTAAGTATTATATAATACAAACTAACGAACAACAAAGCAAATACTTTGTAAGTTATGGACCAAGATTACTAGATAAAATTTGATCACGTTCGCAGGCGTGAACAACGGAAATCAAAATAAAGTGATGCGATCAAGAAAATGACGGTGAAAACGGCTACAACGATAGTTACTTAAAATAAATCTACTGATTCACTGATGTGTCATTAATAGAGTTAAATATATTCGAATTTAATATAACTATGTGGAATATGGCACGATGCGTTGTAGTTGAAGTTCGACTCGACCATCAGAAATATTGTGATTATTTGTTCGATGCAAACACGGAGCGCAATAGGCTATTATGGACAAACTGTGTGTGCTTAAACTCTTGTAAGTTTTTGCAGATACAAGTTTTAGCCTTTTTCAAACACATCTGTCCAAAAATTTCAAAATGAGGTTTTATATCTAAATTTTTAGTTTTCGAAAATAGTCGCAATACATACTATACGTATCAATAATTGATTATTATGCATAATTATGCATAATAATGTAATCGCAATTTCATATTATTCAGAATAATATAATAAGGTATGTACAGATCTCGTATGTTAGATATACAACATTATTACATTTATGTGTCCGACAGTGGTAAAATATTCGTAGGTACTGTATAAATATTCGGAGGCGAAAAAGAGGCAAAAACAAATTATATTCCACGATTATATTATGGCGTTTTAGCCTTTTGATAACAGTAAATGTATTCTGTATAAAATAATGTCCTTTAATAGAGTAGTACCAATCAAGATCTGTAGATACATGACATTTTTATACTTAATATTAATGATAACGTAGTATCTCTTATATATATATATATATATTAATTATAATCCACGGCATAATTCATTTTGAAATAGAAAATTTAAATTTGAAAATGTTTAATGTATTAATAATTGGTTTTAATGAGCTTCGATTTTATAAATTACTTTAAACCGTATTTTATTCACTAAAATAATGTCCCTAGGTGTGTTTGTTATTATTCTATCAATCTAATCAAAAAATACACACAGACATTTTTTTTTTCTAAATGTAATTGAATGTTCTAATTGCACACACACAAACACAGGTACATATTATTATATCATGTGTTTTTCGAAAAAAGTTATCGTTTAATATTTCTACGCGATATTGTAGTGTATGACTAGCATAATATATAAATCTTTGACATAAATTTATCTGTCTGATAAAAATTTGTAATAGTAGACTATTCATTTAGTAGTCAAATTTAATATTATCGCGAGACTATATGATCGTGTGTTGTATAATGTATATGGGTTTGAAACCTAGAGAGGATATCGAGTCAACCCCGCCGAGTGGCGGAGTGGTGGTCGGCGAATCGATAATATCGCACAATACCACGGTAATGATTAATGAAGAGCGGCTTACCGACTATAAAAAGCGACTCGACGACCACGTCGCTGACCATGGACGGTTTGTCTGTGTTAACGAAACTGGCGTTGTATGGTACCACGATCGCAACGTAGAACGTTGCTATCAGTATCAGCCAATCCCAGCAAGTTTTGAAAACCCCGTAGTGCGATAATACCCATCGGGATTTTTTCAGGGCTGACGTTTTGTATTCCGGTAGCGGTGCAGATGAGCCCTGCAATAATGTCTGTGGGAAAAAAAAACAATATAATAATACTAAAAAAAAAAAAAAAAATAAAAAAAAATATGACAAATATAATACATGATAATTCACACACAACTTTTTCAATTATGGAAGTTGGACATTTGCGAAGATCGTGTGTCTGTGCAGGTGGTGAAGATGGTGCTTGTTATTGTTTTAGTAAGTCTTTGTGTAAAAGTAAAACTTCGATTTGAGCAAGACAGTCAGTGGTGAGGGGTATACGGTGGTATTAGGCGTACTCAGCATGGTGGAAGGGGTCACCCACGGAGGTAGAGAGCTAAAACCGTTTTTAAAGGATATCGCAAGTTCGTACACCTTATTTCTATTGTGTTGCAGTATAATACCATAGAGAGAAAACGTCTTGGGAAAATAGCATATTTACCTATATTTCTTTTTCAAATGTATGTATCGTGGTATCATCATCTTTAAATAATAATCCCAACTAGAAATACCCTTTTGTATTGGGTTTCCAGGAATTTTCACACAAATATGAACTGTTAAGTTCATGTCATATCCGCATCCGCTGTCTTCATCTTACGAACATAATACATAGCATATTTGCGTTCAGTGGAGTCAATTTAATGCTGTTAGCTTTAATATTTAGGTTAATTTATCTATTATCAAACTTAAAGATAATAATATTATAATATAGAATTTCTCATAGGTTTCTATTGATACTTTTATTTTAAAGTGAGTTATAGCTATATAAAATATTAAAACTTTTAAATGTTTGTAACTCACATTAAAATTAAAATGTCAATAAAATCATATGAGTTGCATTGGACAATATTATTACGTTTAAGTTTGATAATGAGTAAAAAGTAGGCTATACCATTAAAACTAAAAGAATAAAATTGATTCGGCTGAACGCAAGTATACTGTGTTTTACATTCGTAAGACGGAGACAACAAATGCAGGTATAATTTTCTTTGAACGATAATACAATTACCGATTATAAAATTGAGAATATACATGTAAGTTTTTTTTTTTATTATTATCAATGATTATACAATACTAATACTTTCACTTAAAATTATGCGTTTGGAAATTTCTTATACCCACACCAATAGGGTATAAACATCAATTGATTTTTTGACAGGTCAACTGCGATTATTTCTATTTATCGAGGTTCTTATCAAAACTCTGGAAAATTCCACAAACAATAAACTTTTATTTTTATAAAAAAAAGTACGAATTATTTTCTAGCGTTTGACTTTTGTATTTACAAAAAACAATTTATTTCACCCGAATCAATTGAGAGCGGTCAGAGCAATAAGGAAGGCAGAACAAAAATAATTAAATTGTTGCTGTTGAATTCCATAATATATGGTTACACCTCGCTCCAACTGCATGACCTTTGAGTTAAAAGCGTATGGAAATAAAATTAAAAATATGTTTCTATGTTTTGAAATTGAATGCAAATATTTTGAAAACGTGACACTATTTTAATAACATGACGCCAGGTGAATTTGCAAAACGTCTTTCGAAGACATTGTTAAGAAGTGTACGCGATGCGTTGTGCACGCGTCAGAGGAAATTAAACTATGATACCAGGACACGAGTCAAACGTCAAAATGAATAATGCTAGTTGATCCCTTAGCATCTGAATAGTATTAATGGTGATTCTACGGGAATAACCACGTAGGAAATGGAATAGGTTTCTGGTTATGAAGACATTTCTTCAATTCAACGGTGATATTGTTATATCAAACATCACATACCTATATATATTATGTTATATATATATATATATATTATAAATATAATATATATGTTTTCTCAAAAAAAAAAAATTGAAAAATCGTTCAAACTATCAAGGTTTCTTGCCACGGTTTGTTTAAAAAATATGTATGTACAACCATACCAAAATTCATTGTTGTGAATTTATGTCACTGAATGATTCTCATTTGTTGCTTCAACATAATGGTGAGTTACCCGTATAATCATAATAATAGTATTTTTATAAAAAATTATCTATCTTATTCGAGTCAACAGATAATCGTTTTTACGTTATAATATCACTTTAATTTAACAATATACATTGAAAAAATTGTATTAAAATATTTATCTTATAATTTTATTTAAAATCTAAAATATTTAATATAGATACCTAAATTAATCGTTACACATAAAATTTGTTTAACAATGTATTCGAATAAGTATAAATACATTTATAAATGATTATACTTATCTCTAATATTATTTTTCATAATGGAATGCATTCACTGAGATATAAATACTTGAGTATTCAATTTAAATGTGTGCATATTTATTGTAATTTTGATTTTAATTTTGAACCCATTAAATTTTTATTTTTTAAACTTCAATTGTCTTTTAATTATGATTATTTAAAAATTATATAACATCATCTCATGTGAATAGAATAATAAAATGTGCGTTATAATAAATTAAAAATATTAACACAATGTTAAATAATTTGAAAGTAAGTTGGGTTATAGCTTTACTTAAAATGATTTACTTTTATTTAATAACATTTTTAAAATATATTTAAACTAACTTCGATATTTTTTTAAAATTACTTTGGTTTATGAACCAAAATTAGTGATCAATTAGATTAAATGAATCATTTTTTTTCTTTTTAAATACATAAATACACAGTAATATATGATAATTAAATTTAATTGAAGATTAAAATGTATGTAGATGTATATTTTACTAAGACACAATTAACACAATAACCATGTTTGTGTAGGTATTTGTGTTGAGTATTATTATGTTTGTATTATTATTATCAAAGTAATAATAACTAAAACTACCTAGCTGAAAGCAAGTGATAAATAATACAAAAATTAACTTTGATTTATCGTAGGGCAATAATCAAATTTTGAGATAATAACGCTTTTATCGTGTTGAAATTGGTTTTCAGTTATTAAAATATTTAATGATTTCCAAATCTGTTCGCACATGTGTCTACTCAATACCAGTGCAAAATTGTTTAAGTATTTATCAAATGAGAAAATCGGGAGTAGCTTAATTATTTATTTTTGAATTATATACATATAATTTTAATTCATTTAGAATTGCACAGTTAAATTTCAAAATATAAAAATCAATTGCAGTGTGATCAGTTATAATATTATAATAGTGATTTTTGTTACCACCGATATTAGGTTACCTACATAATAGAATATAGGATATTATCATGATATTGTTTTAAAAATTTCAATGGAAAAATTACGATCAAACAGGGTAGTGAATAAGCAGCTGTTAAAGGTACCAGCTACCACCATCAGATAGTTGTTTGTTTTTCCGGTCGAGCTAAAATACGTAATTTGGTATGGTGTTTACGTCAAAAATCTGCTGCTGAATGTAATATAAAATATACATCACTTGCTGTAGTTTGATGTAGTAGCCGATATTTATATTATACTGTAATAACGCTTTCCTACCTTCTACTTTTTTAAGCAATATTTGTTTATCAATATTGCTGGAATACTATATTTAATTAATATTATTATCACAGTAGTATAATATATACTTTATCAATTTTATAATTTTACTAATGTGTTAATTATATTATGAAGGCCATTAGATAATAACTATAGGGTGACTCACCTAGAATGCTCACCTTCACTTTTCTTTTACAATAAATTATCATGACTGATTAAATCATAAGTATATATAAGTATTTAAAAAATCACATTTTCATTTTTTTTTTTTTAGATTTGTTATATGATTTAAATAGAGTCCTGTAACGATAAAAACTTTTTTCTAAGTGAGAACTAACCAATATTATTAATCTATGGTTTTTTAGGTTGTGTTTGTAAATTTAAATCAAAATTTGAACTACCTACCTAGTAGTTTCTGAATCATTAGAATATTTATATAAATCCAGATATAAAACTCCATTAATATGGACTATTTATTATACTTTGTGCATGGAGTTAAATAACTCAAAACCTACTCGTACACATTTATATTTAGATAAATTGACATTTTCAAAAAAAAATATATATATATTTCCTTAGTTATTCACCGAAAAAAAGTTTAATTTTCATTTGAAAAAAAAGTTTGTATCGTCACAGAACACTCCTTAAAATAATAAAAACTAAATAATTGAAAATATGGTGCTTAAGTATGCTTAAAAATTTTAAAAATTAGAGTTGTAATAAACCCATTATTAAAATAAAATATTAAGGGTGACCATACTTGGATAATTACCCTATATATTATTCTAGCAAAAACTACTTAATTATTATTTTTTTTTTATTGTAGTTAATAATTTTGGAAACTTAATGTACCTCAATAGACAACACGAGATATTTTATGATGTTAATATAGTATGACTAACAATAGTGTTCTAGATAATATAATTTATTATTATCTATAGATATACGTACGTAATAAATATATTTTTTTTACAATAGTCTATTGTTTTAAATTAAGCTTAATAATTATATTCAAGTGATTCGCTAAATTTAAAAGTAAAGAAAAACAAAAAAACTAATTAAGTAAATATTTTAGTCAGTTGAATTTGTGATAAGACCGATAAATTATTATCGATTAAAATTTACATAGAAGATTAAATGAAAAATATTCCTATTAACTGATGTGAATTGACCTAGTCAAATAGAGCAGGTGTTAATGGCTGAAGTTAAAATGTTGAAACATAACATTATATTAAGGTTAGGCTAGGTTAAAATAATGAAATAAAATATATTATAATAATAATTATTATTGTATCCTCTATTTAAGTAACTTTACTGCTCATTCAATACCATGTTAACAAGAAATTAAGTATAAAAAATATAATGTATTATAATACAAATGTTCTCTTACAAGCTTTGAATAAAGACTAAATTTAATAATCATTATTAAATTAAAGTTGTCTTGAATAATATATAAGTCATAACTATACTGATGTTTGAAAAAATAAATAATGGGCTGAGCGAAGCGTAGCCCTCCTATACCCCAGCTCGATGCAATTTATTATTGCTATCTCCTTTTAAAATACCAAATCAATTGTCATAAAACTTAATATATTTATTCACAATTATCTGAAGGATGCATAGATTAAGTTTGGCATTTATAAATACTGCCATTAATTAATTATGATTAATTACTCATTTAAATATTTTATGAACATTTATTGGAGATTTTCTATGCGTGTGTGTGTGTCTGCCAGATGATACGATCCTGGAAGGAAAATACAATAATATTGCTCTCTGTGCAAAATACTGGCCACATTGGGGCGTGTGTTCTTAAAATTCTGCTGTTAGTAATAAAATAACTGAAAATTATGAATACAACTAAAATTATTATTAAACACTCAAAGAAATTAAATAAGTTTTTTTTTAATAAGTTCAAATATTAATTAGTGAGTGCGTGGTTTATTAATATTTTAAGTGTACTACTTTATAATATATACCTACTACTTAGTACTTCTGTAACACTACAGTGACGAAAATTTATATGAAGATAATTGATATATTTTATTATTGTAATAATTTATAAAAATATTTTTTTTATGTAAGACTTTATATTTTATCTATACCTAACCTAACCTAGTAATCAAAATAAATTGTTCACCTTTATGAAAATATTGTGATAAATCATTCATAAATTATATTGTAGTAATTAAACCAATTATATTGAGATATACTGTGATAATAAACAATATACATTTTGATAGATACATGACAATTTTATAACTTTCTACCCATCGCTCCACCCCATTTTTGTCCATGGACATTGGATACACCTAACATACTTAAAATATAGAAATCGTAAATTAAACACATTGAGTCGAATGCTTTACTACTCTTACCTATATTAAGTTATTTTTTTTTAGAGTTTTAGTGCAATGAGAATATTCTACAGAAATTTGAGTACTGGAATATGTTTATTAGTTATACTTTTTAACGTGAATATTGTAATAATTTAAATAATGAAAAAGACACCAGGCACTTATAGTAGGGTTAGATTAAACAAATGATCGATCACTGAATAGCTTACATTGACTGTGATTTACATTAAAGAGAAAAGATGGTACATTTATATTAAAACCTGTACATTTTATTAACGTTGATTTTATAAAGAATATTTCTTTTTAAATTATCTCAAATAAGGTTCTTATAAAACAAGAGTAAACTCAGAACAAAACGGACATTAAATTGCTAATTTGAGAGAAATGAAGAGAATTAAACAGACTGTATACTGAGTAAAATATACGTTTAATATCTTTAAAAGCAGTTGATTGGAATGATTTATTGCAGAACAATTGATAAACAAACTAAGTAATGGTATAAAACTATTCCGTAATTTTGAGACCATATAGCGCTACCCAAAAATATTATTCATCATGTTCTGTTCGACGATTTTTAAGCATGTATGTTCTAAATTATTTAACAAAACTTGAAAGAAAGTCATCTGCAAAGATAGTAGATATGTACTCACAAATATTCTCGTCTTCAAGTACAAATCATATGTACAATTATTTCAATAGGTTTGGTATGATATCGACGTATTATAAAAACATAAATGTTTAGTTAATATCACAACAGTATACAAAATAACAGGCTGTTTTTGTTTTTATAGACATAATAATTAAAATTTGTAGTATAAAAATAATAATTAATATGTATGATTTATTGATAATTTGTTATGCGTATTCAGATTAATGCATATTATTATGTATATCATATAAAAAATTGTATTTTAAAAATAAACCTACTTAAAAACATGTACATTCTGTAAATGACATGTTTAAAAAAAATTTACTTTGTAGAGTTATATCATAAATAAACATAAAACACCATAGGCACATAGATGTAATACAATGATAAATACTAATATTTTTTAAACACATTCTATTGGAGTTTTAAATATAATTAGGCGTCCTGTAATATATTTTTGATTTGTATAGAAAGCATGTTAAGTGGCAGTGTCATATGTATTATTATTATCATTGTAATTCTACAGTTAGTGCAATTGTATAGATACAAAAAATGATTTGAAAAAATATGAACATTTATATTCTGTATAAGATTGTTTTATTAGACATAAAAAATTATACACGATTATTCATAACAGAAAAATACAATTTATTATAATCCCTTCCGTTTAACATAGCTTACTATGTACTTATTTTTAACAGTTTCAATGTTAAATATAAGTTATGGTAAACAATTACGAGCTTAATGGGATGTAATAAGAATATGACACACACACACCACAGTTCTATAAAGAGGTCACCAATATTTTTAATACTGTGATTATTAAATATTTATATGCGCATTAATATTTACTCAAGTCTGTATTTTAATAAAAATTAAATTAATTACGTATATAGTTGAACTTAAAACTCTTACTAAATATAAATTATATCTCAATATTCTTTTTTTTCAATAATATACGTATAACGTATATAATTCATCAAACACCAATTATTATTCTTATTTCCAAAATATTTGTGATTTTTTAAATTTTTTATCAATATGCATAATTAATTTCCTAAAATTTTTCACTAAAATGTTAAGTCTCAGTTGATAGTTAAAAGTATAAAAATAATTTTATACTTTTATAGATTTTGTAATATTTAAAATTATGCAGACGTAATGATTTCATAGAATCTGATTTTTAATGAAATATATTCTACTTGTACTATATCTAAATATTATATAATATAATTATTTTTGATTTAAGTTTTATGTATCTATATTTGAAATAATTTCTTGCTGTAAATATTTAATAATTAACATCATGCAAAATTTAATCATAATTTATAATTCACTAATAAAATTATAGGTATCGATATCATTATTATTTAATTTTCATTTTAACGATAATTTTTCACATAACCATATTCACTGTTTGTTTTGAAGTCTTTTAAAGTAATTTTATTCGTGAGAATATTATAGAATTTTGGTATATTTATGTGGGAAAATGTGACATTAACTAGTTTAGAGTAATGGCCAACTGTAGTTTGTAATGATATATATTATTCTTGTAAATTGTAATACACAAAGAGCTAATAGTAATTGATTGTTCAATGGAATACAGACGTGAGCTGATACAGTGTAATCGATATTTAACCTGAATATTATTCGTAAATTTTAATTAAGCTAGGTACCTAGAATAGTAATGATATAGTATAAATAGTTTATGATATTGTAGTAACGCAAGTTGATACACAAATAAGCAATGTTGTTTATAGATCAACATAGCAATGTAATAGTTATTTCTATATGTGTACCATAATCTATAATAATTTTTAATATTACCTATGGGCTATAACATATTATCTGATTTACATAAACGATCAGGTTAGGTTAGGTTTTATGAAAAGAATAAAGGTTCTGACATAAAATACGGTACAGTTTAATATTTCATGAATAAATAATAGCTTTTAACGATTTTTTTTTTATTATTATTGATTAGTAAAAATGAAGAAACAAATTTCGCCAAATTTTAATAAAACGATATTAAAATTATTTATAAGATACCAGTTTTATTATTTTCATGTTATATCATCTTATTTCAAAAATATATTATCTATTACCTATTTACATTTTTATGGTATAAACAGACACTGCACAACTTTTTTCAAGATGTATTTATTATTTTTTTGATTTCTAAAAAACGATGTACGGCGCAATGTATAGGCAATTAAGGTGTATTATTGCGCAGAAGAAAAATATTTGTAATTGTTTGATAGTTTATTCATTATGGCGTATTAATAGTCAGTAAAATTTAAAATGTAGGTAATCAATAATTGATCATTTGAAATAGGATATAATCGAAGTATCTACTTAATTATAAAATAGTAATATTTTTTTAAATTAATAAACAACGACATAAGATACACAAACACACAGCATGTTATTTTTATAATGTAGAGTGCAATTCCAAAGTCCAAACAACGCAATTTTAACAACGTAAAATATCACGTGAATTCAGAATGTTTTTGATTTTTACAATAAGTACACATAAAATGGATTCAAGTCTTAAGATAATATTATATTTTAATAGTTCAACTGTACACACGTGTTATTGTTTGCAGAAAACATCAGCCTGAATGTTTTTAAAAATATTATTTCATAATAATAGTAATTTCATAAAATGAAGACAAATTTGCAAAGTTAAATAATATTCTTCACCAGTAAACTTTATGTAAAATATTAAAGATGATATTTTTAAAAATACACATACTTGTATATATAGAAACATTTATATTTTTGTAATAATAATAATAATATACACACTACAATACTATTGTATTATCTTCAAAAAAAGTGGCTTTTCATTGAAACTAGATTAATTTTAAATCTTGTTTTACTTGTATTATTACTTTAACTCTTAGAATAATTATTAAATATTGAATTTGACATACTATTCAAGGCAGAGATAGAAACAAAATATTAAACTTAAAACTTTTGTGATTATTTGTCTGGTTTGTCTTTTTCAATTTTTAGAATAAAGTTAGAAATCTTTCGATTTTTGAGTTTTTAACATTGTCAAATTACTCACCATGACGTATTTCAATATTTTGATTGATTATTTATACTCTAAACCACTACATCAAATAGTACCAACACAAATTCACTGTCCAAATAAACATTTATTTATTCAAAAATTTTAAACGATTATGGACTATACAAAAAAAAATGTGAACGATTAATATGATATATTTAAATTATTAGCTAAAAAAAATATGAGGTACTTTATATAAGATTTTCAAACTTTTTAAACAATAAATCATTTTTTACTATCAACATTTAATGTTGAATAAAACTAAAAATCATTTAAAATCCTTATAAATTATAAATTAAAATTATTTGTTCAAAAAGATTTTGAAATTTTTACTGTTCACATAAATGTACAATATTAGCATTTATAAAACAGTGAAATGTTTCAAGATTAATATATTTTTAATTACACCAGAATAAAAAAAGAGATATCGGAACTTAATACTTAAATATCTAGTTTAGTTAAATGCTCATAAAAATTAAAAATGTTGCTTTACGTTCGAATTTTTAATTCCAATAAGAACTACTTATGAAAACACATATGTTATATTTTTTAAAGGCATTATTCATTAATAATTTCGTTCATTTTAATTTTAAAACTGTTTTGATTAAAATGACCTTCTTATTATAATTTTTATAATTTGAATTTCTAACAAAATAATCGTACATAAAAAATAGTATGTATAATTAATATTTTTAAGTTTTTATTAGAATAATGTATGAAGAAATTTATATAAAAAAAACTTAGAAAAAAATTGTATGAATAATAATTGAAAAAAATAAACAAAAATAAAACCGTTGGACATTTCAAATGCATAATAATATATTTAAAATACTTTTAAAATAATTGTATATTTAAAGAATGACAAAATAAATATTTGGTACAAATTCCAAGTACATGTAGTTCTTCATTTTCGAAAAAAATAAAATCAATTTCATCAAAGAAAATATTCCCGTTTTGTTAGTATTTGTATTTGTATTTTTTTTTTTTTTTTTTTTGTTTTTCCCAATTATATTAAACTGTATTGGTTATGACTTACTTTTTAACCAGCCCAGCCCTTTTTAAAGTTCTTTTTAGATCCAATTTACTTCCAAAAATCATCCTTGAAGTTGATTTTTACTACACTAAAAAGTGTCGACAGACACAAAAAACACACCCACACATTATTGTAAAACCTTTGTGATGTACCTAATGTTTTTATCGCTCTATTCAAAATCTAAAATCTGTTTTTATCTACTCGAGTAGTTAATCTAGTATATTATTCAATAATCTATTTATAAACGAAATACAATCAGGTTTAGAATATTTGCAAATAAATAATCTATACACATATTCAAAGATAATCGAATAAATCTACAATCCTGATTTCCAATCATGAATGTTGATTATTGTTACATACTACTTCTATACTAGTTATGCTTATTAACAGTAATCGTCCAATCGATTTCGACTGACTTTAAAAAGTATATTTCAATGACTTGTTTTTAATAAATATTGTAAAAGACAAAAGTAATACGTAATAATATACTAAAAACAAAACAAAAATACAACATTTAATCAATTAAAAATATTAAAATAGACAAATAAAAATAGTACTGATTATGGTTTTTTAAAAAAAACAATACACAATTTATGAATTATTTTCTTGGCATTATCGTCTATAACAGTTATTATGTAAAGTAATGAATACATCTATAAATTATAAGAAACAACATTATATTTTTAAATCCTAAATAACCCATCTGAGTCACGTAAAAAAAAATTACGTAAAATATATGGGAAAAATATGAGATTAGTCACATAACTAATAATTATCTGTAATTGGAATTCTATTTATTTAGTTTTGTGTAAAACTGTTCATATATTGTAAACTTATTTTGTTATCCATCAGTGTATTTTTTTTTCATAACTTTAGGGAATTCCGATGTTTATAATACCAAGTGAATTATGCAACAACCCAACAAAGTTCTTATACTAGAAATATGGAATAAAAGTTTAATGTACGTACATACTGTGTTTTGTTAGAAAACTAAACTGAAGAAAATTTGATTATTATAATGGAAAGTTCCTAATTTCCCGTATATTTATTCAAAACAATACATTATGCAAGTACGCGTACTTTCGAATATACTATTTGAAAATTATATTTTTAACGATAACTGTTAAAAATATTTTTAATTTATTCAGGTGTTATATATCACTCAATACCAAACGAAGTCAAGAACGTGTATACAATCGGACAGGTATCAACTATGAAAAGATAAATATTAAGCTATTTTCAGTATAGCTGTAAGAATTAATTTTATTGTAAATTATTAATCATTGTGAAAGAAAATACGAAGTACTCATAGATACTACCAAATAACCGTCAAGGGTTGCTATATTTATTGTGATGTATTAGAAGAATTACGATTACGTACGAGCCTTTTTCACTATTACGATTGCGTGTAATATTTAATACCTACCTACCAAACTTGGTTCCACTTTGTCATAGTTTAAAATTGTAAAAATATTCATCTTTTAAAATAACTTTTCGCTAATTTTAATATTAGAATAGCAAATGGTCCAGAATTTTCATAGAACGATCAACGGTAAATTTTAAAATTATTATGTATTTTATCATTGCAACATTTAAATAAATATAGACCGAAACGAATATTAAAATATCCCTCATAAATAAAAATATTATCAATGGTATTCCAATAAAACACATCAGAAAAATTAACTATATAATACGCAACTGTAAAGAATAAAATAAAATATAATTTATGATTTGAATTTTTCTTTAGTGACTGGAATACCATGTGATGATTTTGATTAACAATTTGTATTTTCAATATTGTATCATAAGCGGTATGCATATTATGTATTTTTTAATTCACTATACTATACAGTTGGTTTTTTTCATAGTTCTTATTGTATTATATAAAACTCGAAATTCTTTTATCGTAATTAATATACAGTAATATACCGTGTTAATTAGAAAATAATATGAATTATTGAAAAATATTAAGAACAACTTTATTTGAAAATTAAAAATGTGGTATAAAATTGTACACGTTGATAACGTTTCATTATTTTCCGAACAAAATCGTGATGTTTTTATGGGTCAAGTAGAAGATATCGTACGAAATCGTACAAACGTAATCAATCGTGCTACCAAAAGGGACAAACGTACGCAATCGTATATCATCGGATATAGTATATAAGACGATTTAACGAAAACACGCAAAACTCACGTTGTTAAGTTTTAGCTTGCCGGTTTTTGGTTTATCACTCTTATAATGTCCAGATAATTGGTAAAGAACGGCTCTGCTTCTCCGTCGCCCGTAAGCGTTACTGGCGGGTTCTGGTTCTTCGGGTTCGGCTTCCTCTGCACAAACAAAAAAAAAACAACAATGATAATAATTATATTTAATAAGCAATAATTTTTATTGGCGTTATTATGAAACCACACGGCATCTTATGATAAAATCTATAAACAATATATTACATTAGTATGAACGTCTAAATAATATAAAACATAAATTCGAACAGGGAGCACTGCTTCCGGTTGGTTTTATTATTAGATAAAAGAATGTCATGAATAATTTGCAAGATGCTGAGCGTGAAAAATATGCAATTTGCATATAAGCTTAATATAAAATACATACGATAATACACAAAATATTATATTCATATTTTATTATTATTATTATTATTACTTTTTTTTGGTGTTTTGACAGGAAATGTGTATCGCTAAACATAATGGAAATTCGCCATAGTAAAATGTTTATTACCATAACATCGAATAATACGGTTTTGTATCAAATACGTGTATACGCCGAGTGCAGACCAACATCACATTCGTTGCCAGCGAATTCCTCTCGCTCCACGTAAGCGCCGAAATATGAAATTCAATTTATTTATTTGACAAGGACATCGGCACACCACCAGTGATTATTTAGTTGTTCATTGGAAAAACTAATAAGTATTATAATTATATGTGTTTAATCGGGCCAAAAGAAAATTTGTCCAGCGCACGTGCCCACACCAATAATATAAATGGTTTACGGTCATACCAGCCACATAAATCGTACATTTAATGATAATATTATATTGAGTATAAATTTATCAAAAATAATTTATTCTATAATAATAGCTTGTTTTTATCAAACGTTAAATATAGTTTGATTCTCAGGCCGATCAGTAATATCATCATTTAGTAGGTTAAATTAAAATTTTCATAATGATTTTCGATTCGAAGTATCATACAATTATTTCATGACATAATATTAAATATGTTTCGTTCCGGCAACAGTGAACTGTATTATACGAATATTTCACCACTTAATTGTACTTACATTTTTTAACCATAAATTGAATAATTTTTGAAAAAATAAAACTTCAATACATTATATGATAATAAATCTAAATGTATGTTGTGTAACTTTTATTATTATCACTTATCATATTGATGTATTATTAATTCTAATGTTTACTTTTTGAGTTATAAGTAATTAACATTTAGTGAGTGGAGTGGTGCGATACGAGGATACCTTGTAAAATATTGGTTTACTACCAAAGCGTTAAATAATTGTTTCTTATTCACTACTCGGCCAAAATGTTGTTTTTATTTACAAAATATTCAGAAATATTCAAACATATTCTGTTGCAGAATATGAAATTAAAAATGTAAGTTTTTATTCAAAAGAGGAAAAAAAATTAAAAATATTGTTTTATTTTTACTATAAAATATGTAAAAAATATTTTCAAAAATGTTAATACATTTTTAAAATTGTTTTTAATTCATAATGTGTTACTTATATGTATGATTTTATTGAATTAAAATTCTATGAAAAGTTTAAAAGAATTCAAAATATTTTGAAAATGTTATCATGTATACCTATAGAAAACATGAGCATACAATTTTGGTTAAAATCACAAGTATCTATAGTAATTCGATCACTAACAAGTTAAACCAAAACGATCAAATTGTCAAAACTGATTTTTTTTTTTTTTTGAAAAAATTCTCATTTTTCCTTAATTTTGTTTAACCTCTAAAAATACCAATTAGATCCAATTTTCAACCAAAAACTACCCTCAAAATTGAAAATAAAAAATTTTTATTGCTCCGAAAAGTGACAACAAAAAGTAAAATAAAAAATATACATTGTTGTAAAATTAATACATTTAACGCTCCTCTCATAATCTAAAATATATATTCAAATATATATTCATAGATTACATATAAAATAAATAATTCAAAATGTAAGTATTAATTATATAAAGGAATACCTCTAAAAGAGTAAACTTATGTTTTGACACGATTTCAGAGTAATTTATATTTAGTTTCTTCTCGGAAATAATGACACTGCTTTAAACATTTAAAGTGCGAAAACATAAATTAAAAATATATTAGCTGTCCATTTTTTTTTTCGAAAGATGGAATAAAACCCTGAGGTGTCAAAGACATTGTATAATTTATAAATTATAATACTCTAAATTTCCAAGTCATATAATAATTGAGTAGACACAATTTTTAATGTATATTATGATGTAAATTCCTGAATTTAGAATTATTAATAAATAAACACGAGTAATACGACGTATTCATAATTAGGATTATAGTGAGCGATATGTAGAACACATTTAATCATAATTAATATTATTTTTATATTTCAATAATTTTTTGCATTTTTTTACTTTTTATTAAATTTAACATTCAATTTTAATAGTTCGACTTAAAACATGCTCAGTACCTATTTATGCAATATGTAAGCAGTACAATTATTAATAAGATTAATTATTCTCAAAATTATGTTTTAAATTTAAAGGTATACATCACACATGATGCACTGTTAAGTTATATCTATTTAAATGTCTATATGTGTGTGTGTTTATAAGAGAAAAAAAATAAGTGTGTGTGTGTGTGTGTATGTATGTGTCGTCAATCGAAATCTCCAGTATTAATAAGGTTATCGATTACATTCTTGTTGTAGAAAAATGCCAGCAATTTTGCAAATTGGAAGTTAAAGTTATTTTTTGCAAATAATAATAATCCTCATCTCAAACATGGTATTTTCTGTCCATTCAGTAGTATTGTTTTATTTTTTATTATTGTGTAAATAACATTCCAATCTTAAATCACCTTTGATCAAATGTCAAGATTAAACAACACTACAACATCGTACACTAAATTTATTTGTATCATGTTTTTATGTTGAAAATCTAATTAAGCCTATAATCATAATAATTTTTAACCTACTCTCTGGTAATATATTTAAATTTAACAGTTAACTCAACGTGTACTTTATTAAAAAAAAAAAAAAAAAATTAATAAGAAAAAAAACCTCAAATTCACATCAAAAGAAATTAAACCAAGATAAAATAGAAAATTTTAGTAATATAATGATCATATTTGTCACTAATTTCTTTTGACATAGAGCTATCAAGTATTTTAATTATATGTAAAGATGAAATTAAAAATTATAGTTTTTATTTTTTAGAATAAAATAAATGCCAAATATAATGAATTGAAAATAAATTACCAGATAACGAAAAATAAAAATGATGAATTTAAAAATTCTTTGATATTATGCTAAACTTATTCATTGTAAAAAAATCAGATGTCAAATATACAGATGACGGATGTTGGCCACCGTTCTGAATTCGTTTATCTTGCTGATTATAATGTGTAGAAGTGCATAATTTTTTTTTTCGAAGAACTCAAATCATTAATTAAGTATTAATTTATTACCATATTCAACAAATTATTATTACTAGAGTTCAATCTTTTCTACAGTGTTCAATAACAGGAATCAGCAGCCTACGGCTGTTTAGAATACGAATCAATATTATTTTTTTTTTTAATAAAAATTTATATCATTTATTGTATAATATAATAATATAATATAGTTATAATTTTATTACAATATGACGAAAAATTAAGGTGATTCAATCGTTTAAACCTGTATCTTTTAAAAAAATATATCTCTTTCTTACGAAAAGGATGCCGAACACTAGTCTTTAAATGTCTACAGCCTTAAATATTTTGAGTGCTCATAAAAATTAATGAGTATTAAAAATACTAAAACATTGAATTTGTACATCTGTAATAACTTTAACAGAGCGTATTTTTAATATACATCTATAAGATTATAGATAGTATATTTTTGATATGTTTTGTATAAAGTTCTCAATACTCTTAATATTTTGTATTGAAATTCCAGTGTAAAAAGATGAAAAGACTAATACAAGGCTAATAAATAATATGTTTAAACATTTTATTGTAGGATTCAATGGACATTAATGGTATTTGTTTTGAACATAGCTGTTAAATAAAGCATGAATAATGTAATGAAGAAAAATATTAATATATCATCACCAAAGTTATAAAACAAGAGTAATGTGAATAAAATATAAAAATATTCTTAACTTGTCAAAAACGTGTATTGCCGGTTTTTAGATATTATGTATATAAAATAAAACTCTAGTATGAAAATAGATTTTTCTAAAAGTTTCTTATCAATAATATAATGCTGACAGCGTTTATGATGTATGACTACATTAAAGTAGAGAAAATAATATATCGTATATCTTCTTTAGTTAATATTTGAAAGTAAATTAATATATATAGTTAAATTTTTTACAACTTAATATAGTGTACAAATATATTACATGTACCAAATATATTAAGATTACGAATGAAACAATAAAATTGATTTTTCTTTAATCGGCAGTAATTTGATCTATTTATTTTCTCATGTGAAAATAAATTAATTGTCTAGAATTCTAATTAATATTCTAAAAGAAAATTATTTTAGAAACCTAATTAAACAATTTTTAAGAGTAAAGATGCGTTTTAATATTTCATATTGATATATTGTGAATTTATGCTTAATATTCGGTTTACAATATATTTAACTAGATCTAAACGTCTGTATTTTTATTTTTAAGATTTACACACATACATATACTGTTTATTCTCTTTAGCACGATCATAATCTATACTATAAAAGCAAGTTCCGATTTTTTGTCACATGTACAAATCCACACCATTCCGTATATCGTTACCAAATTTTTTACTGTTATACCTGACGGTTTGCTGGAGATTTTAAAATCACTTTTGTTAGGGAACATGTCCAATATTTTGAAATTTTAAAATTTTGATAGAAATATGTTATTCACACTATTTGGTGTGAAAACAAAAGATAATATTATATACGAGTTCCTACAGTAACAGTATGTATATCTTTATTTCATTTATTTCGAAAAGCGAACATAATAAGTTACACAAAATAAGTTTTGTGTCCCTCCTGTAAAATTTGAATTTCAACGTATATGTATTATGTATTATAATATACTAAAATCATTGTTTAAAGTGTGCAGTTAAGAAATCGCTCACGACCCACCTCAAAATGTGTATATAGAATCGATGATGAATCCATTATTATTGTCAACATATATAAGATGTGACAACGGCTTGGAGTTTTGAACGCTCCAGCGGGATTTGAAGTGTAGATCACTGTGTTCTAACTACGACTGACGTACTTAAACTTGAGACTCTAGTAGTTAAGATTAAAACTCATCCAATAATAATAATAACCAATAAAAAAGTGGTATGGTAAGTCTGTATAGCGCGCTGCATGATGTGAAACCCTATAAAATTCCATGCCCAATGTTGTGGTTTAAAAATCATTGTTGTTATTCATTTAACAACGTTATAATAGTATTATAATATAATATATTTTCCGGGTGAAAGAACATTAATGTGAAAAAAAAATGTTTTTAATATCTATAAGTATATGTATAAGAATTTATAAACACCTTAAATTATTATTATTTTGCGTAGGTATAAGGTATGTACACGTTATAGCATTTTATGATCGAAACAACTATAAGACAAAGAAACAGCACCACAATTTGCAAACAACTATCCACGGGGGTGGAGCACGCGGGTGATAGCTAATATATGATTATTGGTCAAATTATAAAAATTCTAAATTTTAGGTATAAAAGATTTGTATTATATTAATTATACTTAGATACTATCTATTACTATTACTTGTTTGGATTTTTAATATTATTACAAATTATTAGTGATATTTTTATTTTAAAACCTATAATAACATAGAATATATAAATAATCAATTCAAAGCAATTAACAACTGTTATTTTAATAATATATGATTTGCTGTTGTAATAATAATTGCAAGTACCTACTCGTATAAAAATATTAGTTTGAAAATGAAAACACACCACAGAGCCAAGATTTGGGAATGCGAGAATGTTGTGTGCTGACATTCAACTAAAAGTAATGTATCAAAGTTATAAAAGCACAGATTTAAAAAAATACGCAGAAACACGTAAATTACTTTCGTGCAATATTTGTCAAATAACAAGGACTTTGGTCTATCTTGGATAAAATATAAAGGTCAACATAATAATTTTTTCAAGTCTAAAAATCACAGATTTGCAAATATTTCTTTTTACCACAATATTAGTTATAGATGTTATTGAACTGGAAATAATAAAAAGGTATTATTTTCAAAAGAAATAATTGCTTTTTAGAAGAAATTAAAGCATTAATGATTTAAGAACTATTACTTTTATAATATTTTGGCATTTAAAAGTTTCAAATTCATACAAAAGATGTTTAAAACAAATAAATGATAAAACATAATTATAATACAAGTACGTATAATGATAATATTTATTATAAAAATATATAATAATTTTGACATGTAACATAAGTTTTCTTTTCTTTTGATAAAATATATTTTAAACATTTATTTATAAAAAAAAAAAAAAAATTAAGAATATTTTCTAGCAGAAAATAATTTATTTGAAAAATAAACATTGCACTTTGCAGGATACCTCCCAATAATACCAGTAAACTTTATGTATTATTATTATTTTTTTTTTTTTATTGATCTTTAAATACATCGACTGCAAAGGCCATTAGTAGATATGATTGAGCAGGTCAGTTTTTCTTAAGAAATTGACTATGTTGTTAATATCTTCTGTGTTGGAGCCTAATGCTTCGTCTATGTTAGATGAGATGTTATGTATTATTATTTTAATAATTAATTTTACAGTATTACATTTTTACATATTACATAAAATTAATCTGCTGAATACGAATTTTTCTTCGAATCAGATGTATGTTGGTGAGTCAAAAATAAAAACAAAATATTATTTACTGTCATATTTTCGGTGGCTCATTTATTCACTAATATTATTATCAAAAAATATTAATTGAAGTCAAAGATTAACGCCGTCTACGCGAAATAAGACTATATTTAAATGAGTATGCTTTAAATTAAAAGTGTTTAATGACTTGTGCTTATCATGTCTATAATTGTTATGTTCTGTCTTGTGAATTATTATCCATCGTAAAAATATAATGTAATCAACTTTTGTTCAATATAAAATAACAGAAAAGATTACTGAAACTTTATTGTGTATGCTTAATTATTTTTATTACAAAATTTCTAATTTAAGTTTTTAAAAATAACTTTAATTAAACTATCTTAATTTTGGTTACAATAATGGAAGAATAAAAGGTATTTATATCTATTTAAAATACATGCAGTCAGCGATGGTATACTTTAAAATATAATTAGCAAAAAGCAAATATTTATTCGATTAAAACAACACATTGTAAAAAACCGTTGTCGAAAACATAGTAATAATATATTAAGTACAAACACTATAAACTCTTTAAAATTATTTATAATTATTAATTATAATATTATTCAGAGTAATTCACTAAAACGTATCACTTCTTTTTTTTCTCGTGGTATCATTATTTTTCACCTCGGCAACCTCCCCCCCCCCACCCATTTAATTGAATTTATTCAAATCCCAATTTTTAAGTTTTTCATACAGTTAATACTAAATTTGTTCAAATATAAGTCATTATTTTTCATTGTATTATTGTAAACTTAATGTTTTTTTTTTTTTTTTTAATAAGAATTTCAAAATATTATTCATTGTTAAGAGTTATGAGCATTATTGGTGATTTACAATATAATCTATTATAATCTTTAAAAATATCTTGATACATAACTTAATATATAATATACATGTTATGTTATGATATTCAATATTATAGTTTTAATATAGTTAATAACCTAGCTTCTATGCAAATTGAGTAATTGCTGTTTTTTTTTAAAATTATGAAATTACAATTATTAAACTAATTAAATAAAATACAATCATTGGCTCTTGCCATAAATGATATTTTATTAATTTAGTTGTTATATAGGTATAATGTTTATGTTATTAATATATAAATCATATTATTATATTATTATATTATATTGATATTGAGCGTATTTTTTGAAGGATGTACTGTATAATGTGTCTGGCTCAAAATATTTCATATAAAATATGTAATTTTATTTCAATAATTATATTCTAATGAGTTGAATTTTTTGAATTTCATGATGTATTTACTTTGAAACTATAATTGACTACCTACTTGAAGAAAAATAAAATCATAATAAACATTCAATATGTATACGTTTATAATAAAACCATAACTCAGATTGCACCTTGGAAAATGATAAAAGGGATGTGATAGAGGGTAGGTTGGGTTATATTATGTACACATAATAGGTAAGATCAGATTTGAGATGGTATGGGCCCTAAGCCACTACAAAAATAAATGTTTTAATATTTAATATAAAAAAATTGGATGGTTTATTTCGCACTTAATTTTTATGCATACAGACATTCGTATAATTAGTATATAAATAAATACAAATCACTTCAAAAGTAAAACTTAAAAGTCAACAATTGTTTATACATAAAAAGATAAATAAATGAACAATTGAAAATTATTTTATATTTATATCATATGTATATCATGTTTGTTTTCATCCAGTAACCAGATATCAAAGAAGATAATACATTTTATTTTTGTCTCCGATTTCAGTATTGATTTTTTTTTTAAATTTTAACTAATACATTGAATTATATACTATTTGTTTGAACATCAGTGTTTATATTATAAATAATTATATAATATTAAAATATAAAACAACTTAACAACAAAGCACTTCAAGAACATAAAAGTAAAAAATAAATATTATATTATTTTAGTTTCAATTTTCTAAATAATATGGCTAACTACAGTAACCTACTCGATGATCAGGTACACTTAAACTTCTACTGTATAGTAGAGCAATTACCTAACTTCCCATGTGTATGTATAATGTATATATATATATATATATATATATCATTTTTTTTTTGTTTTAGAATATTATTAGGTTCAAAGTTCTTCAAGTGACTAAATCTAGCTTACCAAATATAACTAAATATATATTAAATACACCCTTAAAATAAATACAACTTTTAAAAATAGTATAATAGATAAACATAATTTAAAGTAATTTTAGTAAGTAAAACAATAGACCTTAAATCATTCTCTCATTTTGTAGGCCAATCGTGAAAATACTATGCCAATTGCAGCTTTTCTTTTGTAGTATATAATATTATTATTTATTAACAACAACATAAAAACAATAAACAATGTACATATGAACTTTTTATTTTAAAAATTCAATGTTTTCTTCTAATCCAATTACTCCTTTTTTTTTTAAAATATTTTAATTTAATTTTATATAAAGTCAATCTGCATAATGAATATTTGTTATTTAGCTCATCGATAGACTTTTATCAGGTTGTCTGGTGTAAATATTGTGGCTGGTGTAGTTATTTAATTCATAATTAACTTTAATTTTAAAGTTTTCATTAGGTATTAGAAGAAAACTTTTAATTGCAATAGTATTGTTTGGATTTTTTTCGAATTATTCTTTATACTGTACAAGGAAATAACCAATTTAACATAATCCTATTTTCTAAAGGTCCAATATCCTACTGTGTACATATATACTATATAGATTGATTATATTACAACGGTATATATATTTTTTAATTAATTATGTCACTGGAATAAATTAACATAGGGTTCTATAAACACACCTGACAAATAAGATAAAAATGCAAATTCATACATGGTTTTAAATCATATTTTTCTCGAATTTTCTTAAACTTTCTTTAATATTTAAACTGCTATTGTTTATTTTATAATACATCTTATTCTTCAACTATATTTAAATATAACAAAAATGATTAATTTAGTTTTATTTAAAATTAAGATCTCATAGTTTAATATCAGAGTGGTTAATACTATAAAACAAGTTCACACTGTAGTTTAAAATTTATTATTTATTATGTTTAGATTGGTTAGTTGTGAGTTTGCAGTGTTTAAAATAATACTTGAATGGAATTTTTAAAACGCCAAACAGTGATTAACTTTTCTAATATTTATATTCTATATTATGTGTACAATATCATGTTTAAGTTTTATTGTTTGGAAAATCATAATATTTATTTTATTTATTGTTTTTGACGAGTTAAATAAAAATATGTGTTTCATTACTAACTATTAATTTCTAGCCATTTTTTTTATGGCTAAATTTAAAAAGTGAATATAATTGGGTGATTTAAACAAATTACACTTAATCAAGCATTATCCTACAATAATACAATATACGTATAACTTTAAGGACATCTAAACTTCGAAAATGTATGGTGTCAGAATATAAATCTCCGCTTTTTATGTTAATAGCTATCACTCTACCACAGCTACCTTTGAAAATATCTCTAATGAACAACTCCTTTTGTGGATAATTTATACACGATAATAACTATGTTGAAAAAAAATTCTTTACTTTGAAATATATTTATTTTTAGGTGATATGAATTAAATAATATTAATTAATCGATAAACCTATAGTAGTGTTATGGTATGAGCTACAATTTATTATTTTATTATTGTTTATTTTGTATTTATATTTTGGTATTAAAATATACATTTATATACACTATACATAATGTATCTTTTTACATTAGTTTTGTGTTATCATAAAGTATCAGAGATCATTTGTGTATTGTTATAAAATTATTGGTAACGTATAATATTTTATTTAATTATCAATTTACGTTAAATTTTACTCATTCTATATGAATTAGTGTCTTTTCTAATATTATTAACATTTGAATTCTCTCGTGTTTCTCTAGTTGGTATTGATCTGTTACTGCTACCGTATCAGAGATAAATAACATTTTAATTGTTACCTTCAAGACTACAACGTAACACTAGATAAAAACAGAATGATGTGTCAATTTTTCATGTTTTGTCTAAATAGAAAAAACCACAAATATACATAGACTAGTAAAAGATGATAATTATTATACAGTATTTCAGCCACTCAAAACTAATGATAAAGTCATCAGTCATCACATTTAATTTTGAGTGAGCTCGGTTTATCATGTAACATATTATTATTACAGTTTACAGTGCATACCTACGACGTTTTCAACATAATATAATTTATTATTCATAAAAACAATTTATGGGTAAAGATTCTCAAAATTTGTTGAATATAATAAAGTTTATAAATACTATGAAATGTTATATAATAACTGTGTATTAATAACTAAGTCACTGATATGTATTATAATTTAAGATGAGACAGAAATGTCATTGTTTTTTTTCTTCTAGAGTTTTTATTTATACTAAATAGAATTTTATAATTTTAACATTCCCAAAGTAAAAAAATCGATGTCTAATTTCCTACAGTTAAAATATCTGACACAAACATTTTAAAAAACTTTTGTCTTCTAAAAATTATTATCTACGAAAAAAAGTAGCGGTTTAATACTATGCAATAGGTATTTCGCTTCACGCCGAATTTGAAGCACTGTCAACGAAACTTAACGAATGCCATTGACGTATAGACGCGAACGCATAAATCGTTTTTTATATTATATATATTATATATATATATTAAAACTAAATAACATTTACAATCTTTAGAAAAAAATACAATAAACAAACGAGATAAAAGCAATGACAATAAACCTGGAGTCAATAAGAATGGAAGCTATGCAGTTTTTGGGCCTTATTAATACATATTTTTAGAGATTTATTAAATTTTAATATATAAGTTTGATATTCATATCACCACGAATGGATTAAGTAATTTGATGCGTTTTGTTTTTACTCTAAGTATGTACAATTTATTAATTATTTGAATTTGATTTTAACGATGTTCACATCAAAACTAGAACAAAGATCACATGAGTATAATCAAGATATAAGGATTTTTAATTATTAATAATTTATTAAACGTCATCAGTCAAAACTCATCACGTGTTAGATCACAGTTATTATGGATAAACATAAAGCAAAGACTCACCGTCAACAGACGCTCTGCCGGTAAGCTTTGATATTGATGATGATAATATACGAAATTGCCCGTACAATAATTATGATTATTATTTCGCAGTAAAGTCAACTTAGCAACAGACTGTCGAAAAACCCTTTCGCTTAAAGAAACACGACTAAGATTTATTATCGGATGTATATTTAATAGCTTGAGAAGCTCCCCAATGTATGACGGTTGATAAATTTAAATTGGTACATGTATAATGAATGATAAAACCATTGAATAAGTTTTGAGTTGTTTTGGGAGCAATACTGGGCAAAACATCTCTATAATTAATCGTCAGTTAACGTTTATAACAGTGCATTAAACATATATTTAAGATTAATGTAAGTCATAATAAATTTAAATTTGCCGAATTTTTCCATACCAACGAATTAATAAATAAAACGCAAATATATTTTATGTAAAAATAAATACATTTTGACTAGATATGAAAAAACTGGGTAAATATAATCAAAATCTGTGATTAAAAATTCAATTTTTATGTATCGTTAATTATTTTTTTTTTTTTGGTTTTATTTTTATTAACTAATTAATATATTATTTGTTAACAGTATTATATTATGCATTTACTCGTATAGACATTGACAAATTTTATACATGCGTATTTATTGAAATTGATTTATGTTAACTGTAGATACATCACTTATAAAATTTTATCATCAATAGGGTACAGATTTTATTGTATAAAAATCGTTGCCATAATTAAAGATATTATTTTTTTGCTAAACAATATTTAAGCGAGTGTAAAAGTAACAATATGACACCGACACTAAACAATCAATATGAGCACTTTATTTTTAACCCAACTATAATATGCCAATATTTAATAATACAAAATTAGCGGAAAAAAATTTATAGGAGCAAATATCTATTATGGTTTATTATAACAGGTTTTATTTCACTTATTTTTATCTTATCTACTTCTAGTTTTACAGATATTTTATATGGATTTTCGTTTTTCTTTAAAAATCGCCTTTATCATATCTCTTAAGCTATTATTAATACATAGTATACTTTCTTCAATGTTATATGTATCAATATGAATAAAAACTCAGCCAAAACTTTATTCAACACTGTTTTATGTACTTTTGACAAATATTAAAACTTTATACGTTCAAAAGTCAAGTGTAACCGTCTGGTTTTGATTCATCTCTTGGTTTCTATGGAAACAGATGAAGTCCGTTTAACCTAAACACTGTCAGGTGTTAAACATTTGTATGTGACACGATCGACCATTGTTTCATTAAAGTCTTTAACTAACAATAAAATTACTATAATAATAACAATAATAATAATAGTAATAATAATAATGACATTTGCATATACAAATTTCGTGAATTGTTATTATGCTTGATTGGACGGTAAGTACCAACATTATTCAAAAACATAAAATTTACGTTAAAATAATGGTGCTACAAATAAAAAAATATATAACAGATATAACTGCCAAAGTATAATTAACTATGATAAAAAATGTCGTTCTAAATAATACTTTGTTTATATAAACACTATATTTAATATTTAGATAATATTTTAATATAGATTAAAACAAAAGTTTACATTACACAAATATATTGGTTATTAACAAAATAATAATGATACCACTATCATAAAAGAATCATTGTTAAATATTTAAATCAAAAATTGTAGCAGCTTACATGAACATGACAACAGGTAAATCAGTTTCTTAGGGTAAGTTAATCTATACATAATACACAGTAACCTAAAACTTGTTATTTAACAATAAAAAATCAATTGATTATGTAATGCGATAAGTAGTTGATAACTTCATATTGAACTTAAAAGTTTTAAACGTACAAGAATAGTTTATGATAATCAGCTTTATAAGACACTCACACAACTATTATAATAACGCTAGTTATTGTTATTCGACAGAACAGAGCAATAAATATAATATTACTGTTTAGTCAAAAATCACAAAACTTTTCAAACTATTATCGTTGAATCACTCGATAGTAAATATAATCTCGTATACTCTTTTGATTCATGAGGTAATAGACAAAAACAATGAGATATTAATCGGTACCGTTATTATTCGTGGACTTAGAAAATTTCAACTTCAGCGCATAAACGTCCACACACCAAACGATTCATCACTAAAATCCTCAAACGATTGAAAACTGCATGGTTTGTTAAATATAAAAAAATATATATTATACTATAGAACCATGGAGATCGTACACGTTTCGTATATTTTACGCAAGTGCGTTTTATTCATAGCTCACAAAATAACAAACAAGGGAAACGTATTGGATTTTGATTTCGTGTATAATATAATATAATGTAATGGATTCTATGCTACCAATTGGGTAAATACTGTAAATATTGACCAATACGTTCGTACAATCGAATACGTTATTGTCCCAGACATATTTCAAATCATATCACGTGTAAACGATTCGTTGAATTATGTATTATGAATTCAATAATATATACATATATGTATATTATATATATATATATATATTTAAGTTATCCTATTTATTAATCATTTTAAATTTAAAAAAAAAAATTCAAGTGAATTTATTACAATTATTCTGTATAAAGTTAATTAATTAATCCAAACTAAAAAATCGTATCATAGTCAATAAATTTATTTTAATTAAAAAAAAAAAATAAATAAAACTGATAAAATGGTGAATACGTCTACTAGATTTATATGTTTAAAAACTTCAAAATAAATTTTCACAGGATTAGGATATATTCCTGAAAATTGTCTATGTCATATTGAATTTGTAATATAATTAGTATTTTGTTAACTCATTAAATTGAACTAATTAATTAAAAGCATCGCATACAAGTTAAAATATAATAGTAAATAACAAAATATAGTAGAATGGTGGAATTAAGTTCATAGGATAAACAGCTTAAAATTAATCTAAATATTTTTTAAAGCTTCGATGTATATTAAAATTAATAAAATAAGCAATGACGATAATCATTAAGTATCTATAATTGGTATTGTAATTTTGATTAAATATCCAATTTTGTAAACAATTTGAATTAAAAAGATCTAATAATAATAAAAAAACGTTGATTATTTTTTATAATATTTTTTAATTTCTATAACAACAACATAAGTTCCAAAACGTATGTTATTATGTGAACATTTTTTTGACAATTCTGGGTAATTTACGAAAAAAAGTAAATGTATTATATCAAAAGTTGATGAAGTAAAACAACAACTTATCCATTTTTGATTTTTTTTTTTTTTTTTATTATTAATATTATTTTGTTATTTTTTCCAAATTACTAATAGAAATTCTTATCAAATTCACAAATTTGCTACCCGAAACTATCTTTGATTTTTCTTTTCTATAAAAATTACCCTAACATTAGAAAAAATATATTGTACACAAATACATATTATTTTGCTCCTTATCTAAATTATTATGTACTTGCATATGATTTTTGAGCATTACAAAATAGATAAAAATATTGATACACTATTGTATTAAATATTAATTCATATATAATAAATAATAATATATTCTATTTCAAAATGTATGACTAGACTAACATCAATAAAATTACGAGATAAAGTGATATTTTCTGCGTATTTAAGTAAACATAAAATCACATTTATCTTATCATTTTCGCATCCAACTGATATAGAAACATTTCATTACAATACATCAGATAATCATAAGATTAATACATTGCTATTTAATCTACATTATCCTCGTAAATGGTGTATAAAGAAATTTCAAAACAAATGAAACAATAAATTCCATTTTCTCCCATGCAATTATTAATCAAATAATTCATATATACATTTAGTGTTGATAACAAAACCTACCAAATCATTAAAATAATATCATACTTAATACCCAAAAACTTCATTGTAAGCAGCGTTGAATTAACGATTTATTGAAGCAGGTACATATAAATATAAGTTGGTTCCCTAGAAAAAAATTTGAGCCTAATATGAACTAAATAAAAAAGAAAAATACCTAAATCTATTATGATCAGAGCTTTAAATTTAATTCACCAAAAAAAAAAAAAAAAACCCCATCAAATATGCATATAATTATACACTCATAAATAATGAAATACCTACCAAGTACCAAAATTTCAAAATATATGAAACTACGTAAAATTAATTAAATTCACAATTTTAGTTAGTGCGTAATAGGTACCATTAAATTGTATTCATTAAGTATAACAAAATTATGTAAACAAGTTTGAACCATGTAAAATTATGTCCAAATATAATATAATAATGCTAAATAAATAAATATTTTACCAGTTATTTTAAATTGAAGTTTAATAAATTTAACTGTAAATTTGCACACAAATAATCGATCATAAAAATAATTATACATATTGAAATACTACACAGTAGCAGTACCTACTATATTTTTATAATCATAAATATTAACTGTAAAAACAAAACAAATCAAAAAACTATACATGATTAATAACCGAATTTTTATACCACAGTTTTAAATTTTCTTAGATAAGTAGGTCAAATTTCAAAAAATCTGCCATGAAAATAATCACCTATATAATAAAATATTTTTCCACGTGAAATTCGAGTCGTGTATCATAATAATAATCGTCAATTTTATACGTATCGTATTAAAAAAATATATATTATCGGTATTCTGAGACACCGAATTCGTCCGGGAAATAAAATACACAAATATAAAATATAACGCCGAGTATATTCATACTTTTGTTTGTGTACCTCGGTTCACGGGTATTTAGTTATCAGTGTACTTCACATTGTAGACAGATTTAAACAGAAATGGATAATTCGCCTGAGGTAGATTAGATACAACGCTTGATGTTTTTAGCTTAAGTGTAATAACTTCACGAGCAAAATCGGTTTATGTTTATCTACACCCGATAAAATTAACAACAAATATAATCAACACACATTTTTAACACGATCGAGTCTTTGATTCCATAAAATATTATTTGAAATAGTCACTTTATAAAAAAAAAAAGTTGTGACCACAGGTGAACTAATATTTTGTCTCTGAATTTTCTGGAATTTTGGGTCATTTTAGTGTGTCTATACAATTTCAAATTTAACTTCTAAAGTAGACAATTATGTTCTAATTTGTATGTTTATCATGGGTTAGCTCTGGAATTACTTATTAAATTATATATATTAAATTATTATTAAAATACTTATTAAATTATAATATATATAATTTAATAAGTAATTCCAGAGCTAACCCATGATAAACATACAAATTAGAACATAATTGTCTTCTTTAGAAGTTAAATTCCCAAATATTCTTTCTAGTACTTGCAGCTTTCATTACATATTATATAATGTTATTCTATATGGTCTATTAAAAATGAATAATATAAAAGGACATTTTATAAATTAAAAATCAACTCACTGTCATGCACTATTAAATGGATACAGATCAAAATAAATAATTATTACTTTTAAATTTTTATCAAAGTACACCTAAACTGTAATCAAACAATAAAAGATAATAAAAACAAATCCAATATAATTTTACAATGTAAATAATTATGATTAAGTATCGTATTTTTATACTTGGTAGCTCTGATCACTAAAATGGTCTGTAATAATATAAATAATATATTTATATACTTTAAAAGTTAAAATTATATTTTTTATTCTTAATAAAAAATTGCAAAATAAAATGGCATATGTAACACATATTATATAGCATATTTCCCAATTGTTAATTTTAAAATTTGTAACATAAATTACATTTATAATATATACTATAACAATTCACTATCCTCTTTAAATAACATAAAAATAATTTATATTATAAAATTCTAAGGAAAATAATGAAAATATTTATTAAATATTTTTTTTTATTGAAATAAAATCTAATTAAAAACTACTGATGGTATATTTTAGTGAAGCCCATTATCTTTTTGAAGATTAAATACAAATTAAAAAAATAAATAAAATAGTTAATCATAAAAAAATGAAGTGTATTTACTTACTCTTAAGCACCACCACCATGACAAAAGTTTACAAATTGCATTCGAGAAAATTACGCTTGAAAACTATTATGGATTTTAAATTTTATCTAGTACCTAATTTTACCATGAAATAATTTACATAAAAAAAAAATATATAATAATAATTTAAAAAACATAAATAAATTAAACTAGTCCATACATAATAATACAAGTTTCCACTTTCTATTTGTTAGGATATTATATTTAATGTAACTCCAGATTAATAACATTTATACAACGAAACTTTAACACAAATTCACAACACTAAAATGCAGAACATTTTAAGAAGAACTTAAATTACGACTATTTTGATTAATGAAATTTACATTTTACTAATTACTGAAACATTATAAAAACTAAATATCTTGCATTCACGTGGTTACAAAAGTCTTGAAACAGTTGACACAACTACCTTTTACTTATCTTCAATATTTATACTATAAAAATAAAATAAAACGTTATTTACAAATTTACAATGACATAAAAAATTATGTTTAAAAATTATAATGTTTAAATCATTTAATATTAGTTTTTACATATTCATTGAGCTATAGGTAGAAGCTATTTTTTGTAATTATTAATTCTGTATATTTTTTAACTTTTACTGTATTTAAAAAAATCATAACATGTTATTCTATGTAATTAAATAAAATATATTAATTTCAATTTTAGTAAGTACTTATTTTATTGTAGATGGTTAAAAATGTATGTATTAATTTTAGTTATTTATAGAACATATTTTATATTTATTGATTTTAGTGAATTGTATTACAAAATTTAAAAAAAGAAATATTAATGTGTTGAGCAGCATATTATAAATTAGTTACCTAAATTTGAAGGATATTGTGAATAATTAAATAAAAAGAATATTATAATTGTTTTTAATATTTTTTTTTTATTCATTTAGTTTGTAAAATAATTTTACTTTTGTTTTGATAAACTTTGTATAAAAGTATAGAATGTAAACTTAATTTATATACATTCATCATACAAAATAAAATAACTTTTATTTAAATTTTAATTAGTTAATTCCATGATTACTTGTCTATTAAATGATTTTAAATAATGATATTTTTCACATATATTTCAATAAAATAGATTTTGGTAATAAAGAAAGCTAATAATATTTACTGTAGTATATTTCACAAGAATTCAATTTTTAAACGTATTTAACATTTTTTTAATTCGTTATAAGTCATTATCATTTATTGTATAGATTATATGTTACAATTTTTTTTCGTGTAAAAATGTGATCAAAAAGAATTATTTTATACAAATATCGTGAATCGTAGTACTTTAAAAAGTTCATTTTTTCGATTTCTTAAGAGTGAAGAAATATTCCATAAAAAAAAAAAAACAGTGTGAAGAAATTCAAGCCAGCTCTTGATTTCAAACGAGCTTAGACTCAAACTCGCTTTTCAGATGAAACAATTTATCATTGTTTTCGAATTTAATATCACTACAGTAACTGACATCCGACCTAGTGTCACGCAACCAACTTAAATGTAAGAGTTATTTTTATTTTTATTTGAACAATTAATTTCATTGCATTAAGATTATCATCGCTCGGAAATTAAGATAAACAATACAATATTAACAATTCAACTACAAAAATTAAGATAAATCATTTAATAGGTTCAAAGCTTAAAACACTAACGTTATAATATGGCAAGTAAGTTTTGTTGTTTAAAACAAAATAAATCCCATTCAATTTATTGACTTTAAATTTCTATATTTCCAATGCTCTTTAAATTATGATAGTTTATAATCATGATAAACTGTATTATTTATAATTTTTATACATTAAGTGATCATGAAATTAATACAACACATTACGTGATATAAATTTGATTTTGTCATAGCAAGACAATTTTTTTTAACACATTCCATATACTATATCGATTTTATAAATTTTGATTTTTTTTAACACACCACTATGAGTAATAAAAATTAAAAAAAGAAAAAAGTCCATCTTCAATTATTACAGAACATTTTTCAAAAATTAAATAATGTGAATAATATGACCTAAAGAAAATTTATAAACCTTACGCTTAAAATAATAATTAGTGTATCTGGAGCTGTCCGTTAGCGCCCAATAAAAATGAATAAATTTATCAACCTTACAAAAAATCTCTCAAAAATGTTTACTACAAATTACTATTACCAACAGAATTATATTATAAATCTGATCGGATTAAAAGAGTATCTAACAAACTGGTAAGAACAGTATAAAAAATAAAAATTCTAAAACATAAAAACTAGTATAAAACTCACTTATCCTCCGTAATGGAATTTTATTTATTGAATGGTTATAAATTATTACCATACAATTTACATATATACGTTTTAATTGGATTAAAAATCTTTTATAAATGCATGGAGTTGATGAGTATTCATTTTTATAGCGTAAATTAATTTGATACTTATTTAATAGATTTTATAATAAATTAAAATTTAATCATCAAATCAATTTTTTGAACAAAAATATAAGAAAAAAAATATATTAGCTCTAAGTAGCCGTACTGATCACATTTTGGACGAAGTAGCTGATTACCCTATAAAATCCATTAATCTATTATTTAAATTACCTCCTCTGTAATACAATTCATGACGAAAACTAGTCTTTTAATTTCTACTCCTCTCTATTTGTTAAAAAAATAACTATTCACTTTTATTATTACAACTGTCGTATACCGTTGTCTTATAATCTCATTTTAATTTGCTAACAATTAAAACATTAAAAACAATGATACATAATATACCGTTGTGTGGAAACCCTACTCAATAACCTCCATCTTATGTTGTGTAATAGCTAAACTTAGTTACATAAATCTTTCTAGACATCTTATCTATATAACTACAATCTAAGATAAAAATAATGGGATAGATAAGTTTATTTAGATTTTTTATAAAATATATAATTTAAAAATATACACATTTTATTTTCAATATTTATTTTTAAACATATTTATAATTTAAACATAATTTATGCATATTATAACGAAAATAATAAAATTACTATAAATAAAGAACAGTTTTTTTTTTTTTTTTTATGAGAAATTTGTATTGTAGCCTATAGCCTATAGCCTGTCTCAGAAAATGGTCTATTAATAATTTATAAGATCAATGATCATCTTTATAATTTATCATATTGTATTAATATACATTATTTATTTATATTAAACTCGTATTTTTATTGTTAATATTTTTTATGTAACGAAAAAAATATAGAATCAACTAAATTGTGTTTTAAGAATAAGATGTAAAAAAGTAATCTTATTTATTTCTAAATAAAATCAATTTTATCTAACTTAACACATATTACATAGATATAGGTATTTAATTTTTTCATTACCTATCTACTTATAAGTATATTTTTTTTTATCACCTATCTATATCTAGACGATTTTTAAGTTCAGACATCTTATCTCAACTTTAATATAAATAAACTCTGAATACAACTCTTCATAAATCCAGTGATCCAACTGATGTATCGAACTATAAGTCCATCTTCATTCTTCCATATCCACCTAAACTTTTTGAATCTTTTTTAAATCACGGAATCAAGAAAAATCTCACACAATCTAATAAATATTAATAGTCAACGTAACTTTTATCATAGAAATAAACTAGTAGATTAGTCTTCATATTATACATACTAGATTTCAAAGTAAATTCCCAAGTTTAAACTATATTCACTGACTTAAGAAAATCCTTCAATACAATTAATAACAATTGTCTCCTGGCATCATACTTTATCACAGGAAGATGATATTATATCTCTAATATTGTTATCCCCTTTGGTATCATTATCATGCCATTTATGAAGCATACTTAGACCGTTTTAACATCCTCCTCTGCATTCTATTTGATGGCTTATTGTTAAATTGTATTTCTTTAGCAAGAATGATTTATTTTTCAATAATATTAAAATTCTGATTGACTCCGATTTAAAACTATCTTTCTTATTATTTATGTTATAAATGATATAGTTTATTGATAACTTCAGAAAAATAAAATAAAAATTAAAAAAAAATTTTCCCTCCATTTTTAAATATACCACATGATGTATATTTTTATTCTTGTTGATAAAATATTTTTTTTGCTTAATTTAAGTCACAAATAAATACTAATTACTTTCGTAGAAATACAAGTGTGTAAAAAAATAAAAACCACGACCAAGTATAAGTTAACATTTTAATTCTATTTCTTAAAATACTTTAAATGTTGTGAGTCTTAAATATACCTATCTTAAACATATCTTTAAATTTTAAAGAAAATAAATTTCCCAGCCAAATGCTCGTGGAAAATAAATATTTGTAGAGATGTTTTAAGCAGTTAACTCAACCGGAAACACCAATGGATACCTCGCTATATACATTTACATCAATAGTAGATAACTATAGTTCAAATCCCTTGGGATATTTTATGTATCTAAATATTGTACTACTACTGATATTACCTGGATCGTAGTCCATGCCCACGTGCATTTCTGCCATTTTCGTGTGCGTGATGTCTTTATGCGAAGCCAGGAACAACACCACTTCTCGTTTTTCATTTTTGATCGGCACAATGTCCAGCAAACACCAGAATGGAGATCCTAAACAAAGAGAACAAAATTGATTTCTAAGTACACGGCCAAATGTTATTTCCGTATCGAAACAGTCAAGCAGATGGTTCGAATTGACGGTAAATCCGGTGAATCATTTTCGTTAAACACATGCAAATATTTCATCACTACCGTTGTTCCATTTGAGTAAATCTTTGATAGTTTAGATGAGGTACCTTTATTATTTGTTTATTTCTCTGCTTCCGCACACATAATATGATACCAACAAAACAACATAACTTTGCACGACTATTTACTATACACTATAATGTATGTCTGAGAAAATAATTTTTGAAATTAAATTAATTTTTACATTTTTTTTTTTATATAATCTAGGAAAATGTATTAATCACGATAAATTAATTAGGTAAACATGATTGAGTCAATTAATCATCAGTGATTAAGTAATTAACTTTAAATATGTATTTTAAATAGCAAGTTTTCGATATTTAAAAAATGTATATAATTTATTATAATTACATTGTTTACACAAATATTAATTTAGAGTTTAAGGATACCACAATTGTTTAACTAAGAAATATTTAATAACCATAATCTATTGAATGATTTTTGATTGCAATCGTTTTTTATATTTTATTTGTGCACATATTTATAACACGAAAATGAGATGCGTTTGTAAATTACATAATATTATGTTGTTCCTTGGAGAATAATGTTTCAATAACCATAAAAAAACCATTGCAAAATTCTCTTTTTCCCCATTTGAATTAACATAATATTATGGTTAAGACATTTCCTCTAATAATAATAAAAAACTCAAAATCCTTAAAATAATTTAAATTATATTTGAATAAGTCAACGAGAAATATAGAGTCAAATATTTAAATAATTCTTCACTCAATGCAGATTTATCACTATGATATTATTTCTATCCCATTTATCTTTCGCTATTCGGAGGCCACTGAAAATCATTTTAGTAGGTAGTGAATTTGTAGCAAAAAAGACATTAGTTAATGAAAATTAAATATAATATTATACGGCGGAAACAAGTCATGTGTTAACAGAACAAATATTTTAGAACTATGAATTCAAAATAATATATTCCAACAAATTATTTAACAACCCTGTATGTATATTTTATACAGCTGTGTGATAAAAACAACTGAGATACATTTTATTGTGAAGATAAAAAAATAAAACATTAAGTTATTACTTCTTGTGGTTATCAATAAAAACGAATAAATACAGCTGAAAAGGCGGAAACATCTTTAAATTATTTCACTTTGTGTAAACGTCTGACTTTTATGCCATCAGTACCGCTGCTTATTACCATTATTATCATTTTTTTTTTCATCTTGATTTATTCAGTAAACAACAAAGCACGTTTCTAATGACTTTATCGTTCATTTACCAGTAAATCCCGTGTTAGCGACAGTGACGACGATGAGTACAAAATGTACACTGCGGATGCTGTTGTGTTTCTGTGCAATCACCACTGTACTTTCAATTTTATATTTTTTTTTTCTTCTAATTTTCAGTTCGCTTTTTATAGACAAGCGAAACGCTATTCACATTCCACGGAGACATAACCTTAGCGCGTTGATATGGAAGAAATTGTAGACCGTACACTTTTTTTATTTAATATTATTTTATTTTTTACAAAAATTGGAGCAATTAATTAGTGTGGTAGGCAACATTATATCAAAGAAAAGAAGGTAACAAAAACAAAGAAAATAAGTTCAATTATAAAAAAAAACTACCTATATATATCTCAATCTAAAAATTTCACAAAACCGTTGCCTAATTGACATTTTAATATTATTTTTTTTACTCTTGTATTTCATTAATTACCATTTCAAATATAGTATAAACCGATATAACTGTCCGATTATTTTTTTAAAACGTTATGATTATAAGATGTATATTGCGTATTGTTAACTATAAATTATATTATCAATACATTTTTTTAATTATTTATAAATTATAAAACAAAACATAGATAAATTGCACTGTATTGTCCGTGTTATACAGTTTACCGCTGATTAAATAGTTAAAAAATAATGGACAGGATTATTGAATGAAATTTGAATACAATAAAAATATTGTAAAAAGAGCAATGGTTAATCTTTTTAACAATTAGTAACTCTTCAACTAAATACTATGTAATAAACTTATGATAAATTTGTTAACATTTTTACGTATATTTTGGAGTTGAAAAGTATGTTTCCCATTTTATTAGCAGAAAATCGTAGACATATTTATATAGTCTTTGATACACTAATTTAACAATCTTGCTTATATCAATAAGACACTTCATAAACAGTGGTTTAAAATACACATATTATATAAATGTTAAAATTAACATAATTTATGTTTGAATATAATATAATATTGTAAATTTATAATAAATAACTAGGTACTAGTATGACTTTGAGAAGGGTTTAACATATCTTTATAAAGATGTATAAAGCTCTAATACACTGTATTCAAGAGAAAATCATTTACACGACATTAATTTTTGTGCAATACAAAGAGTAAATACGTGATAATAAAAAAAATATTTTTCGTTTCCATTACCTAACCTTTCCATTACAACAAAATATTTTAATTCGAAATCACATTCGTATTTAGAATATTAACAATGATATTAAAATAAATAAGATATTTAATAATATTTATTTTGATCTTAATATAAATTTCTTAAAGTTCATCAACTCCTTCGAAATAAAATATAAAATATTTATAATCTAAAACTACCTTATCAAATGTTTTTGAATTATTAAAAGATTGAAAGTAGTTTTTAGGGCAATTCAATCCTTACTTATTATATATTACATAGTATACTTATAACATAACAGTAGGTTCCTACCAAAATCAAGTGAGCTATTTAACAGAACATTTTTCCTAAATATATTATAATACGTTTTTGTATTATACTTTTAAGTATATCTTTTTATTATAAAGTAGTAATGAAGATTTAGTATTTACTGTACCTATATTGTTATAAAATTAAAAATATAGAAAAATTAATCGTATGACTTATTATAATGTATTTAATTTAATTTGATACTTGCAATATTGTTATTATTTAATTCTTATTAATAATATATTATAATAAAATATTTTAATATTTTAAAAGTCAAGTGTGTTAAATACTTCTTAATTCGATTATTCTTTAAATGTTTCTTATTTGATTGTTTATAAACATTATTATAATAATATGGCAAATAAATTGAAAAATAAGTATCTATAACTTGAATAGTACCTACAAAACAACTAAAAAAGTTTTATTAAAACCTGTGATATGCGAAAAATGTAGAAAACAATTAATGTTTGATTAGGTTCGATGCAATTATAATCTTAGAATCATTTTTAACAGATTGGCCACCAACTTTTAAAATATTCGAATTAAGTATATTACACAAGTAGCGTTAATTAATATTCAATTAGATGATTCGTTTATAATAATAATAATAATAATAATGATATTATTTCATCAAATAATATTTAACATTAAATAAAAGCATAAAATAAGTTTACCAATAAACTTAGCTTATGTTTGCAGTAAGTTCAAATAAAGCTAAATAAGAGGTCAAATATGAATAACATAATTTTCTGAAGAAAATATAAAAGTTATACAAAAAATAATAATATTTAGGTTAACATAATTAATTATACATTAAATTATACTAAAACATTATCTGAGTTTAACTTTTTAATATAATTTGTTAGCATTTTCCTAATGTTAAATTTTTTTTTAAATCAATATTTCATTTTTTCAAATTGTTTGTAAACTTTTATAATATTTAAAATGATATTATTTTTTAAACGTGTATTACATTTATGTTGTGTCATAAGTAGTCTAAGAAACTAATATCTACTTTTAACATATTAGGTATATAAACTGTAAAGTAACATTGTTATAGTAAATAGTTTTTAAATTAAGAACATCATTAAAATACTTATATAAATATTATTTCTAGGGTAAAACATAGCCTTCTTAAGTATAATTTTAAGCCTACGTATTACCCAACAAACAATTTATAAAAGGATTTTATTGTTCTTAATTTAAATATATATTCCATTAAACATAAGTATCATTACTATATTGATTTTTGCTTTATAAATTGTTTAAAATGAGCAATTATTTCTACAACAATAAGAAAACAATTCGTTTCTTTAATTTGTCAATTGTCAGTAGACGCTGTCTATAAAGTAAAAATAACAATGATATTCGACATTCATATTCGGTATCTCAATTAATATAAAAAAAAAATTACAAAAAGTTTTTTTTTTTTATATAGATGAGTAAAAATATGATTTTAGATGAGGAAATTGTTCATGAGGTCTCCGTTATGATATCGGTCTAATTCTACTCAACTCGACAATTTTAAAATGGGAATGTTTAGTTTCTGGGGTTTTTACTTAAAATATTATTGTATATTAGATATGCTCTGTGTAATTAAGATTTATCCCATTTCACCAACATCCAACGTGCGATATTCTTATATGTAAAAGATTTTAAAAATTTAAATCACATAATAGGAAAAAAATAATATTTGTGAATGCAACAACAAAAATTTGAACAATAAATTGATGAGTATTTTTATTGTATTATAACTTTTTTATTTTATTTTGTTTCCTATATTTTTTTTTCCAGAATGATTGAAATAATCAAAAGATAAAAGTACGTATGCATTTTCAAACTATAGCTGAATAATAAATTACGAACTGTTATTTTTTTTTTAATCATTATACTTGTATAGTGATTTATTTATCACTTACTAAAAACGAATTTTTTTTTATTTAATAAAAATAAAATTTGATTCATTTTTGTTAAATTTTGTTCTTATATATAATATTATTAGATTGTAATTCAAAAATAATATATCATCCTATAATCGTAAACTTTAATATTGATAATGGTAAACTGATTTTTAAGCCCTAATTTAGTACTTTGATTCTTATTGTCATTTTAGAAACTTTTTAATAAATACTTGAGTCATATCAATAGGTATTAATATTTATACTGAATAACCATTTTGAATTTCAAAACTCTTAAAATTGCATTGTCTGAGAGTATATAAAGCTGTTTGTGATTTATTTTCTTTGTATAGAAAATCTTCGTTAGCTGCTATGGGTCAATTTACACACCCTTACTGCAGTTTGTAGCTTTAAAAGTTGTCTTTTTTTATAATACACGCTTTATTGACCGCTTAACCTCAAACTGGTCCACGACAGAAAATACTTTATAATGAACCCTTGCATCCCCACATTTGGTGTGTTTCACGTTAATCCTTATATTCATTTGTCCTAAATATTTAGGTTACACACCCTACTCAAAATTGGATTACGTTAAATAAAGTACGTTGGACAGAATTACGGAAAAATAGTTTGAAAATTACAGGAAACCGTGTTATTTTTAAGTAATAACTTTAATAATTCAGTTAGTATCACGGTTGAAAAATCATAAATTCTTTGTGTTTTAGGTGAAATGTTCTACTAAAAATATAATATATGGTATCACGAGACATAATTATTTTTGTTTTATAAAAAATAAAATATTTTAAAATTTTTTCTTAAAAAATGTTGTTTAAGAGATAAAATATTTTAAGTAGATAGAAAATATACATACATTTTTAATTTGAAAATTTCAAGTACTATGATTTATTATAATGTGCTTTTTGAGAAATCCGTTAAATTTGAATTTATCATTATTTACTAATAATAATTCCAGGCTATTGAAATTTAACCACTATTATTTAGTACAAAAGTGCATTATTTAAA
The DNA here is from genome assembly GCF_020184175.1 of Aphis gossypii. NCBI lineage: Eukaryota > Metazoa > Arthropoda > Insecta > Hemiptera > Aphididae > Aphis > Aphis gossypii. Next base: position 81,831,634 of record NC_065531.1, read on the forward strand.
ATATTTTATCTGATAAATGGTATAGTGGGATAATCCTATTTTATCTAAACCTTATTTTAATCTTATTCTCCTAATAAAAAATACATCACAGTTTCGCTAAGTTTTATTACTAAAAAATGATTCTTCGGAAAAAACGTCAGTCAATGTAAAACTCATCCATCGCTTACAGTTATTTTATTTTTATTTTACCTTATAAAAAAATTTTAAATAATATATGAATTTACATTTTTTTTTTAAATTATTTTTATCTATTATTACATAATATACATGGTTCACGAATATTTATCTAATTTAGAGTTGTTAAGGAAGATAATCAACTATTGTGTGTTGTTAGTTTTAAATGTTTCCGACAAAATACTGCATATTTCAGCTTCTTGTCTCTCATTCTCATATAAACGACATTCAGTTATAACTTGTTTCACTATAAGGAAAACGAAGTTTCAGCAAGTGCTACAAATAGATAGTTGTTTATTAGGCATTGGTATATTAGCAACGTGTGTCCAATACTTTTTCTGTTTATGAAAGTTAATGTTTTAATGTTAATGTGTTAACCTGTTATTATGGCTTTTAAATTGATTTAATTTATACGTTTCTTATACCTAGCAGATACAATATATTATTGGAGATAACTTTGATTTTTGCTCTAACGTTATGTAATGCGAAGTCAATTAAAATATTACGTAGTTTTTCGTTATAGTTATCTTAAAATGAATTAGTTACAAATTAATAGAAAAAAAAAAATTTAAATTAAATCTTAAATATTTTCTATAATACTATATTTATTAAATATATAATACTTCAGAATATTAAATTAAAAATGTGAATCATCAATAACGTATTTACGTTTATATTTATAAACGTACTAAGCTTTTAATTAAAAATTAGAACGAATACCTAAAATAATTTATTTAGGTGTTTAAAATTATCAACAAAAAAAAAACATTTTTTCAAAAACAAAAGTAAAGTGATAAAATAAAAAAAAGTTAATTAAGGTGTAAAGAAATGCTTCTGTTACAAGAATATTTTCGACTAATAAAATACTATTTTAATATATACAGCGATATCAGTATTAACTTTTCACCGAAAATTTAGTGTTGTGTTCAATCAATGTGGCATTAATGCCCCGCGTATTCTTTGTTTAATTTAGTTAAAAGTTTTTAACGTAAATTATTCCATGATCTAAAATGCATGGTTTTTATATAAACAACTTAAAAAAAAATTATCGTTAGTCCATTAAATCATAATAATTATGTCAAACAAAGCATGCATTTGCAGCAGTAATCCATGTGGGCAAAAAAAAAAAATATTATACTTTCAAAATTTATTTTATTAGCTTAACCTATTGGGGTAACATATAAAAGCGCACCTCAATATATTCTAATAGAATATTATTTTATAAACGATTTTTTTTAGATTTTACTTTAAACTTTAAAGGGATATAATATACTAAAATTGTAATTTATAAATTATTATTATTTTATAATTTATTTACGGTATACATATAATTGTTATTTATTCCCAAAACCATCGTGATGTAAACATAATAAAATAGTTTTAACGTTCTCGTAAAAGTTACATTGATTGTTGTTTAATAGCAAAAGTAAGTTTATACAACTGAAATGTCGGTTTCAGGTATCTTTTAACCGTTATCACTTAATGTGCTGGTAATATATTTACAATACCAACAAATTTTAAAAATCTGAACATTATAAGCGGAATCCCAAGTTCCATTTCCCTTGTTTTCCATTTCCCAAGTCGATAGTCATGTATTTTTATTATGCATTTGAAGGCAGTGATAAAATATATCATCATAATATTCGAAAAACGCTTACGATCGGAAATAATCAAAACTGTGTGATACACATAAATTATTACGATAGGTGCATACATGTTATTATTTACACATTGTTATCTAATTTTATATGTGTTTCTGAATAATTTTAAAATTTCGATTAGAATAAACACAGATTTTAAAGTAAAAGTAGTTTTGGATAAATCTATTGAACTGTCTTGTTAATAATTCTAGTGTATTTTTAAAAATCATAGATACGTGATTATACTCTGTTGATTGATTGGTTACTTAATATAAGTTGGTGAATGAACACCCAGACTAGATATGTAGTTTTTTTTTTCATAAAATCAACAAATTTTACCTATGCAATAAACATAATACCGTATTCATACAAAACAACAATATTATTTCATATTAACATATTCTTACGATTATGATAATTTTGTAAGTAAATTCATTTTCACGACTTATCCCTAAATTATTTTGATAATTGTAACATAAATCATTTATGTACTCCAGTTATATTATATTATACGATACAAAGTTATTAATTTTAATAATTTTATGTACTAATGTACAATAATTTCTTGTTAAAAGCATATTTCTTTCTAAATAAGAAGATTCAAATGTTTTTTTATTAAAGCTGTAACTTTAAATGGTAAATTCAATTTATTCATAAGTTAAATAAATTCAAAGTACAAAAACAGCTGCGACCCAGGCGCATTTTCAAGGAGTAACTTATTAGTTTAAAAATATTTGTAGTGAAATCACGCATGATATAATATATTTATCATAATTTTTTTTAAATCACTACTTTTCTTTATAAATTAAAAGTCAAACTAATACTAATCATCTTAATTTATCAACCCTTTCAATATATTTTAAAACTTCAATGTAAATAAATACTCGTAGTAATTAAATTTTGAAAGTTAATGAATAAGATTTTATACAAATAGTAAACAAAACGAAGGTTTTAGACTTTATACAAATCAATTATTTCCATATTTTTTTTTTTTTGCGTCAAATTTTCATTGGAAATTACTATATATAAAATAAGAAATAATTTTATCGTTTTTATGAAAATAAACAATCAATCAACAGTAAAGAGGGTATATTATACTGAATAAATATTATAATAAATTAATATATTTTGTTAAAATAGAAAAAAAATACATACTAAAGTTATATAAATAATATATTTTTTTTAAATATTTATCATATAATATAGTAATTAATGCGTTTTCTGTTATATTAAATGTAAGAGATGTATATGTTTGGTTGTTACTATTGTATTAAAGAAAAAATCCATCTACTATTGAAGCTTCACAAAAAAATAATATTTAATTTTAAAAGTATACACACAAGTAATATTAAAATAATTTAAATGAGCATTTTTTTTAACTATTCGTAAATAATTAAGTTAACATAAGTGTTTCAAATTCAAGAAACTTCAAAGCCATTACTCTTAAGAATCTCTAACCACATTCAATCATAATTATATTACTTTTATAATAAAAACTTTACATTCTTCGTTGAATAATTCTTTGAGTATAATAAATTATAAAGAATTTTATTTAATCTTAAAACTGAGAGCAAACCATTCTAATACAAACAAAAAATTAAACATATAAAAATATTTAAAAGATTCATTTTAAAATATTTAAAATTTTTAATTGCAAAACAAAGGTTGGATATTGATGAATATTATACTTATCTAGTAAATAAATAAATAATTATTAAGCGACTTGTAGATATTATTAAGTAAAATATTAATAATGTATAAAAAGAGGTATTTGTAAATATTATATAATAATATCTTCCATTTTAATAATTGTTTATTAAACGTATGAACCTTATTTAGTAAATAAGGTTTTCAAAAATAACAACGCTATATAACAATTTGTTTCAAGAATGTATAACTATGTTCCAAGAAATGGTAATTAAAACTATTCAAAGTAGTACTTAGAAAATTAAATTCTAGAAATTGTAAATTGAGCTATTGAGGTAAAGGTTGAACAACACAATGTCATATTAGGTATAAAACTAATATTTTCATCGATTATTTTAATTCTAAAAAACAATTATATCATAATATTATATTCGTTACGTTATAAAAATATCAAAACAAATATTTTAAATTTTAGTTATTGACATATTTTTTACTAATTGTTATTAATAACATCTTTAACATAACAAAATAATTTATTTAAGGTTTTTTCTTTTGTTTTTCTATAAATACAGTTATTGTTAAAGTTATTTAACTTAAATGGAGTGCTAAAAACGATAACATAGTACTAAAACGGGCAAGCATTGACTAAACACGTGCTGAGTTAACTGACTGACAGAAAAATTTATCGAAAATAACAAAACAACATTTCAGTCTTCAGTCCACGGAAACTAGATTATCTGCATGCGATCTTGAAATATTTAAAAATTATTTTATAAATATTAACCCCACATAAAATCGTTACTGTTTTAGGACGAAAGCGAGCAGATAAAAAAAACATTGGTATTAACTTAACAATAAAGTGAATTTTCTTTAACAAATAAGAGTCCTTTTTGGGATAGTGAATAATATTATAAAATAAACAAAACATTTAAATATATTATTTTTTTTAAATTTCATAATCTATTATTTTCTATAAAACAAAAAAATAATCGGATAAATGTAAGCATAAGAGCCAAGGTTTTATCCAAAAAAAAAAAAAAAATTAAAACTTTGACCATATTCTGGTTAGCCAAAATCCGATTTGATCTTTTTTGATTTTGGCGATTTATCATTTCTTTCAATTTTAAAGATAGCCCCTCAACTAGAGTATCAGCACTTTATTTTATTGAAAGACAAGTTTATATCCCCTCTCCACCTCCAGTTGACTAGAGAAAATTTGATTTATTTTATCCTATACTATAATAATATGAGAAGCATGTAAATAAGATCTTCTGAATAAAAAAAAATACATACTATATGTTAATATTTGATTGAAAACAAATCAAACATTTTCCAATTCAACTGGTAAACCTAATTTATCGTTAACACATGCAATATTTTTTTTCAATATATACAAAAATACTTTTACATATAATTCTATGGTGTAACTCTCAAACGATTACGAGGTATGACTAAAATAAAATACATAACATAACTTTACATAGTAAATGAAACTAATTGTTTTATATTTATATACAATTTATACTTGACTATACACATTTATATTAGCTGATACAACATAATTTAATTGTATTACATATAATAACTTAAATGTGTAAATATTGTTTTAATTTAAACTTATTTAATGTAATTAATAAATCAACCAAAAAAAATACTCGGGAACATATTTAATAATATTAAAAAAAAAAAAAGATTGACTAAAAATTGCATATTATGAAAATATATTTTTTCCATAATGGTCATATTAATATACAAACATACACAATAAAATAATTTATATATAATCCATTATTAACTTAATTTCACATCTTGATGTGTTACCAATTTGTTTGCTTGTTTATTAAGTTTTTTATATTTTTAAAAATTATTTTTTTTTTTTTTTTTTAATCTTTTAAGATTTGTGGGGTTTAGTATAAACATTATTTTCGTTTTATAAGCACTTGCAGTTAATTAAACTATGTTAACAACAATAAAAAAATTTAGACATCTTGGAATATATTCTTGGAATCGATTTTTTTAAGTAATTGACTTATTATTGATTCTCAATAATTAAAAATAAAACACAATACCTACATACTCGTTTAATGTGAGCAAAATAAATACACAAATACTATTTCCCTTTATTCGTGTATGGATCTAATAATTTAACGTTATTTAATTGGTTAAAAAAATATAATACATTTACTGTTTCTCACCAATGGTAGTTAACAAAATTAATATGTACCTATATTATACATATAATATGATATTGGGTAAAATTCAAGCCCAGTGTAGGAATTCAGTTGAAAATTGTTATATTAAAGAAGTATATATTTCCAGGTCAGAAAATATGTGTTAAAAGAGGTTGATGATAACATTCCAAAACCATCGGTTGAATACAATTGGTACAAATACACAAGGTAACCCTTCTCAAGATTATCCATGGACATGTGCAACATTTTTTGCATGCTAAATTGAACTTAACGAATATATGAAAAGAACTATTTTTATCAAAAATATGTTTTTCAATATTTCAATCACAAAAACGTATAACATAACATTTTTGACATGCATTAAATATATGTTTATATTCCATCAAAATTAGATAAGGGTACTTTACTTTATTTTACTAACCAATATTGTATTGTAAAAAATGTGATGAAGTAATGAAGAATATTGTATATCAAAACTATAATATATTATTTTAATTCATAATTTAGATTAAAAATTGACCATTTTTTTGTTCAACAACATTCTACTTTTATTCGTCCAATACCGATAGGAAACTATTGAGTATTATACCTAACTAATAATTGCTTTTATGCCGTTAGAGTTCCATTCATTTATATGATTGAAGTTGATACATGAGTTTACAAGGTATATAACTACATTAAAGTTAGCTATCATTTATAATGCCTTCGAGGATAAGTAAATAATTTAATATTAAAGGAGAGCAATAATATTATAAAGTTTAGTTTATGTTGGAAAATTATAAATTACTACCTAGGTAGCAGGTTAGTCCTTTGTAATTTTCCTTAAAATAGAGTTTATAGATCGTAAAAAGTTATTAACTATTTTGGACATAAAAATTACTTTAATTATTACTTGGTACACATCATAATATACATGAAACATAAACAGTTTGTTTTGTAAAAAGTATACAAATATATAATATTTATAGACTTTGACTTAAAAGAGATTTTTCATCTGTCATCGCGTTATTAAGCAAAAAGTAGAGATCATAAAACCGTTTATTATAATAATTTTCAATAAACAGTTTGGTTAATAGGTTTATCTATAGGAATTTAAAAATATCAAAAACCAAATAGAAATTTTTTTTCAAAACGTTTAGGATTAACATTGTGACAAATTCAACAAAATCATAACAAAAAATTTTTAATTTATTTTATAGCTGATATTCTTGATAAACGTTCATACTATTGTAACTGTAATACAAGTTATAACATAAGATAGAAATTATAGTATAATATGATATTATGTAAGGTTAAGTCTAAAACAATTTATGAGAAAGACACAACCATTTTGATTTGATTTTTTTTCTAAAATATATATAGGTACAAACTGAAAAATTTGTCACAAATAAAAAAAATATCAAAATTGAAATAATTACTAATGATAGTGTAAATTATCCTTAAAAATAAGATTTGATACACCGTTACTGTTTATAAAATCTTTGGTATTCATTTATAAATTTAATTTTAATACGTACATTTTAAAGAATTAGTCAGTGATATTGTAAGTACTCATAATACCTATAACTAAACTGTATAACCAATTTCCCGTTTATATATATATATATATTTCTTATTTTCCTGTTTTTTTTTTTTTAATAACTATACATTTTATACTCTTTATTGTATATTTCTGTACCAATATCATTATTGAATTATAATATTGAATTTATATTGAATTTTTTAATTTAAACTTTGTATAAACATTTAATTTGACAATTAGGTATTAGCGAAAGACGTACGTATTTAAAATTTAATAAACAATTGAAAATATACAGTTAGTGTATAATGAAACACTAAATTTGAAAATAAAAATAAGATATATAAAAATGTGTTTTAAATCATTTACTAACATTTAAATGTCCCTTAACTGTTAAGTTGTCCTTTTTTTGCTTTATATACTCAAAACAAACTAATAAACAGTACACAAGTGCACAAAAATGTAACAAACCCTCAGAGTTGATCAAATTTCATTTCCATAAAAGGTCTATGTAATATTCTGCAATAAAATCTTTGTCTCAAATTATTCTTATTAAAACTACGCTATTGTATATGTGTGGTTTATAAACGCTCTTAATAAATTCGAGAAGAAATAAAGGGAAACATTCTCCTATTACTCTTGAAAGCAAAAATATAAGTAAATAAAAACAATACTTACAATGTATTTTTTTTCTAGACACACACAAACATATATATCACCATCCCATCACAAAAGAACCTAGCTTCTAAAGTTTTAATGGCATGGAAAAAAAATTTAAGACAGAAAAAATGCGATGGGTTACGTTTTATTGTTGTATCAGCGAAGAAAAATAGCGCAAACACCTATTAAAACAAAAACTAGGTATAAAATCGGTTAGTTTGTTACATCGATCATTAGTAAAACCAATAACGAAAACAGATAAAAATAGCTATATTTTAATGTCCAAATCACCGTATTTCAGTGTAAGTCTCTACAGAGCCTCGACAAAATCGTATACTATTACATGGATGTTTAATAGAAAACTAGCAAAGCAATTTCATGTACTGAAAATTTGAATCATCTGTGGCGAAGGATAAATAAGTTTTGAAAGGGATTTAGAGAAAAGTTTTTCTATCACACAGTAATTGGTTTATAGTGAGTGAAATGTGCTTTCGTGATGGCTTAAAAGATATTCACAACGGTTGCCTCGAATTGTCTTCAACTTTATGTAGATATACATGTATATTATATTCTTCTAATATTCAATGGTACTTATTCAGTGGATAATGGTAAATATTACAAAAGGGATACCTATTCAAAACTTTTTTATTGTCATTATATTGATGTAAAGGAATATTATGACTTAATATAGTCGCAAAAAGTTCAAATAACGAAAATGAAGATTTACGATATCTGTGCACTTGATCTCATGGGATATTCAATTTTTATTTCACATATTAAAAGAATCTTATTTTTATCAATATTTCTTTTACAATAGGCCAACAAGTTGAAAATAAAAGAAATATATAAAAGCATCTGTGTCTTAAATTTTTATATTCACATATTTCTGATATTTTGATATTAAAACATATTATTTTATGATACAATTAGAAAGTATTATTTTAGTTGACAATATTTTAATTTTATAACAGAAATAAGATACTTCCCTATATAATATGTTTGGAAACCATTCAATGTTAATTATATTATTTAATAATGTAAAATTAGGTTTTTTCCACTCCGTTGACTTATTCTTATAATATACTTGAAGAATGCATAGAAAAGCCATCATAAATGGTATTAAGTACTCACTATCAAAGAAAGATAAACATAAAATATCATATTAGCTTAAAAAATAGCATAAGAAAAAATAAAAACCAATTACGCAATAAAATCACCATTCCCTAATTCCTACAAATGAACTCTTCTGATAACATTGATTAAATGTTTAATTTGAACAACCATACTATTTTTGGCTAATACTAAATGTATAGTATTAAGCTTGAAATAAAAAAACCATCAATTTAAAGTTCACGGCAGCTAAATTCTAAAACAAATGATTTAGCAACTAAAATTATTTATTTATTATTATGACCATATGAATTTAAAGCATGTTTTTTATAATATAAGTATCGGGAGATATGATTAATGAGGAGATGGTTTCAAGCAATACCGTAAATTATACCCATGATACTTAGGATGCTGAATATGTTCACTATGTTGGATAATGATAAACAATTATTATGACCAAGATAAATATTATGTTTTGGAACCTACGATAAATACAATCTTTATTTATAGCCATATACAATTATGAAATTTATTAATGAATAAACAGCAGCAATTTAAAGTTACAAATGCTAAAATTTGTAAACAATATAAATTTAAACTTATGAATTATATATCATAAGCTTAATAATTAATATAATCAAATAATCTATTATATTATCAATATTATCTAGTCACAAGAATTATTACTTAGTGTTTATTTACGATATTATCAAAAAAAAAAAAAAATATATATATACGGATTTATTTTATTATTTATAATTAAATATTAATAATTAAATTAATTGTTCGACAAAAAAAAGTAATAAATAATTCGTTTATTAAATATCAATTAAAAAATAAAATTAAAAAAACTACTTTCTTTAACAATATTAAAGAAAAAAATTGTTTCTCGTTAGTTAAAAATCTTATAATACTCCAGCAATGTAACAATGTTCCTCAATAACCTACGTCTAAATTGTTCGTGTTTACATATTACTAATAGTTACTCATTTAGCTAAAATAATTTAGATGTACCTATATTGGCTATATTCACTACAATCCTATACAGCCTGCATAATATAAATCATTAATATATTTAAATGTACTAGATGATTTATATTTTTACAACATAAATGACCAGTCATCATAAAAACTGATATTTATAACTTTCAAAAAAATATAAATAAATAAAAATAAACTGAACAATCAATTCGAAAAATTGCATACACAATCTGTGATCAATATTAACATTGATGTACCAAATAACAATTGAATACTTGAGTTAATAAGAAAAATTCTCAAAAACTAAATTAACATAATCGAACTTGCTTGGAATTCCAATACAATTAAGAACGGAACGAGTTGAACCACCCCACTTCACTATATAAATACGATAATGCACGTAAAGACAACTAAAAGAATTGAAAAGACAGTATTTGAAAAAATCGTTACGTAACCGGAAATGCATGACACGTAATGACTATAATTTTACATTTTTACGAGACAAAATTTTATTTTGAAATAGGCGTGTAGACTATTATTACCCTAAACTAATATGAAAATAAGGTCACTATAATAATGTAGATTCGCGTTTCAGTGGAAAATAATATGAGGAAATTCTCGAGAAATGAAAACGATAAAACACGGAACAATAGAATAACTCTGATTCTTTTTTCCTTATTACTATCCTAGGGAATAATTTTTCCTACATCTTAGATTTAAGTTTTCACCTTAGATATGATGGCCATTTGCTAAGTACTTTTCACTCCATATCTTTTGAGTGCATTACTTTTTATTCGCTTTGAACACTGTACAACCTGATTTAACATAAAAAATTATTTTCATTTTTAAAACATTTTATAGGAATTTACATTTCTTAGATGTGGTATCATTTTAACTTAACAGCTGCACGGATGTTTATATTTTATACTTTATAAAAGCTAAAAATTGTATTAGAGCTAAAAAACTGTATATTAATTAATACTCTAAAAATTTTTCTCAGAAGGTAAATTACGAAATAATATGTAATTTCATAATCTGCACAACGATAAATTTAATTTAGTCCAGGAATCGTGCACCTCCAATTGTTAATAAAAATTAAAATAATTTAACTTAAAATTACCATTGACAAATATATATATATATATCATATATATATATATATTAACATAATATATTATTATATAATATATTATTAACATAATTAGTTTACAAAATAAGCTGGACAATCAATTTAAATAGATACTCATCATCTCGAATAATATAAATTTTGGTTTTAATATATGTTTTTAAATAAATTTAAGTATAGATAAATATATAACACTTTTTTAATTTTTTTTTTCTGTTCAAAAATTAATTTTTATGGTTAATTTTTTTTTATATATATATTCTATTTAATAATTTAAAATAACTTGAACAAATATTTTCAAATATTTTTATTGTTTTAGATTTAATTAGTGTCTACTTTTAAATAATAGTTTATGCAGGCACACTATGTTAAGCAACAACTAATAACAACTTTACTTACTAGCTATATTTATTTGCAATAAACTACATAGTGAACTGTTATAAGCTTGATAAAGTCGTAAAGGTATAATAATATGTAATATATCAGATTAGAATAAACACAATAAAAACATGTTAGATAATGAGTTTTTCCATGTTTATTCAACTATAGATATCATTCTCATCGACCTAAATTATGTCGATTTCTCAGTACCTAAAATTATTTAAAATATTCACGACAAGCTTTCAGAATTAGATATTATGATATGTTTTATCAATATCTAATTGTAAATAATTTAAATTTATTTCTATGATTTAACTTAAGACTTTTTTTTTAATTATTTTATTAATAAAAAAAGATATCATTTTTATATTCACGAATAATTAAAATTGGTGCTATTGGTTCAATAGTTAACTATGATAACTTATCACTACAATAACATCAATAAAATAAAATAATATTATAATAAGTTTTCTATTTTAAACACTACTTCATATTATACAGTGGTATCACATAAAACAAAAAACTTAAAACAAATATACTAATAAAATTATACTCATGAATTTTTTAATATTACGGTTTTACTAAACTAATAAGTAATACGAGACAGTTAACTTTACTAAATCAATTTGAACAAAATTACATCTAAGCCGATAAATGTTTGAATTTTTAATTAATTTTAGAGTACTATTCATTCAAATACACTTTTGTACCTTTAATAAACAACACAATTTTACAGTATTAACTTTGCATGCATAGTTATTTATTTAAGAATCTTTCAGTGAAGTTTTTTCTCTTTATACCCATTAGTGGAAATGTAATATAATTTAAAAATACTTTGTTGTATCAAGGTTTCTCGTTAGATAACAATAATCTAAGTATTAAAAAAAATAACTTACAGACAAAAAGTGTGTTAAAATAAAAACATATTTATACATGAAAAATTAAAAAATTAAATATGAAATATTTATATAAAATATAATGTTTCATTAAATACTATTATGTTAGAAGTAAGCGCAACATTGAAATTAGTGTAATATAATTTATTCATTATTAATTTAAAATGTTTTACTTTAAAACTAGTTTTTTAAAACAAATTATATAAAAAATAAAACAAAATGAATAATGCAAGAAAAACTATAGATTTACCTACTTAAAAATTGTTAAATTGTTAAAGTAATAGTTTATAGTTTTAACATACGAATTTTTAAGTTATGACGACTAGAATCTTCCAACTTCAAAGTAAAATATTTTCAAATACTAACTTTTAGAAATATTAAAATTTTCAGCGATTTCTAAAAAATGTGGAGAGTAATATAATAAACTATATTAGTTTATTTATAGTTATCACTTATTGTTAATTGTAGCTATGTAGATCATAATAAAATTAATATATCCTATAGAAAACGATTTGTATTCTCATTATTATAAATAATAACAAAAATTATATTGCACCGATTTAAGTGAAATTTGACAGTAGTTCTTCATATTAAAATATTTAGGTTATTCTAATAATATTACGACGTGATATTTTGAAACATAATATGTAACACGGCGTAATATATAGGCAATATAGGTACATCACTATATAAAATTATAATATTACTATCATCATCGAATAAAAATAACCTAAACAAGTTGTAGTTAGTTTAATCAAATCAATAATACTCTAAATTGGATTTGAATCGAAAAAATGTCTCAAACATGTGTAATAAACAGATTTTCGACTTGCTAATATTCAGATTTTTAATTGAATATAAGTTATTGAACATCAATCTTTATTTAACTGTAAAATGTATGTAGAATCAAAAGTAGAAGGACTTACAATTTATAAATTCAAAACGTCTAGTCTACCATAAACGCATAAGAATAAGATAATTTAAAAGAAATAGATAATTTCTGCGGGATGACTGAAGTATGTAAAACTTAAAAACTTCTACAGTGGAACGCGATATGTTTTTTTCGTTAAATTATCTATGATTTTCGTTCTTTAATGCACATTCCGGAGTAATACCAACTAAATTTTAGAAAATGATAAAGTAATAAAATATCTTTCGTAGCACCCAAAGCATCTAATGCATCAATGAAAAAGAACCACTTCCTGTTCACTAAACCAAATCATCGTTTGATTATAAGTATATAAAGCAGCTTATGGACTAGAGACTCACTAATATATTGCTTAATATTGCTGTTCATAAAATACAGTATTATCTTACAAGTAAATGAATCTCAATATTCATCATGAAAAGCTTTTGGGATCGAAAATATTTTAGTGAAATATTCAATAATAAAAATATTTCAAACTTATTAACTAAACTATCTTTCAAAAGACTTTATCAATACGACCAAATACTTTCAGATAGAAACATCAGAAATCTATAACACAATAATATATTAATTGTTAATATACCCGTCAATACTCCATAACATAGATACTTCAAAATCCAATAAAGTTATCAGATAACCAACTGTAATTAACAATATTTTTCAATCCTTTAAAGCATCTATCTATATAATTATAGATATATTATAAATATATACATATTTGAGAGTTTATTTCAGATATTAAAAAGAGTTAAGTGTTGATTCGGTCATCAAAGCAGAAAATTGATTTTTACTCATATTCACTTAGTATTAGACCATTATATAATCTTAAATATTATTTTCACTCGAATACCTTTGGCTATAGGTATAAAAATGAAACTCTTATTTAACAAGTGAACGAGAAAATACGTCCTATGTTAACCCTGGATCAGTTTTATAAACAGAAAGAAAAAGAGGTAAATAATATAACTCATCTCTGAACCTTAAATATAGAATTTATACTATATAGTTGTATTTTTCAAATAATCACTATAAAGTGATCTTATGTACTGTATTTTTTTATCATAAAATAATTTAACTTGCAAAATAAAATCTAAATCGTTCAACTAATTATACAAAATACAAATATGCAAATGAATCAAATTACAGGTCACTCCAGACAAAAAGTGATTACAAGCTTATGAGAACAAGCACATTGTCAATAATGAATTGAGCATCATTGAATCAATGAGTTAAAAACTGAAATTTAGTTAAAACGTTGAGTTAAAATTAATTCATTAGCTATTTTTGCAATAAACTTTTAACGTAATATATTACTTTTTTAAATGTATTTTCTTTTTTAAACTATCGTGAAATCATTTCCGTAATTATTTTTATTAAATATTTTTGTTTTAAAAACTTCAAATTTGACTGACATTAGTCCTTTTTTATTAAACAACAATAATAATTTTAATAATTTTATTAGATTGTTGACAATATTTTACCATAACTACTAATTTCATGAGCCATAAAATTTTTTTATGTAAGTAACACCAATTTTTTTACTTTAATTTAATAATGAAATTATTAATATGCCGAGTTATTCATTTAATGGCGGTTTGTTTAGACATTTATTGATATTTAGTATAATATAGAAGTATCGAAATAATCGTTTTAATATTTTTTTTTTTTTTTAAATTACTAGACATAAAATAATTAATATTATTGAGGATAATGTATAAATTACTAAAGTTAAATAACTATTATAATTAGAAAAAAATGTATACATTTTAAATCTTGGCCTATCAAATCATTACTTAATATCAAAAAATAGCAGGTTTTGAATTTTCCAATATTTCAATAAAAAAACTATAAATAATATAGGTTCATCGATTGCTATTGTTAAATGCTCGCAAAAGATTTCTTGTAAAATTAGGTAGAAAATCTTAAATGGTATTAATTTTAATATTATGTTTACCAGTAAATAAGTAAAAAATAACTTAACATATTTTTCATTAATCTTTATTGTATGTTTAGAATGAATACTACAGTCCAAATCGATGGTGTTCTTCAATAAAGAGTATTGCCTATTTCCAATTAATATGCCAACGTTAGAATGAGGATTCGAAATCTCGCAATCAATTTAATTTAATTTAATATAAAATAAATAATACAATAAACTTTGTATACATATATTAAATGACTCGGGTAATTAGATACGGTTAAATGGTTCTAGGTCTATGAAATTTACGGTAAATTGTTTATTATTTTTAATTATTAAATAAAATATTAATTTAATAATTAATAATTGTGAGTACTATACAATAATAACAAATAATAACAATGTTTATACTATAAAATTGATACAATTGAACGTATTTCAACTTATAATCTTATAACAGCTATGGACAATAAAGATTTATGATTTCACCATATAACCAGCACTTAAGCTGCTCAAGCTTCACGTATTTGCTTATAAGAACTTTGCTATTTTTCACTTTTGTCACATGAAATCGAACGCATTCGATTTGTTATAACGTTAACATAAAAAACATTTATACACATCATTTATTCAACTATAACATAATATCACTTTATGTATACGTCATTGGGCATTGCTTGTTTATTTCAGATCTGTTCAAATGCGTACAAATTTACGAACTACAAGGCTAAAATATCCACACGTTATTATACGTTTGAGTTGTAAAAATATTTATTTATCTTGATTTGTATGATTATTATTATTTATTTATTGTGACATATTACACAAAACCATTAACAGCATTAAATTATTAGTTTGACTTCTTATAGATTAAATAAATATTATATGAAAGGAATTTAGAAAAAAAAAAACAAAAAATTCCAAAACACAGCTTTTTAAATGGTGCCATAGCTTAAACAATTTGGTTAAGAAGGTATATAACGTGTTAACTTAAAGTTAATTTAAAACAGAAATAATATAATTAAATTGAATGTTAATAAAATTGTAAAAAATATTTACTTAAAGAATAATATACGGTATCACGAAAACGTCACAGACATCCTACAAATAAATTCAAACCAAATGTATAATAATTATGCATTAGAAATATATTGTGTATATTATAAAGTCATGTCTCATTATATTATATATAACTAAGAGCCTCTTTGTCACTTCGCTTACTAACCCCCTGGGGTCTAAAACCACTATCAACAACCTCTGAACTTTCTGTGTGGACTACGGTTCACGTATTATATTAGTATAAATACTTATAAACGCTATAGGTACGTATTTATTTGCCACGTCATTGAATTAACCTTATTAAATTTAAAAATAAGTATAATATTCACTTATAACTTAAAATTTAAAGTATGTAAGTGATTTATAACAATCTTAATTTCATAAAAATAAATAAAAATAAAATTCCTTAACTCACCATTTTTTTTGTAGAAAATCAATTCCAGTTTTAGTTCAGCTTTGCATTCCAATGCCTTTTCAATCTGTGCAACGTGGTCGTCACTAGTATCCGGACCAAAAAGAAACTTACAGGCGCAACCCTTCTGCATAATTTGCGCCCGGGCAAACCCAGTGAGTTCGCAGAATCCGTCTGAACAGTACACTATCGGATACAGTGATGGCACTTGAGCATTTCCAAGCACGAAATTACTATCTGTAAGTCAACAAAACAAATCATACATGATAATAAAATATAATATCATAATATAATTATTATATACAATTGATATAATTATTGATAATAGTATAATATCACACCAGTGTAATTATTTATATAAAATTTAAATTCAACTTTCCATTAAATTACATGATATTAAAAAATATACTTATACCTATAAACCTATAATATTTTATTATGAATAAAAATATATGACTGTATATTTAAAGTGAGTTACTATTTTCCAAAGCATGCTTACTTTCCTTCTTTTTCCTTTAGTATAGGTTGGGTACATAAAGTTTAATGAATCGGATACTACTAGTTAAAATCTTTATTAAGATAACTCAAAATTTTCAAAATTATGATTCGCTAAATAATTTAAAGTAAACAAGGATGGTTTTCATTTAGAAATAATCTCTAAATATAAAAGGCAGTAAGCGTTCTTGGTTAATTACTTTATACACAATTAGTATTTAGTTTAAAAAAATATGGACTGATATAGCTACTTAGTTAATATTTTAAAAAATAATTCTGATAACAAAAAAGAAACTTGATAAAGTTTTATAAACAAATCAGTTGTACGGAATTAAAAAAAAAGTACATGAACAAATTTTAGTTTAGTTATTTTTATTTATCCGTGTTACGTCATTAAACCATATACAAATTCACAAATCTGGTGTAAACTACAATATTATGTAACCTTATAATATAATATAACATGACACAATAAAAAACAAAACATATCAATTCATATTATGTGATTATTATATTTATAATTAATACAAAATAATTATTTGAACAATGAACATCGATTACATATTATTTCAAAATGTATAATAAAGTTATTTTGGAAATATAAGCTACATGTTTATTATCAATATTTGAATTTTTATAAGCTACCTGTGTTAACAGTTTCATAATCTGTCATAAAATACTTATTCGATCATAATATCGAAAACTAAACAAGTAGATTTCGAATTCTATGTAGAGCAATGAATTTACCGAAATAACTGGAATATAATTCACAACACTACTATATAACTTGGAAGTTTAATCAAATTAGTATTATTATTCTAGACAAAACGTGATAATTATTTTAGTTTAACAATAAATTACATATTATGTATTTGTTTATCAATTTTAATAATAATGTTACATACAACTACTTAAATATATATTTCTAATTATTTACTAATTTCAACGCTATACAATTCTTTATTCATTCAAATAATCCAACTCTAACAGTCACTCCAAAAAATACAAATTTTGTTATACTTTACATTAATTATATATATAATACATTAAATATTATTTATAGAACTTATGATTTGAAAGAAACCCTTTCATTTCAAGTTGAGCTCTTAATTATAAAGGCCGTATAATAACAAATCTCGTATACCTAAATTTAAGAAATGATTGTTAAACTTAAACCACGAATTTAAAATTATTATACATACTTCGTCATATTATTATATTTTACGAACAAATTACAATGGATTGTTAAATAATATACTTCCCTCAAATTGTTTTAGTAATTACAATTTTTTTATTTTTTTAAAAAATGAAAAATGAAAGAAGGAAGATGATCGAGTCATACTATCATAAGATAAATTTACTAATAATAGGTTATCCATTGCAATTTCTACATATAAATAGCAATTTTTGAACAAATTATTACTCTAATAATTATGTAAACAATTATATAATAACGTGTAATCAACAAATTATAAATCAAAAACTTTAATGTTTTATCAATAACAATTATTTGACTCAGAATCAAATATTGACATCAGTAATTTGTAAATTGTATCTAATTCTCTCAAGATGCTACCAAAATATCTACCTTGACTAAAAAGAAAAAAATAATGTAGACATCCGTTTCTACTGGATAAAATATAAAAATGTGATGTATTCATGTTTTAGAATGATAATAAAGAGATGAATAATTTAAGAGTGGATCGTGTTGTTTTAAAAATATCTGATAAATAAAACTGAACATGTTTATAAACCATAAATTATAATTCTACAGTGCTTCTTGAATTTGAGATAAGTTTGAGAATATTCTAAATCATTCAGACTAGTAACTTTCTAATCTATGTAGTATGGCAATTTTATACAAAATATTGTACCGTTTTTATTTTGAAGACCATGTAAACGATGAAAAATGTATGGTATATAATTGATATAAATTAAAAAAAAAAGTTAATTATAATTTCGGTATTTATGTTTTATACAATGTTATAGTTATGATATTAGTATGCATGCTAAAATATATTTGGTGGCGTTTATACGAAAACTTTTCGCCAAATAACCGTAAACAATTTTTTTTTGGAAATCATAATTATTATTATTTCCAAAAAAAAAAAACTAAAAACAAAAATCATTCTCTACTAATCGTGTAGGTATACTATTTTTCCGAGTCAAAGAGTACGACATTTACTGATGATGCAAAAACTCGTAAATTTAGTGAAAAAAGTGTGAAAAATCACACACTGAGTAGATGAAAAAAACCATAAGGTTTTTTTCCCTTACGTCGTTGACCTCTTAACGAGACCCAGTCTACTGTATGTATTTCCCCTCTGTTTTCGTAAGGGGGAGGTATTGAGGAAGAAAATATCCGGTATCGATGTTCTAAGGGAAATGAGAACTTCATAGCTGCTTGATGATATTCATCAATCATTCGTTATAACGCATGTCGAAATCAACTTCGACAGTATGTATAATATGTCACGATTACAGGGTGTCTAGAACCTAATCTTCAGATAAATAACTTTACATTTTATTATTTTTAATTTAATTGAGCAATTATATTACAAAATATTAATTTCATTATTTAAATAAAAATAAGTTAATAGTATAATTCGTATACAGAAGTACCGAATTTATATCATTTTTTATAGATAAATAGAAAAATAATCTGTCTAACATGGAATCATTTATTTAAAGTAAACTATAGTAAAATACAAAATTATCAACATTATTAATCAAACAAATACCTAATATCAATAATTCACTAAAGATATGTGGAATTAGGATATTATATACTATATAGTATTTAATTTAATTTATATGGATTGAGTTATTTTATTCTTAAATTTTAATATGAAAAATATTTAACATTTATAAATTTAATGAATAATTTAAGTACGATTGCTAATAAAACGATTTTTAAATAAAATACAATATTATATTTATTTTTTTCAGAGATTTCAAGGAATTTTAATCAAAATTAATTACAATATTATTATATACATATTCAAGCAAAATATTTGTATATAAAAACGTTGTTACAATTAAACTATTTCCTTTTGATTGAATATAATTTATAGTTAAAATAATTTAGAATGGTAAAGTTGTACAATACTGTAAGTCTCTAAAATGTATTATGAAAAATCCTTTTTGGCACGAGCCATGTCGGATAACTAATTAGATTAATGTTATAAAAAAAAAAAGAATTAGGTTTATGTCATTTATCAGCCTTCAAAAAAACAAAAGTAATCCGTGGGAAAACGCTCATTGTGTACATTTTGTATTTTTTTTTCATATATTATATATATATATAACTCCCAACACATTTTTGGTATTTAAAGTTTTATCAAGATCTGTTTCTAGTTATTAATGTATTCGATCAATTAAAAAAATATTCATTTTTAATTAAATTCTAATTAGTAATTACCGACATTTCGATTATCGAAAGGATAATTCATTAAAAAAAGGACATCATTATAATAAAAAATTATTTCAATTAACTATTAATGCATTTTGCTTCCAGAAATATTATACGGCTAGAAATTTAAATCTATTTTTACAGTATTTTTTATAAACTTAACCTTCACCAGATAGATGTGATAATTTAAATGTTTATGCAAAACAATTAATTATTGAAAAACTACAAAAATAAAATCATAATTACCTCCTTTTACTATAACATCATTGACAATCACGATCATAAAATTAATAGACAATAAAGTTAGCAGCTAAAAGAAGTAAGCTTTTTACATAAATCTGATTGTTTTTATAATAATTTATATAATTTTATATAAATGATGCTTTATGAAAATTAAATTATCGAACAAAGCTTATTAAAGAAAATGGCCAGAGGAGAGTAGATTCATTTCACGGTGAATCGGGCACGTAGTAAGAGAAGTTGTCACTCCTGGGATGTTTATTATTATTATTATTTATTAGTTATCCCAGAAGAGAAATAACTCGACTGTGAAAGCGAAGAGACAAAATACGAAAATTAACGTGTGAATTCGAATGTGTTGAACTTGACTAAATTGCGAACGTTGTGAACGAAATATTGTTTAGGTAGTATAAACAAGCTGTAGTTTTAAATATATTTCTGAAGTAATTTATTTTATTAAACTTACATACTGTATTTTGCTCATTGTTTTAAAATTTTAATTAATTAATCATATTATTTATGTACGTTAATTTTACTTATTTATAACTTATATTTTCAAATTTATATTTGCAATAAGTACAATAAAGTAATAAAAATAACCGTTTTTTTTTTTTTTACCAAATAATATAATACAAATAAATTTGAAGAAATTATATTTTAAACTTTTTTAAAACTTTATGAAAACTTAACTTGTCAATACTTATAACAAAAAAAAAGCTAAAGATTTTTTAATTTAAACTATATTTTATTTTCGATTATATTTATTCCAAATATTAAATTATTTTTTTACGAGTACCTCAATCAGAATTCTATACGAAAACCAAAATTAATTTTTAAAACTAAAATATGATTCATCAATAAAAACCAAAGAAAAAATAATTCAATGTAAACAATTTGATGTTTATTGATAATTGTGTATCTTTCTTCTATAAAAGTATATAACATAACAAACAAACAATGATTGTTAATCAACTGAAAAAAGTATGTGCAAACCAAGAAACTAATAATATTTTTCATAAGACTATATGATTACATAGGATAATTAAAATAAATCAAAACACATTGTTGAAAAAATTATTTCTATACTTTAGGCCTTTTACTTTCCTTAAAAAAAAATTATCTTGATAAAGAACTAAGAAGACTTATAAAAATGATTTAGAAATAAAAATCGTTAAAAAAGGAACAGTAAACTCCTGACCATTGCATTTGTAAATGAATAAAGGAAACGTTAACGAACAGCCATACATCATAGAAACGGTTTTTTTTTATAAAGAATCGTGTGCTATTTTCTTATTTTCATAATGAAATACTTTTCAAAGACTTATTTTGCTTGTATTATCATTTGAACCATACACACGATTGCGTGCAGATATACTTGTATGTAACATTCGTGTTTGAACATAATATTTGGATTGTAATTTATATATTGTACCCCGTGAAAATAAACCTATTGTAATTAAAAAAAAAACATAACGCCACACACAATACAATACATTAATCTTTATAAATAACATTTTAAATCTTTTTAAAAGACTTAAATGACGTCTAAAGGTCATCACCGCGCCCATGCTAAAGAAAATAATGTATACTCGTCACAAGAGTCTCACTTCAATGTATATCTAAAAACGTCTAATTTGTTACCAGTATGTATGATATAAATATAATACGTGGTGTCATTTTATTTTAATACGAATCTCGAACACATTTTGCGTAAATCGTAGACTTTTAACAAGAATCGCTAAAATGCAAAATGAATCCACGGGATATTGACGACAAATATTTCACCAACAACAAATTACTAAATTGGCAAACGTTGGCTCCGAATTGTGAAGTGTGTAATATATTTCCATAATGGGTTCTCGTTAAATAGACAAATCTGGCATTGCGCCCTTAACACCCCTCTTTAAATTAAAACATAATATATTTTATAGGAAAACTTATATATATACATTAGTTATAGGATAGAATTCCAACGATGCCAGTTCCAATGACTGTACCAGCAACTCAATTGATTTGACTTCATTAGAATTATAGTAACAATACATTTAATTTAACTTAAATGTCCACAAAATTCAAAATCTTAAGTCATTTCAATTTATTTCTGAAGACAATCGTTGATTAGTGCTTTACAAAAAGAACAAATTAAAATATGTTTGATGCTCCTTTATAAATTGACATAGATTTTTAGTAATTCCTATTGTTTAAAATTATTAGTGATACATATAATTGGTTTTGTCACATCACACCCTTATAATCTATGAATTACTATTTTATAAATAATTAAGAAACGTGTAGATTAATTATCGCATAGTAATTAAATTATTATTTTTTATATTTTCAGAATATTCATTATAAATAATTAGGTATTGAAATAAAATGTTATCACTTATCACTTCGTATATTATATTGTATAGCGTCGAAATATTTTCAATATAAACTAATAATGTTAATTAAGCATCAATTATTTCATTATCATTAATCAAAAAGAGACGGATGTTTCCAGAATTTTGTATTGACGACAATGATTCAGATTTTCTTTACTGAACGTTTAAGACACAAACTAATGTTACTATACGTACGCACGATTAATCATAAACTTCATTCAAAATGTTCATTAGATACGAGTAAAAGGATAAAGATAAGTCTAGCGCATGATACCGATGAGGTGCTGAAGATTTAGTAACGTAAACATATACCGAGCGCATTAATAACAGCTTAAATAACGACCGTGTCTGTCCCTTGTGCAAAAATTATTATTTTCTTTTTGTTAATTATCTATACGCCCATTAAATTGTAAAATAATAATTGAAAAAGCGTTCGAGAAATCTGGTTTCCTGTTTGTAATCTGCATTGGGTTATACCGATAATCAACATACAATTTATGCATAAAGACAAACTTTGATAATAATTACATTTGAATCCAATAAAAACGTTTTTCATGAAAATTATTGAATACATATTATAATATACATTCATTATTGTTTAAATTACTTACAACATTTAAACACACACTGAGTAAATTCTATAATACGGGAAATGGTATTTCGATTCAGAGAAGTCTTTTAAAAATAATTGATCCTTTTTCTCCTTGATATTTTGGCATAATAATAAATCTAAGACCATAGTCATCTCGGTCAACCATAGGTATCATTTGTACAGGTAAAAATATACGTACTGAATTTATTACACCTGTAGCGTTTTGAAATGAGGTATAATATGAAAGGCTAGAACATTAAGAACGAGCACTGACAAACAGAGTAGACACATAGAAAGGAGGTAGAGAAATGTTGCGTGCTAAACCAAGAATATTAAGATAGATGATAGCATCTTATGGATTTAGGGTACCTAGTGGATGAGGACAGGGAATGTATTTTAAATATGAAGTGAATAACGACTAAACGACTTGATTTATTGTATAAAGAGATTTCACAAATTGCATTCTAAATATTTCTTATTATCTTTCGTCAAAAAAAAAATAAAAAACTAACTACGATTATACGTTAAATATATTAGAAGTCATATACAAAAATACATAACATTTTGTAAACAATTTTAAAAAGAGGAATTAATTAATTGTACAATAGATAGGAATAGTAAAACAAATCTATTCATTTGTTGATCTAAAAATATTGGTAATGTTCCCAATCATTTTACTCATGGTCATGAAAAAAAAAAATCAGTTTTATTTTAGTAATTTTTTTTTTTTAAGTAAAAATTATTTATTATTGTGGAATTTCAATAAGGAAAATTTGAAGTAAAATAAAAAAAAAAAAAAGTAAATAAAGTATTTTCAAGACACAAACACTTGTAAAGAAATTAAAAGAAGAGGAGAAACACAAATACGTATACCAGTGTTGTACGTCTATACGTGCAGCTACTTCTAAAATAATACAAGACACCGACAGCGTTCGCATAACTTATGAGAATCGAAATTGAGTTTTTCATGTTTTCAATTTCCGTTCGATTGATAAAAAGTCAATGTATAATAATTTTACTTGAGTACCTATCTAAATGATTTATTACAAAAATAGACAATAAGCAGCTAAAATAAATTCCCTACATACATAATGTACATTGTACACATATTGTACAATTAATCTAATTAAAAAAAAAAAAAACTTTTTATTATTTTTAACTTAAATTTTAAGATGACATTATTTCGTATTTCACAAAGTTATGTTATTTTTAATTAAGTGGAACAAAATCAAATTAAATTAATTATTTGAATATTTAATGAAACAATAGAAATATTTAATTTTATTATATTTAAATTTTATATTAATAGCTTTTCTTAAAATAAAAAACAGATGGGGACATAGAATAAAAAGTATTTTAAATACTATAATTATAACTCAAATTTCTATTTGACAAAATGCTTAGAACAATTTACACATTTTAAACAAATAATGATTTTTATAGGTCTTTAAAAATGTATATCAATAGCATAAAAATAATAGTAAATGTTGTAGTGTATAATAATTGTATCATCGAGAAAATATATTTTTCTTCGTCCATCAAAAATATTATACGGAGGATAGATATTCATTTTAAGTTTCTCAAGCACAATAATTTTGGTAACGAGATTCAGAAACGGTTCTATGTATAAGTAAACAGAGAAGGTTAGAAAAGGTAGAAGGATTGACAAAGTTGCCCATTATGTATAAGAATATCGACCTAATGGTACACAAAGGTTGACAGGATATAAGGGCATATGTATACAAAAACGACGTCTCTCAGTTATATATATTTCAAATAATCTTCGTTTCAATAAAGTAAAAAAAAATATATATATATATACAAAGAAAATGTACTGTTAACCGTTGTATAGTTATGCAAAGAAAGATGTATACCGTAAGTTGGACTAAAAGTTTTAATATCTGTGATGGAAGCCACTGTTCTTTAATCTACTCAGTATATTAAGCGTCGGTGGAAATAAAGTGTATAGAACACACAATGGTGTGCGTTTAAAAATTGTTTATTTTTGTTGTACCTACTATTCATTTAGACAATATTACCGTTGTCGCATTTACTATTTACATCATTAACCATAATATGATAAGATTCAATAGTGAATATAAATGACAATATTAAATTGAACGTAATTTTTTATAAATATTATAGTAGGTATCTCTAATATCTCGAGTATTTCCTTAAAAATAAAAATATCGATTTATATTATTTAATAAAATAGTTTTGGCAGTATAATATACATTACCTAAGTGTTATCCTATAATTGATTTGCTACATAGGCTAAATATATTTATAAATAATAACTATTCGTTAATGGTTTATAAACAGAAATACCAAATACTGTTATGTTCATCAAAATTACTAATAACTAATAAGTAATAAATATCACAGACAAACTTGAATATAAAATCGAAATTGTTAACTTCAGTTGTATTGAGCTACCCAATATTAATTAAATACAACGTACCTCGTTTATGAAAAGAAACATTTTTGTTTGAAATAACTGATTCAAAAAATATTCAAAGAAACTACCAATATAGTTTAAGCGATTGGACGAGATTTAATCTAAATACAAATATTTAATTTTTGTTCATCTAACACAAATTCTTAACTTAATATAGACATCTTAAAGTGACAGAATAAGAATTTACGGTTTTAAATTTCTAATAACTATTGTTTCTCGAAATAATGACTTTTGAAATAGTTCTATAAGTAGGTAAACATGAGCAAAGTCATTAGTTATCTAAAGGCTGTTTGAAGTTCTGTAGCTGTAATTTACCAATTTACCGAAAGTGTCAAAGTTCTTATATAATTCAAAAATGTTATTAACAACTATAATAGGACAAAAATTAAACAGTTGAATATAACTAAACATATTAATAAGTAGTTAAACGACTACCTAAAGTTAGTTGCTATATTGCAGAATTTGAAATTTTCCATTTAATTGTGAACCATTACGTTGCAATACAATATAATAGATGTAAAATTCTAATTAATTTAATTTAAAGAATTCAAAATTAATACAAATACCAAATCATATAATATTATAAATCATAATGTATCTAATATATATTATATATACATCTATATTATTAATTAATACATTTTGTAATGTGATAATTCACTAATCATTTTGAATGTTTTGATTGTTCTAACAACTATAAAACAGATAACAGAAATACGATATTATGCTGAATCAATGATTCATTAGTTGATCACCCTGTATAACACTATTCAAAATCATAATTAGTTTTCATGTTTTTCAATTGTAAATTAATATAGGTATACAAATTATATACAGATTGTACTATTTGTATTTAGTTTATCAGTTATCCGTGTTAATCTAAATAATTGAGATATCATCTAGCAAAAACATGTATTCTTATAACAAAACAACATGTTATTTATTTATACAACTGTTTAAAAGTTATAACTATTAATAGTTATAAAATTATAAATACACGTGAATAAGTAAAATAAAATATCGATTCATCCAATAAGTCAGTCTAATTTTATACTAACCTAAAATACTATACATGAATTACACAAAAAAAAAAAACGTTTATTTATATTATATCTACAATATTAAAATATTATATATTATTCATCTATGATATTTACTTAATTGTAAGTAATTCAAGTTTTAAGGGTTATAATTATTAATTTTTAAATAATAATAAAACCATCAATTCATTGTATTTTTTTATCATTTACAAATAAGTTTTTTTTATTTTTAGGAAACCTAGTTAAAAAAATTAAACATTATAATCATTTGAAATACTAATGAATTTATACAATTTTATATCTAAAGAAAATTCTCAATCATTTTGATATAGCTATGATTTAAAAGAAAGAAATCACACAGTTTAAATAATACATTTCTATGATAAAAAAAAACATATAGGTATATAAATAATTTTATAACGAAGAATATAGCGTAAAAATGTTTAAAAAATGTATATAAATATGTCTATCGTTTTAACATATAACTATGTATTATTGTACTCGTTTATTATTATCGAAAGAATTAAACTAGAAAAAACATTTTCTAAGCATGCGTGAAAGCAAATTATGATATTAGTCACGCGACAAAACTTTATCAAACCCAATTCGAAGTTATGTACAATAATATTTATCAACTGAGCCTACTCATAATCGCCAATATTTGGATTAATAATTTGTAGACAATAAATTGAATTTTTATATTGTTAATGTCTTACAATTGATTTGTTCTTGACTATATATGACTGTATATAGTTATAACTTATAAGACCAGACTGATTTAAAATATTTTTTTTAGTAATTGGTGGCGTATCATAGAACTAAAAAACTAATATTATTAAATAATTTAAAAATAAAATAAACAATTCAGTAATGGCATGAGAATTGTTAAATAAAGGTTTATCTTTTTCGAGTTCTTATCGTTCATATCAGGTCAAAGTTGAACGTTAGGTACCTACTCATTAATTTCCATTACATACATATCATTGGATTTGCACAATGATTTTTTTTTTTCTGAAACGCAATTATTCGGAATCCTTACCGCCTATATTTGTCATCGGCACAACAAACAAAAATACATCTCTATCTACTGCAAGCCTAATTCTTCTCGTTATACCATCACGAAACGAAATAACAATAATACAGATCCATTATCCGTTGTAAAATGTGTTTGATATTAATTATACGTTAATTAATAAAACTGATCTATATAATATTGTAGTAAACACTGTACTTTGTCGGCAATCGATACGATAAAACCAACAGATACTTTTTTCCTCATCAGGTACCTATCAGTATAACAAAAATTAAATAAGAATAAATGAGACTCGAAAAAGCATTCGGCCGGTGCCGTACCTTGTACCTATAATACAACAATAACGTATAATGTATAAAATGTTATTCCGCGACCTACGCCATGGTAGAACAATATTATTTATCACTGGTTATTAATACCTGCCTATCTGCAGCAGAGGTACGCAAAATCCCGGATTAGTGACGACCGACATTAAATCTCGGTAGGCATGTTTAAAGGGTTCCAAGCGATTCCATTCTAATTTGTCGAGATCACTTATTTCCCGTCCAATTTATGCGGTCTCCACGGCCATACATTGACGCCACTATGGTCGACGTTCTGGGTTAAGTGGCAAAAAGGGACACTATTAAAAACCGATGAAAATATAATTTAAGCAAACACGTAGGTGGCGTGGGTACTTCGGCCAGTCGCAAATTTATTTGAAATTTCCTCGCTGTGTTAATTAATTATGTGTTTGATATCTCGCTCTCGATACGTATGAACACTTTTCGACAAAGAAAAACATTCGCGGCCATAGTTTAAAAATAAAACTTTTGTTTTGCACAACAAAAAATTTCCTCAACAAGCCTTTAAAACTGAGAAAAAAAAATTGTGAGCTTGAACTCACCGTAGCCCTCCAGCCACATTGTGCGCGCAAATACACGTGCATAACAGAACATATTATTGTTATCTAAAATGTTATATTCGTAAAACTATGATTCAACTATTTCGTTATTAAACCATAAAATACGACGTTGTGTCTGTGAATCTATGTGTGTGTGTGTGAGCGCTCGAGTGTGTGTGGGAAATTTGTGTGCGTAACAATAAACGGTGATATGCAGTATATTGATAGGCGATAGAGTGGTGGATGGGATTGGCCCAAAGTGCAGGACAAGAGGGCAGAGCATGCGGTAGTTGGTGGTTATAAAAAAGACGACGTTCTTCGCCGGTTAATAACAGTTTGCAAACGGCCGTACAGTTAATTAAGACCAGCGGTTCAGTAGTCTTTAATTTCGCACACAACAATAATAATATGATGTTCAACAAATTTGCCGTAAGTGTTCTATTTCATTTATGTTCTTTCGTGTCTTAGAAAAATACTTTCAAAAACTGAATTTAAAATGTTTATTCAAATAATAAAAGTAATATGGTTTAAAAAAAATAATATTCTATAATTTTCATTATTTGTTGTACGATGTTGTACAGTACTGATGAATTACCGTCATTATTTTCAATCAAAAATGTTATAATAATTCGATAAAGTTAAATCGTTTACTTTGGTACTATTTAATTTAAAAAATACATTAGTGCAAAATATACTTGTAATAATTCATAAATATATTATGCTACTATAGCTAATAAAGTTCGACAAATGATTGATATTAAAAATGTTTTAATTATAAAATATAAAACATACATAATAACTGAAATTCATAAAACCAATTTTTAAATTTAAATTTCTATAAAAACAAAATGTTTATTATACATAGTATATACATATAGTTTAAATCATAAATTACTAAATATTAAGCTAAAACACTAGCTTTTTAAACATTAAGATAATTATAGTGATCATCTGCATTAACAAAATAAATAAAGCTGATTGATTAACTTCATACAAACATAATTATTTATACCAAATAAATGAAGTCATAAAGTATTATTTAAAAAACAAACCAAAATATTTATTTTAATACTTACTATATTGATAGTTAATTTGAAATAAATAAAATTCTGAATAATTTATTTGTTTGTTATTCAAATAAATTATGCTAAAAAATATATTTATATCATATATTTTCGACAATTAATTTAAATATTTTATTACCAACTGAATAATTAAAATTAAAATGTAAAGCAAAAATAAACACTTTCTGTTTGTTGAACATTTGTAGCTATTAGATAACAATTTTATTTTTATTATTAAACAAACTTTTTTACACTATATTTATAAATTTTTCACTTATGTTACAGCAATAAATAAATAGGGATATCAAAAGATAAGTTAGAGACGAGCGTGATTTACTATTATGGGAGACTTTCTCTATCATTTGTATCAAACTTCTTAGGGAAAACTTTGTATATGAATCGTATACTTTGTATTATAAAATAAAATATTTTTTTAAATATATATTTAGAACGACTTGTTATGGAATATAACTCTACAACAAGTGGTAAACAAGTTTAATTTTAATAAAACAAATTATAAAATGAATAGATTTTCTTGCAACTTTCTTTTGAATTCTGTTTATAATAAATATTGAGTTCAATTTGTAGGATAAATTGATTGCAGATATTTGCTGACCAAAAAATACCTAAGATATGAATATATTTTATAGTATTTCTTTTGATACATTATGTTGCTTATATTTTTCTATATTTGAGGTCACTTATAAGAGTACACTTAATTTAATTAATATCACATTTATATCTTCTATTGTTAATATTAATTAATAAATGTACAAAATTAATACAAAACTTTTAATAACATTTTGTATCTTGACAATCAATGAATATAATAAATATTTAACGAAAAAATATATTTTTAGATACTCCTAAAGAAAGATTAATCAATTTTATTATAAAAATGAGATAGGTTTAACCGTTATATATCGATGTTATTGCAAAAAAAAAGATTAAAACGTTTAAACGAGATAATTTTCATGATCTATATTCGTTATTAATCAAGAAATTATACGTGAAAATACATTTTATAATAATTATTAATAATTTTGCAATAATATGCGCGAAACTTTACTCGATTATATTATTTCTTACAGCGCTTGAAAAAAGTATTTAGTATTTAAAAATCACGATGATAAGATAACAGAGATCACAAAGTATAAATTATTAATAAACTTTAACTACACAAAAATAAATAACAACTAATAACAAACGTACTCACTAATTATAATAAATGGAAATTGATTTTTTTAAATACTTATTTGTACCTACAATCTACATATATATTTTAGAAAGCCTAGTATTCAATTTTTAACGCTTCCGGTATACTAGTCTAAATTAAATTCATAAAATGAACAACAAAAAAATATTTAACTTTTGCTAATATAATAAATAAATTATTTATTATAATAATAGTTACAGTTAATAATTGTTGAAACGAGCTATTTACAATATCAACAACGAACAGAATCAAAACTAACTACTAAGAAAAGTCATAGTAAATATTCCAATATACTCGTGTGATTATTTTACACCCTAGAGAAATTAAAATAAACAATTAATGTGGGGCTTCACTTCAGTGAACTAACAAATTGTAACCGAATAAAATGAACGATAGGCGGACTTTCACAAATTGCTTTACTAGTCTTCATTTTTAATTGACTAAACACTATAAATTCATAAGCAAAAATTCTCATTAGTTAGATAATCATATAGTTCTCATAGTTGAATTACCTTTATATTATAGTTTATACATACCATTCAGGTATTCAATTACTTTAATGTATGTTTAAAATTAAAACGTAATATCGGTTGGAATAATGCTATTTATTTTACGAATATTATAAAAAAGAATTCCCACATATATTAAAATCAAATCGGTTTAGCCTTGAAATTTAAATAAAAAATACCAAATTTATCATTCGTAAAAATATTATTAGTATTGTAATTTATAATTCAGTTTTAAAACGTTCTTAAATACAGTGAAACCTTGATAGTCTAAACGATTAGTAATTTTTCTGACCGTCATATTGTAATCGTAATAATTGGGTTTTTACGGAAAAATGTGAATTGCACGATATTAAAAATAATATTACACGATGTCGCTTCGACCTTCAATATTGTTCATTAATATATTATATTATGTATGTACATATTATAGTGTGCATTTTAAGTCTAATCAATGGTGAATTTAAAGGAGTGGTGGATAGATATACACTGCCTACCTCCTCTCTTTCACACACACACATACTTAGAAGTTGATCCATGGCGTATTTATTGTCGATTATAATATCTATAGTAATAACATTGCCGCTTCACCATATTAAATAACATAACCTAGATAAATATATAAATTTAAGGAATCAATTAAATCTTGTACTTATAGTGTAACGAGGATATAGTTTTTAACCCTCCATCCCTTTTTTCGATTTTTATAACATGCGACATTGCGCCTAATTATTTATGACATGTCGTGCATATTATGTGTATGTTAACGAATTTCCGGTTTTACACAGGTATTCGCCTTATTGGCCGTCACTCTACTGGCCGTTTCGGCCATCGGACATCCGACCACGGAACCCGCGACCGGGGAAGGCGATAGGGTCGAGGAAACCGGAACGACCGTTAAACACGGTATCCAGAGTTGGCTAAAGAAAGTCCAATCGAAAATCGTCAAATCCCACGACAATTGCACTCACGGTGGAGGCGTCATTCACTGGGTGAAGAACAAATTGGGATTGGCGAAAACCACCACTACCACCGAGACACCAACAACCACCACAGAAACCGATTATTCGGGTTACCAACCGATAACCTCGTCGGTGGGTGCACCACAAGGAGAAACGGAAGAAGGATACGGTGGCGACGACATCACGATACTCGACGATACCGCGGTAATGAATCCCGATGACGTTAGCGGCAACGAATCTACCGGTGTAGATACAACATCGTCGTTGACAGAAAATTCCAGCTACCCAGAGGATCCTTCCATTGACGTACGTCAGCGTTTTTAAACGGACCATCTGAACGATTACTATGGTAGTTGTTTTATCTTCTATGAACTTCGCTTAATAATATTCAGATTTGTGATTGTTTTTGTATACTTTTACATTTTTGTACGAACAAAAAGTTCCACTATATTGTATAAGGTATTTTTTGTTTTTTGTTTTGACAATTATTATTATTATTATTGACGAATGTTACGAACTATAACCATGTCGCTCAAGCAATTCGCTTTGTTTGAGGATATATGTCGATATAATTTTGTGCGCATAAGCTAATTTAATATACTTCGATAAGTATACGTATATGTATAAACATTAAAATATTATTATTAAACTATTGTAATCATAATTATTAATATTACATATTATTATTATTGTTTTTATTTTATATTATTACTAATATTTTATTATTATTATTATTATTATTATTACTATTATTATTAAAACAATGTATGATGTAATTTAATAAATGACTTACGAACTAAATTTATTACGTAGTTTGTAGACCAATACAGATAATATGATCCTTAACCTTGCGAATCATTATGATATTATATATACTTATAGTATATAAGTAATAATATAGTACACCATTAATAATCTTAATTAATAAAATTTTTGATATATTTTAATCAAACTATGGAATAAAAATAAACCATATGCCTTTTTACATTCAAAGTTCAAGGGTATTGATTTTATTTCAGCCATCACGATTAAAATGTGAGAGTTAATTCGAGTTAATTAATTGTCAAACTTCTCGAATCTCATTTATACAACAAATATTTATAATGCTTTTATTATAATACAGGTATAGAAAATATTAAATGCGATATATTTAAATGTAATAAGCGAAAAATAAATGAAAAAATTGTCATTTCATTGACTTATCAATCGCATAATATGAACATTATGTACAACATTTATAATTTAATTAAGGTGTTTAAGAATTTATGTTATACCTAATGTTTTTCATTGTAACAAAACTACATTAAATAATGTAGAAATAATTATTTAACTATTGAAAACTAAAACGTATAGATCAAACTTTATTAAAAAACAGACAATAGAAAAACAAATTAAAAAACCTAATCACAGTAATTGTTAATTAATATATTATAATCAACTAATTATTGTTTGTTTGAAGCCGATGATAAAAACTAAGTAGTAGTATAATTTATATTTTATATTAAGTTAAAAGTTATTCGAACCAATATACTTATGATGTTACTGCTTAAACATTATTAATGAAATTAATTGTGCATATATGATATAATATTAACATAAAAATACACTGTAGGTACTTATGTATTTAATGATAATAACCAGTGTTAGAAAGTACTTAGTAAAAGTATTCAAATACTTTTTTAAGTACTTAAGTTCTTTCTCAAAGTATCTATATTTAAAACCAAATACTTATATTTAAACACTATTTATTTTAATTTATATATTTTTTATTTACAACTCAATCACGTAAAATAAATATTTTGAAATTAATGAGTGATTTGTGTCAGCAAATATAATCCATATAAAAATTGTCAACAGTATCATAATAGTAATAATAATAATATAGTAGTATAATAGTATAATTTGAAAGACCGTGTCTTGGACTATATTTTCAACTGTTGAATGTTGATAGTATAACTGTTGCCCTTTGGCGTTAGCCCATATACGAAATATTCAAAATAAGAATGATAATTTTAAACATAATATCATAAAATAGCATATTTTTAAAATATATTATTTTTTTTTTATTATAGATGTATAAAAAATAACTTTTTTTCTTTTTTTACCAAGAATTCAATTACCTATGTATTTAAAATACTTTTAAAAAAGATCTTTAATAGACTAATAATAATATAACTTAGTTTTTTTTTAATGATTACTTTAACTAGAATTAAAAGGAAAAATTAAATACGTATATAAATTATTAATAATTTTTGTATGAATTAAGTGCATTAATTATTTAAATAAAATATATATTATATATGAATATTATACGAGTACATAATAGTACATAAACATGATAGTTTTTAAAACCACTTTAAAGGCAGTATAGTTCAATAACAATTGGTGATAATAAAATGCAACTACATTCAATAGCTCCGACATGTTATTAGTATAATATTATATACCTAGGTACATCATTTATAACGGTATAATTTAAATACAAAGTGTACAGAAATTTAAATTAATGTAGACGTAAGTACCTACCTACTAAATAATAACACATTTTTGAACATCAGAACCTATCATATTTATATCTAAACTTTTAGTGCTTTAAAATTAGGTTTTATGAATATATGCTAAATTTCTAAATGATGAAATAAAGGGAATACATATTATTAAGTTATTTGCTAAACTAGAATATACAATAACTCCTATACCTATAAATTGGCTATAATAGGATAAGAGCAACGATCATTAGTTACATATTAATTGGTACTTAAACTATAATCATGATTGTTTAAATATAACTGAAATAGTACATGTAACATTCTTAATTTTTCATAAATATCTAGAATCTATAAAATACCACATGTGTTTATAATTTATGTAATGTCGTATTATAATATAGTTCTATGAAATTATAAAATAGATTTTTGTCGCTTATGTAATAATGGTATTTTAATACGTAGGTAACAATATATTTTACTCGACTAATTAGTTAATAATCAAGAATACCTGACATGTTTGCTGACTAATATTGTACTTTTGCAAAATTAATAGACAAAAGACTATTATTATTTTATTATTATTAAATGTATATAATTATTGTTACAAATATTATAAGAAATTTAATAAAAACCAATATAAAAGATATAAAGTTATGTGATATTATAATGTACATTCACTACATTTTATATTTTGGCTATATTTTAAGCTTTTTGAAAAATCTGATTTTGATTTTTGAACTTCAAGTTCTTAATTGTAGACTTATATTAAATCCTAGCTGTGAGAAAATAAAACTTATTCAATAAAAATGAAACAATGGTTTTTTTTTTATTATTAGAATTAAATATAGATAATATATAAAATAGTAATGAAATAATTTTTCTGTGTTAAAATCTTATTACATAATATTTATCCTTTCCCAAGTAATGGTATTTCAAAATGTATTATAGATTTAGCCAGGCTTTAAAAAAAAATGAAGAACTTAATTCTTTAACTTTAATCTGAAAATATTAATGTCCAAAATTTTATTTAATAAAAAATAAATAATAATTTTTATATAAAGCTCAATTTTTTACCCGATTTGGTAATTTAAAATTGTATTTTATTACTTAATCTAAGAGTTAATTTTACTTTTCAAGTTCGGACACACCAGAATAATATTCTAATAATAATAAAACAAATATATCGGAAATCTCAATCATTTTGATAAATATTTTTTTTCCTTGTTTTAACTATTAAGTTTAAATTACAAAAGAATTAAAATTAACGGTTTTTAAATTATTCCCGTTTTAGACTGAGAAAAGTGGTGTGATCAAATATGTGATGTAATAGTTCTAAAATGAAGGGTTATTTTAATGAGTTATTTTGTTGGTTAAACTGTTTGCTAATAAAATAAATGTTCTTAGAAACGTTTTTATAATATATAAATACTGCAGACTTTACCTATATAGATTGTAAATTTTATTTATTTGGTACTTAAGACATTTTAAAGGTAATTTTTCGATCATTATATTGCTTTCCTAACGTGTGGTAAACATAAAGTATGTTCCTACCTCAATAAATGTGTGGTTGAAAATTAAAGTTAAATACGAGTATTATTTCTATACATTTTCTTTTCACTGAGAATTTTATTGTATCGAAAAAAGGTCTTAAAATGTTAAATATTGTTTAATCAGAAATCGGAATAAAAGTGTGATATAAATTTGAGATAATATGTTATGTATATGTGGTAGATATTTAAATATATATATACATAAAATAACTTTAGTACATGCATTTAAGTATGCTCAGTCAATATTTATAGTAAATCATACTATTATACACTTTAAGTAAAACTTGTAAGTGATACGAATAATACAATATACCAATACATTATATAATTATATTGATTGAACATTAAAAATATGTTTTACTACTTTTATTGTAAAATAAATAAATAACAACACGTTAAATATCATAATAGTTAAAGTAGACAAGTAATTATTATATTATGGTTAATACCATACAGGTAGTTTTTTACAATTATTTATTATCAAATACAATAAAGGTATTTAACATTGGTGTTATTATTTATTAGAATTTGATAATATTATTCTTACATTATTTTGTATAAATATATAATAAAAAGTCAAGGTAGAACGTTACCTTGATGAAAATTATTTAAACAATGAAAATTACTTCATTACTTAGCCAAAGGTACGTTTAATTATTCTCTATTAACTTATTTTGTTATAGAAGCATAATGAATGTGAAAATGCATTCAAATTCTGCCTTTAATTAATTTTTTATTTTCACTCAAAAAACTTTATTAAAACTTAATTTGCTTTTTTCTTAGAATGCAATGTGGTGAAGAAGATTGACTGAATACAATATACTTTATTATTCTGTATTATGATAAATATATTCAGAAACCTAAACATAACATATGTATGAATGAAATGTCTGCATTTGATAGTATTATTAAACAATTATCCTCAAATAATGATTAATTTTTCAGAAACAGAAAGTTGTTTTTAATTTTTTTTTTTAATTATTTTAAACATATTAATTAATAAAATATAACCACATAACAATTACAATTGATATTAATAGAACTTAAAGTTTTTAGATTTGTAATTGAACTATCAAAGTAAATTACATTATAAATTATATAAAAAAAAAAGAACAAAATTGAAAACAAACAATGTTTTTCCAAATAATTTATTTTACATATTTATAATTAGATGTAAAAATAAGAATAATAATTTAAAATATGGTTTAGTGTGAATTTTTGATAAAATTTAGTTTTGTGTTATAATGATGACATTTGTAAAGCTTTCCTATATGATTTATTGTTAATATATAATAATAATCTAATTTTAAATCATAATGCACTTCCTTTATTAACCACATTACCATAAAAAGTTAAACAAAGAACTGAAGACCTATATCAAACAGTAAGGGCAAACATATTATCTTTAGTAGTACTTTTTTCAATTTTTTTCTGTATTCGATATAATAAAACGATGAAATTATAAACACTTAATATTAAAAAAAAATTACGGAATTAGGGTATTTTATTAGTGTTAAAAACAATTTATAAATATAATATCGTGTATTTACACAAGATAATAATTTAAAGTCTAAAATGCCGAAAATTGAGGCTTATAAAAAATAATAATAATAACAGTTGGTGTGAACGTCTAAAAGACAACAAATGATTTGTTGAAAATGTAAAATGTTATGAACGACAAAATGGTTTTGGTATTCTGACTGATGACTATCGAGAAATACGTTTGGGATAAAAAGAACCAACAACATTTTGCAAAACCCCAGGAGGACAGATGGTTGAACCGAAGTAGCTCACTAGACAAGGATAAATGGAATCCGCCGGAAAGGTTGCTTTCGCTTGGGTAGGGTTGCATACCAGGCATATGACATTAATAACATTGTTTGAACAAAAGAGCTGAATCCATCGAATATTGGACTGGCTAAAATCGAATTCGTTTTTCCAATATTTTATTTTTCATTAAATTTTATTAGAAATCACTTAAAAACTTTAAAAAATCACAGAAAAATGCAAAAATATCTCCAAGTAAATGTATTGAATAAATACCATATAGTATAAGTGAGAAAACGTGTGATACAATTCTCTATAGAACTTTATTCAATTTAAAACAGATAATACTTTTAAAATTGTGTATGGAGTTATGTGCTATTTAAATATATATATTATGTTATATAATTTTTACTAAACATTAATCAGATATCGAAAAAAAAAATTCTGAACAAAGATAGGTTAACGAATATTAGTCTCACTTATAATACCCATAAAATAATTTAAATAAAACATTATTATCCGTATTAATAATTTACCTATTCTATAAATCATCTCTATTAAACATAATATTTCAATTCGAATGTTTAAAAATATCATTGACAAAAATAACTATTAGTATCTTATATATACCACACGAGTTATTAGTATTTTAATTATAATATTATGAACTTACGTGTGCCATCGAACCGTGTCGCGATTGTATCCAGAAATGTATTCTGAGGCGCCAATAATCCTTTTCTGGCAGGCATTTGTTATACCCTGAAAAAAATGTTGACAAATTTTAAATTGTGAAAGCTGTATATATTTTTAAATAAGAGAAAAAAGTTATATAAAATAAAATGTGATACGCAAGGGAAAAAAATAAACGAAAAATATGAAACGGAAGTTGTGGTAGGGATCTATTAGGTGTTTTTAAATATAAAAGCAGTGATAAATGATTAAATTTCAAAAACGATTCCAGGCAAAACATTTAATTCGAAATTGGTTGTGATTTTGCTTAAAATGGTTCTTTTCCAAATATTATATTAACATGATTTTTTCGAAAAAAAGATACCGAGTAATTCGATATTCAACTTATTCAAAACCTAACTCGTATACGATTTTGAACAATATTATATTTTATATAATTCAAATTTTTTTAAGAAATAGTAAATAAGCATTAATCAATAGTTTTAATATTTTTAAACCCAATGTGAAAATGGGTTAAATATTGCATTTTAAGTAAACACTTTACAATAATTGTAGTTACCTCAATCCAAATTAAATAATATTTTTTTTTTTTTTTATTCATTTAGCAAACTCAACTCTCAGTAGCAACTCAAGCTCAGATGAAAAAAATATAAAAGTAAATATTAACAGTTTTAACGAACAAAATATAGCTCAAAGATAATTTTATTTAAATAAAAAATTCCAAGATTCAAGATTCTTCTAATCAGCATACTTTACTAGTGATTATACGTCGAAATGTGTATGCTCGTGTATTCAAAAGTTAAACATAGCATATCAACATAGTATATGAAATAATTATTCAATTTTTACTTATAGCAACACTTGATTGAGTCTACGATTACCAATACTCACCGATATAATATATCTGAGTATTATGAATTATGATACAATAAGTAGTCATTCAAAATACTTATAATTGTTAGTACATGAGTAGTTAATATTGCTAGTAGTTCAATTATTTGAAACTTAATCAATATAATAAACATTTATTTATTTACTTTCGTAGAAACGGATTTAGAGTTATAATGCAAATTAAACATATTATTAGTTTATACAATAACTCATTGCTATCTAAAATAAAGATATAAATTATAGCATTCAGAAGGTATAAAACTACTAAATTTAATAAAATGAAATCATCATTTTCTGGGTAACAAACATAAATAATAGATTAGCAGGAGAATTTAGCATATTATTTTTATTAAATATTATTAAAGCAAGAAATGAATTTTTAATATTTTAAGTATTTATTTTAAAATTAAATATATTAGTTTAGAGAGGTCAATCATAACAAATATTAGATTGAGTAATAACTTAAGAAGCAGTACGATCGCCTTTCATTAAGTTGACAGATACTAAATAAGTTTAATATAGTTGGGAAGAGTCATAGATAGATCTATTTGTATTGTATTTTAATGCAAGAAAATTCAAACAACCATTTTGTACTCAAAAGTTTCGATTTGCTTGAATGTACCATTGATCCAAATCAAAGGAAAATATTTAAGATTAGATCGAACCCATTGATTTTGTTCATTTCATTCACAGTGAAAAATTACCTATTAGAGAAACGGATCTTGAAATGAATGACATATATATTTTATAAATCTAAGGTTGTGCATTGGTGTATTTTTAATCATCCCTATACTTGTATAGCTGGAAAAACTTGATTTGTGGTCAAATATTATAAATATTATGCCAAGATTATAACTACACACCATTACTAAAAAATTCAAATTAGGTAAAATTTTTACCATAATAAAATACATATTATAATTTTATTAAAATAATAAAAGACGAAAATATTATTTAATATTAAAATGAATCTTAAAAAAATATTTCTATTGATATTTTGCTTTATAATCAATAAAAACAACAACAAATAGTTTCAAGAACAAATCATAATTTATATTGTTGTCAAATACTTTTCGAATAAATATAAATTAAGCCAAACTTACATGAACATGACATTTAAAGAACATTAAATATTAATCTGATTCAAAAATATATTAGATAACTAACTAATATTCATAATAAAACTGAATTAATTTGGTATGAGAAAAATTTAAAAAAAAAACAAAATACACATACCTACTTATTCTGATGAAAACGTCATAAAAATAGTGAAATAATAATTCAAGCGAACACTTAATCGACTAAATAATTTTTGTTCGGAAGTATGCGCGAAAACAAA
Organism: Aphis gossypii; assembly: GCF_020184175.1. Taxonomy (NCBI): domain Eukaryota; kingdom Metazoa; phylum Arthropoda; class Insecta; order Hemiptera; family Aphididae; genus Aphis; species Aphis gossypii. The sequence continues at coordinate 81,873,288 of NC_065531.1, forward strand.
ATTGCTTACGAAATTTAGTAGGTACTCGCAGAAAGATTTTAAGCTAAGGCATGCGGAACTGGCAACTGTGGTTTTTTCTGTTTTAACGATAGAAACAAGAAGCTTCACGAACGCAAATAATAATCATTATAAGTGCAAGGCATTCATAAGTCAGCCTATTCACAAAATCTGACGGCAAAACAAATCACCAACTAATAACGACGCTCGTTCAACCTGCTAATTCGACACTATGTTCAAATTATTTTTCAAAACATGCAAATCAGATTTTTAAACATTCAAAAAGACTAAGAGAACAATAAGTAGATCAAAAACTGCCAAGACAATGTCACAAATTGTTTAAGCTTTCCAAATATTTTTTTCTCAGATTTAAATTAATTTGTATGTATTATGTACGCGTATATATAAACACGTTTACATTCAATATTATTATAAGAACGTATAAAGTACAATTATAACCTTTAGACAACTCATAAATCAAAAATAATAATTTAATTCATTGCATTGTTTAGTGATTAATGTTAGAGAAACTATATAATTTATATTATTAAATTGGATGGGCCTTTTTCTTTTAAGTTTAAACTTATATTTTACTGTATTTAACTTAAAAAAATATAATTTTAATAATTAAAAAAAGTTTAGTAATTTCTTCAATAAACAATAACCAAAAACAGCGTATACACAAATTTACTTAGGAAACCATAATATAGTTTGAATTTATCGACACAGGTCTAAAAATAACCTATGCCAATAATTTTTCGTTAAAGCTTTATTGAAACTATGAATACACAATGTTCGATATTAATCTTCATTTTTCATTTTAATAATTTTAAATACAGATTGTAGTTTTGAAAACTGTAATACTGTAATTTAATCATTTTTTTATAATGTTATTTTTGTGAATTTTATAAATTATTTAATAAATTTATATAAATAAATATAATATATTTAAACGCCTATGGGTTATCAATATTTAAATTAAAAATGGTATTTCAATTAAATCATGTACTCTATATAATATAACGAAAATCAAATAAATATCTGGAAAATAATACACTGATTACAGACAACTCAAAGTCCTCTAACTCTGTAGAATAATAATAATACACTATAATATAATAATGAATTATTTTATGAAATTATATATTATCTTTCATATTATCTTAATAAAACAATAATGAATAAAGATCGATTTATAAACATTATTTAAACATTCATAATGTTTATAGAGCACTTAAAAAAATACATTATTCAAAACATAATAAATAGTTAAGACTTTAAACATTTATTCAAATACGATCGAATTTCACTAGAAAGAATTAAAATAGTAAAAAAAAAAATCTTAGTGAAGCCAATACATTTGCCAGTTTATTCAGTATTAAATAAAATTAAAAACTTGAGATAGTCGTGTAACTACTATAACACTACATGGATAAATAAAATTTGTTAGTTAGACTATTAGTAAAACTAAACAAATGATCACTGTGTTTTCAGTTGCTTTTTGATTTGTTAACAAACTCGTCACAATTACAGCGAACATCAAATTAACATAAATCAACAATCTTAAGTAGCATTTAAATATTCAAATTAAAATAAAAAGATTTCAGATATTGATGGTTGTGAGAGAGAAAATGTCTTGATACATACAGTAATAATATGTATCCATCATATCCTTTATAAATATATTTATACGTCTATTAGGTATAAAGTTAAGATATAACAATTAAGATACATTATATAATTTATTTTAATACTTTATTTTATTGAACAATAGTAATCGAAAAATCTATTACGCATTGTTAAGACAAATAATTTAAAACTACAATTATTGTTTTAATATTTTAAGGGACGTTAATAAGATATAAGTCATCAAATATATTTTAAAAAGACTATAATTGACAATATTATATATACAGAAAAAAAAACTAGCAATTCAAATAAAATTAACTTATAAAAATGTAAATCATAATCGGTAGAAATTATACAAATCACCAATTAAAGTACAATACAAATTTAGTAGAGATACTAAACGGCAATAAACAAGAAAGATTTGATATCAGCACAAAAACGATAAGTATAATACTATAAGTACCTGGAATAATCTTTATTTAGATGGTTATTACATTCATTAGTAAGTTTACATAACAATTTAACTTAGCACCTAAGTATAATTTGTTATACATTTCGTCTTTCAAACATTTTACACGCGTAGTCATAAATTGGAAAACCTTGACCGTGGCTGTAGTACGTGTGTCGGTTTAACACAGTTGTGCTAATTGGAACAGATACTACGTAACGAATTTGCTGATTGTGCAATGGTATTCAGGATAGAGATAAAATTGCAGTAAAATAAAGAGTATCCTTTACTAAAGAAAAGATACACACTAACAAAGCATTTTTCTTCGTTTATTTGGCACGTGGTATGTCCCTTAGGAAAGATAGAAAGGAGACAATATCGTCGATTTCAGCCCAAATCCCGAGACATTAATCAATCGGCAACCTGTTGGCCCGATAAAGTACTTTTAAAAGATATAACAAGACAACTAGGGAAGGGAGAAAAAATGCTTTGTAGACAAAATTCACAAAATAAGTTTATATTGTATATTTTCAATTTCTACTATAAAGATGTTATGTGAATTTGAAATTAAAATGTTTAGTTGTCCATCAATAAGCCAATTATAATACCATATCGCGCACAATTTTCTTAACAAAAAACACTAAGCAGATATTCAAATGAAAAATTATAACGTATCATTTTGTTTTTAAAATAAGATGTATATAAAAATATTACCAACATTTATTTTTAAAATAATAATAACAATAATTCTGATTTATTATAACAAAATTATAATATATACTCGTCATTTATCTATGTGGCTTTAAAATTAATTTTTTTTTTTTAAATTTAATTCAAACGTATGTATCAGGAAGAAAAAAAATTAAATCATGAATATACACATCGTGTAACAATAAATATCTTTACAAAAGTATAAGTAAAAGTAATAAGCCATATTTTTTAAATTTCAATTCATTTCTTTAGACTCTTAATTTATTTTAAACTCTAAATGAAGTAAAAATGTAACAATAGATTTTAGTATCTTTCAATGGTTATTTTCTGTAAATACCTTTTTTAGGCAATTTAAATAAGCCAAAAGTTCTATGAGACCATAAGCTTTAGTAAAGAAAAATACATTTCAAGAAATCCAGGCAAAATGTGGTTTTCTGAGCTCCACTCCAAATCGCTTTTGATATATCATTGCATTTAAATTTGTGATAGTATTACATCACTATCGTGTGCTAAAATTAACATAAGGAAGCGATATATACTTGTATAATATATATCATATACATAACACCCATATAAAGCAGTTGATTTATTTACGCCCACTTTTATTTAATTGTCTAGAGCACTCTTATCATTACATACCTTTGGCATAACGTTAAAAAAAAAATCATATATATCAAGTAAAAACACATTAAATAATAGTAAAGTTCATGTAATAAACCTAACATATTTGTATAGATACATACATGTATTAACCAACTAATAATTCTTTACAATAGTGCAGTACTCAATGCACAATGGATGTATTATAGGTAGGAGGTATTTTGTTATTATTGTTATTTATATTGTTACGGTGTTGGATTTGAATACATAATAATATTATTTACTTTATCAATACAAAAGGTTTTATCTTAGCGCTCATACCCAAACCTTTTGAATCCTATGAAATAACACAAGAATTATATGATCCGTTCATCAAATAAATTATTTTTAAAGAAAAAAAAAGGTTGTTTGAAAATATATATAACCCAGGTATTTGTATTGTGCACGCAGCATATTTTTGTTGCAATTAAGTCTGAGTTCTTCTTATCTACAGAAAAAAATATATACAAAATCAAAATACAATAAACAATAATTTTAAATCATCCTGGAATTAAGCATAAATAAAGAACATTTTTAATCATACTCTAAACATTTTATTTTTTTACCTTTTAAGTAGTTTTAACAAAAAATTATTATTATTATTAGCACTTAAAATAGTAATGATAAAAACCTTGAAAATAGATTTTCGGTGTCTATAATATGTTCATAGTTTCAGTTTCAAGTGTGACTCTTCGTTGAATAGGTCACTATAATGAATGTGTTAAGTTTAAATTCAATGATAAGTCATTGTATGCGAAAAACAATTCTAAACAAAAGAAACTGGTGATCAGTATATATTTCTAAGCACAGTTTATGATGTTATATTGTATTTGTATTGTTATTAGTATTTTCTAAATCTGTATATTAAAATAGTTTTTGCCAAAATATCTCGTTCATTTTATAAGTATTTTATAAAGCATAGTGATGAGCCCATAGAACAACGTGAATAGGTTTATATTGTGAAAAAATCTCAAAACTATTCCAAATATTTTTAAATATTTCTTAATGTATAAAAATAATATAATATTATACCATTTGTCCAATAAGAAAAAGTTACAACAAAATAATTAAAATCATCAGGGAAAAAATCGACATTTTTCATTTAATTTCCAATTTAAAAAAAATTTACAAATAACTAATGATGTGACTGCTGTCAAAACAACTTAAAACCATACATTAAATTTTCAAGCTTTTTGACTAAACTATTTTATCAATATAAATCGAAAATAAACAAAAAAAAAAGTATGTCAATAGCTCAAAAAAAAACACACACACACATATTATTATTGTTAAACTAATACGTTCCATTACTCTTTCAAAGTCTAAAATTATTTGAATTAAAAAACTAAAATAAGTACTATTATATTTTCAATCAATGTAATATTTTTTATTATTTAATAAAAATGTATTGTTATTTATTTATAATAATTATGTAATATTAATTTTTCGTAACGAATATACCAAATCAAATGTAAATTTCCATTAACGAATAACATTAGAGATCCCTTTTTAAAAATGATCGTATGAAAATATATTATTCATTTAATACCTAAATAATTCCCTTTTTTCGATTATGAAGATTGGCAATTATATCGGTAAGTTGGTGTCTTTCGTTTAGGATAATAATTGATGATATTGATGTTAAACTAAAAATGAAGATATTTAATACCATAATTTGTAACAATTTTAATACTATCTATTTTCTATCCATGATATTTAACATTTGAATTAAATTTCTGAAAGACGAGTTCAATTGTTCATATTTATTTATTTTTTTAATTTTATTTAAGCAGGTTTCTACGTATAATAAACATAGTAAATAAAAATATTAAAAATATATTATGATGGTATAATGTTCTGATATCAACAATAATCTTCTTAGTTTCGTTTTAAATGTTTATGTTTATTTTTTGCTAAGAAGCAGTATTACCCACTTAATATTTTTTATTCACTTTAATATTTTAAAGTTGATGAATAATATCGATAATCGTTAAAAAAAAATACGTATAATACGATTTCTAAATTATATAAAAACAGAACGTATAGATGATAATAGTTTTTTATTGAAGTTTTCATTTGCACTTGATCCGACAAAATCGCCTGTGTATATACTGTATATGTTTTTAATTCCAGTTAACAGAAGTATCGATGAAAAGTTTTAGTTCAATTTATTACATTCACTTTTCAGGTATGCCTGAATGTCTCTCGAGAGAGAAAAACTGAGTTTTAAAAGTTATTTTATCCTACCGTCATGAAATCATATGTCAAGAGAGCAAAGTCTCTAAGACCCAAATTATTATACGAAATTTTTTTAAACTCTAATAAACCATCACAGTATAATTTTGAAATACAAAAATTATGTAAAAGCTTTCATATAATAATGACAATGATTACATTTTTGTATTGTGAATATCAAGTTCACTGAACACTTTAAATATTAAAACTTTACATTCAAGTTAATTGTAACACATTACTCGAGATTAGAGGATGACCCCAGAGATTAAATAATCATGTCATAATTCACAATAATACATTGTAATATACTAACATAACAGCAAAAATTTATTTTGTAAACATTTTTTAAAAATGTCATTTTTTTGATAGATTTATATTATACCATACTAAATTCAGTGAATTTTAAAACAATAATGCTTATATTCTAAGCTTTTAAGTTATTAAAATAAAATTAAATATATACAATATACATACTCTAGTTTATCTTCAATTTTAAAAGTTTCTGGAAATAATATCTAGCTTGAAGTTAGTAGTAACTATTAATTTGATAATTATCATTAAAATTAATCGGAAAAAAAAACAATTTTTTTTTTACTTTAGGAATCAAAAAGTTAATCACCAAAGAAATCAAAAATATGATCTTAATATTTGATATCATCATTTTAAACATAATATTAAAATTGTCAAAAGGCTTTGGTACCTACTGTTTATTTACATTTAAAATTAACGACTTTTTATCATAATTAATATTTATGTTAATAAAATAACTTTATAAGTTTGAAATTTAATATAAGTAGCTTAATAAGTTATTTATACGGCAATTAAAATATAATAAAAATATAAGGTGACAATTTTTTTTTATATATAATTGTTTAAAGTTCAAATTTTAATAAAATTCGCATTATCCATACTCAAAAATAATTCTAAATAGTAAATAATAAATAAAGTATTATATTTTTGTAAATTCACGAATTATTTTTAAGATCCGTCAACTGTAAGGCAAAAATTAATTTTATAATAAAGTATTTGACAAATCAACATTTAACTTTAACTTTATTCAATCATGAAATACCCTGACGAAGGGTAATTGTTGAACATTATTAACTTAACAATCAATTTCTGAAATTGTTGGAAACTTTTAATGTCCTTTTATAAATGTAGTAAACATTTTTTATGATAAATCGTCGTTCAACAGGTTTTGATTGATTCGGTCGTTGGTTTCTTTCAACAGTAGATTATAGGAAGTTATGTAATACATTATTTGTATTTACACTCTATTGAAACTTAAAATACGATATTGTTCTGTGAACTATGAAGTGTATAAACCGCACATGTGTAGTTCCGTATCGTAATATTAATAATAATATGATCACCGTCGTTTATTATCTCATATAATTTTTCCGGCAAAACCCAGAACGGTTTTTTTTCGAAACCATAATATAAAATACTGGCTTAAAAATAAATAAATAAACAGAGTTAAAGACTTCGCGTCGAGCTGCGGGGGTGAGCGGGTTATTTTATTACTATTATTATTATTATTATTATCATTATTATTGTAATGTCAACCCATCTCCCCTCACAGGGCCGCTTTGACGCCGGTAAAACAGAACTGTAGTTATGGTCATGGCACACGGCGGGGAAAGTGGTGTGCGGAGATAGTGGTTACGACGTTTATTACTATCGTTTTATCATCTAACAGGTAGGCCAGTATGCGTATTACAGTAGCACATATCAAAGTATAAGAAAGGGTTTACGGGGGCTTACCTGACGAGAGAATATTGTACACGCGCGCGCACGGATAACGCGACGACGACGGGCGGCGATGGAAGTGGCGCCGATCGTTGGCAGTGGCGTCGGTGAAGACGAATTTATATATATATGTATATTATATAAATATATATATATATATATATATATAAATATATGTGTGTGTATAAACAATAATGTGTATTATTTTAAAACGACGACGATGAAAATAATAAAAATAATATAAAATCGAGTGGGACGCGAATTTTAAAGGGATTGGGGATGGCAGGTGACCGTCATAATCGCATCACTGCGGGTGCACCGACATCGGCCGAGTGTGCAACAGTCGTCATGGTTGCAGCGGCAGTGGCGGCAGTGGCGACGGCGACGACGGCGACGACGACGACGACGACAACGACGACGTCACTATACGATAACGCTGCGGCTGCGGCCGCGACGGTGGCGGCGACCAACCCCGATCGTCGTCGCCCGAGCGGGAGAGTAATCGGCGGCGGCGGGGGTGTGGTAAGCGGGAACAGATTTAACGGCGATGAGCACGCGGGAAACGTCGTCGGCGGCGGCGTCGACAGCGGGCGCTGATGTGGTCTCGCGAGCGTGTTGTAGGCGCGTCCTATGTGCGGTGCACAGCGCCGTTAACGAGATACTGCCGACGACGACGACGACCACGGCGGCTACGACGACGACGACGACGACGACGACGATGACGGCGGCGGCGGCTGGTGATGCTGCTGCTGCTGCTGCTGGACGCGATAGCAACAGCCAGCCTCCGACGAGCCCGTGCAACCCTAGGCAACGCAAGCGCCGCCGCCGCCGGTGGTGTACGTTATTATCATCATTATTATATCGTACCTGCAGAGGTGTGTTTTGTTTATTTGCATTTTTGTTTTTTTTTAGTTTTTTTTAGTTTTTTTTTTTTTTTTTTCAGGTATATAACGGACGTTTAGCGATTATTATTCGCGACGCGGATTAACGCACAGATATTATTATGAACGAACGCGCGCGTACGACGCGATTTTATCTCTCTATAAACGCAATATAGACATTAAAATAATATAATATAATATATGACCGACGTATCGTGTTGTGAAAAACTACGATTCGTGTGATATCGATACCCCGAGTTTCTTCGCGGAGTCTTCTTATGAGGTTTTAGAATCAAACGATTGAGAACGCCTTCGTAGCCTGCAGAGTGAGAGGAGGATCTACGTAAATCGCGTCTTATTACAGACGATAAACGAAAACAATTATTTTCAACGTTTTCCGCATTTGATGGGTTAATAATAAAAATAAAATTATAATTTAAATACGTTGATTATGAGTTATTGACGAAAACATACATAGTTATAATAGGCACACGAGTAGTACTTTGACACTTGACGTGATTTACAAAATAAATAATTGTCCGCCCTAGACTATAGTGAGTATTTAAGAATAAGGTAAGCATAAAATGAAGTAGCGTCACTATTTCATCCGTGTTTAACAATACAGGCATAATTATAAATTATAAGATGCTAGGTGTCGTCTTCCATCATACCATAAATAACCTCCATAATTAGTCTAATCTATACACACTCCAAAACGAGTATTATCATAAATGTATTTATAGTACTTAAAAGTTTCTCGAGATTTTACTTTTAATATTTATATTATATATTTTATGAAATTATACATACATAAGTATATATTAATTTAAGTTTTAAGTACCTTAAACCTCAAGCACTTAGCACTGACGACCTTTAAGAGTATATATGACTCTGGATTTGGCTACCGGATCAATTGCTTCTTAAGCCCTCTCCACTAAATATGACAATATTCTGAAGTCTAGACAGTATAATAGTTTCTTAACGATAAATACAAGTTACAAAAATACAAATACAGTTAATTGCTTGAGTTTAATAGACTGGTTAAAAATGAAACAGGAATCCTACATGGACTTCAAAAAAATTCTCTGCTTTTTTAATAAAATATTATGTACAATTAACTGAGAAAACATCAAAACGGTCTTGTATATTATGTAAATCGTTATATTAAAAATATAAAAAAAAAAAATAAAAAAAAAATGTAAAAATTCATCAAACAAAAACTATTAATATTACACGTTGTAACTTTATTCTACTTTCCACTTTTTTTTTTTTACGTTGCGAAATTAATATATATTAACTGTTTTTTTAAATAAATTAACAAACTTTAATGCAAAAAAATTTCTTTAAAATTTACCTTCAGTCTTTATATTGTTTTGAAGATAAATTTAAAAATTCCAATGGTTTTATAAAATATCATGAAAGAAAGAATAATAGAATTTTTGAAACATATTATTTGTTGAAAACACTCAATAACTAATGAAATAATTTGACTGCGTAAATAATGGCAATTAAATAAAATGATAATATTATTACAAAATGTGTATGCACCAACCTGTAGCTCACTTATAGCATACATGTACCTCCTACCTGTAGGTTAGCTGGTTAGATGTTTGTACTACGTTCTATACAATTCTATATGTTAACAATATTATTTTATTTATTTTTATTAGGTTAATTATTTAAAGTATTTGTATACAGATATTATTTTAAGGACCTATGTATTTAATATGGAAATATACTATTATGTAATTAAAATATTTTCTTATTAAATTGGAAAAAAAAATAATAAAAAATTTAATTATACAGTTAAATTTATTATTTTTAATTTTCCCTTATAGTATATCCCTATGTAATCGTACTATACCAGATTTTTTTTCTTTCTAAAATAAAATACAACGAAATTGTTCATTGATTGCATAATACAATTTATTATTCTCATCATATTATCATAATATTATACTACCTTATTAATCTAAGTAATTACATTTTTAAATGAATCGTAGAAGTATCCACATATTATAGGAACAAGTAAAATTAATATTAATTAATAATTAAATTTGTAAAAGTCATATACATTTTCAAAAGCTCGGTTGAGTTAATTGATTTACCGTTTGTTGATAAACTAATATTAATAATTACTAACCCAATAAAATGTAACTAATCAAACACGACAAATAAATTGTATTTGAAGGAATGATTATTTTTACTTTTACTTTTAACTATAATATTTCTATATTTTATGTGACTTTATAAGTACTACTATAATAACAGGAAAAACAATTATTTTAAAATCCTAATTATTAAGTGTGATAAAAAAAAAACCCATTCATAACTATTTTCATATTACATGCATTAATCAAAACAATGAAAAAGTATGATCCATACCGATATTAGCAGTTGAACTATTATTGAAAAGTTTGACGTATTCACTTCAACAATTGCCGATTCTGACTTCTAACGTGATTACAATCAAATCGTTTTCACAAGGCAAACAAAAGACCAAAGGACAAAATATTAACAATTCGAAAAAATAGCACTTGTTTAAAACGAATGAATTGTGTTATTGCTATTATCATGATTATTGTTCAAGCATAAGTTATAAAATATAAAATAATAACAACAATAGAATAAGAGAAAAAAAAGTTTTAAAAAATTCTAAGTAATTTTAAATTTGTAACCTTGTCACCTACTTTCGAAAAGTATAAAATTATAATGTATTCTAACTTATAAAATACCTATTTTTCACATTAATATACTATATTGATTTATTTGTAAATATATTATATTATATTAATTAGCTAACAGCTTTAATTCATCTTTGTTTTACTATTATAATATTATAGGAATATAGCCGATTAATCTTTTACATACATATAACATTTCAATAATTACAGTAGGTGCCTACTGCACAATCTCGATTTTCAGACTATAAGAGCAGAGTAATAGTTTTAAGACTCATTAATTAATTAAATTAATTAAATGTAAAATTATCGATTAAAAAATTAAACCTTAGAATCTGACCTAGGCGTTGAGTGTCACTGAGTTATTTTAATTCAATTATACACAATTGCATACGAAAAACAATTCTGAGTGGAACAATCTGGTAGCGTATATTTTTAAAAATATTATATTATTATTATATTATTTACTATTAGTAGTTAATTTTTTTTATTAGTTATACGTTCGGTTGAACTAATTGTTATAGCCAAAAATAAATCCCCTAATATGTTAAAATATAATAATTATTATAATATTGTCCGGTACAATATTACTAGTTGTAATAACTATTATTAATCAATACTGACGTATACACTCAACCGGTATCAATGAGTTGAATTCGTGGTACTGTGTTTTTATAATACTCTTATTCACTCTATAGAGTCCGGCAAACAAACTGATTTTATTTACACAGATTTCAGTAAGACTTTCGACTCTGTAAACCATTTTGTTCTTATTAAAAATTAGGTTTGTTTGGTATACAAGATATCTTAGTTTAGTTCTTACTTAGTTGACAGATCTTAACAAGTAAAAATCAATGGCTTTTTGTTAGGTACCTTTCCTGTCTCTTAATGTGTGTCCCAGAGTAGCCACTTATCTCCGTGGTTGTTTGCCATCGTCTTAATTGATGTACGTAATTGTTTTAAATTTTGTGATTATAAATTATTTGCTGATGGTCTAGAAATTTATGTAACTGTATCTTCAACTAATGACTAACTTACTTCAAGATGATCTGGACAGGCTTAATGTTTTTATAACGGGCATGAATTAAATAAAGCTAAATACATATTTAAAAATGCCATTTTTTCGTTCTAATATACGACATGAATAACGGCAATTATAATATTATCGGTGATTGAGTAGTCAAAATGTGGAGGTGGTATTTAGCTAAATTTATTTATTTTTTCCATATTGAATATATTGTATGCTCGAAAACATTTAGAAGTCTTGGTTTTTAATTCGTAATACGGATGAATTTAAAAACGAGCCGTGTCTTAAAACATTATACACCACACTAGTTATACCAATTTTAGAGCTCTGTTCCATTCTTTGGAATCCCTTACAAATTAGCCTTATTAAATCCCTTGAACGCGTTCAAAGGAGGTTTTTACGTTTTATCGCGTACAAGAGAAAATTACACGTTAACTTTAATTTGTCAGCAACTATTTCTTTATCGTCAACCCAATCCAGCCTTAACTTAGATTCTCTTGATTCTACACTCAAATCTACAAATATTTGTTTTATGCGCAAATTAATTAAAGGCATTATATCCTGTCCGAATTTATTACATTCTTTAAATTGTAATGTTCCTTAATATAATTCACAATATGAGTAATGTCTACGTGTTCAATTGTATATAATAATCCCTTAGATCGTATTGCTAGAAAATATAATGAATTAAAAATACTTAGATTTATTCCATACATGAGATTTACATTTTCTAAGCCAAGTTTCCTTAATCTGTTTAACTTTATTATTTGTTATATTATACAAACTGTTGTCGTTAATTTATTATTATTACAATTTATTTAAAATTATATAATGTACGATAAAATACTCTATTTTATATATAGTAAGATATATTATTTTAAATTTACCTATACTCTACTTGAGCCTTACAGACGTTTATAATAATGAATAAATAAATAAATAACTTGAAATTATACATAAATATTTAAAAAAAATACTTTATGTTAACTAAATAATTACTTTAATTTTATTAACTTTTGAACTTCAGATACTAATAAATTTATTATAATCCAAAATATTTAATCATATTTTAATCAGAAAAGGATACGTACTTCGGTTTTAACCAAATTTAATTAAAATTTAAATAATACAAACCAACAAAAAGAATAGTGAATTCTTTTATATTTTATCAACATTTTTTGATAAAATAAATAATCAGATTACTTAACAAATTATGGTTAATCAAAAACCAATAATTATGATGCATCATGTTTATCATCTCATTTACGACATGTTACCTATTAAATAAATATATAAACAAATAATATAATATATATTATATTAAACATAAAATCAATATTACTAATACCTACATAATATACAGTTTAATAAATACGTATATGTACCTATATATTAATCTACTGATAGGTAAACTATCAAAATTAAAAATAATAGTAAAATACTTATTCTTGTATAAGGTTTAATATAACTTTTGAACAATGATAAATACTTAAAATAGATTTACCAAATTCGTCAATGATAGATACAAATATTCAACATTTTCGTTTATACATTTTAAAGCAAAAGGTTTTAATCAATAAACCTCAATGAAAATTTAAATTTCATAGTTCATCAAAACACGTATCCCTCAGATTACAATGGGAAATTTTTGCTAGACATTTATTAAAATGTATTTCTAAACAAAATAAAGTACTGGAAAAGAATACTCGGAACGCTCGGAATAACAGCTAAACAAATAAAAAGTTACAACATAATAGATTGGGTTCGTTTAAAAGTTTGAAAAAAAGCTTGATACAATGGATTGAATCATTTGGGTGATATATATAGGTATATATATAAAGGTATAAAACTTCAGATTTTGTTTAAAAAGTTTCTTTTGATTTGACCAGAAGTTTACAGTTCTAATTCCTAAATACAATTATTTTTTTCAGTATAGTTGAATTCTTTGATTTAACAATTAATGAAATCATTAAATAGATATAAGTATTATCTATCTCTAGAAAAATATTACACTAGTTGTTATAATTTTTTCTAGACAATTTCAACATTCAACAACCGAATAACATAAATTTTAAATATTAAATGAATTTAATCAAACAAAATTAAGTACCAATAATATATTATGGTTACCATAAACGAAAATATATTAATATAAATACTTTTATATAATACGACCACCAGTTATAATCAAGATGCAGTGTTATATAAGTATATTGATTATGAAATGTTATCTCAATATTATATAATTGTTAATATAAACGGGGGGAATGGATCGAATGCTTGCGAATAAATACATTTTATATACCACACTAGACTTCTAATATAATTAATTTCTTGACTTCCTATGAATTCTCGCAACTTGCCATTGATTATTCATGCTTTGTGTGTCGGCTTGGCGGCTTCCTACCATGAGTTACATTTGATTCATGTGTTTCCAAAATCTAAGTATGCGTGGCTTAAATCCTGTTGTGTTTAATTTTTAAATTTTTAATTTTTTAACATTGTATTATATAAAAAAAATTATTATTATTTTACCATACTATGTTTTTATTAGATTAAACAATTTACTCTCATAAATTTATTTACTATTTTAAAGAGTAAGAAGTTATGCTAACTCTATTAAGAATAGGAACATTGCGATATGTATTAATTTATGACACAAATCATTAAGTAATCTATTAATTTTTTTTTAATCATGAAATATTTTTTTAATAGTGTTCATAATACTATTTTATAATACATTTATAATAATATTATTTCATATAAATGTTTAAGACAATCGTGCAAAAAATTGTAACCTTCGATCAATCAAAATATCACGTAAGCACCAGTTGTCTGAATCCATATTATTACGTTTAATTATCTGACTACCGAGTATGATCAGCGTATCATCATCGTGAACGCTATAACTTTTGTTATAGTATGTATTACAATTTATAAAAGACTGTTTATTAAAAAACTTCATAATTTTACGACTTAAAAAATTTTTCAAAAATATGTTACAAGTTTACAACATTATTTAAATTATATTATACTTTCAATTGGTTTTAAAATAAATTTATTTATAGATGTTTTCTAATTTTAACGATTGTATAAGAACTAATATAATATTAGATTCATTTGAAGTGACCTAAGCGAAACAAGTCCTCACTTATAATTCTATAGGTATCTACGTTTTACTATCAGCTTGGATATTTTAAAACTCTTAAGTAATAGAAAATATTTTTCAATAATAAAATATGCAAAGTTTTGAATTGAAGGTTGAGAATTTTCAATGGAAAAGTAGATAAGGCTTGAACTTTTCAGTACTGGATTTACATTGAAAGCCAGCTAGTAACTATTATGGATTTGTGCGATGGATTTCAAAACTAGGGTTTTATAAAGAAAAAAAAACATAAATTATATAAAAAAAACAAAATAATGTTATTCTTCAATAATATTATGTTTTTTTTTTCTTAAAAGGTTTTGGAAAGTATCATTTTAATATTTAAATATAAAATATATATTCTGGAATATATTATTAATATGTTAAAAATATTTTTGTATTTTAAAACCGTAAAATGAAAACTTCTTTTTAAATTGTTAACTTACAAGATTTCCTGTAAGAATGCATAATATCTTTCAATATCCATTATTTGTGAGTAAATAACAATTATAATAATTATTGTATTTAGAATTATTTCTATACATTTTAGAGTGATACCTATACCTAATAATCATTATATCATAATAATGTTAACATCATTCTTGACAATTATTTATACTTTCATGAATTCATATATTTCACATTAATCATTTTATGATTTTTTTCAATTATGTTTAAAAATATTCAATGAATGGTTAGATACATTTAAAATTATAATCCATGATATTGTCTAGTATATTAATTAATAGTATCATTTATAAATTATATTTTCAATAAGTTAACACAATACAATAAATAAATAATATAAGTTATAACATATTGTATGTTCTAAACTATTATTGTCAGAACTATAGATGTTTTATTGTGGTATTTTTAACTAACTGTTAAAACTTTAAATACTTAAAACGTCTTTCTTGCAGATGTTTACATCGTGCGCTACACTACGTAAAAAATAACTACAAAAATTGTAACGAAAAAAAAAACACTAAACCGCAATACACATTACGCATCAAACACACACTCGCCACTCGCTCACACAATCAATTTAACTTTTTTATTGGTCATCAACAACAATTCATCGACACAATAATTCAATACTAATGATTGCTTCTAACTGATAATAATAACACGAATTGTTAGCGTTGTTTAACTGCGTCAAATACCTATACAGAGTTGAATAACTATCATAGGTACATTATAATTATTGTTAAGTAAATCTAATCACATTAACACGGTTCAAACATATCGATTGACCCCCCTCCCGCCCTCTTATCCGGCTATTTTAATACGTACAATTGTTTTTTACTCTTACACAAATGTCCATTGGATCATTTATTAAACTTTGCCAGAGGAAAAACTATATTTAAATAATATTATATAGATGTTTCTGCACTTTTTTTCACCATAATAACCTCGAAATTTCCTGCAAATTATCACAATAATATTCCACTGGTCTCAATCACTTCATTCTCCAACTATTATACGGCCTACATATCACAGAATGTAAGTTGTGGTATAATATATAGTATTACCGTTACTGTATATACTTTAAGCAACAATAACTTACATCATATAGTATATACCTATATATCTACACTATATTTAATATTATTATAATATTATTCTGATACGCTTGATTTGTTTCCTTATAATATATAGTGTTCTGCACTTCTGCTGCATAAATATACACCACTCAGATTGCTCCCCATGAATGTTAAACTGATTTTTATTTTATTATCAATCGACATCAGTACTATATTAACTAATTCCCCAGTCGAAACTTATCGGAGAAAATAATAAAAAAATATTACTTATTATTAATATTTCATATCAAACGTTTGTTTCATTGAATCGTATGCATGCGTCTATTATTATATTATTCGTATGAATGTAATGAGTTTAATGTTTGTGGGAACGAAAACACAAGTTGTATTTATTCACCCGGTGATGATAACAAAATCATCTTAATATACCCTTATTTAAATTTATGTTTAATTTCCCTTATTTCAAATAATAATAATACAATTTACTTCCCTGTAACTCGTGAGAAAATATTTAGCTCCATCATAATTTCGTCTGTATTTAAATATCAAACCTTTAAAAGAATATCACATGGAAGCCACAACTTACAATAAAAGTACTATAAATGTATAATAATTAATAAACACCAACAGTTAAATTTCATCTATTAATATTTGGACCCACCTATTGTAACTCATAACTATAATTAGATTAACGTTTTAATATTCAATAATGGTTTTGAATAATTTTAAAAACATTACCTTACAAAAATTACATTTTCAATTTTTAAGAAATAAAAAT
The DNA here is from genome assembly GCF_020184175.1 of Aphis gossypii. Lineage (NCBI taxonomy): Eukaryota > Metazoa > Arthropoda > Insecta > Hemiptera > Aphididae > Aphis > Aphis gossypii. The sequence goes on from NC_065531.1 coordinate 81,890,752, forward strand.
TTTAATTTGTCAATCGAATAATTTTTTTAAAAAAAAATTGAAAATCTATTTTTTCTTCGTGTGTTTTACTTAAACTATACTTAGGTACCGTGTCTATATTGAGAATAAATAATATTTTGCTTTAAATTGAATTTGAAAAATAAAAATAAATATACTTTTTTACTATAATATATTATATTAATACATTAATTTATTTATATTAATCTACGATTGCTTTTATGAAACGCATATACTTAATATGTACATATTTTTATAATTTCTATCTTATTCTCATTACGGTATTCTGATGCATTTATGATACAAAATTAATAGTATCCGAGTTTAAAGTATTAATATACGTTATCCTTCAGATGAATAAAATCCATTAGTATTAAAAATTATAAATAATAAAGTTTCAATTATAATTTAATAACGTTTACACTTGCTTTTAATTAAAACACATGTTTATCCAATTATATTAAAATTCTATATTATTCAAGGTAATCTATATAACTTCAAAGCCGATTTTTGTGTTTTTATTACCTTATATAATTTGAAATATTTAAAATATTAATTTTTACCTTTTTGATCATTTAGAATCTATTATACATATATTATTTGATATGAAAATTTATTTATATTAGATCACAATTAATGTAAAAATAAGTATAAAAGCCGAGTCTATAGTGTCCATCAAAATATTAATTATAACATCAAAGTACATTATTATATTAAAAATATATTAATACACATTTTAGATTCCGAGAGAAATGATCAATGTATTGGTATTACCTATATGTTTTTCATTATTATTGTTTTGTGTCTATGATTGGAATTTGGAACAATAAAAATGTTACAGTCTCATCTATTTTGAAGGATCAAATTTTTATAGAACTTACTTTTCAAAATATTAAATAACCGAGAAAAACTAAAAATATTTTTTAATATTTGTGAGCCTAATAAGTTCTAATTTTGGCGAAATTAGATGTTTAAATGAAAAATAACAAGTTTAGGTATTGCGTATTGTAATTAAAAAAATATTCACCGTAAAAACTTTAAACTTTTCACCATTACGTGTATCAGGTGTATTATTATTTTATTTGCACAATTTAACTTTTAAATATTTTAAGCCATTTATACAACGAAATTATTCACACCGTTTTATTTTTCACTGCTATTGTTGATTTATAAGTTAATAATAGTTATATAATATGAATTATTATGTATAATATTAAAGTAATAAATAATAATACATTTTGTTTTTACTAAAAAATAACTCAAAATATAATATTGATAATAGTAAATAAATATATAATAGAGTACCTGTATAGTGTATATACATATATTATAAAGTATAAACTATAAAATACCCTTCAAAATAGAGGCAACACGTCGTCTCCGCTCAGAATCGTTTTTCATATGAAATGATTTATCTTTTAAATCCAAATGTAACACACATCCATTATTGTAATAACCTAAAATATAATAATTGTTTTATTAATAACAATATCCCCGATGATGAGATAGACTCAACACTTAATATTATACATCAGAGCAACCTCCTAGCTTTGATATTTATTTTAAATCAATATTATCTAATTAATTATGAATTTTTTTTTAATATTATAAACTTCACATTAGTATATTTTGGTAATTTTAGTAGTAAAGAAGATTTGGCAGCGATAGACCTGCATGGACCGCTAAGCTGTTGAGAAGAAGAAGAAGAAAGAAGATTTTGTATAGTGAATATTCTTTCTTATTAAATTTTTTATTAAAGGATAATTAATATAATCTGTAGAAAGCTTTATATATGTTCACTTGATCTTTTTTACAAATAGTATCTATTAACTTTAATTGGTTATTCAATTTTCTTTATTAATAATTTGATATCGCGCGTTTTTATCATGATCATTAGGAATTATTAAATGCTCAAAATTAACATTTTTTTCTACCTTTTATCTTTGATCTAAAAATACCTAGTAAGTATATTTAGTTTATAATTTAATACTTTAATATATTTCTATAGGTAATTAAAATAATCTTAAAGAACCAAGAAACTAAAAAAAATAAATATTTTATTACTTAATGTAATAGCAGATATAAAAACTAAAATGATATATTTTTAAAAAAAAATTTCCTTATTACATTTTTTGCTACAGGGAAGAAACTTAAACTAAATAAACGCTGTTTTATATAAACACTTATTTAAAAAACAAAATCTTTTACTCCTAAAATTTTGAACGAGATATCAATACGTTTATATTTATATTAATAGCTGTATATAAACTGTCTAAATGTTATCAAGTCACAAATGAATTCAACATCCTGGACAATATATACAAAGCAATTGGTCCATTATAAAACACTAAAAAACATAATTTTCTACCTTATAAAAACCAAAATATATAACTCAATATAATGTAAACACAATGTAAATATTTATGTTAAGCTAATTACTATATTATAGTAATGGTATGTATTATAGACTATAATAGATAGAAAAAAGTGCTATTCACACCGGAAGCATGAATATCTGGAAGTAAAAACATTAAAACATTAAGACAATTTAGTTTTCCTACAGTATACTCAATTTGGATACACGATTTTAAATGTTAGGACTACTTAAAATTATAAGATCACTTTCAGCCTTCAAGACTCTATTCAAATGTGCTGTATAACGATATTATAAGTTTGAATGACTATTTACTAATTTTAGCATTTTCCATTTTATAAATGACTACAACTTAAAAGTATTCAATTTTTTAGTTATGGAATAAAAAAAAAAAAAATAAAAAAAACAAATTACCTATCTATGATAAAGAGTAAAAAAAGTAAAAATTAAATATTTTCAGATTCTGAGCAGAGCGATGAATGTATTGATTTTTATGACGTATGTTTTTTATGTATGTCTATAAAGACACTTTTTCTAGTAAAAAAAATGCTCCGGTCATCAACTTCGATGGAAGTTTCTTATAGTAAATTGGATCTAGTTTGTACTTTGGTGGTCCAAAACTCAAAAGTAAATATTTTTTAGTGGTTACCTACTTTTAAAATAATCGAAGAAAAAAATATCCGAACATATTTTGTTAAAATATTATTATATATATTATTTTGCTAATATTGATATTAAAATTATTGTTTGTTAATCATGGTTATCAAAAAATTAGAGCATCTATGGTCAGGATCTTTTTTTTCTTATTATACATACAATTATTAGCCAATTAAGTCGAATCTAACATTTCCATTCGAGTGACCTACTCAATAACGAAGGTATACTATTGTATAATAGAGCTATTGCCTATACTTGACGAATTCTTTTTGTAATGCCTATATAGGTAAATATGTTTTTTTCAAAAATACAAAAATAACTTTAAAAATTAATAAATCAGTAAACACCATTCAAAATTCAAATGCTTTGCCCCTTAAACATATATACTTTTTTAATGATCTAATATACGACGAAATGATACGGAAATAGAAAAAAATGTACTGACATTATATTATACTCCGGGACGACTGGTTTGTCATATTTTGCATACTAATTTATTTGGTGGCAGAATAGTCGATGAGTCGCGCGAGTTTAGCCAGCACAATGTTTCACATAAATACTCGGCACTGAAACATTTCGGTTCGCGTTCCCGTAGATAATCACCTCGATAATTATGTGTCATTTCACCTTGCACGGCGAAACGTCAATACATCGAATAATGAAATCTTCTACAAACGTATTAATGTATTTTACATTTTGACATATTTTATTATGACGGTGCACCACTTGATTTTTTTTTTTTTTTACTTTTTGAAACCTAACCCACATATCAGTATTACTATTCTCTGACAAGCGATTTACCTAATATATTATTAATCATTGTAAAAATAAAACCAAAATCATCGTTCAGATATGTGCATTGTGCACGTATAGATATATTAATTATAAAAGTATGTATCTACCTACTATAGTTTTATTTTATTTTACCAATTTCCAAATAATTAAGTACATACCGGCTATGTAATATATTATAAATTATACTATCGTCTATCATCATAAAATGCTTTGGTGTCCTGAGTTCCTGACATTCTGTATTTCTTTTACATTCTAACATATAAGTTGTAATATGTCTTATAACGCATAATATTTTATCACCAATTACAATGACAATTAACCGATATGGTCTTTAAACGTGTTTAGACCGTAAACTCTAATCTATATTTATAGTAGGTAGGTATAATATTAGTTAGCACTACAATAGCCAGATCCAATGTTCGATTTTGGAGGGGGCCTGTACAAAACTTTATTAGTTATTACTTATTACAGATGTCGACATGTTCATAATAATAATATGTGATTTATCATCAGAGATGAACCGCTATGAAGTTTGCTCCGTTTATACGACACAATTTTGTTTAAAATCGACGTTTATGGTAGATATTGGTATTCTGGTTAAAATATTTATAATTTTTTGTTTAACTAATAATCAATCTAATTTTTATAGTAAATTTCTTTGGTAAATGACTCATTAAAAGTACTTACTAATAATAACCTAACAATAAATTATTATTACACAATGTAAAAAATTATAAACGAATGCTTAAAATACAAATTAGGCAGGTATAATATATTATACCTATATTTTGTTGTCTCTATTAATTATAATCTAAGTTATAATTTAATAGGTATCGTCAAATAGTATCGTTAAACTTCTTAAACTAATACAACTGATGATTTATATTACCTATAACAAATGTTGTTTTAACAAAATTCTATACAGCTATTTATTCAGAGTAATTCGAGCTTAAACATATTTGCTATGTTTTTCAATTTATTTATAAGTCAATAGTAATTTAAATTTAATTATTTAACTCAAATGATAATATTTTATTTGTTTTTAATAAATTTAAAAATAAATGAAAGGCCCGACGATTTATTTAATGTTATATATACATATAATTCTGCGTTTTGTTTTAACAACACTAATTAATGCAGAGGAATGATTTTGTATGTATTTATGAGTAGGTATACTGACAATGTGTTGTATGTAAAAGACAAGAATGGTCTGACCGCCTACGATAGGCCATTATATTACAAAAAAAAAATATGTAAAAGAAGAACATTTTTTAATAAACATTTTAAACGGTTTTTACGTTACGGAGAAATTTTAATTTTTCCCCCTTCGTATATGTGTAGTTACGTGTTGCATGATGCAATGCTGCCCACAACGCACGTGATACCGTGATAGTAAAATTATACGACCACCTACGACGTATATTATATTATATTATGATAAAATATCATTTGTTCGTGTAATTACTTAAAAAGCTTATAAAAAATATAAATTTTCAATAAAAACAAAAGGAACTGTTATATTATAATAACTGTTAGAATTCAACTAGAAAATTGATATTAGAATATTATTCAGAATAAGATAAAATATATGTTCCGTTTATTTACGTCGGTATTTTTGTAATTTACGAATAAGATAAACAACGGCGTATGACAACACGGTGATTGGTATAGCCGACTTGTAAATAATGTACACAAAAACAATTTCAAAGGATGTTTAGCATGCATTTTACCAACAAAGAAACTATGTAGCTGTAATTTCGTACCTCGTAAACTTAGAACCACGTCGTTTGTTTTTGTGATATGTATGGTAGATGGTATATTGTATACCTATTACCTACATATCAACAACAACAATGCCGACCAAACGCGATTTTCACTCTAACCAAGAAACACCGATATATCTCCATAACTCTAGAGCATGAATCATTTGGGGTAAGCACCGCAACCCACAGGTTGGCATATTATTGACTGTGCAATACTTGTATTGTTGGAGTGTTGGACGTACTATTTTTTTAAGTATTATTAATACTTATGTCGATACAACCAAATCTGCTAATAACAGTTCTTATATTAATTATTGTGAACATTGGTGATATATATATTATAATTAATAGTTAATAATTAAATCATTGATAGCAGACAACATACAGGTAGATAAATTATTATGAACTGTACGGAAACGGTTGATTTTCAATTCGCAGCGCAGTCGTGTTAATAGTTAACGTCGAGTGCCACAATCCGCAAATCAAAAATTCAAAACTGTTGTATATTAATATTGTAATTTCATTGAGTAATTTATGAATGTGTTAAATTTTAATTCAAGTTAAACCGTTGCATGCGAAAATGCCTGTATGTTTCCTAGTAATTTTATTATACATTCATGTAAGCATATTGCTATCAATTAATTTCTTAATAGGTCTATGCGTTAAATGCATATAGATAAGTAATGTAAAACTAAAATACAGAGTGTTTGTACAGGTTCAAATTCCCCTGTTTTTGTAACAAACAATAAAATTAAAATACAGTCAAATTTTAACACATTTTTATATGCATAAATTATGCATTGATTTTTGAAAACTATTGACATGGAACTTTCTTCAGGTCTGGAGAATATTTTAGGAAAAAATCATCCAACCCTGTTATCATCGACGTTTTACTTAGATTTAATAAATTCATATACTTAATACACATTAATAAATACATTTTATAATATTATGCAAATGCGAAAAATTTGCGGTCATAAAGGCGTCCGATAATAGTACGAGTAATACGATTATATTATTACAATAAACTTAGCTATAAATATCATACATTTATCTATAGAAATGGAAGTACCTACATTGATTATGACTTCAGATATGTGAATACATATTAATTATATATAATTATATTATAGACTGTATAAAGTAGTATAATCCTTGCCTCGTGGTTAATACTTTTAAAATGTATTAAATGTAAAATATTTTAATTTTTAAATTAAAAGTTTATGTACTAGATATCACACTTTATTACTCTTAAGTCATAACGATCTTTATGGTAATAAAATGGATGTACTAAAGTATTGTATGATATCTGAACAAATTCAGACAAATGCATGTACCCCTAATCACCTACATTCGTCTTGTTAGAGAAATGACGGGAATTCTCCCCTATCTCTGTGTGAAAAATAGCTCTTTCTCCTGATATGAAGATAAAACAGTAATTTTAGTTTATTTTTGATGTAATATCTTGATAACATTTTTCTCTTCCTTGATCAGAAAATTTGAATATTCATTACAAGGTTCCTCGAAGATTTTCATATACCTGTTATAGACAAACCAAAAGTATAGGTATATTACTTTACTCATCATATGATTCACCAATATTTACGACCACATGTGTATGTAGGACATCAACTAACATTACTAGAAGAAGAACTAAAAATGTGTTTTTCAATTATTGAAGTATAATAACCCTGGTGTATTAAAAGGACTCAAATAACCACGTGCTTTTGGGCCACAGCGCCGACGCAGTAGGGAAAATTTTAAATTTCCAAGAACTAATTTGCAATTCGCTTCAAAACTTCTTTTATTGAGAACTTTTGATATATTCTTATTTTAGTTTTAAAATAATTGAATTGATACTTCGATAACAATTCCTTGAACAGCAGAATGACCTTAACAAAAACTTGTGGTACGAATCTCCAATTTCCAAGAATCTAAAAGAGTGAAATATATACAATGAAAATATTATAAATTTTTTTTATACATGCCAATTTTAAAATATTGAACATTGTTTGAAAAATTTCATATTTTAAATAAATAAAATAAAACCTTAACTCAACTCAATTATTTTCAAATTTCAATAAAATAAGATGAAATCATACTTTTATAATAACTCCTTGTAAAGTCTTTTAATTCAAAACCTACACGAACTTGGCAATACAATTATTAATATTAGTAATATTGTAATTACTAGGATTATGTTTTTAACTCTTTAAAAACTTTTAGAAATCCCGTTTCAATTTCAAAATTCATCAAAAATAAATAAATAATTATAATATTAAAGTCTTATTTATAAACAATGAACAAATTTTAAATTTTTAACGAATAGCTTAATCAAAGTTAATAAAAATTAACTTTGTCTTAATATTAATTTGTTTAGCTCGGAGAAAATAATATAGGTAGGTACCCATTGTGAATACATTTTTTTTTTAAATATCAAAATTATTAAAAAATAAAACAATATTTTGATAATAATATGTATAATAACAATGCGAATCTTAAACTAAAAAAATATTTAAAATACACTAAAATTTCAGCACGATTTCAAACGTTACCAGTATAAACTCAGCCGAAAAAATGTGAAAACAATTAATTATGATTTAAAATTATGATAATATATAATCACTTGCCTCAAGCAAGCGGTCAGTTTTACTCTTAGGCCTATGTATTGATTCTTTAAATAGTTTTATTTTATTTTTTATCTTTTTGGTAATGAGCGTATTTAACTGTTCAGCGCTGAAGGTTGAGGCGAGAAACGAATGCCTTTGCTGTAGACCTGCAGATCACGGTTACAAGCGCGTCTCTTGTGTAAGCGGCCGGTGCGTTTTCGGGCGCAATGACACGTGCGACGTCGGTAACCGGTGAATCGCAGTGACGAAATAAGCGACGTAAGTATCGGACAGCAGCCCGCAAGGTGGATTACTCTGGTACCCCAATATTCGTAAATTTTTTTTATCCTTTTAAACCATTAATCGTACACTATAATTTGTACTGATTTGAACCAACAATTTCAGAATTTATACCTAAATATTTACACCGGGGGAAAAAAAAAAACAAATTTTCCGTTGGAATGCCAGGGAAACCGCAGGCCGGCTGCAGCTGCATAAGCCGAACTTTCGCCTCGAACACGATCGGTCTGATGCACCGCTGCACTTGCACTCGTCGGAGGTTCCGCCGTCCATCGCAGTCGCACTCGCAACAATAAGCCGTACAGTCCGATACTCATCCTGTCGAGAGATGGAAATAGATAGCGATCTGCAACGACCGACGTTGTCCGGTCCACAAAAAAAGTCATCTGATCTTCCCCTTCCCCTACCCAATATTTGTCTATCTGTCCTGTCACAGTGAAGTGTTATGTGTTTTTTTGGCCGTCTAAATTTATTGTGATGTGTAAATCCGCATGGTTTGTGTACACAAAAAAAAACATACATCGTTTTTCGTTCAATCATTATTTATTTCGTATTAACTTGCAGATATCATCTACATTTGAGTGAGGTTCACGATATCTGAAATCGTTAAAACGCAACGACTAAACCCGGGAAACTTTATTCATCCTGCGGTCTTGCTGCTTCTTACTGCGAAGTACATGCGGATAGACGCGTGAAACTGATTTCGATCGGTTTCTTTTTATTAGCATTATTCCTCGTAAATACGTAATGATTTTTACAGCGATTTTTCAGTAGATTTGCTCGATGTTTATGTATTTGCGGAAACCGCTATGAAAATTAAAAAGTGATAATTAATAAACTTCTTAACTATATACAATACCTATGTATTATTATGAATTTAATAATACTGTTGGTGGTTAAAATAATAACAATTTGTAATATAGTACGCTGCATAATTAAGAGGATTAAGACACTCGTATCGCTTCGAACCAGTGTGGCGGTAGTATGATTATTCAGATTATTATTGTTTTGAATTTGACAAGCACATATCTTAAACCATAGAATTTGAAATCTATACTAATTCTACAGTTTCGTGGCATGCAACTATTGGGGCGTGTGTAATTCAGTGTTTTCGTAAATTATATTAACCGCTGAACTGTATTAACATTCAATATTATAATATAAATTTAAAAAACTGTTAAAGTATATAATTATATATATGTAGGTATATGTAAGCTACAAGTGAATCGGGAATTTCGAAAAGGGCTCATATCTGGAAATTTAAATTTAAATTAAAAACCGAGATGAGCCTCTTTCGAAATTTGTCTAAAAATAGGATGTTTATTTCATCACAATAGAAAACGGATATGGTCCCTTTTCGATCATAAAATATCGGTCTATATGTGTAAATAAAAAAAATGCGGAAAGATTTATTTTGGTAAAAATTCGAGATGGGCCCTTTTCGAAATTCACCGATTCAAGTATATACTAAATGTTACAAACATATTTTGATATTTGCCATAATCCCGGGTTTATGACGGCCGTCGTTAGAACAATATTTTTTATAATATAAGCACTTATATAAACAATGTTTAATAATTCAGAAACAACTCGCAAATAAATTATGTCGATTTCGATCTCGCGTACTATGCTTATACGTGTTAAAAATATTAGCCCGTAAGACTATTACATTATCCACGGATTATCATTATATATTCGAATCTGACACGTGGTTATTGCGAGACTTTCTTGTTCTTTTTGAGCCTTGGATTTTCTTTATTGGTCAATCCTCATTAGTCGGGTTGACCGACGGAATAAATATCGCGTTTTCCCGCAGTCTCTCGAGTACCCATACAGTGTACCTTTTACATTACATGGACCACGGTACCGAATTTATACTGCGACCGAGGAGGCCTACTTACTATTTATACGTTATATAGCATTATACCATAATATCGTCTTCCGTATTATTTTATTTGAGAAGTTATTCGCGATGTTAACGCCTTCCCTTCACCCTGCCGCAAAAAAAGCCACTCAACTTCATGAATCTGTCTGTCTGAAACATCGCCTGTTTCCCGATAATAACGCGTTCAGGTAGAACCCACGACAATCGCCTAATACATAGGTATAGTGTATGCATATTAATATATTATTTATGGATTACTTTGGGTCGCAGTGAGTTGATTTTGATGTATTAGTTGATTACCGGGTCATTACTCATTATTAGCCATTAGGTATGTACGAGTTAATTCCCTATTGCTGTAAGTGCAGTCGGAAACATACATAAAATGCAGGAGCAATATATGGGACTAGAAAATCTAAGAAAAACAAATGTTTTTGAGAGAAGTGATGTCACGGTAATCGCATTACCAGATACCAATTTTTCAAAAAAAAAAACAATGTATTATAAATTGTTATCAAATTACTAAAATGTTTTAACAGTGATTTTTTTTAATAAATAAAAATATGTATGCCGTATGGGTAAATAGGCGTATTTATAAGATCAAATTAAAATCTTGATAATGATATTCGTATAATCATAATTCACTATTAATATAGGTAGGTATACGAGTACATAAAGTAATACCTATTAAAAAAAGAATAACTGAAGTCTATACTTCAAGACTTCAGAAATAATGTCATTATAACAGTTAACGTTCGTATACTTTTAAGTTTGATAATAATGATTAAATTCAATTAATATTAAAAAATTAGAACTATAATTTGAGCACACAATAGGAACTGCAATATTCTACGCATTGGTCATAATATTATGCAGGGTAAAAAGGAGACAATGCGTGAGGGTATAATATGTATTCCTACTTTTAAGGTCCTTATTTTTGGTATACTAAAGAATTCTGATTATATAATTTGAATGAATGCATAATTATCCCATGAGTTAACACAGAGATTCCCGACCGGGGTGCCGTGAACTTTATTTAGGGTTCCGCAAAATTATTTGAAATATATTTTTTATTGCATTATTTATGCAATAATAATAAAAAATAAAAATATATATTTAATTTATGTAAAAATTTGTTTTATAAAATATAATATGTGTATATACAGATATACTATATACCTACATCTTACAACTTTTATTATACATAAGCACTGCTAAATAAAACCGAAATAGTCGATAGGGTGCCTTCGGATTTTTAGAAAAAGACTAAGGGTGCCGTTAGTCAAAAAAGGTCGGGAACCTCTGAGTTAACACTTTAGCGTCCTTATTCAGGTACGTGTTGTGGTCCAGTGACGTATTTATGAGTGGAAGGGAGTGATATTACTATTATTACTGATATTTGCGCATTATTTACGTTTATATTTTTTTGTAACAGACATTGTAATCTCGTGAGAAAACTTTTTTTTTGATCTCGTTATCACGGACCAATCATGTAATGATAAACTAAAAGCATGGTATCCTAGTGTCCTACGTCCCTACAAAAGCTGTGATCATAAAACTAATTTTTTTTAGTTATATTACATTATAGTTATGTTCCAATAATATTCTTTGTACATTATTAAAAATTGATATTTATGAATATACTTATAATATCACCCCACAGCCATAAAAATTCTGCAAAAATATACGTCTAAATAAAATCTTGAGAAAAAAGTTTCTATTTTCTTAAAATAAATATGAGGTGATGTGGCTTTATAAATGAAGTCAAAGGAGTTTAAAAAGCTTAACAAATCATGAAGAAAAAGAAACCGTGTGCTGACTAATGGATTCTGTTTGATAAATTGGCGATGAAGTAGGTAGGTATTGTAGGTACAATATTTTTCAAGGCAGATAGCATTTTATTGTCCGGCGAGTTTGAATCACAGACTGCCAAAAAGTATTTTCTATTGAAAGAGAGTATTATTATATGTATTTTTTTCCTAAACGAATTTCAAAATAAAGGAATAGAAAATAATATTTTCGATTTACTTTTATCATTCTGACTAAACATTTTGTCATCGTTGGTGATTTCTCACGATGTCACGATGGTGAGGAGTACCTACGTATTTGATAAGCTATATTTTATTCAAGTGTATACACCTTGATTTTATTACAGTTGAAAACTGTGTATATCTATACCGTAAAACTGGTTTTATGATCATCACCAAAATGAAATTCAAAAACAAGTCATAAGACACAAAATAAATAAAATGTTATATATTATGTTAAAATATTAAACCTGCACAGATTAATTCTTTATGTACCTATTAAATATATAATAATTTATACTTTTTATGAATTCTAATTATTAAAATTAACATCAAAAAAATTATTTATCACTTTTGTGTGATTATTCATACTTCATAATATAATATTATAATCATACTCAATTGTTAATTCCTGTTCGACGTCCAATTATTGCATTTACCTGTTTGGATCAATTATTTTACACATAATACATTATCTCCATTCCAGAAATAAGGTGAAAATAAGTTCATCATGATGAATGATGATGACAAACTTCCATGCATATTTAATTTATGCTAACATGTGAAAATTTGAAGTTTAGACATAATTGCTCAGTCACTGCAGTATGTTCAGTGTGTTATATTCATAGCGGTATAAATGATAAATTACTATTAAAAAAACTAGAATGAAAATATTTGAAATACTTACAAAGTTACAACTAACAAGTTACTAAACCTTTCATACTTTTATGATTAGTGGTTACAAATTATATGTAACGTGGTAAAATAATTACCATTTACAAACTGATACTTAGTACATAAAATGTATTGTAATAAACTATCAATCAGGATTTTAAACATATAATATTAAATTAATGTTTTGAGTATTTCTTTAAGTACTGCTAAATAACATTAATAAGTTAATTACTAGTTACTACACAAAAAAGAATCTATTTTGTAGTATTTCATTTATGGGGTTGATGCACGCATAGTAAAATCTAATATAAAACAAGAATATGTAATTTAACTACTTATATTGTTTTAACTAGTTTGGAGCTCAATTTTTATATAATACAAAACAAAGATATTCAAGTATAATAAAAAAACTTTTTTTGGAACACAAAATGTTACATATATTTTTCTTAAGATTTAAACTTAGTTCAATCAATAGCAACTTTATATCTGACTGAGTCATAATAAAATATACTTAATAATGCAAAAATAAAATGTATTTTATATTTCTGTGGATAAGAAATATTAGTGAAGAAGATACTTTTTTATTTTTGTTTTCTCAAAACCAGATGTTGTTGGACATATAATTTTAATATAAAAATATTTAAAATACATAAATTCTTAATTACACTTTTCATTTAAACAATGTGTGCAAATCAAATAATTTCCTGTGATATACTACCAAATTAATTAGAAGTAAGTCTACATAACATTGTTTATCAACAATAAAAAAATAAGTCTTTTAATGGTACATTTTCTTTATTAGTCAAAAAAATTAAAGTTAAAAACGTACAATTTAAAAGAAAAATCCTAAGATTTTGCCTCCTAAATGTTTCCGTCTGGCTTCTTCATGATCCATAATACCACCACTTGTGGTCAGCACTACAAATCTGTAACAAAAAAAATCACTAGTTAAAGTAATTCAATTTTCATATTATAAAAATAATTTCCAAAGCTTAACATATTATACTTAAAATATGACTAAAAAATAATTGAACATAATACAAAAAAAAACTTAAGTACAAAACATAGTAATGTTAAATAATATATTACCTATACTAATAAATTAATATTAACGTTAAAATGTTTAATATGTTTAAAAGTTGTGTGTACAAGTTAGCAATGTAATGTCATCAGACACAATACATTTGAAAATAATGTAAATTTTTTATTTAGCAAGATCATGAGAAGTTATTTAATAAAAAATATCTTGCTCATAAAAAGTTATTTAACAATAAATATCTTCAGTGGAACTTGCATAATTTTTAACATTAACAATCACTTATTCATACTAGCCATCATTACCATGTCCTACAGAAAAATTTAGATAATTTTTTTTTAAAATTGTGCGTACAAGTTAGCAATGTAATGTCATCAGACACAATACATTTGAAAATAATGTAAATTTTTTATTTAGCAAGATCATGAGAAGTTATTTAATAAAAAATATCTTGCTCATGAGAAGTTATTTAACAATAAATATCTTCAGTGAAACTTGCATAATTTTTAACATTAATAATCATCTATTTATGTCATCCATAATTACCATGTTCTATATTAATGAATTAATATTAATATTAAAAAGTTTAATATATTTTAAAATTGTGTGTACAAGTTAGCAATGTAATGTCATCAGACACAATACATTTGAAAATAATATAAATTTTTTATTTAGCAAGCTCATGAGAAAAGTTATTTAATAAAAAATATCTTGCTCATGAGAAGTTATTTAACAATAAATATCTTCAGTGAAACTTGCATAATTTTTAACATTAATAATCATTTATTCATACCATTATTATTACCTAAACTAATACCTTAAAAATTAATATTAAAAAAATTGTGCGTACAAGTTAGCAATGTAATGTCATAAGGCACAATACATTTGAAAATAATGTAAATATTTTATTTAGCAAGCTCATGAGAAGTTATTTAATAATAAATATCTTCTGTCGGAACTTGCATAAATTAGATCATTAACAGTTATCCAACCATTAATATAAAACACCAGTAATGAATGAATAAATAAATAATATTTAACAGCACAAAAATATCATTAATACTTAGTACCAATAAAAATAGTAGTCACCCAATATATCTTATTATATGGTTAAAATTTTATTTTCTACAACAAACTTAAGAAGAAAGTTAAACAAAAACAATAAGAATATATCTAAAGATCATTTTATAATGTTTCTGTTATAGGAATAAGAATAGATAATCACAAGTCTGAATAACATAAATCAAAAAAATATTAACATTAAAACACAAACCTAATATCGAATTCTAAACCCTATATAATATATGTCAGATTATGTATTTTAGAATAACTTAACATCCAGTTAATAAAACCAGGTCCAGCAATTTTTTTTTTAATAAATAAAATCAAAACATAACTGAGTTATTAAAGCAATTTATCAATTTTTTTTAAAAAAATATACTTAAATGATATTAAAAATGTGTAAAAATAAAATATTAACATTATACATTGAACTTCTGATGGCATGATTTGTATAATAAATAATAATTATTAAAACAATCAATAAAATTCTTCATTTTGAAGATTTTAAATTCTTATTTCATTCAGAATGTATAACCTTCTAGACCAAATATTATGGAATTATATAACTTATAAAGCAAATTTACACTAAAATAAAAAAAAAAATGGACTAACATTTCTTAAAACAAATACTATATTGTTTACAATTGTTTATAACCATTAATCACTCATCAGTATAGAAATTAAATTAAATAGTTTCAAGGAAAATAATTGCTAGTTAAAAACAACTGGAAAATAAAAATGAAATTATAATGTACTTAACAGAAATTCAAAACGGTCAAACTTGAATAACTAAACAAATAAAATTAAATGCAAGCTTTATCATTAAAATTGTAAAAAAGTTGAAAGATAATATTATTTTATTACTTTAAATATTTTTTTAATTGATTAAGCAAATCACTAGACATAACCTATAGAAAATGTATTAATGTTCATTTGTTTGTTATATTATAAATTTTAAATCTTTGTTTTTACTTGATTATTTATCTAATATTACTTAAAAATAAATTGAATAAATTTGAATCTTAAAAAATGTTACTAAAATAATAACATGGATTTTAAATTAATATTGTAAGTAGATAATACCCAAAAATGAGTAATCCAGATTCTTCTTTATAAACCATGTATATAGCAGCTGGAAACACATTTTTCTGTAGTCAAAGTGGAATAAATGCAAGACTGGCTGTATTACGAATGCACAGTAAGCCCTACAATTATCCCCCCATGACAACAGTAATTTTGAACCTAAATATAGATCTTATTTGAAATTTATATAATATAATCTTATTAGATTAAGTTAAAATAATAATAATTTTTTTTGATAATTTAACCAATAATATTATAACACAATTAATACTATGTACTAGTAAATATTAAATATGGAAAAATAAAACTAGGTATCTATAAATAAATTAAAACTTAAGTAAATCAACTAGTAAAATAAATTTTATCTTAAAATTACCCGAATTGTCTGGATGGCAATAGTTGATTAGTCCATTTTTCAATATTTCTAATAGGTACATCAAATCTTGGAGAAATGACACCACACTTGTTTAGACGACCGGTTAAGTTAACCACAACTTTGCCAGCCCTATGATCATCAACGATTTCAAATTCGCCAATGTATCCTAAAAATAAAATATATATTACCTAATTAATATTGTCAAAGAATGAAACTGTATTATTTTGAACTGGTAAAAATAATAGGTAATTTTTATTTTCATATACTTAATAGTAAATATTTACAATCTACAGTCAAACCAGTACATATTTGAACAATATAAAGTATATATATATATATATATATATATATGAATATGAATATGTTTAATAATTGAATAAATAATTGATTTATTACAGGTAACTCAAATTATACATCATTACATAGCTTGAACAATCTTTCTATAACTATATAAAACCTAATAATCAAAATAAACAGGGATTAAATGTATTATAAACAAAATGATAAATATCATAATTTAAAATACATACAGAAAAACTATACACATAGGTAACTAACAAAATTAAGTGCCTACACGTTAAAATTTTTTCGGTAAATTTGATGAAATGAGTGTGATGAATTATACAATTAGAAGAAATTGAATTCAACACTAAGACTGATGGTAGAAAAGCTATTAAAATGTATTAGTTGGACAAAAAGCACCAAATATCAGTGACAATATACCTATCAGCAATACTACAGTTTACTGATATCACACTTACCGTGACTCATCATGACTTTCAAGAACTTGATGATGACTTTGGAACACGGCCTAATGAGGACTTGGCGTTTACCTCGCTTTTCGGCATTGTTAATTGATTTAAGAGCATCGCTCAATACGTTCATGCGCACCATCTTGACACTTTATTCGAGACACCTGAAAAATGGAAATATAATTTTAAATTCCACACAAGATACTAGGTAACGACGATTCAGAACCAATTCGACGGTGGTATAGTCGTCGTCGTAGTCATTATCGAAGACCCAAACAAGGATAACTTCGACCATTAATGACCGGAAACGAGAGTCTCGAAATCCGGCCAAGTCCGGCGACGGATCGTCCGGCTACCATCAGAATGTCAAAGTATATCAATTGATGGCCGAAAGTGATCAGTTTGCAATTACGGAAACTCATAATTACCTGGGATTACGATGGATGAATAATGCGATCAGAGACCTCAAAACATTACACCGACTACGGGCCCGAAGCAAAAAGACTGAGATCGCGAGCGGTTGTCAGCAGGGCGAACTGGGAGAGAGCGAAATTATTTGAGGTTATGTTTACGTTGGTGATAAAATTTCGTCGCGCGAGTGCGCTACCTACAGAAATGTTTATACTGTCTGGCTTTGTAAATTTCCATCAACAGCATTAAATATTCATCTCAAATATCGCTAAGATTTCCAATTTATGAAATTTCGTCATATTCATAGGAAAAACTTTGAATTTTAAATTGTTGTTCGACAAAAATTATCATGTCGTGCAGTTGGCAACACAGCTATTCGCGCGAAATTTTAAATTCTCGAAGGAGCAATCGTACTTCATAATAACAATAAATTAACAAATAGTATTTTTGCATCATAGTGGTTATAGTTAGTACTGTTTAACTGTTAGATGTTAAATGTTAGATATAAATAGTAGGTTGTGGAACGCTTTGTGCACAATACATTTATTATAAAATAATCTTTTCCGATTATACGTTGTATACTTGTATACATATAGAACCTATATAAATTTAACATACCTATAATAATATGTAATATCAAAATTGGTCTAATTTCTATTCGCTATGAGTCGAAATTAAATTTTTTTAACTTTTTGACTTTTTGAATAATGAAAAAAAAACAAATTAAGGAAAAAAAGGAATTTTCACGCAAAACCAGTTTTTGACAAAATCTATATTTTGTTATTTAGTATTATAGCAGCTTACAGTTGTGTTATCTTAAAAAACTAATAACCGTAGATAAAATTCCATAATATTATGTTTATATTATCATATAATTTAATTTACATAGTATTTTTTTTTTACATTTAGATTCTTTTTGTGCTATTTATAGATATTTTCAATTTTCAGATTTTCTTTTTCAATGTTTTTTTTCCATTATAGGTAATCAATAAAAAAAACATTTACAAGTAATTTTATAGTTGAAAAGTCATAAACAGTTGTCTTTTTATATTTAAAAATTATAAACTAATGAACAAGAATACAAAATTCTTTATAAGTGGGACTCGGATTTTAAATCATAATAAGAAACTTAAATAGCACACAATTTGAAAATCAAAAAAGCATAATTATTTTTTAAAATAGCAAAATAAACATGGACGAAAATTAACGTGAATTAGTTATAAAAATGAATAAAAAATTTTGAAAAAATAATTAACTACCGTGTATTTTCCTAGATTTTCAGTAGTGAAACTGACTCTATTGTCCGACAGAATATTTTTATACGTAGAAAACGAACTCTAGCTACATCCACTGAAGTGATCGGTGCATACTTCATACAAATTACAACACTAAATCTTAAATTTTGAAATGGTCGATATCGATGTTATAGGCATAGTGACCGTATAGGTACTGAGGGCTATATGCAGATCTATAATCTATACGTTTAATACATTAAAATATTAAATAAACAAGCCGATAACGAAAACAATAATAATCAAATGTTCGCATTCTGGGTTTTTACATTTCTTATTAATTATTATTTTTTGTTACAATAGCATAATAAACATATAAAAAAATCACAATTGGAATAATTGAAAAAAGCATTTACATAAAAATAAATTGGTTTATTTAAAATCAGAATGACATGTAACAAATTTATGTATAAAAATTAGATTTCTGTCTCATACATAAAAAAAGATGCATACGTATATCCTTTAAAATCCGAGCCCTTCTTATAAGTTTTCTATTACAAAATATAGTTTACCAAAAAGTTATATTATTCTTTTATAAAGTTTTAAGTTGAAATTTTACGAAATTATTGATATATTTTCTTGTAAAATAACTGAACTATATTATCTCCTTAAATTATTTTTTATATTTTTTAATATTTTGTTGTAATTCTAAAACAATTAACAAATATCCAAAAATAATTGAAATTTATAAATATCATTACCCAGTCAATAAGAGTTGAAAAATAATTTACGTTTATAAGGACTTCCGGTAAAACTTGAGCCACATACCTAATATATTTATATATACTATACTTTTAAAATTGTATTTATATTTTAAATATAGATACTAATACATCCATCATTCAGAAAGAATTTAAAATACATTTAAAATATACTAGGTAGCCGGTTAGTAAAAATTAATTTTATATTTACTAATTTAAAACTATGATATTATACAATTAGGTAATTTCATTTCATTAGGCAATTCAACAATGTGTAAAAGGATTATTCATAATTAATAATTATTGACTATTGTTGTCGACACATATTATCTATATATTATACCTTCGTAAGATTATTGGTACCCTATTTCAAATATTTTTTTTTACTTACTACCTTAAAATGTTACTTATGATGGGCGCCTATGTGTTAGGTCATCAGCACGTTTGTAGATTTTATACTGCAACAGACTAAACATAGTAACGCAAAAATACACTCTGCTATCTTCCCATATGGCATTTCTATACTCAAGCCGTTCGGAGTATACAATAGTTATCCTTACGGCTCCACTGGTTACACCTGTCAAATGTCAAATGCCATATATATAGAGCTACTCATTAGTTATTATTAATAGTTCGGACTGTTCGGAGCACTATACCACTGTCGTAGAACGCTTTGGTACAACCATGGACATAAAACAACCTATAACTTAATACTTAACTCTTGTGAGTTATAAGTTACATGTACCACGTTCACGTGTTTTATACCTATTATACTATATTACCCGAAATAGTCAAATTGCACTTGAGTGGAAAAAAAGTAATGGTCGAACTGCACTCGTTCAATGAAAGAGTTAAAATTTAAGACGGGTTCCCACTATGAACAGTATGATGTATGAACGTTCATGACCAAGGCCGTAGCCAGAAAAATATTTTGGGGGGTTTAAGTATAAATATGTTATAATATGTAATTCTATAACTATTCAATCTTATTTCAAAAAAAATTCGGGGGGGGGGGAGGCTACGGCCTTGTTCATGACGTGTTCACGTTTTAAAAACTTAGTGCAATTCGACCAATATTATCATTATTACCTAGGTACCTATGGTATAATACTCAATGTGCCAATGTGTTATCATTATTGTATTATGTCTAATCTAAATTTTTTACTTGAATTTGTAAACACAATTTTTGGGATTTGATGTTAGACAATATATAACTAGTAACTACCAAGGGGACCCCTTAAATTCGCCACTGTTTATCGGATATCAATAGGTATATCACAATAAACTCTCTACTTACTCTTAAACTGAGGGAGAATTGCTGAACGAAAATTTACCATGCTATAGGTACACGTCTTGTAAGACGAAAACAAAAATTGATGTGGGTTTATAACGTCCTCTTTAGTCGGTATATCTGCCAAATATCCAGTAAGTCGATACATCGAGTTTACACTTGGTAAGCTGCTGGTTTTATCCATGCCTGTTTTATAGGTACTTTGTACTAATTTGATTTACTCATAAGTCATAGTATTATGACTATATGAACCATGAGGTCTATGCTGTATGCCAATCAATAACTTTACAATCGTGTCCGTATAAAATAATCTATTGCGTATTCGCGTCAGTCGCACAAACGACTTCAACAGAAACGGGACCACTATTCGGGTAGGGCAGCAGAAGTGTCATAATTTTACTTAGATATATACATATTAACACATGCGTGGTATACAACATTGCACCCATTACCCTGTACCTATAATCTGTTAATATCGTAAATAAAAATTTTTGCTGCAGCTTTTGTCCACTTTCCCACAGTTTAGTCAGTTTGTCAGTTTGATTGCCATTGGGGTTACCTGTGATTGTTTACATACCATGGTGACCGGTATTATTATTTATTATGTACCTAATATTATTATATGTACATTTGACTACATAGTCGTCATAGTCCATTGGTCTTACTGTCTTAACTCTTAATATTTACTGTTATTAACTTGACTATACGTTTATATACGTCTTTATTCTGTAGAGTGTAGACCGTCACTCGCCCGCAGTCATCATTCCAATCCGAATTCGTCATACGACAGTAGGTACTCATTAGTCATCAGATGGTAAGTATTAAGAGAACGCTACACCCGATTGTGTTGTCTCCGTAAAATGTAAAACCATAGACCTATTAACTAATAGTTAACTGATAATTAGTTAATAGGTCTATGTGTAACACATAGCAAAAACTGTTTTGCACGGGAAAGAACCGAGAAGGCTTAAGTCATAACTAGGAAACGAAATTTTCACCACATAAAAAGGAGAATTTTAGCTGTGAAACATCGTTTTTATTTTTTCGAAATCTAAACTACAAAATAAGTTATTCAATATTAAAAACAATAAATTTAAAAAAAATAATAACTTTTTTAGTATAGGTAAGCGATATCGAAAAAATAAAAACAATATTTCACAGCTTAAGTTCTCCATTATATTATGTGGTGAAAATTTCGTTTCTTAGAACCTTCTCGGTTCTTTCCCGTGAAAAACAGTGTTAGCTATGTTTTACATTTCTAAGACGGAGACAATACATACAGGTGAAACGTCCTCATAAGTTAACATTAAATGTTAACTAAATTTTAGTATTTACCTATTCAGTAATCTTTATTCTTTACTTGCTAGTCCTAGTCGCCACTCGTCCATGACCAATTTAATAAATTGGTATAGATACACCTTGTCCACCAAATTGGACACCAAATTGGTATACACCTTGTCCACGAGTCACGGCTCACGTTTAGTTCGTTATTACTACAGATTTAGATATAAGATAATAATTAATAAATATTGGTTTATTATCTAATGTTTATATCTGTGGTTATTAATATAATAATAAAAATAGCAAGTTATCTGATAGTATAAGACCGTATGACACTATAACGTGTGTACCTAGTACCTACTTTCTTAGTTTCTTATAAGTTATAACCAATGGCAATTTATTTTCCGATATTTTCACTGCGGCCCGGTGAAAAAATATTTTGATTTTTGTCTTTTTGACACTTGTAGATGCGCGGGAAGTGATGACGTGTGTCTCGTACTCTCGTGTCTCATTGTTGAATACCCGTTGGCCGTTACACTATGCAATATTATTAATGGAACGCCAAAACGAACAACAAATCTTAGCGGAGTGTAATTATTAAGTGCTAATCAACTTTTTTGTGTTCGTATAGATATACGATGAATTCGAGATTGTCACTGATGGAAATCAACATACCTACTGTATTAATATAGGTGTAATTGATCTTTTATTTCTTAATCTTCTGAACGCCTGAGCAGCACCGCGAAACATGGATTATAACGTAAGTAAAAAATTAAATAATATATTACTTATAATATTGATTAAGTATATTAACTATAGATTTTAAACGTCCTTGCATTAATGGATTTTTTTTTTTATTTAATTAATTTCACCACCTTACAAAAAGAATGACTAGTTCTATCCAGTGAATAATTTTGAATATTTAGAGTTTTTTTTTTATTTAAGAATATTTCCTACCTAGTACCTACTATTTCTTAGTAGGTGCACGTTTCTTAATTTTAACGTTTATTTGGAGAGTGATATAATTTATTATAGGTAATAATATAATTGAGTACTTTGAAAATTTAGAGTATAATCAATGATTTGAGATGTGTCTGTATTTTCCGTATAATCTGTATTATAATATTAACTATTAATATATATAATTATTAACATAATATTTAAACTTAATAATTAATATTTTATACTGAAATTGCATATTATTTTTTTATATTATATTTGATGTAGGTAGGTACCTACTTATGTTTTACTTTTTAAACTTTAGCTAAGTACCTACGTAATATATCTACCTTGTAGTGCCGGCGCTAGGTTTTTTGCTGCCATGTGCCAATTACCTATAATATGCTGCCATTATATAATTTATATATTTTTATTTATAAAAAATGCCACCCCTAAAATTCCAAAAAAATTGCCATCCTGTGTGATCGCACATGCCTTCCGCTGGTACTACTACCTCGGTACTATATATATTATACTTATGCCCTGATTTATTTGTTCAATGAAATTTGATATTAGGTATTGAATGTCATAGGTAATTTTATTTTATGAAACTTTTTAATAAATATAAGTAATCTGCATTTTTTAGAGTATTGATGAAGATGATGTTGAAAATTTAAGGCTAGCTGCTCTTATGACGATAAAAAAAAAATCATATTTACCAGAAAGTAGAATACAGAAGTCTGAAAAAGATTTTCCTAGTATATTTGCACACAGTAGTAGTTCCTATAATTATTCTACTAAAAACGAAGGAGAATCTACATCAAATAAATTATTCAATAAATATCCATTAAGACGTGTAAATACATTTAAAATTTTAAAAATCTATTGGAATTACATTATTATTAACTAATGATTTTAATTACAGGCAAGTTTTAGAAAATCAGCTTATTCTAATAGTAATTTGATTTCTATTATACCTTCTGACATTAAATGTGATTTTCATACTGATTTAACTAATTCTACTCCTGTGCTTACTTCTGAGGACAAAAATGTTTCAAATATTCCAAATTTGAATAATGAAGCCAATAAAGGTAATTTTTAATAAAATAATACATTTTTTTAATAATTAAAATTTGTTATTAAAGCACATTTATAATAAGTTTAATCTAAGTTGATACATTAATTATTAGGTATATATTTATCTATTAAATATTTGTTTTTCAGTATCTACTAAATTCAGTAGGTTAGAACATGAATCTGATTCTGAAGAAAGTGAAGACAGTGATTTAGAAACATACAAAAAAGAAGAGTCAGATGATAGTGATATTTTATCATTAGGAGAAAAAGATAAAGATCTTGATGATCTCGAAAAGTTAATGGATATTATAGAGGCTGAAATTACTAATAAAGATAATGAATCATCTAAAAAAGAAAGTTCCGAGTTAAAAACAAACAATAATTATGTAGTAAAAAATGCTACTGAATTGAATGTTGGCAAAAATAAACTTATTCCTTTAAATCAACCTAAGATTATTGAAGATTCTAAATTGCAATTAAATCTACCTCCATGTACTTCATTAAAATCATGTGCTATTTTAAAATCTCCAATTCCGTATAATAGAAAGAGATCAACATCACCTTGTATTAAACATTTAAATAGATGTTCTACACAAGTTGACCATTCAAAGCATCAAAGCAAGTCTTCACCTCCAACAAAGTTATCACCGATAAAAGAAAAAAATGTTTCTCCGTTAAAATGTTTTCCTCAAGAAACTCAAGATCCTTCATCATCTTTAAATAAAACGTACAGTGTTTTATCACAAGTTACATTACCTAATATAAGACAATTATCTCCATTTGATAGAATAAGTAGATCTCCTCACAAAAGAAAATCAAGATCACCAAATAATGAAAAATCAAATAGCCCAATAAAAAAACTAAAATCAAGACTAATATCTCCTACTATTCCACGAGTTGATAGTAATGATAACTTGCAGAAAACAATTAAAATTAAATCTATCGAAAAGCAAGAGATAATGAAACAATTTGATTCTATTGTAAAAGTAAGAAAAACAAAATTTGAATCTTAATTAATTTAAAATAAACTATAAAATATAATATAGGAGAAAAGCAATTCTCACTCAGATCAATGTAACAGACAATACAAATTATGGTTTGAAATAAAACCAAAAGCTGTAAAAATGTATTTTATAATTTACATTAAAATCTGTTGTATTTCCTTTACCTAAGCTTAAATTTCCAGTTAGACTAAATCAGTTTTTCAAAATAATAACTGTTTTACTGGCTAATTAATTTGAAAAAAAAACAATAAGAATTGAAGATTCTTTAAATTTCATTATTTTTTTTCTTCACTATTTATAATTAAATTATTTATTTCTCAAATAACAGGTGGCAGATGATAAAAAGCTATGTATACAACATAATGATTCTGTTGATCTGAGAACAGAAATAAAACGACGAAGAGCTCTTCGACTAAATATGGTAACAAATACAAATTAACATTATTTAAATAACCAGCTATTTTAATATTATTTTATTATAATATTATATATATTTGTCAACTTTCTAGAATCATTTGGATGTAAAGAGAAAATCAGAATCACTTTATCCTACTCGGTTATTACAGTCTGCGATTAAAGATGTAGTTGATTCAAGGTAGTATTAAATGTATTTAATATTTATATATATATATATATATATATATATATATATATATATATATAAGTAATGTATATTCACAAAAAGATTTTTATATTTCCATGAGTAAAATTTAATATTTTAAAGAAATGAGATATTAAAATAATAATATGTTTTATTCATAGAAAATTAGCCAATAAAATATAATAAATGTAATTGTAAAAAATAAAATTATCTTTTTATAGTGCCCATGAAGTAAAAAGAGATAAATGTCCTTACAAACTTGGAATTAGATTGGAAACTAAAGGTATGCAATAATTTATAATTTTATTAATTTGAATTAAGAATAATAGTATTTAATATCTAACCAAATAGATTTTATAATATATTTATGTATACTAGCATATTTATATATTTAGCATGTTCTATGTATGAAGGTAGAAGGAAGATATGACCTTGCACTTTTTAATTTTTAATTTAATTTGAAGCCTTGTATTCAAAGTAAAATATATATTATTTTGTACAATTTTTAATAATAATTGTAAGTTTCATAAAGAAATAACAAATGCATTTCTTAGAAATAAAGAAGCAATATACTTATTACTTAATCAAGAATTTAATAATGTATTGATATTATAGGATAAACCAAAAAGAAGAGTTATCTTTTCAGAAAAACCTAAAGCTGTTTTTGTTAAATACACCCTCTAGATTTTAATTTATTTTTGAGATATATAATATGTGTTATTGTCTATAACAGCTAGTAGCTACTATGACATTTTTGTATAGTTTAAAGATGAGACTATTTTTATCTATCGATATATTTATAATTTATCCAAAGTTTATTTTTATTCAATTAGTTAATAAAAACTTAAAAAAAAGTTAGTACTTTTAATTAATCATTTTTGTACTAAATTTTGCAAATCCTATTTACAATCATTGTTATATTTATTTAGTAAATATAAGATATAATATTACAATTATGTTGTATTCAATTTTATTTTATTATTTCAGGCGATTCAATGAGTCGAAGTGTCGTTTTACTTTCAGACAGTAAGTTATTGTTTTTTTCTTTTTTGTTAATATTAAATAAAGATGGACTAATTTGTATTGAACCAGGCCCATAAAATCATGCATTTGTGTATCATATGTATCATATCCAAAACTAAACAAAAAATTATTTTAAGATACCATAATTAAATTATTTGTATTTTATTTTACATTCTTGATATTTCTAGCTTATTTCTTATATTTAACTTTGTTGAAATGTATAGTACTTACTATTAATATTTGTAACAAAACTTGAAAATATGGTATTAAAATATTAAAAAGGCAAAATTCAAGTGTATCACAGTTATACTTGATGAAATTTCAGTTATAAATAGAAAATTTATCAGCAAACTTCATTTAAATTCTTCTAATAATTCAAGACATAGTGTGACTGAATAACCTTTTTGTGACTTCATTCAATACTTTTTTTTTAATGGTAGTAAAGTATTTGCGTTCAACTTATCTTCTAACACAATGCTTATTTCCATCATTCATTTCTTAATTTTTCCTTTCAATTTTTAGTTTCAGTTTTAGATATTTAATTATATAGATTAAGTGTGTATGATGTAATATTCAAAATAAAATATTGTTTTTGTTTAGATCAATATAATAATAGTGATAAATTAGAATTTTCTACAAGTGCAAAGAGACTAAAAAGCAATTTCAAGAAAGAACCATTACATTTGAGAGTAACAAGTATTCATAATAATAACATGAAACTAAAAGGATCAAAGAAGATCATTAGGCAAAATATTAATGTTACAGATATTGATCAGGTATTTGATGTCCTAATCATATGCAATTTTTTTTTAATTTTGTCAATTTTATATAATAATATTATATTTCCATTTTGCATAATCTATATATTTAAAAATTGTTTTTATGGTTTTAACTATAACCAATTCAGGTTAAACTACAAAATAACATAAGCTATAATACCCTTAATACCAATTATTTGTTAATAAGTTATAAGTATATATAAATAGTTTAATAATTAATACACCAAAGCATTGAAACATTTACAAATATCATACAATAATTATTTTATAATTATAATTACAAAATAAAAACAAACAATAATATAATATGTGGTAGTTTTATATAAAACAGCTTTTATTTTATACATTAAAAATATTTGAAAATAAATTATTTTATGAATTTGATGTTTTTAATTTATATTAAATATTTTTTGTTTTTTTTTTTTTTTGAAATAATTAACTCCTATAGTAATATGATATGTTTGAATGTTATAGGTAAATTAATTTTTATTTCTATTGTTTATTGATTATTTTGAATAAGCAGATTACGGATAATCAAATATTTAAAACTAATTCTAATTCAAAATTATTTATATTTTTGATAATTTATGTACATGTTCGTATTTAACTTACTTACCTACTAAATTTTCTAGCTATCCCTTATAATCCTAACTATTGTAATTATTTATATAACTTGTATATTAATGTTTTTATTCTATTGTATTTGTTTATTTCTTTCTTGTTTATTATGGCATAATATTTATTCAGTACTAGAACCATTTATAATTTTTTTGTATATTATAATATACATTTTTCTTGTAACATTGTATGTGTTGAATAGTTGAAAAAGATATGATAGTAGGTGAATAAATAATAATAATGAAAAACGGACAACACCATTTTGAAACTACATTATATTTTTACATCTTTTGTAATTTAAAATTTGTCAGTAAAATGCCTAATTAATAATACAATTATTATTGATTTTGTGTTTTGTTTCAATGGGCATACCATTTACAGCTGTTTTACCCATGTATTATAGTAATAAGGCTTACACATACATCCATATATTTTTCTTTTTGTTAAACAGATTACGATATATTTTTATTTTGCTTACAATTGTAATACCAATTTGAAATTTGTAACGCTAATTTTGTATGCGAACAGAGTAATGTCAATTTTTAACCATAATATGAATTTTTATATGTTGGTCACAGATGTAAATATTCACAACCATATTCTTCAGTATAACACTAGTGGAAGCGTGTTTTATAATTTTGGTCATTATGTATATTAGATTCATTTTGACATTTTCTACTTGGATGACAATCAACTTTGTACGCTTAAAATGTTTTGGTGCTGTATATTTATATATATTTTATGTCATCAAAGTTTCAACTTAAACATTCTTAATTTATTTGTTATTAAATGTGTAGTTAAGTTAAAATATTTGTTTTTTTTTTTAATCAAGTTCACAAATTGTATTTTTAACTTTTATCATCTTTAAACTTCTGTTGATTAACTAAAAAGATAATTTAATAATAAAAAAAAATTGTTACTTTATTGCATGTATTTAACATGTACCTATACATTATAGTTATATTATTTAAATACCAACATGCCAACAGTTTTCTAACTTGTGAAAAAAAAAATTGTCAAGACTACTATTGTTTCAATTAAATTAATTTTGTATTAAAAATTAAATTTGTAAATTACTATAGCTTACTAATTACATATTTTATCGGTTGTTGTTTTTTTTTTTTTGTTTGTTTTGTTATTAGTTTATTACAGAAAAATGACTAACTTGTTATTAAATATTTTGTATTCCGAAAAAGTGTTTTATTTCATGTTATGTTCCTAATTTATTTTAAATTTATTACGTAAAGACCTGATTATTTTTATTTAGTTGTGACCTCAAAATAATTAATAATATACAGGTTACAGCTTGATTATGGCTTATACTTTTTGTTTTATTTTGAATTTATTTATTATTTCAATTGAATGTTTGTTATATACTTATATCGGTTTTTTATTGAATTGCATATGACAGGTCTCTGATTAATAGTAGAATTAAGACCTATTAAATGTAAAACAAGATTTCGAAGAAAGAAATGTGACTGAAGAAAAAGTTGGATAGTAATGGGTAAATCACAGGTAGAGTACACGTAAGCTGTAAGCAATATATCACGTGCTACACTAGCACTGAAATGTTTGGTCCATAATAGAAGGTTGCCATAACAGTTCCATCCCACATCTAATGATTAAATTCTAAATGTAATTGAATGATTAATTAATTATTTTTTATGATCTGTACTTACCCATGGTGATGCTAATAACATTAAATTATGATTAAATATTATTCATTTTTATTTTTCAACTAACCTATAGGATTTTGGACATGGTGACATAGCGTAGAGAAAACCTTCAATTTTAATAAATACATGGTAATTTTACTATTTCACTAAATAATATTAATTAATTAAGATTAATAATTTTAAAATTTTAATCCTAGCAATCATGATATTGTTTATTAAATCTAAATAAATAAATAACATGTATTCATAATATGATAATATATTAATTAGTGTGATCAATGTGAAAAAATATCACAAATAGAAATCAAAATATCTATTATATAAAGAATATTTTTGTTCAGCAAAAAAGTTAACAGAGACTTGTAGGTCGGGTGTAGCAGATCAAGAAGTGTTGATTTTTCTGCTCAGAATTTTATTGTACAATAAAATATGTTTGTATATTTTGTTAGTTGGAAAAATAATATTTCTATAGACATGGTAGCTGGTGTAAATACCTACCCATCAGTGATTTAGTGGAAGTTGTATGGTATGCAAAAGATATATTATGAGAATGACACTATTGACACTAATAGCTGCTAGCTGTTGGAATGAGGTTTAAAAATAGATTTATGTGTTTTAATTAAGTTTAGAATAATAATAATTATTTTTTTTTTAAAAAAAAAGTAATAATAAATTTAAAATTAATTTATCACATCGAAAATATTGCAATTCTCATCCTTGTTGAAAAACTTAACAATTTCATTGATAATTTTTTGTTTATTACTATAGATACTTGACTTTAATAGACATAATTATATAACTATAAATTTATGAACTTAATAGTTTGTACAATTAATATAAAATAAAATATTATATGTTCGAATGCCTAGAGGTTTGAAGAAATACCAAGACTATTATAAATTTATTGATAAATATTGAAGAATTATGTAACACACAGTACAATGTTTATGATACCTAACTATATTTACACAGGATAAACTTAACATAATACAATATTAATGCGCTAAAATTTTAAATTTTGTATTAATAGTTAAAAAAAAAACGTACCAAAAAAAAAAAAAAAAATCAATATAATATGTCATTGTTTTTATTATTTTTTGATTTGGGCCATATACAAATAAATGTCATGGGCCCCAGCCCCCCAGTTTGACGAATGATCTACGTCTACATTTTTGTAATGCGTTAGGATAATTTCAACAGAAACCAGAAAAATTAGATATTAATGATCTTGGTGTTTCTATAGAACTGTTGTGTGCTAGATCTTTTTGGAAATAAAATAATTTAAAAGTTTAATATATTTCTTGTATCGAAAACAAAATAAATATGG
This sequence comes from Aphis gossypii, assembly GCF_020184175.1. Taxonomy (NCBI): domain Eukaryota; kingdom Metazoa; phylum Arthropoda; class Insecta; order Hemiptera; family Aphididae; genus Aphis; species Aphis gossypii. The sequence goes on from NC_065531.1 coordinate 81,922,160, forward strand.
TCAGAATAAACTATATAGGTCTTATAGAAGTTATTTTAACAATATTAAAATGTAGGTATTCATGTAATATAATGACTTATCTATTAAAGCTGCAATCATGAGTTTAAAAATGCATAAATAGCTTTGAACATCGGTATAACTTTGAGTACATAGAGCAGTAACTATAACAAAACTAATTAAACTATTGAAAAAAATATGAAACACGTTAATAAGTATATTATGAATAACTACCCACTTAAATAATTGTTTGTACACCTATTATTTAAAATATATTTTATTTCATAACTGGATGTACTTATTATAAAATATTATATGAGTGAAAACACTTAGTGTTTGTAAGTTATTAAAACACAGTTATCTTTCTATTGTTTTCTGTTTTGAATCATTATGGTAATTTGGCTACAACTGTATTTTCTCTTATAAATCGAGAATAAACTCAATAATTCAATAATTTTTTTTTTATTCAAACTATCGTTTTTTAAATATTAACAAAAAAAAAAAATATATATATATTTACACAATAATATTGTATATATTAGTATTATTCTGTACATGATGTATAATTTGATTTTGTTATTTGGGATATAAACAATATGATACTATATGTAAAAAGGAAATTAAAATGTGATTGTAAATAATGGTAGGTTATTTTTTATTATAGTAATTATTAATTTATTATTATTTTTTTTTACCCTAAATAAAATAAACTATTAAGTACTATTATATAAAACTTATTAAAAAAACATAGTAGTATGGTAATAGCATACTAAAATATCTGAACATTTAGGAACTTAGTCTTCTTTCATCCTTTAAATCAAGCTCTATATTAAGTAATCCTTACAAACTATTTAAAGAGCAAGAGAAACTCATAAATATGATGTAAGAGAAACATAATATCAATAACAAAACATAAATTCTCAGCAATTAGAGAAACTCTAGGATAATGTGTTTAAATCAATTTAGGATTATTGGTATACTTAAAGCAAATCAAAATAATATTATTGAAGAAATATACATACTAAATATAATTTTAAAAATATAAACATTTTATAAGTTATTGATATACTATTACATACATTCTACTTAGAGGTGAAATATTAATAAATTACTCAATATATAATAGCTAATTTCTAATTAATAAAAAAAAATCTTTTTACAACTCATTGCAAAGACCCAAATTATTTAATCAAAGATATTATTAACATATTTTTGGTTTTGTAAATTTCTGCTCACCTTAAGACAGTGGTTCTCAAACTGTGGTACGCGTAAGGCCAAATGGTGGTAGAACAGAAAATTAAAAATAAATATTAGATTCTGATCTCATTGAAAATTCGATTAATAATTCATATCTTATTTTAAAAAACTAATGAATAAAAACAATTATATTGTAGTATTTTACTACCTTATTATTTAAAATAAATGTATTTAACTAAAAAGTAAAGTATTTAATTGTACAATTTAGATCGTTCTATTTTTAATCATTAGCGGTATGTGCCTGATTAATAATACACCTAAGTCAGGGGTCTCCAACCTACGGCCCGCCAAGCTTTTTGCACCGGCCCACCAAGCTAATTAATGTTTTGAAATGTAAAACAAATTTTGAATTATAAAATAAAAAATTACATAAATAAACATACATTTTTTAAATAAATCTTATCTATTTCTTAGTTTCATAACAACCTATCTATTCCTAGATAGACAACAATTTTTTTTTTTTTTTTTAGACAACACATTTCTAAAAATTTTGGCCCGCGATGCCAAAGCATATACCAAATTTGGCTCACCGTAAAAAAAGGTTGGAGACCCCTGACCTAAGTGGTACCCCAAAATAATAGTTTCGAGAACAGCTGCCTTGAGATATTATTCGGAGTACTAGAAAATTCCTTTTTGTCCATTTCCATCTTAGATAAAATAGCGTGAGCAATCCTAACTAATCATTTCTTAAGACACTGAGTGGTAGTTACAGGATTAGAATTTTGAGGTTAATATTTATGTTAATTACTTCTATCAAAAAAATTATGACATTCAATTTTCAAGGGCAGTTGTTGCCTGGGAAATTGATGGCTGAGTATACGATAGCAACAAAATGGCAAATTTCTAATCTGAATGTATAGATTCTAATATGTAATTTGTAATATTTTAAGTAATATTTTATCCCAAGTATATTAATAGTCAAACAATTTGTATAAACATAAACTTATATATATAACTGATAAACTTTAGAAATAGGGGTAGGGGGGGTTCTAATTCAACATACATTAAGTATATTAATTAACTTGATATTTTTATGAAGAAACAAAAATAAATATTAAAATTAAAATTAATACTATGTCCGTATAATAATGATCTCATAAGTATTCTAATAGATAATAAAAAAAAATAAATACAAGTGACTAATAAAAATATCTAGTACACAAATGTATATTATTATAATTTATAAACATGATGAATTGTTAATAAGTTAATTATTATCTATGGCATGGAAATCAAATTTCCAAAAATATTTGATTGCTGCAATACAACATTCCTTTTTGGCTGCTTTTTTTGTTGATCCTATAAAATATAAATGCATAGTCATAAACTAACAATAATTTTTTTAGTATAAATACTTATTAATCTAAACAAAATTTGTTATATACATTTTTATAAAAAAAATCATACAACAAATCAGTGTTTACATTAAATGGAATTTTGAATTCTTTGTACTTGTAAAACATAACATATTAGGTATAATGTTACAGAGAATATTACCTTGTCCACTAAATGGAATATCATCTATTACACATGTTACTTGAAAGAGTGATGGAGTCTTTGCACTTATTACAACTTCAGTAAATTTTACACCTGGCTTTAATTGATTTATTAACTGTATTGGATTACAGTTTTGCGGGTTTTCAGGAAACTTTCTCATAGCACCAGTCTAAAATAAAAGAGATTAAGTTAAAAAAAAAATATAATATAATGTATTGTGTGAATGAATTTAAAAATCACCAGTAACAAAACATGATATTGAATTTATATTAAAATTGTTATTAAAAAGGGGTAATAAAGGGGATAAGATAGTAATATATAGATACTGCATATTTGTTATTAAATTTTCAACCTCAACAGTTTTAGTAAAACTATCATTGCCATTTTTATATTGTCTAATAATGTCATATAAACTTTAAATGGAAAATTATGTACTTCAAACGCCTTGTAGATTTCAACATACCAATACAAGTACAACCATTGACTGTGTAATATTATATTTATTTGAGTTGTTTTAAAGAGTATACGACAAATTTTATTTTTTATTATTTTATTAAAAAAGTTTATTTCTTGGTAAAAGTAGTAGTATAGAGTAGTGGTATATATATTATAAATATACTTTTATAGATATTTAGTAAGTCATTAAAAAGTAATGTAAGTAAAAATGTTATAGGTTTGTATCAATACCCCTAAAATTAAAGGTTGACATAAATAATAATTTAAAATGCAGCAAAAATTACATTTTTTTTTTACATTATTGTTATAGGCAATATGTATACACTATTCTTAAAACTATACAATATTACAAATATTATAAAACCAACTAATATTTTAATAATAATAATTAAAAAAATCAATAAAAATCCTGCCAATTTTACCTTCTGTCCCAACAACTTCAAAATCAATCAATTTGTAACAATTACTGTTAGTTTAGAGTAAATAAACAGTTATTCACCTTAGGTTGTGGTTTGATGACAGTTAATGCTTCTTGTACAGAATTAGTTCTTGTAACAGCAGGCTGTAGATCCCAGTGATTTATTAAGTTATGCATAGCTAAAGAAGCAAAATGTGGCCATGGGAAATCCTCTTGAGGGGGTCCTTTAGCTTTAGATACTGAACCGTTTTCTCCAGCTTCTGTCTCAACATTCATGGGAGATTCTTCTTTTTTTTCTAATTAAATTTATAATAATATTTATACATACATGTATATATTATATGAACAATATTAAAAGTTAACCAGTTCAACACTTTTAAATTACCAGTTCGTTCATTTATTTTTTTTGCCAACATAATACGCAAGAAGTTTTCACATGCCTTCTGTTTGGCTTGAGTCTTGGAAATATGATTTCCAGAATACAATTTACCATCAATCTACATTTTTTTTTTAAAGAATAATTATTAATTATTAGGTACATTATTTCACAAAGCACAAAATAAAATTATATTTTACCTCAAGAGTAGCTGTATAACTCATAACATTATGAAGTGGATTCTCTTGTAAGTGAATTGGTACATCTTTGAACAACTCAGAAAATACCATCAATGGGCTTTTGGGACATACTAAACGACGCATTCTAGCATTCAGTCGCTTCTTCCGTTCTTTCTTACTAATTTCTGTTATAAAAATAAATTCAAAAATGTAAAACAACCATTTAACTAAAACAACGATAAATTTATTTAAAAAGCATTGACATACTACGTTTAACTGGCCATTTTACATCAGTCTTCTCATTGTTTGATTTGTCTCCATCAACTTTTATCTGTTTATTCTATATATATCCAATGAGACAACATAAGCAATTTTTATAAACGCGGCGAAGAAGTATTTTCAGTTTGCGCAAGACACATATACTTTAGCAGATAATAGATTAAAACAGTTTAGCATAAATAATAAAAATAATAATAATATTTAAATTGTATTAATTGTTTAATCTGCCAAGGTCTATGTAGTTACAAAAAAGCTATGGCACCATCCATCACAAATGATGATAAAATATCAACGACTTAGACTGTAAATAAACACAAAATTTGTGTAGATTTATAGAATCCTATTGGTCAGATGATATAAAAACTATGGCATCAAATTAATGGTTGGGTTTACTAGTTGCCAATTAGGATACATTGAAATTTTAAAATGATTTAATATTGACAATGGAATTAATTTGTTGATTAATAACTACTTAAATTGTTTTTTCTTTCAGATAATTTATTATATCAATATGAATCATATTGGGAATTTTATATTTGTATAAAAATAATATCCTTCCATCTCAATAATGTTCTAATCAATTGGACTTTTAGCCTATATTCTTATTGTGTTAATGATACAGATTGTATAATATTTGTAAAAAACAAAATATATATATAAATAATAAGTATTATTGGCAACAAGTAATAGCTTCAACCACACTGAATTTACAACACCGCAACAAATTTTAAGCTTAGCTGTCTCACGTTTATGCGAGAAACCCCAGGAATAATATTTGCAATCTTTAATCCGAAAATGATATGGATTGATCAAATCTGCACTACGACTGAAACCACTCTGAAATAGATGTACTATAAGTTTTAAATTATTTTCTAAACATTTCTATTAGAGAGTAAAATTTGGTTTACTGAAATGAATATTCTTCATTAGGTTTAATTACTAGTCCTCAGTACCGTAACTAGAGGTTGGCGAGATGGGCACGATAATGTAAGGGGTGGGTAAATAAAAATGTTTTTTTTTTTGTAACTTGGTTTTAAGACTCGATCATTTAAAAAATATGCCATGGCAGTATTTTGATTAACACGTAAAAATGTAATATTATTATATTTATAAAAAAATATAGAAACCTACCATGAAATAAAATAAAAATAAGCGCCAAAATAAAATTTGACAAGGGCGCCATGGAGGGCAGTTACGGCACTGCTAGTGCTAGATTTATTTCAATAATTACTATAATTAGTGATTTGTGCAATTTTTATTTTATATACCTACCCATTTAAAGGGTAAATATACTAACTAGTAATATTTTTTCATGTAATTGGTACCTGCTTTAGATATTCAAAGTGAAGTAACCATTTTTTTATGAAATAGCAAAAAAATCACTAAATGAATTTATAAAATACCGGCAATATAAACAGTTACCTTATACATTTAATATTTGACCATTAACTTATTTTAAAACTTTGATTATACGCTAATTAAAAGTAGATATATTTTAATTTAAAAAAGTACATATTAACAAGACTAATATTGTATAAATGTACCTAAATCAATAAGTGTAGATACTTCATATTGAGTAACAAATATTTACGATACAATTGAAACTAATTTTAAAAATAAGAAGCTTACTGGATTTGTTACACAATTTGTCACAGGAGGCATTGTTAGCTGCTGTTGTAGCTGTGGTGGTGGTGGTGGTGGTGGTTGTTGTAGCGATAGTGATGGAGGTGGTTGTTGTGGGGGCGGAAGTTGTTGTTTGAAAGTTTCAACTTTTCCGATATTATACTGATTACATTGACTATTGCTACCTTTAAAATAAAAAATTAATAGTTTATTAGTAAGTATTAAAATTAGATTAAATCATCATTATTGTCTTGCATATAACAAGTATATTTACTAATTTGGGTTCAAATTATAGACTAAAAATAAAATAAGGTGTATTAAACAATTTTTAAAGTATTGAATTATTTTACTCAATTTTAAATACTCAGTTATCACATTATAATCAACCTTATATATTTAAGTCTTAGATCTTAGACTATAATTGCAACCAAACAAATATGTAGTTGGTGACTTCACATACCGCAAAGTGATTTCACACTAACTAGCAACAGCTATTGGCGTTTCATTTAAAAACAAATAATTTTACTTAACATAAGACTTTTTATTATTAAAATACTTATCATTTGTATTCATTTAATGATAAAATTAAAGCAAAAATGTTCACACTATTTGTGTTTATAGATTACTAAGATATTTTGGTGTTTATATTAGCTACATGTGGAGTCACTAACCACGTGTTTAGCTATAACTCTGGTTTTGTTCTACAAATACAATCGCCTAGCCTATCTAGCTATTAATTTCCAAGCTTATTTAAGGATCAATTTTTTAATTAAATTATTAGGAGAAAATGAGATCGCTTTATAATTTTCTTCAATAATTAAGGTAAGATGTATAAACAATAATTCTTAAGTTTTTAATTATTTTTTTTATTTATTCCAATATTATACGTGGAATAGGGTGGATTGACATCTACGGATAATCTGCAAAATTAAAATTCAAATAAAAATGTTATAGTTACATATTATATGTAATAGTAAAAAAATTAAATCATGTAATTTAAAATAGTATTTCAGGAAGATTACGGATAATCGAGAGTACACTGTATTGGTTTTAAATAAGTCACTTACGTCAACTATAACACGAATAAAATTTATGAATATTAATTATTTAAAATTGAAAGAAGAATCAAGAATAGTCACATTTTATTTATCGCCGTAACAATATTTGTATAGGAATAATATATTATATTTTTTAAGTCAACAAACTGTATGTAAGAAATAATAAAATAAAATATTAAATTCATATTTTGAATATTAAGCTTGCCACTAATAATGCTTAAAAAAATCTAAAAAAATACTGAGATGTATTATTTCAAATATTACCAACCATACACAATAAAACCAAAAATAATTAAGTAGGTATCTAAATCTTTACTACCAAAACATTAAAGTTTTTAGTCTTCTACTTTTAGTATATTATACAACAATATTTTGAATCAGTCAATAAAATGACAGTGCTTAAATAACACTAACACTTTACCCAATTTGACAAGTATTTCCTAACTTTCTAAAACATATTTTGTGGTAAATTTGAAGTGTTTTAAAAAATCCATTTATTTAAGTCTAAAATAATGATTTAGTTAATTCAAATAGGTATTACTTTGAAAAACAATATAAATTTATGCATAGTAATCTAAATAAAATCATAAAAAAAAAAAAAAAAAAAAAACTGTTTATACTTATAATACTTTAATATGTAGATATATCCAAATTATAATAAGCAAAATATTCTTGAAAATATTATAATCCATAAATTCAATATATAAGTAACATATTACTTATAATTTAAATATCTACACGTACCTAATCAATTCAACATAATATATTGTACTTTTAATGCAGTATTTAGAATCTTATATAAGAATTAGAAATAATTTCTGGTTGATTACAAATATTTTGCACGTGACAAGTACATATCTGGCAACTCAATTGATAAGAAACTTTGGATATTGAGATTTGTTTCATAATTGATCAGAGCTTGAAAGTTCATGAATCAAATATAATTGCTATTAGGTTGTATTATAAGTGACATACACATTTTTTTAAGGTGCCAAAATCAAGTAGGTAATATGAAATTTTATTTTGTTTATAACGCATATTTTGAATAATTGACATAGTTGTTCATGTGTTTTTATGAAAATTTGCTAAGAACAAAAGAACAAATTATACAAAAATGGACACAACTTTATTAAGCTATACAAATTGTAACATGAATAATAAGGTCTGAGAAACCTGCAGAAGTTTTTAATCCAGTAGTTAGCAATAAATAGTTATAAATGGTTATCAAAAATAAACCATAACACTCCCATCATTGAGGGATATCATGGAATCAGGCGCGTAGCCAGGGGGGAGGGTGTTACAGGTATAGTAACAACCCTTCTCAGCCATGGTATACTATTATCAAGATAAAGATGCATCATTTATCTTAAATTGATATATGATAAATGTGAAAAATTTAAATATACATTAAGTAATCAATTTTGTGTGTATAATTTTGAATAACACCCCCCCCCGCATCTTAAAAATATTTAGCTACGCACCTGCATGGAATACTTCTTAAAAAGGTTGAAATGCAGACACTCTATTGTGGATATAAAAAAGTAATAGTTAATTGATATTTAAAACTAGTTAGGTCTATTGTTATGATGTGTGTAGTAGGTAGGTATTATAAATCTAGTAATTTATTGAGTTTAAAAGTCAATATGTACAATCTAAAAAATTAGGTATCTACATCATATTATTAGGTATGCAATAATCATTATGATAATAACAATACAAAAGAAAAATGTGAATATTATCAAAAACAAAATGCTCTAAAACTTAATGAATTAAAATGATTAATTGATGCATATAATATTTTATACTTAGGAGTTATTATTGCATAGTTAATTTAATGTTTTTTATTGCATAGGTATTTAAGCAAATCGAAGGTTATATAGTCCTAACTAACAATCCCCAACGATTAAACTGACAAGAAACAAAAATATTGCAGTCTTTATAACACAAAAAAAATGCTCTAGTTGTAGATTTGATGTGGTCACGACACTACACGGGAGTGGCGTCTGTCCCTAGGGGTCAAAAAAATAAAAATAAGTAACAAAAATCGATTTTCCATACTTGAACTTCTTGTGTTGTACATGGTCTATTTTTCACAACGATATTATAAACGACGATCTTGCGAATAGTCTGAGTAGAACACTCGTTCCTGAAGATTGGAAACGCCGAGGTCTCGGTCGGATTGAACAATATAATATACTCTAGACACTACTCCTATAAGATAAGCTATGAATGGACCGTAGGCGTCTTGAGTACTTGAACGTTGAATTGTATCAACAACGGTCCTTATCCACTTGTTCAAAGGACAGGATTTCTGAATTCCAAACTCCGATAGTGACAATATTTGGTAGCCTACTAACTAGTAAAATAGTAAGTAACACAGTCCACAGATAGTACTACAATAGAACTATTCGCCTGTTTTATGCGCAGTACAGTAAGTAGTAAGCACTAAGCAATGCTGTAGTGCAATAGCAATTTTGCGTGTAACAAATAAAATATAAATTACGAGTTACGACCGAGAAGTAAACAAAAAAATTGAAAATAAAGATCAACAATCTAACCTCTAGTATCACGAGACCGCGTTTGGTAATTTCGGTAGATACCATACATGTTTTTTTTATATCATCGTTGGTAGGATTGGTATGATCGCCTGTCACTGTGCGTTGTAACCATGGTTAATAAAAGAGTAACCGCAACCTTATAGGAGATAAGGACATCTGGGACACTCACAGATGTATAAAAGTACTAAGTAATATAAATATTTTTATACATTTGTGGGGACACTTTCCTATTTAACAATTTAGTAATCGATTGCTTAAGGAGGATATTTTAGTTGTTTTTCGGCGATATTTTATTTTATGGGGCGCTTCAAACAGAATTTTATTAGGTTATGTAAAAAATTTAAATTTAGCGACAAACGAAAAACAATTTCACAACAAATTATAATTATTGTAATTGAAACCAGAAATATTATATATTCATATAAAATATCCTTATATATGTATTTATATATAAAATAACAGGCTTTTATTATGTACCCATTTTGTTATGACGCTATTAAAATTTTTTTTCACAGAATTGTTCCAAATACCTCCTTAAGTGTCAACACGTCGCCTGATTTTAAAAATTTTGATTTTAAAAGGTTGAAATCGGTAAAAAAAAATTATAAAATAAGTCAGGTTGTTTTATAAAACCATATAAAAAAATAAAATAAAATAAATTAATTTAATAAGTCAGATTGTATTGTATTAACCACGAGATGGCACATTATTGTACTTTATCCACCATCGTAAAAAACTACGGTAGTAAATTTTCCTGAATGTAAACCCTCCCCGGTCAACATTATGGGTGAAAATTGAAAATTGTTCAAAATTCAAAGTTGCAATAAATATAATTTTTTCAAGTCACTTCTAATTTGGATAAGGTTATGGGTAGGACTGTATCGCGGGTCCGAACTGTAACTTGTAAGGTTTATAGATAATAAAGGTTGCCTCAAAGTCTTGGTGTAAATATTGCCTACCTACCCTCCGCAGTTCCTACACACCGTGTGACGTCATTGTCGAACTGATTCTATGTCTGCAGGAGTGCAGTTGTACATATAGTTTATATTTAGTTTACATAATATATTAGTGTTTTACTTTCTATAGACAATTTATTTATTATTTGAACTTTATTTATTTAACAAAACAGAACAGGGAAATAGGTATTTATTATTAAAATTGTGAAGTATTTAATAATATAGGTAATAGGAAATAGATAACTACTTAAAAAATACATAAGTACCTAATACAAATATATAATAAAAATAAGTGTTTCCAGGAAAAAAAAAATAATCAAAAATGAATCATTATAAAGGCACTTCACTCATAATCTAAAATACAAATATGTTCAAACAATATACCTATTATACATAATACAAAATTTATTTAAGTGATTTGAACATATATAGGTAGGTACATACATAATTAAGTTATTTTTTTTTAAATTTATTTAGTCTTTGTAACCTCATTTTAGATTTTTTATTTTTTATGTAGAAATTAAATTTTGATTAAAATACTCCATACGTATGATTATTCTCTGTTTTATATAAGTTTGAATTAGAATTTTATATTTTTCTTCTGTTGTTACTCGATTATACATTTTATTTGTAAATCGTTTTACAATATATACATACATACAAACGAATATTTCAAAATGCTTATAAATAGCCTTAAAATAAGCAAAATATTTTGAAAATTAAATTTTGCCAAGAAAATGCCAATCTTAATAAATGAGGAAATTTTCTAGTATCCACGACTTTTATTTTATGAATAATAACAAATATTTAAAAACGTTTGAGGATAAATCGTTATCATTACACGATTTCGTAAAAATTTAAAATTTACATGTCCATATAACATTTTTTCCTTTTATGACGCTTGAGTTTTCTCTTATACCTATTAAAAGAAAAATTTATGGAAAAATTAGTGTTGAATTTTTAACCTTAGATATAAATATTAAAAATTTTATGAATTTTCAACTACAAAATTGCTTGCAAATTTTTGCAAGTTTGACATTTTACTTTTGATTTGTTTCTTACTTTTGAATCTTTAATGCAACAAGGATATTCAATTTGCAATCGGAAGACACCCCTGAAGTTTTAAACTAAATCATTATTTCGACAAGTTATGGTGTACTAAGTCACAAACACCACCTAACCATCTTTCATAACTGAATAAATACTCAATGGTTTGTACCGTGTTTGTCGTTATTCTCTTTGTCGTGTTATAACCATTGACCTTATATCGCAGACTGAACAATAATGCTGTTTGTTCTACCACAACATGACTGATTATTCTGTGCTTGTACTTTTCAGGTATTTGGTGTTAACACAACTACTGAACCACATCCTGCCATCATGCGTGACATTATCATATCATCGTTATCGTTGTCGGAGTCTACTACACTGCTATTAATATTATTTTAACATTAAAAATCAATCGTTGAATCTTTATTGTTTATTAATATTAATAATAATCTCTCTCATTTATCCCAATTTTTTATGCGTGCCATTTGTTATTAAATAACAAATCTTGTTTTGTTACGAATTGCGGTTTTATATTTTACCTCCATCACACTGTAAATAAGGATGCCAAATTTCCTATGTTCCATAAATATTATTTCGAGTGAATCACAATTATAGATCATAAGCAGTAGCGGCTCGTGAGTTAATATTCTGGGGAGACTTAAAATTATTTAACATAAACTACGTATAACAACGAATAAGAAAAACCCTGTTATTGAAAATCTAATAATATTATAGTATTACATATTTAGTTAATATTTTTAAGTTTAATTTGATTTTTTTGTTCGTAAGTTAAAGTATTAAAACCACTAGTTAATAATATGTCTATTATATTGTCTTTTTGCATTTTTAAAATAATTAGAAATATAACAAATATCAAATAGAAGATAGTATAAAACCCTGTAGTAAACGTGTTATAGTTATAAATTATAAAAATGCATTAAATTATGACAGCGACTAAGAACGGCGCGCGGTACGGCAATTATTGTAGTGAACCCAGTCTCAATAGAGTCTATAATACGCAGCTTATTCTCCCTGCCCCCTCCGGCCCTCCATCAAACCGGCCGTACCATTTTACATGTTATGATTGAGACTGTCGGGCGGCAGTTTCACTGTAACGGCGACCGTCACCGTCATCGATAAAACTAAAATAGCATTTCTATTAAAATAACTATTTAAAGGTTTTAGACTTGGTTGCTTTCAATTTATAATAATAAACAAAGAAAACGATATAAATTATATAATATTATATTTTCAATTCGAATAAAAATATTTTTATGCATTATTATTTTAATTAATTATTATTTACAAGTAACTGGGTTTTTTTAAGGGGGAGACTCAGTCTCAAAGTCTCCCCTGACGAGCCGCCCCTGATCATAAGTAAATGATATGCTCAATGTCGATAGGCTATTTTGTTTTAGCCGATACTGCATTTAGTTAGTTGAATTTTCAAACTGTACCAATTGAAAAACGATTTAATGTTTCTGTTCAATATTGCTAAAATTGACGTACTAAGTGTAGGTATGTTCAAACATAAGTAGTTATTATTGTTATAAGTTAAGCCTATGTAGAATTGTAGACTGTATCAAACTCACCCTTTAGGCGTAAAAAATTATTTTTTATAAATTTTTATTTGAGACCTAAGACCTGTTGATGTATAAATTTAAAAAATCGATCACCGGGGAAGCACAGTTAAACACATTAAAAATAATTACACATGTTTTGATTTAAAACATTTCTTTAATGATAAAAGAGAGTTCAATTTTGAAATGGGATTCAGCGTGGCGTCCTGGGATATGTATATGGTGATTGGAATTAACAGGTAATAAAAAGGTCAAATTATAATTAAATTACTTATTAGTTATTATAAGCCTAAGTAAATAGTAAACGCGAATATTTTAATCTGCAAAATGTGTAAAATAATACGCTAAAATAATACAAAAATAACAAAGCATGATTAAGCTATACAGTCTGTTAAATAAAATACAAAAATCATTGCTAACAATGCTAATTATAGTTAAACATAAATAATGTGATAATTTATTATGTAATGTATCATGGCTTAAATATAATATATTTAAGCTTCATGGCTTAAATGTAATGTAATAGGTACATAAAATTGTGCCGGTATAGTATACTATCGGTATCTATAAAACTGTTGACCAAGTATTTTCATGAATATTTAATTATTTAATAAATTGATCAAAACTTAGAATTTTTAGAAGATAACGAGAAATTTTTATCCTCTTGGGTAATGTTTCTTAAAAATAAAAACAATTTGGACCTAGTTAAGATATATTTCTATAATGTACAGCTTAAAAATTGGATCCGTTACTTAGCAAATTTTTTTTTTTATTATTATTAAAAATAAAACATAAAAATATTACTATAAGCAAATAGATTAACAATATTATAGTGACTTTGAAGACTTGTGAATGGAAGCTATCCAGTGATAGGACCCTTTTTACAAATTTTAACTACTTTTTTTAAAACTTTATTTTAGAAACAAACAATCTGTAGTATTTAATTTACAATTGACCTGTATGCTGATATATATAAAATGCATTTTTTTTATACAAACGCATGATAAATAAGCTTCCTATCGGTGATGCTTTTTATTGAACTATTTAAAAATTAGATTTTTTACAAACTAGGTACACACCGTTCTTACGAATATACTTAAATATCTATGTATTTATCATGTGAGAATTCACTATTTTTAATAAAACTAAATATTGCACCAACATTTTTATACGTTTAAACTGCTTAATAGTTTACAAATAAAATAACGGTTCTCTTATAAGTTTATATCACCACATATGGTCATAATCATAGTCAAAGTCATATAATTATAGTATACACTAAATATTTAAATATATACTTATTATTTATTCTTTATTTGTTTTAAAAGTTCATAATTTATTGATAGCATTGTGAAAAATATATCAAGTCACACATTTATTTTTACTTAATAATAATAATAAATAATTTTTAGAAGTATAGGTTATACCATTGATTTTAGAACAGATATATCTATATGGTAATACTAATGTAAAATCGAAACAAAAACTTGGAAAAATATTTTTATTTTTTTACTTATATATAAAAAATGTCTAAGATCATTAATTCCACAATTGTAATTTGATTTGATTCAATTTTCCCTTGTTGATTTGACTTCAGAAAATGATTCAATTACCCTAATAGTTCAAGATTAATGGAATCAAGGACAAAATTACTTATTGTTTACAATAGAGTGGAATATTATACGCGTATATAGGTAACTAAATAGTAAATATTAAGTATCTTTGTGAATTTCGACAAAACATTTAAAGTTTATAAGATGAGACGAATACCTTACAATAATATTAAAACATATCATTTTTCGTCTTAGAAAAGTAGATTTTTAACTTATTTAATATTTCCATAGCGTCAATACTGAATTCGACAAAACGACAGTTTGTCTTTTTAAAAGGAACACGTTGTGTAATTCATGTGTACGTACGGCACCTGTATACGTATATAATAATATATGCAAAGCGTATTTTGATTGTTATGGTCCACCGCGAGAGTGCGATGCAGGGGTTAAGAAGACGCCTTTGGGAAAACTTAATATACAATACCGCCAAATCGCATGTATGCCCTATAATATTGTTATTATGTGGGTAAAGTTGCGAATGTATATAGTATGCCGCGATGTATATTACACGATTACATAGGCATGGCGTGCAGCAATGAGTAGGTACATAAATTTACGACGAATTTTGAGGAAGATCTTTGAGATATTACAATACTATTTGTATACCACCTCTGAGATTGTATGATCTATTAGCGGGCAGAGTATGTTATTGACTCGGTATAGATATCGCGATTGTATACGCCGTGCACTTGTGCGGAATATTACTTAGAATTGTCACAAAATGTAAAAATATAACAATAGTTTGATTAAACGAATACGAAAAAAAAATGTGATTATAAAAATATCATAAAACCGAATGAAAACCCGATCGACTTAGACCTCGGGGTGTTTCCAGATGGCCTAGTTGGGATAATTTAAAGTTATATTTTAATTCTTTCTATATAGTTATAAATTTTCAGGTTTTATCTGTTTGAATGACAAAAGCATATATATATATATATAGCATTGAAATTCTCATAAAAAATTCTGTTTCGTAGTATGGAATTAAAAGACTTGTAAGATGACACAATGTCATTAAAATAAGTGAAACTTAAGAAAATATATCGTTAAAAAATGTTAAAAAAAACAACTTAATTAATAATAAAAATATCGCTTTCTAGTTTATAATGGGTACTAAAATTATGTAAACTCTATGTTCTTGTATGTAGTAATCGGTAACTAATTATGTCCAGGAATGTTTTGTAAATTTTTGGGGGATTAGTAGCTAGGTATACTAATTATTATTATATTAATTTTTTTTTTTATTTAATAAGTACAACACACGACGCCGATTGGATATCGGAATTCAAGTTATGTTACAGGAAAATCGTCTATACATTTCAATATTCGTATAGATATATTTACAATATCAAATTTTTGCTTATTTTTATTCAATAGTACAATAGTACCTAGGTTATTATAATAATATGTATCATATTACAATATTTATTTGTAAGATTCGATTTTTTTTTTTTCAAATTCTATAATTACAATAATATTGTATTACAACAATACACCATTCTATATTGAAATTTGACTTTATACGTGTTATCATTACTATTATTACAATATCAAGATTTATTGTTCGCGTCTTTGCGTCGTTCCCAGCTGCTGCAGTAGGCGGGCTCGAGCGTTCGCGAAATCAGATATATAATATTATACTATGCTATAATACGCCATGTCCCGTGGTCCCAAAACGCCACCGACATCGACAGGCTTTAAATTGATATATGTGTATTACGATGCGACCGTATAATAATATTATTATGCTATTCTGTTATTATTATTAGATATTTACCCACTATGAAACACGGAGAGAAAGACTAATTAATAATAAACTAATAACTTAAAAATAATAATAAAAAAAAAAACACAACTGACGAATAATGAATCTATCGACAAAAAAAAAAATTATTTATTTTTTATTTGATATTATATTATCTTGATATTTTCATCTACTTATGATTTAACGGGCCAAAATGAAAAAAAAATATATATTTCTTTGGTATTTTAATCTTAAACATATAATTGATTGGTTCTGATGATATCAAATATTTTAATTCCTTTTTTTTTAAATACGTAGATGTACGCTAAGTATATTATTATGATAATATACGTATATTTAAATAAATTATTAAATTATATCTGTTTAGAGATGATGAACAAGCGACGTTTGGCTTAACTAGATCACACGCCAAGCCGTAGTGAGGAAAATTTCCCAAAGTATTTATATTGCACGTGCTAAAAAGTTGATCGTATCAAAATTTAACTCGAGAAAAATAAATATAAATATTTTAAAACGAATTATTGAAGTGAATAATGTAACAATAATGTGCATTATTCATTGAAAGTTAGTTTTAAAATAATTTTCTTTCTATTCTTGATTTTTCTTTTCAAACTCTTTTTTTTTAATAAAAATATATAATAATTTAATACATCTATAAGTTTACAACAACTTGGTTTAAGCAAACTGCTCATAATGCCGGTTATCAAAAGACACAGTTTTTTTTTAATTTTAAATAAAAAAATGAATAATCTGATATGAGAATATCACTGATTTTGATTACTATGTGTGCAGCTATAGTGAAAGGTTATTTGCATGGAATGCAATAATAATTGTTTCTGATTTAAATTTTTTATACAAATATCATATTAACATAATCACAATAAAAAATTATTATGTATAATATAATATTAAATTGATTGGCCGGCGCAACGTATAGGCAATTCGGGTACATGTAAGCGTAGGAATTGACCGTAAACGATCAAAGTGGTTTCCTTTGGTGTAAAAATATAATAATGTGTTTTTAAACGTGAATATTAGTTTAATATGACGAGATAAATATACTTGTTTCAGTAGCACTAACTATAGATTTGGAAGTGGTAATTCATAAAATTATCACACAATTACATAAATACATTATACATATTATTCATTAATTTAGGGCCCGGAACTTAATGCATTAGCATATTTTTTTTATAATGCTCACATTTAATGCTCGTCTATACAGAAATGTGATTCATGAAGTATAGAATTTAATGGTACAATTTTTATTTTGAATTTTTAGAGAATTTTATGTTTTACGGTCATGTTTTAGTATTTTTGGTGCATTTTATTTATTTTTGTACTTTTTTTTTTACATAAATTTGCATTTTTCTTATTAAAAGTTACATTTTAATGTAACACATGCAGTTTCCATTAGCTTGTCGATTATCAACGTGCATTATTATTTTTTTTTTGTCGCGATCTACGATATTCAATAATTTGTAGTATTTTTTAATATATATAGTTTTATTTAGTTAAATAAAAATAATTTTATAATAAATAAAAGAATAATAATTTAATATAATAATTTAAATATTTTAATTTTTGTAATATCTATTTATCAATTTTTACCGTAAAATATACATTTTCAATATAATTTTTTCGTGTCATTTTTTAACATTTTTATGTCATTTTATGTTTTTTTTTTTTATATATTTTTTGATCATCAAGTTCCGGGCCCTATTCATAATAATATTCACTTTTAAATTAATTTAAATGCTTTAAGTTTTTTTTTAAAAATGTTTTAATTATAATTTATTATAAATGTGAGTCGATATCGACAGTATTTTAAGAGTATTGAAAAATTAGTGTAAAATCAAATTAAGAGTTGAAAGGCCAATTAGGTAAATCATTATTCTGTTATAAAATTTAATTTAATTCAATTGAATCTGAGGTATGATTGTTGTCAAAAGTGTCCATATTACCAACTTAAATAATTATTCGACTGAAAACTCTAATTATTTTTAAAATTTTAAATACGTTAAATAATATATTGTGTACGACGAAAGGTCTTAAATGTCGACTATAAAACAATTGTTTGATTTATCTATGTGTCTATTACAATTATAATTTTAAAAAAATGGGTGTATTATTAATCTATTGTTATAATATATTATCCATTATAGCTATGCATTAGTAATATTTAGTATTATTTTCCAAAAATGATAATATTATACAGTGAGGTTATGGATTAATAAAAATAAATGGAAGACTTAATGGTAGGCAAGAAAAAAACGAATTGATTTTTGAACGCTCAGAAGATCTATAAAAAAACGTCTAAAGAAAACCTCACGAATGGCGTTTATTAAATGTCGGAATTTATGTACACTAAAGTGCCAACAAATCACTAAAAAAATAATATCCCAAGAGGATTATATTGCATGTAACATAAACATATCTTCCGAATACATATATATATATATACAAAGATCCAAAGAGGTACATTTAAAATGCTATATACATTCATATTATCTGAATTTCGGTCATGTTGAAAAACAAAAAGTTTTTGTTCAGTCCAAAACACTTATTAAAAGTTATAAAGCTATTTTTTCGTAAAAGATTTTGATATTTTCTATATATATATATTTTCATTACAGTCATTTTTAGATTTTTACTAACTTAGCAGCAGCCGGCCAGTTATATAATTTTCACCATCATAATTTTAAACGGAATACTTTTGAAAAAAAAAATTGTAGTGTAATATGTATAGTGTATTTGAAACGTTGGATCAATAGTTTTTTTTTATTTATAGGAATTTCAAGTTTAGATAAGGGAAGTGAAAAGTGTACGATACATTTCACGGTATTTTACACTAGTCTAAACTTTAAAAGCTCATAAATACATTTTTTCAATCTTACGAAAATTGACAGAGTATGTTAAATTTTAGTTTGTTTTGTATAATATACGTTATACATTAAACCATACATATAGTTGTAATATTATGACGTGTATAGGTGCATGGCGTGCATATATTGTTGTGACGCAGTAACGACGGCTTGGAGAGGTATCGCACGTTTAATTTCCGCATTAACGTAATAATAACAATACAACATTATACGTTTTATGCGAACCCGAAGAGCACTTTGAAATTATTACTTTTACAGCGACGATGTATTATTGATCACAAGGGAACCCTTCAAAGCAATATTTATAATTTACTCACATTTAATAATTTAAAACGATGACGTGTATATAGATGTCATTAGTGGCTAAAAGCTTTTCAATGCTTCGTTGGTTTCTGTTCACGCCTTGATTATAATGAGTATATAAGTAAAATACGTATATAACAACACCGCGAGAATAAGATTATAAACTGGTGCGCGAGTAACTTCGACAGTGACTCACCTGAACAATATGTGCATCCATTTCGATTGAATATACTATATAGTGGCTGCAGGTTCAGTCTTATTATTAAATTGTCCTCTTTTCAGTGCTTAGCCATTCTTTAAAAATGTTGGTCGATACTTCAACATCACACAACCTATATTCAATTTATACCAGTTTTCTTTGAATTGTCTATATCTCAAGCCTTCATTTTCTACCCGCATCTAGCCGTCTTTATCTCAGCCTGACACCTGTACTTTTCCCTTGAGGTACCTAACCATTATTAAAAACCTGCTCTTAGTGGTTCATTTTATTTTCAACACACACTATATAGACAAACCACTGAGTCCTTTAGTCTTCAATAAAGATAGTTGCCTCATATTCATCAACTTATATAGTCATATTATATCTCCTTTATAAACATACTGAAGTTTTATTAAGTATTGTTTCACAGATATTTCACCAAATTTTATATTTTAAATTATTCAAATTCCTTTTGTTTATGCTCGACGTTGTTTGCAGTCCACACACACATACATTAGAGTATGTCTTATTACAATAATAAATATAGTCTATTTTTTGTTTTTTATACAACATTTTAGTATTAAAGAATTTTGTTGACACATAAAATGTTTTCTCAGATTTATTTAATCAAATGTTTACGTATTTCTTATTTCTTACTCTTATTATTCATTTTTTAATACTTAGAATTGTGGCAAAATATTTTTACTATTTTCAATCATAATTCTTGTCATATTTTTGTTCTTTCATAGCTGTTGATAAATTTTATTATTTTGATTTAAATAATTGCATTGCTCCACTATTTTACCTTTCTGGCTTTAGTTTTCAGTATCATTGCTGCATTTTTTATGTCGTTCAGTGTCTCACCCAGAATGTATCGTTATCCATGCGAAGCCGATAATTTACGTGCTATGATTAATTGATAGTTTGTTGTAAATATCTTCTACATCACATACAGGATTTTTTAGAGGAGGTTTGAACAATTTATGCTTACATATTTTAAATTTCGATGAACTGGGAAAAAGAGTTACTTCATTTCGAACATCAATTATTGTAAAATAATTATTAAATTGTTTATTTTAAGTTATCAAGGAGAACGTGTTCAGTTTGGTTTTATTTTATACCCAAGTCATTATTTGCTTAACCACGTCTAAATAAAATAGCATTATACAGCGGCGTTTGAAATCCCTATAGCCTTGGTAGATAAAAAAAAATCCCGGTATAAAAATGAATACAATTAGTATGTTTAAATTATAGCAGTGGCAAAACAATAACAAATATATATTTTTATTATGCATAATAATTCAATAATATTTTAAAATATGATTATTTCAGAAATAATAAAAAAAATACGTAAATAAATTAATCAATGACACAAATAAATGAGAAAAAAGTATACAGTTATCCAAATAATAAAATACCATGTGTTTGTGTTGTTATACTCGGGGTATAGCAATACTTAGGGGTGTTGGATGAACGATAATAATTGTTATAATTGCAGGGTGTTAATAATGCGTATTAATATTTTTCCAATAAAATAATGACACGCAATTTTATGGATTTGTATGTTATAGTCATTATTGTTAATCAACTTCGGAAAACTAATAAATAGTACCAGCAGCTGTTTGGGTAATTAATAATTAACCACACACCTATAAATAATTACTGAAATTATGTTCTTTTTACAGTCTTATTTAAACATAACTTGATAATTTAACTGAATAGATTTAAAAATTTAAAAATCACGTGAGTATGATATTAGAAATGAATAGTAGATATATGTATATTATTACGATAATAATGGGCCTGATAACAGTGGTAAAAAAATGTGTGTTAGCATCAAGGGCCGAGAAATGCACGCCGGAGAATAAAAATTGTATTACGTTGTTACTCGCGCTGGTAAAGAATATTGGATTCTGATATAATATATAAATATATATAATGTACCACCCACTCGGCGTTTGTCTTCTAAAATTCAATTACACTATAAACTTGGAAAAAGAAAAAATTATTACACCTTTTGAACCGTAAAAATATAATATATTATTTACATTCACAAAGATTTTTTTTATGAGTTTACGCCGTTTATTAAATCGCTGTTGTTATCGACCGTCGTATCGCGGGCATGAGCGGTTAATCCATTATGCAACAGGTATTAATGTATACGCCCGCGTGTTAATATATAATATATTAATATAAATATTATGTATAAATATGATATAAGCGTGTGAATGTGTGATGTGTGCTCGGTCGCTAGAAAAACGCAATAAATAATACTTTTTTTGCTGAAAAAAAAATGACGTGTTATATACACCTACACATCTAATAGGGTGCATTATTTACGCGAATATAGAAGAACGTAAGTGACGACCAACCATGAAAATATGACGCACAAGGTAATTCGGGCTGCGTGTAAAGCTTATAGTGAAAACTAACATTTTATGATAAACCATCTCTATATAAATTCACCGCCAACGCCACTTGAAAGTTAGGTCATCGTGGTGCGCTCATAAACAAGTATATAAACACGTCATACTTAACTATTAATATTTAAATTTAAAATTGTTTGTTTGACAACTATAATATCTACCACGTTGTTTGTACAACACTACAAAAGTACCTAACCAGAATTAAAGTATTTAAGGAACGTTAAACAAAACTGTGTCAAGACGTGAGACGAACAATGAAAATCAATAACTTATCTACCTTTATATTAGGTAGCCTGTAATAAACATAATATTATGGTTCTAAAAATTTTTCGGTAGTCGTTAGGGCGAATTTTATAATTTTAACCAAAAATGTTAATGGTCTGTTTGAACGACCATAATATTTATACCGTTTGGACGAATAAAATTATTTTTACCTGCGTGAGCGATATGAATTTTGATGAGCATATGGTTTTATTTTATTAAATTATTTATTTATATTTTTTAATATTATAATAATATATGTTACTTTGTAGCAATATAAATATTATATGTATAAATCAATAATTTATCTATAGACTTATATTCATATTTATTCATACTGCAAAAGGTAATTTTGTGGAATAAACCCTCTCTAAAATGGCATATAAGTAACCACATTTTGGATCGATTTACCCAAACGGTCTTGTCCAACAAAATACGTGATATAATATGCCGAGTTACTGTCTTTTCTGCCGAAATTGGTAGGCATAAAGCGTAATAACGAAGATCATATTCATAATGAATAATAGGATAATATCATAAACTGGAATAATTGAACGTTTTAATTTAAATTATTTTATAATTCAAATAATCGAAACGTACATCGTTAACCATTTTTAAATTGTTTAATTCCGTAACCGTTAGTGAATTAAAGAAACATCCTGCATACATACGAATCGAGTTCGACTTAAATTTGTATTGTTATAATATTCTTTATATATATATATATAGGTATTTATATTTTTTTCAAGAATAAATTATTTAAATTAAATTAAATATATTTAAAATATAATTATTTGCATTCGCAAAAAAATATTATAATGTTATTATAAATGTATACTGTACAGCATAATGGGCATTTTGAGAGTAGTAATTATTAGCACTACAATATTATGACAATATTCTAATCGCATAGCTTAGATTTTTATGATATTTGTGCATGTACATTTATAGCAACAATAGAAATTTAAAAACGATTCAAGAGCATTATTCATTCACGTCTTTCAATACCTACCGTGGGAAACAACACCCAGGCCTAAGACGTTTCTGCAGGTTTACAATACTGTACTATTCTTATGATGCATGTATAATAGAGTGTAAATAGCATACGATTTATAATAGTATACATTATTTATTTGAAATAAATCCGAATCACTTTACTAAACTCAAGTAACTTTGCCCAGGTGGGCGGATTAGGTGACACGTTTTAATTACCATGTCTCAATTAGCCGACTGTCGCACTATGCCATTTATAAATTTATTAATTCACAGAACTATAAATAACCATTGACGGGTAACATAAACAACATTCGTGGTACGTATTGTTTCTGTGATTTATTCTGTACAGATAAAAAATTACACACAATATCATTACCCGAGAGAAAAATTATTCGGACATTATACTCGTAGTATGCAAATGTTATCAATTAAGTATAAATGTATAATAATATCATAATAATTGATTCGTCATTCAAAATATAAGAGTATCGACATCATAAGTACACAAATGCTTCAAAACGACTGAAAAATTCGAGAATAATCAGTATAGTTATTCAAGTATTATACAGAATTGACGATATCTGGAACGTTTCGGTGTGGGTATAATAATATCTCACTTTAAGGAACCAGTATATTTTTTTTACGCTAAGCTAAGTTGATAGGTCTACATATTATTATATACCTGATATTAAATTCTGTTTATATTTATTCAAAATAAACCTTTTTTTTCTATACCGAGAGTTTTCTGAACTAAGTTAATCTCGCTGAAGTAATGCACGAATGGCATTATAGTTTAAGTCCATAGAAAGTTGTGGACGTAAAATATATTCATAAATTCACTTCGTAGAAGTTGATACAGATATTCTATGTCTTTTGAGATTCTTTTTTTTTCTAAACGCTTTTATGTTCTTGATCGATTTTTTGCGACATCTCATACTTTCAATTAAGATAATGTGATATTATACACACAGATATTATGAATTATTTTAAAATAATATAAAAAATAAAATTTATGTAAAACCATTGAATTGTAAAGATAAAAAAATATTTTATAAAAAACAATACAATTGCCCTCGACATACTCAACAGCTGCATTTCAAACCCACGGTGGAAACGTATAATTTATTAAGTTTACTTAACGATAATATTTTTTATTCGATTCACGTACCAATATTTTATTATAGTTGTTTATACGTGATAGTTCTTATGTATCATACGGTGTTGACGAAATAACTGTTGATAAAAGGTTTGATCTAGTAATAACAGCATTAAAGTTCTGTTTGTTGTCAAATTATTATCATTGTTGACTGCATTTATTGATGTGGAAGATCGAACAAACGGATACTGACGTGACTATCCGACAACCTCGACAATAATATGAAATAAAGTGACAAGTAAATGGCTGCGTAAGTCACGATACTTATGAAATGTATCGCTACGACACCCGTCACACTATCAGCACGCAATAACTTATGCCCTCACTTCTATCATGTATTACAAATAACGATAAAATGTAAATATACATTAGCTGATTTAGCAGATACTTTCACCTTCAGTATTTCATTTTATAGTTGATTATTAATTCAAATTTTCTATTTTTTAGAAAACAAGTACCAAAGATCATATTTTAAAATATGACTTAATGCACATATAAAGTAATTGCATTTTAATTGTCATTCAAGGAGTGACTTTTTGTGATAAAACCACTATTTTTTAAACGAAAATTATTTTTTCTGTAACCTAACCTTACCTAACGAATATTCTATATTATTATGTACCCATTGCAATAACTATTAATTAACTGACGAGGACAAAATGTAGGTATGTGATATAGGTCGTATAAAATTTATATTGTCTTATGGTAAACTAGTAACTATTATACAATGGTGGTGGCTGGCATGTAGATTATAGCCCATATTATGGTCAAAGGATAATTTAAATTTTCATAAATTTTATCTAAAAATATTATACTGTTCGGTTGCACGCATCACTGCTCGTTAGTAATTAATTAGTTGTTATACGTTTATTGTATTCGTTAGTATATATTATTTGATTTCAAACAATAATATTACATTATTAGATATTTGTTTCATCAGCTAAGAATTTATATTAATAAAGCGTAGAGAAGTTAGACACGACAATTACGATAGCACGTACCCCATGTTTAGAAATCTCATAAATTCTTCGACTAGTTAAATTAAAAAATATTTGTATTTATGTTATATTATGCGCGCATATTAAAATAAACGTGAAAAAATATAACGAAGTAAATTTGTTATTTTCGCCGTCAAATTAAATAAAACTAGGAGTTATAACGAAAATACGTTTAACTATCAATAATGACGCGATCAATGAAGCTCTGCTACTAATCAGAAATTCTTCTTTTACTGTTAAAAATAATTATGACGATCATCGATTACTAGTTCCGTAAAAAGTGCGATTTGTAAACGTTCGCTGCTGCATACCACGAATACTGTTGATACTGAAAATCGCAATTTCAGGATATTTTATACACTACAATTTATCGACTAGTATAGCCACTCGACGACGGTGCTGTACTTACTCTAATAATACATGATGTGTATCACGTATGTAGTATGCGATGAGCATTATTCCATTGTTCTTGTAATTAACACACATGAATTTAGATTATAACTCAATAATCGAATTTTATGTTCATAAACACATGTACGCATAATGTACGTCGTACCGCACGCATATTATATCATAGTTAATACGGTATATTATATTATGTAGTCATAATGGGCCGAACATGAATCGAACCATCATACTCCGCAATCCGATTCAAGTACTCAGCGATATCATTAAGCATTTATTTTATCCAACAAACGTCAAATAGAAATGGGAACGTTAATGTTTTATGATGACATAATATATTAATACAATATAATATTACTATTAAATTATAAACGGGTGAAGTGAATAGCTGAAAGTTATTTTTTTTTCTGGGAAGACATACGCGTAAATATAATATAATATTACACTGCGTGCTTAAACTTCGTCGACGACGTTATCACAATTCGTAAAAAAAAATTATCACGCACGTTGTAATTATAAAATACGTTTTCACTTTTTTTTTTTATTATTATTATTGTTAATAACCTACTTTGAATCAATCGGCCTTGAAGTTCAAGTAGTTTTAAAATGAAAAATATTAATTCACTGTTTTGTTTTCTATGTAAAAGGCGACCTTTTGACGTCGAACAACGGTGATAATATAATAATGTGCTTATATTATGTAAAAAAAAGTTGAAATGAGCAATTACCAATTAAATTAAAAGTTTTAATTTT
This sequence comes from Aphis gossypii, assembly GCF_020184175.1. Lineage (NCBI taxonomy): Eukaryota > Metazoa > Arthropoda > Insecta > Hemiptera > Aphididae > Aphis > Aphis gossypii. The sequence continues at coordinate 81,949,204 of NC_065531.1, forward strand.
AATTTATGCCTGTAGTAAATTATTAGGTGCGTTGAAGTCTGCTTGTAAAAATGACGACAGTTAAAATGGACTTGAGATAATTGTTATTATCGAGTCAGCTATAAGTATATGCGTGCAGGTCGATCGCGTTAATAATGTTTTAGTTGTTTCGAATAACAAACTTCAATAACGATTGCAGTTAATCTGTAGTAAAATAATAATAGTAATAATAATAATCATTATTAACAACTAAAATTATTATTGTCATTCGTGTATGTATCGTAATATAGTTTTGCGAGCTTGTTAAAACTTATGTACGGCGCGTTCCGGAATCATATTATGTTCGCAGCAACATTGTTGCGCGATTTGCAATCATACTGTTTTATTCTCACTAAAGGCTTATACTTGTGTGGGTGTATGAATAAACAACAACTACATTATTAAATTGTCTACGGTTTACATGTTTTACAACAGCGTAAAACTCGTAAAACTACAAAACGGGTATAATAACGGATGACCGAGCGTTAGAAAATTCATCGTCAAGTCTAATGATAGTTAATCGATTTTATGGCGATTTTCTATGGCTTCCTTCCTATGTCAACACCTCAAATTTAATTTTAACTTTTAACTTAAAAATTTAACACTTACAAAGATAAACATTAATAACAATAAAAAAAGAACCCCGATCCGGATAGGAGGGCTTTAATTTGTAAACATTGTATTTATATTTTATAAGCAATAAATACACTTTGTCAATATACTTTATCTAAGATTAGCTTAGTAAAAGTAAAATTCAAAAATAAATTATGATAGTTATTTCGATGTTTTATTTAGTTTTTATTTATTTTTATTTTGTATGTATATCAATGTTTGAAAGATTTAAATTATTTTTTTAATCAGAAACCCGATAAAAACGTGTACTTTCATCAAAAAAAAAAAAAATTAAAATAAAAAATAAGAAAATAAAAAGTTTCTAAACAATTGAACCGTATGCTTGGTTAGTTAAGTATAATAAATTACAATATTTAATTTTAAAATTTATTCCGAAATTTGATTAGTAAAATATTCTGTTTTTATTTTCAAAATTTAACATTAATATAAATACGCAAGAATAACCACCACCCTAAATTAACGTAGAAATGATTTTACAGCAGGAGTATTTTGTCATTTGTTTTTATTTTGTGTTGTCGTAATCATAGTATAGTATTAAAAAATAACAGGAATCCTGTAGCATAATTTCATAAGACATGTTTTGATTTAAAACTTTACACACACGGAATAATTAAACAGGAAACACCGTTAGAACGTTTTCATAGCAAATGAAAAATTATAATCTACTGCAAATCGTACCTCATGATGAAAAATTAAGTCAGTTTTAATTAAAAAGTAAAAACTAACACGATTTAAATTCCAGCTAATATTTTGAATTTAATATGAAAACTGGTGTATAATAATATAATATTGTATATATCTAACACGGGCATGGAAAAAAAAATTAAGTTTAAAACTCCCCTTAAGGGTGAAATATAATCAAATTTAATATAAAAAAAACCCAACAACTTTCTAAAAAATATATTTGAGTATACCCGCCGACTTAAGTTTCAAATTCAATTGACCGATTAATAGTGGTCTCCGATTTCTTTGTAAGCTCCGACATACTCGTACACACACAAAAAAAAAAACGGTAATCTATATTCTCAATAACTTTTATATAATATATTATTACCTATCCATAATACGGCTAAATCCGTTATTACACATAAATATATAGGAATAAAAAATATATAAACATAAACCTTTATACGCTTACACTTACTCATGGTCGATGTTTTGTTTTACTTTATATGATTTTTTTATGATATATCATGGAGTACCCGCTTAGAGAAATATAATCGTCAATATGATACCAAAGTTCCGCGTGTACACTAGCTGAACTCTGAGTACAGTATACAGAGTGTACCACAGTGTTTTAGTAATATAGACAAATACGGAAAAATATCATACCTACGTAGATACATTGTATTGTATAAATATAATATATTAAATAGAACAAATTCGTAGTCGGTTTAAACCGAGTGCAACGTTTTAATAATACACTGCGACTTTATTAGATTTCGTCAGATCGACGTACGGTGTGTTTATCGACTGAGAATTCAGTGGCTCCGAATCCTCCGATTCAAAATATATCACAGTTATTGTAGTGCAGTTGACACATATGATCGATAAGGTCGTCTCCGTCGCTTTTACCGCGGTTTGAAAAAAAAATCGTAGACGACATCGCATTAAATGACTCCTCGTGTCCATTTACCGAAATGTCCTTCGAAGCCCGGTCGTCGTACTGCCTTAGTGATCTCGCGGTTGCTCGTATAGTGACGACGAATCTTCACGACGGCGGCCAACAAATTTGGATCCGCGGGCAGATCGTCCCGAGTGTCACAACTGTGACAGTGTGACATTTTATGTACCTGTCTCCGTGACCGCGCGGTTACGTTACTGGTAGCTGTCGATCTCTTACCGCAACTTTCGGCAGCTGTCGGTCGGAACGGCAAACCATGTTCGACAGAAGAGATTTATCACTATGGTCGATAGTGCGACACGAAGCTCGTGAACTTGATGTTTCTGGTCATAGTCTTTCTCCGCGCTGGTCGTATACATCGGATTCTATGATTTTATCTACAAACAGTCGAATCGCACTCGACGTCCGGATAGAGAAAAATATAAACCCGCGACAAACACTGGAATCATCGCCAATGACACTTGCGGCCGGCGTGGTTGGTTCAAACCTTTCTGTTATTTCAACCACTGTGACGATTTTGGTTTTTAGTTTATATTTACACAAGACTCGTCATCTCGTCGTCCGAAGAAATGTCTGAAGCCCAACTATACAAACCGATATCCAATCTCCCATCCACTCGGTCGTCGGAATTGTTGAAATAGCAGAAAGCCTGAAACCAACGACGCCGGCCGCAGGCGTCATTGGCGATTCTAGTGTTTGTCGCGGGTTCATCTATTTCTATAACCGAACGTTGAATGCAATCCGTCTGTTTGTAAATAAACGCATAGGACCCGAAGAACACGACCAGTGTGAGGAAGACTATAATCAGAAATACCAAGTTCATGAGTTGAACCTCTAGATGTTAAGTTACTGCTGTGGATTCTGCGGACGGCATGGTATAATAATATTAACTTAATGGCTTTGCGACTGATGGCATTATAAAAGTACTGAGAAAAGAATATAATTAACACACTCACACACAAAAAAAAAAAACAAATTGATACAATTACAATTCAAATACTATAGCCAAACAGTATAATTATTTATAAACGTTTTATAAAATAAAGCGATCTTTGACGTTGTTAAAGTTAACTTGAGTATCTATAATAAACGGTGCATATTTTGTATTACATGAACAGTTTTCCACTCAAAAAAACTAATAGTAATAAAATAAACGTTATCAACGGATAATATTATATCCTGAGAGACGAGAGTACAATGTATATACTTAAATTCTTTATATTTTATTATATTTTATCGTGTATAAACTTAAATTATATTTTAAAAGCAGTGAGTCAAAATTCTAAATAAATTGTTGCCTTTCAGGATTTCAACACAATTTTATAGAGGTACGTAATATAATTACACAACTAATTATATATTATGTCCAATCATTAGTTTTGAATAAACAAAAGAGCAATTCTATATTACAATTTATTTTATGATTTTCTCAGTATAGGTAGTTCGTATATTTTCAAACCACATAATGTTACGTTTTAGTTTTACATATTATATTCCAAGTATACAACGATAACCCGCATGTGCGCTACGAGTTTATGGTCTGTAAATGTTCTGTGACCGACACATATCGACGTTTTATGATTCTGAGTGAAGCGGAACTATTGGTTTTTTAATGACGTGTGTGCTTTTATTTTATATACGCTTAAAAAAAATACATTTTTTACCGTTAAAAATGTTAACACATTCAATGGGGAATCTCAAAAGATTGTAAATTGAACTAAATTATACTTTAAAAGAAATAATTCACGAAAAAAAATCAAAAAAACTTGAGAACACTTGAAGAAGTGTACGAAACTACTCACAGACGTCTACACAAAAAACAACTCGACCTATTTTAAGTAAAGTGATTTCTGTCTTGATTTATTTTCAATTGATATAGTACAAATTTAAAATATATATTAATTCTACAAGGCCGTCGTTCATTCAAACTTATATGAGCTGAATGGATCGATAACGTATTCCGATGTATCGTCGACAAGACAGCAGATTTTATTTTTTTATTCTTACACAAAAATCGCAAACGTATGCGTGATAGGTATATAGTACATCGAAAAAATAAATTTATCACAGTCAACCCCCGTTCACAGTTGCTCGAAAAATAGTTCAATTTAATGGAACGTGGGAGCGATTTATTTTTTTCCGTTCGTTAAATTTGTTTGCTTATTACATCTAATAGATGCGTCGTAACATTATGCACGCCGGAAAAACCTGCAATGGGGGCTATTGACATGGAACAATATCAATATACATGGAGATTTATACGTAATGCAATACGCTCGTGTTTTTATTCAAAAATATGTAAAACCAATTTATTTTTATTTTATTTATAAATAAAATTTTTTTCATAACTTATAAGTTATAGGTGATCATTTACAAACGTTTTTTAATTTGAGAGCAGATGAGGAATTATTTATACTTCTTATGTTTAAAGCTTAACTAGTGCTAAATTAAATTAAATAAATAACTATATTTGTATCAAATGTCAATACATTTTTAATTTTTACTTAATTAATAAATTCGGATAAATACGAGAACATATTTTCAGAAAAATATCCTACGCCACTTACAGCTTATAAGCAATTAGAAAAGGAAACGCAATTGAAAAAAATAATACAAGACTTAAAATATTGGCACAATGATAAATTTTAAAATTGTGTCATATAATATTGCAAAAGTAAAGTGTTTTACATGTTTCAATATACATATATTTACATATATAAAAAAAATTGTTAGAAAATGAGTTTTTTTTTTTGTGTTGAAAAAAAATCTTCCACATAACATCACAATTTTTTTCTACATTTAACCTAAGAAGAAGGGTCTTATGCAAACGCTTTTGTGTATTACACTCTTTCATGTCTACAAGTCTTCTCAGTTGATTCTGAGCTGTTTGATATGAACGGATTTCTGCTATGAACGTGATAGTGGTAAATAAAGTAGTAATTTAAAGATTAATTAAATAATAAATAAATATATTCTTACAAACGGTTATAGGGAACTAGTGGAGTAATTCGAGCGATTCTATTATCCTATTTTATTATCTATTTAATAATTAAAATGTTTAACTGTAATAAAGAGTTCTCAAATCGAGAACATTTATTTTATGGGTGTTATTAGCTTAGAAATGACTTAATTTAGGCTTAATTATCGAGTCATGGTCATACAATAATGTATTAAAAGTTGAAACTCAAATGCTGGTTTTTTAGTGTGAAGAATGGTCTGATTTTAAGAATTTAAAAATAGTTATTTCCAGAGAAAAGAAAGAAAAGCGTAGAAATATACTTGGGTAAAAATAAAATGTATACGATTTATATATACATCGTATATAATATTGGTAATTGAAAAAGTGCAATAAACCAATTTTAGTACCTCTGCTGGGAACTTTTTAAAAGTTTATTTACTCTGATTTATGATTCTATCATTAATTAAAGTAAAAAAAAACCTAAACACAGTTTCATTAATTTAAGCAAAATTTATCATTTTTAAAATGAATGGTTCAAATCTATATTAATATATCATTATCTAAACACAATAATTTAAAACGTAAATATAATATATAAGCTAACCAAAGGAACAAAAATAAACTTAAAAATATCACAGAAATAGCAAAATAACAACGAAAAAAGTGAAAAACATATAAATTTTAAATTTTAAAATTTTAATTATAATTGTTAGAGGCGATAGAAAGTGTTTTTCATAAAAACTATTGTTACCTGTCGAAAAAAAAAATGACAAACGGGAGTATAAAATTACCTTTCACAAAAACGTTTTCAAGCAGATTTAAAAAACGCAAACAAATATGACGTATGAACGTGCGCGTATTATTAAACTATGTTTATTATTAATGTTCATTGTTTAAAGTATTAAATTTAGTAAGTATCAATACAATATTATTATGTGTTTGGAATGGTGGTATTTGAAGTATAATTATAGCTCATGTATGTATTAACAATAACTTCATGATCTTTATAAACATGAATAAATAGCTACCAAATTTAAATATTATAATTTAATTGATATTTTCTATAGTATTTTATTATTATTATTTTTTTATATTATATTTTTTACTATAATACTACATTTTCGATGTGTAATATTATAGATTTTAAGTTTTATATCATTTTTCAAGTTCTGAGTCAATATTTATCTTTTTTAAACTAGACTACGGTTCCGGTCAGTGGGTTTAAAAGTCTGGACGAGTAGGTACATGAAAACAATAAATTAAAGCCTTTTAAAACGTGTGGATCACAGCGGATTCAATCTGTTCAAAATGTACCAAATGTAGGTATTAGAGTTCAAAAGACAAGTGAAAGTCAATGATAATAATGATTATAGTAATGATTAAAATTAATATAAAACAACATTAATTTCGGTGGTATTTGATCCTTTTCGTTTTGCGCTAAACGCACATGATGACTGAATCATTATAATTTTTGAAAAATCATTACATTATGTAAGTAATTAAAATATAAATTGTACATTGTATACATTATACAACTAATACACGATTCGATTATAGTTAATATTATACACGATTGATCTATGTCAGTTACACGAAGAAAAATATAATGATTATAGCTGAAGGAGTGAAGAGTACGGAAATCACGACAGTCTTTTATTTATAGTACAATTACAGGAGTTGTAGACTTTTTTAAAAATACTGTGTAAGCATTTTTTCATTAGGTTTGTGTACTAACTGAAAAATCGAAAAGAGAAAAAAAATAAAAATAAAAGCTCTTAGGATCCTTTCTCAAGAAATATAAATTGTTATGTAAGAAGACATCATCGAATTATTGTGCAAACGTACGACAATATTATTATTGCGTACCCCCTAAATATGATAATTTTTATCAGCAACTATACTATTCTTAGAGATTAAAAACACAATAATTGCTCTTAGCTGCGTAGTATGGATGTTTTTGAAATTATTCTCCCGGCATTATCCGACTGATGTAATTAATATAATATGCTAATATTTTGAAAGAATATGTAAATTAATATATTTTTTATTGTGAATTTCACTCAATAAAATTGTGTTGATTGAGTGGGAGGGCTTTACGAAGTCGAACCCCTAAATGGTTATAGCTTATTGTATATCTTATCTTAATGATATAATATTTCTGAGTTCTAAAAGAAAATTTATAATTTATTTGAAAAATATTTGCAAATTTTTTGAATCGATCAAATAGTATGGGGGTATTCATCACGGATTTAAGGATATTCTTTAACATTTTGATTTGGAAATGGCTTAAAAAATGTGTATTTGTTAGAACTACCTAATTTCTCTAACTTATTATCCAATTGTTATCAAATTTTGTACACACATTCCGTAAGACTCTAGTAAAATTTATAGTTTTTCAATCCATCTAGGTTGGATAGGTTGCTTAGAAATTTAATTTTTGACCACGAACATCAAATACCTATATTTTTTGTTTTTATATTTTATAATAATTACCATAAGTTACAAATATCAAAGAGACTTTTATACGTTTTATGTATACATAAACTAATGTAGATTTTTACTTTAAACCTATACTCAAAAACTTCTTGACCTATTTTGACAAACATTTTAGGTATTGTGTTTAGAAATATCAAGAAAATTTAAAGACTAGATTGATCGACTTTCAAAAATATATCAAGTGCTATATTCATCTTCTTCAAGTGGTTGTACATTTCGGTCGAAATAGTTCAATTAGTTTACGAAGCGAGGTACATCGATGCAGATTTTCTCCGAAAACTGAGGCACCCTAAGATCAAGATACACTTTTATATCACCAAATTTTCTATTTGTCCATTATTTATCGAGGACGACGACGGGGTTATACAGCTAAATTAAATAAAATTTGTTTAACTGATCTAAGCATAACAAATACTAGATCTGATATTACATCTATACAGTATACGTTTTCAAACCATATTTAAGAATTATTTTTTTGAATATTATATTATAAACATTTTAATAACTGAAAAATTACGTGTTTAAATTATGAAACTGATACATACAAAATAAAAAAAATATATATATCCACTAAATAATGTACAATAAAAAAGGAAAGTTTTAATTTGAAAAACAAAAGTGTGTATCGTCACAGGACATTTCTTAAGCTGTAAAAAAATTACAATCCATTGAGAATATAGCCTTTAAGCATATTCATGATTTTCGATAGTAAAAATTTGAACAAATTCATTATTAAATAAAAAATAAGAGTGAGTATACTTGGTGAATCACTCTGAATATAATATATATCTATTTTATACGCATCATTATGTTCAACGATAACGATGTTTATGATAGCTAAACTGAAAGACATAAATAGTAATAACTAATAAATAATAACGAAAAAAAAAAAAATAATAAATAAAATAAATAATAATATGGATATGCGTTTATACGAGGGGTGCAGATAAGAAGGGTGACTTCGTCGTATAGTGCCGTGACAACCTGTTGTCTTATTACTGTACTACCAAGAAGCCAAATGCAAGACATTTTAGACATTTTATTATTGTTTTCATTTTAGATCATAATGTATATATTCACAACATTGCTAAATCATCAACTACGCGTTTAAATTTGGTTTGTGATGCAATATATAATCAAGGTAACAATTTATTTGTCTTGTTACTTTTTTTTACAGCGTCCCTTTTGCATGTTGTATGGCATATTTTAATGAAAATAATATAATAAGGTTAGATGCCATGTACAATTACGTTGACAAAATTCCGTAAAATCAATTATTTTGTCTTTATTAAAATAATTTAAAATCTATAATATTAATGATGTTATGAATTAATTTGAGAGTATGACTAATCAAAATTATTTAACATAATATTATACAAAAAGTAAAATTGAATTTTATGTTTAATATATTTTAAAATTAGAGGTTGCTTTACTTTCTCAGAATTATATTTTGAAAATATTTTAAGTTATAATTTCATTGCACATTTTATTAAATATTAAATACTTATTTTATCACATTTAGATAAAAGTAAATATAATATATTTTACTGTTTTAAATGGCATATAAATTCTAACCCTGTACAATAATAATGAAACAGTGAGGTGGATTTTAATGTCTTAAGTTAGATTTATTGATAAACCTGATAGTTTTACTATTTTTCTCAATTTCGAGTGTAAATTTATTGACACGTTTTTGCTAGTCTAAAAAAGTTACCAAAGCACAAAAATCGTAAGTGAATTGAACCTTAATCGATCGTCTACAGTAGTATATATGGTTGTAAACTCGTAAACTTATAAATTGTTTGATTTGAAACAACTCTCACGAAGATATTATGTTTATAACTATATTATATAACTAAATACATATGTATATCCACTCACATATTTTATAATGAAAATTCCATAAGTTTTACAGACCTTGATTAATTTAAATAACTTCAGTTTCTAACAGATGTATGTATTATAACGTTTTTAACATTATATGCTAAATTATTTTTGTTTTATTATAGTTTATTCGATTATTTTCGTACAATATTTATATTAAATTCTATGTATTTGTTATTGGTTTACTCATTTTTGTATTGCGTTGGAGGTTATAAATAATGTTTAAAACAAATGATAACCGTAAGTCCGGAACCTAACCTAATTTGTATGAAAATACAAAATAGGTGAGCGTTGTATAGTTTGCATTAAGATGGCTTAGTATGGGTGATAATAATAATAATAATAATTATATGAAAGCGTCTAATGTCGACTATCTGAAAGAATAAAAAAAAAGACGACTTTATTATTCTCATTAATATAATACGAAACGGAAAATGATACTTATTTTCAAATCACTCGTAACAGGTCATAAAGTTTGTTTAAAAGTTTGTCACAAGATTAGTCAAATCATGAATTTATCGTTACTTCTAATGAAGAATACTATACACAATAGTCTGGAAGTTATGTGTGATTTGGTTATAATATAAAATAATAACAAAATGGAAAAAAAAAACTTTCTAATGGTGTACAAAAAAATAAAATAAATATTTAAATATATTACAGATTATTAATTCAAATGAATGAAGTTCGTCGAGATATAAAATCATTCAAAGTATGAAAATTAATATTTTACCGACGACCGAGTCAGATTTTGTCCAATCACTATATAATCATTAAATTATCATATTATTATTTGTATGCAATAAAATTATACTCAATATGCACCTTTATTGAAATCATAACTTCTGCCGACACCAAGCCGATTGCGAATATCTTGAGGAATATTTTCAATGATTATTTGATTATATTATTGTCACATTGGTACACTGACTACTGAGTACCACTCAACTTTGTAATTAAAATACTACTATATAGTTAAAAACTAATCGTAATTGAAAGTAAACAAACAATTTTTTTCAGTGAGTAGAGAGGTATTAAAGAGATAATACAAAATTCCTTTTTTGAGCGGTCTGCGACGAAGTAATATATTTTTTTTCAATCAACAAGTAATTTTTTCTTTTATTATCTTAAAATAAAAAATTATTGTAGATAAGCAATTTAAAATAATTGTATTTTAATATTTATATAGTAACGATATTACATTATAATATAATACAATAACTTTTAATTATTAATTTTAATAATAATAAACTGTATTAAGCTAACAATTAGCCAATAATAATAATTTATATGTAAAATAAAATATTTTTACATCGATTACACGAGACCCACAGAAAGGGTAAACAATTGATAAATCCAAATTGAGATGTGGAAAATTATGACTGGCAATACAATAATGTACCACAAAAATACATTTTCGCATATTTATTTTTATTATAAATCGATATATTTAAGCAGCTTTCTTATAGCGTTTTAGCCGAACTTAAAATAATCAGTTTTAAATTTAACTGACAGCAATTATTAGTAGATAGTGATAAGTCAGAATGGTTATATAACTGTTACTACCGATAATGACGGCGTTGATGAGGCGTTTATCAAAGTTTAGGGAAACGCTACCCTATATGAGTATTTAGTATAATATAATGGATGCTCTATCTCTTTTATATATTATTATCTATAATATAGGATAGATGTGCACAACTTTTTTCAACTCGCGGGCTACATTCGAAAATTATATATTTTATACTACGAGGGACAAGCTGTACATACTCTATGTATCGGTTCACTTCAATAAACTATAGGTACAATAGATATATGATAATATATTATATATATTATTATATAATATTATCTTTTATCACTAATCGAATTTATGGCTATTATCGTGTGAACGCTAGTCGCTAGTTTGTTTTTGTAATTCGAAATTTTAGGTTCGCATAATGTCTTGTTTGCAAAATATTATAAATTTAATTTTAATGATTAAAATGTCTCAAAATAAAAAGCACAAAACGATTACTGAATGAGATTGGCCAAAAAACAGGCCCAAATTTCACACACATTTATTTCTATAAAATACTCTAAAATATATTAATATATACACATTTTTTTTTCATTAAAATTAAAAATTGTAAAACCTAACTAATAGAATTTTCTAATTTTATAAAATGGTCACGGGCTGGTCGGAATACTTCATCGGGCCGCGGTTCGGGCATGCCTGGTATAGAATGTCAACGTGTTTTCCGCTTTTTGAGCTCAGCATAATAAAATATACTATTCTTTTCTTCTGCCGCAAAATATACAATGCAATAATAGTAAAAAATAACGATAATAGTACTATTGTAGACCGCATTCAGCGACCCGGCGAATCGTCATGAAGACGTAACCGCGAATAGATTGAAATAAATGTCGAAGCCGCCACCAGGTTAAGTTTGAATCGGGATCGCCCGGGCCATGAATCGTGATCGATCGCAGCCGTCGTCTACGACAAAATATATACGTATTATAATACGACGTGTATGTGTGTAGTGTGTACGTTACGATATTTCCGTCTCGTTTGAATAGGATTTCTGTTCCACCCCGTCGCGCAACAAAGGTACGACATTATTATTTTTGTACTATGCGAATATTCTGAGCCACGCCCGTTAGTATACGTAGTATATAATATGTTTATATATGTATAGTGAGTGAGTGAGAGAGAGAGAGGTATACCTAACCTAACCTACCAACTGGGTTTTGAGTATTTATATATACATATTTTTGTATTGTAAAAAACAAATCCGAATTATGGTTGCTTCCAGCACTCCAAACAAGGCTTAAATCCAAACAGTTTTTCGTCTCGTAACCCGCGACCATTACTAACGCATCTCAATATCTGCTATAAACGTATTATTATAACGACCGAAGTACTTGATTATACGATACACTAAAAATAATATCAAAATATGTAAAATATATGTGTTAAAAAAATAAACATAAAATATGCACATTAAAAAAGATGTACTAAAGATATAAAACAACGTTCAAGAGTACCTGTTTATATTAAAAATCAAAAATAAATTAAGGAAACGGTAATTCGATTTTGGATCACATAATATTTTTGAGACGATTAAAGTAGCATAGAATAAGGTTTATTAGTTGAAAATTGAAATAATAATTATGAATTTTAATAAATTTGAAGTAATTGCTTTTAATTTCCTGAACGGTGCAATAAATGTATTGATTTTATAATGACGTATATATTTTTTTTTGTATAGGTATACACAATAAGTGGTGGAAAAATGCTTTGATTTTCAACTTCTTTGAAGGTAGATTTTAGTAGAAAATTAGAAATAGTAGGTATTTTTAAAAGGCTAAAATTGAAAATTCTAAATAAAATTTTTCAAAATAATCAGGCAAAAAAAAAAACGGAAATGCTTATGCAAAATTAGTTTTCATCGAAATCTATTTTATTTTTTTTTGTATAGGTACTATAATAACGAATTTCAATAGATACTATATTATATGGATACTTGACATGATCATCGAATATTTTAAATTAACATTTAAAATATTTTGCCTGTTTTTTTACTATCGAGTATTTTTTAGACATTTTAAATTTCATTTTTTCTCTGTAAAAGTTGATAAGTGATAACATATAATTTTACGTCATATTGTAATATTGTGTATAGAAAATTATATTTTCAAAATATTTAATTAATTTTATGTTATTGGAAATTTATTTAGCTTTTATTATATTTTTAATAGTAAAATTAATTAAATATTTTAATGAATAATAATTAATTGTAGTATAAACAATATAATATTATGTATACGTAGTACATATACACAGTGTTTCCGCTCAAACTCGTTTTTTGTATGTCACAATAATGTATTATTGAATTCAAATTTACACGCGACGTTAGAAATAAATTGATATCAATAAAAAGTAATATTCATTTTTATGCATTAATTTTTCATCAAACGTATGAACACGTGTCACGAGTATTGTTTGTTTCTTTAGGAGACACACGAAGAAGCCATTGCGCAAATATGGCGTCCTTAAAACGCGCGTGAAAATATTAGAAAGTATTGAAAGTAATATTATATTGAATACGGTTCTGAGTGTAATATACCTAAAATAGAGATAAATTTTATTTTTATTAAAACGTTTTCATGTGTTCGTGGTTGTGAAAACGTGTCAAAGGACACCGTGTAAATCATTGTCATAAACCATTCCCATTAGATATTGGAGATTATTATTGTTTCTGGTCTATCATAAAGAATGCGAAATACCTTATTTTACCCGCTCACCAATCTTCACTTACCAATATAAGTTCTCAATATTCCGACAAGACCACTACTTCCAAGACACTCTTCGCAACCTCCATACATACATTGCAGTGATTTTTTATTCTGTGACGAAGTACTCTCGACACCTACTATAAGTAAAGTGGTTACCTACCTAAACTCATTTTTATTGTTGTATTATTTTAGTTGTTATAATAATAATTAATTTAATATTAGTATAATTATTATATTCACCGGAACACAATTTTCCTACAATTTAGTATTTATGGTTAGGTAGAAAAAGAATGAGGACGGTCCTTAATAAGAAACTGAGTAAATTGAGTAAATTGACTTTATTTTTCCATTACATTCAGGTGACGGTACGATAAAGAAATAAAAAATAAAAATTGAAAAGAAATATTACTTGAAGTCAATATTTTTTTTAAGTTTATTATATTTAAAATGTATCAAAAATAATTCAACATATTACATTATTACAACAAGTTTGTTTTAAATATTATATACTGTATAGTAATCATATGATTAAATAAATGTGTTATGGAAGATATAATGTGTAATATGGAGTGTGATTTTGTTTAATAAGAAAGTAAGGGATAGATTTTAATTTGTCGAGGAATTTTACGATGATGTAGTGGTTGATCAGGTAGATATAAGGTAAAATATGGGTAGCACAGTAGATGTTGGAATAGAATGATTTTTTTTATATGATATTTCGGTCTTTTGATTGGATGTGTGATTTCTATTATAGTTCGCGTATTTTACAGGTTCTTCCTGGTTTTTTTATCAGTTGTCAGTGGCGTGTTCTGATCAGCATTTCAAGCAATGCGGATAGTGATAAAAATAGTTTTGTGTATGTCCGAACTCCTAACAGTAGTGGTATTGGGGAGAAACTATAGTTACACTAACTAAGATTTGAACTCGTTCGAGTTTATTTTGTACTGATATTTACAAATATCGGATGCAGTATTCACTAGAAAATGTAACCCTTGCCCTAGAAAAAAATCAAAAGTCAGCATTTTTTACGATCTTCGTACAAATTATCTTAACAATTCTAAGAATGCAACTGAAAAAGTGCAGAATAACAATATAATATTGTATTATTAGATTTGTATATGCAGTGAAAATAAATAGTAAGTCAGGATTGTATATAAAACATCCCGGAAAAAAATCCAAATGTCATCAACAACTGGGGGCCCTGATAACAATATATTTAAATATACTATGCAACTCTTGCGCTCACGTACGCAATACTTGTTACCTATATAAAATGTATAGAAAATAATTTGTTGCGACGACTCCCCACCATATCCTTTGTTACACTATAGCAGCCATAACATCTGCGCACGAAACATACAATTTAGAGAAACAAGTTCACGGTGGTTTGGAATTGAGCCATTTTTTTATTTTGAAATTCAATTCTTAAATAATTGGTTTTGTATTATTGGAAAATATAACTCTACAATACACGTGAAATTTAGATGTTTTTGCGAATTCTTGAATAAATTATTATTTTTACTATTATTATACTACTATATTTTTAATTGTTCAGATTCAAAACTTTTTTCAACGTGCTTCAAAATTGTATTTATTATTTTTAATATTCACTTCTCAGGATAAAACACTGTATCGTAAAATGTATTTTATAGTGAACTTATTTCTTTTTTTGAAATTTTTCGGTGGATTGTATTTCAAATTATGATATTATTGTATTTATTTCGATTCGATATGGGCCAGCCAGAACAGTGATCTGATCAATAGATAAATTAACGAAGTTGGGATTGTATGTATCGGGCATTAAAAAAAATATGCCACGAGCTGGGAAATAATAATTGCGAAATAACAATTATTTTTTTTTCAAAAATACATATGAGTATTGAATGACATAATATTATAAATTCCAGTAGGTTGTCGGGGTTTCGGATGCTGCAGTGCAGTTTTTTTTTTTTTTTTTGAAGTGCTTTTTACTAAAATATTCTAACTCGGCCAAACCAATATTGCGCCCTTTTGATATGGGTACCTATATGTTTATCGGTATACTATACTATCGTGACACAAATATTGTTTTTTTTTCTACTCTCATAATGTGATGTACCTATACAGGATAATACATCATGCATGCTCACTCCCATTTATTCTTTAATAACACGTTTGTTCAAGATTAAAATTTTAATTTTTGATAATTTCTATCATATTTTCAAACACTTTGATTAATGCATGATTTTTTATTTCAAACGACAAACATACTTACTTTTTTTTATAAAAAGGTGGTACTAATTTGAAAAAAAAAGTTTGTTTTTAAACAAATTTCTTTTTGGATGGTGTAAAACAAATTGAAATATTTTAAGACATAGTTCTTAACTGTTAACTATATTCGAAATTTCTAAAATCCAGAATCCGAACAAATGCATTACAAAACGATGAAAATAAAGTCAACATGCTCGAAGAGTCACCCTATATAGCGTGTACAGCCTAATAATAAAATAATTATATTTTACGTTAATTAAAATTTTAGGCATATAGTGTTCGAGAGAATTACATATTTTTTATGCTCTCTCGATAAATTATTACAAACCAATAAACTTGTATAATTTTACAGTTAATAAGCTTTAAATAATATTTTGTAACGCGTATGGCAAAGTTTTAAAATTTTACATTAGGTATGACAATTGTTTAAACATTCATCAATAGTCTTGCAGAGTTTAATACAGTATTGTGTGGCTCGATAAAACGATTTAGAGAATTCGATATATTTGTTCTTTTAAAAACATGATGTAAATATGAAATAGTCGTTTGATTTTATAAAGAAATTTTATATCGGTACAGTTGGAAACAATCAGATTAATTTAATGATTATCCGACAATCAAAACAGTCAACAATTTTATTATCGAAAAATGTCGTCATCGAATAAAAGGCAATTATGGAAGAAAAAAATTACGGTACCGTTACTTTATATTTTTTTTCAAACCAAACGTATTATTTGTTTTAATGTATACAAAAGGTCTCTCTCACTTCCCTAGTTTTTTTCTCCCTCGAACTTAGTGGAAAGTTTTAGCACTCGTTTTCGGGTAAACATCAAAACGTAATGTCGATGTTTATTGTCACGGAAATCGCAGCGTAAAGAGAATAAATGTTCAGCGGACACGAAAGTTAGTTTTTTCTTCAGTAATCCATCAAAAAGTTCACTTTTTAATAGTCTTTGGAGATGTTGTATATACGACGTGCATTAACATCTCGAAACAACTACAAACCGAAGGTATATATTGTAGTTTTTTTTTCGTTGCGCTGCTCACTTGTAAAAAAAGTCCCCAGTACATTTATTATTTGTCAAGGGTGATTATTGTTAGTGCGAGGAATAGTCGAAAAGTCATTTCGTTTTCGACATCGCCATCGCCCACATCATCTTTGGCTTGATCCGAATAAAACCATCGTAGTCATTAAGCGAGTTTTACCCGTTTCAACTTTAACCAAAATGTAACCCCATGGTAGCTGGTGTATGTTGTACAAATATAATAGCTGAGACATGCAAATCATATATTACCATAAATTATTATTATATTATCGTATACGCTTCATAATTGGGTGTATTCAAAAACGCCGCAATCGATTTATTGTGGCCCATTTCTGACCTGAAATATAAAATTTTAATTTTATCCACCCCCGCACTACGTAGGCATCGAAATAATATTATTTACTTAATAACTGTTGATGTTCGAATTTGAAAGTTTTTTTTACGAATTTTCCAATTTAATAATTTTTAAATATTAACTAAAAATTGAAACATAATTATGTATATTTTTGATATAGTGCTCATAAATTAATATTTTTAATTTAAAAATATATCTAATAGAATGAAATTCAATAATATATACTCCCACATAATATAAGCCGATAGTTTTTACTAATTGTTAGCACAGAAAACTGGTCTACATTAATATTTAACTACATACTATATTTTATATTTAATGTTATAATATAATATTTTTATTATTTCCAAATATCACGAATATGTTACTGTAATCAGGAAGGAAAATAGTGAATTTACTTTCTTTTGGTTCGTGCTGCACCCTGCACCGAGAAATTCTTAAAATAGGGGAATTTTATCGATTCAAATAAAACCTTAATTCCGCTACAGTCTTATTGATATTATTATATTCGTTATATGTTTCGCAGGCTCGACAAATCCGAAGGAATGAATTTTAATGGTCATAATAATAGTAATAATAATAATACTAGTACTTATAGATATATATTTAGGTACCGCAATGTATGTATATGGTATTTTATAATGTTATTTGACATCATCCTCCGCTGGGTAATTCAAATTTGACGCTGGGAAATTGGCGAGGATAAGAAGGACGAATAATAATCATTTGTAATCCCGACATTTTCTTTTTCTCGTATACGGTCTGTATAATAAGAGTACGTCGCCGGTATACGCATTATGTACATGCAATATAATCTTACACGTACGATCCATATTCATTTTAAATCTCATTTCTTGTTAACATTAGTGATATTAAAACGATACCTATATAATGTATGCTGGCTCGCAGAGTCAAAATAATAACTCGTGCCTACGCCATACTGAAGTTCAAGACGAATAAGTGTATGCACTAAAGTCGCATTTAGAACACAGCTGCTATATGATAAGTTTGAAAATGGGAACGTAATATTATTGTAAATCAGTTTGAGAGTCTTTAGATTTATTATACGTGTGAGATTGTATAATATGTCAATATTATAATAATATATCGTTCCAGTACATTACCGAGCTAGTCAACATTCTCGGACTAGCTCGAATAAGTGCATATTTATGATTTATTTTATTTTTTTAAACTTTATTGGGAGTTATAAAAAGCCCAAAACACAGTACATTACACTATAAGTTTTTTTTTCCGATTGTTTGAAAATAAATTCCCGTTTATAAAAAATATTTTTTTTTGTTTTAAAAATATTTCGCTTGGAAAAGCTTTTTCCTTGGCGAATTGCGCCATATTTAAAGTTATTTATATAGTAAATGCGTACAGATTATAATACGATATACTAAAATTATTTTTATACTATTTTTATAGATCTTGATAAAATGTCAAGCAAATCGCATTTAGGTTAAGAATAAAAGCCGATATAAATTAATGTACTTATATAAATATTATGGTTTACAGTTATAATATCGTTTGAGTGTAGTCGTACTTAGGACATAGCTATACGTAAGGTCGAGTCGTTTGGACTTATTTTTGACCCACACATTTTATTTATGGTAAATCTATGACTGTCTTTTTTCCATCTTACTTTTATCGTTAATTAATATGGGTATTTTTTTTTTTAACTATGCGATTGCCATATCCTTCTTGATCTGTGTTATTTTTAATTAGGCAGTGCATGTGAATTGTTATTGGCAGGATATAATTAAATGCACTTTTGAACTTATCAATAGAACTAGGTACCGGATCACGCAGAATCTATACGCAGTTCGACTCCCCCAAAAAAGAGAATACCGCATTGTACAGTGTCATTATATTTGAAATCTATTGGACCGCGTGTAAAATGAGTCACGCACATGTAGTGTTCATAACGATCCCACGTGTAAACGTGCTAAAAAATAGTCGACAAGCCCGGAAAACGTGTCTGTGAGTAAGGTGCTTATACTGTGTGGTGTGCAGAGTCTCAGTATCTCAAAGTCTTGGCGCCACTGAGTCAATATTAAATCGTTTATCGTGAATGTACAGTATTGCTTATTAAAGCGTTTCGTTAGTGATTGACAACTTAAAGCTATACAATTCACCTCCTCTTCTCTATCCACCAAACGTCAACTTACTATCATAAAACGATCTACTGATTATGCACTATACAGGTATGACAATATCATAATATATTACGTCTAGTAAACAAATAATAGGTAGTGTACTTTTTGATGGCGTGTGCGATTATAATACAGTATTATAAATTATAAAATAAAGGGTGAATCACCAACCGTACAATTTAAAAAGTGTTTTGTGCCGATTTATATTTTTTATAAATTGAGTTTAAAATAACTATAAGGAAACTAATTTTGATTTACGTACAATCTATATTTTCGAAAATTTAATATTTAAAATAAAAAGCGTAGTTGTCATTTGGAGAAAAAAATTATATCGTTATAAAACATTCCTTTAACGGTATAAAAATCATGTCACTTAAAAATACAATTTTTAATTTAATTTTAAATAAGCATGGTTTTGTATTTTTTTGCGTTCATAATTATATTTTTGCATCGTTATATAAATATGTAAGTTACCAAAAATTACTTATCTTCAATTATCATAATTATAAGTTATTAATAATTAACTACATTTTATACAGAAAAAAAAGATAGAATTGTTTGTCAATTAACTCTTTAATACCTATGCGTGTTAATTTACCATAAATTAAGTGTCAGTGTGTCAGTAGGCCTCAAACTACCTATTTTTTTTTAATGATTTAAATTATTAAAAAAACCGTTAGGCATTTAATTTATATGATTATTAAATAATTTAGTCGTATAAACTTTTGTACTTTTGATATTTAGTAACTACCAATTTACTATACAAATAATATTTTATAAAAAATAGATTATGTTTTTTTAATCAATAAAAAAATATTTTACATCATTGGTGAGTGTCAGTTTGTCTGATGGCTGATACTTCTTTTGTCAACTTGTCTGGGTTTCATATACTTAAGAACTCCAAACACCAGAATTTGAATAAATGTACTTACGATTAAATGAAGAAAAAATGAGGATGAGTGTGCTTGGTGAACTACTGAGTATATGTGTTTTGTTTGATTATGATTAAATTATTTTCTCGATATTTCTTCAATTGCGTTAAGGATAAATATATACTAGAGATCTTTAAATTTTTCTCTTATTTATTTTCGTATGTTTAGATTCTATCTATAAAAGAATTTATATTTTTTCGAAGTGTGCTTATCATATATATTTTTTAAGGTATTGCGTAGTGTAGATAATCACCTCGACGTATTTATTGATGTCATACATAGGTACATAGGTACGAGTGGGTTTCTGATGTGTGTTATTTGTTTTTTCTGTTATAACAGAACGCAAATAATAACTTATCACCTTCGTCTGTTTTCCAATATTTCTTTTTTTATTCGTTTCTGCTATTGAATTTTGACAGCGACGACGAAAACACAATAAACGTAGACGGCTCAACGATACCGAAATAATAATAATAATAATCATTATTATTATTTATATTTTTATTGCGTTTAGGCGCTCTAGGAACATAATATTATTTAATATTATTTCTGCTGGCTTGTAACGAAATCTGAAAAAAAACATTTGAAAGAATAAAGCTAAAGCCATAATAAACCAAAGTTATAATATTACATTATCATTTTCTGACATCCGACTTAATCGCATAAAAACTGAGAAGTCTCATCTTGACAGTAAATCTTACGCCTCATCGAATCAGAGGTGAATATATACGTTATACGTAACATAATACGATAAAGTATCTTGTGTTGTGTTAATAATATCATACACTGTGTGGGGATTTTGTAGGATTTAGAGGAAAGCGATTATTATTCTTTTTTTTTTATTGAAACTAATGCATTTAATTATTCAATCAAATTCACACAACTGTATTTCTCTATTAATATTGATATGAAAACATATGTTTTGAATATTATTATTCCCTTTATCGTATATACATAAGTATTACTTAATGCAATAAACAATAACATTTAACATTGAACATACTGGTATATAATATGTATAATTAACAATAACCAAAAATCATACTTTGTAAGAAAAATAATCAAAAAATGTATTTAAAATTAAATTTATCATTTATATAGAGATCAAACCAAAGATAAAAACTATAAACTATAAAAAAATAAACCAAAATTTAAAAACTATAAATATTTTTAATATTACAAGTAATAAAAACAACAAACTATTTAAAGTTATTGGCTAGAGGAGCAATGTGTAAATCACTGCTTGGGCAGATGCAAATTGAGACCGATATTTTGTACCTAATAGTGAGAAAAAATCGAAATCAATGTATGCTTACGTTTTTAAATGTATTCTAATTTGTTTGCATAAACTATTGAAGTTAATAAATTAAACTATAATTAAAAGTTATCTTAAGGATTAGAGCTTTATTTTTTTATGTATCATGCATTTTATATTTCTTGAACATTATTTGAGGGCTATAATCAGATAGTTTGGCCGATTATTGCAAGTTTCACAGGATTAATCTATATAATCCTAGTCCGGTCCTGGCTAAGGATTTTACCATATCACGGCTCACCATGACATAATCCTATTACACTACGACTACATGAATTAATTAATAGTTTACCAGTTTTCCGTCACAATGTATATCAACGAGATGCGATCGTTGTGGTGATCCCTGTCAATGTTTATTACGAATTGATAATATACGCACTAAAATGTTTACTTTGAAGAAACAGTAGAGGTATTGTATAATTTGTATCTGTGTATCACACGCATTAGTCCGGTACCTACGAATAATAATACGTTTTACTCAATCATACGCGCGATGGATAGAGTTGGCCCGTTTTGACAACGACGCTTTAATACGAAAACTGATGGACTATATTTGTCTGCGGGTAGGCTAAGACCAAAACGAGTTAATTTGTAAAACGAGTTCATTACATTAAGTGCCAATTAATTACGGAACCGTCCGTGTTGTGTATAATTAGTAACGTTAGAACGTGGAATACTTGAACGTGTGCTATGTGCATGGCGGTTAATAATATGGCGATTAATAATATCATAATATAAGTGGTACCAAGACACGACATCGCGTTAAAATTTTGCGTTAGAGTATAATATGGCCTAGGTACTGCGTTATGTGAGTTGATAATTTTTGTTTTCGAAAATCAAACGAATAACAATTAATTGTGATGCTATCACTTTGGTTTCCAAACTTTGCACACAGTTACATATCGTGTATATTATTTTACTTGATTTTAAACAATAGGACTCTATGCAGACCCTCAAATAATTTGGAATTTTTTATTTTTGAAAAACGGCAGTGAAAAAAACTTCAAACGATTTCGTTTTTCTATAAATTGAAAATGAAATGCTGATGGTACTTAGGTCAGAGAAGATATTTTTTGAGCATCCCCGTGGTTTTTCGAAAAAATGTGCTGTAACCGCCAAGCATCACATCGCTGGTGTTTGAGATTTTGATTTCGAATGAGCTATTTAGTTATGTTTAGTTAAATTATTTTTAAATTTAATTTAATTAAAGGTTAGTAAATTAGTACATTTCAATTCAAGTTCGAGTATGTGTTAATTATCGAGTACAATTAATTCAAATTGAACTATGTACGCCTAAAAATCTTGTATGTTATAATACCAATAGTTTCAAACACATGCACACACACACATAATATCACCTAAACTATAATTCAAATAACATATAATACAACGAAAATGTTAACGAAACAAATAACTAAATAATCCACAAATAGTAAATATTATGCTAATAATAGCTTACGTAATACGAATAAAAATTGTCTTTTCGTTTTAGATAATGGGTAAATAATGGATACTCTGGACTTAAACTGATCTGCATAAATGTATGTTATAAACAGGGTTGTAAGTATAATTCAGTAGAAAACCATGAAATATGCATTGCTCGAAATGTAAACTTTTAGACATTGGAAAATTTGTGGGTACTAATAATTTTAAAATATATGAAATTATGTAATATAAACTTAATAATATAAATTTACAACTTTGTTTACAGCTTAATAATAAAAAAAAAATGTAATTGCAATGCCTAGAACATGCATAAATAGATGTATATTATATATATTATTATTAAAATGAAAAATAAATTAGTTAAAAAAAAAATACAAAGAAATTATGAAAAATAAATATTTTTGTAGTAAAATAATATAAATATGTGTACTGGAACTCTGTATAGAACACTAAATCCACAACTTTTTCTACAAATATGGCATTTTGTAATGAAATAATAACAAAAAATATTTATCTGCATTATAGTTCGTGCAAACGTTAAAAATGCGCGAGTATGACATTATGTAAAATAAAATTTGTAATTATAGAATTGCAACGCGGGGTATCTCACGTCTTGTTTTGAATTTGAAGAATGAAACTGAGCTCACTGCTACGTCGTCTATTGTGTTGTCATGCACCTTCGTACTCTATAGTTAACCATCCCAATTACGATCTAGGAAAAAATGGATGTGGAAATAATTGAACGTCAAAAAAAAAAAAGAATTAAATAATCAATCATTACAATTTTTAAGTTATTTATATCTATTATGATACGCTAAAAATGTACCTATATGAATTATTAAAATTACAATTATATACCTATATAAACAATTTAAAACAATTTTTTTTATTTTAAAAGGTGTGTTACAATTTTAAATACAATATCAAAAATAGTAAGTAATATATTATACTCGTATACTATATTTATTTATAGTATACTTTATTTACGTATATTATATTTATTTTATAACGTCAAAAATGTTTATAATATATATAGTTTTATAATTTATAAATATAATATATAAATCAAAAGTATAAAACATATTTTTTACTTAAAATCACCAGAAATATTTCACTTAATTTCAATTAATATTAAATTATAATTTTTTTTTATACTTAAACACTGATCTATTTGGAGTATTATAGTAATATACTATATATATTTATAATTTAATGCAATTATTTTTAATGATTGGTATATTGTATTATATCTTTTTTTATGTCCCATTGTCCCCTCGTTCATTTGTCTCTATCCGATTATTCGATCTGGTATCATCATCATTTATTAAGCATGATCTACCGTGAAATTTCTCAACTTTTGAATACGACACGACAGATCTCGTAACTGTGGAAGTGTGGACCTACGTCAAATACGTCAATGACATTAATTTTCAGCCCCGAATAACATGTAATTAGACCAGGATAAAGGCGTGAGCAGTTAAGCTATATCCTACATAACCATTAACCACGGATTTATGAGTTCCCTCATACTACCATGGCCCTCGATTTTTATTTGTATTAAAATATTTGAAATTTGAAATTTGAAATAGTAAATTAAAAGCGATAGGTACCATCATACTTTGCATCGACACGTTTTTTCGCGTATTCTTTAGATTATAGATAAACATAAAGCACGTTAAAATTAAATTACTTTTCCGAAGAACCGGTCGCGTACCGACTCAGTGCGTCTCTCCGCAGACCACGGTAAACACAATTCCGCAAATTGTAACCTTAGTAGGTGAGTTAATCTACAATCGTTATTTTTCGCTTTTCGTTTATTTTTGTACACTAATCTCGAATGTCAAATTTAATTCGAGGAGACAAGCTTATGAAAAAATATTAGATATTAATGGATGTATAACGATATCGTATAAAACAACAAGTTCTTTTGTGGTAAGAAACACTTCATGTGAAACGTTGGCAACATATTTTATTGATGGTGTTGTGATTCAAGCTTACTTGGAAGTTGTAAATGAGTGTACTCGTGTTTCAAAATTAATTTTAACGGATAAAAGTGTAAAATCTGTACTTTCTACGAATGAGCATACTAAGACTAAAGAACTAGAGTGTATGTTTTCAAATGTAGAAATAATATTGTGCGTACGTATTTTAATTCTTAGTAAAGCAGTTTCAAACTGCTCGGGCGAGAGGGCTTTTCCGGTTCTTAAAAGAGTAAAGCCCTATTTGAGGTCAACCATGAAGGAAGTAAGACTGCATTATAAAAAAATACCTATGGAAAATATTGGCAGTATTTAGCATTGAAGCAGAACTGGTTGAAAAATTAGATTTTAATGATACTATATTAACACGTTTGCACATAAAAAAAAATAAAAATAAAAGTATTACCATTTATATTGATATTGTTTTTTTTTATATATAGGTAATAATATGGTTATTTCATATTTTTATATTTCTAAAACAAATTTTGTTTAATTTTTTGCGTTTATACCTACTTGTATATCGGCAATATATTCCAAAATTATTGTATTATTTATTCAAGTATCGAGCAGGGTAACGACGGATTATTAAATGAAAAATTACAATCTACTTTTACAAAAGCCTAAGGGTTAATAAAAAATAGGGGCACCATGGCATAAAACTTTATACAGCCTACGGGCACCGTAGATCTCAATCCGGGACCTGCGCGCAATACATCGCGCTGCGAATAAAGTGTCTTTCGACTCTCCGACCGTCACTGCACATCTCTCTGGTCGGATAAAAAATAAAAAAAAAAAAAACAAAAAAAAAACGGTCGACTATCCTTTATCGTATACGACGTGCACGTACGTACAGGTGTTTGATTACCGTACGCCTAAAAAAACGCGTAACGTAGGTACTCCGCGGGACCGAAAAAAAAACAAAATGGTTTTGCCGGCCGACGGGACGGCCGTGCACCGCCGTAAACAGAGCGGCCGGCCCGTCGTCGGTGCACCGGACCGCGTTTCGCTGCGCTTCGCGGTGGTCACGCGGACGGCGAGGGACGACGGCGGTCGCGGAGAGAGAAAGCGTGTGTGCACGCGTGAGAGAGGACGGCAGATGCGGATTGATGGAGAAACGTCAAAGGGGTTGTCACGACGCGGGGGGGGGGGAGGAGAAGGAAAAAACGCACAATACGGCGCGGTGGCCACCGCACCACACGGAGCGACCCCCCCCCCCCGCGTTCGCTCGCCGCGGTGCAGACGACGGTCACGCGGGGGCCGGGGGTGCGACACACACGCGCGCGCGCCCCGGCCACGGCCGTGCACTATCCACACACCCCGTCGCCCCTGCGCGCACGCACAGGCGGACACGCACAAAGCGTTCCGACCGTAGCCGTCGGTTTGCTAGCGCGCGCTCATCATTCCCGGACCACCTGTTCGATCGAGTCCGCTGCCGCCGCCGCCGCCGCCGAAGCCGTCACTGCCACTCTCGTAACAGCCGTGGTGCGGTCGCAGTCGCCGTCGTGTCGCGCGCGCGTTTCCGGGTGTTATTTCCGCCGAGAGCGCATAATTTTGTAATATCATTTGTAGTCTGCAGGTATATTTAGTAGCCGCGTGTGCGCGTGCGCGAGTGCTTTTTTGGTGTACAGATTTCGGCAATACCCGCCATTTCGTCCGTTCGTCCCGACGACAGAGTTTATTTTCATTTTTTTACCACCCCCCCCATCCAGTTTTCCCGATTTCTCTACGCCGTTCTCGTTTTTCCGTTTTTTTTTTTTTTTTGTTTTTTTTTTGTTTTTTTTTTTTCATACGTACTCACTCTATTTTATACACGTACTTTGAAAAATTTTCCAATTTTTTTTTCCTTTCCACATTTTCTTTGACATGCTCGCCCGCCGTCGAGGTCTTCGCGGCTCGTCCGCCGCCGCCGTCCCGGTTCCGCGCCACTCGGACCGCGCGTGAACGGAGCGCGCGCGCCCCGCCGTCATGATGGAGACCGGTTGACGCCAGAACGCGGACCACGCTATTCTACAGGTCAGTCGCCGATATTATTGTCCCGCTCGTCTATAAACGAGTGATAATTATAACGATTTGTACTCCGTCGTGAGCTATGATTATACTGATTATAGTCGATGTATAAAAAAACCATTAAGATTTGACTCGTCTATCTCTCACTCCTGCGCCCACTGACTCGAACTATTATATAACGGGGGCCTGACCGTTAGTTACGTTATTGGTAGCGAGTCGACAAAAAACAATTTAAAGTCAATATTTCACCCGGAAAATATATGCCAGCACTCTTAGATTCCGGGCTGATTAGAAATGTGTCTATTTATCGGTTTAGTAAATCTATATCATATAGTAAAAAAAAAAAAATAAATAAATAATAGGAAATCTCAAGAAAATCCATTTTTCGATCCAGATTTCGTTTTTTTTTTCGTGATAATTTAAAAATAAATGTAGGCAGAGAATTACATTTTTATCGAAATATTTATACTAATAACACGAAAAAAATATAAAATATATTGGATGTTTTTGTGCTATTTACAGGCCTTTTAAAAGTATATTTAGGTATATTTTTATTTACTAATAAAAAACTTTGATATGAAATGCAAAGTTTTTCACCTGTTATTCTACCAACAAATAGGTGTCTTCAGTTAAACATTAAAAAAAAATCATCTATTTATCAAATTTAATGTAATATAATATGGACATTATAATTTTTACACGCGACTATTGGAAATGTAATATAATATTCCTAATAAGGTTTTTTATTGTAATTTAAAAACATTTTATTGTCTCTTTTATGATTTTATTTATTTTTATTTTTTTATTTTGCATGGCTCACGCACGACATAACAATTTTATTACGCTATTAAGAAATATTAATTATGTGATTTTCTATTAAAATTATTAAAGAAGAGTTACCCATTACCGATAGTTATTTGGTATGCTTGAAAGTTTGTATTAATTGGTAATTATTAAAGGATTAACGGATCATTTTATTAAACTGAAGATAAAATTTTCTTTAGAAAAAAAAACGCGCGCAGAGAACACAGGTTGTTAAATAAATATGTTTTTTAAGTCGTGCATTATTGTAAAAGCTCAAATTCAAAGCACTTTCTGTTTTTGTTGAAGAAAAAAAAATTACAAAATATTGATGTTGTTAAAAAAAAAACCTAACTGATAAAAAATGTTATTTTCAGAAGTATATTAAGTAAAAATTATAATTATACTTTAATAGGTGATTGAAGAAACATTATAAAAATATGAATTTAATTACGAATATCACTGTATTCTAAAGATTTATCATTTATAATTATTTTTTATGAAAAATGCAGCCAATAACTACTCAGAATTTTTAATGTGATTTTAAAAGCAAACGAGTAATCGAAAATTTCATGTTTATTTTTATCTTTAAACTAAAACATGAAAATATGAATCTGAAAAATATTTTAATTGAAGTAATAATTAACTTATCATTTATCAGTAATTAGTATTGTTTGTATGACCTAAGATAAATATGTTTGCATAATATTATGCATCCATGTATCAATATTTTTTTACATTGTTGAACAGAGCGATAACTAAACAATTGTTAATCTTGATTGCAATATTGTATACTTCATTGAAATGTTTTGTAATTCAGTAAATAATTAATGTGAAATAGTTGTGTGCAATAAAGCAATACAAAAAAGAATAAAATTTTCTAATTTAAATGAAAAAATTAATAAGCATTTACACACGTGTGTATTCATAAATTGAAAATAGGTATTTAATATATTAATTATTTTAGTGAATTCGTAGTTTTAGAAAATTAATTTAAAATTTAAATTGACTATAAATATTGATTAAACGAAAATATAAAAATAAAATAATAAGGTTTAAAGATAGGTTCTTACAATATTTTAAATTTAACTACAAATTAAAAATTGAGTTTTTGTCTTTTTGATTAAATTTTGAATGGACGCTATTTCATTATTATGCATAGTTCGAGGTATAAACTTTACATTAATAATAGTTTATTTATACTTCATAACAGATTTCCACCAATTGCTTTATCATAGAATATAATACAATTTATATCTAATATTTTTTAGTTTGAGATTTTGCATACTAGCTACCACTATTGAAATTTCTTAACAATTTTTATTGTTGAATTAAAATGAATTCAAAAATACTGTTGTATTTTAAAAATCAAAGGTCTGAGATTTAAAAGTATCTGTATAAAAGTTTCCTGTTAATAAGTAACTAGGTTTACAGAAAAACTTATAAAAATGTCAATTTAAAATTATAACAAGTTTTTTTTTTGGTAAAACTTACTTTGAATTTTTTTTATAATATCTATTGCTTTTAATAATTTTTGCTCAATTATGTAGAAATGACAATAATGAATTATTTATTTGTACTTTTGCTATTTAAATTGTATAGTTACTTTTATTTGTAATCTTTCTAATCTGAAATAGTAATGGGTAGGTAGTATATGTATACTTTTTTAATATAATATTTTTTAATAATTAAAAGCTTAAATGTTTTTGGCTTAAATATTTAAACAAAACCTAAAAATAAAACCATATAATTTTTTATTATGTAATAGGTACACGTCAACTAGTAATAAATTATAATTTTATAACTGCATACTCGTATTATACTTTATTTATTTAATGATCTTGATTATTTGTAAATAAATTGTAGTAGTGTTATGATATATGCTACAAAACATCAAAATGAAAAATAATGATATTTGTATAAAATTATACAGAAATATTTTGAATTCTTCAAATAATAACTTTTTTTTGATAATTTTGAATAACTATAATATTTTAAATCCATCTAAAATATTAGTTTAAAGGTTAGTCGTTTTTAAATATTTCTGGTATGCAAAGAATTTTGTTTAAGTTTATAAATGCTTTTTCTTTTGTAAATACGTATAGACAAGAAATAAAGTATTCCTGGACCGTAGTACCCACATAAAAACCCCTTGAGTATTTTGAAGTGTTTAAGACTTCAAGGTTTACTGCCGTGTGTTGTCAGTTATAAAAATGTTTTCTACGGAAAACGTGTACATTTTTTTCCTTATTTTATATTACACGCCTACATCACAAAGAATATAAAATACAGTACCATGTACCCCAACAAAAAATCAATTTTCTGCATTTCGATTCCTTAAATAATTAATTTGATGAGTATTTAAATAAATGTTTTATACTTATAAATATGTTATGGCATCATCATTTTATAATTAAAAAATGAAACTTAAAGTATAAACAGTTTGAACTTTATATGTGTAGTGTATCTAAATTCTAAATAGCATTAAGTACTTATAATACAATTATTAACTGTCATGTGTATTATGTAATGTATTCAGTTTATTGAATAATGTATTAATAATTACATCACATAATCCCATAGGAGATAAATAAGAAGAATGATTTGATATGTCACTGTTTTAATTTAAATGGAGATTTATTCTATGGTTTTTAATGGCCTAAAATATTATTTTATAAATTCAAATTTAGCGTTAATTATATATATATATTTTTTAATGAAAAATTTAATCATTTAATTAATGATGAAAACAGAAAATCCACAAACTTTTAGAGTTGAAAAATATACATACTGCATGATTAAAATATTAAATATGTTTTAAATTATTAATCACCGAATATTTATTCCCAGGGTTTGATAATTATAGTTTTAAAAAGCATAATTTTAAACGGAATTGTATGTTTTTAAAAATATTAAGATAATCGTTTGCATAGTAAACTTTAAAAATCATAAAATACGAAAGAAGAAAAAATAAGTTATAAAAAACAACAAAAATTGATTTAAAAAATCATATTTCAAAGTTTGTGATTGATATACTACTGGTTTAAATTTATTTTAATCCTTTTGATATTCTAAGCATGAATATAATTAATATTTTTATATATTAAAACAAATCAGTGAAATTAAATTAAATCCAAATATTTCGTATTTATCTCAAAAGTATGGGGTTTTTTTTTTTTGAAAAAGATAGTCGATTGAACTCTTTTGTTATTCAGTATAACCTACTATTTAATAACATAAATGTATACTATTATGAAATGTGCACGTGTATATTTTTAAATATTTTCAAAATAAATAATTAAGAAGTGAAACCAAATCGTTATTTTTTGTTCAATAATTATTATGATACTGGTTATAGTTTTACAGACAACGGTTACCAATAAAAATGGTTTAATAATCGTTATTTAAAGGTGCTTACTTCTTTACATCATGGACTGAGGAAATTATGACAGATAAATTATTTGAAACTTCTTTCTCTTGTTCAATTAAAATTATATAGCCTTGCTATAAACGTGTAATCTCTGTCTATATTATATGCAAACTGTCAAAAGTTGTTTAACAATGATAATGATGATGATGATGATAGTAATAATAATAATAATAATAATAATAGTAATACGTGATATAGTCAAACGTTAATATCCTGTATATTGTATGTATGTACTATGAAATTATCATAAGCTTTTAAATAAAGAAAGGTAAAAACATATTTTGGCAGAAAATGAACTATCATTTTAACAACACGTTGTAATTGTAGTTTTAAATTTAACGCAATCATAAGACGTGGAGTGTAATGTATATATTATAATAAATGTTTAAAATATAAACATAAAAAGGACAATTTATAATCGGTTCTTTAATGTTCTATACATATATAATTGTACATCGTTCAAAAAATGCATTGCTAATTATACCGGACAATGTTAATGTGGTTACAAGAATCAAATATAGTTTTTAAATTACATATATTTATTATTATTATTTTTTTTTTTATCGGAAGTTTTGGTTATTTGATACACTCAGGGAAATATCGAAACATCTGTCTTATATACATATATATATATATCTATTATGACATCATTTTATCGGTATTTAGAGAAGGGCTAAGTTATTTTGTAGAATGATTAACTCCCTTTATTCTGTCTATTTGCGTGTATTTACAAAGTTATATTTATAGGTATTTAGATTTAAATGGATTTACTGTATTGAATGATTATTTAAACATTTGATTTTTTACGGTGATAATAGTTTTTCAATATTGAAAATCCAATATTTTAGCCAGTTTTATAATCATACGGCACTGTGATCAATTTAATATCGTAATTTAATACGGGTAAATAATGTAAAAATATCTTGAAATTGAGGATACAAAAGCTGTGAGTACGTTATATTATAAAAAGTAACCATTGTCTGCCAGTAAAGATAATGCAGCATTTTAGCTAACTCATTTTACTAAAAAAAAATTTTAAAAGGTATAATATTATGCTGTGTTTTGATTAAAATCTTAACGGCGGTATTTTAATATTTAAATAAAAACAATTACCTAGGAATAATAATGGAAGCGTGTCAAAAACACGGGATTGAATAGCTTATAAAACACAACATGTACAATGCGTGTAATTCCGCTTACGACAAGTGACATAATCAGAAAAACGAAAACAAAAACGTACATACAAGCCAGGATAAAGGTTATATGGGGTCCATAGGCCAAACGCCAAATACTCTTCACCGAGTCTTATATTTTTTTTATACATAAAAAAAAATACTACAGGGTTATAAATATTGATGAAAAACAGGCTGCATTATCATTTTTTACATAATCAAAAACACAATATATGTAGTTGAAGAGATGTAGGGCTATAAAAATCGAATCAAAACTTGTAATAATAATATAAAAAAAAAAACCAATAAATAAATAATTTCGAACAAGAAATATGATATGTTTTTGTACGTCCAATATTTTCAAGCAATTCGTGTCTCGGGAGCATTTTTCTACGGAGTTAGTCATACTATAACCACATTCATTATAATTTATAATATTGGTCATTAATATTATATTATATTTATATTTATAAGCAGTGGTGATCTTTTTAAAGATAAACATTGATTTTCTCAAAACGTATTATTATGTTAGGAAAAGACTGCATAATTTTAAGTCATAACAAAGTATTTGAAAAATAAGTTATTTTTATATATTTTTTTAACAATATAATTGTTCTAAGTTTTTTACATTTTCAGCAGTATACGTTTTTAATTTTATATTCCAAATATTCTATGAAGAATAATAAATGAATATGTTTACCTTTAAAATAATTATTCTGTTTATAGTATATTATATAAAATAAATAATTGAAAAAGTGTCGAATCTCTAATACTATTAAAAAGTTAAAGAATAAGTTTTCCTCAAACACACGTTGCAATTAGGGCAGTAGTTTTTCTGGATAGTTTATTTTGCAGTTGCTTGTAACAGTGGTAGAAAATTCTATGTATGACATTTTACACCATCTGTGTAGAATTTCCAATCCTTAGAAGGACTATATGAACTTTTGGAAAATTTATTCTGCCCGAAAAGGGACACTTGACATATTAAAAAAAATTGTCTACATTTTAAAATATTATATTTTAAATGTTAACTAAAAAATATTATATTGCTGTCTACACTTATGTAATATAACATGCGATGAGTATTTAAAATGCATTTAATTATAATCTTTAGAGCACTAAATATTATAATAATAAAAAACGAATAAACACATTTTATTTGAAACGAAAAATCAAATTAATCATACGGTAAAAAAAAAAAAAAAACTAAACAGCTTTATTGTATAAATCCGTAATAAAGAAATTATGACTATCTTAGGCATTTTGCTAAGGAGCTTTAGACGACAAGTTAATTAAACGCCTTATATTTTGATAACCTGGTCGTTTAATTAGGTGTTTAAGATGTAAAAAAATGGAATAAAAAACATTCGCTAGTTCGTTTAGGAATTAAATTCCAATTATTCTTACTTAAACAATCAAATTTGCTTCCGCGGTATATCTATATAAATACATGTAATAATATGGGAAGGAGTCAGATACTTTCGTTTTTGCTATCATTAGTTACCTAAAGGAATAAAACGCTTGAAGATAAGAACGCTGTTGAAAACGAGTTGGGATTAAAATTTTAAACTTTTAATATGATTATCACAACGAAAGTAATTTTCCACCACAACAGCTTATGACACCATTTTATATAATGTATAGATGCACTAGGCGGGTGGCGACGGGGAGTTAAAAATCTTCGTGATTTCGACTGTGGGGTTTGTGCATTGAAGTTAATAAAACATTTAACGTGATGTCTACTAGAAATATACATTAATCTAGAAAAAAAAATATATGATTGAAAATATACACCCCTTTCATAATAGATTTCGTCTGACCTGTTGGGCATAATAAAATCATATCATATCATACATTTATAATATTATATTATCATTTACACGAATACAACGTGAGAGTATAAATTGTCTAGCGTTATAGTACCACAAGAAAAAACATACGTATTATTATCATTTTTATGTATAATGGCGTGTCGTAAAAAATGTGTAGAAATATGTAACTAAAGAATTCGTGAACTAATCCGGATAAAACAATAATCATCTCGCTGTCATTAAATCGTTTCAATTTTTGGCGTTTCGTATTACACTAAATCTAACCTTCACAAAAACTTACACTGTAGTAATATATGCGATGTTTGCGCAGTGTTATAACGCGTTGAAAACGAACGATTTCCACCCGTTCGCCCGATCGAGTGTTCAATCTCAAACCTTACACACATACGCACACACGCGCGCGCGCTCACACACTCGTGGACGCGAACAAGTCGGTTATCAGGTTCAATATATAGATGTTTTTAAAAGCCACCCCGATGTGGCATAAAAGTGCATCACCCTTTCATTGTATCTATCCTTAGGGCACACACACACAAGCGCGTAAAATATGGATATTAAAAGTTTTACCGGCGGCTTCAAACGCGAACGCATTTATACTTTATTTATTTGTCACGCACACTCACCTCTCTCTCGCCCAATTCTTCGAACTCATCTTTCGCGTAGAGTATGTATATAGGGTAAGGTACTGCGTATTGTAATCGTATAGAAATGAGAAGAGGTTTAACGTGCACGTGAAATCAACCCTTCGACGAATCTCCTTTGCGCGAATGTCGAGCGCGGCGGAAACGGAGGAGGAAACGCGATAAACATCGACATGGTAGTATAGTATCAAGGAAACTTCAACGACAAACGCTCGTCACACATTCGCACGGAGTGTCGCTAATAGTAAATTATTAAACGTCAGTCATGGTTTCACGAAATCACACAATTTAACGCGCCAGCGTGCGCGCGTCGTCGCAAACGTCAGCAATTCATGTGCACGAGGATTATTGTTGTTATTGTTGTTGCTGCTGTAAGTTGTGTTATTGGAGGTTCTGGATCTCGTCTTGTCATGGGTTTTTTTTTTCAAATTTTTTTTTTTTTTTTGAGTAAAAAATATTTTTATCGTTCCGAAGTCGTATTACATTATATTATTTATACGGGTCCACCGCGCCTCGAGGATCGTTTTGACACGTCGCGTTTTACAAAAAGCGCATTCGCCAAGTCGACCGAACCAATATACAGTCTCCGTCGTCACAGATGGAAAAAAAAACTCGCGACCGTATACCGCACTATTTATACCACGGATGTATACAATATACATACACACACGCATAAGATATGATATGTATAATGTATACGCGGTGTTCCTTTGTCATGTGTGACACGTCAATCGGGATTTAAAGATGCATAATAATAATAATAATAATATATGATGGTATATCTACGGTACGTGCGCCCACAACAACAATCAAATATTTATGAAACGCCCGTGTTTTTGTTTAAAAGTCTCCGGGAGCTTTGCGCGAGATAGTCGGGGATTGAGAATTTATGCGATAAGGTGTACTGAGCAGAGGGCGGAACGCTAGCGTGTTTGTTCACCCGCGATATAGGTACCTAACTATTATAATAATATAGTACGAGCGATCGAATGCGAAAATATTTTAATGCCGACACGGTGTATTATAGTGTTGGTAATGAGCGCGGTGTCTCGATTACGTGTGTGTGTACATTATAATACAATATTATACCTATGTTTTATCCGAGTCGAAGTATTCCGTTAACGATATTATGTTTCTTACGTTTTTCAATATAATATTCATTTCGTGTCGATAGTGCGTTCCAGTCGTTTCGGACGAAAAATAACTTTTTGGTTTGTACTTTTTCAAGAACGCTTCAATATTATACTGCTCATTGAATTCAATGCGCCACGTAATTGAAAACTTAAACTCGCTCTTATTTATCAACGCAGAATATGCATCAAATTTATTGTCCCATAAACTTTGTACGCTTTTCGAAACTATCAAACGACGTTCAGTCGAAAGATTATTTTCAACTTGTTGATACGTGACGTTATGATGAGGTCCACATAAATCTATACAATTTTCGAGAAAAACAATTCTGTATACGAATCAAAATGCGTTATTCCTATAAACGTTTTGCACTTTGTGACATAAAGAAATGTTTTATTTTCAACTCGTACAAAGGTATACAAAATCCGAATATCGTACCGTGTACCATTATGTGTATATTTATTTTATGTATTTTTGTTTTTAATAGCAGTCGTTTTATAACACGAAATAAATCAATAGTATAACCTCACTATTGAAATGTTTTATAGCAATAACTAAAAGCATAGAAGATTTGCATAATGTTAGTGAAGTACTGAGAGTGCACATTAAAAATGTATTTAGAACGTGAATTTAATGTATGTAAGTACTAAAAATAAAGAATTGTGAATATGAGCATCGATAGAATCAACTGCCATTAGCTATCAACTAAATTTAAAACCAATGGAATGTGAAACACCTATCTTTCAATCAATAAGTATTCGAATATTACACATCAAATCATAATTTTAATGTTTGTTTTTCACTCAAACAATATGAAAACAATATTAAAAATGTAATGTAATACTTTACAGAAATGTATATTTCTAAGAGAAAATCATTTTATTCTGTAACCATTGTATCACAATATAGACAAAAAATGCACATTGACACACAAAAAGTTCATAATAATTATGTGAAACAATGATATTATTCAAGCATTAAGTAATTGAGTGGGCACAACATTCTAGGTAGATACACTTCATGAAGCTATTCGTATTTGATATCATATCAGTTATAACTTTCTTAGAAATGTTTTAAATGTAAAATGTAATATTATAATGCTGAATCCAATGGTAGGGTAGCTGAAATCACAAACAAAAAAAAAAAAAAACTTAGAACCTTGTTGTAAGAATTCGTGTGAGAATACAACTAAAGATTGCTATATTTTTTCATAATATTTAGCAAATCTACGTGGTAAATTAAAAATATAAGTTCACAGTAAATTGTTGAGCAATGAACAATGAACATAATATTCTTTATTGATTAAAATAAACAAATAAAGTCAACATTAAAAAAAAAATGAAACAAGTAAATAAAATTCATGTAGTATAAAACATGTATATTAATAAAGGTATGACAAATTCTTTTTACTATATTAAAAACTATATTTTATAAGCTCTTACACTTTGTAATGTCATAGCTAAACGAAATAACTAACTTCAATGAAACTATATTAATTTTTTTTAGTATTTTGTTCTTAGCATATGCGACGTAAGTGCGCATTTTGAATTACTCTTACGGAATATTATGAAAAAATATGTCATATAAAGGACTATTAAAATATTTTTATTTGGCACTAAAAGAATTTATGAATGTTTTCATAGTTAATTATCGTATAGGAACAAAAAGTTTTTTTTTTTTTTTTGGCGCACATTTTATTTTTTTAAGTGATAAATTGTCGTTATAATATTATTTAAGTGATTGTATATTTGTCATCGAATAAATACGGTATACAATTTCTGTATTATTCAAAAATCAATTCAAAAAAATAATAAGAATTATAAGCCTTAATTTTAATAATATTTTAACATGATTTTGAAAGTGTGTATAAAGTATACTATTATTTTTTTTGTATTATTATTTAAACGGTAACTCATGCAGATAATATTAATACATATTTATTGTATATAATTATGCTTACTGGAAAAAAAATCTTTTTTTTTTTTTGACGCACAGTAATAATATTGAACAAAATTCTTTTTCTCGGTAAAAAGTTATAATTTCATTCAAATTAGTAGCTGCACACACACGCTTATTCGTGCGTGTGGGTATGCATAAAAAAAAAACTTTTTGTCTAGGCAATAAAGGTAGATAGTACTTGCTTTATTCACTGAAATAGGTACATAAAAAACCTACGTCATCGGTCGACTTTTTGTTTAATTACGATTCAGTAATTTCATAGAGCAGGTACGAATGAGAAAAAAAAATAAGGAACACCGGTTACCATTTGTTACCAACTTGTGTTTCTAACATAGCTACCTACCTACATATCTTCATCGAATTATTTCGGTTCGAGGAAAAAATTGTAAAATCGTAATATTCATAATAACATAGTGAGAAATTGTACGTGATACGGGCTGTGCAAAAATGTGATACATATAACGTTAATGGCTCATTAAAATTAAACGGGCCAATGGCGTTGTTTAAGGAACTGTTAAATGTGTGTTTGAAGATCCACTGTTAAACTCGAAAGTTGCACGACCCGGCAATAGGAACTTATTTCCGATGTGCGAGTTGCACAATCAGTGCGCTAAATAAGACGAATTAATCGAACCGCAACAAATGCAATTAGTCGAAATATTGTTCAAATCCCATTCATATGACTACCAAATAAATGGTCGTACGTCTAAAATGTATATAAATGTAAAGGTCTTAAGAATAAATGATCATAATAATTAATAATCCGTCGAGGCGGTGATGTGTTCGAAAAGCAAAACAAATACATTATTAACACACTTTACACAAATTAATATTCATGAGGGTGTACGTCACCTTGTATGTAATATTATAATTTATATTCTATACGTAGTGGAAAAATATTTTTCTCTGCAATCGGATGCGATTAAGCTTTAAAATAGTTTAAAATCAAATAACAGTTAAGGAAAGAAGACAAAAAGACGAACACTAAAATTCAATATAATTGAAAAATATCACATTAGACAAACATCGTTCGCGGAGTAGATAATATTATAATGTTCACGAGTGAAAACTATAATACGAATAAGTATTTTCAAAAGTGAATATAGTAAGTTAAGGTTTAATAATACGTTTGAATGTTAATACGTTATATGTAAGTAAAAAAAATTGTTTAAATTTGTATGACGTGCGAACCAATCTTTCCCCATGATAGGTACTCACACTATGAATAATTGTGGTTAGTTTCTGAGGGTTTAGTACTACCTACGTCTTATGCCAGATGACACCTGTCACATACATTAAAGCGTAAACTGGTTATTTGATTTTCGACTATTTTTTCAGGTACAATTCCTTCGCCCAAAATGATTTTACTTTTTTTGATCATATTATATAAAATGCTAAAATATTTTTTTTCTTTTCTTCTAAAAATAATTGCATTTTTATTTTTCTCCCTTGGTTTCATGTTCAATGTTTTATGAAGCATTGTCTCAAAATCAGTTTAACAAAGCCATTTAGCATTACTCAGAAATTGTTAGATAAGCTTTCAACACAAACAAATATAAATGCATAATATATTTTTTATCTTTTTACATTTTGTTACCATATCTCAGAGGCAAGGATAATAATTATTCAAAACAGATAGATAATGGATTGTAGACAATAATTTATTAAACTTTGTATTAATTTCATTAGATTTGATGAACGTCATAGTCGCATTAAAGAGTTTTTTTCTAATTACGCGATGATATACCGTTAAAGAAAAATGATAACATGACTTTACAAGCGCTGACGATAGTATCAGTGAAATTTAAAAGCGGAGAGACGTCAGAGCGAAGAAGTGATATTCTAACATGATTTCGAAATAAAACTTTTCGTGAAATCTTCTAAGTCTCGTTTGGCAACAAATCCACAGCATTAAACTTGCCAACGATTTGTACAGCGGGTAATAGTGGCGAAAGATTACACGTACGCCGCGATCGTTCCTGTGTGCAATATCTCCAATATGGTTTATCGTCAACCGCGTGCGACGACGGCTCGGCGTACATCCCAAACAATAGGCGTGAGTAAAAGAAATACGCGGGTCCTCGAGGGTCGGTCGGTGAAATATCGCCACAACGTTATGGATTTCTATCCGGAAAAACGTAAACGTAGAATTTATCATAAACACCGCTCCGGAGAGGGCCTTCGACGTACAATAAAAATATGATACGTGCACATTTATCGTCACAAAGGCGCTTTTCGTGAATACAGATATTGTCAACAAGATTATTACTGTACGACATTACGTCGAGAGAGACTAAAATATCTTAGGAAATAATGATAACCGCCCGCAATAATGTACACAGTCGATTCGATAAATTGTGGCCTGTGGGCGGTGTTCTAAATGAACGTAATATTATCAATTGACTGGGAAATTGTCGGTACATATCGATTGTATATTATAAATATAATTATTATATTGTGATAACGAAAATGATCGACACGCCCGTCGTCATTATCTAAATAATAATTGTTCAATTTTACACGTAGGTGTGAGTTTAGTAGTTTATACGAGGTTATTATCACTCTTTGGGTTTTATT
Organism: Aphis gossypii; assembly: GCF_020184175.1. Classification (NCBI taxonomy): domain Eukaryota; kingdom Metazoa; phylum Arthropoda; class Insecta; order Hemiptera; family Aphididae; genus Aphis; species Aphis gossypii. The sequence continues at coordinate 81,990,128 of NC_065531.1, forward strand.
TTTCATTGCGTTGACGCAGTACCTTTTTGCCCGTGACTGTATAAATTATGCATTATAAAGAGTGATGTGGTTTACTTTGAATTTTAGAGGGAAAAATGTTTCATAATATTATACATTAGGCTATTTATTTTTCATAATTTTTTTGTATGATGATTAAATTGTTATTGGTAGATAGATAATACATTATTATACGTTACCTATATTCAAATGTTAAAATACGTCTCTTTGTGTTGAAATTAGAAAACAAACATAAATCATACCGTTTGACTTGATCTAACCTATTGGTCTAAGTAATACATTATATTGAGTGATTCTTTTACCACACAAAATTCATTATTTAAAATCTATTAAAGTTTTCGAAAATATTTTGAAACATAATTTCCAGCCAAATTAAAACAACATTTTTGTTATGCAATAATATATTTTTTTATTTTTTAACATTTTAAGTTTTTATTTAATGAAAGAAACATACATTAATTATTTTTTTATATTCTGAAGCAGAATATTTTTCGGAGTGTACATAAAAATTTAAATTCAGATGGGTAGTTTATGAGTTATAAGAATTTAAAGTTTTGGTGAGCAGAGTAGTAGACCATAATTTTGAGGGGGATCCACATACCACTCCACTCCACCAACCTAAGTTTTGAATATTTATAAGTTATAGCTGATGAGTAGTTTATGAGTTATAACTCATAAACTACTCATCAGTTTCAATATGAATATTTCGTCATTGCCTAGGAAATCGTATTTATTTTTTTATTTTCAATATAGTACCGGATAATATTGCAAGGCGTACGTATAGTATGCACAACAAAGAATTCGACAATGCTACTTTTTCGCATGATAATTAAACGTGACTATTTTATGCGATACAATTCGGTGTTATCAGCAAATAAATCATTTTCACTAAATTGTTTATACCTATAGAACAGAACAATGAAAAAAAAAGAGAGAAAAGCAGTAGTTCGTTAGTCAGCGATGAACATATCTTTTTTTATTTTTATAAATAATCGTAATACATAAATAAGAATATAATATAATAGGTACTATAATAATACCGAGTATATTACATTTTATTCATGAATGTTTTTTGTGACAAAAATTATTTTTCTGATAATAAATAATGAGTTTATATTTTTTGAACAATAGACAATGGTTTGTATTCTTATTATTAATTAAAATATTTATAACATAAATTATCGATTTTTTTATGCTTTGTATTACTTGGAAAATTAAAGTATGTTCTTTGATTTTCTAATTATTTGATTTTTAATATTGTATACAATGTCAATTATTATTAGTTTTTGAATGAGAGTACAATATCCATCCACTAGCAACGCTTAAGGACCTTTAGAATATCCTAAACTAATTATTATTATTACAAATGTAATGAAATAAATAAAAAATACATAAGGACAAAATGTGTTTTAATAATTAAAAATTATAGAAAAGAAAATGTTTAGAGTTTAATTTATTTAATTTAGTTTATATTTTTTTAATTTGACCCCATTGTCAATATTACACGTGTACTAATCTGTGTATTTATTACAATATGCGCCAAAACTTTTTTCATTATTTTCCAATTAGTTAATCAAGATTAATTACATAACAGGAATACAGGATACACGTTATGTTTCTTATTTAATACTAGGTATAACTTGATTCGATGTTTTATAAATTTAAAAACTACTAAAATGAATGAACACAAAATTTAAATATATTCCAGAGTACCTACCTACTGTAAATAGAGCTTCCGGTTTATAGTGTTATGTTAATATATGAATATTATAAAAACTAAGTTGAACTTATACCTTTATGTTGTACAGATCATGACACATATTAAAATTTAAAAAACCACATTCTGAGAACGACGTCACTAATATAGGTGGTTTGTTTACTTCCACTTATAATTATAAGTATAACTTTATAATATATTTTTATAAATTATACTTATTTTATATTTCTTTCAAAAAAAAAAAAAATAATAATAATAAGAATAATAAAAAAAATTGATCTTCATGACATGAACTTCCCATGATATTTATATGCGATTTAATGTAGCTCCTTATTAAAATGATTAATCGGCCTAAAATGTTAAAAAAAATATCTGACTTTTACGATAATACTGTGTTTTAAAAAAATGAGGAGGAAGGAAGGAAGGAAGTATATTCCAATGTATCTAAATGTAATATGTTTGAATTGTAGGCTGTGTAGTTATTGATTTCGAAGTTAAACAAATATTAGTCTCAAATATTGAATGGCGATTTTGCTACATAACTATTAAACTGGTTAGAAAAATACCAAATACTGAAATATTGTTAACAAAAATTATTGATTTTAAATTTATCGTCGATTTAAAACCTGTAAGGTATATTTTATCGTTTCACCCTCGTATAAAAAATACTTATACGTATAGTAGTTATAAATAAAATGTATACTGTATACAAGTATCGCATTATTGTGAAATATTGCAGTGTTGACATTTATATTGAGATATACGTACAATTATTGATACAAGTATTAAAGTCCTTTCTTTATTCATTTCTTAGGAAGAGGTTTATTAGTGTAGTGTGCGCACGACGCCAAATTATGATATTTGAAGATGAACGTATATATACTACAGAAATGTGTCACGCAGACGCACAGTATATATATTGTGATATTAAATGTTCATAAAAACGTCATATGTCTTTTTAAGTAACATTAAATGTTACACATCGAAAGTACTTCAGTCATCATTTGACAGTTAAACTCCTCGTTATGACTGAAGAGTTTGAAAAAGAAGAAACGTTCGTTTAGTACCTTCGTTCGGTTTTTGATGGTAGGTAGCGGCAAAAACCAATACTCTTCGTATTCCCAATGGTCCTTATATATTCCATGTAAGTACAAATACAATTTAATTTAAAACTAAAAATAGAAATTGTATTTTACATTTATATGCAACGTTTAAGGGAACCGAATTTGTAATAATTCTTAGTTAATAATTGATATGTTTTTTGTAATTTTAATCGATACAATAGACATATTTTATAGTGGTTGTCGTACGTTTTAAAGACATAAATGATCAACCATAATGTCTAATCAGACGATAACGTCCATATAAACCATTCGATGCAATTACAGAAAATCGTTATAATATCACATTGTTTGTGAGAAAAAAATATAGTTCATTGGTGAAAATAAATTGTTTCACGATGGGCGATAGCTGTTGTTAGTCGTTTAAACACACTAGCTATTAAACGCATAAAAAAATGGAATCCATTTACACCCTTTGCGAGGAAAAAAATAAAAATATCGATTATGAGTCATATTTTAAAATAATGTGAGATTTTGATTACGTTCAATCTTACATTGTCGAAAAAGACGTTTTATGGTTCGGTATACATCAAACTAGGTATTATTTATATATTCATACAGATTTTATGGATAATGCGTTATTGGAATTTTCGGCAACGGTATAATATAAATATACGATTCGGTATTAAAGTTTAACATTCAAAGATAAGTGGATAAATATTTAAATAAATGTGAATGGAATATCATGGTTTTATTCGACATATTTACTTAGATCGTGCTCCATAATGTATAGATTCTAGGTCAATCATATATTTATTTCTCAAGTTCGGTGGATATTTAATATAATATGTATATAACTAAAAATCTTTTTGATAACAAATTCAATAATAGATTCATAACGAGATTTCCATTTCCTATCATACGGGACACGAAATCTGTATATGTATAATTTGTTATGTCACGCAACAAAGAATAAAAAATGAAAAAATAATCTACTGTATTGATCATACAGGATATTTCTTTTAACAAAATTGTACCTTGATAATAACAACAACTCATTGAATTTAATTTTTCTTTATTCTGTAGAATTATATTTTTGATAAAAGAGGCTTATTTTTTTTTCTAATATTCTTAATAGAATTAAAGGGTCTAAGAAAATAATTCTTGTTTCTAAGAAAAAAATTTAATCATAAACGTCCATGAAAAAAATGCTCATTTTTTAATTATTAACGAAAATAAAAGAATCGCTTTCCTTAAACCAGTATACAAATTAAACCGTTATTTATTTCAAGTATGGAATATGCAATAATAAATCGATAAAAGCATAAGACTAATAATTGCATCTACGTAATTGGTTTAGATTTGTATTTTATGAAATGCTTTTACTAAATATCTTATAATATAATATAATACTTATTTCACATTCACTGGTGTATAAATATCAAAATAATTTGATAATGATAAATCATAAGGTCATACATGCATTATTGTAGTTTAAATATACGTTATAATGGCATGGAATATTTATACAAACCATAAATGCACAATTAATTTTGTCAAAACCAATTCAAATCAATACGTTTTTACGATTTACATTTTTCACACCAGTTGCATCTCGCAAATACTGCGGTTACGTAGAACGAATTGATACGTTCTAGTAAAAAATGTTCAATCGTATTCAAGATAACTCGACATGTATTTAATAGTAAGGGTAGGTATTTGATTGCTATAGAAAAAATGTTTGTTCAACTTTTTTTTAATTCTTCTATGTACTTATTTAATAACATACGCGTTTTATAAGTTTTAAATAGTTAATTGTTATTTATTTATAAATTATAATCACTTTTATTTATAATATACTTATTATGATTTAAGGTTCTAGGAATACTAAAAAAAAAAAATAATAATATTATTTTGCTTATGCATGCTATACTTACATGTAAATATGTATTTTAAAACTGGATTATAATATGTAATATTTCATATTTTCAAAAGCGCATATTTATAAGCCTACCTTTTTGTACGATTTTCATAAAACCATTTCCTTTACTCTGACCGCAGTCACGTAAATTTGGTTTAATTTATTTTTACCTTAACAATCCAGCTATATAACTATTCGCGTTTAAGGTGAAATTGTTTTAAAAGAATGAATTGGTTTTCATCGGAATATAATTATTCAGTCAAACGGTATAATAATACATTTTAACGCGCTGGGTATGACAAACGAAAATATTACTGGCTTTCAAATTTGTGATTTTTTCCTTCTATTAACACGAAATAATCTTAATTATTATTACGTCTATGTGTAATATAATAAAACCCCGTTTATCATAATGCAAAAAGAGAAAAAAATATACTCGACGGTTGAACGTAGAACCCTGCTTAACCTGTGTGGCGCATGTGTTCGCAATCCATCTTATTAATCTATATTTTGATCATACTTGTATAATATTATCTCATATCTAGTGGTTACGTTTGTGTCTATCTAACTCCATGGCATCACTCGTTTCATCATCTCTTCACCGGTAACATCTCGTAGGTGACTCTCATTTATCACTCTCTCTCTCTCTCTCTCTTATCATTTCCGTCACTCGCCTTGCTAAATGACTTGTTTTCCTCCACTCGGTTTACCTCGACGCTCCGACTCTGTATTATTATGCTGATTACTGTTTATTTACCACGTATAATGTAATACGCTTGAGCTTATATTTTTATCCATAAATTTATGTTTTAATTTACCTTCAATCATTTTTTTTTTTTTTTTGTTGATAATATACCAATACTAATATGCTATATAGGTACTGTAGGTAAGCAGTCAGTACTTGTTTAAGGTTTTTCTTTTTTAGAGGACGATTATTTTAATTTATATCCCTTAGTTAATCTATTATTTTTATTTAGGTTTTAAGCAGAGCGTTATTGTTTTATTTTATGATAAATACTTAAGCACATTTTAAAACATCACCGTTTATTTTAAACAAAATCGTTTTTTTCCTTTTTTTAGGTCAAAAAGTACTAAATAAATTTTGTGTTAAGTGTCTGAAATATTTTCATACGTACATTAGGTGTTAAAGTAGTGTTTAAGTTTACTTTTATCGATTATAACGTTAAAAAATGCATGATACTGATAACGTGTTGGAAATACGGAAAATACAATGAGTAGATATAAATAATTTATGTTATAGTATATTACACCTATAATATGTTAAATTAGTTATTTGATTTATTTATCGATTCTAATTAATTATACATAATTGTCTTGAATCAAATGTGTAAGAGGTACTCTGAGTTTTATCAATTATTTTTCTTAATTGTAAAATATTAACACTGAATGGTTGAATAATTAATAAATTAATAAAAGGAATTGGTGTATTTTGCATTTGTATATTAACATTTAGTAGAGATTCAATATAGGTAATTCATTATGATCATACAATTGTGGTTTGTGAACTGCCTATAGACATATAATTTAATTAACTCGGATTATCTTCATAAATAAATGTAATCGAATGACGAAGAATTCGAGTATTAATTAATTGGTCCAACGTTTTGGAAAATTTACTAGACATTTTCATTATGAACAAAAATGTTTAAATTGTAGGAATATGATAAAGTGTAGCAATACAGTATTTTTAATGAATAGTAGACAAATAGAAATCCATATTTTGCGGGTAGAGGCACGATAAAATACGCGTATTATATCATTTCAATGTATATGTTAATCATTTTATTAACATTTATATTGTACCAAGTGCTTTAAAAATAGTAATAATAATAATCATTATCCATTTATTCGTTGTTGATGTTGTTTTTTTTTTTTTTTTTAAAAAAGAACATTTCAACACGTGCTATTAAATATATTTCTAATGTTTTATAACCGAAACCGAGTTCCGGTCTTATGCAAATAAATCCTTACGATAAGTATAATTAATATTTTTTTTAAAAAAAAAACAAGTTTTACACAGTACTAAAATAAATAATATACCAAAAAATATGAGTCTAAATTATTATGGCACTATCACTGCACGTTTTTGTGTACTTTTGAAATATTCCGAAACAAGTAACAAGTCAACCGCTAACATACTCAAAGGCCACCAAGCTTAAGCTTAAAGTTTTGGCTTAATTGCCTAGCATTTAATCCGTTAATATCATGCGTGGTCGATATACCTACGTGACTGGCGAGTAAACACGTATAGGCGTATATAATATATACTAATAAATTATACACACATTCCACAGTTTGTAATACTCATTAAATATTTAAACCCCTTTATGATGTCGATTAGTTAATTGTCGGATACCTTGTACTTCACTAAAATAAAAATAAAAAAAGCACATTTCGTCGACTTGAGTTATCCCCGAATGTTTTGTCACGCTCCCCGTCCAGCGTTTTATCGTGACTAATATTTTATTAAAATAACACGGAAACTTGTGTGCAAACGCACATTTATTCGGGTTACGTTGGCCCAACGAGCGTAATCAAACATGGCAATAATATCAGGCCGTGCATCAAATAAATATCCGGTGATATTAGTTACGTAGATAATATTATTGCGTCGTATCTATTCCGACGAGTGATTACGAATGTTTAACACGAATATTCAAAACGTAGAAAATAATATGTAGGTACCTACCTACGAGCAACGGCGATTTACAGCCGGGTAAAAATGTTAAATAAAAAATGTACCGTAAAAATATATCGTTTACGCCACCGTTTTAAGGGTCAAGCCTCGCGCCTTTTCGGCTGCAGTTCTCCACGGGTTACGTAGAACCTACGAACTCTGTTGACGTGTATATTATATATTATATACTTGTGCGCATGTAACTGTGTGTGCTTCGTGAACGTTGCAAAAATAATACGTTATCAGATGGCCGAACCACTTCGAATCAACCGAATAACGCTGGACGTGCCTTAAATACCGTAAGAATATATAATGTATATATATATTATATATTTATATCGATCGAGACGGGCAAACAGTCGACGACTTTGTGTCGCACTTTCCGCCGAGTACACAGCCGGAACCACCGCCAGTATTAAGAACGTTGGCGTGTCGGTGGCGGATTATCGCTCATCAATGCTCCCCTCACGAAACCACCCCATCGCCGCTTCGCGACCCTGTCGCCCTCGGGTTTCCGTGATTTTATCTTTACGTCACACGCACGAAGGGCTAAAGAAGCCGAATGCGCGTGTGTGCAGCGCGCGCGATAGCAAAAAAAAGTTTGGACTATTTGCCGAACACGAGAGCCGTAAGTTGTCGCTGATAAATTACCGGCGCGCACAACACACTGGCCAATAATAAAATGGCCGTTTGGCTCGCACGAAGGAATGACACTTCCGACGCGCCCGTATTACTCGACTCGGCCGGATATCTCGGGAGGGTTTTTTTTCAGAACGCACGTAATTATATTTTTGGATTCCGAGGCACAGGTAAATAGATTTTCGCACGAGCAATAACTTTTTTTTCGTCAAATTCGGATACATGACTTTTACCTGAGGTTGGTTTTTGGGCGAATCGCGTACCTCCACTTCGTCATCCAGATAATTCTAATTAGCCTACAACAAGTATTCGACGCTTCTGCGCCTATGCCTCGTTCTCCGCGGCCGGAAACAGCTTCTCGACGTCCGCCGACGCCCGAAGCCGGGCGACTGTAATTGGTTGCGCACGAAAACTTTTGGAACGCGGGGGCAAACGCCAGTAGCAATGCGGTCCTTTTTAGTTTTTTATTTTTCATTATTAATTATCAGAATATCCAAGAGAATTTTTCCACGTCTTCGACCTCTGCATTGCGCAACGCGTTCGCTTTCCGTTTATTTACTGCTGCTTTCTGCCCAGCCACCGATAGTACAGTTTTCTGTGTTGATTTTCAAAATAAATACAAACTCATTTGCATACATATCACTTTGGTGATACACAGCACAATACTACGTGTTAAATAAGGACATAAGGATTGGTTTTTCTATCTCCTTCGGCCAACGCATAAATCAGCTTAAACTCTCAGGCAATATTCCCTTGGCATGCAAATATAATAATATGTTATATTTTCACTGTGTATTGAAATTATTTTATTCATCGAAGTGTACTCTAGCGTTTTGTTCAACATACGATGTATATATGGTCATGCTTTTCGGGAACGGTATCATTAACAATATCACATTGAACATTTGTAATAAATCTACTAACCGAAATTATTATAACTTCCATAGATAGTGACCAATTGGAAAACAAATTTATTTCTCATTTATTATTTATTTTTTTTATTATTACGTTGTTGATTATTTTTTATTCGTACAAAGAATATATTTGCTATTTTTGATTAATGTAGTTTGTCTACTACAAATTATACAATTCGTTGTGTGATGTCACTTATTTTTACGCTCCTACACACACATGTACTCATTTTGCCTACCTAATACGCCGCTATAAACATTTTATGGGTGTTCGTATTTTTCATTAGAGCAGGATTACGCCACAATGATATATGTAGGATACACCATTATTATATTATGTGATTAAAATTATTCCACTTTTTTGTTTCTTATACATTTTTAATAAATTATAGGTGCGTTGCAATTTTTATGCTAATTAACTAAAGATGTTCCATCTGCAGGTAAGTTATTTACATTGATATAACATTTAAAACATAAATTAAGTATACAACAATATTATGATCAAATTATCTATAAATTTTATTCTTACTTAATATATTTATATATTTTTTTAAATTTAAAATCTGAGAAATATTCCTACAATAATCAATTAAATAAACTAAACATGAGTAATTTTGAAAAATGAAGTTATCCACCACATACATTTTTTATAATAATCAAATAGATTTAAAACATAATAATACATATTTATATTTTATATTTATATAATATTAGCGTATTATATTCTTTTAAGTTAAAATATTATATAAATTTAAATTGCTAATTAGGTATATTATTATATTTGTGAATATCAAACATTATTATCCAAACTATCAAACACTCATTGTCGTTAAGTTTTGTGAAATATATTTTTTACATTTATTGATAGTTTAACATAAAAAATAATTCATGAATTATGGAAATATGGTGAAAAAACTGATAGGCTTAGATGATAATTTATTGTTCAATTCAAAACGTCTCAATATAATATATATTATTTATCATTTTTTTACTTTCAAATGAAATATTAAATTAGTATTTCTTATACTCGTAGATGTATAATAATTGTATCTTAAATATGAAATTATTGACCTAAAAATAATTAAATTAATAATCTTACATTATTTTATAAATGGAATTTGTTTATAAATATAAATATATTATTTTCATGAAGAAAACTTATATTTTTTTAGGCATTATAAAATAATGAAATAGTGAGTACTGCTAGTAAGTTCTATGTTTAATTTTTTTTTTTTTTAATACTTTGAAGAGATGATACTAATTTAAAATTTCATTGTTTATATTTTGTATTAAATAATTTAAGAACAATACAAAAAAAATGTGTCATTCAATTATAATTACATTAGTCAATTTTTCAGTAAAAAATAATAATTAATTTCAGAAGTGGAAATATTTTATTATCACATTAAAACTAAATGTAGATATTATACAATATTATGCAATATAAATTTATTCATATTATATTACCTTAATAACATATATTTTTACTACCTTAATTGACACCAAACAAACAAAATATCAATTAATCTACCAAAGTATGATTCATAAAAAAATTGTAAACATTTAATATTTATATTACATAAAAATATACATACTTAATTCTATAAATATTTTTATATTTTTTACATTAATTACCTTACAATTATTCATAAAATATTAATTTAATAATTCGTGAAATTGATAAAACAAAATCTAGTTCTATAAACATGTAGAGTACTATTTAACAACATGACAATATAAAGATGTAATATCATACACTATTTATAAACTGTAAAATACACAAGTAAAATAATAAAATGTACAACAATAGAATGTTTAAGATACGAGTAAATATTTGTATTTTAATATAATGTTCAGTCATATATTTGTGTATATTACATAATCTCAATTGCAATTATATGATTATTTTGAAAAAGAACGTCAAATATAAAGAGTGATGTTTGAATAAGAAAATGCACAGGGTTTTCTGTGAATAAAACGGAAAAACGCTATATATTTTATTGCAATGTTTCTAAAAATAATATATATATATATATTCTAGAAAGACGATGAACTAATTTTATTTATTTAGGGTTTGATTTCTTTGAAACAAAAAAAAAAAGACCCTCAATTCAATTTTTGTAATTTTTTGTATTTTAATTCGACCATTGAGTACTAACGTAAATTTAGAAAAGGGGGATATCGGAAAGAATTTAACTTGAAAATACACGCTTGGCGTAAAATAAAAAAGGATGAATATTATTTCCAGGAATTCAAATTTAATTTTATACGTCAATCACGAGAAAAATTACATTTTTACAGTTTTATATGTAAATCTATTCCATAATGCGAAGTGCTTATATTAATATGATGGAGAAAAATCTATTTTCTCCTCTTAAACCGCTAAAATTCCGTTTGACATATCTTAATTTTTAATTTTAACTCTGTAAAAATTATTAAATATTTTTAATATTTAATTTCTTTTTGAAATTAAGCTAAAATATATTTGTTTTCTGTAAAAAATTCAATTATATAATAGAATGCAATTATTTTCTATCATTTTCAGTTTTTTTAGTTATATAATTTTAGTATTACTTTATTACTGAATAAATTCTGAAAACACAATTTCTGTTATGCGTTTAATTTATTTTTATTTTAATTTTATAAAAGTCATTCATGTTCCTATTAAATACTGTATAATAATGTATTCTTATAAAGATTCAAAATTATCGTTGACATTATGAAGTATGTACCTGGTAATTAAAAATCAATTGCAACTAAATATTATTCGTTGATGTAAAGGAAATTATAAACTTTCAAACTTAAATTGAATAACGGAAAGTTAAAAACCGTATAACCATATATTATATTATATTTGCAAATAATAATTAACACAAACAAAACACTCACCATTTGCGTTTAATTGACAGTAAACAACAAAAATAATATAAATATTTATAATTACTTTATACATCAAACTCAAAAATGTAAAACTAATATTAGTATGTTATTATATTTTATGACTTTGAAATAAACCAAAATTTAATTTAATCTGCTATAGTATCTGTATTTTATAAACAAAATAATTTCGATAGTAATATTATGAATTTATGTATGGTTAAAAAATAACATAACATGCTTTTGTTATTTAAGTGGTCAGTATTGATCGATACATACTGACTTAGATACTCTTAGTGCAAATGCATTATTGCAGCGGGTGGTCAAGAAATAGCATACATATAATATAATTAAATTTGCAAGTTTAGACACAGTAGGTTCTCCGAAAAACGATTCTGAGTGAAGAATTCCATGTTATATTACAGATCTGAGGTATAATGTAATTCATCAACTTAAATGTTTCAACATATTTCCAAGACAACTTGGTAAAACTTAGAGCATCTTTGGTCAAAATGACGAAGTAATTTATATTCAATTATTAATCTCACATATTTGTTTTTATTATGAGAATTATGTCATAACTTTGAATTTTGATAAACTCAAAGTTGAATAACTATGCTATTTTCTTGTTAATATGCATATTATGGTTTTACTACTGAATGTTCAACTTATAATTAGGTAACTCATAACAAGTGTATTTATTGAGACCCATCATCTTTTTAAACAAATAAATAAATAACAGTACAACATTATATAGCACCTTCATAATTTAGCTAATTAATGTCAAACATTATTATTATAATTATATTTAATCTAAACAAAGTTAATTTAATTAAAATATAAAAATTATCGCATAATTTAATGAAACAATAATTTAAAATTCCCAAATCAGGCTTACAAATTATTGTCAATTTACTTTGAAATTATTACAGAAACTATAATTTATCGATAGTATACAATTAAGTATGCATTTAATGGGAATTTAGATTATGGGCCAAATTCAGTTGCGTGACATAACCCCTTGGAATGAGGAATTTCCTGGAGAATACCAAATGTACTTAGACCTTTTTTTGTATGCAATTTATTTGATAGTTCAGTACCTATACTTAAATACTTGTATAAAAAATAACATAGGTCTAAAAATCGATGTCCTTTTTTGTACGAATAAGCTTTGTGTAGTTGAGGAAAATTACGGAAAAATGAAATATAATTATATGAATAAAAATATCATTATTATATGATATTTTTACTATAATAATATTGTGTATGTGTATTGTGTGTATTATAAATGAAAAAAGAGTTCGAGTATAATACTAGTATTTATTGAAAATTAAATCTCTAAAATTTAAAATCGTAATATTTACATGACTTATATTAATTCACACTTTAACGAACAATTTAAACCATCATACATTATTCTCATTATTCGGTGTAAACTATGATATTGATAAAAATAATTAATTTACTAAAGAAATTTTATAAATAAGAATTAATATAAATAACTAAAATAACTATAGTATGTAATTCAAATACCAGCTGTGCCAACTTAATTTAGAAGAATTGTTTAAATCTTGGTAAATGAACTGTAAATAAAATCTAAAGACCAAAATGTTTGCAAATATTAAATAAATGAGTAAATATATTTAAATAATAATTGGTTGTTATTTATATATCAGATAAATAACAAATAATATAATAGTTTGAAAGATATATATATTTTAATATAATATTTGTTTTCAATTCGTTGAATTAAATTGCTATTTATGCCTAAATAATAACTATAAATTTATACGTAAGTTTCATCCTGTAGTCAAAAATTTAAGCTGTATCCAAAAATGTTAGAAGTATGTCGTGTTTGCATATGATAAGTGTTAGAATTTTCAGATATTTATTACTTAGGTCACATCGTTTAAAACATAACCCTTTCATTTTTATTGGTATTCTCTCTTTATTATTTTTTTCTATCAAAGGACTTGTGTTATAATAGCGTACAAGACACCCAGTGTGACCTTTTAATGACCCAGGCATTCACAAATTACTTTAGCATGTACTAAGCACGATTGCTAAGTAAAGACCACGTTAAAATATTCATGAGCTCAGCTACTTTTATATATTCGAATGAATAACTTGGACAAAATAGGACGGTGCAAGTGCACTTTCGACAAAAATGACGGATGAAAATATTAACGTTACGTGTAATGGTAAATATAAGTATCTACAAGACTGGACATTTGGGTAAAATTTACATGAAGTATATATTTAGAGACGAGATTGTAAATAAAATGTGTGCATAAATTATATCTTACATATCATTTCAATAGATTAAAAATAAACTCATTTACTAATAAATTGTAATTGTATTTCCTTGATGAAAATTAAAAAATATACAACGCCATAGTTTAAAAATTTAATTGAATTGATTTCTCATTTTTTAATGTTTATTGCATTAAATAATTATATTTATATTTTATATATTGACGGACGAAAGCCTGTTTAAAATAAGAGAACAGTTTGGTATTTACAATTAACAATGATAATATACAGAAACAGACGTAATATATAAATAATATGGGTACAGGATAAAATAATAAATAAAATAGATCAGAAATATGATGACACAAATGCATTCAATTGAAGTAGGCGAAGGAGGAGTCTTGATTGGCCTGTCTCATACAACAAGTGAGAGGTTCATTTTTTAGATAATAATTGATGCAAAATGGAACAGCGAATGGATCAATGTTACGGATATATCGTGAAGGAACTCTGAAGCTGATGTGTTGAAGGAGTGAGGGAGAATCGATTTTATCATAAATTATATTCTGAAGGAAGGTTAGGTCACGGGCATTACGGCGATCGGCTAGAGATAGTAAGTTCATATTTTGAAGTACCGGGACATAGTCATGAGGAGGATGGACAATATTTAAATTGTATCCTGCGAAGCTGAAAAACTTGCGCAGGACACGCTCAATTTGCTGAATGTGTAACATCAAGTTAGGGTTCCACACAACGGAACCATACTCAAGAATCGGTCTGACTAAAACACAATATAATGCCTTTAGGGATCTAGACAATTTAAATTCCTTTGCTACTCTCTTTATGAAGTCTAATACTTTATTTGCTTTACGCGTAATATGTTCAATGTGGGCTCTAGGGCACAGTGAAGGAATACGGATGAAGCAAAGATCAATAACTTCATTATCAACGGAGGTAAGAACAGTTCCATTAATTTAATAGGAGAAGACATAAGGAGAGTGGAGTTTGGTGAATGACATGGATTTACATTTGTTAATATTAAGAGTTAACCCAATAACTTCAACCCACTTAACAAATCTGTCTAAGTCCTCTTGCAAGTTTAAACAATCCCTAACGACATAAATTTTGAGAAAAATTTTTATATCATCAGCAAAACACAGAAGTTTGCAATGACGGGGGACACTTGAGACACTATTAATGAATAACGAGAATAGAATAGGAGATAAATGTCCTCCTTGAGGGACACCAGACGTGGCCATAAATATACGATATTTGGAGTCTAAAACCTTTACCCATTGAGGTCTATTCAGTAGATAGGACCGAATCCACTGTAGCAGAGGGTAGCCGAACTCAAGTGCCTTCAATACAAATACAAGTACTTCATGGTTGACGGAGTCAAACGCCTTAGCAAAATCTATATAAATTACGTCAACTTAGGAACCAAATTTGAGAGCATCATAGATATATTTACTAAAAGTAATGTTGAAAGTTTCAGTTGAACGCCCTGGTTGGAAACCATGTTGTCCAGCTATCAGGACTGGATTTAGAAAGGGCATAATACTGTTCAAATACTAAAGACTCAAAAACTTTTGATAAGTGAGTAAGAATGGATATTGGTCGATAGTTCTTTACGTCCAATGCGATGCCAGATTTAAAAATAAGAGTGACGCGGCTGATTTTCCAAATTCCAGGAAAAACACCTTCATCAAGTGATCATCGAAAAGCAATCATATTGAAAAGAAGATAACATGCCTAAGCTCATCAGTCATGCCAATTGAAGACACTCCGCGTAGGGAGCATAACTTAAGAAGCACATCATCAACGGAGAAGTAAATATTGTTAGACAGATCGAAGGAAGAAATACTAAGGGACTCAGTGTCTAAGATACTGTGAGCAGATGTGTAAACCGAGCTGAAATTAGAAGGAAACAAATCAACAGTTTCCTGTTCATTAGTACTAGTGAGGTTATTAAGAGAAACGGTTTTGAGAAATGATGCTGGTATTGTGGTTTTTACGGATTAAATCCCAGAACTTATTAGGACAGCAAGCAAGGGAGATTTAGTTCGTTCAATAAAAAGTGTGTAGCATTTCCTATATTCACATTTACATTTTGCTCGAAGAAGGGAGAAAGACTGGTAGTCATGTGGATCAAATGTGAACTTAAACACTGCATGTGTTTTATTTTTATGTCGAACAGGTTGTTGTAGCTTCTTAGAGGCCCAACTAGGAAACCTAGAACGAATAAAATTAACTTTTGGAACGAACTGGAGAATTAAGGAGTGGATAGCGTCGATTAAAATATTTGTAGCGGAGTCAACACCATATTCGGAGAAAGTTAATGCCCAATCGTAGCAGACATAAATTGATTAATATTGGGATAGTTAGCTTTGTGAAAATTATAAAAAGAATGTGTATTATTAAAGAGTGGTTGATTGTTTTTACCATGGCATTTAAGAAGTAGAGGGGTTGGTAGAGATCAGGTAGAACAAGAGGATCAGGGGATGCTTCAACAGATATAAAGTTGGAACTGCAGAATATGAGGTCAAGAAGAGATCCATGGCTGTTTAATAAACAATTTTTTTGGAAGAATTTAAAATAGGCAAAGGATTCAGGGACACAAGGCGTACGAAAGATAGTGAGGATAGAATAATATAACAAATAAACCATTAAATATATAATTCAATTAGACTATTTTTATAAAATATACAAATATAATTAATATTTAAGTGTTGAAATTTGAATTATGTATATTTGACAGTTAAATATTATCTCATTTAAAAAATAAAAAATATATTACATCATGCAATTTATGTAACAATGAATAAAAAATAATAACTAAACATGGATAATCTAGGATTTTATATCACAATAAAATTATTAATTTAGAGAAACTTATATCATAAAATAATAATTTCAGTATACACTATCAATTTTTAATAACTCAGCATATCACAATTTTTTTTTAATTAACCCTATAAGAGTATAAATACGTACCTGAAATGTGAACTAACAGTGGAATTTAATATTAATTTTATTAATCGAAAAATGGAAATTTTTAATTTATTAATTATTTATAAAATTTTGTATCGCATAACTCTTTAAAATCTAACATTTTTACTAGAATAATATTAATACTAAATAAAAAAATCAATTATTATTACCTACCGATTTCTATGAAAAAATTCCATAATAAGTAAATACTTTGAAAAAAGAGTCAAATATTAATAATTTATCTTATACCATCTTCTTTAGAGTAATATAATTTATTCTTACAATATTTTTAAATGTAATATCTATTTAAATATTTATTTATGTATCAGAAAAGCTACAAATAAACTATACACTACTGATTGATCTTACAAAAGTTTTTAAATTATTCTTTTGAACAGTAGAATTTTGATTTTGAAATACCGGTCTTGGATGCCAAAGTCACATAACACTCCAGGCTCTTGACCATATTAGTCAAGATTCCGGAATTCATGCCCTGATTACTTTAGTATTATATTGTACGCCCGAAGCTCTTTAAAGACAAACAGTGATCATAGAAAATGTATTCTATTTTACTGATTTAAATTCCCCTAAATTATTCTTTATTATTTTCCGATTTTAAAAATACTGAGTAGAAAACCATATATTTTTCAGATTTTATCATAAGTTGTGATAAAATAATGATTTTATACATTATTTTATTATTATATTAATGATTTATAACAGTTATAAGATGAATATTTTGCAATACATTTTCAAATAAATAGTACACGAACACTTAAAATAACTATTAAGTTAACCCGAGTATAATTGTACAGCAAAATGATAAATATTTATACTTTGAAAACAATATTAATATTATATTGATCAAGTTTGTTTATTGATTTTTAAAAATGAATTATTTAAATTATACAAGTAGTGTTTTTTGTTCATGAAAATAGATATTTGTAAAATGTTTTAATTAAAATAAATTAGGTACTTATTGCTATTAATGATAGTAAGCTTATATTTAAAATATACATTATTTGAATAGCTTATTTTAAAATTTAAATAGATAGCAAGTTGTTTATAAACAAGGTTAACTTAATTATTTTATAAACTGAAGATAAAAATAAAAACTTAATACTATGGTTGAGAATTTATTAAATTAATTATTAATAAATAAGGTTTAATGATAATTGTCGAAATAGTGGTTTATTATTACGAAAATGTTAAGTAAAGAAAGACCTAGTTATAAAGAATAAGATATAAATAACATTTATAAATCTATCTATCTTTGATTTTTGAGCAACTTACCTCTGTTACTATACTTACATTTTTAGTGATTTTTAAATAAAGTTTATAAAATGTAAAAATTAAAAACTAAATATAAAGATAAAACACAACTATGTACTTGACCCATATAGGTATTTTCTATGATTCAAATTCGTAAGGACTATTTAAAAAATAGTCGTTCTCGACATATATAAATTATTATTAACTACCTTATTCATTTTCAAAAAATAATGGTATAACAAAGAATGAAATGCAGTTAATTGTTTGGCGAGTGCTGTTGTAAAGGATATGTACAATGAATACCACAATGTTTATTTTGAAAATTGACCTACCTATCATCATTTTTCTTTTCATCTCAAATATTTATAGAAGTGAAAGCTACCAAATTTCCCACAAAATTCAAAAACGTATTATGTTCACAGAATAGATTGTTTCACTCAACTACCGTCAATTTGCTTGACACCATCGTCATTAACTATATGTCAGTCTAATGGTCAACCAAAATCCCTTTCTACATATTATAATCTTCTCTTTTCTGACTTATGAAAACGTTGATTGGTGTAGTGAATACTCGTACCATTGTCATTAGTTATTTAATCCTTCGTATAGATACATGTTATTGTTGTTGATTAGTCTCCACTGAAACCGGAGGATTGTTTTTAATCAAAGTTTAGTCCGAAATTCAAATCGGCTTAATGAGATATTCCCTTCAACCAAAAAGTGTGTATATGTTTGTATGCGTGTGTTTACATAACATTATGATGCGCACTATAATGTATATCTCTGTATATATGCGTATTGCGTATATATATTATATATATATTGTTTGAATATGCAACACGGATCCTAGTAATATAGACGACACCAGAGAATGTTTATTAAACCGTTTGTAAATCACGAACAGCCGCGTCAGAGACGATTACATTAAATTGATATTGGACGAAATTCCTGTAGATATTCATTAATTGGAGGGCGGGGGTGTGTTGAAAAAAAAAGCACATCCGGTGGTAATTTAATTTAACGATTTATTTTGCCAAAAAAAAAAAAAAACCACCTTTGTTGTCAAAAAGATTTAACATGATCCCTGTAAACATTATATATTATTTACAGTTATATAATTTATTCAAGTTAAAAACGACCAAAAGGTGACTAAATATATTTTTAGAAAATTTATGAGACTTTCCGGTGGAACATTTTAAATGGTTCAGTAGACAAATATCTTATGATTAAACATATTATTTCTTTAAACAAAATTATAATATAAATATCATATTGTAATCGAATTTTGAAATGGTTAAAATAGGTAAATAAACTTATTATTTTTTTATGTTTATTAATTTTGTAACCAAATCTTATTATTTGTATTAACATACATAATATCTTTATTTACTACTTTGAAATTTTAAAATCATATATTTCATGAATATAATATACACTGTACAGTATATTTGCAATTTGCATAAGTAAAAAAGTACTTTTTAAATGATTACGTGTTATATAAAATATTATTATACTCGTATTTATATTAATATAGAAGCTTCGTGAAAATTAACATATTTCATTACCACTTATTTAAATAAATTCAAAAAATAAAGTAGATATAATATTATAAACTTTGAAACATTGAAATAATGTAAAAACATATAAATTTATTTTTACTATATTTAAGCCTAAAGATAGTTGAAGCAATTTATTAATTTTTATATTTAAAAAAAAATTTTTATGAAATTCAAATATTATTTTTTTAATGATATGTATGATTTTTGAGATGAAAAATGTATATAACTATTGACATATTTTATAATCTATGCCCTACGCTATATCGGTATATATACATGCACTTTATAGCTTAAATAATAAACAGTGCATGATAAACTCGATATACAATGAAAATGGTTTTTTAATGTAAACAATATGAAATAACAATTTTATGTTTTGAAAAT
Organism: Aphis gossypii; assembly: GCF_020184175.1. NCBI lineage: Eukaryota > Metazoa > Arthropoda > Insecta > Hemiptera > Aphididae > Aphis > Aphis gossypii. The sequence continues at coordinate 82,010,429 of NC_065531.1, forward strand.
ACCTAATATATTATGCGTTATTAAAGAAACGTAATTCATTTTGTCGACAGGTATTGCAAAACATATATATTATACCTATAGGATTTATTGTATTATTTAAAAAATAATCAATTCTTACTTATTAATTTAGAGTTGAAAAATTGTTTAGCAATATTATCAAAAAAGTAATTAGAGGATACTTATTAGTTTTTAAGATTGAAGGGTTTAATTATTTGTAAGATTTTCAATAACATAGAAGTCAGTAATATAGTATATACTATTTAATATAGAATGACAAGCGTTATGGAGTAACTGAAGTGTGCTATACCTAAAGTAAAAATCAGATTGAAACACTTAATAAAACTCCAAACTTGTATTTTTATATTTATTTGGAAAGATGTAGGTGATGAGTAATACAATGTAACAACCAATAGAATATAAAATAAAGTGGTCCAAAGTCCAATAAATGGTTCTCTGATCTTAAATCGTATTTCGCAAACAGAAACTAATCGAAAATGTCCAAAACGACAAAAAGCCAACATTCTATACTTGCAATACCAAACTAAGTTTCGTTTGAAGTTTGTTTTTTATCATTTCCTCGTATATTTGTATTCGTAGGTTTCAATTTCACTCCTTGATGACAATTTTCCGTATCTTTTAACCACATAAAAGCTACTTGAAATGAGTATATATTTGTTTCAACATGCAATTTACAATAACTTATATGGGTGACCCGACCATAACCTAACCTGCATGCATATGAGTTTTAAAGATTCTTATTATATAGTTGAGTAAGTGAGGAGCATTATGATTGTCAAACACAATTCGTTCACTGTACATTTTAATATTGTACTACATTTCAAATATAGATACGACAATTTGACTTTTTGAAATTTGTAATGGAGTAAAAAATAAAAACTGAAATTAGGTAATTAAAATTAAACTTAAAATTGACTTGGGTAAATAAAAGTATTTATTACTATCGTTGGCGTATTTAAATTATAATTTGAATAGGTATTAGGTGCAATATTATTTTAGTTTTATTTTGTAATTAAAACAAAATTGCTGAAAGCTTACGGATACGGGGTGGTCATAAAAATACGAATCAATGTTTTGGAATGAAAAATGAATGTAATGCGATGTATGGACGTATACTAGGTACATCGTGTATACTGCCAATGACGAATAAGGACATTTAAAGCTTGCGTGATGTAATACAGTAAATCAGAAATACACGCTAAACGTAAAAAAGGTGAGATACTGGACACATAGCTTAAAAACCATGAAAATACAGTCATGTCTACATGAAAAACACGTTTAAATTAGATTGCAAGCATATTGTAAACCATATTATACTAAGTTTTTTTTTTACTATTTAGTTTAATAGTAACGCTCAATACTGATGTTTTATATTACTTGAATAGTAACAGTATCAAAGTTTGAGACGTATCAATATAACTTCTTTTAAATTATTCATGAAATAAAATGTTACAACCCCATCACTTGAATACTTAATTTAATACAAAGTAATAAATTTTCCATTATTCAGTTTGATGTGTTAAATAATTTAGTACTACCTGATTAATATGATAATATACTTTGAAGAAAATTAACTACAGACTACAGTCACACATAATTAATATATTATACACGATTGGCTTCATACGTATTATTATATAACAATATTAATAATGTATAGTATATAGCTGATTTATAATAATACAATACTTATTAATAATAAATAATATTTACTATTCAGACTATATGCTAAAATTTGGCTACAATATTTTAATAAGTTATAACCGTTAGAAGTCAGTAAACAAATTTAAAGAGTGTAAGGGACTCGTCATATCACTATAATTATAACCTATTTATGATAGATCTATACTGAGATCAGAATTTTAATGCGTATATTTTCAGTCTGTAAATAGCCAAGTTCTAATGATATTTTAAAGATTAACCAATGTAGTGTTAAATATTATTGCATTGAAACCAAATTGAAATTGTTTTATTTGTAAAAAAATTAATAATAAATAATTAGAAGAGTTAGTGATCATTTTTCTCAGCATTAAAATCTGTGCTAATAATTCATTAGGTAAGTAATCTGAATATCCGTATTCTGTACTATACTATATATTAATGGACCTTTTAGTCATATTACTGGTGCTCAATTATATTTCACGGTTAATTCATCATCATATTATCAACTTTTTTTTCAAAATAAGAAACATATGATAACAGAAACTATTATAATACATTAAAAATATTTATCAAATGTTTACGTTATTGGATATAGAATTTGTCCAGCATCGTATAAAACTTACAATTTTTCTCGTCAGTATAGCGGAGTTACCTAGTAGGTGATAGATGATTGATACGTTCCAGCCGTCTGATTCTAATTATGGTTCTAATAAACGTAACGGAGTTTAATTAAAACGGATGAGAATTGTCTTTAAAAGTAATTTAATGTATTATTTAAAAGTCCTCTTATAATACAAACATCTGTTTCTGTGGCTATTTGGTTATAATGTAAATATCTTAGAACCTTATTTTAATTACAGTTTTGTCACTTTGAAAAAAGTTGAGTTATTTAATAAGAATATAGAATTGTTGATAAAACACGAAAAGTGTTAAACATAGTCGGACCACAGGTTTTAACAAAAGTTTGAAATTTAATTAAATGACACGAGCCAACTTCGTGTTGGCTTACAAAATATATTAGTGATTTTAAATAAAATAAAAATATTATTTACAAGTAAAGTAATTAAAAAAACTAATCATTGTGTTTTTATTTATGTTATTTTTTTATAAAAAAATAATTTCCACTGATATAATTGTGGATATTGTTTATCTGAAATTGTCAAGTTTTTTTCAAAAAATTTTATACATCAGTATTCATGGTGATATCGTGGTTTTTGATCCACATTAGATAAAGTAAGTTCACAATATACATCTACCTTCTATCTACCTACATTCTTCCATCTTAATAACTAAAATTATAATTAAATTAAAATGTTTATCCTTATTTCTATTTAATGAAAATGTGCTCGCTTTGACAATTTCTGACTTCACAACTGATCACCAGTATGATTTTAAATAATTAGAGTTGTATCTTAAAATATCTAAAAGTGTTTATTATAGCATAATAGCATAAAGATTTTCAAATGAAATTAAGGATTAATTAGTTTATCATTACTAGTTTTTATTTTCTATACTTCTATACTAAGTTATTATAAAACATACATATTACATAATAATTAAGCATAATTCAATAGTTCCAATACTTCATACCATTTTGTGTGTTAATTACCTTTAATCTTATGATGAGAGAAGTGAAGAAGATATTGGTTTTATGATGTTCAGTGTTTTTTTTTTTTGTTATTAGGTTTCTAATATTTTTTTTTTTAGGAACGGGACACATCATAACTTTTTTCCGCCCATTGCTAACCACGCCTAAATTATTTTAGCTTAAAACAATATTTATACTCTCTAGATTAAAAACTGTACATAAATTATTTTCTAAGGACTTGAAACTATATAAGACATTTATAACATTAAAAAAAAACTGTTTACAAACCTCAAAATGTGGACATTTATATAAACAATGGTTTTTAATAAAATCTTATTTCATTTTTAACCAATTTTCGAATACAAAAGTTAATTGTTGCTTTCAAATATAAAGACAACTACTTCGATTTTCAGTAGCTTTATTAATTCAAGTGACATATTCATTTGTTATAAATAATTTCATGTATACCACGTTGTATTCGTGCAGATAGTAAAATGATGCTTAACACACAAATATTAAGGTTGTTCGAAAAAAATATATTAATTACTTAATAAGGTGATAATTAAGCATGACTAGATGTGTGTATGATGTTTTTAAATATGTTATAATTTAGAGTGTATAATTGATGAGTTTCAGACCATGAATAAAATTATAATATAATATAGAAGAATTTTATTTAATATTATCAATTTTATCATTTCTATACAGAATGAATAATCAACATAGTACATTAACAGAGATTGCTTTTAAAATTGTAGTGACCTTTTGTTCGAAACTTCATCTAAAATACTAAAATTTATCAATACGTCATGCAAGTGAAGAGGTTCAATAAATAATTTCTAAGTTTAAAGTGGAACTATATTTTTTAGAAATGGTCATATTGAAATACACCACAATCACATATGAATACTTTAATTATTTTTTAAATAACCTAAGAAATCCAATTACTTATAAAAGAACAATAGAATTTTATTTAAATTAAAATAAAATACAATTTATATATTTTAAAAATAAATTAGCCCTACTTTCTTCATATTATAGATGTTAAGGTATCCACCAAAATTATTTTTTGTTATTACGAAATCGATCTGTTTAATAAGTACATTTGAACAAAAATGGCTTGTTTTTAATTCATATAAAGTAAATACACTGTATTGATCTTATTAGCTACTCAAAAATATCGTGATAAAATAATTATTCATATCATTCATATCATAATTCAATTATTCATAAATACGTTACGAGTGGATTGATATTCGATATAATTAAACCTTATTAAATTGAACCCATACAAAAAAAAATGAATTGATTTAGTTGTACTCATTTATAAAATATACTGCTGCAAGACATATATAGGAAAGTTCTATTATATAGGTAACTATTCAGTATTCACTAATACGATTTCAAAGTATTCGCTAGTGTGATTATTTTTTATAAAACCCGATACTGAAATATACACAGCATTACACACACCCCACATGAAAAATAATATATTAATTATACTAAGTATAGCAAAATTTAAAAATATCACTTACATTACATTTTATGAAAAAAAAAGTGATCGTCTTCAACGTTGTCGAGTTTCAAGACTATTAAGTTTTTAGACAGTGTGCGTTTGAAAAACAACGCAATTCACTTAAAATTCCATTGTAATGAAAATGTTCGATTGAACGTTAATAATATTTGTGTTTAAGTAACCATGTCTTCTCGTAAGTAATGAACAGATTTTTAAGGTTATAATGTTAATATATTTAGTGAAAAGTTAAAAATAAGAGTATTCTTTACAACACCGAAGACACCATGATTTGAAAATTAAAAATATCATAATTGAGAGAAAACTACACCTACGTCGACTACATCAGTGCTTGTATGCGTTCTACAAATGTGAAACATATGAATTTTTGTTTAGCAGTTCTAGTTTTGTGTAGTTAATTTTAATACCTGAGTGAATATTCATAGTACGAGACTTAGGAATAAGGACATATCCTTATGCGTTTTCTGTTGTTAGCGTCGAATTTGTTTTAATTATTAATCTAGGTACGAAAATTTTTTAATTGCAATATTTCACATACTCATATTTTGCTTTAAAATTTGAATATCAAACAAACCCGAAATAAAAATCAAATAATTTTCTTAACTCGAAATCAAGCATTATGTACATTTACTCTATATTAAAACTGCAACACATTAGAAACGCTAAACGTAAAATTTGTATAGTGTACGTTTTTAAGACAGAAATATCACATCTGATACGGTGTTCTCAAGTATAATGTACAATTATTATACAACAATAATTATAATAATATACTGTCTGTCGTTATGATTAGTATACAATTAGTTTAATTATGGTTTGCAGTTGGTTTAATTATTATTATTTATAAAACTAATTTAAATGTTTTCAATTACACGTATTCGCGATACGCGTGGATATAATAGCTGTAATTTAAAATCAGAAACAGTTCTTGTCTCCTAAACGTTGCGCAGAATAGATTGTCTAACGAGACAATAGATAGAATCACAATAAACATAAATATTTAGCTATATAATTGCAGAAAACAATGAATTCAAAATAATTATAAAATATCGATTGAAACACGTAGCTTATAAAAACGCATACACGAGTATATGGCGTATATAACGAGAGATGACATGTTGACGTGACAAATAAATGATTTCAATACAATTTCTATTAGATCGAACAGCGCGCGCTGCACAGCGTTTCAAATACCATACAAATTGTTTGTAAAATCGTTTAATTATTATTCCGTTTATGATTCAATCGCGTATCTAAACTTTGGTTAAACTAACCGCGTACCGTGTTGGCGCGGAGAGAGAACCGCGACGGAAAACCGTCAAACGAATTCAACACACACAACGCGGACTAGAATTATTATTAACCATTGCAGTGAGTTGTGGTACGAAAATAAAGTTTTAAGTTTGGCCTAAAATTTCTCAAAACCACGGCCACGGCGTGAGATCAGAGGAGACGTTAACAATATGTATCGTCGACCGACGAACAACGCAATTTTGTGAAATTTCGTAAATACAAAGGCTAATAGGAACTTATTCAACAGTCGAGGCCGATAAACGAGTCATATAATGTTAGATTATTTCGATGTGTTATGGTTGGCCTACGTTTGCACACGCCCTCGCGGCCTCTCCATAATTGGCCATCCATTGTATTGTTTTTTTATATTTTTTGCCGGCTGTTTTGTATCGTTTGTCCGTTAATCATATCACAATAATATATGTTCTCGTACTACTGCGTGTGGCATACGTTTAACACACCTATGCTTTATGTTTAATTAATGATACTATAAATCCAAGCAAAATAGCATAGATTATACAGGATGGACACTGCGAGCAAGTTAGTCTTGCCAAACATTTTTTAGGCTAATTGAAAACGATTGAAGAGGTATTATACAATTTCGAATACGTCAAACATGATACTATAATATTTAGGTCTGATAAATAGCTCAAAAATAATTTTCGAATACATTTTATGATGTTACGCATGAAAAATAAATATAAAAATACAATTATTAGAAAACAAGTAGGTGACAAAAAAATCCAAACCGGTACGATTAAAAAGTTAACACAGTAAAGATGAATAAAAGATACCATCGCCGATAGAAAACTTTTGCATTACAATAAATTAATCGATTTATACGTATCTATATATTTTATTAGGTTATAATATAATAATTCCAAGTTTGAACAGCCATTTTAAGTACACATATAATCAATTCTCAGGATTGATAAAAGTTTAAATACATAAATATTTACATATTTGTATAGATTTATACACTTCCCATTAAAGACGTGTTGATTTTTGCAAAATCATAACGAAATAAGTTTTAAATACTTAAAAAAAAAATCATAACATCGTGAGGTAGTTCAAGAAGTTGCATCAGACGTTAACTGTTGATTTTTTGATTATATGTTTGAACGCTTAAGTTTACTGAAAAAGTAAATCCTGTATAAGCTATTCGGGTGTAAATAACTGTTTTAAATATAGGTCATGTACGTTTTATGCACAACAAAACTTTGAAATTGATTTTGTTGTTAAGACCGCATGTAATTTAGTAGGCATTATGCCGACGCTTTTAAAGTTAACAAGACCATCAAGTTTTCGATTTCAGTTTTAAATTAAAATATATTTTTTAATTAGTCGGTTAGGTAGATATGATATTGTGTTATTATAATGGAATATTTAGTTTCAACCACTTAAGGTTTACAATTAATTAATTTAAACAATATTTTAAGATAACAATTTAAAATTACCTCCCTAGCTTATTAATTAAACAAACAAATACGATTTTATCATAATAAGTTACTATTAATAATTAATAATATATTTATGCAACAATATTTTTTTATATTATTAAATTGTGTTATAGTAATTATAATATAAAACTCTAACACAGTCGATCGATTAAACGAATTTTAGTGCAGATTCCATAATGTGAAAATTTAAGTTGCTTACATAATACATATATGATCAAATTCTATTTGAAACAGCAGATAATTATCAGGAACTCGACGTATTTACCTGAATGTATTATTAATATTATACATCAGTTAGTTAAAAAGTAACGAATTGTACACTATCATAGAAATAATTATTTATATTTGTTAATTCAAATAAATCAAACAATTTTGACGCCACATAATATTGTCTACATAAAATGCCACAAGTTTAAACTGACTTCTCAATGCAACTGCGATAAAACGAAAGCAATGAATGACATACAAACTAAATCTACTATGTCGTTTTTATTTTTATTTTTCTGCTCACGTTTTTGTCCTAATGTGAATACCCAATCCACATGATTCTAGGGATAAAATAACTCCCTTATTCCCAACTACCGAGACCACAAACATTTTCGCACTGTATTGCGCCTTATTTAACGTAATTTTTTTTCCCCGAAAAAAATAATAGTGCTAAGATATTTTTAAGCTTGGATTTATGTAGTTAAACAATTTGTCTAGAACAGCTCGTGGAGGGGCCGATAAGGGTGGGGATGGGACTTTTGAACAAATTTTCTGGTCCATTATCTTTAACCAACAACCACTATTTTAGAAACATATAAAATCTAGTAAGTCAATGAACTGACAAAAATCCACTCGTTGAGCTCAAAAAGCCGTGTGTCTAGAATGCGCAGATGAAAAAAAATATGTGTACAGAAAAAAACCGATTCTAGACTACCACCAAGCCTACCACACTTGGAGGGGAAAAACATGCAAGCACTTTGCTAGAGTTAATGAGCTCATAAAACTTTTAACGACTGCCTCGCAGAAATAACAAATCATTAAAAACCAATGTGCGGGTAAAAGCGTAAAATATCAGCGTAGGTCAACATCAACAACACTATATAATGACTGATAACAATTTTACAATTATTATTATTTATAATATTTGATACATAATAAAAGCATAATTGTATTATAATAACGCAAGGAGTTATTAACCCACGCGATAATTTGAAAACATTTTATGAATATGTCATTAATTTTCATTAATTTTCAAACAGTAAGACCATTCCTACATTAATATAATATCATTACAAGTATTCCGCAACTTAATAATTTGTATGTAAAATTCAGAAGTCAAGTATATAATATATTTTTATATATTTATTTAATGTCCCAATATGTCATCAGTAAAATAATGTTAATACTATATAAATTATTATTATTAACAAATATACTTTTATTTATTTCTATTGTTATATTATAATGTCAATACCATAGTAGTATACCATACCATATAATATATTAAAATGTTTTTAATTATTTATAAAGTATTTCCATTATTTTTTTTTCCATTTGTTAATGAATCAATTTAATATTTAAATGTTCAATCATCTCTTTAAAAACCTTCCACAGGGAAAAATCATCATGTAGGTTATGTGCGTAGTTTTATATTTAACTAAATTCAATTATTAATAATAGCATGCTCACAAATACTTTAAAATTCTTGTGATTTGTTGTACTATTTAAAGAATTTGATTGTTCGATGAAAACTTATATTTTTTTTCTAAATGAAACCTTTTATTTACCGTGATTTTGTTAATTCTTTTAAATATTTTGATGTGCTTAATTCAAAATTCAAACTACTAATTTTCAGTCATTATAATATTTATGTTAAAGATTGTAGTCCTTAAAAATAGTTTCACAGAAATATAAAATAAATATAATATGTAAGATAGTATTGATTATACTTTGATCATTTTTATAAATTATAAATATTGACAGATTAATATAAATTATTAACGTTTTTAAATTATCATAAAGTCATATCTTCCAAACCTATTATCTATAATACACAAAGTTAAGTAACTCAAAAACTACTAAACTAATCGTTTAAATTTTGGTTTTTATATGTTAACATATAAAAAAATATATAGGTACATTTGCTAAATATTTACTGTATACAGCATACAATGTAAGTTGTCATTTAAGAAATAAAAGTTTGTGTCTCTATGGGAAATTCTTTAGGTAGTATACATAATCTTAAAGTTTTGAAAATATAGTTTTTAAGTTATTATAAAAAAAAATTTCAAAAATTAAATTTTAAATAACTACAATATTAAAAAAAAAGGGTGAATGTAGTTTGATAATCATTCTGTAGATACATATTCATAGAAAGTAAAAATAAAAAACAAATAATGGTATTTAAAAAATAGAAGGAATAATTTATAATAATAATTATTAATTAATAAAATAATAAAATTGATATAAATAAGAATGCCTGTTACACTAAGGTTTTAATTACAGATAGATGATAAGTTATATTATAATCGTAAATGAAAATATATTTCAATGCCAATATATAGTATTATATTTAATGCATTTTTTGAATTATTCATTAGCTACTATTGAAAAAGTTTTACAATATTCAATTTATTCAATTTTGTTGAGGTAAAAAATAAAATAAAAATCAACCGATTGGTACAAGCCTCACTGCTGATACTATCAGCTGGGGATTTTCTTGCAGCGTCTGAAATAAGGAAGTATAATTGCGTCATTGGATTTTAATCCCACTATAGCTTGAAGGGGCGAATAAAAATCTCTTTTAGATTTATGGTTATTTTATTAATTATGCAGCAAGTCTTAACAAATCTGTAGAAAAAAAACAATAGTATTTTCTCTTGATTATATTGAAGACAACAAAACACAAGCCGCCATATTATTATAATTTATAGTGAGTCGTGGGCAAAAAATGCTTTAGACTTTAGAGCAATGTTTCTAATTGAACGGCAGTAATCCATTATAGCTACTGCATAGACGAACTGTGATAAAAACCTTTTGTTTAGTTGACGGCCAGACATTGTTTTTTAGGTCCGTATATCCGTTCGCACAAAACAGTTAAAGAAGAGAAAAGCCAACCGGAATAAAAAAATAACTTTTCATTAAATATATTTACTTACATTATATTTACAAAATATCGATAGATAAACTTATTGTATGTCTTATATGCATATCAATATTTTAAATACTCCTAAATTACTTTACCAACAAAAATTCATTAGAAATTATTCAGTTATTTGTATAAAGTAATAATTTCATATTTTTCATGAACGAAATAGATGTAATTAACAAAACTTTTATTAATGAAAACATATTGTCTCATTATAAAACTGCAATGTTGATTTACAGACAGATTAATAACCAGCCAGCAACTATATGAGAGCACAATGTGAATAGTTGTTTGATAATTTAATTGTACTGAATTAAGAACACGTTGGTGTAAAACAATTGTTATTTGTCCGGAAGGGGCTCATCGTATAGACTGAAAAGTACGATTACATCGTTTGAAACTGTTGAAATGCTTTTGTTATCGGTTGAATAGTTGTTGTTGTGGTGGTGGATCGGAGTGCGGTTGAACCTCACATTTTCTATCGAAAGTGCTTGAGATCTTTTTCTTCCAAACGCACTGCACACATCAGCTATTATAGTAACCGAATTACTGATTTATCGCTGCAATTTGTCGTACCGGAGATTGTTCGGTGCTGTACTGGTAGGAAGTTTGCTTGCACACTAATTTTGTTGATATTTTCCCATCAGTGGAATATATATATATATTATATATATACATATATATTATATACATGTACGAAACGCGTGAAGTTTACCTTACAAACAGCAGCAGATGCGGTACAAAAGCGGATAACGAAAACCGTTTATTCGGAATTTGGGCACCTGCTGCTACTGCTGCTACAGGTGCAATATAGATATATGCCGGTATCCTTGCTATTGTATATACCGCAGTGGTGGTCTCGGTAAGTTTTTATAACATATACCGATGAGCATATATACATATAATTTTTTTTCTTCAATTTGTTACGATGCGGTTTCCCAGTCGAAATAAAAGGGTGGATGTTTGTATATGTTCAAATCATAATTTTTGGAAACCACCCAGACGTGCGCGTATGCAACGACAAGGCGTTTGCGGATTTCAATAATTGTATTTTATCATACTCCACTAATTCCATCAGTCGACGGAGATCGAAGTTCGAAAACAACTATCAGTAACAAGGGAAATATTTGCATTACTTATTCGTTATAAACTATTACTAGTTAACAATTTAGATGTTTATAATTTTTCAGGCATCTAAGTACAAGCTGTAAGATATTTATTTTTATTTAATTAAATCAATATATTACATTCTAAATAAATTAGTAATTACAACATATTAAAATTAAATTATCCCTATAAGCCAATGATTGTGGAGGGATAATTGAGTTATTATACATTAATTTCTCATTACATTTTTTTTTAAATTTATATTTAATTCATCACTAATACAACGTCAATAAAATAACACTTAAAGAACTTAAAATTAAAGTTAACTTAATAGCATTTTGCAATATAATTTTTATTTTTCAGATAACCAGATTTTTTTACTTGTATTAAAGAAATATTATGATTATAGATGTTTGTTTAGACCATAATTAATTTATCTGATAACATTCATATTTTATACCCTGGTTCAAATTCAATTTCAACAATAATTTAAATTAGTATAAATTAATAAATTGTTATTTTGATTTCATATTATTCAATTATTGTAGACCAATTTCACATTAATCGTAAAATTATTAATTAAATTTATAAATTTTAACTCGTCCACATAAACTCCTATTTCGATGCTATCTAATTATATAAATGGAATGGATCATAAATTTAATAATGGTAATATCATTTTTCCAAAATGATTATTATCATATATGAATTATTCTATAAAAAAATTCTATATGAATGAAATTGTTCATAAATATAGTAATATTAACTTATATCTCTACATACACAAATAGTATCCATAATCCCATAATCGTATTAATCTGAAATAATTATATTAGATTATTTTTTTCCCATTGCGATATAGTTATTGGCTAAAATTGTTAAAACGTTAATTTTTTACGTAGGTAATAATTACAAAGAAAAAAGTAAAAAAGTTTTTTCTTTATTAGTTTTTTTTTTTTTTTTTTTTTTAAGCGATATTATACTGAAACTTAATTAAACCTTTTCACTCAGCAAGTTACGGGAGAGTAAATTTATTAAAACAATATTTCAAGCCACATTGTTTAAAAAGGTTTTTATGTGTACAAAATATTAATGAAATTGAATACTTACATTTCCTAATTTAAACATTTTTTTAAACTTTGACTTTTTTAAATCAATCGGAAACATGAAATATTGTAAATAAATTATACTTTTACAGTAATAATTATATGTATATTATTATACAGAGGGTGATTTACTAATACAGTTCATCCCTGTTTTTAGTAAATGAATATATTTAAATTCAATGTTTTAGAAATTGTATGCCCATATTTTCTATTGTTTAGATTTTTATAATACCTGAAAAAAATACCCGTTATAGTGATATAATTTTTTTTTCAAATTAAAACCAATTATTTTTATTTAAAATTAGTAAACATATGAATTATTTGAATATATTGATTTGTTTAAATCAAACGAATAGTTTCTGAGTTACCTATTTAAATGTACGTATATAATGAGGAGTAAAGATAATAGTCTTTAAAATTAGTTTTATGAAAATAAAATGTTAATATAATAATGTGATCTGATATTCATTGAACTCGTAGACAAACTATAAAATATTGGTAGATTAATATCAAATACTAAAATGTTCAAACCATCAAACCCCCACAGCATTTTCAAAATCTAAAACAATAATCGATGATTAGTGTTATTATTTATTTTTGATTGCTATACGCTCAACTGTTTGCGTTTTTTAGTTAGTACTCTGATAGTAAAAATATTTTAAAACATTCAATTTGTATATTGCACAGTTTTTATATAGGTAATAATTAAGTATGCGATTTGTTTTTCTCCCCCGTTGATCGATTTTAGTACAAAACAAACTACTATGCATTTGGGTTGTATGATGTCTTATTGCTGAACTCTGGACATTTGAGATGTTTGTGGGTTTCATAACGTGCTCTTGGGTTAGTTGCTCTATAACATCCTTGGAGGATGCAAACTTTTTTTCATTTCAAGATAGTTTATTTGTTGATCTTAAAAGTTAATAGTATACTTGATGGTTTTATTGAAGTTTCATATAAATTGGTCGCCTACATTCGAGACCGAATAAGTTTCATACATATTCGTACACAATAAATATATGACTACGATCACTACATACATCAATATGCGAGAGTCAACTGAAATGTTTTCACATTATAACTATTAAAATGAGTTAATTAAAATATATTTAACTGAATTTCGCATTAGCTACTTTGAATAATACCAATGGGTATTAAAACTTAAAACAAACCAACTAGTACGCTCTATTTGTTGACCAGAGAAACACACTAGCACACATGTTAAATTTGATTTTATAATGTGTTTTTTTTTGTTTCTATCTTATTTCTATCATAAAGTTTTGGAGCATACAAAATAAACATCAAGTGTGGTTTCTGTAAGAAAATTGGATCTAGTTGGTAAATTTAGGGGAGGAGGTCAAGAATGAAACATATACCTAGTACTTTTTAAAATAATAAAAAAAAAATAAACAAGAAGCAAGACAAGTACAAAAAGCTATTTATTTTCATAATAATTTAAATATGAATATCTAACCGACTTATAAATGTTGATAAAATATATTTTATAATAACAATTTTTAGTTATAAAATAATTTGCTTTTCTTTTACATTAATAGATATTTTTAATTGTTAACTTAATAGTTTTACTTCGGTTAATGAAATATTTAATATATCATATCATAATATTAGGTATTATTCAGTTTTTACTTTTTGAATTTAATATGATTAAATGTTTTTAAAGTCAAAAAGGTTAAAATTAAAAAAAACTATTTTACAGAAACTAAAAAAATATTGAGAATTTGTTTGTAGACATTTAAAGCTATATATTTATACGAAAAAAATAATTTTCTAACGAATTTAGGTAATATACTTATGTTTGAATAATAATAATAAAAAAGATTAATAGATGCAGATCATTGTAACTTTTTATCAATGTATTTATTATTTTCTTTATATGCATAATGGCATTTAAAAAAAAATTAGAGTAATTTTTAGGTATCTATTTATATCGTATTATACTGCAGTATCTACGTCTTATTGACTTAAAGTTAATATTAATAATATGACAACAATATAATTAATATTTGTATGAAATTTTCATGTGTATAGAAGCAATTTTATTGTAAGCTGTACAAACCGAAGCCCAATAAAACATGAATAGGTAATAATATAAAATATTATGTAACTAAACAATATAAAGTATTAGCTACTTGTGAAATAAAATTTTAAAACTGAAAAAAGAATACAGGGATCCTCATATTGATAATCACATAAGACGTAAGAAGAGAAGTAAAAGTGCAATAAATAATTGGTAGAGGATAAGAAAGGAAAATCGGTTCTCGTTTGGTGAGGAAGAACTCAGAAATTTATATGAGAAAGCAATGTAGGGGAATCAACGTCAATCTGAAGTTTTCTTAAAAAGTTTAAATTATCAGTTTGTGTATTAGAGAAAACAGACTTAAGCTTTTTGGTCGAGATAGTAGATATGGGAAGAGCACCCAATTTTAAGGATATATGTTACAAAAGTGGGATTTACATTGTACTATTTCCAACATTTGAGAGTCACAATTATTTCAACACTTAGACAAAAATGGAATTTTTGAAAATTAAATATTAATATCCTTGGGCTATGGATATGGGCTGTTAACATCGTCTCCGGACAGAATTATAGCTTTCATATTATGTGATGTTTAAATTCATATTTTACCATTGAATTCAAAATTAACACTTTAATTGCAGTTTCCTATAGTCATCTATGAAAAAGCACGTTGAAATCTATCACATGAATTCCCTGATTTTTTGTTATTATTCACACTCAGTTGGTATTTCATACTCCAATAATGTATTCATATAAATTGACATCAAAAGATCTACGCCGAGTTAAGAGTGAAAATAAAATATTTGATCCAGACCATATTATGGTGGGACCAAACTAAGCCCTACGGCAAAAAGTGAATTACAACGGGCACAACGCGCGTATATTTTAAAATTGAAAATCGAGTAAACGCGCAAATGAACGCTTCCGTTTCCATTTTTGTATTCGTGTTGACAATAGTGCACAGCAGAAGAACAAAGTAAATACTTTGAGTATATTATTATCGTTTCGGCTCGTTTCGACGTAGCTTTGTATAGGTAGGTTGTCAAATACTTCGTTCGTTGGTTTTATTCATCGCCTTCATTGGCTCTCGCTATACCAGACATTCAGACCAATCGATACCTACTATACATACAACTTACCAAACACTGTAACAATCAACTGCTTCGAACAATTAACCGCCAAATCGTAGTGTGAAAATAAATATAAATAACAAAACACTGGTCCATATAATCTCAACTTTCTGTAGTTGGCCGGGATTATTATTACTATACATTTTATATAATCGTTTCCCGGGAGAGAAAGAGAAATAGCCAAAGGCCCGTAATAATGGTGACGACGGTGACAACTCCCGGGAAAGTTTGGCGCGTTGTTACACGGGGAGGAAGAAGAGAAAAAACGCTTTTCGTCTTAAGACATTTTCAATTTCGATATAGTAATTGAAAAAAAAAAAAACTACAATGAGAGAACTTTTCCATTTTTCGAAACTGCGATGACAATAATGCGCCGATGTTGAGTTTTTTTATTCTTTATTTTATCGCTAATTGCCGACGTCGTTGTCGCTCTTTATGGTGTAATGAAAAAACGATTCTTTTTACATAGATGCATTTTATTTTACAAAAAAAGCTTTGTGGACGAACATATTATTTTAAAATTACATTAAACGTTTTAGACTACATAATAAATAGACGACAGTTCTACAGCAGACACGGTATAATAATACGATATCGCCGTATTAAACTAATCATTAGTTGCTCAATATCGTTTAATTTGGCGTTTATTCAATCAAATATTGTCCAGCGAAAAAATACAAAGGCTATTAGAAAATTGTTTACTTATAAAAAAATATTGCGTGAAATTATTTTTCACGTGCTCTCGATGAATGCTATCAAATAATGTGTAAGACACAACAAATACTTATAACAACGTCACAAATGTATAATAAATAGATTTTCGAAAACTTAATAGTAAGTAACTTTGTTTTAGTGAATCTTTTATAATCACAACATATACTTTTTTTTTAATGTAGAAAATGAAAAAAATTATATGAAATAAAAACGATAATGCAAATAGTATTTGCAAAAGATATCTCAAAGGAAACCTTTTTGAGTACGCGCTGGTATTGGTCAGTATTACATTTTACTGAAAAGCTATTAAGGCATAAAATGTTTGAATTGTAAATAACTGTGTATATTAAAGTAAATGCAGAATGTTTATTTCTCCCTAAACATTAATATCTCCTTTGCGTATATATAAACAAAATAGCTTGAAGGAAATCAAAAAACACTGGTTTGTTGGCAAAGAATTAAAATAAAAAAAAATAGATTTCGTTCATAAAAAAGAAAATACCTTGAAAAGTAAAAGTCTCGAAAGCAACAGTATCCACCAAACTCATCGCTGTATTATAATATGCAAATAATTTCTTAGATCCTAACTTTTGCGCCGGGTGTTAAATATATTCACGGATAAAAAGTGAAATGTAAGTAAAACTGACTAAAATAATGAATAAGATTAAAAACTAAGTTTAATGGAGATTAGTGGCTAAAAATGGATGTGTTGAATATCAAAATATTTCGGTAACAGGAGAACGAAAATACAAAAAATGTCTTGGAAAAAAATTAAAAAAATTGTAAAACATATTATTTTGGTAGTATTTACATCATACATATATTGATGTACATTAATTTACCTAATTTAAGCAATATTATAATAACACAATAACATATACAAGGTGTATCTAAATGATATGTTAATCTTTTGGTGTGATCATCAACAAATATAAATTATTCATAGCCGATCGACTGAATTTAGGTTTACTGATTATTAATACGAAATGTCTATTACTTACACTAGGAATAATCCAAGTCATATAATAAATTTTTGAGTAGGATGTTATACATTTTGACCAGTTAGTAGGAACACAAATATTAGTGTACACTGTACATTGACCATTTGACCGAAATATGCGTATGGTATTTTTATTTTCGTTCATATTAATTGCAATAAAATAATCTATCTTATGTCTTACCGTATGAAAATGGCAGTGTTTTTGTCTTTCACAACGCCAAATTCACATAGTACCCAATTATACCGTTTTTGGCTACAATAATATAATTATCTTGCGAATCTAATATATTATATCTATGTTAATAAATTATAAAGAATCTAAATTCTATATGAATATATAATAACAATAATGATAATACGAATTAAAAATAAGTCAAAATAATATTTACTCAATAGGCTGTTTGATTCTTGGCTTAATGTTGATATGATATATGGAAATGTGGCAGACATTTTTAAACATTTGGTATTGTAATGAGGACAACGTCTGATTTAAACTCAAAAAGGCTGTTAAAACACTTTATTGCACATTGGTTCGTTCAATTCTTGAATATAGTTCCATTATTTGGAGTCCATTTACGACATACGCATAATAAAAAACACCAATGTAAATTTCTTCGTCTCGCTAGTTTTTTATTAGGTGTTACCCATAGTATCTTCTATGCACACATTGCTAATCTTTGACTCACAGAGAAACTTTAGAACTTAAATTACTATATTGGTTGATATATATTGTGAGAAATCTACTTCTCACCTTTTATCATTAATACGTTTTAAAGTTATACAAAGGCACACCAGATCCAGGTCATTCTTGATTCCAATTTGCATCTTCAACTATCTATCAAATGAACCAACGAGAAGTCTTATGATTAATCCTAATGGGAACCTTAATTTTGTACTTCCATTAAGTATTATAGTGTTTCCATTAACTATATTAATTTATGTTAAAAATAATTAATTTGTTAATACCTCATAAAAGGTAACAAAAATATAAAAACAATGTATAATAATATATAATATATACTTGTTTAAATACAATAAATAAAATGGTTTTACTTCATTAGTTGTAAATATAATAAATTATTAATAAGTATCATATAAACGTGAATAATTAACCAATAACCTACAAATGTATAATAATTTAAGTAAATTATGTGAATCCTACTACCAATCCATTTGATGCGTAATCCTGGAAAAATGAATGGCGTGTTTAATACTTTAATCAGGATAATGTTGATATGCTTGCTCAAGATTCTTTTCACCGAAATTTCATCAGACTATTATAATTTACAATATAATGAGTCAGGGGCGTAATTTTTTTTATACAAGAGTGCGCCTTTACATCCTATATAGATGATATCTTATTAGAGAGTTTTTAATGTCAAATGTGATGATTTTATAAATTCATTTTAGCTATGTATGCATTTCTTGAGCATTTTAAGTATTTAATTTTTTTTATTTTTCATGATAACTATATAATTATATTCTTATTATATTTTACTGTACGTACTACGAAGCCATAAAATGAGTCAACTTCCGGACCAGCTATGGACATCGTGCTCGAAATATTATTGTATAATTGTTTGTGCTTACAAGTTCGATTATAATATTATCGAACGAATATTGCATAATATTATTAATGAACGCGTGGTCCTCAAAATCGATTGGATTTATTTATTTTTTATTTGATTTTCCAAACGGGTCCCGCCCGCATCGTTATCTGAGTGGAAGGCAGCGCCGTCGGTCGTTGAACAATGCGTAAATAAACAATGCGATTATATTAAAACTAGCAAGCGGTTGAAATTTCGTACTGTGAAACATAACGTTTTGCCGATTATTATGTCAACGCAATAGCAACAAGTAGCAGGTGGTGGGATCCGGCAGTGTAACGTGCAAATGTCAGCGCTCGGTAACAAAATATCCACGATTAAACCATTTGACGTAAAACCGCGTCATGATACATCGCGATAATATTATTATTAGAATATTTTCACATGCCTGTCGCGTAGTTTCGCATAGCGTATAATGTACCTAACGTATCGATTGATCTTTATAACGATAACGCGATTTGACGTGACGCATTTATACTATCCGCCTACTACAGACGCCATGTAGGTATTACCGTGCTCACGATTTATGTTCCGACGACGTGAAACTGCTTCGATTAAAAAGCCCATGACACTAAAAGAAAAAATAAATAAAAAACTTCCAACAGTCGCTATTCTTTTGGCTCCACAAGCTTTTCCGGTTAAAATAAACGTTTATCTATACTGAACGTTATTATCAGATTCATTCATATTGTACGGTCCGTAACGAATTATTATAATAACATATTATATTATATTATATTATTATTATTGTCAGTAATAGACACAATTGAAGATTAATCTAAGATATATGTTTAATAGTGGTAATAGATAAAATTAATTTTGGAAAATATAATCTGACGTACGACATAAATATTAGTTGAACAATAAGTATATTTTACAGTATATAATATGGGTGTAAATTAATATAATCGCAATAAATAAATCTGTGAAAGCTTGTTGCATTTCAATATAATAGTCATAGATAAATGGTTTATTTGTTTTAGTAGTAATTGTATATACATAGTGCACAAGAGTCGTTTACCAAGGTATAATAACAATAACGGTCTAGGGAACTCTAGCTAATATTGTGTATTATTATTATACCTATTATATCTTTGGTTTGTTTTAACAAAACAAACATGAGAATACGCACGACCAGCGACGTGTAGGAAATAGAGGCTAAAGAGGCTATAGTCGATGCCAACTGAATACCTATGGGTTTTTAAATAATGCATTTTTTACATTTGAATTGAAATTTCGGAATTACTTTTAAAATATAACTATTTAAAACGCAGTTGTCGTAATACTTATAATAATAAAATTGTATTCTCAGTAATTTTTTATTTTTATTTTTCAGTAGACTTAAACACTTGGTTAAAATGATCTGTCTCAATAAATAGATAAGTTTCATATTATATAGTTTTACTCGATATCAGTTATTAATGGACTTTAAAATATTTCTACTCTACAGTTATATAATAATACTGTGATCTGTTTTAGTGTGTAAATCGTTAACATTATCATAGATTCATTTATTTTAGAAGTTTACAGCTATAAAAATATAGTTGAACATAATATATTATTATATTACTATTTATTATTAATCGTTCATTTTTATTATTATTTTTTTTTTTCATTAAATTTAGCCTCGGCAGTGGTGGCCATTGGCTGACATTTGACAATTATCTTTTTACATAGTTAACATTTATAGTTATTAGAATATTTTTTACAACAGTATTATTATTATTATTATTACTGACTTCTATAGGAATTTTAATAAATTTAATTATGATATAAAATTAAAAAAAAAAACTTTTTTTATTCCTCGACTACTTCAAGGGTTCTGCCACAAGACATTATCTCTACCTATTCGAAATTCCTGCAGGTCACGCAACTATATGCACAAACGTATTATAATACTATACATAACATATTATACGTATGTACCACAGATAATTAATTTCGTTTCAACGATGCATATAAAATATATAGAAACCACATAATATCGTATGTAAACGTTTCTAATTAATGCAAGTGTTGTTGACCATCAAAGGAAAAACTCGATCGATACGGTATTGTATTGCAATGGACTCGTTGTATATAATAATAGTAGTAATAATAATAAAAAAAACCAATTCATAATTATTATGTTCATGACGATATGGAGAGGGCTGAAGTATATTATAATATCGCTCCCCTTCAATGATCCAATAAGGTGAGGTTATAAATTCCATAACGCCCGGCGAGTATGATTATACGTGTATGGTAACTACAGTCAGACCACCTACTGACGAGTAAGTACCTACACATCAGTATTACGGTGGAAATAAATATTTATAAATAAACCACCGAATTAATATACATTTTTATACTGACGAATATTAGGTAAATAAAATAATTAATAATAACCTTAAACTTTATTGCATAACCTATTCGTAAATAAGGATAGATTTTTTAGATTCATATAGGTTGTAGGTATACAATTGGCTGGGTCACCACGATTTTTTGACTTATAGTGTTCACCACTTGCAATTGAAAAACGGTGTAACACGAATACCCGCGATGAATATTAGATATGTAATATGTATACTTTACGACATATTTTGACGGAGAAAACAAAAAATAACGATGAAATGACGTGCAAGTTTCAAGTATTATAACGTAAAAACAGTATCGTTATTTTATTTATCAAAAAAATAAATAAATAAATAATAATAATAATATTAATAAAAATAATAAATATATAAATAAAACAAACACACATCAGTTATTTAAACTAATAGCGTTAACCCATCATGTATTTTCATCACATTAATAGTGACAGGTTAACTGACACGTTGGAATTAAGTTAGACTAGTATTATAAAGTACATAGGTAGGTAACAGAATACATAACCATTTATTATTTTTTTTCTAATAATAATAAAATTTTTCATCTCCAAGAGATTATATTGGGCCTCACGCCCACAATTTTAACAGAAAATGTGTGTTTGGCTCATTCAAATGGCGATGTCATCAAGAAACATCGTATTTATTACTACTTCCCATGAGGACTCATAAAATGAGGAAATCGAATTTTTCCTTTTTCACCTCCCCTAGAGACTATAAGACGCAGTTATATTCGATGTAAAACGATCCCGTTTTTTATAGGTTTTCACGGTACGCACATTTGATTGGATTAATTTATAAAAAAAAACGTATCACAATATACTATTATAATAGAATTAACATTAAGCTAAACACAAATATCGTCAATAATTATTATGGTAACTGGTAATGGCCGTAGCAATTGTCGAGTAAAATATAATATTCACATATACATATAACTATTTACAATAAAAGTAATAAAAGCATATATTATATTGTAGTTTAGTAATAGATAGTAATTATTAAAATATTATAATATTGAACATTTTTTAGAAATTATTAACTTTCAATCTGTCTTATTATTATTATTATTTTGTTCAATTTTTCTCAATACTTAGTAAAAAACAAACTATTTAAAACTAATTTTTCAAAGGACCCCCATAAATATATAACTATATTATAATATCTGAATGACACGAAAACTTTTGCGTTTCGTATAAAATTAAGTAAAATTTAAATTATTAAATTAACTCAAAAATGGGTTTTAAATTGTTCTCATTTTCATCTGTAATCATACCAACTACCAAGACACGCTTCAATTGTGGCGAGTAAAATTATAAATAGGGAAGAAACAATAACAAAAATTACCTAAAAGGTTTATATAACTACATTTGTTTGGAATAAAATTTGCTAAAGACCTTATAGCTATAAATGATATTATAATTTTATGAGCCACGGTGAAGTAAAAATAAAAATAAATCGTTATTTTAGTTTATTATACACAAATATTAATTTGATGTATTTTAAAAGCTACTGAAGTAATTAATTCCGAGGGTAATAAAAAATACGAACTCTTATAATAAAAAAACGTTATGCTACAGAAGACGACTTATTTACTTTCTATAGTGGAATAGAAACATCATAAAATATCTACTTCAAAGGAGAGCGTTTAAATGGAAACGTTAAAAAATTAAGTCGACTTTACCTGACTATTTTAGTATCCACCTTCCATATTATTAAAAAGATATTGTTACATTGTAGGTAAATTATTTTCCATTAGTTAATTGTTGCGTGATAAACGGCTGAATTAAAACGTTGCTAACTCAATTAAAATCTCTGAACATATTATAACATCGGACAACGACATCAAATTTATACATAATAATATAATACATCTTCGATGTTATAATGCTGTTATAATAGTCCTTTGTGAGTACATCGTCAGTTTGGTAATTTTTATTCAAATATAATATAATCACTGCCGTGTATTAATAATCGATTATTTTTATGTTACATTATTTTTGTCACTTAACAACCACCATTAATATTTAAAAAAAACTAATTTCCATAAAACGTTATTGCCTATTTTTTTGGTTAATATTATTGTCTACTCTTATATTATAAAAGTAATAATTAGAGCGAGCGTTCAAGTATAACTCGCAGCTATAATAATATTGCTCACCAAACTAGATTTATTTTTTCTTATATTACATTATCAACAATATTTTCTATAGTACAATACGTTTTCCAATATAATATTAATCAATGTTCGTATCACTGTTGTTGATCGTTTTATTTTTTTGATTTATACTTCGTTTTGACGTATTCCAAATTTCTATTACCTCCTATCGAACTGAAAAACTTCAGGCTCGTTTGTAGAGTATAGGTATCTTTTATACAATAATAATTGAAAATATGGCAAAGGCATTTCCAACATATCGCTGATTAGTAGACTACTCAGTATACCAAATATACACAACAAACTAGATGTCAAACTGCTCTATACAAATAGCAACTAACGTACCTACCTACGTATTGTGTATTATATACACGTCATTGTCACGATGTATGCTATTAGTTATTTATATGTTGTATAAAGTATAAGTGATATTAAAGAGTTATACCTATTACCCTTATCTCTGTGAAATATATTTTAACATATTATTATTTTTATTGTATCAGACGTATAATCTATTATAATAATATATTATGCAATATGGAAAAGTGTTAAGATTTGTTTTCACACCAACATACCTATAGTGTATATTATTATTATTTCTATTATACTTTATCAGTTTTTCATAATTTCTTTAATACTCAGGTACACTGGTTAAAACACACGAAACAGAAATTCTCGGCACAACGCAGTTAAAAATAACATGGTCCTTTATTTTGACTAGCGTTACGTATATCATTAAATTAGAAAATTAAATAAATATTAAATATGACATTTAATATGTCCGATCAAATATACATTGATGGTATGCCGCTGTAAATGTAAGCCACATAATGTGATTCTTTTCACAAATCTTTTATTTATTATACGTATAACTACTACAGTAATGCTATAGCCTACAGTATAGGAAATTAATAATGAAAAGGGGACCAATGAAGTGGGTTCGTGAATAATCTAGATATCCATATTATGTTGTCTATATAGTGTTTACACTATATTTAATCGAAACCATTTTTCCTACCTGCTACTGACCGCGATATAGGCGGCTCTGATCAATAACCGGACCGTCATGAGGATTAAAAGTTTTCAACGGACGGTTGTCCGTCATATTAACAAACTCATTATTTTGGCATAGATTGTCAGTATTAGTATCATGTTCGCAACACGCCAGATAATATTAATATGTCAACGTACAAAAAAAAATGTGATTGACTCAATCAAAATATACATAATAATGGAATATACACATATAACCTTTCGATCTAATATTCTTATACTTGTTTGTACCGTGTCTATGTAATGATACATGGAGATAAAAGTGTAACGAAACACTAGCAAAGAAAAACCTTTGTCGCTTGATATGGAAGTGAAAAACCTATTGGAATTTCGAGTTTTACAATGGTAATTTGTCACTTAAAAATGAATAAATTATACATTCAAATATATAAACTAGTCTCCTGATCTGAATTTATCGAACGGTTTTTTTATTGTTTGATTAGTTCATATATTATATATTATGTGTAAGTATACGTCGGGCATGCTGCAAAGTAATAACATTGCTGTTCCATTATTCAACCGCATTAAGCACAATTTAATGATACCTAGGTATCTACATGTAGGTTTAAGCCGTAACGCTAATTATTGATAAGTTTATATCACAGTACTATGCAAAATTTACAATTCGATTTATATGTATTGTTATTATCATCACAGCATCGTTTAATAATTTTTGTTTTATTTTATAGGTACGTTGAAACTGTGGAGAAACGTTTTACATTACTTGACTTTACTTGTACGAGCCGACGACACATATGGTACCCTACATATGTTAATTTACGACTAAGACAATATTTGCCAGTTGAACGTGAACCATAAACTGCTCAAGATGTAATAGTTACACGCATATAAGTGAGTGCCACTTATAATAACATATAGAAGGTTTATTTTATCCTATAAAATTCAATTTACACGGGTCTGTTTGAGGATTTAAAAAGTTTACAAACTGCCGAATGCTGCGGAAAGTAGTACTTGGTGGAAAGACGGTCATCCATGATGCTACGTGCAATAATGAGTTAATGGAATAAAATGTATAATATTATTATAATACTATTACCAAACATAAAGACACTAGTTTATATACTATGCTTATATAATCATTCTATCAGTCAGAAAAAAACTTGATATGAGCAGCCTTCATTGTAAATGCAACAATCATATAAAAAAAAAATAACAGCTAATATCGTTATATTTTTATTAATTTATTCACTCACCCTAAAACAACAATAATTCGATATTATAATGCACGATTTTTTTTTTTAATTTTTGTGTTCTTACAAGTTACAAAAGTTCCAAATCCGTGATAATAACATTTTTAATTCATAATTTTTATGAATGGATATATTTCGTTTAAATCATTATTATTTATTATAATTAGTCAAGTTTCACTTGGAAAAATATTATACATAATTCGTTGAAAACTGAATTATTGTGGCGTACATTAAGTTTATACTATATAAACGAACAAAGTTCTGATGCCTAAACCTTGTAACCAGCTCCACCCAAAATGGAGTTCTTGCTGTAACTGTTTTCAACTCGCCCAACTACCCAGTAAACTTTTGACCATAGAGTATTGAGTTAAAACTAAAGATGTAAAATTACATAGGTACCTATATATTGTTTTTATACTTAGTATCCTTTTTTTTTTTTTACATTTTATTTATGTTACCTACCAAGTATCATAAAATACTATATACTATATGATACTGGGTACTATATTTTATTATCATTGAACAAAATTCGTACTAAAAATACTTCTACAACTTATATTTTAATTATTTTTTCCTGTATTAACAATAATATTTATATACAAATTCAATACTTACCATAAAATCATATTACATATAATACATTGTATTAAATATTTAAATTAATATAAAACAATAGTAAGGTACTAACAAAGAAAACTTTTAAGGCCTAATAATAAACTATTGTAATAATAATTTTAAAAAATAAAGTATTTATAAGTATTTAAAACAGTAAAATAAGTATGTATCTTGTATCATTATAATTATACAAATATATAATGAAATTTAGTGAAATTATTGTACAAGATAACAGTTATACGTCTTGCAGTGTTATAAATTATACAAAAATGTTGCTGTTAAAATTAAAAATTAATAAATTATTTGGTTTGTTTTATCGTACATATCCAGTCAGAAAAGTTGCAAAAATAAATAAATATATAATAGGGTTTAACTCTTCTGTATGAAATCGAAACTATTTTAATTCTACCTAATGCAGTAATACCACTAATGCCATTACAATACCTATCGATGTATACGAAATTAATACTTCAAACTTGTACAATATAAACACACACACATTTTGTTACACATATTGCATAGGGCAACAACTTCAACGGCTATTCAATGCGTATTGCTTATAATATAATATTAATATTGTATTTTTGAAATATTTGATTAAGCCAATGAATAATACCTGAATGGATTAATTTTTAAATAATAAATATTGATCTATATAAAAATGATTACTTACGTAAAGAATAACACAAGAGTAATTTTGGAGCAGGTGGCTTGAAGATGCTTCCATTAAAAACTTGTTCCAAGTTCCAACTGTAATCATATAAGTAATTTTTTTAAGACATATTATGATGACAAACATTTTTGTAAGCCAATGATCAACTTCTATTACACTTTTCGCTCAAATTAACGGCGTTCATTATTAATATTTCAAAAACAAAAAAAAAATCGTCATCTAGACCGATAACTTTTTGATTTCTATACATCCAATGGCCACAGCTGCGTAATCACATATTATAATGTATTCGCGCAGATGATTGTACAAATTATTATTACTTTCACAAACCTCCGGAAAATTAGACAAACATTTCATGGCACTTTACGTCGATACATAGTGTCGGCTATCAGTTGCCACCAATATCGTTCAATAGAATACTTGTGTAGCTAAATGTACCTTATATACTCACTACACATATTAATAATATGATCTATGTTACTTTTCTTACAACTATTACTAAGTAGATATAAGTACTGTCGTTATTATTATTATTGTTACCTGTTTTTAAAACACATACGCGCAACTGAACCCATTACAGAATGGTGTACCTAACCTAACCCATACACACCATCATCCTTAAAAAGGAATACAAATGTATATATATACAATATACTCGCGCATATGATACGCTAAACGAAAACGGTAATAAAAACCTCACTTAAGAGTTGCCGGGAATTTTGTCGGTTCGTTTTCATTACGCGAGTCTTATATTATATTATGTACGTGATACACGCGCGCATGTTTTTCTGTGTCTTATTTGTATGTGTGCGTATACTTGTATGTATCGGTTAGTTGTACACTGCACTGCAAGTTCATAAAGACACGTTATACGCTCTTGTATAGTTGTGTATTATCGATAATCTCATGTATGCACTCGATTTTAACATAGGCTTAGAAAGTATAAAAATAAAGTAAAATTCAATGACAGCATGTTTGGAGATTACATGCAAATGCATAATAACCGTGAGTAAAAAATATAATATGTTATGGTAGCGCTATATCAGTAGGTATTGTAGTTCAATAATAATTTAGGCATAACAATTAATACAGAATGATCGGTAAACAGCTTGTAATCAATTTTCGAGTGATAGATTTCAAGTACTAGCAAAGGTTCTTGAAAATGATAGAAAACATGTATAAGTTTAAAATTTGTATAGGTATCTAGAGTTATAAGTATACATCCTCAAGTCTAACCAGTCTAAGGTTTATTAAAGAAGAAGGTCATATTACTGTATTATAAAAATAGAATTATATTTTAGGTAAATGCAATGATACGATAATTGAAACTTCAATGATCGACCAGGCACTCTTTTCAGGTAAGGTAGACAACCGCGGTCCGAGGCTTTGTAGTGCATCATGAATGTTTTGTTACATATTTTTATTACCTAGTATATTATTGTTAGGGTTCGAGATAGAAGAAACATAAAATTGAAATAATTAATAATTGTAATAATTTATTTAAAACTAGAAGTATTTTTTTTATTTTCATTTGTTGCTTAAGAAGTCAAAAGATACAAAATTTGTACTGAACAAATAAAAAAACTAGGATATGCATTATACAGGTATAATCACTCAAATTAATAAAAATCTCCGATTTTCACGATCAATGTTTATATCGAAAACATAAACGGAACGTATCAACATATTCAAGGTAATAATGATGATAATAATAATACAAAAACCTCATTAGAAACTCAGGATGTTCGTAGACACCGATTGTAGCCAATACATATAAGTTATACGTTTATAACACACCGGATGTATATAGTATAGATTGTAGTGTGATGTGTCATAGTAGGTCCCCACCATTTTTATCCATCCATTTGTTTCATCAAAGGTCCCGCATTGGGAGCGATTTTCTGGGGAAGTATCGTGGAAGTAATTTTTTTTAACAATAAAATAATACGCTTCACCGGTTGCTTTTGACGACTATCTAGGAGGAGCAAAGGAAAAAAGTGCCGGTAGAATTATATCTAATGTGAAAGTTCTTCACGTGGATTGTTATGTAGGGTGGACAGTAATTGTTTCCTCGACTTAGAGCTTCATGACGATAACATCGGCGGTAGTGATATAATTGTTATTGTGCAACAGTACCTATATTTACGTGAATGTTGGAGGGAGTAATAGTTATAAAATACCTATATATATATAATATATATTTATATATTTATATTAGTTGTCATATTACACCAATAAAATTATCAAAATATAAACTTTATACTTAAATAAATAACAGTAAAAAATACTGAACCAATAAATTAAATCTTACCTACTATAACAATAAGTTTTAAATAGTCAATTTAAAAGATACTGATATGTAAAAAATATTTAAAATTTTTAATTTTAAAATCTTTCAAAACTACAATAAAGACAAATTTAAGTCTAGGTAAGCACTAAAATAGCAACTAAAACTTAAATAACCTTTTATGAAAATCATACAAAATAAAAACTTTTAGATAATCTGAGCTCCAAAAATAAAAAATATTTTTTTATTTTTAATAAAGTTATGGATCATTGTTTTAAAATACAAAGACACCTCCCATTATGGCTACCACCCAATTCCAGTAACAGCATTTTTAGAATTCATTTTTAAATTCTTATTCAGCATAAAAACATTAAAATTTTGTTTAAACAATAATAAAGGCGGATCAAATGATAGGTACTGCGTAGACACTACTATTTAGCTTACAAAACTAATACATTAATACGAAAACGATGTTTCTGGAAAATGAAATAGACTTTAGGTAGAGGACTACTGAACACAAACTATATCTTTAACAATTAAGTTGTTTTACTAGAAACGTATAATAATTATTATAAATTGCAGTCAAACAAAAACACAAGACGTGTCATAAACAAACACGAAATGCATTAATAATTGATTCAGTAAACATGTGTAAGGTATAGGTTCTTTATTAAAATAGAAAATTACGTAGAAAGCTACATAAATATTAAAATAAGACAGTTCAAAATAATTCAGACATGTATCAAAAATAAAAAGTTTTTTTTTAATATTTAATGAAAATTTAATTTGGTAAAAAACAATTTATTCTACCATAACAAAGGTGTATTCTTATCTCGTTTTAAAAGTTGTTGTCATATGAATAATAAATATAAAAATATATTCATATATTCAGTGATTTATACCAATTATTTAATTTGAACATTGAAATACCTACACGTTTATACATAAAATATAAATATACAGACTTACATAATATGTATATTCTATAAATAAATAAATATAAATGTAAATAATAGATTTATTTTAGTACTTAAACTGTGCTATTTGAAACTGCTTAATATATTTCCAGATGACATTGAAAAGATGAACATTATCCGTCACTTTTTTTTTACTATGGGTGTGAAAAAGACATATATTTTTAATAAAACCTTAATATTTGTACTCATTTTTAACATACAGTCGTACAATGTACATAATGTATAATACAATGAGAAACTTGTGACATCGTGTATCGCACGAAAACACTCCCTTTTAAAAACGATTCCATGGTATATTTTTCTTTATAAACCCAAAATTGTGAAAAAAAAATAAAAGAGTTTATTTTGAAAGTGTCTTGTCCGACATTTCAATTTAAGTTTAATCAAATCCTATCACAAACTATAGACAGAATCTTTTCTTTTATATATACAAACATTGAGTAGACCTGTCTTTTTCAATGTTTTTGACATTCTGCTCGTAAATATATATAATTTAAATTTAAATTCGAAATTGGTACGTAGTGTCGTAATAATAGTATTATTATTTATTTTAAATCGAAACATTTTTAATAATTCTTGATTTGCGCGTGCATAATGAGTTAAATTTCAATATTGCTGGAAATTACATTAAACAACGTCAATAGTTCTAAACAGATTATACAGCTAGTATTAAATTGAATATACTATTTTTATATCATTTTATTTTAATAACTATTTTTTTAAAAAAGGCAATGAAATACATAATATATTTGAATTATAGTATCTATTTAGTTATAAAGTACAGTGTTCTATAAACTTTAGCAGTACTAATGTCTAGTACTTATTATATTACATGTCTATAATAATTAATATAAACGATAAATGATTAAAACCACGCAAGTTTTAGTGGAGTTAAAGCACTTTGAAAAAAGAAACTCTTCTTAGATGCACATTTAAAAAAATTATAAATTTAAAAAATGAAACAATTACAAATACAAACAAAATAAATATGGTCTTTGTAAACAAAGTACTTAACCATATAATGTAATATATTCTTATTGATACATTTTTCTGATAGAAAATAATTGTTTCATGCAATATTTATTTACGCTAGAAATGACATAAGCTCTGTACTATACATTTCATTAAAAATTACTGATTATGTACGTATAAACTATAAGTGTCATGTGACACGCTGAATTTAGCAAGTAGGTCGTAATTATTAATGAGTCATTATAGTCTGTAATGGCATATCTCATATTATGTGCTTGGGGGGGATGAGAAGTCAATACGAGGATATGTAAATAATTAAATAATTGCATATTAGTGAAATTTAAGTAAAAAAAAATTGTATCAATAATTTTAAAATAAACTTTCTTTGTACGCATTTATAGTAAAAAAACTAAAAACACTTAAATGTGAGCTTTTAAAAACAAGTAAACCAGTATGTAACATTATACACACTTTCAATTTTAGTAGGCGAATCAAAATGTTGATGTATGTGAATAAAAAAAAAAATAATTATATTTTGTTTGTTGTACACTTTGAGCAGTTGAGTTTACAATGAATAATATATTATCTTTGTACGACACTTCAACCAAATAGTTATAAAACATGTAAATGTATTTTAATACGTGTTCGATGTAGCCTAATTTTTAAACATGACCACCACTGATGGCATTATTACCTACCGGTTTTCGGTAAACAGAAATGTAAATTGGTAATAGCTAGTTGAGTTTTGTTTAGCTCGCATTTATAGTGATCCATACCCAGTTTGAAACATTAAAATTGTGTAGCCAAAACGGTTTCAAGTTTCCACTCGTATTATCAATATTCATACCATGGTACATAATATTACCAAATTACAACCGATAAGTAGAATCGTCATAGAAATTAATAATGGCAACACTAAGCACGTGGTACGAATATCATGAACCACGGTTTTGAGTGCCAAATATAGTTAACACTACTCTACATACATCATAGTGTTCAAAACCGAAAATGGCCAAAACAAAAGCCCCGGATCGTGAAAATCACTTTCCGTGAGTACATATCGTGATATCGAAAACCATCCCAAACATGCGCTTGACCGTCGACGCGTAGAGTCAGCACATAAATGCTCCCTCGCCTCACCTGAACAAAAATATCCAACACTGCTGGCGATGTTAAAACAGTATACATTTTCATACTTCTACTATTTCTCTTATCCCTTCTTGGCTTTCACATTTTTTCTCCACGCCAAAAATTCCAGTCTACAATGGAAATAAGACAGTAAGACAGTAGTGGATCCTGGTGCCAACATGTTCACCGCTCCCGCTTTTAAATTTTTTTATTCATTATGAATCATATTATAATTAATTGAAATAATCATGTAATTTTATAATAAAATACGTACAATAAATAAATAAAGCTCATCAGAGCTAACCACCAAAAAATGAGTTTATAAGAACCTAATCGAATCAAAATTGTCCATATACATTCATCGTGCACTTAAATAAACAACATTACTCCTTAAATGAATTAAAACAATTGGCAAATGACAACAAAATTAAAAATATGGTATAGATGGGTGGCTATATCGGCTACAACGAGTTTTATGATATTTTCTGATTTCCGTCAGAAAAACCATCAATATCGTCTGGGTATCGTGACACGGTATTATAATTTATAGTGCATTAGTGTATTATATGTATTAGTACACTAATATTATGCACATATTACGTATGCTGTATATATGTCACATACAGTATGTGGATTAATTTATACATATTATTAAGTATATCTGTTTTAAAAAAACTAATACAGGAAACGGCGTGAAATATTTCTGGAATACCTATATAAGTAATATAATCTAAAAATTAAGTATATGCAATTGTTACATACTACAGTAATATTAATTTAATGATTTTATTGTATCACTATCCGAATTATAAATATATACATTTAATCCTTTCTAAGTATATCATCAATAATGAAACGTATAAAATGATTTTTTAAATTTATAATATATTAAATATAAGTTAATTAATAAATAGTACAAAGTGTTAGCATCGCGTCGAATTTTAACATGGGTAATAACTCATCTCATCAAGCAACTTAGAACGTTTATTTTTCCGATTAAAATATTTATTACTTTTTTGAAAAATGAATTCAAAATATTGAATCGAGATATTTAAAAAAGCACCGTTGATGTTCAGTAAAATTTTGTAATTACTACCTTTAAACGGATTAACAGATATAGCAAACCAATTTAAATTACACGGTAGTTGTTAATTACATTAATTTTGTTCATTTTGAAAAAAATATAAAGGGGCTTTAAGGAAGGGAAGAGCCGGAGAGGAATTTCAAGAGAAACAAATTCCATTTCCGAAAAAAATGGATCTGCAGACATTGAGCCTCCATTTGAATATCGATAGAAGAAATACTAGAACGTTAAAACTCATATCACGATAAAAAGAAAGTAATTACGATTTTTATTTCACTTTTCATTTCATTACTACACTTTTATGTCGATAGCCTGCAATGTGTATATGTAGTTTTTAGTTATGTCTGTACTTCTAAGTAAATAAAAAAAAATACATATTTTTTTCCATTATAAATTGTGTATAAGATATAGTTAATAATAAAAGTAGTTCGTAATCAAAAATTCAAATTTTTTGTCAACAAATTATTTAACTATGTAGGTATGTAAGGAGTTATAAGTTATAGGCCGACTGTTCGAGTAACAAATACAATGATAAAAATTAATGTATTACATTATAATATATTTGGGTCAAATATATGGTATCAGAATGTTTATTTTTACAAAATAAAATTTTAATATTTCAAAAAATACATTACTTATATAATGAGCATATTATTTTTTCTGTATTTTATATTCATTATTTAAATATAATTTTATTTTTATTTTTTTATACAGTATTCACGTAGGAAAAAGAAAACATGTTTCACAAATAAAAATTGAGGTACAAAAAAATAAAGGATGAAATATTTAAATAATGAATGTTTACTGTTACATAATGTATATTATATTATTTTTTATTATTGTTTTGAAATAATATAATATACACCTACTTCTAAATAAATCATGCTGTTATAATTTTAGTGTGAAGGAAATTGTAATTGCTCTTTTTTTATATAGATATGAAATCATATAAAATATTTAAGAATCAAAGAGGACGAGAATTGTTTAACACATTTCCTTTATTTTGAATAAAAATTTATTATTTATTTAAAATTAGTCATTAAGTATTTATTAAAAATAAAACATTATTGACAAATAGCAATTATATCATTAAATTTTGTAACTCTCAAAAAATTGTGCTTATGTGATACTATCAATTGGCTCTAAAAAAAAAAAAATAATAAGAAAATAGTAATATTCAGTAACTCAAATACAAAAAAGTAACTTAAATTATGTATGTATAAATAACTTACACTAAAATGCAAATAAATTAGTGTTGCATTAGTTAAAAAGTAATTTCATTATAGTGACTTGTAACTTACAAAAGTTAGAATAACTTCTTTCTAACACTATGTAGTATTTTATAAAATGTATTTGTGGCTTGATTCGAGAAGGGCTAATGTCAGTTTGAACAAATTTGAGATTAGTTGACTGTCAATAATATTTTATATTATGTTACTTAAGTCAAAATAGCAAATGTCTCTGATACAATACGATCAAATTAAAACACCCATTGCCTACTTAAACTTTATTCAATACATGTATTTCATTATATTAATTTTTTATTATACTACGAACCTATCTCAAAATTAGCCACGTATGATCTATAGACCATTTATTAGGCTGTGTAATAAGCCATTTCTAAATTAATCAATAATGGATATAACTCTAATTTACATTATGTGCGATTTAATATTAGTATACTAGATTTTCGAAAAAAAAAAAAAGTAAAAAAACTTAATTATAAAAATTATGTTCATTTTATACATAAGTGATCGAAAAATATAAATATTTATAAATACTAGGAATATAAAACGAATTTGGATAGTCATTGAAATTCCAAAACTGAAAAGTAAAAACCTTAATTTATGTACTGAGTGATAGTAAACAAATTCTTTTGACCATAAAACTCATAATTTCAAAATTTATTAAGATTTTTGAAAATGTTTGTTTTACATAACTTACGATAAAATAAAATAACACTGTTTTGAAAAAAAATTATATTTTTAAATATTTTTTATCGTTATAATTGTTAAAATGTTACTACTTTGAATAAAAACATACATTTTTTATTTTTTATTTTGAAAAAAAAAATATTTTTCTGAGTATTTCGATACATGATAATCGAAATTCGGACGATTAATTTAAAATTAATAAATATTTATAGTTTTTTTGTGAATGAATGGAGTGGTACAGGAAACTCTACAAAATGCTAATATTCGCTCCACTCACCAATGTTTTAAATATGTATAACTCATAAACTTCTTATCCAAATTTCAATTTATATGACGTATAAAAATACTCCGAAAAATATTCTGGTACAGAGTATGAAATTGAAAATGTATATTATCTTTCAAAAAGGTAAAAACAGATAAATAAAAAAAAAATAATAAATACTTTTTTTTTTTTTTTAATACTGTTTTATTTTGACTGGAAGTTATATTAGAAAAATATGTTCAAAAAAGTTAAGAATGAGCATTGTTCAATAAAATAATCACCCAAATTATTTATATATATATTTACATTTTTCTAAATTTCCTAGTAATATTCTTTTTTAAAATAAGCTTTTATTGTATCAAGCAATAGATAAATACAATTTATAAATTATGAAAACAATGTTTGCGAAGCCAGATTTTGTGTCGGTGTAAGACTTTCATAGATGCGTGACTTTTGAACAACAGATTTACCTACGTATAGTTAGCATATTAGGTAGAACGTGTAAATCAGTCTACAGTATAGAATTTATGCTGTTAATGTGCTGGTTTTTTTCAACTTTGTAAAGAAACAAATTATTAACAATATCAAATAAGAGTCAAGAAAAATATAGTTTTAAGATTTTACCCACATCTGTTTAATTTAGATATTTATGAAATCAGTTACATTTCTAATTTGAAATCTATTAAATATCAAATAAATGAATCCATGACTCATGAGTCATGAGATACCTACCTATTCTAATTTAATTTTTTTTAACTCTATTTGCGTTTATCAAACACCGACAAACAGAAGAATTTTTTTTAATACGCTTTCAATACTAATATTAATAATTGTACACCGGATTTCCAAGACTTAGATTCGGATCATTGCCTATGTTTTCAGGCACAATTGAGTAACTAGGTAGCCGGTTTGAAAACGGCATGGACGTTATACCTCGCCAACATGAAAACCACCGGGATCAGTTGCATTTTTTCGACGTTGTTGTAGAAATACATTCATATGTTATTGATGCCTGCGCAAAAACCGCAAAAACAGTTTTCCGGCTACATTCGAATATATTATTATGCAGCTTGTAAGATATTGGGAATAATTCAAGTAAACGCCGAGCGTAAAATCACTGACAACTCATCTCCGAAGTCCGTTGTAATATTATTATAATATAAACATGTTTTGCGCGTAGTTACGTCGTGATGAGAAATTTGCCATGGGAATATGTATGCAAAATTTTCACAAAGGGACCCCTCCGACAAAATCATTGTTCCAAAACACCATTGTAAATATTATTATAAATATTGTGGCCAAGATAATATTGATTTTATATTTAAATGAATTGTATTGATGTGACGGTTATTATACATTTATACAGTATTATAATACTGAGCATATGTTTTTTTTAAATAATAATTGTTATGTTATGAAATAGATAATATCATACATATTATATAATAATCTAATAAAAAAAGACCATAATATGATGATAGTATGCAGATATCTTACCGTACTTGTTCCGGTCAGCAAACAAAGGCAATTTTATTTGGCTATAAGTAATTTCGTTTATTTTAATGTTTATGAACTATATAATACCGGCCAAACCTAATGTAGTTTTTTACGATTTGGCTATATAATATACAATCTAAAATATATTATTTTGTATTTTCATATCATAAAATAATATGTAAATCAAATTATGTCTTAATGAGAATGGTTGAATTTTTAGATTTCAATATGTTTCTCATATAATGAGATTCAAATATTTTCTTAACAACAGATACATATAGGTTAAAATGAGAAGAATAAAGTCTAAAATCTTTATTATATGGGCATTTATCTAACTTTTGTTCTCGTTGTTAAAAATATTAAAGTTGTTCTAAAACACTGCCAACTACCTATGTTTTGCTGACTTTATGAAATTAATATTGTTTTTCTAACTACTGCCAATTGAAGTATAATCTAAATAGCTTTACTACATGTTTTTGTTCAACAGGTCTATCACTAAATCTTGATAAGTATAAGATGTATGGTAAATGAAAATGTACTTCTCTAAAGTTATAATCATCTGAGAACTATAATTACAATTTGGGTGGTTCTGATATTGTGTGCTGCAGGTGTTTATTTGCTATGAGTTGTAAATTAAATTATACTCTTGATTGTAGGTATCATATTGAAATTATAGGCTATAAAGGTGTTTGGTTTCTGTAAGGGATTGACATCAAATTGTAGAAATCTACTATCGAGGTGGTAAATTGTACATTAATTAGTCCTACACTCCTACCCTTAATTATAGTAGTCATATGAAATCCTTACATAACGATAAACTGTATTCAGTTAGAACTTGTTTCACATTAATTTTTAAGATTTATTAGATTCATGCTAATCATCCTTATTTACTCCACATATATGCTGCTCTTATCGCTGAGGTTCTTATGATTGCTACATTGGCTAAACATGAACGTGTATAAGTGTTAACTTTTTCAACAATTTGTTATCTGGTAAAACGGAATGACCTACATTACTTTCACTCATTAATTTAAAAAGTTTTCCAGTATAATACTGTTTTCAAGTCCCCTTCTATTCTTTTATGTACTCTTCAAATTATTTTTAAAAACGAACTAACCAGACGTTTATGACTATTGCTAATATGAACCATTTTTTTCTCATTTAATTATTAATTAATGTAATAAATGTCTAAATTATTTATGATTTGTTAGTTATAAGTAAAACATGCAAACATTTTTATAAAGGGCTTTACCGTTTATATTTTTGAAATAAAATAAATACTTTTAAGGATATAACTTATAACAAATAAACAACGCGTTTGTAATTTGATTTTTCAAATACTCTCAAAAAAATTGTCTGTTTTGATTTCTTTAAAGTGTGGAATCAAATCAAAGTATGCAGTAATTAAAAAAAAAAAACTTTTAACTATTAAGGATATTATAATGACTCAAAAGTGCAAAATAGATTTTATGTAAAACAAAATATTCCAAAACACTAAAACACTTATTTCGAGAAAATGAGAGTTTGACCTTAAAAAAAATAATTTGTAAAGTGCCTTAATTTATGTAAATATTTCAAAATCTGAATTAATAATTTATATTAATTATTCATGTTTAGTAGTGTGGGTATAAAGTTTAGGCTGATATAGTGACGTGTATAATATATACATAATATATTATGTACATTATAATAGTCGGTCGGAAATGAATTCGAGGATAAACATGTTGAGACATTTAAAGTTTAATAAAAGCCACAAAAAGTAAATAAAAAATAAAAACAAAAAGTTACACATTGTGACACTTCAATTTAATTGTTTCATTTTAATTCAAATTGCAACTTTTGTGTATCTATTATGTTATCATTATACCTACATTTTATATTGAAAAGTAGAAATAAATAATGACCAGTGTAACAAACTATCTATGTAACTAAATTTTATTCTAATCAATATTTTTTAGTTTACTTTCAATTAAAATAATTAATTTTTATTTCATATACATAATAATAATTTGAAAAACATTTATAGAATAAATTAATTTCATAGTTAACTAAATCCATTTGTCACTTCTAGTTGTCACTTTTTGTATGCATAGGTATATAATAGTAGATATCGACAATGTATTCTTTCAAGTATTCGACAAGAGTTATCCCGAAAAGCTATATAACAATATATTATGTGGTTGTGTGTGATTAATTTTTACAAGTGGGTCGTATAGTTCAGTTTTCGAGAAGTCTGATATTTAAAACGCTTGTGAAATATTATAATACGTATAATATGTATATTATGTATTGTACATTAATTTCTGATTGTGTGAAACAAACTCGTTCAAATTACGTGTTTTTATGAACATCGTCATAGACCTACACCCTTTTTTTCTTAACATCTTTACATTTTTTTAAATATAACATTAGGACGATTAAACAATTTGACTTTTACGCTTATTTACGCTATATTTTAACGCTATTAATTCTAACCTTGATCATTATATACATATTCTATAAATATTTTAAGATTTTCATAGTTTCTTGTATTACATTTTTTGAAATATATTTAAAATTCTATTATCAATAGTATATACTAGGTATAGGTTGAATCTACAATTAAATCGGTAAACACGTAGTGCACATTTTACCTCGTGCACTGTATAATTTTTTTTTATCGTAATGAAAAATATATTTTTCGAGTAATTTATACGACGACACCAAAAATTGTTTAAAATTCTACAGTTAAATGGAACACAAATAATACCTACATAAATAATAAATCACACGATGATGCATGTTGTGATACTATCGATTCTCATTCACCGCAGTAAATTAAACGTGCGTTAACAGATATTGTAAACAAAAATAATGTGTATACTTATATTATAAATTAAATATACATACGATAATTAATAATAACCTATAGTAGGTGATCAGTTTTCATTTAAGATAGATACGTTTTATGTGGGAATAAGGGAGTCTTTCATTGATCGAAAAGTGACTTCTCCTCTTGGTATGAATGCAAAATATTGGTACGAACTTAACGATACGAACTATTCGATACAATTAATAGTTATTACCATCGATTTAATGGATAAATTATACTTTGAGAACTGCTATAATCGTACAAATTCAAAATTTAAAACACGCCTCCACGTGAAACTTATTAACTTACAAGATACTTTTATAATGATCATATATATATAATAATATTAGATTACCTGCAAATAGGTCAATCATTATAAAATAATTGTTATTGATGGGTGATTGTCCGAAAATTAATTTTATGTTTTCAATTTTACTGATTGTAAATGGCATAATAATTATCATAACAACAAAATTCTCGTTGTTTCATCATCCCCATACTCCCCCATATAATATCTAAAGACCCACCCCCACCGGATTGAAAACCACTGATGTATATTTGGTATACACTGGTAGATATTAGGTTTGTGGTTAGGCTAGGTGGCAGGTATACAATATGTACGCCCCCGGTCACAAATAACCAAAAAAAAAAAAAAAAAGGTTCAACGTTTAATTATTGCTCGGTGGGAACAGGCAGAAAAACAATATTTACCTATTATTGCCATATATCACGTGCAAGAGTGCCTCTGCAAATAATGCACATAATATACCGCACGTTGAATGTTCGCCTATAATATTATACGTTTGTCTTCTTCCTGCAATTGTTGCGTGCGTGTATCCAGACCATATTACATGCATAATATTTAATTGTTTGGAATTTATTTTATTAGAACGTTTCGTTTTCAGGAAAATCGTTTTATCGCATTATATAACGTAATACACACGTAAAAAATAGTATTTTTGTAGAACAAACACGATTCATCAGAGACCGTTTACAAACTAAACTTAAAAATACATAAAATAATATGTTCGCATTGTAATCAGATACGATAGGCAATTTCCAAGACTTCAAAATTCTTCTTACACTTGTGTGTACAATAAAACAAACGATCGGAAATTAAAATCCATAATGCATGTGTTACTAGAATTCATAATTATTTCACGGAACCATCGTGCTAAATATACAATACGTAACGTGATTTTGAGTCCAATTTATTAATAAATAAATAAAAATAATGAAAAATATATGGAATAACCGATTGTCAAATTAATTTAGTTTGGGTCCAATTACTATGCTGTTATTTAATTTTAAAAATAAAATAAGAAAATTATCAAACAAAATTGTATATTATTATATTGTTTTATGAGGATTTTTAACTCTATAAAATTAATTATATAATTAAACATGTACTATTCAGAAAATTGTTGATAAATCAATATGATAACATGGCACAGTGTAATACAATATTTTACATATTTTTATCGTTCTATGAACTTATGTGTGTAGAAACAACCATTTGAAACACAAATATAATTTCAAAAACTGATTATTAAAATAATCTTTAAAACAATCTGCTTTTAAAGTGACATCCATTTTAAAAAAATTACAAATTTTATTAAAAATTATTCACAGTGAACTTGATAACTATAATATACTCTCGCGAATGTAATTATTTATATACTAGCTAGATGATTTCTAATTAAATATCTGAAAACAATAAATTTCTTTATTGAACCGAAGAAAATAAAAACATTTAATCTTTTCAGATATTAAAATAGTAACGGACGGTTCCTTTTACTACTTCTCATCATTTCGAATTACGTTTTTAAAATGCATTTTTCTTCTTATCGTTCATCGTAAAATATAATATATTTTTCGTGAATAGTTTTCAATGTCCTTCATTGAGCCAATTTACTCACAAATTGTATAATAATTATGACATATATTTTAATTTGAATACTACCTACATACATTGACTTCGATAAATTTCATAAAATATGATAACATTGGTAATGAACAAATTATATTTTGGTTATATATTATGTAGGCACTACCACCATCTCTTTCATACGATTTGTGTAACTAACACCAAACATACAAACTATTGTTTTGAGT
Organism: Aphis gossypii; assembly: GCF_020184175.1. NCBI lineage: Eukaryota > Metazoa > Arthropoda > Insecta > Hemiptera > Aphididae > Aphis > Aphis gossypii. The sequence goes on from NC_065531.1 coordinate 82,053,005, forward strand.
GTTAAATCGTCAATTTAATATTATGTAATATTTTATTTGTCCTATATTGTATGAAAAACCGTATCAATTGATTGACGAATTTCAACTTTCTGGAAATTGCGATGACCGTGCGACGACGACAATGGTATGTATTTTAACACACAATTCGATAAAATAACCCTCGACAGTTTTCACGGAAACGCGTGTTTTATTATTTTTAAACTACACCACAGTTCCACAGTGAGTGGTGGTAGGGGGCTTGACGATACGCCACCTTTCGCACGCCCATTGGCGCGATGTGACGGGGCGCGCGTGAATTCATTTGGCTCGAAATTCGCGAAAAATAATATGTAAATTCGCACAGTGTAACTATAAACGAATAAATAAACTGTAAAGTTCAACACCGATTTTCTCACATAGTTTTCAGAGTTTAAGTTAATACAGCGTGCACCGTGCACCATATATAGGACTTAATACAACAACATAAATACTATTACCTAATATAATATTTTAAAACACAATACTTACGAAGTGAAGTCAACGTAGTCATTTCCACCATAGTAGTTGATCAGTCCGTTCAGTTAACACATATAATTTTCCCGAACAAACAAAATCGTCAATAATATGAATTTAATATCTGCTTCGCGATAATACGGCCACAACGTTAAATTCATACACGATAATTCAAATAATAATTTTTATATATACAAAAAAAAAAAAATAATTATAACAATGAAAAATATTTAATTAGTAATATAACACTTGTAAAAAAAAAAATTGAGTTTATAGCTATAAAACGCACACGTACAACTAATTTAACATTACTCTTAGGCAGTACGTATCGTACTTGAGATAGTTTTAAAATAATGTCATATTTTACCACCACTAACGAAAATTCGATTCGCGATACTGAAATGTTGTCATAATAATATGTCGGCATTTCATAATAATTATTATTCTATAATGGAAAACTTTTTTGGTATCGCGGTAACTGGTAATTGTGTTATCAAGTACGAATTTCGGTACGAAACGAATCGCGCCGATAAATGTATGCACTGCACTGCTGCAGTGCATGTGTACGCGGCCGTCTAACGTCTTGGACATTTTAAAAATCGAGTAGACTGTCTTCACAATATAGTACTGTTCATTAAAGCACATTTATTATTTCTTTTAGCGTACGTCTAATACTCTCCGTAAGTACTTTCACGAAAAATGGACAAACATTTGGCTGGAACAACATATTTTGACGATTAATTACACGGTGCGAGCGCTGACGGTTATTTCGTCGAGTGCCGCAAATTATGGCGACATCGGTTAGAACAACGAGTAATTATGTTTGTTTTTTGTATTACTGAGGGATTGGCGAGGTAAAATAATATTATGTACCTACCTACGCGTATGGTTTCGTCGCTATCAAATGGACTCGCAGATTTCTCATCCGAAAATCTCACCGCCTCCCCCGTTTTTTTCCCGCGTATACTATTCAATTATCAAATTAAAAAACCTACGTAAAATATTATGCCCGTCTCAAATATTAACGTCACGGTTTGTCACACTTTCGTAACAGTATACGTCCATTACCGTTACGAAATATATCATCGTCGTCGCCCATTAGTGCATTATATTATTATTAACGTCCATAGATATAAATTATAACATTTTTTTTCTTGTACCATTATATATATATATAATAATAATAATAATATTTATAATATTATAAGTCTACAAAGATTGTCCGATATGTTATTCGACAAATACCGATTTTAATAACAATAATAACAAAATATAGTTGTTTAAAGGGATTTTTGATGTCTGAGGTTTGTCAAACTTATATTGGAATTAATAACAATTGAGATATATATATTTTAAATGACGCATGGAAGAATACGCGAAGTTTATCATAGATGTATTATTTATGAATATTGCATTACCTACGTATAAAACACATAATTATTATATGAATATTTATAATAATAGTATATGGTTATAAATTATGATGATCGTTTATTTGATCATTTTATATAACTAAACAGAATAAAAATATATTATTTCGAATTTTCACAATAATTAACCATTCTAATAGCATAACTTACTATATAATATTATACATTTTAATACATATATAAACATTTTTTTTTCAATGAAAATAATTAATACATATTACCTACTAGTACGATGAAATCAGTTAAATTTTAATCATTTTAGTTAAGCATCTGAATCAGCAGTTGGCAAACAGTAATACTTATAAGTTAACTTGATACCATTCATTTCTATCGAATTTTTTCAAGAAATTGTACGTTTACAGAGATATGGAAATTTTTTAGTACATATATAATATGTATATTCAATTTTTCACACTTAATCGATGGCTTATTATTTATAACGATTTGTAACTACTTAAATAAATAATATTCAAGGATATATTCGTATTTGGCGCATAAAATAGTTTATGAATAAAAAAAAAGTTTTTTTTTTTTATTTAAAACTAAAGTGAAATAATTTTTTTTCTTGTGTTTTCTATTTTTCTTTTTCTTTTTTTTATATCAAAGCTTAAAAAGGAATGCAAATTAACATTTCATTGAATTACTTAGCTTTCGTTCTTACCAGCTTTGTAACATTTTTGTAACCCTTTCCTACCAATAATATAATATGGACTTTAAGAAAGTTTCTGATGGAAAATTGATTTATATTTCATATAAGTTGTTTGCAATTAATTTTAACCTCTACATTATTTTAATTAAGTTATATACTTATAACTTTGTTCAAACTGGGAATAGGGATGGATTTTTTATTTAAGAAACAATCTACTCATACACACAACACTTTTTAAAAAATATTTACCGATCCACTTAATCAAATAGATTAAATAACTATTTTTATACACAAATAGTCACGATCTAACGCAACTGCCTATTCATGTTTTTTTTTTTAAAAGCTATAAATAACATTAACAATTAAGTCTTACAATTGTGTAAAGAAATTGATGACGTAACCGGAATAAAATAATAAAATAAAAATGTCGGAAAAATCATTTAATTTGTTTCACGATATTCATGGCAGCATAATAAGCAATGTTGTTACCAATATTGTGTTCGAGCTTATTTTTTGTTGATTCATAAAGTATGTTCACGATTTTTTTCTAAAACACACCGTTTTAATGATAGTTCTTTAGTCATTTAAATCCATACATTACATCGCACATAGAACATAACACAAGATACATAAAACTACCTAACCTATACATCAAACAAAAAAATTGATTTAAAATATTAATAGATTTCTCCAAATAATATATCTGTTGGTATAATATTATTATAATATAGGTATTAGGTATCTATACCTTATGTTCCTCATAAAACTACTTCAATATTCATCACAAGTAAATCGTTTAATTTACTCACCACGTATTATATTTATGCCAGTGGATATCATATTTTGTAGTTGATTCAAAACGCCTAAGCAATTTTTCATTTTAAAATTATTTTTATTTAAATTTAAAAAAATGCACCTAAAAATAATATAAATCAAATATTTTGTATCCTAAATAGAGACCTCCTTCTTACGTATTTTTATTTATTGCAATACATCTTATTTACCAATGTTATTTATTGTTTACGTTTGACAAATTATTTTATATTATTAGAAAATAATAATATAAAATTAAAATTAAAGAATACTAATCAAATTCAGTGAGTGAAATTTTAGGGGTGGACTTAAGTATAATGGTTCATGGTGGGTAAACATTTGAAAAATTGTTTCGTGGTTTGAGTTGAGTTGAGAAGCTTTGGTTTTGGATCTTTCACATCCGTCGTCCACTCCGAATGTGCATGAAGGTTCTTTGTTCAGACATCAAACGCTATGTTATACAGCGGTGGGTGATTTTCTTCAATAGCGGATGGACAACAGCAGTGGGTACGGAGTGTGTGCGATATAATATACCACGTCTTTATGCGCGAAGGAATAAGACTCGAGTTCTACGACCCCATCTCACGCATTATAACCCTTACCGCAGACGTACTTTCACATTGTCGCGTGCGTTCCAACGGCAATAATGGTTTCAGTCTAACGATCTGCAGCTATTATACGGACCTTCGTGTGATATATGGTTAAGGGCGAAAAAGTATTTTTTTTTTTAGACATTTAGCGTAACTAATACCGTGGTTACACACTCATACATATTGTAAAGGTAGAATACTTATTGTTGTATTACTACGTCTTACGCTTGTAGCTGACCGTGTGCAGATAAATCCCATATAATAGGCACATGACCATGGTATGGTACATTGGAATTTGTCTTCGATTTTGTTTTGGGAGTTCAGTGGTTTTCGTTTTTATGAACCGTCCGAATAAGACCGTAACACTAATCTACTATCGTGCATTTTAAGTGTAGTCACGGATATTATAGAGCATATTGTATCATCATGTGCCACGTCATGTGTGGCCGCGTCACACTTCTTAACACTACCCTTTCTCCGACGCGATGCTACAACAGCAATGCTTTCAATGTGATTATAATATTAATAGTGAAAAGCGGGTAAAATATTGGTTTTTAATGATTAATTATCAACACAAACCATTTCATTTACACCACTATGCATCAGAATGAAGATAGATTATAAATGTAAAACACATGCTCGAGTGTCCATATAGTTATGATGTAATTATGAAAATCTATATATATGTATATAGAATAGATTTAATTAGAATTATAATATTAAAAGATAGAAGTTGGTTAAGAGAAAAAAATATTTTTCTAAATTAACTAAATAGAGTCTGTTAAAATAAAGAATTATAAATACTTAATTAATAAGTAGCATAAGTAACAAAACTTACAACCACATTTTCAAAGAGAATATAGGATTGAACATTTACTTGAAAATTTTATTCTATAGCAAATTATGACTCACATATAGTTATTGGGAGTATAATATGGCTAAAGGTTGGCTACAATTTAAGACCTGAAATCATAGTTGTGTGGCGATTCTATACTTGAAATACAAGTATTAATATTTTGTTTATTCAGTAGTATTCATGTTTATTTCATTAAATATTTAAAAAAAAATTGCTAATAAGATATAATAGGATATAATAAGATATTGCAAATCAATATTAGTAATAGTGAGTGATGTTACGACAAAACTCTAAGTATAAGATCTAATATTGTGAGCAATTTTACAACTTACTTACCTCTAAGTGTCTTATAAATTCTTAACCTTAATCGTGTCACTATACCTTTTTTATGTAAATTATATTATAGAAATTTACTGGATACGTAAGAGTTAAATGGAAATGTTAGGTGAAATAAGTTTAAAAATAAAAGCATAATATGCTGGAAAGTTTTCCCATTTAAACTCTCTCAATGAATCTGTGGTTTCTTGATAGGAAAAATTATGGTATTAGACTTAAATATTACAACTCAATTGATATTAAAATAAAATTTTTATCTTTTAAAAATCTAATGTTTCACAATTTGGTGAATTAATAATTTCAAACTTTAAATATAAAGACGTACAAGCAATAAAAAAAATTGAATCATTGATTTACATTAAAATTGAATTTATTGTTGATATCCAATGATTTTATTTTTTATTTCATGTAAGTATATTTTAAATATGTTTTTCTCAATATCCCTATATTAGCCAATTTATTTACCTCCTGAACATTTTATAAACACAATTAAAATATACCTAATATTTTATTATAATAAAAATAATTGTTGACTTTTCATTAGAACTTGTCCAGGCGTTATTATATTATAAGTCAAGTATTGTTCTATCTAATAGGATTTTGTGGTTTCATTTACGACACTTCAGGTGCGTCGGAATTTAATTTACTGGCCCTCTAGTATTTCCTTGTCACTTATTCGGTTAAAATGTGGACCACAAAGTCTAGTAGCAACACATTATACGACCGGTATGTTATACTATTAATTATTAATTCTATAATTGTTATTCTCTTAAAGATAACAGAATTACCAACATTTAAAAGAAAAACATAAATAAAAATGTCCAATGTCTGTCTAATTAAATTCTAATGACTAAACCATTTTACTATTAAATTAATATTAAATAGGTAAGAAATATATTATCAGGTTAGTTTATGTAAATCTAACATCAAAATATTTTTATAATATTATTTTTAATTTTTAAAAATAACTTACTTAAGTCAAATATATCGTAGGCGTTTTAAAATTACATTGTTGTCAGATATGGATTAAGGTTTACAATGTGATCACGCATTAATTTATTTGATAAAATATAGATACATCATGTTTACACTTCAAATTCTATTAATCCTTGAGAAGATATGTAGTTCGGTTCATATTCTAGACGATTTTCGACAAGGTATTCGTAAATTTATGAAAATATATTCATCAAATTTAAGTAACTTTTGAAATTAGTTCATAGGTACATCCACAAATAAATGTATGATACCTAATATTAAATATTTATAAATAATTGTGGTTTATTTTATAAACTTATACACTTCAGTATCTAAATTGTATGTATTATGATTAAATTGTGTACTCACAATACCCATTAAAATTAATATTTATCTTTTAAGTATTTATTTTTTAATTTAATTATTAGTATAAGTAAGCGGGATTAACCATTTGGATACAAATAGTCAAATAGTTCTGTATGAGTATACATTAAATTATTTATAACAATACAACATTACTACACACATAGATAATAAACTAACATAATGCAGTATAAATTTTAATACAATATAATTTAAAAGGTGAAGAAAGGGTAACAACAATAAGTTGTCAAGTGAATAATAAGTCACATTTTTTATTAGTTTTGGAAATATAATTTACCACCTTAATTTTTAATGTATTAAATTATTCAGTATTCTATAGTATATATAATCATACTTAGGGGCGTAGCTAGGATTTCATTATTTTGACGTCTTGAATAGTGTGTCATACGAAATTGCTATTTCAGTAAAATGTATACTAATTATATATATTATACACACCCTCTGTTACGCCCCTGGATTGTAGGTATATAGTACCTATGTATTATATTTTGACTTAAAATTATGTCTTTAAGGGGATGATATTTGTTTATTATTTTAATTTTTAAAATCAATAATATACATTTATACAATTTAACTATGTTTATTTTCAAATTAAATACGAAATAAATAACATTAAAAAATTAAAATTTTTTTATTTAACTGTAGAGCTTTTTTTATTTCATTTTAAAATTATAACTCATTAATAGACTTGATAACTTTTTAAGATTATTTTAAATTTTAATATATAAATATAATACAATTGAAGAAATACTACAGTTCTAATTAGATGTTTTATATTATTTATATAAGATGATAAATTTGTAATAATTAGTTGTCTATATACTTTTACAGTTTTTTGATTCTGAGTGGAGCAATGATTGTATTGCAGGTTTTCAGTGATGTGGGTTTTATTTTTATACTTGTGATTTATTTGTGCCTGTCATCACTTTTTAAAGTAATAAAAGAGTTTCAACATTTAACTTTCAGGTTGGTTTTGGTACGTCTTGTCTAGTTAATATTTTGGGTGGTAGGGGAACATTTAGAAGAGTCATAAGTAAACATTTTTAAAACTTTTTAAAATAATCTGGAGCAAAAAATATAAACATTTTATATTATTATGTTCATTAATCAGTATTTACCGCGTAAAATTAAGCTGTATGCACTTATCTATTGGCTATTAACCTTAAACTATTATAATAAAACAATTCGTTTTTTATCGATCGTAAGTGTAGACTTAAATGCGTTATTTAAAAAAAACTAACAAAAGATATAGAAATAGTTTTAGAAATATAAATGTTATCGTATAAAATATCTAGAAAAGTTCTACGTTTATTGAACTAAACTTATAATAATGAAAACAATTTAAAGGAGTTAAAATGAAATAAAAAGTTTAAATTTTCGGAGTCAACATTGTGGTTAATGAATATTGTTTGCTGCAATAAAATCTTTAGAAAATATTAGTACTATAAACTCAGAACTAACAGTTGTTTACATTTATAATTGTATTCAAAACATTTCATTAATGAATAGTAATTTTCAGAACTATTAAGTGTTTATTAATCACTTTGTATCTACTAAATATTAAGGCTACACACATAGCATCGTATAAGTACTATGAATGCCAATATAATTTCGGAATTAATACTTTAAATATTCAACAACTGGAACTAATTGATATGGTTTATATATTTATATCAATGATACAAAAACCCAAGGTAGATTAATATATAATAAATTTTATGCAGTTGGATAGATTCAATTTAAATTGATTAATGTTATTAATATTTGAAAAATAAATTACAACACTTTACAACTTCGTAATTCGTTTATATATTATGAATCTTTTAATATGATTGCTTTTTAGAAAATTCGTACCATCTTAAAAGTTGAGAAAGTTATTGAAAAACTAAAAGTTTATTTTAACGGCCGTGTAGTATTATTTTTAAATAATTAAATTAAGTTTTTACATCATGTACATAATAATTTCTAAAATATTCAGTTTTTAGTAACCTGCTATAATGCAATTTTAAGTGCCACATGATATTATACCCTAGTAGGTACCCAATATTATTTTAATACATTTTTTAATACAATTTTTAAATTATGTTTATGTTAGCATTTGTATTCTTACTTAAATCTTTTGTTTTAGTTGGTATGTTTTTCTCTTAATTACCTGTGTCTAACTGTTTTATCAAATTAATTGTATTCTACAAAAAAAAAAAAAAAAAAACTAAAAACAGTGATAGGTTTATGTTTGCTTGAGATTTGTGTAGGCTGGTAAACTAGTTTTAAATTCTAGAAAACGTTATACTACCTACTGCTAGTACTTACTGTCTTTAAATAACAACATTGATTATTGCAATGTATTTATGTATAATATAGTAATACCTATACTGCTAAATAATTGTGTTTTAGTAGTTAATAGTAGGATACTAGGATATATTACTAATAAGTTATAATTACATATTAATAAAGTTATGTCAAGTATGACTCAAAACTAATAAGTAATAACTAATGTAATATAACTATATAATAAACAAGTATATTTTAATATGTATTATTATTATTATTTATGACATAAATAATACCATCAATTATTTATATATTTGTACACATATTTTGAATGTACCAATTTATTTTGTACTCACCATGTTTTTTTTTTAGGTATGATTTGTAATATAATCATATATGACTAATTTTAAATTACATGTCAAACAAAATAGTTATATTGATGCTTAGAAGAGTTCAAAAAGAAATTGATCATTGTGAACAATTTTCAATATAAAATGACAATGTAACATATTATTATGTAGACACTTTATAATATTATTCTTGGACATGAAAAATAATAAAAAAATTCGTATCGAAATATATTTTAAGCAAGAACTAAAAATGCTATTTTTATTTTATTACAATCTTTTTTAAAACTTAAAATAAGTTTTAAAAACAATAATACATAGGACTAAGATTTTTTTTTTAATATATAAAGTGCCATCTTTTTAACATAAAAAAATATATGAAAGCTCAAATATAAATGATCTTATAATAAGTTTTAGTTAAAAACAAATTAAGTCTGTTTTACTTAATTCTCTTAGGTACCTATATTATCCAAAGTTTTAGGCTCAGAATATGCATTGATTTGCATATTTCTTAATTTATTTCAAATTATTTTTTTCTCAGTGTTTTTAAAATTCAATATCTTTAATGGATATTATTATTTTAAGTTTAATGGTTATTTTTTTTTTCATTTATTGAATTTTAACTACCAAAAAACTTATAAACGAATTTTGTATAATTATATAAGTATTGGCTATATATATTGTATACTATTCATATACTAAATATTAGGTAGGCATTCTTTGAAAAATATCTTGTTATAAGATTCATGTCAGTTTGAAACTTGCATTTTTCTTTTTTAAGTAGACGTATACTTTTATAAATTACATTTTAAGTTCTATATTTATTGGAATCCTTACACAGTGCTTGCCATCCATACAATACAACATAGTGATTTTTAAAATAGTACGCACTCGTTTAAAAAGTTTGAAATAAGTAAAAATAATCTTTTCATATCGGATTCAACATTCAACATTAAAACGTTTACCTACCTAATTTTTCGAACAAAAATTGACGTAGCAGTTAATTATTATTTTTTTTTTTTTTAATAATTGAAGTATTACTATTATAGGTATACATGCAGCCTTTAGTAACTATTCATGGATATTATAATATAGTTAATGTATAGGTAGCAAATTATTAATTGTAATATAAGAGTCATGTTATATTATACAAACGTTGAAACGTGTAACTCCATATCTCTGAATTCAATACCAATTAATAATCAAATTTACAACACTATTTTACTTACCTATTTTGAATGTTATTCTGGAACATCCTTTTGAATACCTAGAAAATATCTAATTATAATATTAAATAACCCATTACGTGTTACAGGTAGCGGAGTGATGTTGGGCGGCGTGGTTGGTAGGCATATGAGCATACGGCGTAGGGAGAGCTCCCCGTCGGTACCTCATCCAGGTGGCCCGGGGAGTCCCCGGTATAGAAGACGGAGAAGAGCGGTAACTACTTCGGATCATAAGACATGTGCTCTCATACAGACCAGAATAAAACTAGGCGACATCATAATGTAAGTGTTTATAAATAATCATAAAAATTGTTTAGTATTAAGTAAAATATTCTAGGTATTAAGACAAAAATAAATCTACGTATTGAAGGTATTAATTATGTTACAAGACGATCACAAATTGCAACGCAAGTTAATAATAATATTTATCATTTAATTACGTACCTATACCTATTATTAACTATTCAGCGAAATCCTATTAATTAAAATTTACCATATAAGTTTATAAATAATTTTATCGCTTGGATATCTAGTGAAATATGTATAATAGACAATAATTTTACATTTATAATTTCAAATCACGCAACTATTAATTGAAAACCCAGATACCAACTAATTAAAAAATATATTGTGTGAAATCCATAATAATATAATATATTACCTACAATCTACATACTCATAAATGTTAACATAAAAGTCTTATATTTTTTATGAGGGTGACTATTGAACATTCAGACCGTTTAGTATTTATACATGTACCTATCATACGTACGTTTGAACTATTATATATTATAAAAGTTAATATTTTAATGAATATTCAGTTAAAGAAATATTTTTTTTTGTGAGAAATTTTACTACTTTAATAAATGAAAATAAATTATTTTCATAAAAAATTATACTTTAATGGTGAAATACTGAATTAATTGACTCTTATTGCAAAATATATAAGTATTACTCATTGCATTAATCATTTTTTATAAACATAATATTATAATTTAATACCGGTTTGAGATTATATTATATTTGAAACTTGTAAGAGTTATACTTTGAACATAATATTATATTATACGCATTAATTTAACTTTATGTATTCATATTATGGAAGTTAAAAGTTTTATAATTAAATGTGACTAATATGAAAAGATAAAATTAAAGTGATTAGAGATCAAAGTTGAGTATACTATTATTGTATTTTTGTACAATGTTTTATAATTCAAACCGAATTTTTTATTAACAATTTTCTTTTCTAGTGAAAAACATAAAATATATTATTATATTATAATATACATTAGGAGTAGGATACTATTGTAGTATAATATAATATTATCGTATTATATTTATCATTTTACTTGTTGAGTACCTAATGAGTAAATTACTCATAATTTTACATTTTTAAATTTAATTTTTTGCAAGTTATATATATAACTAATTTTTAAAATAAACATTTTATTACATAACTATAATTGTACCTATGTGTATCATTTTTTTTATGAATTCATAATTTATTAAATTAAATACATTTTTTAACAATAATTGAGTATAATACATGATTACATGAGTAGTAGTGCGCAGATTTAAATGCATTTAAAACCATACAAATATGCTCTGATGACAAAAATTCCCTTTAAAAATACATTTTACCACAAAACTGACTTTAAAAAAATGCCATATAATTTTTTTTTTTTAACAATTTGGTAATTTATAAACAAGGTAAAATTATAATTATCTTAAAAAAAAAAATTTTCACAGTCAATAATAAAGAAAAGACAAAAAAAAATAAATCTAAATGAATTGAATGCTTGACATTGGGTATGGAAAAACCCGATAAACCTACGAAGATAACTATTTATCTTTAGATACCTAATATTTTTGCTAAATCTGTAATGTGTAATAAACAAGTACTTATGTATTTAAATTAACAAAATGACTCAATAATGCTAAACAATGTAAAATTAAAAGCATATGTTACATGAAACGAATTATGTACACGTAGAGCATTATCTAAGATAAACCTAAATTTGAAAATTGTCAAATAAATTAAAATTTGAACTGGTTTTTTTCAAATTATTTAAGTTTAAGGTTTGTAGTTGACAATAATATGTTAAAAACATAGAGTTATTTTGATCATTTGAAAAATTGTATTTTATGTAGTACATTTAAATGTGTATATAAAACTGCCTTTTTAAAAAATTACTGGTCTAATTATTACATCTATTTTATTTTATATATCAAACAAAACCGCTATCGAAGATTTATATTTTAAAATAAATAAAAAACATAATAAACAATTTACAATTTTTATTTTTAGTTGTGCATTAAATAATTACGATAAATGATAATAATAAGTTTCTGGCGTAATTGAAAGCGGCATCTCTCGGAGAGCTATTTTACTTAAAATGAACATTAGTAGTAATAATTTATACTCGTGGTTGAAAGTTTTGACAATAGATCGCGTTCATACTACATTAGTATACAATATAACGAATATTCTACACCTAGATAGAGATACGAGTCTTGAAATTAGTGGATCAAAATAACTTGATACTTATTAAAAAAGCCTATTTATATTATTTACCCAACCTAAGTAATATTATAATAATTTTTACATTACATATCATACATTTTTTCAAAAAAAAAAAAAAAAAATATTATTTTTACCTAGATATCGTAAATAGATCAAAAAATGATAAAATAATATATCAAAAAGGAAAAAAAAAATAAAATATTTTACGCTTTTAATGTATCATTGTGCATACTCTTGTTTTATTGACACAATCAATATTTTTTTGTAATGGGTTGATATATCTTGAGCAAAAAATATACTTATTATCTAACTTTATGAATTTAATCATACAATCATTACTATAATTTCATTATAAGAGAAAAAACGAAGAATAGATTTTTGTATAAACAATTATGTTTTTTAATATTATTTGGAGTTTTTGCTGTTGTAAAATTTGGTTCATATGATATTTTCTATTGATCTTAATCAACTACCAATTCTGAATGAATAAGTTACCAATTGTTGTTAAAAACGTTGAGTGAAATAAATCACATATGTATAATAATATACAAATATAATGCTGTCAACGTACAAATGCTAGCACACAAATGCTGCCATATGTTGATTATTCTTATTTAATATAATGAATTTTTTTATCTAAACGATAATATTCATTTTCAATAATTAATAACAAACCGATCTGTTTTTTTTTTTTGCAATGGGTAAGTACCTAGGTACTTTATATAAACTTCGTTATTTCAAATATATTCTTATAATTCCCTGAATTACCTATATAGATTTATTGATTTTTTTTAATAACTCAAATTGTTACAAATTACATTTTTGTATTCGTATAACGCGGTATTAACTATATTTAACTCTGAACAATAAATATTGTACGAATTGTAGTTTCAATATTACATCCCTTTGAAATGTGATTTTCGTAGCATTAGAATTTCTAGTGATTCTCAAATTAATTAACATTTTGATTGTTTTAATACGATGTATTTTACATGATTTTGAAATGTTGCCAATGTAATATAGTACCATAAATAGAATAAAAAACAATTTGAGTTAATAATTATTACGCAATTCCTAACGCATGCGTGTTTTGCATTGATTAATTTCTTCATTAAAACATTTCTTAAAATATAAATTATACTTATTTTCAGTCAATAAGGAAATCTAATTTTTTTTTCTAAAATACCTTTAACGTAATAATTGTTGGCACAAAACAAATATATACTATAGGTACATAATTATAGTAACAACCTTTTAAAGTTACAACATATATTAAATAAACAAATGAATAGTATAATATGTATCCACTTAAAATTTAAAACAAAAAGATTAGAATTTTACTAAAAAAAAGGAATTAAATAATTTGAAAAAAAAAATAATTTAACAATATATATAATGGTGCCCAAATAAATTTGTTTAAACTCCAATTTAATCTAATCTAAATTGAAAGCTAAATGTTACTTTATTAATCGTTTAAAACATTGCTGAGTACCACTGTTTTACTAGTAGATAACCGTGTTAGAGCAACATACACACAATACAACAGTAGTATAATATTATGCTCTTTGCTGAAAAGTGAAAATTGTAATACTTCTTTTGCTAGGACGGCGCAGTAAATATGCAACTTAAGCACACGGGCGTAGACAAACATAATTATTTTATCTTTGACAGTTATTATTGCTTATGATAATAATATAATGCATTTTGAAAATAATACATAGTTCTTATTTAAATAAAATGACTAAGTATTTATTATTTGTATTTGGTATTTTTATAACTTCTTCATAGTTATTATTTTACGAAATGGTGGGATTGAATCTTTGATAAATAACAATATTCAACTTCTTAAATTCTGTAAAATAGATTTTTATTAGATTAATAACAAATCATTGTGCATAATATTACAATTTTAATACAGTTTTTAATTGGTATTCGAAATATCTTTTTAATTACTCAGTGATTTTAAAAAAATTTACCCAAGCATAAATAATAAACGACAATCTCAATCGTAATATTATTATTTAAGCTTTAATACCGGACATTTGTTTTAACTGTTTAGTATTTTATTTGGTAGTATTTAGTCACGCCATGTTATTTGGTAATTTATTCGAATTCAGAATTGTGAATCTTTTCACACTCAAATATCTTTATAAAAAAATGCATTTTTTAATTTTAATTTTATTTAATTATATGACTAGTAGCCATAATTATCAACGAGTAATTAACTAAATATATGTTTTAAATAAACTCTATCAAATAAGTTATTGTAGTTAATTTATAAATTATAGAAATAGTTTATTATGCAGTATTGTTTTTTCTATCATTAATTATTATATTTATATTTTATTTTATTCTCAATCAGGATTTATTTTTTGTTTTTGTTACTTATGTTGATGCTAGAAACAATGTTTTTTTTACAACTATAATTTAGGGCGTCACCTGCAACTAATCCATCAATTTCGAATTCCACGACCCTTTAAGTTCAGAACCAAATGAAACAACCCTCTGTCCACATTTCTGGTTTTCACCCCACTCACTCTCAATGGTTCTCGTAATATAATAACAATAAACTGATATTACACTTGGTGTATATATAAATATAATATAGTATAGTATATACAGTGATATATACAGCAGTAATCGCGTTTGCGTGACGGCCTACAGGGAAAAATTAATATTACATTTTACCCGAGTTGATTTATTAGAAAGTAGAATGGAATGTATACATATAGAAGTGGACTTTTTTTAACATGATATTATTAATAATACTTTTATAGGTCACCTCTATCTCTGGTCTAGACTTTGGTAATTTTTTGGGAACCCCCGGCGATCGTCACGGGATATTGATTGGTCCGGGAGCCTTAGCGACACGCGCCAGTATGGCCGTTTCGGACACGATCCAAATCCCTTTGAACCATCAGTAGCTTGTATATACCATTTACAATAATTGAGAAAAATAACATATCTCTAAATTGCCAAACAAATAAATAAATTAGAACAACTAATTAACTAATTAACACAATTGTTCGTTATAATAACACTTAAAAAACATTATTTTTATTAAATTCAACTGATAATGATAAATTTAAATTACTTATAATATAAATATTTTTATTTTTTATTTTTAATAATTAAACACAATAATTAATTAACAACTCAATAATTAACACTCATAAACTAAATATTTTGAAATCATATTATTAAAAAATTGTGTTAAAAATTAAAACTGTATAATAAATATTGAATTAATATTATTGTTTTTTATACACATTGTTGGTTAGTCTAAATAATATTAAAGTGTTGTATTTAAATAAATTCGTTCATATCTAGTATATAGAAATTTATTGTTAAAATAATATTACTGAACCACTGAACACTGCCCTCTTAATTAAAGTCATCAAATCACGTAACCTATTATAGATACCTATTACTTATTGTTATTTGTTGCATACAGTTTGTAAAGAGTAAACATTTTCTTAAAAACAACATATTCTATAAATAAAGGTATGATGCAATGTAATAACAGGTATTATAACTATTTTCAATTTAAATATAGGTATATATTTAGTTAAATCGTTGATTCCAGATCGCTTCTTTCATTATAGATCTCTCATATAACTTCTGACGCGTGGTATTATATTCAAACAACAAATCATTCATTTTCAAGTCCATAAATCATAGTTTTATATTTAATAATAAAATTAACACACAAATTGATTAAGCTGTTGACATTTTTAAAATAAGAATTTTGCTTACTTATATTATTTATATTTTAATAGGTACAAGATGAATATATTATGTTTATATCAAATTTTATTAAACAATAAATCATAACCAAATGTAAATATAAATATAATAAGTGAAACATATAATGATAAAATAACAAAATACAACTTAATTGTAAAAAAAAAAAAAATATTTTGAATTATGATATTAAAATATTAAAATAATTATTTTTCGAAATCGGTAATTTTATTACAATAACAAACTGTTCATATAATACTTAATAACAAAAATTATAACAACAGTTACTTCGATTTAATAACTTTATAATTTGATTATCTAATAAATGATGATGTATATCATATAATATAAATCATGAAAAAAAAATTATGTTTTTTTTTTTAAAAAATGATGTTAACCAACAGGAAAGGGAAGTGGGAACTAAAAAAATATACAATTATTAAATAAGTGCCTACAATATATGTATGGTGTAGTTTATTATGATATTCATATTAATTTTTAATGATACAAAAATAATGTAGGTCTTACGGCTAAATCAGTTTAGAAAATTAAAATCTATTAGTTTTTGTCATATTTTAAATAATATTTTCTATCATGTTGTCCTTGTATAAAACTATATATGATAGACGAGCCTACTATATACCTAATAGAAAACTATATTTGAACTAACCTTTATTTAAACTTAACAGAAATTATTAGTTGTGTTGACATTTTAATATTATTATTTCTTCATTTTCCATTCAAATTAGCCCCTAAAATGTTTAGTAGTATGACACATTTTGTGTAGATCAAAAAGTGAAGTAAATAGTATGAAATTTAAAAGTGTGCTTTAAATAATATTTTGAGTCATTAATTATATGTAATAGATTTGGTCCATTTGAGTCTATGTGTGTAGTACAAAAATTTGGATATTTTAAGGGTTGATTCAAATGCTAAATACTGTATAGTTTTTTTTATATAGTTTAATAATTAATTAATAAAATAATAATTCACTACCTAATACGTATAAATGAACAATTTGCACATATATGGAAATATATAACTATTAAGTTGAAAAAGAAATCCATAGGTAATGCAATATTCCAAATTCCAATTACCTATGTATTGTGAAGTTTTCACATTTTAATGATAATTATTAATTTTTTTTTTCTTAACAAATAATACACTTTCAATTAGGTATATTTAAACTCCTCACCAATTATTTTACAGTAATTATTTAACATAAATGAAAAATACCAATGCTATTGATATATAAAAATGAAATTGGATCAATAACTAAATTTACATA
Organism: Aphis gossypii; assembly: GCF_020184175.1. Taxonomy (NCBI): domain Eukaryota; kingdom Metazoa; phylum Arthropoda; class Insecta; order Hemiptera; family Aphididae; genus Aphis; species Aphis gossypii. The sequence goes on from NC_065531.1 coordinate 82,070,930, forward strand.
ATTACTAGTTCAATAGCTAGTGGTTTAGCATGAATAAATAATAAATATCTTATATACATTAGTTGCATAATATAGTACCTAATAATTTATTTATCTACACCTATATATTTACGGTAACAGTACTTTTATAAAATATACTTAACTTGTTGAATTTCATAAATTTTGTTAAATTTTATTTTTAATTAGTGACTGCATACTTTAAGTGCATAAAAATATCATGTTCTAACCAACTCCCCAAAACATTAATATGCACTTATTTGAATTACATTATTGTAATAGATAACAATCTAGGAATGCAATTATTTTGACCTGGGTGCGGTTCGAATGAATACATATGGATTGTTCGATAACTAAGAGACGCACGCAATAACATGCCAATTGTATGGGTAGTATTTCATAAAAGAATATTTTAATTTTTACGAACAAGGCAACAACTTTATTTAACCTATATTTATATATGCATAAACGTGTGCATGTAAATTATGATAAATTTTAATTTAATTAATTAAATTACGCATGTATATATTCGAAGTTAACACACTTCATAATAGTACACCAAATGAGTTCAGATAATCGTATAACATATTATCATAATGTTTTGCAATGGTCTTTCTAACTTTTTACATTAAAACTTTGAAAGCTGTTTGAGAGATGGCGTTCACTTTTATACGTGGTGTGAGAAAATGCTAATTATTATTTCATATATAGCCATTGCAAAGACGTCAAGTTTTAGTGTCATCAATAAAACATAACATATTATTATATATTTTAATGACAGCTTATAAAATACTTAAGAGTAAATTTTAATCAAATTATTGCTATATTTAGAAACATTATTATTTTTATTCTATAAAAAATATTCTAAAAATTTTATTATACTATTTTTAAAATTTAAATACATATAAAACTGAAATATTGTTAAAACGATATAAAATATAAAAAATAAATAATTATTTTTAATAAAGGTTTTTATTTAATGATTGCTATGCCCAGAAACTCTTCTAAAGCCTCCCCCCTTTAAAATCTTAACATTTATGATATTTATATAAAATATTTAAAAAAATAAAATATGTGAATATAAAATATGCACAACTTTTTTTGATTAATATAAAGAGTCTTATGTATTTAACTAAAAATAATTATTGTTTATTTTTTTTGTGGTAGACATGGGAATTGTATTATGTAGAATACACAACAAGTTTATTCAACTTTTTTATTTGACAGGTGATTTGATTTTGTCAAAAATTAATTCAATCTACCGTATTTCTAATTAAAAGATAAATTATTGATTTAATATGCTTAGAAATATAGATTTTTTTACATTAATTCGAATATTATGTAGAATATATATTTTTATTTTTTGTATACAATGATTCATCATTAAATTTAAATTTAATACATAATTATAGTAACTTCCTTATGTTATGTGTTTATTATGTCATCAACAGTAAACGTATCATATTATGATAATTATTACACATTACATAGTGCATACCTACTTGTCTCTAATTTATAACAATGACAATAATAGTTTCTACTTTCTGTAGAACATGAAATAATATTTTTGCTGTCGATCAATTTAATCATGCCATTGCGTGTCTTTTCATTGTTTACGAATATAGTTACGGTAGTTCTCTGAAATTGATATGAATCGTAGATAGTCCTATATTCTCGTTTCATTATTCTATCATACATATTAATTAATTAAAAAGTTTTAAAACCAGGCGTTTAAAATACATTATAATCCAAAAAAATAAACATATCATGAAAAGCCATTGAAATGTGCGTGCATAAAATTATATGAAAACATTTCTTTTGTATAATAATTATAATTATAATCAATAATAAAGTTAATTTTTGTCCAACTTTGAATAATTAAATAATTAATTTTTTTCAAAAAATTAAAAGCTAACTCAATCATTTGTATAAATTAATCGCAAATTTGAATATCATATGATGTTTATACTCTTACCAAACCACCTTTTATTAATAAAGTATACCTTATACAATAACTTATATTTATAATATATATTATAGGTATATTGTAATTTGACGTTCAGCATGTATTCCTTGATTTATATTTATTATAATTTAATATAATATATATATTTTTTTTTATGGCTTATTAATATTTTAATATAATATTTTTACAATATAAATAATTTAATCAAGAATAAAAAGTTTCGAAAAAATAAAATATTTGATAATAATTAATAGCAATAAATTATTAAATTAAAATAATTAACTAATAAATAAATTGTTGAAGGCAATGATGTGAAATTAACGGAAGTATCTATAGTAAATATTTGAATAATAAATTATGATCAATGTTTGACAAAGAAAATATTTGGAAATTAATTTCTTAGGACCAGTAAAATCTTTGGACGAACACAGTATTCATAATATATATGTATATTATACATTTAATCAAGGTATTTAATAAAAATCATTTGCCAAAATATCTTGAAAAATAAACTTTTTATTTATAAATGCACTCTTATAGCTGTGTTTAATTTATATGTAATAAATAATTTAATTAAACGCTGTATTCCTATGTTTAAGATGTAAAATAGTTATCCATTAACAAAATAATTATGATTTGAGAATTCACCAACATTCTTTGGACAAAGTAGTAACTAGGAGTAGCATGAATATTACTGTATTAATTTGTATAGTAGGATCTTCTAAATTCAACGTGACAAAAATGTGGGGATTATGTTGTTTCTTGTCGATCTCCATTTTTTTTTGTCTCGCAAAATTCGTAAGACTTTGTGTAGTCTAAATTACATTTATTTTACCATTTAGTATTAACATAATAGTAAAAATAACATTGTAGCATTATTTACTTTTATTTTAAAATTTAACCTAACATTGAAATGTTTAACTAAACGAGTTTTAGTTCATTACTTTGTTACGACAGTTTTAAGTTAAGTTAATTAATTAATAATTTCAATAACAATAAGGAAACTAAATGATAAAAATATATGTTTTTAAATAACTAATCATATTATAATATTTTAAAACCGTTCAATAGGTATATTATGTATTATGCACAGTGTTCATTACACGTATTAGTATAATTGGTTATTGTAGGTAAATAATAGGGATAATATTATTTTACAATATTTTGTCACTGTGACAAAGAAATGTTATATCATTCAGAAACATCACAATAGAATAATCTTTGTCAGTTTTATTTTTATTTTTCAACCTCCAATACTTTCGAGTTTTGACTGAAACACACTTTTATTAAACAAACTTAACATTAACAAATATCATATGCGATAATATTATATGTTTTTATTTCGTTAAACTTAGCAAGTATTTAGCTCGTATAATTTTAAAATAATATGCAGAAAACTAAAATGTATAGTAAAAACAAAAACAGAAATCACACAAAAAGAATTTTATACCATTAACTAATAACTATTAAACAAATAGAAAAAAATATTATTTACTACGAGTGTCGTATTTTAAGATTTCAATAGGCGTATTGCAAGTTATAGTCTCGTCGACAACTCGATGATGGTCACTTTTATTATATTCTCTAAATCCCAAGATCACAGTACGGCACTGGGCATCTTCGTATACACATTATCTATAGTAATCGGCTAACGTCACGAATGCAAAGGTAAAATCCGCATGCGGATGTCGTAAAACATGATAGTTTCTGTTTTCACGGGCTTTTTCCGTTTCAAAGGCGCTTCCTTTTTAACTGATGCTGTCGGTTTTCGGCAGTGCACCAACACGACAGTCGGATATTATGGCGTCCACTGATGCTCTGACGACAAACCAAGTTTTTGCTTTTTGTTTAATACACATTATATACTTTGAAATTAGTTTTGTTTAGTTTAAATATCAGTTTATTTGTTTTATCACTAGCTTTATAACAAATCTATGTACGTATAGTCAAGAAATAAATGTTATAATACCTATATATTATGTATTGTTTATTTGGTGTTACAGAATTGATATTCGATAAATATGAAAAATTAGTACGAATATTTTATAATGTTATTTTGTTTTGGTACATTGAATATATATAATATATATAACATGTTTTGCATTGGAGTTATTATGTTCACTGTTAAATGCATATTAATTTGTCATATTTTCACTTTAAGTTATGCTACATTTTGTAAGCATTTATCAAGATCTTTTTTTTTTATTTTATTGATTAAAAATAATTTCAAATTCAATTAATTTTAGATTATTATAAGAATAGTAAACATATACATTATATAGCTATTAATAAATAATAATAATAATACTAAAAAAAACTCATCAAGTGTCGTAAAAGTCCATTGGATAAAAACAAATAATAATGACGTGATACATAAGGTTTCAATTGATTAGAGTGGGTGATAGTGGTAGTGTAGGCGATAGGGTCATTAGATATAGCCCCGAGGATAATTGACTTTTAGGACCTTTTGTTAAAGGGTGCTATCCTTTCGACCAACTTAACAGTAGCAATGTATAAGCATAGTATAGTAGAAAGGGCTTAAAAAAGATTTTGAAATGCATTTTTCGTTTAATATTATATTTATATTAGAGTTCAATCGTTAGATAAAATGAAAAATAAAATAAAACGCAAAATGACGTACACATCAATCATTTATCCTTCAATAGACGATGGATTGGTATGTTGTTATTCTTTTGGTAGTTTATCGAGAAAACTAAGAAAGGATAGAAAATATTCACTTCTACTTTTTAAAGATAGCAAAGATAAAATGTATGATGCTAGGTGCGTATTTGTTATATATCTATTAATTTGTCTTAATTCCTAGTTTTAATTATTAAAAAAATCTAGTAGAAACAAACCACTCAATAGATATTCATAAAAATATTATAAATATTACATTTTTACAAGTTGATCGTAATTTTCATGGAAATGATAAATTAAAATACTTATATATTTTATAATATATTTTTAGATTAAAACAAAATATTGATTACATTTATGTTACATAATTCGATACATCATAAACAACAATGGCTATTTTTAAAGGCAAACAATTGTATTTCAATTAAGTTTCTAGTTATTAACTTCTTAATAATATATCAATGTACTTATTTACTTAATATACAACGTTATTCTAAAATTTTTAATTTAAAAAAAAATTAACATTTATGTAAATAAGTAGGTATGTGGGTAAATAAGTTCTTTCATTTTAAAACTAATTTACCGCATATAGGTAATAATAATGTAATATATTACCTTTATTTATAGTAGTATTATGTTAAAAATAATTTTATTTTCCACGTAATATAATTGCCATTGCGACCGAAAAATAAATAACAATTATTATTGATTAAATATTTACTTAAAACGCTCTACCGTTATTACGTATTATTATAATTTTTATTGAAATCTAAACAATAATGTATATTATAGCATATATTATGTATATATATTATATATTTTTCAATAAATTAATATTGAATGCCTAATTCTTAATTTCCAATAATATTGTATTACATACATCTAACAGTTTAATTATATTTTTATTGCACCCGTTTCAAACTTATGTGGTGGAAGCAGGAACTTCACAAAACAGTTTAATACATTTTATCTTGCACATATTTTATTTTTAAATGTTATATAAATTACCAATAATACATTTCAAAAATCGAAAGACCTAAAATATTAATGAGCTAAAAGAGTTATAGACAAAGCTTCCTAGTAAAAAAATTCATATTTAAATAAAATATTATTAGGTAACATTATGTCAAACATTTTCAACAGTAAAATACTTAATTCATAATAAAAAAAAAATCTATAAAATACACGTATAAATACGTAGTTACTGTGTAGCAAGTTTAATTTAAATTTCAATTACTTCTTGGAAAAACTAAAAATAAACAAAACATTATAATATATTTAACGTATTCACAAAAAATAAGATGAATAACAATTTAAATTTATATTATTATTTTATGTTGCTATTTTTTCATAATATTTTTAACACATAATGTATGAACGTTTTGTTTGATTAAGTTAGGTATAATTACCTTATAAAATAATGTATTATCAAAATAATTGTTAAGATGTTCACTTGAATTATAAATGCCATTTTTATATTATTTATTGACGTTTAAAGATATTTTAAAGTATTCATATTATACTAATGTGTATATACTTATCTAAATATTATCAGATGTTTATGTTAGTATTTAGTTGAGTTTATTAGTATACACTGTACAGTAATATAATTTTAAAATGTACATTAATTATATAGTTCCACACGGAGACATCTCCTTAACCATTCCTTTATAAACGATATAACGGTATACTAAATTTTAAATCTAACTTAATGTATATTAATAAAATAATATGATATATATATATAATCTTTCTTTGAATATTATCCATATTCGATGGTCTAAACTTTAAACAATATGAGTATTAGGATCGTAAATACATATATTTTTATGAATTATTGATAATCACACCACGTTTTACTTTTCGTTCTACTATATTGAGTAGAGGGTAAAATGTCATATGTTTTAACGAATGGTAAAATTAATTTTTTTTTTATTGCGTAATCGATTTTATTTTATTTTTTAAATGAAGAGTTTTGTGTCCTTTTAAAATAAGCTGCTGCCACGACACGATCATAATGAGGTCTTTCATGACCTATATTTGCATGCATACGCATAAAACATATTACACATAAATTTTATAAAATATAATCTGAATAAAATAAACAAAACATTATAAAAATTTATAAATAATTATTAATTTAATATAAAATAATAGTTTTAGTACGTTTATTTTTTTATAAGATCTGAGTGGTATACATTGTAGATAAAATAAACATTTAAAAACTACAATAATATATTACACTAATTTCATTAAATTCTTATGTTTTTCACAAACGATTATATTTTAAGAGTACGTTTTATAATATATTAATAAAAAGTATATAATATTGAATTGATAATATATGTTTAGTTATTATTATTTATTTATTTATTTTTTTTTTTGGAAAATAAAATACGCACGAATAAACAATAATTAATTACTGAATTAAAAAATATGAAAAAATGTTTTCTATTAAAATAATATGTAATGTCTATAATAAAACTTATACCACACAGTTACAATGATTTTGCGTGTAATATGTTTTTAAAATTGTGCACAATATCATTTGAGATCTGTATGTTGTTCTATCGTTGCTATTATAATACTAAGACTTGTCTTATTTTTGTACATAAATATAAAAATAATATATTTTAGACCGACCTAAATTATATTTTCGCAGAGGTTTCATTGACTTTCCACTTGCTTATTCAGCGGTCATAAATCAAATATCGGCTAAGCAATCGCATTGCGGGTAATAGGGGTTAAAAAAAGTATCAGATTTCAGTCCACGAGGACTAAGTATACGTTTATAATATCATATTAAGTATATGTACGAGCATTAACCATCAGTAAATTATTATATGTGAGATGGTGGAAAAAATATAAATTTATTTTATACTTGCACGCGAATGATTTGACTTAATCGCTAGTTTCATATATTCATATTATAATACAAAATATATAATATATAGGTATATATGTGTGACGTGTGTGTTTGTGTGTATATAAATATGTATATAATATGTAATGAATTTGTGCAAATTAAGTTTAATTTTGAACACAAATTTAAGATGAAGGAAAATGTGATTTAGTGTTAGCGTACCATACTATTGGTTGGATACTAACTATACAGAGCAACTACTATTGAACACAATAAATGTGAAAATATAATGACGTACCTAGTCGAACAGACGAACAGTATCAATACAGTTTGGGACGGTGCTATTAATCATGAAAGTTTCGTTTTGTTAATAAACTTTAAGTTTACAATTACTAGTGAAAACACTTATTGGTGTTTTGTAAACTCAAAATAACGTTAAAATAGCTAAAACATTATTTTTCTTTTTTGTAAACACAATTATTTAGATAAGGTCGAATTAATAACGTTTCCTTAAAATGATCAATAAATAATAACTGTATTTTATTTTTCTTATTCTTTAATCAGATATAATAGAAATATAATATCATTATAATATTATATATGTGAACACTCTAAATTCTAAAGTAGGTTAAAGTAATACGATTTATTATTAAATAATAAATATATATGGTTTAAAAACGTTTTGTAATTGCTTTAATGAAAAGTTGCAATATAATGTCATATTTTGTTGGAAAACAAAATTAATATATATATTTTTTGTCAGTTGCCTTTTTATTATTTTCGTAAATAAAACCTAAGTTTTATTCATTAAAATATACATAATGATAAAATAATAATCCATTAATTATTAAAGAAAGCTAATTAAAAAAAACAAATGTCTTCTTTAACCATAAACTCGACTCGTGACGTAATGACTAATGTTTGCTACCATTAGACAAAGGGCACTGTCTTTACTAATTATACAAAATATTTTAGTATTTTTTTTTTTTTTTTGTATTTGTGAATAAACCAAAATTATGTTGTCTTAAATGTTTTAAATTAGTTATTCAAAATCGAATTTTATCTTATCTCTCGACCGTTTTTATACATAATATAGGTAACTTGTACTATAATAATTCATACCTTATATATATATATATATATATATATTCATACTAGGTACTACAATTAGTTTTTTTTTAAATTATTAAAATAAATGTATTATTGAAGTTATTAATATATTATATGTTAAGTTGAATTCAACACATTAAATAAAAATAAAATATAATATTATGAGTGTATATATTATATTCACTCTCCAAACGGTAAATTTTTTTCCTTTATTTTCACAAACTGTTATGAATTGTTAATATGTATTGATATGTATCAAATAAAATAATAAGTACCTATTCATTTTAAATTATATAATATATATATATATATATATATGATCCTTATAAATTGTAGTCATCTTTAAATTGTTCAATTTTGTCATTAAAAACTGGTAAAAAAGTATATTGTATAATAGGATGCATATTAATATTATGTATATTATTGTGTTTTAAATGTTTTTACACTGCAGTTTACTTAAATCTAATAATCACTAATATGCAACAAGCAACGAAAAAAAAAAACTACTAATTAAAGTTCTGTAATTTTCTATGAATTATAATAATGTTATATTGTGTTATTAATTATATCGTTAAGTCACTAATATGGAGAAAATAACTACTAAGAAAGTGTCTCACTAACGCGTCAACCCTCTTCTCGTAACATCCCCATATTATGTTAGACGTGTGTACGAATCGAATCAGCCTACATCGGTCATACCGTGTGTTAGCGTGGACGGTGATGGGAAGTCGATATAGGTCCTCGCGGCCGATAGGAAAGCATAAAAAGTTATATGACATCACGTGACGACACTCGCGCGCGCGTGTGCCTATGACGAACGAGTCGTGGGTGTATTCAAAATGCACGGCAACGTGACCCCATGAGGGGGTTGTAAATTTGTAATATTGTCATATATATGCCGCGTGTGTATAATAGGAGTGGTCGTGGTGGCGTGCGTTACGCGTTTCGAATGAATTTTTAAAATAATAATAATAATAATAATAAAAGAAAAAAAAAGACAATAATTATTATAATCACAATAAATGTTTTGTATATACATTATAATATGTATATATACTGCCAGCACATAAATATATATCACTTATTATGTGTAATCGGTCGTACTGTGAACCAAAAAGACACTCACGCACACACATTCACACAATACAATTATAGGCTCGTAGGGCCGTTCGTTCGGGTCAATACGATACCATTAACTATTTATGCGATACAACGTTTTATAGTATGGTTGGAGGGTGGGGGCGCGCATTAGGATTTCGTGACGTGCCGGTTAATGAACTCGCCGGTTCCCTTCCCGTTTGACGGTGTCTATACATCGTAGGTATTTTTTTTTCGAGTTTATTTTTATACATTCTGCAAAATAATATTGCCAATTATACGGAATACCACACCTATAATATATATTTACTAACGTGAAAATATATAAGTCCACCCTTAACGTTGTAGTTACTACAGCGCACATCGATACGTCGTATGTTAATATGGTAATACAGGGTACGTACGATGTAATTAGAAGACGAGGGTCGTCTGTTTTTCTCTGCATTGCCAAATTTTTTCTCGCGACCTTCAAATTACGTTGGAAAGAAAAACCTGAAATTTAAACCGAACAAAGTTATAAAACGAAAACCCAAGAGAGATTTTTTTATATTATTATTATTATTTTTTTTTTTTTTTTGTTGACTGCACGATAACGTTGAAATCAATTTGTGACTACGATGGCTATAATACCTGTGATAACAATAGCATATATAGTACCTTGATATACTTATATTGTACGTAGATACATAAACTAATAGAATAAAATAAATCTATGAAATTCACGAATCAGATATCTTAATGAATCGTATATTCCATCATTGTTTTATTACTACAATTGTTTATCTTATTCCTACTATTGTAATATTTTAGCCTATGAATACCCATTATACGCTTATTTTTCTCATTCTAAATCGAATATTATTATAATATGATATTATGTATGCATCGCTCAGTGGCGTCATTTTAGTTTTCAATAAAGGGGGGCAAAAGTTTTGTCCTGCTCGAATACGTAAAAAAACCGATCGCTTCGCTCACAAGCAAATATTTTATCAAATTGCCATTCCCACATCACTAATTTTATAATTTTTATGTTTTTAAATACTGGCTGTCGTATTAAACAGGCCAATACCGGCCCGTTGGGCTGCTTTTAAAATTAGATATGGGCAAATCTTCACCTCCCCACTCCAAAAATGATGTCACTGGTATCTCAAGGATCATACTATGAAAATTAATATTTAATCTGAAATAAGTCCGTTGAATTTTCTATAAAATTCTCTATCATAGAAGTTATCGTCAGTAGAACATCGTATTGGAAATCAGAAACTTTTATTGTAAGGTGTTACTTAGAGTCGTACTTTTTACTTGATATAAGTTAAAAAATTGTGTAAATGATATTTACAAGTTATTTTTTTATATTCGACATATGACATAAAATAAAATATAAATTAATAGATAAGTAATAATAAAAAAAAATTTTGTTACCAAATCTTTATTTTTTGAACAATAAGGTATCGCCAAGGCGAAAAATATGGTGTGGTTATCGCAGGAAGAAAATAAAACGTAGTCAAGAAATACAAATACGTCATAGGTACTACTTTGATTTTGTATCTATATTATATTATTATGTATGATGGTTATGTACATAATTTTGCTACTATTATATTATATAATCGTTATCGTCAATATAAATATATCATCAAGGTAAAGTATCTGTATAGTGGCTACAGCCTAGAATATCCATAATATTTATTCTTGCTAAGATTTGAGTAAATATTAGGTAATTTTAGTTATTACGAAATTCGAGAAAGAGTTTGAATACGATAACCAAAATATGAATTTTTTATCCTGTATATTTACAATGAGATTTAAGATCTCAAAAATATATTGTTGAAATCATAACATATTAATCGTATTGGCAATGTAGTAGCTCAAATTATAAATAGTGTGTGTTACCTATTGGGATCTTTGAAGTTTTAAATGTTTAAAGTATGAAAGTTGAATATTTGTCTTATTACATAAGTGTTATCTTGAAATAATTTCTTCATATATTATTTATTTACAAACAGTTGAAAGTCAAGACTACGTGAAAAATAAACACAATTTTATGGAAAAAAAATAGTGGTAAGGATGTCCCTGAATGTTTCATTTGTCAACCTACTTAAATTTGGAAAACTCTTGAGGATATTTTACATAAATTGCTTTTTAAATTATTTTAATCGTAAATTTTCTGCTTTTTGTTTTTATGGTAATTTATTAAAAACTTTAAATAATCATATATTTAAAAATATGTATAGAATAATATTACTTAACACTTACTAACACCAAAATATACATTATAGTATGCATTAAAAATAATAACCTATTAAAATCATTGTAATTAATTTCTCCATGAAGCCGTAGTTGACCTATGTCCAAGCTAAGTTGAATCCAAACCTAGGTACACTCTGAGTTCTGAAGTTATTGGCGGTATCGCATTCAAAATCAGTATTTAAATTTATAATTTTTTATCTAAACAAAACCAGACGTAAACCAGAGCACTGAAACCAATCTTGGTTTGATTTCCACATGAAGCGAAATAACCTACTACTGAAACAAATACCATATTCAGAGATGACTCAAAATTATGATCAGTCACTCAAAACCATGTTGTTTAAGCACTTTTTACGAGTATACACATGACTGACCTAGCGCAATACAACTAAACCGTGTTTCTACGAAGGTTAAATAAATTAGCTATATATAATATGATATATATTGACATAAATATTATATAACCACAATAACAATATACAATAAATACACTAACTAAACTAACTAACCTGTATACTTGATACATGTATGGACAAGATACATATGTATAGAAATGTAAATTATTATGTCGTTTCATTCAACCCGTTTGTTTACCCACGCGCTGCGCATATTATACTATACTATTTATTAATCATTATCATGACGTACATTACGGTCATGACTAAACTGCGTTTTATTTTCATACAATTATAATATACCGTAACACAGAAGTCTTAAAAATAACATAATATACAATGCACATTGCATATTATTATTTCCATTCATATGATTTATACTTCTAAATATTTAGCAGTGTTATAACATATAAATATCATAATGTATTATATGGGTATTTTTTTATTTGAGTTTTCAACATACTCGATTTCATCTGTATAACTCATGACTTTTTCTAGTTGTTTTATTTATATATATATATTTTTAATCACAACTTAACCTTATTATTAAGTATACTTAGGAATGTTTAATAGGTACATACATATATATTATGTATTAATTAGCAGTATTTTATTTTTTAATACACCATTTATAAGTTGTTTAACTAAAATTTCAAAGTGTTATGAAAATGCTATTTAACATTTAACTATTGGTCTATTTAACAAGAACTTAAATGTATTATAATATTATTAAACACTAAAAATTTTTTAACGTATTTTAATCAAACATGCTTAACACTTTTATTTGTTATTTATAATTAAAACTGTTTATATTATATTTTATATGAACATTTTTATGTTTTATGCACTACCACTTAGATCGATGTATGTATGTATAATGTTATAAAGTAAAATTATTATAAATAGAGAAATGGCAAATTGACGTATTATATTATTTGGTAAGTGAATTAAATTCGATTACCTGTAGGGTACAATTTATACATATATACAGCTCAGTTGAACCCAATAACAGAAAATATTATTTGTTACAGTATTATTAAAGTATTAAACATAAATATATATTTTTTTAACTAATATAAATATGTAGAACTAAGGGCAAACTATAACTTAAAAGTATACATTATTTGCTGACCTTTGTGTTGAGTTACTTTCTGTTAAATTAGAAACATTAAATTCCACTACTTACATATTTCACTTTAATGAGGGTTCGTAAATAAATATAATAATATTATTTAATTTATTCATAAAATTAGAGCTTCTCACTATACATATCGATAATTATGAAAGAAACAGCTATCGTAATTATTAGTTGGTCTTGTTATTTTTATAGCTTCTTAATAAAAGTACCTAGTATAATATTAAGCCACCTATACATAGTTATTATAAATATAACTTTTTACAAAAGAGGATCCTCTTTAATATTTTAGATATTAATTGATAGTATGGCAACTATATCAGCTTTTAGTTATATATTAATGTGATTTATATATATGTATTTTATTCTTTAACCTAATATTTTATTCAAAACGTTTATATTTCCCTATACAATCCATTAGAAATATGGTCGATATAAATAATTTTAAAATTAATTTTTTTTTTTTAAACTTTAGATTAGTAAACTGAATATTTTTGGATACTTTTTATGTGATTTTGATAAAATTATATAATAGATCATTAATGAGATACCATTATAGAGAATCTAGAGAGGTATAGGTACAGATTTTTGGGATGCCAATCAAGAATTAACACGCAATTTTAATAATTATTAATTAGACAATTCAATTTTATAATCAATTTAGGTTATGTTTAAAAAAAATTATTGTGTTGGAGTAATAACAATTAATAAACATTAAAAAAAATAATATTTTAACTTTTTTATTACAATTTTCCTTAATATAATAAAGTAAAATTGTGTAATAACTAGATTCATTTTTAAAGTGTCGATTACAACATCTTTTTAAGCTTAAAGGATTATTATTGTGTCATTTGCTTCTTATCTGGGTTATCGTCCACGACAAATTTACCTGACCTCTGCTTGGGGGGTATTTAATCATTTCCGTTAGCTGTTACAGAGTGAGTGGAAGAAGGGTAAAAGTTGTCCGTGATTCATTGTTATAGTTAGAATGCGCATTAAATACATCGCAGTTACATTTGACAGACTTCTGAATCTTCGCACTAAAGTTTCAAAAGGTGAAGATTTCATTGCAGGGAAAATCCGGCTGAATTCATCTATTTCAATAGAATTCATAGTTGCAAGATTCAGGTTTAAATAATTTGCAAGCCTCATCAATTAAATAAAAAGTCGAGATATGATTTTCAATGATAAAACATGAACTATAACTACAATAGTATTAATATCATTATTCTAGCTGTGTTCAAGTATCTTAACTACATATTATATTATATAGGTAATCGTGTAATATTTGAAGAAAAAAAAGTTCAATGATATTATTGGCTAATAAACTTCATTTATTTAAAGCCTTTGTATATTTCTATTTTCTATTCTAACAATTGGTGAAATTTTGTGTTTATTTTTATAATTAAAATTAAAATTATATGCAATATTTTTGAAAAAATCAATCCATTTTTTGAAACTCCAACTTTATTACAACTATAGTTTGTTTAATTTGTTTAATATAATATAATATTTGTATTGTCTTTTTAGATATTTTAAACCATTTTCACTTTTATTTATTTTTGAATTTAAAAAAAAAAAAATAGAAAATTATTTTGTTGGATATTGGATTTGAGTAAAAATTTCATTTTTTTCATAATATTTAGATTCTGAACAGAGCGATGAATGTATTAATTGTATTAATGTGAAATTAATCATGTTTTTTTAAGTTTGATGAGGTGTTGATTTTATGTATCAAATTGAATCTAGTTTGCACTTTGGCGAGTAAAACAATTCCTTAAATTTACCAGTACTTATACTCATAATAATTGGGAAAAACAAACATTATTATTTCATCGTTTTAATTAGTTTACAATGTGAAATAATGTGTTAGTTAATCATGTATATCGAATAACAACAAATAACTAACACCACCGTTAATCTTGCAGTGTTTTCATACAAATCGATGTGTCACACTACTTTTTTTTTAGTCGGCGATTCGAGCCTCAAAAACGCGCGACAAGCTCAAAAACGATAGTTTTCGACGTCTCGATTCGTATGAGGATTTCGCAAAAAATACAATTAGAATGTTTATTTTTACATTTAAGATAATGTTCTAAAAATAACTAGAAGAAACCTAGATTTTGAAGATAGAAAAAAATTTTCAAAAAAATCTTCATTGGTTCATCATAGTGAGTAAGCGTATACTTATGTCCTCATTCATTTCAGAAACACCCTGTATAATAACCTTTTTAAAATATTTTGATTATTTATGAGCTAGGTAGTGCCTATATATTATAAGAAATTAAAATTTTTTTTCTATGAATATCGATTAAACATTATTTTATGATTATAAATACTTGAAAATGTAATACAAAGCTTTACAAAAGTTGTTCCATACTTAAACCATAAAATCTAAAAAAAAATATTTTTTATAGATTTTTTAAGTTCCATTATGAACGAAATCATTTATTTAAACAATAAATAATAATATGTTAATTATTTTGTTATAATTTAAAAACATTTTCGTAGAAATTTAAACTTCGTATATATTTTATATTTTTATGAATTTTACTATACGTAGTAATAACATTTTTTAATTATTTTAAAATATTATGTATTTATAGGTACTATGAATATATTTTTATTGTTTTATGGTATTCACAGAAATATTTTATTAAATGTTGAGTTATATAAATTGATATAATATGGTAAAAATATTACCTACTGTATTACAGTTTAATTATTATAATAAAATACCTAAATACTATATTTTTTGGAAAATGATATCATTTTACTATGATACTAGTTACAATAATTTACTTTAATAGCTATATTAAAAAAACATTGCCACTTGTTAAAATAGGCCAATAGAAGTAAGAACTTATTCGCTCAAAATTATTTCTCGTATACAATAATATTATATTATTATTGAATTCAAATTTAATAGAACTATAATAGTGAACCATTTGATACCCCAACGTACAGTACAGTGATTCTCACTTACCTATGTGTACACGGTAAGTAGTCAATAAAATGTTTAAATTGTATGAAAATGTTTGTACTTCAAATATTTCAAAATAAATTAGAATTTGTTTTAATAATCGGAAAAAAACAGGATCTTTTTACACATTTTTTTTGAGTAACCCGAAAACATTTGTTAACATAACTGTAGATACTTGAAATTTTTACCAAAGACCGATTCTATCATTATATAATATTTACGATAAGATTTTAAAAATATTTTTTATAAATGCTAATAAAACTACATTTTCTGGTAGAAATACTTGCTAATTGAATACAAAGCCTCTTATAATTTTTAATCTTTCAGTTAAAAATTGAAAGCCTATAATCACAATATTTTTTTATAAGTATTTAAAGTTAGAAAATGTTAGCCCACTGCATTTATTATCATTTATTTTAAATAAACACATTTTCAAAATATTAATATTGTTATTTTATTGTACTACGAACCTGTTTACACTACTAAACTGTACTTACGTATTACTGTATTACTGTATTAGCTTAATAACTGCTATTAATATTTTTATACAACAATATTATATGTAATTTTTTTTTTTTTTTTTTGGTTAAAATTAGTTTAACCAGTCATATGAATAATAGAAAAATAAATTAACTATATCATTATTAATAAATGAGTATAATAAAATATTCTTGGAAATATAGTCTGACCTTTCCAACTCAGAATCGATTTTCGTCGTATATAATGATTTATTATAAAATTAAAAATTAAATACATCCATTATAGTGACCTACTCAATGACAAAGTTTATTTTTATCCCAGTAAGAATAGCTTTGAGGAAAAAGGAATTATGTAATACATTTTCGAGCTCTAATATTAAAATTGTAACTGGAATTAGTATTTATATACATTGATTTTTAGCAGTTTTTTTATACGCTTTATATTAGCAAGGTTAGTTATGTACGAAAATTGAGTGATTTTGTTTTTCATTTAAAAAAAGAAATGATGATTACAAATGGTATACAATTATTTTAAAATAACATTAAGAAAAAATTATTTAAGTTTAAATAAAAATAACCACTTACCTATCCATTTCGTTTTAAAATTATAAGATACTTTTCTTTCACATTATGTAATAGTTTAGAAATTACTGTGATATTCATTGTACATTTTATTATTTTTTTTATTGAAAATATTAGCATATTTTACTATTTTATATGGAAACATCTTGGTATTAATTTATATAAAAAAAGTAATGTTTGAGTATGATTTGTGTAATGGTTCAAATAGAATATTATAATATAAATTACGATTAAAATATACTCGAATCTATTATAAAGTAACATAATGCCCGCTATACATGCTATACACCGTCTATAATAATGTGGTATTAGGTATATACGATGAATAATAAATTAATAACAGTATGATGTTCTCGAGACGATGGTAGGATGTTCGCACGGGTCATTATGGATTTTGTAAAATATGTAAAGGATGATGATTATAAAGAAAAATCAAAGCTCCCTTCTTTCGCATAACATAATATAATATGATGCGTATATTATAAACGCACGTGTAATAATCTGTCAGATAGCGGAAAAGCGTTAGTGTAATAGGATGTACATTATACAGGCTGATCAAAAATGTGTGTCACGATAAAACTGTATGCATTTTACAAGAACTATATTGTGCAGATATTTAAGAAGTCATTATTGTAATACAACTTATGAGCGAATACGTATATAGGTATATTCATGAGAATAAGAATGAATTAAGATTTGTGAAAAATGATCTGATGGAGTCGACCTTAGTTCAATCCCCCAGTATTTGACCATTACGATATTGTTCCGTAAATTCGAAGTTAAGTTAAGTTTTTAAGTCGTACATTGAAAGAAAACTACACATAAAAAATCATATTTTTAATTACAATTATACATATATTATGTATATTCATAATATCAGAGAAGTGATAGTTACAATATGTCTTATGTAAACCTACATTAAAAAAATAAATTGTATAATATATTTTAATTTAATTTATAACATTAACTAATTATTATAATACAGTTGGGACACGGAAATATTCATCTTTACTCGCTTATATACTTTTTTATTCCACACTTATTCATTAAAGATATGTTCCTAAAAACTGTCCAAGTGGTTTTGCGTGTGCGCACTTATACACGCCTTGTATATAACGACTTGTCCTTGCTGAAAAACGGGGGAGGATTTACGAAGTTGGCAGGTACAGCGAATTCATCGTGATTTTTATACACGCATCGACATTATAAAATCATGATATAATACTTATAATTATAAGGCAACTATCTAACTTTATCGACAAGCGAAAAGCGGATAAACAACGACGATGACGACAACGTTGACACAGTGGCGTTGTTTTAATTATTATTATTATCATTTGATAGCTACGTGCTGTTGGTAATAGACGTAATTCTTCCTAATCGACGAATACGTGTGGTACAAAATAGGTAACGTATTATTATATGATCGCTTTGTCAGAGGCGTAACTATATAAATTTGACTCCTTAGGCCAGTATAAAGTAATTTTCAGCCCTCATCTGTTTATGCAAAAAAAAAAAAAATGAATAAATAAATAAGTAATAAAAAGTTATTATAGTTAATATTATTTATGCACTTTTACATTAAACGTACTATGTCTTATAGTACTGCCATACACATACACTAATCGTTTTCTACAATTGTTTCAATTAATAATAGTCCATGTCAATTAATGATAAGTCCAACCCGGCTCATACTCGTATATGTAATATAATACTATGTTTTGCACTTTTTTTTAGTCTGTTTAATAGTATGTCATGAATTTTAAAACAAAATTCAAATTTTTACTTATACAAAATGTATTTACGAAGGTTGAGAGCATTTCCAAGTTCAGGGCCCCGAGGCATTGCCGTGATTTGGCACCCCGTAGTTACACCACTGCTTATGCTATTCGGTGGTACATCGTCATAACATTAAATCTCGAGTTTCGAAAAATAGAAAAGTCGAAAATCACATGTTGATAAACCGATGATATATTATAAGGTTATAAAATATAAACGGTACAAGTTAGGTACAATACATTCCACGAAAGTATAATAATATAATATAAATTATTTAATATTTAAATTATTGCTGGTATATAATAATAATTATGACTGCGATTTTGATGTCTTACATTACATTGTAATAATTAAAAACTACATAACAATTTGTAAAAAGGCAATTAAACTTATTATTTCCATGTTCCATGTTTTAAACATAAACAATAAAAGGAAACATTTATTTATATAATTGTATTTTAATCTCTAAACAAATCAAGAATTACTTTTACTTACAACCTTTTATAAAATTGACGTATTTTTTTGACTTGTAAACAAAAAATTGTCAATGGAAGCCCAAAAAAAACCAGAACAAACATTGAAAATGTCAATGTCTAAAAAAGCTTGGAAATACTATTATGTCTATAAAGAATGATAATATAGATTTTCAGTGAAAATGTCAAGTTATTCATGAATGTTATTCATTTTTGAATTACGAAAAATAGTAAAATCTATTTTTTTTTCAAAATAGTATTACTTAAATATTTTCGTAACTTTTTTTTGTTTGTTTTTTTTTCGTGATTATTTTGCTATCAGCTATAAAGTTTCAGATTGAATCATTTTAATGCTTCTAAATTAATAATGGATACTTAATATTTAATATTTTATTAGTATTAAGTACTTGCGAAAAAAAAACCAAATCATTGTAAAACAAATATATTATGTTCATCGTTCCTAATAAAATAATTGTTGGGTTCGTCGTTTGAAAATACATTTGAAATTATTATTACAGACTTGTTTATCTATTTAGGTATGTACAATACTATAATATATTATTAAATATGTCAAAGAAAATTAATCATTGTTGCGCTAGATGATTTTTTTTATTAATGATAAAACTAGTCCAAAATTAATGAACAATTTAAAAATTGAATTCAAATAACCACCATTATTTCCATTTACATGACTGAAAAAGAAGAAAAAGTCACATATTAAAACCTTTGAAAATCCCAGTAAGTATTCCATTAAACAGTTTTACATTAGATATACACAAGTTGATAGGTATTATAATTACAGTTGATATTTAATAAGGTATATCGTAATTCGCAAGCGCAAAAGACTAAACGCCTACAACATTGCGCAGTTCCCCACGCTCGTAAGACCACAAACAGACTTGCTGCCTACGAATACGAATCCACTAATAAGGAGCCTTAATATTTTGTATGAAATATGTATGTACGTACGTATTTTTGGGAGATGCTCGTATTATATATGCATCCAATCTCGGTTTTGTTGGTCTCTATATGAAATTAAAACAAATTTTCTTTAACTGTATCTCCACAGAACATAAATAATATAACTCATAATATAACACCTAAATACTTATTTGATAAAATAATAAAGAATATTCTGACAGAAGTATGTCTTTGTAGCACAACGTACAGTATAAATTCCTCGTTACACTAATATCGAGAAATTGAGAAGTATCGAGTGTTTTATTTCTAATATCTTCATTTTTTAAGTTAATATTTTCAATCGCGTTAATGATTTAATGCGTATTAGACATTTTCTTCGATACACAATGTTTGATGAGTAATAATTACAATACTATACAAATGTATGGCGTAACATCGGAGGACCTTTAAAAAAAAAAAATCCCTGGTGTTATGGCTCAGGAGCCACGGCCTCCTCCTGCCCCCCCCCCCACCCCCCACAAACCCTTTAATCCGGACTTGTATACACGGTATATATCATATACGCATATTACACAACACACGTACGGCGTATATAATATTATATATCGGGGAAAGACCGGCGAAGGGAATATTATTACACTTGGCGGCGAACGTACCTATAATACATGTATATCGCCCGCGCGCGCGCGACCGCGCTCGTGTGTATGCGTGTGCGTGTGCTTTTACGCCCGCGAAACGGCAACGTGGCAACTTATCGACGCGGCGTTGTTAGCGGCCGGGGCCGTCGGCCTGGCGTCGGCGGCGGAGGGCGGTTCGCCGAAGGGATGGCGCGCGCGGTGCCGCCGTGCTATAGTGCTGCGGATGACGGTGGGAGGGTGGCGCCCTGGAGGAGCCGCCGCCGCCGCCGCCGCGCGTGCGATTCTCTGCCGCGCGAAACGGGGACTTGCCGCCGCGGTAGTAGCGCGCACACAGCAGTCCGGACCTAGTGCGTTTTGACGGTGATACGCGCGCGGCTACAACAGCATAATATATACTAATATATATATATATATATTAATATACACAATAATAAATTTACACACACACACACATACATACACAAAAATCATACATCACTCATCACACACACAAACACACACATACACAAATATACACAAACACGAACACATACATTGTACACGTCAATATATATATATATGTATGTATAAGTGTGCAGTGTATCGAATGTACGCACGTACGTAAAAAAAAAAAAAAAATTAAATTAAATCGACGAAATGTTTAAATTGAATTAAATCGAAACCCGTTTGGAATAAGAGTGCGTTCTCGGTCGCGAGTGTTTTTTTTTCCCCCCGGTTGTTTACTACCATTATGCATTTGTGAGTGCGCCCGTGCGTGTGCCGTGCGTTGTGTGTGTGTATATATATATGTGCGTGCGGTGCACTCGGTTCGAGCTCGGCCGCGCGTGAATGCGAGTGCGCGTAGTGTACATCGCCGACTTATCGACAGCGTACTTTCTGTTATCGCGGCGGTCACGATTATCGCGACAATATAAGATCGTAACGACGACGACGTCGATCGCCCCCAGACGCCGCCGCGGAAACCGGTGCGGTGCGGTGTGGTCCGGGCGTGTGGCCTGAGCTCCGCAGCCGCCGCCGCCACACATCACCACCACCGTCGTCGTACGGTCATCATCGGGCGCCGCGGCGATAAGTTCGGCGCGCGGTGACGGTGAACACGACGACGTCGACGACGACGACGACGGCCGTAACGACGTCGTCGACGACCGCGACGACGACGGCTGCTGCGACGAGTAACGACGACGACGACGCGTTCATTGTCGCCGGCGCTGTACCAGCAGTGGCAACGGTCAATGGACGATAGCCGGCTCACCGGCCCGACAGTAAGATGACCGCCGGACTCGATGACCTCGAACTCCTAGCAAAGGTCAGTTCTCAAAGCAACCGCCCCGACCCGACAGCTTTCCTCCGACTCGGCCCAGCCGTTTTTACATATTATTACACGTCGTATTGAGCCGGTTTCCCACGACCGGTGTAGTACTCGTCGCCAAGTGCCTACAGTGCACGACAAAGCGATTTACACGTACCTATAGACGCACGTTCCGACGACATTTGTCGTTAGTATCCGAATAAGGGCCGTTCCTTTGACTTGAGTCGAGTTCATCACAAACCAAATATTGGCCGAGTACACCGTTTGTGGGAATTGGACTTGATATTATTCAGCTGCTGTGCAGTCTTATAACGTATTAACGCTTAGGGTCAGGTTAGGTTAGGTTGTATGTATTCTTATAATAGCAATAGTTATAGATTTAAGTATGCGATCGAATTTTGGTCTAACGAAATCTTAAACGAGTAAACAGTCGTATAATTATTATACGACATTGTACGAAGATCGTAGTAAATGGTATAAAAGTAGTATAGCGTTCGATTATAATATCATATTATTATGTCCGTGAAATCGTAATGATATGAAACGATTGATATTGAATAAGTGAGTGTGATACGTACACGCGCGTATTTAACCGCGTGCCGGAAAACCGTTTCGCTATCACTGCGTTATCATCGTTTACCACCACCCACGCCACCCACATCCCTATCACCCTTCTACTTACAGCACACGGCCCCACCCCGAGCAGAAGCGACCGTGTTATCGCGGTGTCTTTTGCCGCCTCCACCGCCACCACACCAAAATCCTATCCCGCGGTGGCGTGCAATAAGAATAACGATCTTGGCGCAGGGGTGGAATAGCGGCGGTGTCCGTATTGGGCGGACGTTAGAGGGATGAGTGGAAGAGTAGGAGGACGTGTCGTTTTGCGGCAAATTCCGGCTCTGCTCGACTGTATCCTGCAGTGTCTCTCAAAACGATTATCGCATGTTTAATTAATAATTTATTTTACTCTGTCGACCACTCGCGAGACCATCATTCAAATATCCCTGCCCACAATAGACACAAATAAAATTATCTGAACCATATTATCACTTAGTAGTATTATATTATACGATTCATGCATACAATTTTATATTATTGGGAATGTTACGAACGTCCATTAGTCCATTAGTCGAACATCATTAGTCACTGCAAAACCTGTTTGCGCGTCGCAATCGCTGGTTACGATGGACTTTTCTTATTAAAACGAAAAAATGTATTCATGTATCTATAAAATATTTTATAATACAATGGAAATAAGTTATAATAAATTATTTGGATTTCAATTTTTTTGTTTTTAAAAGTTTTTTAATATGAAAAAAAAATGAAATATATTGTACTAAATTGAACTATACAAATAATAATTATTATATAAGTACATAATATATTATATTATATCTATTCTATAAAAAAATCTCTTATAATTAATAGTTGGTGCACGTTTATTATAAACGATTTTAATTGTATAACATAATATACCAAGTAAATCAACGCCTTGTATACGTATATTCTCGTATTCGTCTTGTACACGCCATTTACGCGTCTAATAAAGCGTATACACCACCGCTGAGCATAATATAATGCATAATAGAACGTATCGTAGTTTTCAGGAGAGAATACCGCAACGATACGCCTTAGTAAATGATATAAATCCTGGGATGGCCACATGGAGCTGATCTCAGAAAAAAAAACGCGAGTCAGATTATTAATATTATGAGTTGTATACGAGTGGCGAGGTATTATCGAGCCGCTGTGGTAAAGCATGGTAATGTAAGGTAGGCCAATGTCGAAATGTAATTCAAACAGTACTTGATGACGAAAAATCGATAAAATGTATTAGCTTCTAATACTACCGACCGACTAGCTCTACAGTTTAGATATAATATCTATCATTTTTTTTTATATACGATTTTATAATTGAACATAAAAATACCTATTTATAATATAAATGATCTGTAGTTAAAGTATAGAGTTATCTATACTATTCTTTAATCTTCACATTAGAACGTTATTTTATAAACACAACTCCCATTCATGAATAAAATTATAACTATCTCGTTTGAGTAAAAACATGTACGTTTCTGTGTTAATATTAATAAGTATAATGTAAAATAATTATGTTGTAACTATATGCATACTATAATAGTAATACATTATATATTGTATTCTTGGATCATACAATATTATACTCTATAATATATTGTGTAAACTACTACAAATACTCTGATGAATACGAATAAACCAACAAGAATAATAGAAACAATGCTTATTCAAACGATCTAGAATAATATTTAAAATAATGTAAAATATATTTCAAAGGAATAGTACGAGTTTTGACTTAAAAATTCATAAAGTAGACAGTATGAAATGAAAATTTTCTTTTAAAATAAAATTATTATTATTATTATCATTAATGTTTTAAACAATCAAATCAGCAGATTTTTGTTAATCTCGAGAAAAAATATGCAAACGTGTGGTTGACGCTCGGTAAATGTCGTCTCTATACATTATAGCATGGTTCCCGATCCTGAACTTGTATTTATATTAAAAAGTCAATAAGGCAATCTACATTTTTATTTTTTCCATCATATAATTTTCTAGTATGTACATTGCGCATAATATATAAGTAGGTAAGTACATTATATTATTATGCAATAATGTATAAGACAAGCGACTGACAGTTAATACTACTTCGTTAGTGCTTTTTCAAATCTACTCAGCATTGTTAAAAGTTAATAATTACTATAGATAATAAAGAAAAATACGACGATTTAAGTCGTAATCATCTAAAATCCACAAACTCCTACACTCTCTGAAATTTCAAAGTATTCGTGTTTTTGGTACTACGGTTGCTCATCAATATTTGTGTTACCTACACATAATATTACGCAATTTCAATTTTGATGATAGAAAGTATTTGCACTGCAGTAAGTAGTTAAACTATTTTGAGCAATTTAAAAATAACATTTATACTGCAATGAGAGACGTCATACTTTGCGGTTTTCTAACGAATGTATAATAGTTATGGAAGAAAAAACTAATACCCTACCCTATATTATCTTAAATGGTTTAAATACTTTTGCATTACTAGAACGTATTCATTTACTTTAATTTTGAACTACCTTATTTAGTAAACGATAGTCAATAATTGTATTATTGTACTTTCACAATTAACGATAATCATTTAAATGTGCTCGATAAATCACGCCCTACTAATTATTATTGATCATTGATTTTTAAGTACGTGTGCGTGAATTTTTTTTATCAAGAAATCAAGTTAAGGAATTTTGGCTTTATTTTTAACAAGTGTCGTATAAAATCGTTTAATGCGTGTTTATATTATATTGTAGGTACACATAATATAATGTAGTTGTTGACGCCGTTGCGTTTTACAGTAAATTCGACGGCGGTGGCTTATTTTATTAGGGCGAGCGCAGCGACCTCTTCGACAAACGGCCTTGACCGTTTTGACGTTGTCAAACAGCAGCGGAGACAGCTTCATTGGCGGAGCGGTAAAACTTATCGTAAAGGGGTGAACTAAACGCTCGAGTCCAATGATAATTGGTCCAACAAAATATATAATACATCATAATATTATATTGCCGAATATAAGAGAGAAATGAAAGGAATAAACCACTATAGGGTTATGTTAGTTAGTAGTTATTTATGCTAGTAATATAAAAAAAAATATATTGTTAGGTTAGGTTAGTAATAATAATAACAATAAAAATAAATGTTTAATATCTATGATAGTTAATTTAATATTTTATCAAATACAGAGAAAACTAAAACTAAAATTTAGATTAATATAATCTCACACTTTATTATCTTTATCACATCACATAGTATTATTAGTACCTAGGTATTAATAAACTCTGGTCATACTTTACACAGGGTGATTTTTGGATATATGAGTATACAATAATATTACTTAAAGCAATATATAGAAAATAAACATTTATTTTTAAATGTTTTGATATTCACGAGTTAGCAATTGAACTAGTTTTATAAAAATTACAATTTAAATTTATAAACAACTATAATATATTCTAAACATCAGTATAGTACACTAGAAATGTATGAATTATTTTCATAGATGACTGAAGTAAACTTACTTAGATCGTAGTTCACTGCGTTTTGTGTGGCATGAAGCTTAAATGATGAGATTTGCAAAAATAATGTAGGCAGGTACACAAGATAATATCACTGGAATTTCATCTCTCTAAGTACAACAAAATTTACGTAATTGCAGTAAACCTATGCTGGGCAAGTTAATTAATTATTTTAACTCGTTAAATTAAGTTAATATAGAAAAATTTAAGTTAAATTTTACTTCGCGACGCGGAGGCAATGCAAAAGCAGTTCCCACGGCGTCGTTGGTCAAAAATGAGAAAAAATTAAAAAGGAATTTTTACTATTTTCAAAGAATGTAGTAACTTAACTTTATATTTTTAACTCGTAAATGGCCAGCTTAGTTGTAAAGAGCGAGTGACGATGTGAAAACGATCTTTCCAAAAACTGGCCGTTACCGGACGCTTCTAACAAAAAGAGAACGATAGGCAACCGCCGTTTTCCTTTCAGGTTAGCCAAAATAAAAAAAAATATCAAAGTCATTCGTAACTCATGAGTAACGTAAACCATGATCGCGGTCTATAGTTTGAATTGATCATCTCGACCGTGGTATAAATTAAACAGCGAGTGAACCGCGTGCAACCACGATGTCATATATTTTTAAGTTGTAGTTGGTCAACAGTTTCAGGAAAACGCGCGTTCGTTGCGGGTCTTTTTGAACGCATCAATCGTTTTATATTATTTGTAATCAAATTAATTTCATATTGTCACTTTGTCATCAGTATGTGTGTATACTGCTATAAAATATAAAACCGTAGTTTAGCAAGTAATTTAGTAGTTTTTCGTATGATTGTGAATCTCATAATATCTGTTTGGCGAAACGTGTCGGTCACCCGTTTACCAAAAATTACAAGGTGAAATTAAGGTAAGACACACATAATATTATTCCACAACCATCTAGATATAATATAGGTAGGTACTCGTGTTATACTCAACAATTTGAATTCCATTACTATACACCTGGTAACCCCTTAAGATAATTAAAACATAATAGATATCGTGATTTATTATAACATTATAACATTCAATTCAACTACAACGAAAACAAATATAAAAATAGTATTATTAGTTATTAGTTATTACACACATATTCCTTGTAGGCATTAATAATATTATTCATACAATTATTATTCTAAAACTTTTATTGACGTTATTTAGATTTTAGAATTGGTATTATTTTTTTTACGTTATTAATTGTAATATATTATATATATAAACTATAAATTCGTATCTCAATTCAACTTTTATAAAATAATCAAATTATGGATAATAATTTTTAAAATAAGAAGTATCCAACATTTTTTGAGTTATTTTTACTCAGTTTGTATTCACACAATGATAGTATGTAAATATAGATTTGTAAAATTCAAATTAAGTATTGGTGAAGTAGTATATTACATACTCTTCGCTGATTTTTAATGAGTTGGATATATGAGATAAAATTTAAAAAATGTATAATTTTAATATAAAAAAGAGGTGAAAAACTCTAATTACTTATATGGTTATGTATAAATAAAAAAAAAAATAATATTTTTATTAAAATGTCGATAAAGAACGTTTAAAAATTAATGTATTTGCAGTTAGTTATTAGTTATCAGTTATTTGCTGTATTATGGTACGTAACCCTCAAAAACTGCAATAATTTCTTCTAATACTTAAGTCTACTATATCATTATTTTACTAGCAAGTATATTGGCATTCATAAAATTAATCAGTTAAATCAGTGCGTTATTATCATTGAACAATTCACATACGTAATTGCAAGTATAACTATTAATTAATAATAAAAAATATTTTGATAATATTATATTAAACGCAAAAGAAATCCAAAATGAAGGCCATACCAAATGTTGTATTAATATTATTATATTTATAACTCAAAGGTGCAGTATACTAACTTTACTTTGCTAGCCAATTATCAGTTCACGCCACAAATGGTATTCTATTACCTCCCTCCCTTATCATCGCATTATAAATGTCAATTTTTGACAGCTAAATTCATTTTTAGATTAATTCGATTAATTTTGTGTGATTAATTAGGGGAACCAATTCAATAAAGAAAAATAAATAAATAAAATAATTAAATAAATAAATTCTATATATAATATTTGAGTGGTATAAATTAATATCTTATGATTAGAAAATGTTTAAATTCAATAATGTCCTTAGTCTAAAAGAGTGCAATTGCCTGCTTTACCTCTCTAGTCTATTAATAACCTCAAACTAAATACATTGTTTTTACTCCAGACTAAAAATTGTATGTAACAACACTAATGTGAATTATATAATTTAATTTTTATTAAATTATATATTATGTATTAATTGTCTACTATTTTTTATAAGTAATAATACGCACAATGAACATGTTGATTGGTTTAGTGACTTAATTCATTATCTATTATTATTATTATTATATAAATGTTTAAAATTTATTGTAGTATTTTCAAATATTGTTTTGATAAATAATATACATTTAATAATAATTAAAACAAGTGTTAATCACAGTAAAACTAATAATATTTCGGCTCTTAAAAATATAAAATATTTACTTAAAAAGCTCTTCTACCACACCTTAAAATATTTTTAAATTCTATATTGTTATGTAGAATAACCTATTTATAAACGTAGACAAATATTTTATGAGTTGATTTGAAGTTTCTTATTTTAAAAAAAATAATTTTAAACTCAAATTTATAATGGATTAGAATGTTTATTTTTTATATATTATTTTACTATAAAAGTTATATGCTATTCTTATTTTTTACTTATTTTCAAAGAGTATTTGGAACTTTAAATTTTGTTTTCAACTATTTCTCAAACTTTTTTTCTTCATGAAAGTTGTATGCCATTCTCAATATAAAGGACAAACTTTTTTGTCTTAACAATAAAAACTTGAAGTGATTGTGTAGAAACGTTCGATATTTTCAAATGGGTATACACCACTCACACAATGATTAAATCGTATTAATACTTATCTTTATATTAAGTTAAATGCATACTTTACACATAAAAGTTACCAAAACAGAAATTGTATATATTATACATTATGTAACATTATACATATATACTTTTTAAGCTAATTTAAATTACGATTCTTGTTGTAAAAACTCACTTGGAGCATAAACTTAAATTTATAATACAAGAAAAGAACCATAATTAATTTGTTAGTTTTTAATATTATAGGACTGGTTCCCATCACTTACTTTGATACTTGATGTGCAAAGCCGTAACTGGAAATTAATTGCAGGGGGGGGGGGGTAAGCTAAAAAAATGTTATAATTTTATAATAATATTATATAGGTAATTTAGTATAGCATACTTAACCACATAATATTATAACACGAAAAAATACCTAACCTAACGCTCCCCTCCTAGATACAGCCTTTGGGTGTGTATATAATATTTAATTTAAAATAGGTTAAAAGTAGGTAGGTAGTAAGGTTCCTACCAATAAATCATTGGATGCTTTAAAAAACTTTTAAATACTTTTTATGTGATTATCTCTTCCACGTATACACACAAATATAAATTGTAATTAATAAATGATAATTACTCATTTAAAAATGTGAATATTAGTAAACATAAATAACACTGTGATATTTTGTGTATTGGCCGTATAAATATAATAATATTTTTTCAATAATCGGACTGCCAAATATTTAATTTTCCAAACAATGTAATTATTCCATTTAACTTATAGAATTTGTGTGGAACGCAGCTTAAATATGTTTTTGTTTGCTTACAAAATTTAGTAAAAATATTATTAATATTATTATTATTTAGTAATAAAAATAATATGAGCATTTTTTTTATAAGGAAGAATCAATAAAATATTTTTTGTTAAAAAAGAACTCCGAATTTGTAAATCTTATGTATTTATTATTTTAATAAAAATATATCACAATAAAAAAATGACAAGTAAAATCAATACTTATTTTAGATTAAACTTGGTCATAATTATATTATTAACTCGTAAAAAGCTAGTTTTTCAATTTTTTCAGAAAAAATACTTAAAAATCCGATTATTGTTATAGATTGTCATTTGTCAATAGATACTTCAATAAAAAGGTTATTGTTTAAGTTAACTACTTGTAAATATAAAACATATTATATTTTAACTCAAATTATTCTATTGAAAGTATCATATATATAGGTAATTATAAATAAATGCAAAATATAGTGAAACTATGGTGTACACTGTAATTCCTTGTTAATCAGTATTTATATTTAAGGGATGAAATTATTGTAAAATGATCATATCATTGATCAACGTTTTTTATGATAGTATAATCTTGATAATTTTCGTTTTTAACAATAATGACAGAGTTATCATATTGTATAATATCTTTCATTTATAAAATATTCATACAATTTTATATGATAAAGAAATAATAAGATATAAATGTATGATGTGCAGTTTAATGTAAATGTAATTAAATAAAACAATTAATGTGATATGCTCAGAAATTCGTATTTTTCGAAGATTAGAGCACTGTAGGTGTATATTATTTTATATTTTATTAGTATCCTGAATATCAATGGATAACAATATTTTACAAAAAAATATTCGTTGTGTTAAAAATATCCTTATCCCTATTCACGCTTTCTACTACCACCATTACCTATATAAAATGTTTTAACTATTTTACGTAGACATGAAATAACTACCTGGCCACTCAGCAGATTGCATTATTAAAAATAAATATTAACATAATTCGTTTTACCTAACAATCAATTTATTCCACTTTCCTGTCTGAAAAAGCATCCTCATTCATAAAATATAAACAGATAGTACCTATATATAGAGCAATGAATCTTCCACTAAACTTCACTTGATGCGATTTTTAAATAAAAACTATCATATTTGTATATTAAAATCACATATTGAGAGTATAAAGTACGATATTCATATCATAAGTTATTGTCTATAGATTACACATTAAAAAACATTTCGTGGTCGAGTCTGGAAAAAAATATTAATTTTATTTATCTCCGCAATTAAAATAAAATAAATTGTATTCATATTGACATAGTTAGGTGTATGTAAATTACACAACAATTAAAAAAAAATGTATTTGAATGTCAGCATGCATATATAAGTAATATAATATATAAGTAGATGATTCCTATTTTTCTTCACTTTGTAAATTATTTATTTTACTATAAGCTATGCTTGAATTTATGTATATATTTGAATGCATTATACATACTTATATGTTAACATGTATCATGAACTTCATAATATATGATAAGTACATTTGATATTTAAAAGAAAAAATTTATTTTTATTTTTATTCATTATATTTTACTGACAGTCAATACTGTTACTCATATCTATTCAAATCTGACCACCTAGTACACTTTTTATAATATTTTATTTATATATATATATATATATTATGATAATAATAGGCATCATGTTTATTATAATATGTGCAATGTGCATATACACCGTATACTAAATATATCATCATCTTGCAACTTAATGGAAAGTAGAAGAAAACAGCATATTTTAATTTCGAAATCTCTAATGAATAGTAGAAATATGCTAGCTCATTTAGTCACTTACCAAACCTTAATAGTTGTATTAAAAGTATTATATTGGAAAACAATAATAAAATATAAAATATTTTTTTATTTTTATTTTTACAATTTATTATAATATTATAGAATGTTAGGTTATCGTACCTACCTAATTGTTTTTCTTTATACTTATTTGTCTACAGTCACTATTTAGTTTTTACATAATATTCGTGTATTATAATATAACACTTATAATATTTAAACGGTTTCGAGTAAACCCTGATTTTGGGAAAGGTATCATTCGGTGGCGTGTGCACACATGATCATTTTACACTTGAAAAAAAATTACAATTATTGTATACGACGATGTACAGTTTCTGTGCAATATAATAATCGCAATGACGCGTTTCGGGGAAAATGTGTTGGGCAATGATAAGGACTAAGGAGGGGCTGGCAACGACGGTTACAGTACAAACTCTCCCGCACCATTGCACACAAAAATACACACACACACACATGTATAATAATATTATACATGATACCATAGATATGTATAAATAATTGGTCAGAGGAACGTATAGCGGCCACCGATCGCATCGTCATGGAAACGCGGTGGCGGCGGCGGTTCGTAAGATATATGTGGGAAAACCGCGTTTGCGTGCGCTCGCGAGGGTACGGTTACGGTCGTCGAGCGGCGAACGACCGAGCCCCGTGTGTCGCAATGCAACACTATAATAACGGCGGGGGACCTAACCTCGATGCGGGTGTTTTTTGGTTCGGAGAGGAGATGAAAGAGACGCCGCCGCCGCCACCACCGTTATGTGTATATATATATATATGTATTATATTATTATTATTATTATTATTATTATTATGTGTATGCGATGATACGGCCGGGCGAATCGTGAGCGTCGCGAACAATACGGCGTATCGCGGCGGCGGTGCCGGTGGCGGTAGACGGTCGACGTCGACGCCGCCCGGGCGTTCCCAGCGTCCCACTCGCCCAGCCGTAACAAAGCTCGACGAACGAAAATCCATAGGCTCTGTGTGTCGCGCGCCCGACGACGACAACCGGCCGGCCAGCCGTCCTCGGCGGCGGCGACGACGATGGCAGATGATGACCGGACCGAGATTGTATAGTCATACCCGTACTTATACCTACTCGTATACTCCTTTCGGGGATTGGAATTTTAATATCATAAATTCATACAACTATTCGTAGTTATAATAAAACCTCGTATTTCATAATATAGATATATTATTTTTTATTCCTGGCCATATTCGTGTCCTATACTGGCTAAACTTCTACGGCCATTCCCATACGTAGGTACATATTATATACTCATGCTGGTCAACACAGTACGCGATTTTTGATCTGATCATCTCCCTTTTAGATTTTCCATACCTTTCCGTCTACTCGTTCTCGTGGTTCTTCCAATGGATTTTTCCAGTCAAGTTCTTTTTCAGTACTGTATAAAGCAATATGGTTTAACTTCCCCAAGCGTTCCCCACCTAGTTGTAGTCTCTTGTATCTAATTGTTTCTACGATTGTGAGTATTTGATATCGTGATTATAATTCCTCATTCTTTATTATCCTCCAATCATTGGTTACAACTACAGTATTATTCTCAAGATTTTCTTTTAAAATTTAAAAGTTTGCCTCCATTGGTGTTCTGGATTGCTCAAGTCTCTGTTCTATACGTAATAATTGATATTGTCAAAGTAGTGTTAGGTTGGTGTTTCTTTAAGTCTCGACAGAAATCGCGATTCTCATAACTTCGTTTGTCCGGAGAAACATTTGCTTTGAGCCTGAATTCATGTTTATATCTCGTATGATAATAATATACGGTAATATTGATTCATAATTGAAATAGATTCATTTTGATGTATATTATTCTTATGCTCTTTGAATGAAGTTGATTGATTATTACGATAGTTTTCTTAGTACCTTATGCGTAGTTTTATTCTCCCTTATGACTCCTATGATATTCTATATACCTACTGCGACGCTAGTACACACAGTGAACTTCTATGACGCCAATCGTTCAATTTATACCTCTCATGGAAATATCAGGTTGAGATCGCTAGCTATCTATTCTATTAGAATATATTGTTATTCATTTAGGTATTTAGGCAATTCATATTTTTTTCTTATCTCGGAAATCTCTATACAAAGAATGAGGTATAGATGATGATAATGAGTGTAGTATATGATAAAGGGTGTAAACCCCTTATCAATAGGGTAATAATGTAGAATCATGATAATATATAATTTTTTTTTAATTTATATATAAAATATACATATATTATTATACCTGACTCAACCATTATGAGCAATTTACCTATAATTATTAAAAATCGGAACTACTATACATATACAAAATACATACCAGGACGAGTTTTAGTTATTATATAGTATTATATCTCAAAAATATTTCCCTGGAACGTTAGAGCCGATGAAATTGATAATCACTAGAAAAATTTTCCCATAATACGTGGGTACTTTAATAATTGTAGTATATTATATTATATATATAAATTAGTATATTCGTAGTATATAGATCGTTGACAACTATTATTATGTCCGTTTATTGTACCTACGACACGTTATGTTGATAAAATAAAAAACAGTTTTCGGTATGAACTTTTAAAACCAAAATGTGTTCCACGTGATTAGAAAATTGAATTCCCTTTTATTGCACCTGTGCTATCAAAAACTTTTGACGAACAATTATTGACGATGAAGTGAACACAAAAGTTATTCCATGGAGATAGTATAACAACACATACAACTCATATCTTGGTTTAAATTTATTGACTTTGATGTTACAGAAAATACTTTTAAATTTTCTAATTATAAGGTCAGTGGTAGTTTAATTTGTTTTAATATTTGGTTGATATAATTTATGGTTTTATTTATTTATTTTTATTTGAAGGAATTAAGGAATTTAAATATTTTAATGACCCTATATTTATGCTTAATTTTTTCGAATTACCTGCGTGGCTGTGTAAATGAAATTGTTTGACAAGCGTTTAATTAATTATTTGTTGATTTGAATATTTATTAACGAATTTACAACATATTGTACAAAATAAGACTAAATACGTTTATTGAACAATCTAATTTTTTTTTAATAAAAACACTAATAATAATTATGCATTAATAAAAAAATTGTAAAATTTAAAATATAAAAGATTTATGTGTTAAATCAAAGTTTTATTTATTTATCTAGTTGGTATGAAAAATGTCATCAGTTCCATAGTGAATACTTTTTTTTTTATATTTATTGATTATTAATTTTATCACGAGTAGTACTTACTATTTATTATTATAAAAAACTCGAAAAGTTTCAAAAAAAATATGTATTCCTCGCATATTGCATTTACTCAAAAGAAACAAATGTTTATTTTTCTGTATATTTATTAAAAAAAATATTTATTTAAAACCATTTAATACCTAGCGATAGATATATTCATTTATTATCTTTTATTTAAAATAATTAATAATACTATAGTCTGTTGATGCTTTATTTAAATTGATTAAAAACATTATTTAAAAAATAACTGAACAGTTTAATTGTAGTACCTACATATTTTTTTATATTATGATCGAATCAATGTATTTGTTTTATAATGCAATTATTTTAAATTTTAAATGTAGCTTTTGGTAAAAATATATATATATATATATATTTAATGTATAGTTGATACTTTGGTTGTTCAAAAGTAAAAAATTCTCAGTACTATTTTAAATTATAAGATAAAAAAAAATATTTCGGGAAAGTTATGAAATTTACGTCATATTAAATTTAAAACAATAGGTATATTAAACACAATTTTATTTTCAAAATATTTTTGATTTTATTTCTGAATGGTATAAACCATAGTGGCCTTTGGTTTCTAAAACAATTTATTCTTCTCCACTTATCTCGCTCAGTTACATTTCTTCAATTCTATCTACGTATCTGTTGCAGATTTTTATTTATCTGATCAAGCCAACTACTTCTTAGATGACTCCGCCGTCTGGTTCCTTCCATTATTGTATGCGTTATAAATTTTGTTATTCATTCCTTTTTCATTCATTCAACATAATCTAGCGTCTTAGGTATCTGATCTGCGTGATTTTATGCATTTCACTATACTTTAATATTACAATTTAATACTAGGTTCACAATACAATTTAAGTATTAAAAATTATTTTTCCTTTAATAATTTTTGTTTTTTATTTTAACTCAATTATTTATTTTAAACCATTTTTACAAACATATTCGTATTGTTCTACGATCAGTTGATAAAAACATTGAATACATTATAATATAATATAATATAACGATAATAAAAGATTTTCTAAAGCTCTTTAATTATTCGTTAGTTGTGAATAACATGATACATTTTAATAAAGGTAATTCGTAATTGAATTTTTTTTTGATGTTTCAAAAGTGTTCGACTGTTTATATCATAATTCATAATATTATGTTAAAGAAATTAGAAAATTATGGAACAAATAATTTTATTAGAAGGTTTAAGCAAATCAATGCTAACACGTATTAAAACTTTTATAGTGATAAATAATAATAAAACTCCTAAATTCACTTTTTTATTAAGAACAGTTTTGGGACTATATCTGTTTATAATTTATAAAAATTATTTAATTAATCTGAAATTAGATCGTTATGTAGATAGCACCATTATCTTAGTATCTGATCCTGAAAAATTAAATTTACTATCAATAATAAGTCAAATTTGAGAAGTATCAATGAATGGTTTATCATTAACTCACTCGAGATTAATTATAAAAAAAAATGTTGTGTCCTTTTCTGATTTCAAAATCACTATATTATTATTTCAAAATCCACGGATCAATGTTTAAAATAAGATTCACATTTTTCTGATGCTTTCAAGAAAATTTAGAGTATGTTTTGAAAACTCAAAATCCATAATGATTTTTTTATTGCCTTATACTATATTATTCTCTTGCACAGTCGATATACTCATCTAAGAATTGCTAAAAAAAAAATTTACAACAATTACATAATATAAAAGTTATTTTATTATATATTTTATATTATATCTGATTAACAATTATATTGCATAAAAAACCATCGGAAAAATACAAACAATGCCAACTATATATTGCTGAATATTATTATGCTTTAAACTTTTAACATATATATTTTTATAAATGATTGCAGTGTTTAACTTATTTATTAGGTAATTATTTAATAGCACAAATTAATTTCATTAAATTTTGATCTCAATGCATTTTAAAATAATTTAGCCAATACAAATACATAATCATCACATTACAATTTTAAAGAAAATGTTAGCAAATTATTTTGACCTGTATTTGAATAAAATAATATTATAATTATTATTGAATTTGATTTAAATGAATGATCAGAAGAAAAATATTTAACTTTATGAAAACATAAAAAATCAGGTCATTAATCTTTCACATCAATCTGTCACAAGAATCAATGTGTATCTGATTTTATCTATTGTTATGATACAATTAATTTATAATAATTTCAAATTAAATGCTTATCACACATCCTGATGTCACTGATTGGCTCCTTCACACAAGCCTACTGTCTTGATATTGTTATATGTATTGTTTCTTCTCTATAATTTAGAAATAAAATTTTAAAATATTAACTTACTATTAAGATAGAAGAATATATATTTATTAAAGGGTTATTATTTATTAAGACTAGTTGAACACTTTTAGAAGTTAAGAATACGCTAGTATTATGTGAGCGTAATTTTTATGTGTTACCTATTGTGTTTATGTGCAGTATTAGCTGTAAACTGTATTATATGTATTATATTATATACTTCACCGTTACAACTAACATGAACAGTAATATTATATCTGGAAGAATTAACTTTTCACTAGCCCCTTCAAGTTTAATGACCCTTTGAAGTTTCCACTCGAAAGGCCACCTTAATGAAATTGCCCATTCAATCATGTTTTCTGAGGACGTCAAACGCCCGTTGAGTGTACACAATTTTTATTTTATTTTTTTATTGTTTATTGATCAATTCTTTTTATTTTCATTGGCAGAGTAAAATAAAAAAAAAAAATAAAAACCATTTGCCTTTTATTTTACACAAATTACGTGTGTACAAGCTATTTTTATGATGGTCTACTCTTCGTGCATTCTATGGATTAAAAACATGTTTATAAACAAATA
This sequence comes from Aphis gossypii, assembly GCF_020184175.1. Lineage (NCBI taxonomy): Eukaryota > Metazoa > Arthropoda > Insecta > Hemiptera > Aphididae > Aphis > Aphis gossypii. The sequence continues at coordinate 82,109,393 of NC_065531.1, forward strand.
AGACTAGTGAAGGTAGAGCAAATAATATATGGATAGATGTACAGCTTAATTTTATTAACCAAACTAAGTACCTGTATAAATATTGAAAATATTTCAGTCAAATTGCAATTGAAAAATATCTGATGAAATTTGAAATAACCATTGTATACTTTAAGGATCAGTTATATGATCATACAAATATATATCGTATTACGTTAAGATAATTATTTAAATTAATTAACAATACTTTTATGTATACTAATTTAATAATTTAATTTATAAAATTGGTTGTACATTTTGATTTTTTAATGTATTATAATTAATATATTTTTAATTAATAAAAAAACATATTTATATAAATAAAATAAATAGATTGATGACTAAATTTAAACTAATTTACCTACATTATAGGTAAAACATATATAAATAGTGATATATGTATCACTTATCATATATAAATACGAATTCAGTACCTATTTTTTAAAAGTATTTTATTTTCAAATATTTTTGAATTGATTCGTTATTTGATTTGAATTTTTTTCATATTTATTGCTATTTTTTTTTTTAATTAATCTACTAATTATTTATCGTGCATTTTTATAAAGATTTGTGATTGGAATAATTTTTACATTATTATTTTAATGTTACTACCTATTTATAATTCGCTGTATGATAATATGAATAAAATATTTTTAATAATCAGTTATTTAACTTTAAAGTATTGATTCTGCTAGTTTAAGACGTTGCGTGATAATATAATGTTATTTATAAAAATTAAAAATAATATACTATTTTATAATATATTTTACATAATAGCACTTAAAATAGTCACGAAATTTCAGAAATTCATGGTGAGATACCATAGTTCTAATTGCAGTAACTATCTCAATTAAGTCCCATTCTGCCAGTTAAAAAATAGTAGATTAGGTTTAAAATAAAATAAGTACACTTTATCTGATTTTAAATAATAGTAAGATAATAGAAATCAATTAAATTCAATATTTTTAAATTTTTGCTAACCTTCAATGTCGATTATAACAGAATGCTATTAATCGACTAAAGTACTTGCTTACGTGCTCTTATTGCGATTAATCATTTACATAGTATCATTTATATAGTAACTAATAGTTTATTGTTATTGTTTGATTTAATAACTCTGTTTAATTATAAACTACAAAATTACTTGCAAATTTTCGTGATTTTGACATTATTGACACTTATTTTTCATCAAAAATTCCATCAATAGGAGTAAAAATTAAAATTTCTAGTTTGTTTATTATTTTATTTGAAATTTTTTATAAAGAACCATCAATATAATAATTATATTATGATACATTATTAATATATGAAAACAATTTTTAATTGCCACAAACTTTAATAAAATTATTTTTTTTTAATAAAAAAATCAACTTAACAGACCAATAAAATAACCAGACCAGTAATATTAAAACTACCTATCTGATTGATTATTGACTAGCTATTTTTATTTCGGGTCAAAGAATTGTTTGTTCCTATGTATTTTACCCGCCCCTTACCTAACACACACGAACGTCGATATTATCATTGAGCGCATTATAACTCTATTAAATATGCCTACTACGTGTTATCGATATTTTGTTACTTTGCATTATGTGCACATTACACCATTTTATTATCTTTCCATATTCATAAATAGGTATAGTGAGTCAACCATCGAGGGAGTCACATAATTATTACTGTTTTGAATAATATATATATATTTTAAATATATGCTTCAAATACATAAAACTGAATTTAAATTAAAAAAATATGAGCTGATAAGTTTAAAAAAATATATATAAATATCAAACTTTTCGCTATCATTATAAGGGATAAAATCAATACGCGTATAAAATGTGAACGGAAATGACACTTATTGGATTTGTCTACCCTTTCCGTGTAACCTATGTGATGGTTATAATACAATATTTTGTGTGTATGCTTACACGTTATCAACGTTGTATGGTTACCAACGACATCCAATTATCTATTTACGTGTTTATTATGAGAATGTGATAGGTACAAGTTATATCACGAGGTTTAAAACTAAAATAATTGAAATTAAATAAAGGTAGATTTGTATGAAGGTTGCTGTAAAAGTCTGAATTGTTATATACTGCAGACAGAATTAGTTTATCAAACTTATGAGGAATTCTAGTTAAGTCTCTTCCTTATATAACAAATTATCAAAAATAAAATTCTAATTGCTTATATCACTGCGATAGTATATAGTATACAGTATTATAGTATATTAAATACTAGCGTCATAATACGCTTTAGCTTTAATTAATATTGTTTTTAATATAATAGATAAACTTAAATCACTTTTGCTGTTGATATAAACTAAACATAATAATATTTATAATATCATAATATATTTATTTAATAATTTTGATAAAACGTAATTTAAATCAGAATTCCCTTTAAAAATAATATTATTTTTCATGTAGTTTAAACAAACATTTTTCCTAAATTATAAACACACAACTTAGATACTGTGTGAAAGCTCGTTTATTTAAAATGTAATAGTTATACACATATTTCATTATGATATTAAATCTTAGCACTAAGTAAACTGTCAACTAATATGCGGTAATATATTACAATGTATGTAATACTACGCAAAGTCTTAAATATAAAAATATTAGTATAACATAATATTATATACTTCGGAACTTTAATGTGTAGGTATAAATATGATATATATTATATACCTACCTATCTGTTACCATACCACTGTGTAATAGGTTTCAAAATCAGTACCTATAAATGTTTTGATTTTTAAAAGTAATAAATGTATTGATGATGTGTATGTAAGAAAAAAAGGCTTTCGATTATAAACTTAGCGAGTAGTTTCTGGTAGTGAATCGGGTATAATTAGTACTGTAAGAGCGGGTTTAGCTACCTTTGACCATAGATTCCTACTATAAATTTAACAAAATATACCAGGGGTGGATAAACCACGGCACGCGAGCCGCATGCGGCTCTCGTCATAGAATTTTGCGGCTCACACTTTTACTAATCGTATTATCTGTATATAAATCATAACATATTATATTTATTTAAATATAAAAAAAATAAAGTTAATAAGAGCTTTACTAACATTATAAGTAAATAGAAATAAATAATAATGTTATAATTATTATTATTACATGATATAATATGCGATTTGATTAAAACTAAAATTAGTTTAAAGTATCAGATAATACCATAATATATATAATAATTATATAAATACAAATCCTTAAAATATTGAATAACAGACTGTCTCCACTCAGTATGTATCGTTGTATCCAATGATTTATAATAGAATTCAAATTGAACACATATATTACAGTAAATATTCAATGATAAATCAAGTAAACACAACATTTACTTTGAGCAAAGTGACTTCCCTGAATATTTATTTTTATTAATTTCATATTGAAATATATAATATTTAATGTTTATAGTAAAATATAATACGACTCAAAATATATGATATTTTATATCCAAAATGTTCATAAGTTGTTAGAGTAAATTATTTTTCTTATTATTCAGGGTTCGATCGTGTAAATATTATTTCTTGTAACGGTTTTAGAGTATTTAATTCTGAAACAATATTATGAATTATTGATATTTTATTTAATACTCCATTTATCTTAAAAATAAATTTCTATTTTATTTGCAATATTTGGGATTAATAAATCAATGTCATCTAATATTAGAGATACATGATTATTAAAATAATTATGTATTAAATATTAATGGGTGGAAAGTTTCAATATTTGTATTTAATGTGGCGTTGTTATATATTATATTATAAATAAGAATCCTTACAAAACATTATTTGGTCATTAGAGCTTTCGTATTACCAAAACAGTTGTCAAAAACATACTTAAGCTTCAAGGAAACTAACTATTATAACTAGACAACGCAAATTATCGAATTGAAAATCGACTAACGTCTTGACAAAAAATAAAACCCTTAAATTCAAAAAAAAAAAAAAAATACATATATTAACTATAAATTATATTTTCTAAAAGTTTTCATAATTTATATGCCATTATATAATATTATATGTCGTGAATAAGCTATCCTATTATATTATTATTATGTCGCATTATTTTTTTTCCCTGTAACGGAACGAACCATTTAGGGTCCCGTTGTAGTGCTGTTGTACACGCATATAATATTATATAATAGTATTGTGTAAATAAATCTTAAATATCGTATATTATAACAATACTCACATATTGTTATCGTTTTTATAGGATTTATACTTCAGCTATAGTTTCAATAAAACAATATTGTAAGTTATTACAATGTATCATATTATTATGTACTATGCATTATATCTACGTGTTTAGTAGTTTTAACATACGCATAGATCTTGTAGATTCCCGGCTGTTTCATTACATAATGATATAATGTATATCATTACGTATATAATAATATAATATATGAATTTGATTGCAATATTGCCGTATTATATTTAGATATTGTTTTTTATCTAGATATAAATAGATAATGAAAATATTAATATATTTTTTTATGCCTTTCTTCAAAAACCCGAATTGTATGTATAGTTTTTTCTTGTCACATTAAAATATCAATATTAATATTAATTCAGTTAAAATCACTGTTAAATATTAAATAATCTTAGTAAAGTCTGATCGTAGTCGTTATACTCTGTTTTAACACTATCACGAACGAAAATCGTCTAATCAAAGAAACTTTTATTTAGCTGAAAAATAAACAATTATTGTAATTATTAATTGAATTATGTTTTAAAATTTAAATTAATAGAAAATATTTTTCTATTTACCAAGTCCCTATGAGCAAGATAACACGATTTACACTTATGATTTGTCTTTTATTATCTTTGCGTATATGAGGGTAATTATTAGAGAATAAAATTGAATGATTTTATAATACCCAAAAATATGTAAAATCTATATTTATTTTATTTAGTATCTTATGATTAATCAAACAAAAACATAAAAATTAAATCATTAAAACGTTTGATGAATTTAATTTTGTTCTTAGTATAAAATTATATCGTTGTCTATTTCATACTCTTATTAATAAGTATACATATTTGTTGATTCAATTCTAGAATGATCTCTTTTGACCATATTAAATTTATACATATTTATTTCAAGTAGAATTTATTATTGTAAACGTTAGTTTTTTTGTTTGTTTTAAATTTGAAATCATTACATGTGTTGGGGGGTGTTTATTATAAAACTGACCGTTATACATCTCATGAAAGCTCTCTACACTATAATTAGTATAACAAAATAGTTATAAATGTAGGAATAAAGTCACAATAGAGAATAAAATTTAGCAACTTAGCATGCAAAAGGGTAGGTCAACATGACACTTCAAGTTTTTATCATATTTTACAATTTAATTTATCAGTTTACATATATATAGTTAATTAATTTTCTATTTGGGTTTGAAGTTTGAAATTTAACATGATTGTAGGACATCTTAAGTTAGGCGTAAGTAGGTGTTTTTTGTATATAATGTAGCAAGGCACCAAGGCCTTTTTTTTCAATTTATAAAGTATAATTATATCGTTTGCAATTCTGCCGTATAATGATCATTAAGCTAAAAATAAAATTACTGTGATGTACTTAAACAATACACACAACTGCAACATGATGTGTCATACGAGTGACACACTCACACACATAGAATACTACAATTAAACGTGATAAAGAGTGTTTCGAACGTTGAATTAGGCGGCTCTTTAGATGGTTTAGCGGAATTATATTCAATATAATCCAATTAGCGTCACTATATTGTGGCAGCTCTGCTGCTAGCCAGCGGGTCCAATCGCTCTTTAAATGATTACCAGCAATTTTGTTATACGGCAGGGGCCCGGCGTTCTACTCTCCTGTTTTGATCAAAGGCCACCTTACCACCCCCTCTTACAATATTATTACACAGTTACCAGGACTCGATATAAGCGTTAATACACGTGTACGTGAAAATCATTGTATAATATTGAATAGTGGATGTGTGATTATAACTTGATGATGATGATAATAATAATTTTAAAAATCGTCATTTGCGTGTATTATGTATTAGTTAGGCGAAAGTATAATTTTTTCAGTAATCGTATCGATTCAAAAATAATACATGAGTATTAAATTAACCAACACAATATTTGCAATTTTAGTTTATTATGTGAAATTTTATTTTATTTTTACTTAATACATATATATTTAAAATATAGTATAATAATAATTCTTTTTAATTGTAGGTATAAAGGTAAAAATTATTTTTCCCATAAAATAATTTATTGTGTAATAATTTAATACAAGGTGTTATTTTATAACTAACCACTTATTGTTAAAATTAAAAATTAATGCTGTCATTTAAAATTTTAAATACATAACAATAAAAAATGTTATTTTATTTCCACTGTAAATTATAAAAAAGAAATATTTTCATTTCAACAATTTTTAATACTGTGTACAAATCTGAAAACGTTTTCTAATGACTCATTAAGTTAATTTATAATCAACTTTTTTTTTTAATTTCTATATTTTATCTTTTGCTAAGTATCGTATATTTTTAAAATGTGATTATTTATGGAATTTAAAAAAAAAATACATTTAAGTGTGGTAATTGATCTTAAGAAAACTTTATAGTAAATCCAAATTTATTTTCAGATTTATTATTAAATCATTCTAAATTTATCGATACGATAGATAACATTTAGATGTATCTACATAATTTTTGATTAAAAAAATTATTCTTCAATTACAAATTACCAATTAGTGATATGTGCACATACGGGAAAGCTTCGATAACTATTTTACACTATAAAAATCACATTAATAATTACTTTCTATTCACTAGTAGTAAGTGAATGTGAGCTTTGTAAGTTATTACACACATATAATTAGAAAATTGACTATATTAAAATTTTTAAAAATGGTTTTGAAAGATTTTTTGGACACTCCATTTCATCAATTTTATTCAATTAAATTACTTTTTAAAAGTGGAGTACCTACTTGCAGAAAAATAAATACAGTTTTCGTATATCATATAATACACTTCATAATATAGGTGTATCTTGTTTACTCGACAATGTGTTCAGTTAATATGTCACTGAAGTTACAATGCATGTATATTGTATAAATAGGTATATAGGTATTATATATACCCGTTGGTGCGCGCGCGTACCCGACCCGAGGATCATTTATCGTATTTGAATTTATTTATTTATTGCTCTGCTCCGATGCGGGTGAATACCCTGCTTACCCACCCTGAAATCGATTGAAAACATATAACCACACTACCGCTACTATGATATAGAAAAAGAGGTTTCGAAAAATTTCATTAGAAATCAAAAAATAGCGTTAGTTCATTTATTTATTGGTAAAACAGATCGATTCTTTTAATGCTAATCGGCTTTTGATAAAATATCATAGACATAACTCGTTAATTCCAAAACATTAAGATAAATATAATAATACAATATAAAACTTGGTTTGTGAATTATAGGATATACCCCTAAATATACTATACTGAATGTAAATTCTATTCAAAATATAATACATAACATACATTTAGCACATTTGAGTGTGTTGCACAATATTGGTAAAAAATAATCTATTATTGAGATTATTAAGATTATGTATTAATCCATAATTTACACATTAATTTAATTTGTCACCCAATGGTCTTTGATGTCACGAATTTAAAACAATACTAAATAATTAATATTACGTACTATTGATGTTAACAAAATAAAATTTGACTAAAATAAAACTTATTGGAAAAATTGATTGTTATAGATGTGGTTGACTTTGTTAAGCTTTATTTTTATGAGTTATAAAGTATATTATTATTATGATAATCTGATTCTTATATTATTTATATAGATACCTACCTAATAATTCATAAGATAGGTATATATATTATACATAATATCATATCTATGTATAGTGATTGGGATTTATAAATTATGATCTTTACAAATTTTAAACATTGGTTAACCATAAAGTATGTTTCCCTAACACTGATGTCTCGTAAGATTTCCCATATCAATAATTCTTATTTATTATTATCTATAAAATTCGTAAAAGGTATAGTCTTCGAATATACATCCATATTTGTGTTATTATTTATTTATTTATTTTTGACTAGTATATTATGTACAATTTTAATATGAATGTTGGTAACATTAATGTTCTTAATCTTAATGTTCTTTGCAGCTCTTTATTGTTTTAAACTCTGAGAGGTGTAATGAATATTATAAATATATAATAAATATATATTATATAATATATTTTTTTCTCGATGACTTCTAAAAACCTACTCTAGCTGTTTGTAATATATCATAGTGAAGTATCCTTTATAAATTTAATCTTATCATGTATAATATTATTTTAATTTTTTGTTTTTTTTTTTTTTTATGTGACATCCTAAATAAATAAAACAAAATTGCCCTCATTGTTTATTAATTGTTATAAGCTTTTTTTAAAACCTCGGTATAGCTTTAACATTAGTAATTCCAAGCGATATTCTTTTAACTTTTATTTAAACATAATTCTTTCAATGACAAAAATCTAATAAAATAAATATTATGTAGGTACCTAATAATATGATTGTAAATTTAACACCATAAGTTTATAACCAATTATTGTAGATATCTCTTATCATTATACAAATTATACACTAAAATCCAGATTATTATTATTACTTTATTTTGATGATAGGTAGGTACCACATAATTAAATTACTATTATTATAATGAATGATATAAATAAAATTATGTTTTAAGTACACTTTTTTACTTTATAGCATTGTATAAAGTGATGTAAATCGTAAATTCAATCGATTTATACGGAACAAAATTGTCCAGTTGTCAATATTTATTTTTAACGTATTATAATTGTTTACATTTTAGAATCTAAGTGAAGAGATGAATGTATTGGTTTTACAACGGTGTATTTTATTTATTCATCTCTCTTTTTTTTTGATTGTTTAAACGTTTGATGACACTTACAAATGTAAAATTGGAGGTTTTTTGTAGCAATTCGAATCTAGATGGTATTTTTCGACAGATTTATACTGAAAATTCTTGGCATTTTTTAGAATAATTTGGAAAAAGTAAAATCAGGTACAAAAATTTGTTAAACTTTGAATATTATCTATTATTAATATACTTGTTTGGTCACCTTGGTTATCAAAAAATAAGTACATCTTCAGTTAAAATTATTTTCTTATCGTAAACAATGATTTATTATTGAATTCAAATTTAATACATAAAATACAGTGTCTATAATCTATATACTATAATGATGAAATACACTCGACTACTAATGTACAGCAAAACAGCAAAGCACTAATTTCACTCATTTATTTTTATATTTATACTTAGTACGATTACTAAATTAGTTATTTAACACTAAATTCCAAATAAGAAGTATATTAAAATAATATATATGTTAGTATAAAATAACTTTAAAATATAAAATAACCTTTTACTTTATGAATTATATTGTTATTGTTTATTGGTTAGGGACACATAACTGTAAAATTCATATATTTGATCTTAAAAAACATAAATTATTTTATTCATATAAAAATGATTATGCACGTTTACTAAATCTATGCATTATTCACGTTTAATTAAAAATAAATTAAGTATTGATTGTTTAATTTTAGATTTTCTAAACATAATATTATATGTTATTAAATTATCGATTTGCTAAGTAAGCTTATAGAAAATTATTAATCTAGCATTGAATAAAGTACATTTACTGGTCCAATGATAAAAAAATTCCATTACTTAGAATCCCAAAATTCTGAATTCATTCAACTACTAAAATATGATTGTCAGTAGTCTCTTGACTATTACGCATGTGCAGTATGCAGTGTGCACTTAATAATCGATTGAGGCGCGGTCTGAAGGTGAACGCGTCATTAGGTACCCATACTTTTTTTATTTAATTAAATTCTATCGATTATATGTGCATGTATAGGTACTATGTAAATTTTGTACTATGAATTTTTTAAAATAATTATTCGTTCACTGGTTTTATGTAAAATTTTAATAATTATTCAAATGCGGTGTTCAATAAAAATACAATATAAAATATATGTATATTATCTGATAACATTATATCGTGTCACATATTTTTCGGTAACTAACAACATTATACTATTTAAAATAATAATAATACATATTTATGTCAATGGAATAAAACTCTTAGTAAATTATTATATTATTATATTCCAATAATCATAATTTCTATAATGCATATATAAGTTTCTTATGGCCTGCCTATTATTTCATTTATTTTTCACTTAAAATTTGTTATAACACGCTATATAATTGTATATTTATAAGTTTGGAAACTAGTAACAATTTCTATTGAACGTATTATAATTGACTTCTCATTTTACAAACATAATTATTATTGAAAGGTCGTATCAGTTTATAAAACAAATTGTATTTCCTAATTATTACTGAATAATTTATATTGAAAATTATTTCGGAGACTTAATTTCAATTAAATATGTTTTTTTTCATTTTTAAACCACGATTATATGTATAAATACACCATTGTTATAATAATGTATGTTGTTCTCTTTGTGAAATCCGACGTGTGTATGTACATTTATTCCTGTTCCGTAGTTAACATTATTTGTAATTAATTTTGATTGCCACACAACATAACAAACAAAATTTGGATACGTATTTTAAATAGAGATTTAATTATGAAATGTACACTAGTCGATTATTATTCTGGTTAATTAGTATTTTATGAGGCACTTTAACAAATGGTCTGCATCATGATTTACTACAGTGAATTCGATAGTACCTATGTAATATATATAACAAAGTACAATGGATAAATTTAACTTCTGTGTGTATATGTATAGGTACCTACACAAATACATTAAAAATTAAATTGGTTTCAAGTTTTTGGAGTAAAAACATAGTATATTTTATCATCGTAACAATCAAATAGTTTCTTTAAGAATGTTTTTAGATACTTATTAGTTATTATCATGCTAAAATATGCATTTAAAAAGATTTAATGTCTCTATCGTTGAATAACGAATGCATAATACATAAACTCATTATTGAACAATCTCTGTAGTGTGTACAGTGTACATAGAAGACAAGAGCGGGTTTTCGCGTTCGATTTTAGCAGACCACGTAAATAATTTTAAAAACACACAAATACACTCACAGCGATCACAGCGATGGTGGATTCAACGAGTACCTAACGTGGCCTATATAAAACACGGGATCGATATAGCGCAAACGGACGTTACATTCGGCCTTTTCCCCTAAACATTACCATACTGTTAAAATTTATCGCGTTATCATTTTTTATTTTTTCTCCCATATATTGCTGTCGAATATATCTTACTCACACCTTTAAACAATCTATATGCAATATGCATAATATTTTCTATTTATATAAGTGCGCCATTTTAAAAACATAATATTATGTAAATGCATGCGTACTATAATTATTTAATTAATGATTATAATATATTGTACTTACACATGCTTATATATTATAACTTGCCTGCAGTTTTAACGATTTTTTAAATAATAATAATTAGTATTAAGTATGTTAGTTTAATAAATTGTAGGTTTTAAAGTGGTTTAATATCACTATATCATTATTATAATATCTTGTGCAATTCAAATTCTTCAATTTTTAAATTATCATCAAATATAATTTTAAAAAATTTAGAATTCAAGAGAAAACCTATTTAAATTGGAATAGATTTAAATATATGTTGTGATAAATAATATGGTTTGACATTGTTTCTTTTATAACTTATTCAAATAATTGCAATAGTTTGAAAATTACTTAAATGAAAACTTATTTAAACCTTAACTATTGTCTATTGCAAATATTATTTTAAATTATTTCCAAATGTTTAATATTATACCAACTTAACTTAATAATTTATTTAATGATAAAGTAATATATTACTATACATCCATTTGGTGTCTTAGAGTTATCCAATTATACAAAAAACATATTAAAAAAATGTTTGTATTTTCAAATTATAAAGAAAATAATTAGTTCTTATGATAAGTGAAGGCACATTATAATATAATTTAATAATAATCTTACTTACCTACTGTACCTATCAACGATTTATAATTATTTTTAAAATAATTTTTTTTCAACTCACACCATATTTGCTTATGACAAAATTTGAGTTATACATGTTGTGATCATTTACATTTATCCAGTGTCTATGTACGATAAAAATGATTTATTATTATAATTTAATTTACTATTTATTATTTTCTTTTGACACAGCTTAAGTGTTTTTCGTATGTCTTGTAAGTAGATGTCTGTAAACAAGATTCAACATTTTTTTAAACAATTATCAGTCGTTAAAATTCTAAATTTGTTTATGAAAGCAGGCAAATACTATTTAAATATCCGAGGACCCCGGCGCGATGCATGCCCATGCTGGGTTGGATTCAGATATATTAAACGGAGGGGGTGAATATCATATATATTAAAAAATAAAATATGTGTCTAATATCAGTATTTGTGTGTGTATTAATTGTAATATCATGATATGCGCATGTAATAAAGACAGTCCATTCAAACGATCTTCCGATATCTTTGATCTTATCTCTACTATTACTCACTGCAGAGATGAAAAATTACGTTTTGGTGATGCAGTAGTTGGCTAGTTATTTTATACACATATATAACAGAATTTAATACTATAAATTTCATACTGTATTATTCAATAAATAGTATTGAATTTTTCATTAGAAATTTTTTCTTAAATTCAAGATAGCTTACGGATTGGACGACCTCCCCTTCCACCCTCTAATATATCCACTCCTGCATCCATGCTACTCTATAGTTCGCTGCTAAGCTAGCTATTATGATTTCTTAGATTTTTTTATCGTAACTATTATATTCTAGACAAATATGTATTATATTATTACTAACAGAAGTTTGACTATAATTTTATAATTTCTGCTTATTAAATTAACACCACTCTATAATCCACTCACGAATGCAATAATGCATACATAATGGTATGCTATATTTAATGTAGATATTTTTAATATAATTTAATATTTATACTCAAAACTACAAAACATATAATTATTATTGATAATATCCTTTTTTTTAATTAATTAAACGAGATTCGGTTTGAATCATATTTTGTTTTTTATCTCTAATTGCATTTATAAGATCGAGTAAACATTAAATTTATGTTATCAATATTTAATACGAATTATTAATGTGAACACGATATTATACAACTGCAAAATATAAATTGAAAAATATTATTAAGTATTTGAAAAATAAAGGTTGTTTTCAATTTTACTTTTATGATAATTTATTAATTATTATACAATGTATATAAATACAGCGGTGTATGGTGTATTTGGAAAAATGAATGCTTGTGGTGTTGAGCAACAAAAAACATCTTTAAATAATTATAAAATGTATCAAATTATTATGTAGATCAATTTTATGCGAAATTTCAGTATAGTTTTTTCACATAAGTATGTAATTAAATATAATATATACTATTTTCCCCCAATATCCACAAATAATCCATACAAATATTACCTATAGTAATTTATTGGTAGTTACTAGTTATTAATAACTATTATAAAATTTAGTACATCCATGCATTGAATGGGAGAGGAACCCTTGCTATTGTATAAATACACCATTTATAATAGTATATATTATATTATTGTTTATATCAGATTAATAAAACATAATATTATAATAATATAATATACCCAACGACAATCGCGTTAAAACGGGAAGTGTTATAACCGTTTCCGACGCAGGGGATTCTCTATTTTAACCTTTCGACAACAATAATAATATTAATCTTATGATTTACCGGCATATTATAATACACATTGATCGCCAAAAATATCAGACGAACACGATTAGATAATAATTAGAACAAAGGTGAAATAGGTAGACGGTCTGTGATCCGTCTATAAATGTTGTTCAAATTAAACAAGCTGAGCGGAATATTATAATATTATACAAGTAGCGATGCAATGTACCTACAATATTAATTCTCTGGACGACCGTCGACCAGTGAGCAAATAGAATGACATTGCTAGGATAAGATATCGTGATCCGAATTGTTGAAAACTATTTTATAACTCTGTTATCGCAATAATACGCGTTTTTGTGACGTTTTATTTAAAATAAACGGAAATAATAATTATAATTATTCATACAGTGTGCGTGTGTTGATAAATACTGAAAAACGCAATCGAATAGTTCTTGTTCATCATTACTATAATAATTATTTATTAATATTATGTTTGTGTATAATATAGAAACAGTCGGTCCTCTACATTCTACATGATCGCGTGAATTATCGATACACATGACAAAAACTGATAACTAATAAGTGATAATAAATAAACCAAGTGATTAAATATTATAATATATGTGAATTGTGTCTTCACAAATATTGGAAAACTCTGACAGAAACTTGCGTATAATCAAGGTAATATTATAGAATAAAATTTAATTTAAAAATAAACATTACACGTTTATATTTTATAGCAATTTTTAAAATAAAATACCTTCAAAATAATTAATTATTATTTAGTATTAATTAAGAAAACATTGATTCGAAAAGATATTATGCACTTTTATAATTTAATAAATCATTCGGAATTATCATTTTACTATTCTTATTATGTTCAAATTAAACGACGTATCAATAATGAAAATTTAAAACTCAACACTCAATACTCATACTGATTAAACCATAATACCTAATAATAATATAACTTATGTGGTCGATATGAAGACTTTACAAAAATATAAACTTCACCATTAACTACGAACTGTAAAACGAATGAGAATCAATAAAAAAAAAACCAAAAAAGTTGCTCTTTTGGTATGTAGAAAGTGTCGAATATATAGCACGTCGTTGAACGAATTTCAAATTTCAATTCAATATAATTCATTGTTTATTTATACACAAAACAAATCTGAATGGAAAGAGTTTTATAATTATTATAGGGATAATCAAATAAAAATAAATAATATGGTTTTTTTTTATTATTATTATTATTATTAGCAGTAGTAGTAGTAGTAGTAGTAGTAGTAGTAGTATATTTTGTGAAAAAAAATATTAATATTTTATTATATTAATAATAATTAATAATTTTTCTATTAGTAATATGGCAAGTTGAACTATAATTATTGTTAAAAACAAATCACATATTATACTATTTTAAATAATATTACTACAGATGATATTAACTTATAAGCAAATAGTACAAAAAGTTTAAATGTTCTGAAATTTTCATTGTGTATATGTATACATAATAAAAATGTTTATATTTCGGATCTATTTATAATGTTTTACGGTACATCATCGATATTTACTTTACTATTTGCTTATAAGTTATGAAATAACAAAAAGTTTTAATTTCCTACAAATAATGTTTTTTGAGTTACAATAAAAATTTCTATTCTAATTTTTAATTCAAATATACAACTAAGTAAAAATATTAATTTAATATGTTTATAAAAAATTGTCCATCATATACAATTTTAATATTTTTAGGTTATTATAAGAAAAATGTATAAGAAATTGTGTCTTACATTTTTTAATATCATAATTAAATATAGAACATTTTAGAGTTTTTATTGATGAATAATTTATATTATATTTTAATGTGTTATATTATAATATTTCTTTCGTTAGCATTAAACGGTCATAAAAACTTAATGAGAATAAACGATCAATTTTCTTCGAAAATTATTATGGTTAAAACTATTTATGAGGAACCCATGTTGATCTTTTTTTTTTTGACGTTGATAAAAATAAACTTTTTAAACATTAAAAAAAAAATTTACTTTAAATCTCTGTGGTTATAAAGAAATTAGTGTTAAGGGTCAACTAGTTTTAATTGTAAACTAGAAATAGTCGAGACCTCTTCAAGTCTGAAGATTAATACTTTGATTCTACTGAAAGATTTTCATTCACAAAATAGAAAATAATAATAAAATTGCGATATTATAAATCAAATCGTTCCACTCTTTACAAAAATATTTTTCAGTACATATTAATAATCACTTTAGTTGATTTAGACCTAATATCCATATTTTGTATTTTTAATATTTTTATTTTTAAGTAATTCAATACTGTGATTTATAATATATATATATATATTTTTTTTTTCTTACTTCCGGGGGAATTTAACATTAATTTACATGATTACAACACTGAATCGTATAATGCACAGAATTTGACGTAAAAAGCATGCTGATCACTTTTATTGGTATATATATATAATTAGCTGTATAGATATTAGATATGTTATGAATATGTCTGTATACTGTTAAGTATATTCAATAAAGCTTTACCATTCTGCTGAGTTTGAATTTTAAATTATCATTGCGATTTTTAGCAGTATTTTGATATTTTCTATATATTAAAGATATCATGCTAAAAATAAATAAATTTTTAATGGATTATTCATCTTAAGTATCATTAATAGGACGTTACACTAGTATACGTTGTCTCCATCTAAAAAACTCATAATATAGTAAATTCTAACTACTAAATAATTCATTTAAATTTATTATGTTTAATATTAAAATAAATATTGACCTATTTATTATTAATTTTAAAAAGAATTTTAAATTATAAATCATTATTTTTACTATTTAAATCAAACAATTATTGTAAATAAAAAGTAAAAACCATTGAAAAAAAGGTGTACGATTTAAAACAAGTTAAGAAAAAATGAAATTTAATTGGAAATATAAAAAAAATGACAAAATTAAACTATTGACGATCGTAATTAGAATTTTCTGGAATACAAGATTTTTTTTTTTAATATTATCATTGGATAAACCATAAACTTTTAGTCGATATTTCAAAATTAGTAAATGAAAATAATCTTTTAATCAGCACAAAAAAAAAAAAAAAAATTATACATTTACATTTTGCAAGTAGTATAAGTAGTGCATCTCCAACAATATCAATAACTTATCTAATTTTAGTGTTTGGTTTAGGTATGTACATTTTCCCATATTACCTATTGTGTATTATAAAGGATATCAAATACTATGTGATAATATAATATGCAAAAATTAAAACAATTTAAGTGTCAATTACGAAAAAAATGTATAATATTAAAGAACCTTTGTCTATCAGTTATAAGTCACTCCCAAAAAACGTAGTTGAATACTAGGTAAAAATTACAAATGTAACTGTGCAGTTGCGTATCTCGAATTCATGTAGATCGTAGGTATATCAGTTAATGCCCACCCTTGATTATAATGTTCAGAACTAGGTACATAATAATAGTGTTACACATAATAGTAATGACTAGTATTATATAACTATATGAGTGTAGAGTTAGTGGTGATGGTGTTACTCTTATATATTTGTGTGTGTGTGCGGGGGGAGGGGGTGCGCGCGCGCGCGCCCCGGTGTTTAATAAAGTGCGGCGCGCGCGATTTCTTTTCTTTTTCACCCTCTGCTCGCCGCGCGCGTATTGACGTAACGCGGAAAAAGGTCAAGTAGTAACGGTTGTTACCGGAAAAGCGGCGGCGGCGGCGGTTACGGGTAAAAGAGTACGACGACTACGAGCTCGCCGCCGGGCCATTCAAAGGTGTGTGTGCGCAAAAAAAATCAGCCAGAGCGACGCGCGCGCGGACCGGCAACGTGACAGTAGCGGAGACTCTCCCTTTCGCCGGCGTCGGTGGGCCGGGAGACGGCATATCGACTCGAAGTTGGTTAGTGGGACGGGTTTATCGTCCGTGACGTAATAACAACCCGTGACTCGGCGGCCAGTGACGTCACAGACGCCGCGAGCTGAGGCCACCGCCGCGGAGCGCATCGATCGCTATATAGCGTTTTGTCGGTCCCGCCGACTTCGCCATCGCCGCTGCCGCCGCGCCGACACCGTCTCCACCGGCACCGGCAACGCGCCAGCTAGCGTTTTGTGGCGCAGCAGCACGACCGGCGGCCGGTCTGTCGATCCGTGGTCTTTCCCTATACATGACGAGTGTGTGTTATTAATATGGCTAGGATTTGCAATACATAATGATTAATTATGCACTTAAAAAAAAAAAAAATAATAATAATAATTAAAATAATTAAAAAAATAATAATAATAAAAACATTTTATGTCCCATCAAACTTCAAAAAAATTCATACCTTAATTTTAAACATTGTACATTCTTTGAGATTTTGTATGTAAATGTCACAAAAACAATTTAAAATTTTATATTCACATGGTACACATGAGTGTTGTAGGATTTTTTTTCGGGGAAAGTTATTTTTAAGTGTAAATCATAACGTATTGATGTACAAATATAAAAGTAAAATATACCTAGGTGTATTTCACACCTGGACGTATTTTCTATTAATTGTACAATCTATACCTAAACGATATTTTTGTAGTAAATGGTATAATGTATAAATATATCACGGTTTCACAATAAGTATCATTTAATCAATTTATGGATTCTTGTATATACCAGTTTAGTATTAAACAAATAAATATGAAGAAGACTGTTTATACGTATATGCAATAATACGATATAACATAATATAATATATGTTATATTATATTCGTTATAATGTGTAGACCAACCCAGTTAAAACACCCTTGCCGAGAACGCCGTAGTTATTGTAGTCATCCACCGATTCTTGATTACATAGAACGTTCACGAAAAAGTGTTGATGATCCTGTTATATTTATTATTTACCATTATTCAGATATGCATATAACTATCATAGTCGGGAGTAAAGAATTTTAAATTCGAGTATAAGTATTTAATTAGAACTCGTACTAATTTTAAATTCATAAATCGTAATATTCTAAATAGAGTAATGACTACATCAAACTTGGTGTGATTTCTAACTTTGTTACTGCCTGTTCAGTAAATTAATATTTTAAATGAAATTGTATTAAATTAATTTCTAAAGAAAAAAGTGTTACCAGCCATCTGTTAGTCGTTATTGTGTTTAAGTACTGTAATTTAGGTGCTTAAGTACTTATTTTTTTTTTATTTAATTTATTTTCGTATTACTTAGGCGAGGATTTTGTTGTTATTTAGATACTCTTTTCAAATTTATTAGTTATTACTATTGATTTTTCTATAATTAATCAAGACGAAACGTGAATAATAACTTTAAATTTAATTGTTATTACTAATGACATATTATTAATTATTATTATTTACTAAATAAAATCACATCATAATATACTACGTAGATGTAATATAAATAATAAACTATAATATTTTTTTTTAATTTGTATTATTATTCATTTGTATCGATTCATTTTCAATCCAGTTTCTTTTAAATGAGCTGTACTAAATTATTTCATTTAGGTATTAGTACTCGATTGTACGTGATTAAATATTTTTTTTTATTTCTATAACCGTACAGAAATCTGCATAGATATAAGGTTTGAATGGAGATTTGAAGATAACATATAATGCTCGTATAACTCGTGTAACGTATACTTGCTTTAAGTACAAACAATTTTTTTATCTCTTTTTAATGAACCATGTTTAATATCTTTCGGTTCATCATGAAATAAAGTTGATTATGGGTCATGTTGATGACTTATGAACTATTCAGCTTTTAAACTACGTGATAAAACTTGCATTTTTAAATGAATACCATTCACATACACTCATTCGTGTATGTGTGTAAGTTATTATATTAAGTACATGTACATACAGAATATCGCGAAATGCCTCTTTTTTCGAGTGGAGGGATTATGTAAACTTCATTTCCACATTCCGAAAACCCCAACTCAAACACTATCGGACACTCTGTATACTCACTTGTAAGTTATAATCATAATTATTGTCTCAGAAAATAAAGATGTCACGTTCACTAGGTTGCTATAAAAAGACTTGTGATTACCGCAAAAAAAGCTTAAATCTATATATATATATATATATATATATATATATATAAAGGTTATTTTGAAATTATTATACTAGAAAAATAATTAGTATAATAAATATATTATAATATAGTACAATATTTATACCAAACATGATTATTGAAACTACATTATCGTAGATTAATTTTAGTATCTATAAGTTAATCAATATAATCTGTTCGGTCATTTATAGTCGAGTAATAATTGTATAAATCTTTTGCATTCAATATCCACGTGACTTATTTCCCACACTAATCTACCTTCAAAGAGTTGTACATTCATTCAATTTGATATTTGTTAATAAAAACAAAAGATATTTTGACATTATTTAATTACACTTAATATTTAATAAGATAAAATGAATACAAATATATAAGGAATATAGTAATATTACCATTATCATTATAATATAATGTTTTCAATACGATCGATTCGGTTTTAATTGTATTCTCTTGTTAATTTGTTTTTAACAAGTGATTTTATTTTTTCGGTTACGTTAATGTCTCCCCTTTTCAATACATATTAGTTTAGCGATTGGTTTCCTGAATTAATTACGGTCACCATACAGTAAACTTATACATAAATACAAGATGTGCAGGAATATTTACTATAGTAATGAAAATGTATGAAATTAATACAATTTAGTAATACATTTTATCAATTGTCACACTCAATGTTTAAACTACATTTCTAACGTACACATTATCCATCATGAGAATTAAACCCGAATGAATAAAAATTAAATTAATTTATAAATTTACTAAATGTAATATAAAATGTATATTTCTTATTATTTTATTTTTTATATATTTTTCAATTTATCATAATAATAAATTATCTACCTTTAAAATGTTTACATATATTGTTGTTAGTTTTAATAATCATATTATATCAAATTCTAAAAAAATAGTTATAAAAAAAAAAAACTTCGTATAATAAAATACTAAAGATGGTATTTATGAATACTTATACTATAATAATAATATACCTGTATACCTACTAGAGAATAACATAAATATATAGCACATAGGCATTATATTGCATACAAGATGAATAAAAGATAACTTAAAATAGAACGAAAGTACCTATCTAATAATATATTGTAATACTATGATTGGAGGTAAAAAAAGTTATGTTTTTAAACTCATTATTTGAAATTGATAGTTTATAACAATAACAACTAAGTAAAAAAATCCAACAGTAGAAATTAATTTTTACAGCTATCTAATTGTTTTTTTTAATCTTTCCAAGGACAAAAGTCTAACTAATTGAGCCAATTGAAAAAATTATCATATGCATTAGTATCATCATTATTTATTATTACCTATATTATATTACAATAAACAGTACCATGGAAAGAATAAAATAGATTAAATGTTATAAGATATCCAAGTTAGCACCATAAGAAAAAAAATGATACAACGAATGATATTAGGTTTAAGAATATCATACGTTTCACATTATATAATCTATTATACTTGACAGATAGAAAAAGAAAAGTAAAGAGAGTAAACGAACATAAAGAATTACTTTTTCAAAAGACGCGAGGTAAACAGATAGAGTAGATTTAATTTGTTATTAAGTAAAGTTTGTAAGTCAATTTTTTTTTTATTAATTTACGATTTTTACTCCTTCTTTGCGTGTAAGTTTATAATTGAAATACATTTTCATTGCCATAATAGGTATAATAGATACGAGTATTACAAAGCTTCTGCAGATTGAATGCAATACGGGTATCGATTTCCTTCCGTTCAACAGCCAATAATAATAGCTGTAGGTTTTACGAAAACAAACTGTCATGGTTCTTAATGGATTTTGTTCATTTATTTTTATCGTTTTCAGAAAATGTAATCTATCAATTATATGTACAATCGATTTTATTTGTTGGCTATGATATCTGATATGAAAACAATTATTATACTTTCAGTTATACACCAAATGCGCCAAGACACTGTAAAAGTGTAAAGCATGTTTGGTTAGTTTGTATTAAAATAATTAACTCAAAACTAATCATCTCTAATTTATATTTTCTCTAATACTATTTTCAAGAATTTTTCAACAACTAGGTTAACATCAATTTTTAGCACTTCGTAGAGTGAGAATAAAAAATCACTTTAAGACAAAATCATAAAACCCATATTAGAAGGAGTTATTGAAATTTAAAATATGTGATATATGATATTTGTAGGTACTTTCATTTTATAATTATTATAGTTGTACCTACTTACCGTCTGTTCATTGTTGTATAATATGAACATTTTTATTGTCTAGTGCAGTGGTTTTCAATCTTTTTAGGACTACGACCCAAATTTTCCTCTGAAAACTATCACGACCCACATGACTTCACGTTTACAGGAATTAGTTCTAAAAAATCAAAGTTTGTTTATTACTTTTATTACTTTTTACTTTATACTATGTAATTTATAGGTTTCTAATGAATATAATTTTACAAATGTATTTTTAATATTGAGGAGTATGACGTAAAGTGTGTGCTTGTTTCCAGCTGTGGCTGATAACAGCACTTTATAATTTATATAGCTTATGTTTACACTGTATAAAACATGACAAATATTTTAAAATCTATAATATAATTAAAAAAGTTCTCAAGACCTACTAAAATTGACTTGTGGCCCATAGTTTGAGGAATGACTGGTCTAGTGTCTTATTTGTCATGACATTTTAATGCTTAAACACCTTTATACACTTTAGATAATGTTATTCTACCTAATAAATAAATATAAAATCATATTTAGATACTTAATAATATTATCACATGACTTAATATATTGAAAACGTTTTAGTACAATTACGTTTATTTACTTATTATTAGTGTGATCACTCCGACGAAATTTATTTAACATAATAACATAATATGAATCTATATACTTATTTGACATCGTGTTTACCGTTTGTATAGGTTGGCGGCGGAGAAGGAAGTCGCTGCGGCCGCGGGACGTGACTGCATCGGGTCGGCGGGAACATCCGCCGGCATGGGGAGGCCGCGGTCCCACCACCATCACCACCATCATCACCATCAGCAGGCGGACGCGCCCCCTGGGCCGTCGTCCTTGTTCCTGTTCAGCACCGACAACCCCGTCCGCCGGTACACCAGGTTCATCATCGAATGGCCATATCCTTTTTAAACACAAGATTATTCGTTAAAATAACTAAATATCTGAATACTTTGTGTTGCCCACACTCGGTCTGGTTGACCAATACTATAAATTCTATCGTGTACTCTCTATTAAAAAAAAAGTGGTGTTCGAAATCATTATACCTACAGTATCAAATTTACAAGGTTGTCAAAACTATAAAAAATTAAATTTTAATTAAAAACAAATCAAAATAAAGTTATATTTATTGAACAAAAGTGCTCTTAATCCTTAACTTTCATATGATATGAAATAAAGAATAGACTTGAGTAAAAATGTTTTAGCTCTTACAGTATTTTTGAATTCGATACGCCACCATTTAGAATTATTATACACATTTTTAATAGCGTACATTAAATATTTTAAGTTGATATAACTATAGTCCATAATCCTATGGGTACACCATCAGTCTTGGGTGTGGCTTAGCATATGACCATTGAATATTTACATACGTCATCGTTCGTTCTGTTCTATATCGACTAGTGTATGTGTAATATTTAATCATATTACATTATACATGGATGGTATACTAAACATTTTAGTAATATACTTTAGTTTTAGTTCCTCATTTTGTGTATACGATTTTATTTTAACACTTTTTTAAAACCTTGTTTTTAATTATATGAGTAACATGACCAATGTTAAGTCAAGATCCAAGTAACAAAAAATATATTAAATTTTCAGAGTATATTATTTTCTCCTGCTTCGTGTTTCTATGAGTAATATGACATTATTAGTGTTTTTTTTCTTAATTCAATTATTTCGCACTCCGTTCGAATATGCGGTGCTGTTAACCATCATAGCCAACTGCGTGGTGTTGGCTCTGGAGGAACATCTGCCCAGGGGAGACAAGACTGTACTTGCTAAGACTTTGGTAAATCACCCTAGTGTCATCGCATATGTTTTATACCTTTTAAAATGATTTCTGGTTATGTTTTTTTCTGTTTTACTAAAATAAAGATTGTTTGATATAATAATTTTAGGAGGCAACCGAACTCGTTTTCCTAGCAATTTTTTGCGTCGAAGCGACTCTCAAAATATTAGCTTTAGGTTTTTTACTGCACAGCGGCTCATATCTTCGTAATATATGGAACATTATGGACTTTTTTGTAGTTGTAACAGGGTGAGTACACTGATTTATTATGAACATATTTCCATTTCTTTAATATATAAATGAAAAAATACTTAAAAAATAGACACGAAATCTAAGAAAAAAAAAATTAGAACAAAACGTATATGTTAAGCAAAACAATTTTGAATCGGCTAGGGATACATTGGACTCAGGGGTTTACCGATTTCTAGGTCAATGACTGAATTCATGGAGTCCAACATGCTGGACATGAGGATGTTGAGGTCCTTTCGGGTGCTCAGGCCTTTGAAACTGGTTTCGAGAATCCCAAGTAAGGCACTCGAAATGTCTCAGGACCACAGGAAAGCATTTTTGACACAATAAAAATCCTCGAATGTTCTATTATTTTTCAGTAAAACCATTTGTTTAACCCGTTTTTGTAGGCGTATTGCATTTGGTATAGACATATTCCGAATATCGGATTAGACCGTAACCGTTGGTTTGCGAACTTTTATACATATATATATACATATATTATATATATTTACATATATACATAATATATATTATTCTTTTGGACTTTTGCTGGATGATAGAAATTCCCGTGTAGAACTACCGTTGATACAGTTGATCGATTTGTAGTTGGATTATATATTATTATTCGGCTTGATTCGAACAGATTTATAACAGTATTCATACATCATTTAGATCCGATTAGGTATATTAGCAAACTAGATAGAAATAACAACGGGTCTATATTATTTATATATATATATATATTTTGTATAAAGCTGTTGATCGATTATATTTTGTTTTTTTTTTATGAATAATACATATTAATATTATATGATTAATAATATACCTCGAAATATAAAATAATTTTCTTTTAGAAATCTGCACGTCATCGTTGACTTGAGCGAGTCAACCGTAGATAATAATTTATATATTATAATAAATATTAATATCGTAGATTATTTTTTTTAAATCGTATATTTAATTTTTATGTTTTAATATTATTGTATTTTCAATATTGCTATAAGAGCATAATATTAATACATATATATTTGGAATATAGTGGACGATAATGTTGGCGAATGTAGAATTATTGGTCTAATATAGTGGCAGTTTATAATATTTTGTTTATCGGTCATCAGGAAACGCCGCGAGTATATAAAAAAAAAATTCAAACGGGAACGCAATATGTCATTACCATATTATTATATATTATATTCTATGCGTGTGTCGTCGTTAAAACCGTTGTCATCACAACCTCAGCCCTATCCTAGTATTTTTGACAATATTCTCGGCAGCAAACTTAAAATGGTTAACATGGAATAATAATTAATGCGTAATACATAAATATTATATATATATATAAACCGACATTATTTTTGCTATATTTGAACGTATCTTAAATAATCTTGTATTTCGATCCGTAGATTCCGGTTTGTTTTATTTATTTATTATTATTATTATTACCTATATATTATTACATATTATATATATATAGATATTATATATATATATTATATTATACTATCATATTATTATTATTATTATTATTATTATTATTATTACAATTTTTTTATTATTATTATTTTGTATTCGGGACCATCGCGCACGACCATATCGAACAGATATTATATATTATTATTATTATTATTGATATTATTATTATTATTATTATTATTATTATTATTATTACATAGACACGTCCAGATACATTATTTATTAACTATATACATATAGACGCATAGAACTAGATGAATAGATCGGATTGCGTGTTTATTTTGGGGTAGGTAGCGCACTGAGTAGTGATTAGAAGTGTTGTTGCCACAGATGTATAACACAAATACCGTCAGCGGCAAACATGGATCTGCGGACGCTGCGAGCGATCCGGGTATTGAGGCCGCTCAAATTGGTCTCCGGAATTCCAAGTGAGTACACCACAAATACACGCACACGACGAAAAACGACATATATATAAATATATGTAGCGAGGTTTGACCAAAACCTCGCAAACCCCCTTTTCCCTAACCCCACGGAGTCAGTCAGATGGTCAACAGAGAAAATAACGATAATAAAAAAAAATCGAAAATAAAATATGGCCGTGAAACGGTAACGTCCAATAATAATGGTCGCGTCGATGCATCGCGCGTATACCTAAATATCAATTATAGAACTATATAAATTTATTGTACAGCGTGTGGTATTGATTTTTTCTAACTTGAGAGTTAAACAGTCGATTTCATTGATCAATCGTTTTACTCTTTTCATCCTTCGCTTTAATTGGTTTACATAATATTATCATTATTAGGTTCGATAAATTTGATTTATAAATCGAAAAATCACTATGATGATAATAAATTATTAAAAGTGGTAAAATTGGCTTTACTGTTGTTATGTGTTAGAAAAAATTACACCGTACGTCATACAATATATTATACTATATAGCTTACATATTACAATACGTACTCGCGAGTAATTGTCGCCGACCTTATTATTGGGGAAATTTTATTATATTATCATACTAGTTTATTAGAAGCATTCGACCGTCTTGTCAACAAGACGTAAACCCCTTGTATGTTTTTTTCTCCCCGTATAGGTCTGCAAGTTGTGCTGAAGTCCATCATCAAAGCAATGGCACCGCTACTCCAGATTGGCTTATTGGTGTTATTTGCTATCATCATATTTGCAATCATTGGACTGGAGTTTTACTCCGGAGCGTTGCACAAGACTTGCTACAAGTGCGTAATCGGTTCGAATAACATGACCGGGGCTCGGAACTTGTAAATTTTTATTTACATTTTTTAATTTTATTTCAATTTTTTTTGTTTTTTTTATTTGTTTTATTTGAAGATTAGTACCTAGGCATTGAGTTTATTTTTATATTTTATGCTCTTTAAATATAATCCATCAATTTCTTACGTAATCAAACACTATTCATTTCAAGTACAATTTGTTTTTATCCTTGATACCGGAAAACGAATTGTTTACAATGTAAGAAGCTGTATATTTTAAAAATGTCGACAAACATTTAGTATATAATGTAAAATCATAGCCATAAGTATGTTTATTACAGTTTTTCATATTTATAATGTCTATCAGTATATGAATTATTACATTATCAAATTATTAAATTATCTAATTATTTGCATTATTAGTTTTTTGTTCACTTTAATATATTATTTAATAAATTTCATACTTTTATTGAATAATGTTTAATTATTACTATAATATACTGAAACAAAATGCTACATTTTCCGAGCCACGGTTATACAAAATAATAAACGCACAATTTATATATGTATTAATAGAGTGATCTGGTCTATAGAATTAGTACAACACTGTATTATAGGTATGTCCAAAAATTTTCGTATCACTCTTAGTACCTTCGTGGATAGATCAATATATTTAAATACGATTATCTTTTACATATAGGTAGTTATAAAAATTCTGATTAAATGGCATAATATTTGATTTTTTCTATAAAAAATTCAAGAATAATCAAAACATTTTTTATGAAATCAAGTTTTTAAATTTTCAGGATAACTATTTTTTTGATAATATTTTTTATGAAACATTAAAAAAAATATATTTATTAAAATTGAATAAAATCGAACAAGTTAGAGCAAATTGTATATTAAAAATAATACTAATTTTTCACGTTTCAATAAAAAGTATCTTTCAACCTGAAGATAAAGTCATAAAGTAAATAAGCAATACATTTTTAATTCGAATAGAAATAACAATAACTGTGTCATATCGTATAGTATATATCGAATAGTGAAATTGGTTAGCTATTTTTAAGTATTTTAATTATCGTGAAGTGAACCTAAAGGAGACGTAATCTTACAGTTATAAATGGGAATTATAACAATATCCACGCATATAGAAATTTTGTAAATTATAATTAAAATTATTCACTTCTGTAGTTGTATTTTTTCTTTATAGCTATTAGTTTCGTACTTATAGTATGTAAGTTGTCTTAGCTATAAATTTTTTGTTTCGTACTGATTTCGTTAAACAATAAAAAAACTCATATTTTCTCAATACATAAGTACATCGACATTCGACGTAGGTAGTGAAATGTTGCTTCTATATAAAAACAATTTTTTTGATAAATGTTGATAAATGTCCATACTTATTACTGTAAAAAAAACGTGTTTGAATATATTGATAAACCACGAAGATTGTATAAAAGTAGTAGATACGGAACTTTCGGGGTGTTTTGTTCGAGTGATTTGAATTACACAGTTTCTAATATTAAGGAAATCAGGGATTATCTGTTTTTGTCTAATATATACACAACATAGGTTTATATACGTTTTATATTTCCAACGTACCGTTTTTTATCAAGAAGTGACAAGAATAACAGATAACAGATTTAAAATTTTTCGTTAACTTTACTTGAAATTAAAAAGCTAGCATATTTCAATTATAATAAAATTAAAAAAAATATATATATGGGAAAGTCAGTATCAAGTAGACTTAATGAAAAATTCAAATCTGTTATTAGAATTCTTTTCGCTTCATTTTATTAATAAGACGTTTGAAATAGAACACGTTTATAACCCTAAGTAGCGCATTTGTTAAATAAAACAGAAAATTGCCTCTTCCAATCACTTTAATCACAGATTTTTACTTAAACCTTTATAATATACAAATAAAGACTTAACATAGTCTTAAATTATTATAATGTAAGAACAATTTTATTTTTTAAGTAAAAACTGTATTTAGAAACTGTGATATTCTATCAACTTGATACACTGACCGTAGGAGATGTATGAAAATGTTTTTTTTGTTTATTAAATTACACTACTAATTACATTGCAACATTATAATTCAATTACAATCAAATTATTTTATATTTTAATTTTAAAAGTTACACGACTTTTCGTTACAATTAATTTTTTTTTTTTTTATTATCTCTCAATTGTAATTGTTATATGATATTACCTAAGTGATGACAATCATCATTCATCATGATTGATGATTATATTTTTGTAATTTATAAAAATAAAATAAAAAAATAAACATAATAAATACGATTAGTTCTAATATTTATTTGAAAAAAAGTAACGAGTAACTTGAACATTTTACTTTAGGAAGTTAACTTAAAATACTTATGCATTATAATTTTTAATAAAGGGATATCAAATTATAAAAACTTTAAAATGTAATTTCGTAGTTGTAAGACTTGTAACTTAAATATGCTCCTATAACTGTACTTACTTTACTATAATACGTATTATTTCTAGACCAGATTGTTTCAATGTGTCTGACTAACATATGAAGTTCAATAATTTACTTAAATTGATTTAAATTAAATCACAACAATTTAAAAACAAATTGTGTTTTAATTTAAATTAATAAAACACCCAGAAAAATACCTATTGCATATATTTAAAAAAAAAGCTATTAAAATAAAAATTAGCTTAAAGAAAATAGATTATAATGGCGTTTCTATTATTTTGAATCATTTAAATATATTATTGTATAAGCCAGTTAAAATTAGTGGCTAAATCAGTATTTAGTGGTTCTGAAATAAATATATCTTAGCACTTAGCGTTGATAATTTGTAACAGTTTATTGTGAAAATAACAAATTTTTTACTATAAAATAATTAAAGTCTAATTTGGAATAATTTTTACCAGTCTATATTATTTTATTTTTTATTTTTTTAATAATACTTGTAACAGAAATTTACATCGTAATATCATTCTCATCCAACCTCTTTTTCAACTCAGAAATGACATTAAATTGACGTTCTTTAGCCTAAAATGGTATTTACCCTCATTCACTATCAAATTGATTTGTTTAATACCCTTAAATAGGTACGTATGTTTTTATCGTTTTTCTAAAAAAAAAGACTTATTACATTTTCATTTTAACCGGGTTACATTGCCTTTCTAAGTACTAACAGTTGTACTAATATGTATCTATATGACATTAAAATAAATCCCAATTAATTTAGTACAGCCCACTATTTATTATCAGTTTTTTTTTCAAGGTTAAATGTTTGTTGAAGTTAATATTGAACTTTGTTTGATAGTAGTCAAACACGAAATATAAGCTCGATTTATATGTATATAGGATTTCATCGATCATAAATAACTATTTTTCTTACTTATATATTTTTTTTATTTTTAAGTATGCGTTTTAATAGTTTTTTCCATGTAATTTTATAAATGATTACATAAATTTATTTTTTTTTTGTTTGTAGTTTTATATTAAAATAATGATAATATTCTAAAATAAAATAAGTTTAACTAAAATTGATAATATTGGATATTTTATGGAATTATCAATTGCTGAAAAAAAATTTTGAATTATTTTACACAAACAAATCTAAAAATAAATTAATGTATGACATATAATAATATTATATTAATATATATTAGTAAATAATTATATATTGCTATGTATTTGAACGTTAATTATTGTATAAGAAAAACATTAATGCGTATACTGACTAATGTGTGCGAGTATCGTATTGTTATTATTACCACACGACATACATCGTGTGGTCAACTCGTTCACAATGTATGTATCAATGTAATATCCTGATACGTATGTAGCGCCGAATCATTTTCAACATAGTATTATAATGCGTTTGAGTTGATGCGTTAGGTTGGATAATCTGATTGCAATGCAAATCGAGGGACAGAGGCCGGCGCCTTGCAACTCGGACTCGGACTCAAACGAGAGCACGAAGCCGTACAACGCGTACTTCTGTGATAACACGACATCCACGTGCATAGAAAACTGGGAAGGTCCTAACTACGGGATCACGTCGTTCGATAACATCGGACTCGCCATGCTCACCGTTTTCCAATGCATCACCATGGAAGGGTGGACTACCATTCTGTACTGGGTTAGTCGAACAACTTATAGTTATAAAAATAATAAAAAAATAAAAATGGAAAATAATATCAACTCAACCACATATAATAATACCTTTAAATTATAATATTACTCGTACGATGGAAATTCATTTTTGAATCACGGGGACAGTATTTCTGATATCATAATATACTAATATAGGTAGAGTTTTGTTGTTTTGCTATTGAATCTATCTATTTTCAACGTTTCTTACGGTGTATTTGTCATATTTGTTTTGTTATTCATATTCGATTTCAAAATAACTTTCCTGTAAATATTAGATATACAATACAAATAATATCTGAAACACTTTTATAACTCATTAGAAAATTAAAAAAAAAAAATGTTTTAGCAATGTAATATTGAAAAATGATTGTATGTTATTAAATGTATAAGTATATTATATGTAGTACAATAGAAATAACATAGGTGTTTTCTTGGGCTATACTATAATATTAAAGTAATTGAATTGTGGTTGTATAAAGAAACTTTAAAATAGGTATCTGTATTACTGAAAATTAATAATAATTTGTATAGCGTTTAATTCTTACAACATTATATGCAATGAGAAAATATACAACACATATAACAAATTAACAATATATATTTACAATAATTTTGGATTACCGATATTAATGATTGTCGTTTCAGATGAACGATGCGTACGGTGTGCTGTTCAATTGGATATATTTTGTACCACTTATTATTCTAGGTTCATTTTTTATGCTCAATTTAGTTCTTGGTGTGCTTAGCGGGTAAGTTTCATTTCTGTCTTTGTATATTTTTTGTTGACTTAATAACCGTTGAAACATAATAAAATGTTATGGGAAAAATCAAACAGACGAATATAAATATAAACGATTAGTCGGTACCTACATTGTATTCGATAAGTTTTTTATACGATTTTGTACGCTTTACAGAGAGTTCTCGAACGAGAGAACCCGCGTAGAGCGAAAGGCTAAATATTACAAGATGCGCACGAAAAAAAAATATATCGATATGTTTAATACTTACATTAACTGGATTACGACCGCAGGTATTATATTAATACCGTGTTCTAAACGCGCGTAATTATCTTGTGAAGAGTAAACAGTACTATACGTATTTAACCTCTTTGAACTATATTGTATTTTGAGTTCCAAGTATAATATTATTGTGTGGATTTTGTATATAATTGTTTTTTTTTAAACATATCCTATTCCAATTTTACTATTAATAATAACTGTCACGGTTTAAATTCGCGTTGCAGTACCTACAAAAATCCCGTGCACATGCGTTTTATAAAATAATATCTCGTATATATAGCGTCCAACAATCCTGCGTACGTTTGATTTGATTTTGATATTTTTGTTTAAACCAAAATTATATAATATAATAGTGTAGGCTGCAGTATTAAATAGTAGTTTATGTAATATCAATCCTTGTGTCCTGGCTTTGTAGAGAATTCGCTAAAGAAAGAGAAAAAGTCGAAAACCGTCAAACGTTTTTGAAGCTACGGCGACAGCAACAGCTGGAACGTGAGCTCAACGGTTATGTAGACTGGATATGCAAAGCCGGTAAGTATCGCCTTAATTTCGAAATTGTTGAACCCCCGTAGATTTCGTAATGTATACATTATTTAAACGGTACTTAACGAAGTAACGTTTTTGCAAATCAATTAACACATTGGTTTTAAATTGTTTTTTTTTTCGATTTTGTAGAAGAGGTCATACTAGCCGAAGAACGGACAACAGATGAAGAGAGAAGACATATAATCGAAGGTAAAACACGTTCGCCACGTTGATGGTATTTTTCAATGTTATTCGTTTTTCTGTTGAATATTATAATGCTGGGATTTTATGATTTATTGTAGCGAGAAGAAGAGCTGACATAAAAAGAAAAAAACTGAAAACCTTGGGTAAAAGCAAAAGCACCGAATCCGAGGAAGAGTGTGAGGAAGAAGAAGCCGATGAAGGTAAATATAATTATTCTCTATACGTGGAAATTGCATATGGCATGGATTCCGCGGATGATAAAACCCGCGTTTCTATTGTGATATGCCATTGGTGGCTAAACGTCCCCTGTTTCTATTATATTATATTGCATTATAGTGTATACTTAAAACCTATTAAAACTTTATCAAAATATTCAATGTTATGTTTCAGTGCTTGGTAAAGGCAAAAAAGGTACAGTTTTTTTTTGTTTCACGTAAGAGGCGTATATTAAGCGTGAGTTTTGCCTAGAACGTTTTGATTGAGATGAGGGTGTTATTTAGAAACGCCCAGGATTTTATATACTGCAGAAGAAACTGACTTTTGCATGTTGGAGGCGTGTGTGTTTGTGTGCGTGTGTGCGTACAAGAGTGGGCAGTTAATAATAATTTTTAGATATAGTAGTCATAGACAATATAATTAAAACAAACAACTTGTGTAAATAATACGAATTTTTGTAGACAAAAAATACACTTTGTTTAAAACATAAATGTATATTATAATTTATAACAGTTATTAAACAGTGTTGCTGATTTCACAGTGGCGGTTATATGAACGTTTGCATATGTGTTCAGGATATCCGATGATTGTTATGAAGTTATTTTTACCGATAAATTATAACAAACGAGTGAATAACGAACAAAATATTTGTTTAAGCTACTGGTGTAGTTGTGTGTAATATCATAGAAAAAGTTATTGTTTTTTATTTTTTATACTATTTGCTTTTAGTTGTAATAATGTAAGTCTCAACGATTTTATTCATTAACAATAATAACAATGTTATTATTTTTAATATATAATCATGATAGACATAATGATTAAAGTATTTACTTAAACTAAATGCTTACATACATATAACCGCTGCCGGTTAGCCATTGGTGTTTTATTATAACGAGTTTATCGGTAGATAAAATAGTATACATAGCTCAGTAGCGTTTTAATATTATTTTTGAAAGAAATCTTATTAATCCACAGGTTTCCCACGCACACCAACGTTCAAAGACCGAATGCGAAAAAAAGGCGTTTGTGCTTCTATGTGGAGAGCAGAAAAACGGTTTAGGTTTTGGATCAGACGCATGGTAAAAGCGCAATGGTTCTATTGGTTCGTCATCGTATTAGTGTTTTTTAATACAGTTTTCGTGGCCATCGAACATCACAAACAACCAGAATACATAACGAATTTTGTTTGTAAGACTTTGTATTGATTTAATATTTTTTCCTTCGTGTTATCGTAATAAACTACCGCGGTTTTTTTTAAAAATGTTGCTTTTCGTAATCTGTATCGTATATTAATTAACTATTACGATTTTTAAAATGACAGTTTATTC
Source organism: Aphis gossypii (assembly GCF_020184175.1). Lineage (NCBI taxonomy): Eukaryota > Metazoa > Arthropoda > Insecta > Hemiptera > Aphididae > Aphis > Aphis gossypii. The sequence goes on from NC_065531.1 coordinate 82,143,727, forward strand.
TGAGTACGTATTCCTCATGCTCTTCATGGCTGAAATGTTCATCAAAATGTACGCGCTTGGCATACGGATATACTTTGATTCCGCATTCAACCGTTTTGATTGTGTCGTAATCATGGGCTCCATATTCGAAGTCGTTTGGTCAGCCGTCAAAGGTGGCTCCTTCGGTCTATCTGTGTTAAGAGCACTTCGGTTGTTACGAATATTTAAAGTAACAAAGTAAATATTACGTTTTTATATTTAATTATTATTCTATATAGTTATCTATACATCACTATTAAGATTATGTCATGTACACCACATCCTCTAAATGCCTTGTCGTTTCGTGTTAGATATTGGTCTTCGTTGAGGAACCTCGTGATATCTTTACTCAACTCCATGAGATCAATCATATCGTTGCTTTTCTTACTGTTTTTGTTCATACTGATATTCGCACTGCTCGGTATGCAGTTGTTCGGTGGACAGTTTAATTTTGAAGAAGGAACGCCCCCAACAAACTTTAACACATTTCCAATAGCTCTGCTAACCGTGTTTCAGGTTAGTAAATCGTATAAAAACTACATTATAACGCTGTTATAATCAATATTATTAATATCACTCTTAGATTCTAACCGGTGAAGATTGGAACGAAGTCATGTACCAAGGTATTAGAAGTCAAGCTCAAACGCAAGGTGGAGGGATGATATATGCTCTATACTTCATAATTTTAGTATTGTTTGGTAACTATACACTGTTGAATGTGTTTTTGGCTATTGCCGTTGACAATTTAGCAAATGCACAAGAACTAACAGCTGCCGAGGAAGAACAAGAAGAAGAGGACAAAGAGGTAAGTGCTATAAGTGAGTGGTAAGGAAATATATAAGAAAATATTACCCATGCTGGTATCTTATATAGAAACAACAACAAGAGCTCGAGAAAGAAATGGAAGCATTACAAATGAGTACTGACCCGTCCAAGATGGAAATGATACCAACATCGCCATCACAAAATTCCAGGTAAAACATTTGATAACCATGTTCATGAGTGTTTTTGACATTAATTTATGAAATAATTCGAAGTGTTTCACTTATCAGACACCACCGAAAACACCATTCGGATGAGCCTGACAGCAAAGTAGAGGAAGAAGAAGAAGAAGACGAAGGTCCAAAACCTATGTTACCGTATTCGTCAATGTTTTTATTATCACCTACCAACGGGTAACTTAATAGGCTGTTTTATTTATTTTTTTTTTACAATTACGTGCGTATTTTTAATACGGATATTGTTTTTAATGTTTATAGTATTAGAAGAGCTGCCCATTGGATCGTTAATTTAAGATATTTCGATTTTTTCATTATGCTGATTATCATATTGAGCAGCGTGGCGTTAGCCGCTGAAGATCCGATTAACGATGATTCGGATTGGAATAATTATTTGGACGTAGTCGACAACGTTTTCACAGTGATTTTTGCCATAGAAATGATACTGAAGGTAAGATACACATAGAAAACGCAAATCCGCTTCTCTACAAGAAAAAGACAAAAACTTATCGTGTATATTTTTGCAGATTATCGATTTGGGGGTGATTTTACATCCCGGTTCGTATCTCAGAGAGTTTTGGAATATAATGGACGCGGTAGTGGTCATCTGCGCATTTGCGTCATTCATATTTCAAAAGGGGTAATGCAAAAAAACAATTAATCTAATGGCTAAGAATTCAAATTTAACTTGGTCCAACTTTTCTGAATACTGTTTTTTATAGATTCCATAAGATTTTCAGATCAATTTAGTCAATCAACCAAATATTATTTATAGTCTAAAACCATTAACATAATAAATATATAACAAATTCTAAACTATTATTTATTATCAAAAATGATACATTCCATCATGCTCGAGAAACAAAATTGTTTGTGATCTAATAATAATACTAAAAATACTTTCAAATATGTAATATTATTACATTGATATTTAAAAACAAAACATGAATGATATTTTAAATGTACTATAAAGTAACTAAAATGGATTAATCTGAAATGGTTATATTATATGTTTAATAAACTTTTAATCAAATCCAGTACCTATAGTTAACGAAGACTAAGTCGAACTTAAATGATAAAATTTTTAAAAAAACTATTTTTTTTTCTAAAAAATTATCAATCTACGATTTATAGAATCTTAACTATCGAACTATATATTGTACCAACATATAACTACGAAACAGTTTCATGACCCTTTTTTGTATTGTTGTAACCTTGAGCGCGCGCATTTTCATTACAGTGGTGGTTCTGTCGGCACTAACCTATCGACCATCAAATCACTCCGTGTGCTGCGAGTATTGCGACCACTGAAGACCATCAAGCGCGTACCCAAGCTCAAAGCGGTGTTCGACTGTGTGGTGAATTCGCTGAAGAACGTAATCAACATACTGATTGTGTACATACTATTTCATTTCATCTTTGCCGTCATTGCTGTTCAGCTGTTTCATGGAAAATTCTTCTATTGTAATGACAGCAGCAAGTCCGTTAACGACACATGCCAGTGAGTATGATGCATATATTTACATTGCATCCAATCACAGATTTATAAAACAAACGAAATACTACACAGCCCTTTTTACAATTTAAAATATTAAAGCCGAAAAAATAACCAACATTTTTCATCTGAAAACCTAATGTAATTACAAAATCTCACGATAATAGCCAATAAGCTGAAAAATCTATTTTTTTTATGTATTCTTTATGACTACCTATAGATGATTATTTATTTTAATGAAAGATTATGTCTATTTCTGCATGTAAGCAATTACAATTAAGTAAGTCTATCACGCTCGTTGTTCTAAAATTTGGTACATAAGTAACTCTATAGAAAATGTGCACTTCAATGCCAAAATTTTAAATTTTGCATTTTAAAGAAGGCCTCACGCTTCGATTATTGATTCACAAAAAACGATTATATTTTTTTCCCATTGCTAAGAAAATAAGTGAAGATAATCGTATAAAAAAAAATTTGTTTTAATCATTTTTAAACTTGTATTTTATATTTGATCAAATCTACAGTACACAAATGAATGCATTACAAATATGTTTGATTTACATTTAATAGAGTTTTAAACAGGATAAAATCACTTTCATCATATAATATTTCTTAGGCAAGCGATGCAGGATCAGATATAAAATAAATCTATATCTACTATTTAAAAACAAAGGCGTAAAATGGAAGATCGTTGCGTAAATCCACCGTTACTAACCTATTTTCATAATAATTTTCGCCATTGTTGTCAATAGATTTATTTAAATTAGCTACTTTTTACTTTTTGACACATAAATATCAAATAAAGTTCACTCACAAAAAACTATTGCATTTTTTTTTTTTTAATTTATATAATAGTACCATTGATTACAGAAAATAAAATAGTTGTTATGATTAGATTTAATAAATTGTGATCCTATATTTTATATTTGAACAAAATAACCCAAATACCTATGTTAAAAATCTGTGTAGCTTACATATTATAACATTGTTTGAAACAGACCACTCCACTGGCATTAATTAATTGTTTACGAGAAACAATGTACAGATTAAACTAGTATAACATGACGTATATTGTACAAGTATATTATGTACACTTACTTTTTTGTAAAAAATAGACGAAATTGCATTATTCAAAAATAATATCTTAATATGGGTACTCATGCTTTTGTAAGTAATTTAACAGTAATACTTTTTTTATTAATTCTTTATATGATAGAAAACGATGATTTTATTGGTTCCAAGTTTACCTTCTAAATTTATTGATGACTTTTTATGCGTTCGATTTTTTGGGGATGGGAGATTGTGTTATTACTTTAGTCGTCTGTAATTTTCAGGGGTTATTATTTCAAATACGAAGCTGGTGATACGGAAGACGTCAATTCGCAAAAGTTCATACCAAGCTCGGAGAGGAGAAAATGGGAGCTACAGGACTTCTACTACGACAACGTGGCCGTGGCTATGTTGACGCTGTTCGCAGTCCAAACGGGCGAAGGATGGCCTCAGTGCGTGCATATTCGATTTTGATGCGTATTATAAACTGAGCAAAAACTTTTGAGCATTTTCATGATTAAGCTATTAAAATATTTTATAGTTATAATTTAACTATTGTACAATACAATGATAAAAGAAAAACTATATTTAAACAATTTAATTATTCATGACCGCCCATAGAAGACCCTTATTTCCAGAAAAAAAAATGAATTTAGTAAAATTTAAATTTAAGATTTTATAGTTAATATTATTGTTTGATTGATTCATCCTTGGGAATAAATATCAAAAATTTATCAATGGGATGTTATGAAATAGTAAATTATAAACTCTACACCGTTTACGTATAAGCCATAAGCTTCGAAGTTCAAAACAATACAAGATATAAAAGAATATGTACAATGTACATTGTTATCGAAAATCAGTTCTTGCTCTAGTTATAAATAATACACATCCTTGTTCTCATATTTTATTATAGAAACAAATAGTAAGACTGACTGATGGGAATTATTTTTGTTTCCAACAGAGTGTTGCAAAATTCGATAGCGGCCACGGAGGAGGACCACGGACCCATACCGAATTACCACATCGAGAGGTCGTTGTTCTACATAATTTATTTTATCGTGTTTCCTTTCTTCTTTGTCAACATATTCGTCGCTTTGATCATTATAACGTTTCAAGAACAAGGAGAAGCCGAACTACAAGACGGTGAAATTGATAAAAACCAGGTAGGAAGTATCCTATAATAGTACCTATCTACTATTACTATAATGATAAACATCAAGATTAACTTTATGGTAACTTTCGGAAATATTTTAAATTGTTCATAAAGGACTTAATTATGTCGTTTTATTCTAACATCTTTTTACTAATTTAACTAAAAATGGTTTAAAAGTATAAAATATTTAAGTAAGATTATAAGCCACCTTTACACCTGTAGGTAATCAATGTTTAAGATTACCGTCCCGGCGAATAAAAGTATGTAATAAATATTAAATTATTTGATTTGTTTTGAAAAAGCAAATAATCATACTTTATGTATAAAGTAATAGTTGAAAATTGTTCAGATATATCTATTCAATAATTTACTTTTGAACAAAACAAAAATACACAACAGTATAATAAGATTACATTTTAAACTATAAAATATTATACATCCCGTTAATTAATTTAATAATTTAATTTAAAATTTATTAAACAAAGATTATTTATAAGTATTTATATTTATGTGTTAATGCTATTTTACTATTGTTGGCAACGAATTCATGTATCACAATATATCGTGTTATTTAACAATTAGATCAAATTTCAAACGTCTTTTTACGCTACTAACAGATCCATGCGATATTCATAAAATGCATAATATTTGCAGTTTAAAATTTCCAAATTGTCTTTGTTATCTTAATATTTAAAATATGATAAATTTTAAAAATAAACACCTTGAAATTTTTTAAAAATATGGATTTATTCCGAATATAAAAACCAATCAATTCGGAAACTGTTTAAAACGATATTATTTATTATTTATAACTCCTATTATCTGCTATCTAATCACCACGTTAATTCCTAATTGACTGATCATAACTGTTTCAGAAATCATGTATTGATTTTACCATTCAAGCGAGGCCGCTGGAGAGGTACATGCCAAAAGATAGGAACAGTATGAAATATAAGATATGGCGCCTGGTAGTTTCGACGCCATTTGAATACTTCATCATGATACTGATCGTCTTGAACACGCTGTTACTAATGATGAAGGTAAGTCTCGTCGACGTCATCGTTGTTTCGTCATTAAATCATGTATAATATAAATATATTGGACAAATATCGTTATTGTAATAATATTTTCGTATTGTCGGATGTTTGCTGAACTTGTTTATTACTATTATTATTATTATTAATTCAAATGAGAGTACATTTACGCGCTAAACACCATAGATTTACTTTTACACCGTATATATTTGAAAATTATTGACGAAAACAATTTGAAACTACGAATGAAGTGTAGATCATATCGTTACAACAATATCATAGTATTTACTATATGTTTTGTTCACGAACTTATTGCAAAGATAAGAGTTTAGTTTATGGGATTTTGGGATAATTAATCTACATATTTTATTGCATGTATAGTTTGCTTAAGCTGATCACTCCTATTTGCTGTGGATATCACACACATCATGGTTTTAATTTTTTTTTAAATTTATTTTATTTTCAGGTTGCTTATTTATCTTTTTCTCTATTATTCCGCATAACTTTTGCTTTAAACATCTAATAATTATAATAATAACAATAATAAATGAATTAATAAATATTTATTTTATTTAATCAAACGCATTGCTACCTTTTATATAAATTTATATTGTATTTTTTTTTCTCAATTAATTGATCACTATATTTTATTTAAATAAATAGTTTTGAGTAATTTCTATCAAATACAAATTATTTTACTGATTCCATGTGACAAAAAAAGGTTATAATAATGTATTAATATGTAATATTTGTGAAGTGTTTTTTTTTTTTTTAATATTTAGTTGGCTATCAGAACAATTAATGCTCTTCTTTCTTTCTATCTTTCTTTCTTTTATTATTATTTTTTTTTTCACTATAATGGTTGATCATTGTTCTTTTTATTCATTTTTATAGTTTTATCAACAAAAAAAATCCTACAAGACTGCTCTACATTACATGAACATGGTGTTTACTGGCATGTTTACCATTGAGTGCGTGCTCAAAATTTTGGCGTTTGGAGTCAGGGTAAGAGAACACGTGCCAAGTAGTAGTAACCATTCGATTAATATTATAGATATTGTTTAGAATTAAATAATAATTTATCAATATATATATATATATATTATATTATTTAACGTCATTTCACTTATATTTTAATATTTGTATGTTAAATACAAATGCAATATTTTTAAATCATTTTATGAATTTTGATTTGAAAAAATAATTATTGTTATGAACTACATCCGTCACGTGCTTTCCATTGAATTTGCTCCTTTGAATAAATAATCGTTTAATCGTACTTATTAATCTCACAGACCCTATATCCGTAAATAACCCTATACAATTAATGTAAAAAATGAATTATTTACCAAAATAATATATATAACACTACAATGTACATATTCATGATATTATACGACACGGACAAATTCTACAGCGTTTGTAAGGTAAGTGGTCTTATGGATTACACCAATAAAGTATGACGTGAGTTTTATAGACACATACTACCTGATACGATATTTAAGTGTTTGTTTTTTTTATACACGAACAAGCATGATTTGTTTTAGTGTATTCGTGTGCGTGTGTATTTGATACCTTTATGTCCGCTTGTGTCTTGTGTTTTGAATATTATTTCGCATGCCAAACTACTGTAATTGTTGATTTGTTTTTTCAATTAGTTTCTTATGCCGCCAAATGTAGGGTTAAATATTGTATTATTATTATTGTTGTGTATATCTCTACTTACTCATTCAAATAAGTTGCGCGCGTGGTCTTCGTTGTATATCTCACCGTTTTATTTCCAGTCTTAAGCTATGATTTGGATTCAAAATTTCTTCAAATGGAATAAAAATACGATAGTATATAATATTATTATTATCATAATATTAGGTACATTACACATATCCAACACACAGTTATAAAATAGTTCACATTATAATATTATTATAGTTAGATATATTATTATTATAGTTTGGATTCGTTATAGATTGGTATTTATTAATTTCGTCTGAATGTCTTAGACGTCCGATATAACATACATGATAATAATAAAAAAATAGTTTGATAACTAAACTATCGATTTTTTTCAGAATAAATGGTAAAAAAAAATATGTTATGTTACTTCCATTGTTTTTTTTGATTTTATCTCAAACTCAAAAATAAAAATCTGATGTTATTATATTATTATTATATAGATTGTACAAATTAGATTTGTTTTTTTTTACCAGTACCTAAGTTTTATTATTAGATACAATATTACTAACCGAAGTCATTAAATTAGTTGCCTGTGTAATTAAAACGTTGCTTTTATTTGGTTGTTTATTTCGTGGCTGCAGCACCATCGCGAATCGCATCTACTTTACGATGTTCTACTGAACCTCAATCATTTATTGACGCTGTTATTCCTGGTAGAATGTGTCTTAAAACTCATCGCATTTGGATGCAAGGTAACATTGTTCATGAATAATTATAATCTTATAATTTATAATAATAAAACTATTATCAACCTACTATTAAAAAAATAAAGTTCCTTATATTTCTATTTCTTTTTTTTATCCTTTTAAAGTGATTCTAATGGAAAGCATACGTGTACAATTTACGATAATACAATAATAATAATTATTACTATAGTTTAATAATAATACAAAATATATATATTGTATAAATACGAATATGTCTAACTTACAGACGTCGTTGGTTTAATGAAATTTTTTCAGAATTTTTTTAAAGATCCGTGGAATATTTTCGACTTTATCACGGTCATCGGAAGTATCGTGGACGCGCTGGTCATCGAATTTGGGGTAAGATTTTTAAACTATGAACATATTTATAAACATTTTAGAGGCAACATATTCTTATATATAATATTTATAAATTAATAATTTTATATTCATGTATTTTACTTTTACAATTAAGTTCTGGATGCAAGTGTGTTCGTCTATCGTTGCTCTGTTACTTTTAATAACATATTATTGTATAATTGGTTCGCTCATATAAATCGTCACTGAAGAGGCACAACCACCTATCTCACATTTTGATCGAATTATGTGTAACTCATAATGTACTATAATATATCAATTTCAGATAAATAAATTTTTTGTACTGCCGCAAGAATTACGAAAACTGAGACAGGTGGTATCACCATTTTATGAAGCGACGAAATATGATATTATATAGATTGTTATTGTTTTTAGCGACTACTCTTTATGTGCTACATAATTTTCTTCGACGTAAATATTTCTGTCCATCGCTGCACACGCTTTATATACCTATAGTCATAATATTAACCTTTTCTCCCGAAAATATATTTATAGTGAACCGACCGGTACGTTGTCGATTTGATGATCCCTTAATGTTACTTTATATTAAATTAACCTTCCACGACGTAACTTAGAGCTTTCAAGTATAGTATTGATGTATGCCTGTGAAATGCTTTTCGAAACATTTAATAGTTTTTATCGGAACTATGAAAAAAAAAAAAATCGAACATGCAGATTGCAGATACAATACAATTCTGTCATGATATCCGCAAAACCCAATATGTAAGATAATTAAGTACCTACAAATTGAGATTTTTTTTACATCATATTTTTATCAAACATAATAAATTATAATTGATCCATTGATCCAGAATAATATTATTAAAAACAAAATGAAAAAAGAACAAAATTCGAGAATACAAATTCACATATAATCGTATCCATAATACAAATAGATATCGAATAAGGTCAATGTTTATCGAAAATTCGTGCAAAAAATAAAATAATGAAAAATCTAAAAATAAATACATCAGAAAGGAATTTGTAACATGTTTACTCTTGTATAGGAACGCCTCGTATATGTGTACCGAACTGTGTTCGAGAAAGATATAGTCAAAGAACCAAAACTGCTGTTCGGAGAAGTTGTGGAGGTAAATTTTATATTTAAAACATCAGGAGTACGCCAATTTGTTGCATCCGACGTAGACCGCACTTGTATACTGTTGAAGAATGTGTCTTTTGTATTTTTTTTTTTTTTGGTCTTTTGGACATGGATTTTCATTTTTATTTCATTTTTTTTTTCAAAATAAATATATTATATACATATTTATTTACTATGCAACACAACACAATGGTTATCAAATTGCTCTTCATTAAGCAGCAAGCGAATATATATGTATATATATAAACACGTTATGACACATATTTAGAGATAATATTGTTGACAATCTGGACAACTCGATAAATATTGATATTGTGTGTAACTACTTAAATCGTGTTATGATATTCAACACGATATTTGTTCACAGTTAAAATCAAAAAAATAATGTATTCAATATTTTGTGTATTATTCTTTTTTTTTAATATTATTTGGGAGACCATACACGAAAGTCATCACCTTAAAGTTTTAAATGTAAATCCTGATTTCTGAGATATTAAATTAATAATATCGTGCTTAAATTTCGTTTAAACATTTTTCATAATAACTAATAGTTGTTTTTACTTATTTTTGTTTAATTTTTCCTAACAAATCCAATACAAATAATCATTATTAATATTATTATATCATATTCGGAAACTAAAAACAATTAATAATCCACTAAGGGTTACTCGGATTTTTGGTGTATATTTACAATATTATGTATTTATTTTGATATTGATAATATATTATAGTTATTTAACGTATAATATATAGTAGTAGGAAATAACGTATTTGATTCTATATTATAATCGACGATACCTATATTAATATTGAAGAGAAAAAGTAGTGAGTATCGATGTTTATATACTTACTTAATATTATTATACTATGGTATGATTGATTTGACTAATATAATATATTATTAAATCTAATGCATTATTATTAGTATTAAAGTAGGTACCCGAAGTACAATAATTATTCATCATCGTATCGTAGTAACATATTATTATACACATAGAAACACACCATGGCTAGCATATTGTTATATTATAGCATTAGTATAATATTAACCTTTAAAGAGTAATAATATAATAATTAATAATAACTGTAGTTACCACTATTATTTTTTGTAGAGTATTTTGTTACACAATATAGTGATCGAAGATAATAATACTATTATAGGTATTTCAGTATAAAAATATAATTATATATATATATTAATTTAATTTGTTTTTATTTTTAACATATTAATAATTATAATAATATATTCATTATTTTGAATATGATTTTATTACGTTGGAGTAATATGATGAAAAATTAGTAAGCTTGAATAATAATTGTACCTATTCCAACTATTTATTATAATTTTTTCGTTTCAAATTAAATTATTATTAGGCATTTAAACAATATTCTATTCAAGTTCATTTATAAGAAGCTTTTTTAGAATTTTCTACGGCTGACTTATATTATATGATGTAACTAATCATGTAAAATATCAGCGCTTAGGTTTATGCATAATATTATATCCTCTGCAAGTAATTGCATTTTTAAAGTATGACAGATTTTTTTATGCTTTTTAAACTTAGCTATTTTTCGATATTATTATAGCTAACATAAACTTTTAATAAATTCATTTTTATTACTTATGCATACAAATGCATATAATTAGTTAGGTGTATCAGTAAATTGCATTAGGTTTTAGTGCACACAAGTGCCGAACATAGTTTAATTTTTTAATAACAAGTGGCGTTGATATTATTAAATAGAAAATAACAACGAATGAGGTGTTATAGAATATCACTATAATATCAATCATTTAACGATTTTCAATCTTTAAACATACTATTCTATTTATTACTTTTGTGTCTTATACACAGATTCAAAAATAATATTCATGTTTCACTTAAAGAAAATAGAAAATGTATACATTCTAAATTGTTGAGCCCCTTTATATATGGATAATAAAAATAAAAATGTTAGAGAGTTAGAGATTAAACTGTAATTAGATATTTTACTATGAAATATTTCTCGTAGCAATTTAATTATAGGTGATAAGTAATAATTGTCCATGTATAGAAAACAAATACAAATAAAAAAAAGTTAAGTAAACAATTTCGAAGCCTGTAAAAATATTAAAATCTCATTAGCAAAAACCCGAGTATCCGTAACGTGGACGAAGGTTTTTTTATTTCGTTTTTATCCATTTATTTTGTTTTTTTTTTCTTTTACACATTTTTATTTCGCGTTTATTTATATTATTATATTATAATTATACGTATACCACCAAATATATATTATAATAATATGTTGTATAGTTTTTGTTGGAATATATTGTTTTAGAATAGTTATATATTATATATATATTTTTTTTTGACATCACCATTTTCGATAGTTTTCACCGGTATTAAGTATATATTTTGAAACCCAGACGTGGAGGTCATAGCAGCCTGCAATGTTCGTACCGAATTTTCTAGGAGCTCTGGTCTCCGACAGCGCCGTACTAATTGTAGTGTTAGAAAATATAAATCGACTAACAAACATTATAATATTCACGTTCATTATTCATATATTTCACTTATACTATTTATTTAAATTTCCAGTTTAAGGGGCGTGTGTCTTCTCTTTAAATTCGATACTTTGCCCTCGCAAGCTTACTCATTGCGATCGCGACATTGTATTAGTATAATATCAAGTGTTACGTGTTTAGCGCTATCGAAGGACCCACGGGTTCTTGTAAACGGCCACGACATTGCTACAGCCGCAAAATCCTCTGCGTCCGCTGCGTATGTGTATATATTATATTATATTGTGTTAATATTGTTATAATATTATAAAATAATCGTATAAAACGACACGATTAGGCCGACGGACGATTAGTCCGCCGCGCCTTAAGCTTGCGTAAATCATGATTTGTTATGTGTTATATCGATGTGTAATATACTTTATATATTGTTCTGCTGCTGACGCTATAATATTATTATATTACTGTTGAGAAATCGCCGCTGCCACTGCTAAACAAAAATTCATAATATTATATCGCCGCCGCCATCGCTGCCGCAATTTCAACGCTGACGCTTGGCACACGATCTATCGTGTATAAATATATTTTTTTTTGCGAAAATCTTGTTATTATATATTTTTATGTAACTTTAATATACGTATTATGCGCGAAAACAGCAATTATATTATTATTATTCGTGTTTAAATGGAAAACTAATTACTCCGTTGCCGTAAAATCGATTTTGTGTGTGTGTGTGTGTCATTTTCGATTTTTAGTTTATTATTATTTATTTTTCCGCGGTGTGGTGAACTAAAAAATTCATCTTTTGCAGAATTTAATGCTTTCATTCACTCTGCCGGTTCCAGACAATGGTTGTATATATTCATATTAATAAATTATACTAATTTTCGTTATTTCTCTACGCGGTAAAATATTGTACTCATCGCGCCGTCTCTATATTATGCTGTGACTTCTGTTTTTAAATTGTACCGTCGTTACGACGTTATACTTTCTCGAACAACCTTTGCACGCCAAGAAAATAATTAATGCAGATGCAACAGTAACTTATACAATAATTATAAACCATCGAACTGTATGTTTACTAATAACTATGTACGTTCGTGTGTGTAAGTGCCAGAATTTGCATCGTTTCATCGATCCGTACATTGCAGTGACGTAATTGATTGGTCAGATTCTGTTAAGGGTGGATGGAACTTCTTTTTATACAGATTTATAATATTGACAGATTGCGATTACCACTAATTGAAATAAATATTAAATTTTTGTGTTAAAAAAGACTAATTTTAAACTTTTTAACAGTGAATACTTCGCATAATATTTAAGAGTCATAAAGAAAAATCGTTATCACCATCCCCATAACCAAGCTCAAATACATCACTGTAAAATAGTATAGGCTCGCGCAATATGATTTAGACTGTTTTTTGTGTTCGAACCTTTTACGCACAATTACCAAGCCATTAATAATTTAATAATATAATAATAATCGATCAAGACTACAGATTATTATTATACGTATCATATCATACACACTCCATAGTCCATAGTATTATGATATAAAAATATATTATATGTATTTACGGAGTGATTTGTTTGGCTGGCAACACTGATTTTCTAAGTAAAAACATCATAATTTTCTTGCACCTAAAACTATGCTTTTACAAAAAAATATTATTTTCTTTAACGGTAACTTTTAATTTTATTCAGAGGCAAAATGCTTCTTAGAATAATTAAATGAATGTATAAAGAATATTAAATACAAATATTTATACTAATTCTTCTTTCGATTAAATAATATAATTATATATTGTTATATTTATTAAAGTTTAAAAAATAAAAATATTTAAGAATCTAAAATGACCTAAGCAATCGTTACAAATAACTTATAAGTACCAAAATAAAATAAAATAAACAATTAATATATACATATATATATATATTTTTTTTTTAAGACAACTGTTATAAATATATTTAAGAATCTATTTAAATCGTTTTTAATTATAAAAAATAGCTTAGAAAATAATATGACGTATTGCCATGTTAACGGATCATTCTAGCAGTATAATATAATAATAGTGGGTCGTATGTGCAATAAAATGACGCCGCCTGCGCCAACGCCGAGCTTCACGTTCGAATACACTCTAGTTCGTGTGATGACGCGCATACAATTGTTTAATTATCTTTTTAAGCTTAAATACGCCATTTTATGAAATATAATTGCAATTGCTAGGTTAAATTATCTATATTATATTATTATGAGTATAATATTGTATACTATTTTATTGGCGCGTAAGGATATCCTACGTGATATACCATCATCGGGTGGGGTCGTTTTCGCACCTTTTTGTATCATGTGTAGTAAACAACAACCCGTTGTTGCAGGAAAACTTCATAAACGTCGGATTCCTTCGACTGTTCCGAGCCGCTAGACTGATAAAGCTGCTCCGACAAGGGTATACAATTCGAATATTGCTCTGGACGTTCGTCCAGTCGTTCAAAGTAAGTATATACTAATATCGAGTTTTGCATTGTTTATGTACCCTTCCAATTGCTCCACTCTCCTCTATGTCTATGATAAAACGGCTACATCTAATCGATTATTTTACCACAGGCCCTTCCCTACGTTTGCCTACTGATTGGCATGTTGTTCTTCATATACGCTATAATCGGGATGCAGATTTTCGGCAACATCCAGCTGGATCCTTCCACAGAAATCAACAGACATAACAATTTCCAAACGTTTGTCCAGGGTCTAATGTTGTTATTTCGGTAATTATTATATCTTCATGATATTACTATATTATTGTAATACTATTGAATATTCGTCTATTCGTTGCTTTCAACATCTTATATTTTATTATTTTTCTATGTACGTGTCATAATTACAATTTAAATTATAATTATGATATTTTTATTTTCGATGCAATCCGCTAAATTATTTTGTTCTATTTGCAGAAGTAGATGCTAGATTAAAAAAAATATATATTTAAAAATGTTACATATATTTGATTTTGTTTAACACAATATGTCCCTCCCAGCATCCCCTTTTATATTAACCATAAGACGAATAAAAAAAAAAAAGAAAAAATTTACGGTTCAATATACTATAAAAAAAAATGCAAAGAAATCACTGGTTATTATGTATGTTATAATACGTTTCAATTTAATAGATGCGCCACGGGCGAAGCGTGGCCGTCGATCATGTTGTCATGTAATCATGGTAAAATGTGCGAGGCAGGTGCCAAAAAAGCAGATAACGATTGTGGTTCGAATATGGCCTACATGTATTTTGTCTCGTTCATATTTTTCTGCTCGTTTTTGGTAAGCATGTCTATAACTAATCTTTGCTTATGTGATTGTCATCGATTGTAGCAACAACAATTATTGTAATACGACGAACGATTTCACTTCAAACGGCGACTACAATAATGTATGGTATATAATTTTATTTGTGTGCATTGTAGATGTTGAACTTGTTCGTGGCAGTTATCATGGATAACTTTGATTACCTAACCAGGGACTCGTCGATTTTGGGAGCCCATCACTTGGATGAATTCGTTCGTATCTGGGCGGAATACGACCCAAATGCAACGTTAGTAATAATATCTTATGGTTATAAAAATTAGGTCTGAGAATGTAATAATTTTACATATTTAATTAATTTAGTTTTAAATTTAAAAAAGATAAAATATAAATTGAATGTACCAATGACATGATCATACTAATACGAAATTTGTTTTGGATACCTACTTTAGACAGCACATGCAGTATTTAAAATGCATAAATAATAGTATATAATAAAACTACTTTTAATATTTCATTTATATTTCTGAAAAACAAAAATTGTTTTATTCTACTATTTTATAGTATTTTAATATGAAAAGAGTATTTTGTATGCGTTTACATTCAAATAATTTCAAAATTATAATCAAAACTAATAAACCAGTAGATCTATTTTGACATATTGGAGTGTTGGACCACAACTTACATGTGTAATACATATTTTTATCAATTCTTTAATTTCATATGATGCGTGAATAACGAGGTCATGTATATTTCATAGGTTTTTAGAGCATTTAATTCAAAGCTATAATAATAATATTATATATAGAAACGAGATTAATTATTAATAGCGTGTAATTCGTACCGCAGGGGAAAGATACACTATACTGAAATGTACGATATGCTCAAAAACATAGACCCGCCATTGGGTTTTGGCAACAAGTGTCCCAATCGTTTGGCATACAAAAAGCTCATTCGGATGAACATGCCGGTCGACCAGGATGGCAAGGTGCAGTTCACCACAACACTATTCGCACTCATCCGGGAAAACCTGAGCATAAAGATGCGATGTGGTATGTGATTATTATGTATTTGTATTATTTATGTAAGCCTTTATATTGTGTAATGTGTGTTTCACCATGGGTCAATGCATTTTTGTTTACAGCTGAAGAAATGGACCAGGCGGACGAAGAATTGAGAGAGACTATTAGACATATATGGCCGTTACAGGCCAGAAAGATTTTAGACTTGCTGATTCCGAAAGGCGATTGTGGGTTTTTTTAATGCAGAGTGAATTTTTCTAAAAAATAAATAAATATTTCTCACTTAATATTTAGGTCTGAACGCCGGAAAACTGACGGTAGGCAAGATATACGCGGGTCTGTTGATTTTAGAAAGTTGGAAGTCTACGAGATTCGGTCAGGTTGAATCGTCGAATCCACAGGTAATACATTCATATTGAATATCTATAGTGAATATTATATTTACAGTTTAAAATATTTACATTTAATAACCCAAGTTAAAACAATATTATATCTATGAAAGAGGATTAAACAATTTAAGTTATCATTAAAAACTAAAAATATAAGGATATTGTAGTTTGGACAAATATATATAATATAAATATGTATTATCAAAGTCCATACATAATCACACGATAAAAATGTTAGCAAATTTTACAAAAAAAATCCTAAAAATCAAAATATATATATATACATAATTTTATGTACGTTGAAGTCGGTTGTGTTTTTTGTTTATTGTTTGAGTGCTGTTACCCCTGATTTTTTTTTTTTACGAATTGTCATATATATATATTATTTGTGTTGTGAACTGTTATTATATCGATGCGTGTTTATTTTCCTTGGACCCATTACAATGTTTTCCATTAATGTGTTTTGGTGAAACAATTATTATTATTGGTTGGTGTACAGCGCATGCACAGTTATTTAATTTCAGATTGTTTATGTTCTGTTGTTTTTTTTTTTTTTTTTACTATTATGATGATGGTTCAAAAATCAATGTTGTGTGCGAGTGAATAATTTTCGTTTTAGATCTATTATTTCCGCATCATAAATTATAATTACAAGGTACGAGAAACTATGAAGATTATTATATAAATAAACTAATACAAAATAACACTAAAAATATTTATAAAAAAAAAAGTAAAAACCACCACAAAATTATTTTCGTACTTTGGGTGTATAACAAAAATACTGTTTTTGTAAAAAATTACAACATTGAGCTTTGTGAACACACAAAATAAAATACACGTTTTGCTTTTACACGTTCACACATGTTTGACGATATGTTTTTGTTTAATTTATTGTTTTGTTTTTTGGTTTGTGTTGTAAGACCCTAACTTTAAAAAAAAATCCTTGGAATATATACGTATATATATATAATAAACAAAACTGATTGATTTTTATTATAATATGAGCGTATAGTATGAGTTTAGTTGAAATATTAAAACACAAATAAAAGTGTTGTTGGTTTATCGTTTTAATTTTTATTATTTTTAATTAATTTTTTTATAGCTTTAAACATAATATATTACAATATATTTGATATATAATACAGTTTTTTAGTAGATAGGTGATTATAGTCAGTGAAGTAGGTACATATATATAATGTCATTGATTAGTGTAGTATGTGCACAAAATAATAATTTGTCAATGTGTGGAGAATATTGAAGGTTAGGTGAAATTGTTTTTAGGCATAACAATCGTGGAACACTGTTGATGTTTTTAGGCTTAGAATATTCGTAGAACACATAATATTTTATTAGAGCATGGAAAAAGGGTGAACGAAATTACCTAGTAAATGGAAATTGAGAACAGTCGACATAGAGACAGTTTATATTTATGTGTTTGCTTTCAGGACATTGCAGAACATAGTTCCCCAGAGCCGGTAGTATTTATTTGAGTTTATTCAATTATTTTTATATATAAATGTATTATTATTATTTTGAATCATTAGTTTAATTTTTGTTTCATATTATTGTTTTTGTTTATGTTTTTGTTTTTGTTTTTATGTTTTATATTTATATTTATTATATTATTATTAATTTATTTTAAATTTAATTTCTCATTGTACAGTTTCGTGTCATTGAATTCTCATCTTCATTCTTCATCATAATAATACGTAGGCACCAAGATGAAACGTTGCTAAATTTTATAATTGCATCATAAAGGGTTTTTTTTTTCTGTAATAAAATCAAAATATTATTCAAAGCTTTATTTATTTATAATCATTTTAATTGGAAAAATATTAAAAATTATTGATATTATGCACCTATGAAGGTATACAAAAAACACCTATTTCTATAATGTAATACTAAGTAGATCAAATTCATCTTTATCTCGCAACGTTTCGTCTTGTGTTTTGATATAACTAACATAATATATTTTCATAATATTATTTTTGTCAAATCGTCTATATTTAAGTTTTACATTCATTATTCTAGTACAATCACGATTTATAGTTAACTTTTATTTATTATTTTTCAAAACTTTTGTTTATTTTTTTTATTTTATGGTTTTATTATTTTTATGTTGTTTATTAATTTTTATTTCAACTTATTCGTTCAAGTCCTTGTCCTTTTATGAGCACATTAAAAAAACCGAGTTACCTGAAACATATTTATTATTATAACACCCTTATTTAATAATATATACATATATATGTAATATTACATTTATATATTTATATATTTTACCTAATTTTATTTATTATAGACTATAGGTAACGTACGTGTATACATATAAACATATTTTTGTTCGTCTATTAGACCACAGTTCAGCTGGCTATATTAGATTCTTATTTAAATAGCGCTAAACATTTATATTTATATTATTATATACTATTTGTATCTAATTTTTCATTTTTTTTTTTTGTACTTCTCTTTTAATAGATTCATTTTTAACTACTTAACAGTCATGTATAAGCACGGGTCTCTAAACAGATCAGTGTATATATATATATTTATATATATATACCTTAGAGCGGACTACATAGACGTATTTTTATTCATTTATTTATATATATATATATTTATTTCATATCCACTCAATAATATTATTATATGACTATTAGCATAGCATACTTCATCATAATATTTCTTTATAATATCGCATATATTTTGTATACATTTTATTAATATATACTTATACACTTACGAAATAAATTAGTTTATCAAATTAGCATAATTAGCATTAGAATTTTTTTTTGTGTTTTTGCATACCTGCATTCTTAGAAAATAATTCCACATTTTTTTAGTTGCACGGTTTTATGTTATGTATAAATACTATTATTACTATTAAAATTTGAACGTATTATAGATATACATGAATGTGTAGTTAGAATATATTATTATATATTATAATGCAATGGTTTGTTATTTATATTTATTTTTCCTTTTTATTTAAATGACAACAATATAAAACTAAGAAAATTAATCATACTATATATATATAAAAAAAAAAGAAAGAAAACAATAAATCGTGAGATTTGAAAATAAAAAGTAAAATAAATTATTATTTCTGTTTTTAAGCTTATACATAACACCCGCTTGATGACAAAGCTTCGTACAACATCTTCGTATAAAAAAAAATATACATACAAAGCTTCTTTTTTTTTAGGGAGATGTGGTGGTGGTTAGGCTTATATAAAACTATAGTTGCACACTGTTGCACTTCTAACAAGCTACTATATGTAATTTTTTGCTAATTTTTTATTGTTTTTTTCCATTTCTAGTTAACTATTTTATCTTTATACTATCTTTTTTCTATAAAACATTATTGTGTAAAAATTTCAAACAGCACTCATCATTCTTCACGTGCCTGATGGAGGCCGCCGGTGCGACAAATTGGAATGCAGAACGTGGACAGGACGAAGACGAAAACAGCTGTTTGCTGACTAGGAACAACTCCAGGAGCCGGTAATAATTAGAAAGAAACATCGCATTCGTAAACAATACGACATTGTAAAAGCATTACATTCCAATTTCCGGTTATTGTAATTAATATACGATTAAGCGTAATTAAAATATTTTTAAAACATTCAGAAGTAAATGTTACAATGCATCGACTGTGATAAATCTCAAGAGTTCGTAATGTTTAACTGTAATGTATACAGTCTATACTATAAACTTTATAAAAATAATTATATTATATGAAAACAATTTTTTTAATTTTTTGTTATCATAAAAAAACACATAGCGATTTATTGAGTAAATCAAAACTTAACGATTACAATATTATTAATGCGGTGAATGGAATGTTTAATAATGTCGTGTACTCGTTTGTAGTATGTTATCGTTTGCTTGCCGACTCCTGTGATGTTTTTAACTTAGCTGTCTAATATACCGGTGACGGATGGTTTTATTTGTTTCAGGTCTAAAAAGGTGATGACCGTATGACCAAGTAATATTTACTCATGAATACGTCAACCCGACCCCTAGAGAGTTTACCCTGTCCCGTTTTATATATTTTAAGTCTAGAACGCACAACGACGAGACTTGCAAGATGATTAATAATGTCTGTAGGCTATTATTACAACTAATGCATATAATATTTTATAGAATACATTTAGTATTTATTATACATACGTAAAGGTACCCTTTCTTTTATATAAATCAAAAATATCTGAAAACAAAGACATTTTTTTTATTATTCAGCGTATGTACATAATTTAATAATATGATATACGCATTTACAACATAATATAATAAAATAATATTATTTAGTTAAATAATAATATCGATTCCACAAGTGCTAAAATGTTTAATTGTGTCAAGTGACTACAATCTGTGTGTAAAACGGTTCTGTGTTTGTGTATTTTCAGCGGTATATAACGCAATCCAAACGTTTGAGGAGGAGACGTGGCGATATTTTAGAAAAGGTATATTTTGATGGTTTGAGATTTAATTAACTCCCCCGGAGAAATAGATACGTTGTGTTTTTTTACTCCTTGGTTGATTTATATTATATATAATAATATAAAATAAAATTATATGTTGCTATATTTTTGTATTTCGTTTACGTAGAACTCTTGAATTTCAACTTTTTTTCGGAAACTATGGGTTTCAATAATTCATATATTTAGTCCTTTTTTTGTGTGGTTGCATAGACTCTAGTCACTTGATGGAACTCTCTCTTAAGTATATTCGTATACACACACACACACACACACACACACACACACACACACACACACACACACACACACACCACACACACACACACATACACACATATATCTATATATACATCATAGCATATAAAATATTTGCGTATGAGTATATATACATATATATTATACATTCTTTGCGACCCTTTGTTGAATCGGAAACAACATATTAAATATATATAGAGAGTTTAGATGATTTAGAATGATTTATTACTATTATAATTATAATTATTATTATCATTATTATTATTATTATTATTATTATTATTATTATTTGTTGACTTGGTAAGGATATCATTATTATATGTATGTAGCATAAAAATATATATTTTTAATTTAGGTAGGTATAATACCATTAAGGTAATATTATATCATTATTAGGTATTGTTATAATTATTCTACGTATACTAAATATTATTATTTAGTGTTGGACGGACTATTTGTTCGTTGTTATAATATTATACCAGGATAGATGTATACAATTGATTAATAATATGTTTAATAATTATGTTTTATATATACACATGTATTTCTAACTATTATTATATTTATAATATTTATAGACATTAATTTTGCACGATGCATGTGGCGCAAAATTTGCATGCAATTTTCAACATCTTATCCACTTTTTTCATTATTAACATTATACATATTATATATATATATAGAACTGTGGTCAGTTGGTGAAATAATTTTAAATGACTCCCGCCATTTTCGTTTTTTTTTCGATATCCTCACGAAATTCAATAATTACAATAACAATTTAATCGCACTACCTACTTGTTTCTTTTTCTTTTTTCTTTTCATATACTTTTTTTTTTTGTTTTGCCATAGTTTTCTTTTTATATGAAAAAAAAAATCCGATAAAACTATACCCTACCACCGGGATAGCCTTTTTTTCGGAATGCAGGACTCGTCCCTTACCCGTTCAGTAAATACTACCGGTAAAATATTGCCGTTTAATTTATGTAATATACTTATACAATATTAATTTCGGGCTTTAAAAAAGAGATGTTTTTTTTTTTAAATTTGGATTCTGTTTCTAATAACTTAATTGTTATTATAAACCAGGTTTTCGTTTTTTTTATCCTTTTTATTATTTTTATTAATATTATCATTATTATTATATTATTATTTATTTGATTTTCCAACAGCATTCCCATTACATTTTAATATAATACGTGTAAATAAAACAAGCATTATTATTTATAAATACTAATATAACACAATTAACTGCCGCTAATACGTAATAATACAATATACTATTATATTAATTATATAATATTATACGTATATTGTTCGTATTAACGTCCGTGAACGCCATGTACACGCAGGAACAATATATTTATACACTAGGGCATGGGCGATTTACAGGTGATGGAGCTGACAGACGTGATGATTTCATCGCGGAGACCGTCCGAAGATTCCAATTCCGACGGACAACAACCCCAGCACCAGGGTGTGCACTTACACCCGGGTTATAGACAGCAGAGATCGCGATCGCCGAGCATACGGTAAGCGGTCAACCACCTTCATGTTCTGGACAATGATGTGTTCATATATTTTGAAAGGGGGAGAGAGGATATGGATTTTGAGTGTTGTCAGAATACATTATATAAAAACACAATTATTATATTCTTGCATTTACCCGTTTGCGTTAGTACTGCTGGTTGATTAATAATAATAATAATAATACATTTTTTATAAAGAAAATATTTTTGTAGAATATGGATGTTATTATTGTTATTAATATAATTTTAAAGTAAATCACCTCGTGGTTATGGAGGTAAAAATATTTTCATTATTTTATTACACATGTTATTATTATCAATCAATTAATGAGAAATCGATACTCAAAAAGATTCAAAGGAAGGGGGATTTTACCCCGTAAGCACACTCCTAACACTAGTATATTGTTGTCATGAAACATGCCTGTATCATAAACAGGTGATGTCCAGGAGCTTAGAAAGACGCTCTTGGTCCTTCAACCTACCATTCTCCATTACAATATTACACGTACGCGTATTATATTTTATGCTCCGGGAAATATAGCACATTTTCATACTATGGATTTCAAAATTAAAAAAAATCAATAAAGCAAAATGTATTCATTAGGAAGGGGTGAATGTGTGATAAATACTGGTGGGGCTCCTAGTCTATTTTATTTACTGCAAGCCCTGTTAACATAATTGTTATTATATGTTATGTTTTTAACGGTTGTGGTTTACAACAGTAGAGAGCGTCATACCCCGTCACCAATCAGGAGATACCATCACCACTACCATCACCACAGTCATCATCCACACGAGATCGGCTTCAGTGACACTGTTTCTAACGTTGTCGAGATCGTCAAACAGTTGGATCATCGACGTCATCCTAGAGGTAAATACATATTTTTAACCTAAATTAACATAATAACTACATTATTACTATTCGTCACAGACCGTGTTAAACAAACGTAATATCACAACTATAGTATGCACTATAAACATAAAATTGTAACGTATATGTACTTATTTTTCGAAAAAAAACCATCAAGTCTACCCTAAAGCGCTTCTCAAACTTACGATTTTTTTCCAAAAAAATAGTATTTTAATAAAAATAAAATATATTGCGTTTTTATACGATTAAAGGACAATGACAAATAATTAATAATTATTAATTTGTAAATTTGTGATTATCAATCGATTAAAAATTAGTTTAACGCTGATAAATATCCTAAAAAAAAATTAATGAGTTATTTTAATATTTTTATAGTAAATTGTATAAAACCTTCGTTTTGTCGGGAATTATTTATCACAGTTATGAATATACTATAAAAAAAATTAACTACTCAATATATATTTTTTTATAAATTTATATTATGTATTATTTATTTATATATTTTATATTAACAATAATTTGTTATTATACCTAATCATTATTATTATTCCAATAAATATACTAGTAAAATACATGAAAACAAAACAAATAAGAAAAATAGGATCTGAACCCTGTATGACGTATGTGATGAAAAATATGTGTACTTAACTTAGATGTTTTATAATAATATTAATATGATATCTCAAATAACACGAGTCCCTAGCCTTAATATTTATTAATTACAAAACACTGACAATTATAAAATATATTATTTTTTGTGTCACCGATATGTATTTGACTGATGTTAATAAACGGAATTATAACAATCAAAGTATTATTTATTCAGCATAATATATATGATATGACATATTCGATGGTAAACCGTCAGTGGTTTTTTTTTTTCGTTAGGTCAAGGTACTCGAAGTCAGACATAAGGATAACGGTACAATTATTATTGCACGTATATTTTCTTTATCATTTTTATATAATTTTATTGTTACTTGCGAATCGATTACATAGTACATAATATTATATAGACTTATACGATGTTTATATTGTTATTTTGATGTACTTGAAATTTCGTATTTCGTTCAGATTTTTAACGGCATTTCTATCGAGTATGTACATACGCGTTTAATTATACTATACTGCACATTACGAAATGTAATATATTATTATTATAAACAATATTTAATACAACTGTGACATAATTTTGATCATTTAATGTTGTTTGACTAACTGCTATATTTATGTATACATCATCTTATTATTATTTTCAAACTAATTCATATTATTGACAATACAAGTATACTATTATTGTTATTTATTACGCTATTATTTTTTTTAATACAGCTGTAGGTACAATAGATTTATGTTATTTTTATGTACATTTTATATAATCATTCATCCGCATGAGCTGTATACAGTATATTATATATTATTAAACTACAACAGAAATAATAAAAACATTTATATAAAATTCAAAAAGTAGTTTCATTAATTAATTATTGTTTTATTCGTTAAAATATACGTATTAAGTATGGCAACGCATAATGTAATCAATATTTATAATATATAGAGTGATTCAATAAGTAATCACCGATCACCCCTATTATTTATTGTATACCTATTTATTACAAAATTCAAATTTTTGGATTTTTTAAAAAAAAAACTTCAAGACTATATTATACACAACACTTCGAAATATTCTTGTACTTACTATTAAGGAGTGTCCTATTAAAATATAAGCTTTTGTTTTTGCTCTTTAACTTTGATATTTCATCATTTTTAGAAAAATTATCTGATAAACAATTTTAGTAAAAATATTGGGGTTTTTATTTGAAAAACAAATTATTGTTTTCTTTATATATTTACAAAACAACTCTTGAAAAATCGTACTTAAAACCCAAAAAATCTGTAGAATTTGAAAATATGGTTTTTAAGTTTATATTTGAAAATTCCAAAATTGAATTAGTATTTGAATGAATGCTTTATTCAATGAAAACAGGGGTAGACGTCCTTGATGAATCACTCTATGTATTTTCAATTATTTATTATCCTTATAATTTACAATATGATTTGTTTTCTTTAAGTAAATTAGTCATATAATTGCAGTTAATATAATAATAATTAATATTGAAATCTTTAAATGAAGCTTTATGCTAAAATACAATAACTACCTACTGTATCGCTATTTACTCTGAGACGATATCGGAATCATTTAAGTTATAATACAAATATATCATAATTCACGACTCGCAGGTATTAGGTCATACAAGGAAATATTAGTATAATTTTATTTTTTTATCGAATTATAACTTTGTCTTCATATCTCGTTTAAAAATATTTTTTTGATTATAAATAACAATCTCGCATCCAAAACGTTTTTTATACCTATTGTATAATATATTTAAATCATTTCAGTTCATCGACTAATCATAATTTAATTGCAATATAATAATGCTGATTCAACATCTGTGCAAATAGATTTTTTTTTTTAGCCGATATCTAAAACATATTTAGCTTTATACATCAATCAACTGTTATGAAATATAATTATAAATACATTTTGAACGATTTCCATCACTCCCTTAAACTCACAGGGAATCAAAATATACTGTCCATTCATGAGTTCGGAATTAAGCTATATTAAATTACTCGTTTCCCATTCAAGTGTAATTTATTGAATACTCATTACTTTAATTTACATATTATGTAGAAAACAATATATAGAATAATAATTGTTGCTTTTCACCATACGTTCATACATATTTAACTGATAAACTATTTAAACGGTAGGTCATTATCCAGAACTGTGTCTGAAGGATTTTTAATCCATATAAACAATGACCGTCAAGGCTTATATTAATTATATTACTATGTACAAATATTGTAGGGTTCTAGCGATATTCTGGGGAAACAATAGCGTTAATGGTGTGAAAAACGTAACAATAATAGTATCAATTGTATAATTTTATATATATACAAAAACATATCTATTTGCAAAATTAAACACACGCATATTCACTGCAGTGCAATTCTAGAATTATGTAAAGGTCGATTTTGCCAACAACCTGTTGGTGTTTCAACACCTTTAGAACGAAACTATTATTTTATCACGAGATCTTAATAAGCTGCATGCGTTCTGTTTACAATTTTTGTGGACACATTTTTTTTCTAAAATTCAAACCTCCGAAATCGTCTCCGAAATGTCAATGCGCATCGACTTCGCTATTGACATACGCCACTTTATACATATTATTATTATTTATTATATCCATAAATTATACGCATTGACTATACGCAATTTGTACAAAACACTCCTTGGTCGTATCAACCGTTGAGGAATATTAACTTGATGCGGCTCATTAAAATTAGACATATTTCGATGGCTTATATTATATAGTATTAAAAACAAAAAACAAATACGAGTTACGAATCAACTATGTATTTTCCAAATCCCACTTTCCACTTATCCTTCAAATACATATATGTATATAGTAGAATTAAACTCTAGGTACTATTTTTATTTATATTAATTAAAACAATAATATTTCCCTGAACATTTTTGTTATATTATAACGAAAAAAAAAAAAAATTACGAAACATTTTGAAAACAACTCGAATCTTCTTCACTGCTTTATTTTGTCAAATAATAATTCATACTCTCGATTTACGTACCTACAAAAAATATATTATTTATGCGATAAGCCATCGACATATTATTACATTATCATACTATACAATACTTAAATATAATAATATTATATATCATAATATATTTAAATAATAATTTTGTGTAATGACATTACAATGATAATATTATTAATAACGATGGAACTTTGTCGCGCGCGTGTTTCCGTCTGTGCCGCAGGTTCTTGGTCGGCGTCCACGAGTCCAGTCCGTTCGCCCAGCCCGGACAGGTCGGAGAGCGGCCGCACGTACTACGGCACCACCAGCCTGGACCAGCGGTCGCGTTCCCCGTCGCCGGTGTCGACGAACGGCAGCGGACGGCACCAGCACCACCAGCAGCAGCAGCAGCACCACCACCATCAGCACCACGGAGGCGGCGGCGGCGGGGCGTCGGCCTCGTCGTCCGCCGCCGCCGGGCCGACGTCATCGAGACAGCAACAGCAGCACCAGCACGTCATGCAGCACCAACAGACGGCACCGCCGCCGTCGTCGTCGTCGTCCGTGTCGCACCACGGGTCGCACCACCCGCCGCTGTCGCTGTCGGCGGCGGCGGCCACGCGACCTCGCTGTCGGCGATGATGACCGGGGCGTCCGGGACGGCGGCCATGACGATGCCGCCGCCGTCCGTGCTGGTCAACAGCAGTTACCCCGTGCTGGCCGTGGCCGGCTGCAACAGGCGCCGGTTGCCGCCCACGCCCAACAAACCGTCGTCGCTGCAGCTCCGGCCGCCGCACCACTCGGCCTCGATAAACTTTCCGAAGCTGAACGCGTCGCCGACGCGCGGCCAACCGGCCTCGCTGCCCAAACCGCCGCCCGTCAACATGTCGTCCACGTCGACGGCCGCGGCCGTGGCCCGGCAGAGCATGGCCATGACCGCCATGCCGCCGCTCAGCTTCGAGCAGGCCATGTCGATCGGCCGCAGTGGCCGGCTACTGCCGTCGCCGGTGCGCAACGGGTACGCGTCGTCGTCGTCCAAGCAGCAGCAGCAGCCGTCGTCGTCGTCGTCGGTGTCCGCGATCAGGCGGCAAAAGAGCGGCGGCGGTGGCCGGGTGAGCAGCCGGCACAGCGATTCGGACGAGGACGACTGGTGCTAACCCTTACTGTCCGGTAGTGGCCGCCGCAGCCGCTGCCACGCCGGCAGCAGCGGCAGAAGCAGCAGCAGCAGCAGCAACAGCGACGGCGGCGAAACATTCGGCATGACGTTGTTCAGATCGTTTCGGTCGTCCGCATCGCGTTCGCCCCGGCCGACGATCGTCGCGTCGCCTTCGTCTTCGTCGTCGCTGTTGGACTACTCCTCACAGTCTGCTCCGTCGCCGCCGCCGCCGCCGCCGCCGAAGCAGCAGTAGCAGTAGCCGCCGCTGCCACCGCCTAAAATTTATAAATATTATATATTATTATTACCTTATTATTATTATTATTATTATTATTATTAATAACTATTTCCGAACTTAAGAAAAATAAAAACGGCTCGTTGTTTTGCGCGTACTCTCGTCGTTTTTTCGTTTTTGATTTTTTCGTTTTTTTTTTTTAACGTACCCATTTACACGTGTCACATCGATGGTGTACGTAACTTTGTTAAGAGGTTGATAAATATTATATTTAGTGGATAAATAATATTGTATTTCCGCAAAATGTTGGTTTTTTTTTTTTTATTATTATTATTTTATAATCGACCGTATTTTTATCGTACATAACAATAATAATAATTGTATTACAATCGTCGCGCAGTTTCTGTTCAGATCATTACATTATAATAATATTATGTTTGTGTGTAGGTATATACGTTTATATTATATATTATACATACATTTTTTTTATGGCCGGACATTCCCTTCTTTTCACTTTGTCGTCCATCCAGCTGTCTCCCCACACAAACGCCACAGATCACTATATTATACCGTCGTCGTGTTCAAACATGCAGCACACATTACAAGCGTCTCTTATTATTTTATTATATATGTTTATATATATATTGTCGTGTCTCGTTCTACTCTTTACAATCATACACAAGCACAGCACACACAATATCGAATTATATATTATTATCATCGATGTGTTGAATCGAACTTGAAGTTCAAAAATCGTTGTAAATTACATCCCGATCCAAGTGAATAAAATCTTATTATCTAATCTATAGTATATTATAACATTATTGCTTGTTTTGTTTCCAAATATAAACATGCGAATTATAAAACGTGTTATAATACTAATATGAGATATATATTTTAAAAAAAAAATCCACCATTTCATTCGCATCTATTAATTATCATTCTAAAAATTTCTTTTTCGAACTACATTTTTATGATTTCATATCGATCGTTATAATATACAGTATACTTAATAATCGGTATTAGACTATGTATTTTTTATTTGCGTACTTGCAATTTTTCCCCCGTTATCGTGATCTTCGATAACTGTTTATGTTTTCTGATAATTTACTAATACGCTCAATGTACTTAAATAATAATATTGTATTATATTTGCAAACATTTACTCTCGTTTTTTCGTTCAATTCATTTTGGCAAAACTACAAGTTTAACCACTGGCGGATTTTTTGTTACAATAATCATGTTAATTTTTTATTTATTTTTTTTTTTTGAAACTACGCAATCAAAGAACACCCAAACCTTTTTTGGGATTTTCTTATCTGTGGTTATATTTTCTTAACATTTTGTTTATGCCATATATTTTTGTGAGTATGATACGTACAATATGTGTTATGTAATAGTGTAAATCCATAAATTTTTCGTATTTTAATTTTTAGGTATTCATATTCTGCTAAATAATTGTTTATATGTATTACCAGCGTAACTTTTTACTTTGTCAAATGTTTATTGTAAAAAATGTTGCTTATTATTTTCGTTGTATATGATATGTAACGGCCATTCATTTTAATATCGTTGTTTATTTCTCGGAAATTCGAAACGAACACGACAAGACGTCTTCTTTTTTGAATAATGACGACAAGGGGATGTCCGTGACATTATTCTTTGCCGTATTAAAAATTACTTAAAAAAAAAAAAAAAAACATTTACTCGTTTTATTGTAACGGACAAAGCGAAAAACAATAATATAATATATTTAATAACGTAATACCTATTAATATTGTATGACATTACGTCACTAAAAAAATGTCATAAACACAATTGATATTAATAATAATTATGATTAAAGCTAACATTTTTCGAACTGTTTGAAACGTCGGAGTTCATCAGCTGTACGTACATCTTAATCCGAATTTCGCTTTGCCTAAAAGTACAAAAAGCGCTAAACTCGGCAATATGCATATTGTTTTTCTCCGTTTTCCATTTCATTTATACCCATAATAATATCATCTGAAAACGCTTTCGTAGACACAGGTTTCACAATCGTTGCGAGTTTCTTTTGTGTGTGTGTATGTTTAATTACTACATAATACATTATATTTCATGGTTTCTTCGTTTTGTACTTTTGGAGCGTTTATTATGTTGTTCAGTATACTTTATACAATAATATAATTATTATTACTATTACTATAAATATTATATACAATGTGACTTTATGTTGCGTGCGAACGTGTAGGCAACTATGTTGTACATTATATTATGTTCTGTTATTTAATGTGTTTCTCTTTTGTATACTTAATATTATATTGTTCCGTTTCGTTTATTTTTTGTCAATCGTTTCATCTCGTGCGGTTTCAGAAACGTAGGTTTTATAAACCATGTATTCATAATAATATATTTATCATATATTGTTTCAATATTTTCAATTATTGAATTTGTTCATTCCCTGCTCTTTTGTTTTTAGTCCATCCATCCAGACACAAACACACACTCACACACACGTACAACACACACACGTACACACTCACACAGGTGTATTAAAATGTACATATATACTGGCCCTGGTTTAAACAAATCTATCTAGGAAGTACCCGTTAGATTGAATGACAGGATTTTATTTTGTAAAAATCTGTACGAGATTGGTCAACAAAAACATGACATACAGTTAAGACTTTAAAAGTTAAATAACTAAAGAATTAATCACAATATGATGGTATTATTGTTGATGCATTTTTAACCACCCTATGAATGATACTTGATATGTATTAAATAGAATCATTTAAATAACTTTCAATAACTGTGGTTTCATTTGAATCTCGCTTACCATTTTTTCCTGTGTTAGTCATAATTGGTGTGTATCTTTAATTTCTAGTAGGATCCTACACCTTATGATTATGTATTAATCATAAATCAGGCCCGTATGTATGTTTGCCCACGCGCAATTAGTGGGTCACCTACATTATTATGTATTATAATATGAATATGTGTTTGTTCGAAAACCTATAAATCGAATTAGAACTTTTAATTCGTATTTTCCAAAACAGTTGTATTGATTTCAATCCACATGCAAAATAGCCCGAGTATTCATTATATTATAATATACACGTAAATATTAAACAAAATAGGTATGATAGTATGTTAAACAATGTATATTTTGTCCCATATCTTAATTCTCTTCTTCATTTTATCTTTATCTATCTAACTATGTTTATCTATTTATTATCTTTATATTTTATCTCTGTATTTGTGACAAAAATGACTTTGTACATAGTATAGATTTTGTTTGATTGTTAAATTAATTCATTTTTTTTTTGTTTTTTAATAAATACAATTTAAAAAAAAAAAAAAAATATATCAAGTGCTAGGATAATTTTTCTAGTTGATAATAAATTTTATTTCACACGGGACCATAAAATACGAGTTATAATGTTAATTCTCATTTTCATTTTTTGCCGTCGTCTCACCACCGACGTATTTATGTTTTTAAACTGCCAATACGTTTTGATTGTAATACTAATATTATTATAAACGTCATCGTGAATTCATATTTTTAGGTGATTTTTATCGTTAAATTTTATCATTCAGTATTGTGTTTTAAACTGATAATTCTCGCAAGATTTTTTGTTATGTAACGAAAATACAATTATTATTATTATTACTCTCTTTAAAAGCTATTTAACATAATATTATATACATAAACTTACATCAGAGTAACGCATTTAGAAGCGTTATTAAAAAAAAAAATCTGTGATAAAACAACAAACCTGTGTATAATATATCTTAATAATAATTTTGAAAAAAAAAATGATGTATTCAATTCCGTCTGATATAATATTTTCAATGGGAATTCCAATTTTATCCCATCGAATAAAAAAAAATTTTAATTTTTAATTATCCTTTATATATACCTACCTAGTAATATATATATATATATATACACATATATAATATATATAAACACATAAATAATACGTCTCTAACTCTCTCTATCTCTATATCTAAATATATATATATATATATTATATATATGTCTATCTATATATCTCTTTATTTACGCTTGCTGATGTCCCTTCCGTGCTTGACTAATACAACACTTTGTCTTTGGCCATTAAAAAAATATATATTATAATAATAGGTACATATTATACAAAAAAAATTCAATAAAATACCTGTTAACACTAAAATATAATGTATATTACGAATAATATTGTAATCAAAGTTGCCTTATTACTAACCGTAAGTTTCCGGTTGTAATTTCCTTTTTTTGTTACAAAATAAAAGCTGAAAAAAATATTAAAAAAACTGTATAAAAATTTAATTTTAAGTATTTTAAAATAGTGTTATCATACTAAAAAAACTGTATAAAAACGGAGGTGGAACGGGTATATTACTATTTTTTTCCAATGTGATTCATATATTATTACCTAATTGTTTTAGGGATTTTAGAACAAACTATTTTTTTCTAGATATATTTAAAATGAGTTGTCGAATTTTTTTTGTTAAATAATATTTGTTGTTGTTACTTTTTCGACAATCCATTTTTCTATGCTGTAAAACAAGACGCGCGTAGATTTTATCTTGTAAAAAAAAAATTTACTAAAAAAAATAAAAATTTATGAATACCAAAAAAATTTCATTTTTTTTTCATATGTCGTTTTTCAATAATAATTATAATAATATTATATTATACTACTACATCATTCCATGTATGTGTTATTTGACTATACTTATATAGTTTATATGTACATTTTATTTCTGTCATTTTTATTTACCCCTCCTACAGAAATATATTTAGACAGTATAACATTTAAAATTGTTTATTTACATTTTTTTTTTTGTATTTTTACAAAACTCATGTCGATTTCTAGACAAGTTAATGGCGATATTCATTTATTTATGCATATGTACGAACTTATGTGCATCATATGTAATACCTTTATAATTATATATATATTAATATTATTATATGTATAATTATATTATTATTATCATTGTATTTATTATTTTTTATTACTATTAAAATTTATCTGTTTTTATTTGTGTTATAATAAAGAAAAAATATACAAAAAAAGAAAAGAAAAGAAAATGATAAATTTTAGAAAAACTGATTGTTTTCTTCATTTTTATATTTTTATTATTATTATTAACTATATATAGAAAATAGTCATTATACCGTTTACTACACCACTATATTGTCGTAAATTTTGAAGTATCGAGGTACTTAAAATTTTTTAAACATAGTATAATATTCGTATGCAGTGTACACTGTAGTACTGTACAGTGTACACCAAGCAATCTGTAATAACTAAAAATAAGAGAATAATACAAATTAAAGTTGAAGAACAAGAAATAATCAAAACTTAAGTTAAGTAAAATAATCACCTACTAGATACGAATGTTAAATTCACACTACTATACCTTGCTCCTAATCTTAAGAGAGCTGCCAAGTTCGTGTATTTGAAAATTTGATCAAGTACATTCGAATGATTAAATGTGTGAACTATAACACTAATATGAAATTATAGCTAACCTAACCTACCTGGCTCACAGCTGTACATTTATAAACATTTTATACTGTAGTACAATAAGGAAACACAAATTAAAAACTCTAAATACGCAAATTCAGATAAATACTACACTGATTTAGCTCGTTAAAAAGAAAGGTCCAGTTGGCGCTCACAGGATCCCAATTTGAGAAGTGCTGCTAATATGAACAGTAGCTACACATGCACTGCAGATAAAAAATACGGTGTGGAAATCCCGATCAGAGTGTCGGGCAGCCCTAGGTACTAAAGACCTCTGCAGTGTTTTGAAGAAATATTTGCTTTTTTTTATTTAAGACCTTTTTTTTTCATCCCTTGACCTAGCGGCATATTCAAAAATCACACATCTTGCGCTTTATCGTCACAAACACCTGTCATTTTTATATGATCTTACAAGTGAATCGTGCATTGTATCAGTGATGAAGATTTACGTTGGGAGTAACCATTAGGAACAGCGTGACCGTTATTAATTTATTACTTTTGACATGCGAGCATATCTTAATTACTGAAAATGCCGACAATCATATAAATTACCAATACTTAATTTATTCTTGAATTTTCATAGATATTTTAAACATTTCTTTAAGTTGTTTAAAAGCATTTTCGACTTATTATTGAGTGCTTAAATAAATCGTTTTTTTATGAAATAGGTTAAAATTTAACCTATTTCATAAATAATATGTTAAATAATAAGATTTTAATTTTTGAATAAGACTAAACTTTTATCGTATATTTGTAACATAGAAAACGGCATAACGTCACTTTAATTACGTAAACTAAATATTCGAACACGTTTTGACTCAAAAAAAATCATAAAATATTTTAATATTATGATTTGTACCAAAATATTGATTATAAATACTTTATATACTTAATTACTTATTAAAGTACATTTTCTAATTTATAAATTTCTCTTAATTTGAATATATTTATTCGGAGAACATACGAAAATTTTTTTTTTTTTACTATTGGATCATAATATTTGGGACTGAAAGGATTAATTCATTTATGTCCGTTTTTAATGTATACAGACAGAGTCAGTAGTGAAAAGGTAAGTACAGAATATAATTATTTGTTGCTAAGCACAGTGAATTATTTATAAATAATAATAATACTAATAATAAAACTACTTTTTTGTACGCATTACAAGTATGTTTTTATTTTGCGCAATCATAATTTGAATTCTGGTGATTAATTTCACGGATGTTTCATAATAATATAGAATAACATGATATAATTTTAAATTTACTTTTTTTTGCGTAATGTATAATTTATTAGTATAAAATATTTACCTTACCTACAAATTTTCCAAATGGATAAATATGTTATTAAAGTTTTTTTATTTTATTGTTATGGACAGATGGCACCACTAGGTGTATAAAGTATTCTTATTTTCATATTTTACCTTCCTTGACGTCATTGAATCGTTATAATTTAGCTAGACGCTGAACGAAAAACATACTTTAACTCTTATAATATAATATAACATATAGCACAAACTAAAATTTTAAATTCACCCATCTGTACATAGGTATTACAAAGTTATAATCACGGAACATGATATAATATTATTATAACTTAAGTACATCTCTCACCTTTGTGTAGTTGGTTTTTAAACCTAAAAACGCATTATTGACGTCTTTGGTTCAACCTTTGGCGATTTGCTAAATTGTAAGATTATATAAATATATTTCTAAGATAACGCCCTCCCCCTCCCGTTCTTTGAAAATTTCTGGGAATGTCACTAATACTAATACGACTCGAGTTCTAGGTATTCATCAGTAATACAATTAAATACCTGAAAATAACAATTAACTGGTAGATAGCATACTACACGAATATCGGGTATATATTTTATTATTTCAAAATCAGTAATTCTTGGAAAAAAAAAAAAAATAAAATCCATCAAATGTTTACTCATTTCTGAGATCTAAGTTAAAATATAACTGTCTAATAACAAAAATAGTTACCTGTAATATATTAATAATATATACAAAGTAATTTCGAGTTGTCTCACTCAATATAATATTATTATTGTAATATTAAGAGATGTTTAACCTTGAACAGTTTGGTAATTCCAATAATTCTATCGTATATTCAATATATTTTAGCATATTATTATGTAAACGAAATTTAAAAGCATATTTTATTTTTCTACAAATCCTAATTCCTAGCCCAATAATAATAACGAAATAGTATAATATTCTATCGGTGAATATTCCATTGCGATGACAAAATCATTATAAGGTCGACGCGTTTTACTTTTACAAAGTTGGCATAATGATATAGCTGCGTAGGTAAAAGACGCCGAAAAGATGCTCAGCGAGAATGCGCGCGCACCGCTCAAGATAAAGAAAAAAACGGTTTTGGAGCGAAAAAGCTCGCCATCGCGAAAAAAAAGGTTGGCAATCATGAGCTGACTCTCATTTTCTCTGTGCCGCACGTCCGACGAACATGTGAGACATTTTTTTTTTTTTTAGTTTTCGCGGAGCACTAAAACATAATTTAAACAGTGGTGAGTGCTCGTTTTTAATTTTTACAATTTATAGATCCATAGATACTATCGTAAAATTATGTTTAATGTTATCGATTTGGATACGAGTATAACACATCAATCGGAGGTGTAATTCGGACGTTTTCTATCTTGTGCGAAATGTTTTGGTTCACTACCTAATAATATTAGTGTTGATTTATTTGTCATCAATTTAAATATTAACTGTTTCCTTTTCGTCTTTGAAAAAAATTAAATTAATCAACTTTCTACTATACAAATATTATATTATTATATTTTATGGGTATGCAAAATACAAAACTATTTTTTAAACTTCAAATATATTTCGTTGTTCGCGGTAGAAATATTTAAACACAGAAACAGATCATGCACAGTAAGTAATGCTATATTGCTATTATATTGAAACATATATTTTATTAAACATTTTTATCATACCTACATCTTTTTAATGTTTAATATCAAAAAAAAATGTAGAATTAAACTTTGTCAATTATAATGAAATTTTATTGAATATGTATATTATAATTTCTAACTTTAAAACGGCGTTCAATGGCGATAACACAACGTGCATACCGGAATATAATACCGGTGGTGCGAGTACTGGTTTATTGTTCCTAATAACTGGTTAAAATTATGGAAACGCCAAAATATGTAACCAATCACTTCAAAAATATTCGTTTTATTTATTATGCTCTAACCTCAATTATAAAATATCATTCACAATACATCAACTTAAAAATGGCATATATTGTGTATATGGTTGATAGTATATTAAAACACAAATGAAAAAGTATAAATTATAGTATTCCAAATATTAATAAATCTGTAATGCTTAAAATCACAATAAAAATATCTTATTTTATCTTAATTTAAGGTAAAATATTGTTATTAGAAGTAATACACAGTGTATTTTGTAATTCTTCGATGTACGAGTTATATCTATTTAGATTTTTGACACTAATTTTCATCATTTGAAAGTTGTAAAATAAATTTACTTTTAATTATCTTTAAGCCGAAACGTGGATAACAGTAATTGCAACAAGTTGACTTGCGTTCATCAAAAAACAGTTGAAGTGAATATGCCAGGCCAATCGTGTTGAATAATTTACCTATTGAATTGTCACTGATAAGAAGACTTATATACTGCAGTCAATGGAATTTAAGGTAAGAAAGCCATATTATTCTTTCTCTTTTGACACTTTGGATAAGACGATGCTATCTTTCTAATATTTATTGTGAGAATTCGATATTCAAATCATGTTCTGTCTATCTCTTATTTTAGGTTAGGTTAGGTTAGGTATCTATTTTTTGTATTATTATTTAATTTTTAATAAAAATTGCTGTATGATAAAAAGTAAATTAGAAACATCAATGCAGTCCCCTTATCCATGTAAGCGATTGATAGGTAAGGAAAAAACTGTAAGAAAAACGACCACTTTTGTTGTTATGTTTATCCTTTATTGATAATAATTGTTACCATCATAAGATATCATTTTAAAAATTAATTCACTGCAATATATAGAAATACATTGTGTGTAATATTATCAGTTATAATAACTATGGTAAAATATTATATGGTAGGTATTGTGATAAAAATATTAATTTAATTTCAATATTATTATCATAGGTATATTTGGATTTTTCTAAGACTAATAATATGTTAATATTACTATAAAACTAAGGTAGATTAATAGATGTTAAAATATTATCAATAACTACTATATTTAATTCTATCATAAGTAACCCTCAGCAGCAAAGGCCATTTTGATTTATAAAAAAGTATTTACAGTATAAAAATATACAAAATGATATTATAAAAACTTGTACAGTGATTAATTTTACAACTTATTTATTAACTTTGAATTGGTAATTATTAAAATTATTGCGTCTTGGAAGTTGTTCAGTGATGAGGAGATATGCCCTGAAAGATTGGAATTAAATATTATATATTATTTATTAATTATTATGAAAAAATAAAAAAGACAATTATTATAGTTCCATTTGCTCTTAGCCCCTATATCCTCACTTTAACCGTGTAACTATTTTCGCACTCATTCGCATATATTACAGTCGTCATCATATTAGTGTATATGCATTCTGTTCTGTTTACCGTTATATGGAGTTCACGTTTTTATTTTATATTATTATTATCGTCTTTTATGCTTTTGCCACTCGCATTGTTATATATTATGCGTATATTCTTTTGTCTGTGTGTATGTGTGGTGTATACATGGAGTTTTCGGTGAAATAATAAAACGATGTCTTTCTTGCGAATGTGTTTTGATAAATGATGACGCGCGCAGTTTCCAAGCCGTTGCGCGCCGCTGCTCTCATTGGCGCGCGTCCTCTTCGCTTTTCTATAATCGGAATTACTACAGCAAAAAAAAAAAAAAATTAACCCCAAAAAGAAGCTTTGTCGATTGATATTACACGGACGTGATTTAATCTGTTTTTAACGAGTTCAACGCACTAAATCATAGTCAACTAAACGAATATTATAAACGGAAAAAACTGTACCTACCTACTCGGTCAATTTAATCTTTAAGCGATTAAATGTATAATAATATTATACCTACATGACATGTAATGAAAATTAAATAATGTGAAGTATTTTTTAATTTTTGTGATAATTAGCACTTAAAAATATAAAACAATAAACACCACCTATATTTTTAACAAAATCATAATTATATATTATATTTTGGTGGATAATAATCGATGACAGTTAGGTAATCCAATCAAAATTATTTTTTGCAATTTATTATAATATGATTATTACAATGTTCGAAACCTAGAAGCACTAAAAATAATAAAATATGCGCTTATATTATATGACGACCTGATAAATCTAAAAATATTTACTAAAAATGAAAAAAAAACTTAAAATAAAATAATTAATAAAAAGGATTTATTAGATCTAAAACAAAATTGTGTTTGGATAATTAAATATTATTATAATCAATTTATAAAGCAATGAACATTATGTACCTATCTAATTAATAATTATTATAAAATGATGAAGTACCTAGTGACAAAATTTTTTTTTTTAAATTGGTTTTTAAATATTCTAAAAAAATATTTTAGTATAATATACTAATAGGTTTATAGGGAAATATTTACCACAATTTATTGTTGCAACACATTATAAATTAGATTATTATTTTTCTTGGTTTTACGAATAATAACAAATTTGAATTGTAGATAAGTACGTATATCAGACGTCTTTCAATTAACCAACTAGAATAACTACATTGTTTTTGATCATTCCAAATTACTTTTGTTGAGTGTATATGAATCACATTAATGTGCAATCAAGAATTAGTTTATTCAAAACGAAGTTTTGTAAATAATAGTTCAAAATTTTAATTAATACATTTTGAACAACAATAGTATCTATCCGTGAATTTTTAATGTTAATATGCGTTAATATGCGTCAATTTAACAAAACAAAAATATATATATATATGCAAAATAATATTTTATAATTAAATTGTCTGTACTATAAAATGTAATTGTATTACATCATTCAACTATGTTAAACTATATCTGTGATGGATATATAAATACTTTAAATCCCGAACCCTGAATTTATTTACGTTATTACTACTAATAATTGTATAGGGCTAAACGAATATCGGTATTTTATTACTATTTAACATTTCATGAATATAGAATATTACTTAGGATTTTAAGTGTCGATTCGGAATAAAGTTAAAAGTTCATATGTTAGGTTAGGGTCATGCTATATCTTATATTACATATAAAATATTGTTATTATATCCTACTTGTTAACCAATATATTTTACGGTACTGACAACGATATAGTTTGTCATATCAACTTTCTGGAATACAAGAAATTATAAATTCATTTTTCTTAAGTCCAAAGACACTGGTTATACCAATTACATTCACAATTGATCTCATATTTGATTGAATAAAAATATTTTTTGAATATATATATTTTAACCAAAATGGATTTAATTTCATATTTTGAGTTCTTGAATATATATTTAAAAAAAACTAATGTAAAATCGTATTTAGCCAATAAAGATCAGTAATTATTATATTGTTTTGTTAGTAAAAATTATACCATTTATAATCTGTCATAGTTATCTATATCGAGTAAAAGTTAAAGATTTAATCTTAATAATTGATAGATTTGTGAATCATGATTATTTAAAAGTAAAAAGTTAGATTGATAATTTTTAGTACAGGTGTGTTTTTTCATGTAGATACTAAATTTTGTATTTCATGTGTAACATTTGTGTAAACGATTTTCGATAATGACTAAAATTTAAGTAAAGGTACTAAATTATAATTACAATATATTAAAAAATGTTCTAATGAACTTTTTAAAACTAATAGTAAAGTACTTATTTATAATCATTTTTTTTTTTTTTTTTTTGAGATTACTTAATGTTTAAAATAATTCAGAATAATGTATTATTTTTTATACCTATTATTCTCAAAAATAATATTAATTTTTCAACATTTTTCATTTTTTATAAATTTCAGCTTTAAAAATTACTATGAAATAGACATCGGATTACTTTGAATCGTTTTCAGATATACTTATTTATTTGTAAATATTCATATTGCACATTATATTATATTATGATTATACACATTATACATTTAAGCATCGTATATTCTTATTTCCATTTTCCATGCTAGAATCGTAATTGTAATTATGATATCTACATTAAAATTAAAATATTTAGTTGTCTATTAATAATATAATTACAACAGTATAATAATATGCAAATTACACATTTTTTACGAGTCATAATTATTTGTGTTTAATATTTTTTTTATATATTATATTAAACACGTCATTGTTGTTGGTTTTTTTGTGACGCAATACGAAATGCAAATCGTTTGTATAACTAACGAGCCTATACGTTGTTTTATCTATGTTCGCCGATCAAAATATAAATCCGTCACATTGTCGGATGCGCGTATAGACAAACGTCGTTTTAATGCAAAACCACCGCATAACGGTAGCAGCAACAGCGTGCGCGCGGAACTTGTCGTATCAGCGAATGGCAATAGTTCATGGTTGAATTACAAAACACCATGTTCTTATAGTATTTAATTGACCTCGAAATCTTGCATACGTGAGTCATCATTTGCAGAACACATGCAATTCTCTAAAGAAATGAATACGAATCAAATAAATTGATAATTATTTTTTCAATGGATATCATAATATACGACATTGTGTCTTTATATTTTTATTTATATTTTTTTTATACATTACTATTTACTAATAACTAGTAAATACTATATTATATCTCAACAATTATTATAAATACATTACATAACAAAATAACTTGTGAAAGGTTACATTGGTAGCTATATGAAATATTAGGTTGGTGTATCGAAAATTAAATTAATGAATAATTATTATAAAAGCTAATAATGTAGATAACTACGTGTATATATAAATATTAAATAATTATAGACTAAAAAGGTATAGTGTATTTAACAATAAATGGAAGATTGGAGGAAAATTAGTGGGGATTAAGTATTTTAATATATGCTAAAAGTAAACCAATATGGATTTATTGAACCCAATAATATTAAGATAGTATAAGGATATAGATAAAATCATTTTTAGCGCATTGATGTTGATAACATTTTTAATGTGTACTTTATTGAAGATGATGACTTAATAGAATCGTTGTTCTCAATTGATGACAGAATGTTTATTGTCGTTTGTAATTAGGCATTGAATCGAATACAATTCTATAACGAAAGATATGTAATATGTTATAAGTTTTCTGGTTAAGTGTTTATGTTCTGAAAAATAGAAACATGCTAATTTGATAAGATAAACAATTTACTTTTTTTTCACCTGATTTAGGTTAATATACAAAGGTATCGAATATGTCGATAAATGTCATTTTATTATATTATTCCGGGATATTTCTTGATTTTATAAAAAACATAAACATTATCATTTCACCCGAAATAACTCTAGAATATTTCGATAACGTTTACTAATAAACATAAACATGTGTAGTACACATTGTGTACGATAGGACAGTGGACACAGAAAGTAATATAATAATAGTATTGTATATATTCGTGAATACCTATTAATTTTTTGATATTTCATTGAATCATTTACAATGTTTGCAGACTGCAGTTTTTTAATTCGAAACAATATAATATCAGTTTATAGATTATGTAGATTATTATCTGAATTTTGAGTAACTTTTCTCATCATGTTAATTAATTTTCTGCAGCATATATTCTAATTCCCATTGAATATATTAAAATCTAATTATACTGAATTTAATTGTAATAATAATGTGATTATTTTCATGCTAACTGTATTTTTGTTATATTTTCATATTTCTCTCTATTAAATCTGTCAATACATTATTTTTCAAAAAAATATACATTTTTAGTACCTATAATATAATAATTATAATGTTCACTATTGAAAAATCACCTTGTGGCTTGTATAAATATAAATATAAGAATAATAAGACGACGATAAAAATAGTATAATGTATAATAATATATACCTATACCTACCTATATTTTATAGACACATATATTATGTTTACCATAAGGAATAATAATAATTATTAATATATATTGCATAAAAAAGATACTATCTATGAAAAATTAACACCGCCGTGATTTTGTAATAAACATATTATAGACGGCAGAGTATCTATCTAATAAAAACTATCGCATTGATTAATCAAAATTGTTTAAATGTTTCCCACACATTGTGATGTGATTATGTATATTTTGAGCATACTTCAAATTATCAAAATAATTTTTATTTTATAATTATTCTTCTATTAAAATCAGAATAAGATCTAATGAATAATGTTCAATCAAATGTTTTTATTTTATTAATATTCATATTATACGATTACATATACTGATTTTTTTTTTTTTTAATTAGTAAATATTTTAATAATAAATTAATAAATAATCATTAACTAAGGTTTATAGAAATTAAAATTTGATAATGCTTAATAACATAAAAGTGATTGCATTCCCTTTAAATTCTTTTTAAATTTTTTTTTAATACTTTGCATCGCACTAGGTCAGTAGCTCACAAAAATATTTTGGTTGAAATTTCTGGTTCATGAAATATTGAATACAAAATAGTTAATTAATATTACAATTAAGTATATTTATATTTTGGTTTTAACTTTTATTAATACAAGTCTTAAATTATTATTTTAATAATAATATTGATTATTGATTAGGTACTTTAAATGTTATAATAACATAATATTATTAATATAATATATAATATAGAAAGCGAAAATATTATCAAAATATTAAGTACAAAATCTTTATTATAAAGAAGAAAGTTCATAACTTGTAATGCATAAAACTTAAGCTATCAACTTAATATTATATTATAATTTTTTTAATTTTTCGTCATTACATAATATATAATAATATGTTCATTAGTATTATTGATGTATTACAAATTTAT
This sequence comes from Aphis gossypii, assembly GCF_020184175.1. Lineage (NCBI taxonomy): Eukaryota > Metazoa > Arthropoda > Insecta > Hemiptera > Aphididae > Aphis > Aphis gossypii. The sequence continues at coordinate 82,188,251 of NC_065531.1, forward strand.
ATAATAATCTTAATGGGGGCTTCATATTATATCAACGTATTTTAATACCGAACGTATGGTAGAAAAATATAAAACACGCAAGCAAATTAATCGTGAAACTTCCAACAATTAGGTACGTTTTAAAAATCCAAATGCACGTTTGGCTTTATACTATGGATTTCATTGATATATCTGATGAATATATATGAACATTAGAAAAAGTAATACCGAAGTCTTTAATTATTTTAGATATTAAGATATCAAGTTATATTTATATGATAATTAAAATTAAATTCTGACTATTTCTAGTGAATGTTATTTGAAAGCATTTATTTGTAATGCCTATTAAAATTTTTATTTATTTGAATATCATATATAGTTATAAGCTGGTGGTTTATAAATACATATTTATTGATAAAATTGTGTTTTAACCAATTAGGTTTCGGAGAGGTCTCCATTTACTTGCACCGCGTAAGTCTGACCTGGGTGGGTCTTATAGTCCTATTACAATTCCGGTAAAAAACTTGATACTAATCAGGTGTTCACGTGACTTGTCGGCGATTCTGCGATGCCGGTCCCGTGTTTTGTCACAGACTTGATCCAGTTACGATTAATTGTTTTTGCATATTTTGCCTTTTATTAGCTCCTACAACTTTCGAGCCCTAAATAACGAGAATCAGCAGTCATAATATAGGTTTTTTGTATTATAATTGTTTATCTTAGCTGATAACTTGTTGACTGTTATAATTATAACACAATTATAATATAAAAAACCTATATCATGAGTTATGACTGCTGACTTTCGTTATTTAGGGCTCGAAAGTTGTAGGAGCTAATATAAAAGGAAAAGTATGCACAACAAAATTGTAAAATATGCAAAAACAATTAAACAACTTGATCAAGTCTGTGACAGAACACGGGACCAGCATCGCAGAATCACCGATAAGTCGCATGAACACTTGATTATTATCAAGTCTTTTACCGGAATTTTAGTAAGACTAAGATCCACCCAGGTCAGACTTATGCGGTGCAGGTAAACGAAGACTTCCCCGAAACCTAATTGTCGGACGAACCGTATGGCGACCTGTGATGGAATAGTTAGAATATTTCGGCATTGTATCAGCCCTCGCACCGTTAACAATCGTAAACATATAGTCAGAGTATTCCGATATTGCACTGATTGTCAAACCGTTCAACCCAGGCTCCCCTTAGTTTCCAACAGTGAAATGTTCACCGCTAGTCATTTTATTAGAAGAAAACGTTATGTTTTTTTTAAAAAAAAGTATAGAAATTCCATGAAAATTGAGAAGAAGGTATGCACTTTTTATCTTCAAAAATTGACAAAATATGCAAAAAATGAATTTTTTTACTTTTGTATTTAAACGCATCGTTGTATCTATAGAACGGATTTCTAGCTCGGTTTGCTATAAATTGAGAGCATACAGAACAATATGCAACACCTACAACTTTCGAGCCCTAGTTATTATAGAACGAAGAACGATAATATTAGGATGTTATAGTAAAAATTAATCGGATCGGATTAACTCGGATGATACAAAAAAACTAGGGCCGAAATTCGGATTAGACTTTTGACCTTTTTTCTTAGATATATCTTTGGGGCGCAGCTAGTATACAGCCAAATTATTAATGATCACGCAATTAATACAGCTAAAGTAACATTAAATCTAAGAATAATATAATATTGTGTATTATATACAATATTTTAAATATAATATAATAATAATTTTGTTTAAACAATCGAAAACACGCACGTGATTATAATACATATATATATATATTTTTTTTTTCCTAAACAACTAAACCTAAATATTATTCTTCTTATTGTCTCGCATGCTTTCCAATGTATCATAAACGTGATAATATTATTTATAATATATTATTATACATTGTGTGGTGGCTGAGTAGCACGTGGCTAGACGGCGGCGAGAACACGTGACGGTGCTCAGCGGTGTATACCAATGACTGGGCGGTCCGAAAACCATCAACCAATGATGTTTCGGACCGGTTACCTGGTGAACATACTGGGGCGGGGGTACGGCCGTCGACGCGTTTGTGCGGGTGGACATGAAGAAGACAGCCTCAGTCTCAAACGCGCTGACGGACCGGTTCATTTGCGGTCGCACATGATAATATTATTATACGTTACGTATGAATGTCTCGGTGTTAATTTTTTTAAACATTTTTTCACGCCATTCGCTGTATTATTATTATTGTTATAATTCGGTGTTCTTTTTATCTATATAGTATCTTTTTCGTATAATTTCTGTTTGTATTATTTGTGTGTATCGACTTCCGATCGGAAATGTGAAACGCACTTAGTTAAACGCGAACGGTGCGCGATTCGGACGTCGATGTCGTCGTCGTAATTGTGCATAATTAATTATTTTGTTTGGAGAGTTTTTTTCTTGTTGTTTAGTTTTGACTCAAACCATCAAGCTGGATTTCCAGGCTAATTCTTCCAACATGTTCACCAGGTAATTTTTTTAAGTTATAGGTACCATGTTCCCTTTTTGGCCTTATTCAACAATTTCATTTGTCCAGCACTGAAGTGTTATGTAAAGTCTAAAAATATAGGTACCTCCTACAAGTATATAATAGAATTATGATATTTTTACTTCATACGATATGAATATAATGAAAAGTTTCTTAAATTTATATAATTTTTATTAAAGAAAAAAATTTAGAAAGATTAACTAAAATTATAATTTACTAATATTCTTCATCTGTTGTTATGAACGATATAAAAAATATATACAAACAATAAAATACTTATTTAATGTATCTGTTTCTTCATTATACCAAATTTTAACGTAAAATACATCGTATATCATGGTCTTATAATATTCGAATACTATATTGTATATTGTATTATATAACATAATAGGTGTAGGTAGTCTAATTATTTAAAGTTTTGGTTATTGTTTTAAAATAATACAATTTTAAGTAAATTTTAAACCGACACATAATTACTCTGGTCATCATAGTATTGGCATTATATTAGTACCGTTAAAATGGTATTCGAGAGTTTACTTTATTGCGACTAACGTTAATATTGAATCATGTAGAATTAACTAAAATAACTATTCTGATAAAACTTTTTTTAAACCAAAACAATATGATGTACCTATATTATTTAACTACGTTTATTTTGAACAAAAATACGTAGGTATATATTTTAATATATCTAAAATATCTATTACAATTCAAAAGATTGTACTTAAAATGTTAAATATAGGTATAAATAATTTATTTGAAAGACGTTAATTGAATTTTAATATTAAAGCGAAAGTTATTTACTCATCTTAGAATTTAAAAATATAAAAAAATGTACAGGCTGATACTATATCTATATAATATGTTAATTACCTACACTATAGTTAAACCGTTTCATTCCTAAATACCTCAATCATCAAACATCGACATAATACTGAACGACTGTTAATATTTAAAGAAATTTAAATATTAAAATTTAAAAGAAGTGTAGTCAAGATAAAAATTTGATATTTTGGGGATTATTGTCACATTAGTTTGATTTCTATATAATTCTAACCTGTAAGAAAATAAATAGAAAAAATGTCAAAAAAAAAAAGTAAATTCAGCTGTTAACTAAGCCTGTCTTAAAATACGGTCCCTAATATAACTATTATTTTTTTTTTTTGGCAGTTTATCAACCACCATCAATAATTTATGTTATCTAGTTATCTTTGTATACATTGTATACTATAAAAAAAATATATATATGCCTATACTTAATCATAATTACCATTAAGACATTAAGAATTAAAATCGCCTAATGAATTTTATCCTAGACTTTCAAGTATATCATTTATATTTCTTAATTATCATTAATTGTATTTGAAAAAATTGAAAAAATTTAGGTATTTTATTATTAAATTTAATAAATAATATATGTTTTTGAATGTTGATAATATATGTAGGTATACCTACACAATAATATTCGTGAAAAAAATAATAAAACGTTATAGGTGTAATAAAACATGTATAACATATACCTTATAAAAGTATAAGTAGGTATAAAGTAGATATTATAATAGTAGTTTAGCTATCTTAAAATATATCTCTACAAAGTAAAAAATTAATTATTATAACTAAATGGTATAAATTACATTGACCTTTGAAACTCGCTCACTCAATTTTAATCAATCAATTTTACACTTAAATTTTTAAATTAATTGACGTTGTTTCAAATTTTAATAATAATATATTTGATACCTGCTACTTAAAAAAATAAATAAAATCTTAATTTTCATTTTTTCTTTTTTTTTTTTATTAGAAATTTTTCTTTATATAATATAATAATATGTATATAAAGAAATATATCTACTCCTTTAAGCCAAGACTTGTGACGGAGTAGATAGTTGACATATTATAAATAATATAAATTTAAAAAATGTAAATTAGGAAATTACAAGTTCATTAGTTTTCATTTTTTTAAAAAAAAATTTTAAGATGTAAAATTTCTCTATATCTCAAACACAATCTAATAGCTTAAAAGAGATAGATAATCATATAAACTAACTTAATGTTTTTGTATTCTTTGTAATTGATAATGGTCTGAATAATAAAAATAAAAAAAAAATAATAAATAATAAATAAATACTGCTAAGTATGTTGATACATCCAAACTTGTGATTTATTTTGTTTTTGTATGAATAAAAATATGTTTAGTTTTTAAGTTAAAAGTATTTTAAGGATAATGAAGGAATGGGATGTAACCAGTTAAACGTAACTAACGACTTTACTAATCTTTACGAAGATTGTAGACTATATAGTCAGTGGTTTTCGATAAATACTAAGGCCCAAATACTGACAAACCGATATACATATGTACCTATACTATATTATTATATTGATATATTGTATGATGTTAAATTCATTCTAACAACGCGTGTAATCAATATTATATATAATATATATATATATATATATATATATATATTGGAAATTTAAATTACATAAAATATTTCAATAGCATATTATAATTTTGATTAAGACGATTAAGAAAAAAAATGTATTAATGTTTTATAAAAAAAAAACATGTACATCCTGTACGACCGTCAAAGTCTTTGTCACAGAGTCAGCGATTCATGCGTTTACATAATATTATTTCGTCTTAGTAGGCACGTATACGGTAACCTAACGTAATTTTTAGCATTCATAAATTAATCGTTCTAATAAAAAACAGACGTTCTTAATTTCCCTAAACACTAATTTCTGATTATTTAAAATAGCTAAATAAAAAATTGTTATTATGGGATAAAATTGAATAATATAGGTATATCAAACAGCTCTATGCAATATAAAAAAGGAAATTTTTTTTCGCGAGTCATCGAAAAATACAGTATATTATACAAAAATATAGACACTGTGATTAACCTATAACCTAACCAAAAATTAAATATTATAGTTAGATTACGTGTTTTAATTTGTATCTTGTATTTTGTTAGGTATTTCAATACGTTTTTGTGGGTATATGTTTCAATCATTTATTAGCTAAGATATTTCTCAATTTTATTTATATTTATTATTAGTTATAACCGTTGATTATTAAATTTTTAATAACCCAAATACCTGATAATGTAATAATTATTTACGAGCATTGTTTTTTTCTTCTGTTTATTCTAATACTTCGTTACGGTCGTTATAAATTCTTACTACATTATCTTTTCGAGTGTTTCAACAATACATAAGTTGTTTAATCTGAGACCAATGGGTAATGATAGTGTGAATGGCGTTGCTGAACGATTGCGAAAATAGTATCTATTTGAATTAAAACAATTGCTGCAGTTGTATATATAGTCTAAAGATAGAGATATAGAAAGTTGACTTGGAAATAATACGATTATATAAATGATAAAAATTATTCCGTGTGTAATATGTACCAACATATTATTATAAGAATTTTTCTATTTTTGTAAGATTCTCAATTGAAGTAAATTATTATATTAAGAACTTATATTAATCTGAAAAAGTTAAAATTTTTAATAATTTTACAATATTACAATTTAATTTTGAGTTACATTTTACAATTTATGTAATGTATGTTAAACTGAAGAATACTTTTGTTATAGTACATTATATTTGAAAATAGAAAACCTTTAAACTTTTAATTATTTTGATCAACTATCAAAAATCTAATTTTTATACATACAATTTGAGTTGACCTTATAAGTTATAGCAATGTTAGCATAATAATAAAATATTAAATTGGATAGTGTTTAAGGTTTTTAAGGTTTGTAAGTTTTTTTTATGATTTCGATAGTAATTATAATTACTAATTTCCAAATCTACGAAATTAAAATTCACAAACATTATACATGATGGTCGGTAGGATGAGTATTATATGATTACGTTTTTAAATTATTTATACTTAAAACAATAATGAGTAAATAATTTATTAAATTCTATAATTTTTAATAATTTAATTTATGGTATAGTGTATGATAATAAATAATAATTAATAGGTACCTATATTTGTCACAGAGCTAAACATAATATATTTTCGAATCTATGAAAGTGATTCATGTTGGATACAACAAATTTTTTTAAATATTGGGTTATGACTTTTAAATTGTAGAAAACTGTGCTCTAAATCTCGCATGAATGTTGTCGTGTACCAATTTGTCCCAAATGTTATGCGACCAAGAAAGTTCAAACATACATAAATACACGCGTACGTGAAAATATATTATATACGTGTGTGTATACTGTATAAGTATACTATATATATATTATAATCGGTTAGTAAAAAAAACAGCATTCCATTTTTGTCACCAAACAAATCGAGTTCGTGCAGTCAGTGAGGTCCCTCGAATACAATGTGTGCATGAACAAGATGATATAGGTGGTCGCAGCGCGAGCGCATTGCGGTCTTTTTGACACGGGCCGAACACATGTCGTTGTTGACGTCGGCGTAGGAGATCGCAAGACCCCCGTAACTAAAGTGTCCATGTCCCATATGCCTCGGTAAAAAATGAGTCCCATAAATAATTGAAAAAAAATATTAAAGAAAATGCGTGTAGACATATTATACAACATATAATACTCACGAGCACATACTCTGTACCCACTCTCACAATACAGGAAGGAAAAGAATGAGCGTTGTTGTAGAGTATAACTGTGTATAATATATATACTATATAACATACAATATTAATATACATAATATATAGGACACTTATGTCAAAATATACGTCGAGATTCCAAAAGACAAAAGGTGCATTGAAATGTTAATGAGAGACGCGACGTCGGATTATTCCAAACTTCCCGTGACGACGTATTATAAATCAGAACGAAAAATTCCTCCTTAAACATTTAATATAATATTATTATTTCACTCGTCACGTAGGTATGAAATATGTCTGATACGATGTTATACGCGCAATATTATTTTAATATTTTACAAAATGTATATATCCTTAAGATGTATAATAAAACCATGCCGACTCTTACAAAAATATTACCAGCCGGACACGTACCATGTGTATATAATACATGCATATATATGTTATTATAGTATTATTGTAATATTATGATTTTCTATTAAACAAACTGCGGTCGGACACGCGTCTTAATTGCGTGATGTAATGGGGTGATGCGAACAGACTTGTTGGCTATTGCAAGCTATGGGTGAGAGTAGTGGGGAATTTATTGACCGGGTTATAATTAAATTTAAAAGTCATATTATACATGCACATAATAATATATAGGTAGACATATGACGTCCGTTGCACTTGGCATATAATAATGTAAGTAATATTGTGTGGGGCGCGAGCAAAACGCGAACATTATCCGGAGCAATAAAAGTTGAACGTACATGATATAATATATATATTGTATTAAAAAAAAAGTGTACGTTGTGTTTTGGTATCTCTCAGTGTAGAATAATAAAAACGCATAAAGAACGCGAGATGTAGCGTTTTTAACACTGCAAAAACGTGGGGATTTGTTTTTTTTTTTTTAATGCATTATTATATTAGTATTATTAAACGAGAAAATCCTTTTGGCGGTTAATCGTTATTGTTCGGCCGTGGTATTGTGCGGTTGTAGAAGATTGAAAGACTCAAACGTATTGAAATAAAAAAATAAAGCGTATACACGTAAAATCACTTTATAATACGCAACTAATTTATATTATATTATTATTATGTTACATACTTTGCTTATTGCTAGCTGTTTTAGTTATCTTATTTTTGGCATACTTATAAACTATAAATATCAACTCTCTATACCTATATCTGTACCGTTCCAACGGTCTTGTAATTCGTGTGAACGCTATCGCCACTGTGATGTGAGATGAAACTTTGTCAGGTTATTAATAATTATTGCGTCCGGGGCCGTCGTTAAATTGCTCGATTTTGATGAGAAACGCCCATTATATAGGCCGAGAATAGGACGAGGGAACAAAACTAGATATGATGGTGCTTTTACTTTATTATTATCATTATTTATTTATTATTATTTTTTTTACCATAAACGTTTATACAGTATACTGTACACATAAAGTTTCTTGTATATTATATACTGCTCTTATATAGTTATATATATATAAACTAATATAATATAATATTCGTTTTTTTTTTTTTAATCGGATTAAATTCGCTAAACAATAATTTGTTCATAATTTCATAATTTTTTAATTCTAATTCTTCTATCACTACTTCATATACTTAGGTACGCACTTTTTTCAATTTTACTAAATTTGTATATTATACAGACAAAACGTAAAAAAAGTGATTTAAGGGATAGTACACCAAACATAAACTATAGTATACAATATACATTATGTATATATATAGAATATAGATACATTCTTATTATAGCTATATTATTTTGAATATCCATGGATGAATGATATCAAATTAAATTCCACATTTTTTTTCTTGAACAATAAATTCTGCAATGTGTAATGAATGACTAATGTAACATTACAGAATTTATTATCTCATTAAAAATTTAACAGATTGTATATGGTATTGTGTTCAGGTTCTTTGAATGGAATTAATGTGCATGTTAATAGGTTTATATGTACGAATGGTACAATTAATATATTGTATAGTATGTTATACTCTACAATTCAGCTAATTTTATTGTTTATACATAATTGCACGGATTAAAATTGAAGTAACATTTATTGTGTTTTAATTATATTGCATACATATTACATACTATTATTCACATAAAATATATCGTATAAACGTTTCGAAAGTATTTTAAGTGTCATGTTACGTGATTTGACAAAATGATTTAAGTTTTATATTATAAGTAACTTAGCTTAGAGTGTTTTTTCTACAATTTAATGTTTAATAATGTAATTTTGAATATTATAGTGAAACAAATTGCATTCATATTTACTTCAAAGTATTCAACATACCAATATGTATTTTCTACTTTCTTTCAAAATTTTACGACACGAGATGCATGATTTTTAACTTTTGTAGTAAATAAATGATATAACCAGGTAATACAAAATTTTGTACGTATGTAAATATTTTTCCATAATACGTATTTTCGCCTTTATAGGTTTTATACACATTGTAAATTTTATTTAACACTGGCAAAATATAAGTAGGTAATACCTATAGGTACTCGTAAAATCTACGAATAAATATTACCAGTTCTTACGACTGGTGACGATATATTTTATGATAAAACTTTCGCGATTTCTTACAAATTATTCTTTTATAACATAAACTGTAATGGAAGTATAAAATAAAATATATATAATATATATTCATAAATTTTAATAGTTTTTTGATATTCATATTTGCTTTCAACATATATTATATATATATATATATGTTATAGCTATATAAATGTTATAGGTAGGCATGTCGAATTCGATTTCAATATGATTATCATTAGAAAATCATACATACCTATACTGCAATTATGGTATGATGGAAGGGTACTAGGAAATTATTCTCAATTGGCTATTGTGCTCTATACGAACTAACAGAATAATAGTAGTTCTATATTTAAAGCCCATAACAATAATAATTGTTATTTATTTTCGGTCGCCCGTTTTTGACAGAACTATGCAGTACACTATTATAATAGTGATTACCGTCTACTAATGAGTAATGACGTATACGTGCCGTATCTTCATCATCTGAATGCTAGTAACCAACATCATACACAACCACATACTTACCTATTCGTAATAAATAATAACTAATATCCAAAACTCATCGGATCTCTATAATATAGATATATAGCGGTACTGTATACGCATAGATATAGATTCCAGTAAGTTACAATAAGTACCATAAAAATACTCATAAACTTCATTATGTGCTTCAGTGGCTTGGCAAATGAATTGGTCAGAGAGGAATAAGGTTGATTTTTTATACACACGCGATAATTAAGAACGTAATTTAAAGATAATAAATTTATTTATCAATTTAAAATACAAACTAAAAGGTTAAGTAATAGGTAATAATTACATTTAAATTATTTGATAGTTTCCCCAAATTCAATTGATACTTCACTTGAGGATATATTTACAATTCTGCAATTAACAGCCATTATATTATTATGTTTCGTCCTCGAATATGAATTTAGAATAACACGATAATCACACAATTTAAAAATGTTTAAGTTTTGCACAAATATTTTTAATTTATAAATAAAATAAAAATCGAAACTTTTATAATTTATATTGTTTATATACTGTTTATACCTACCTATAATAGGTATATATAGGATATTTTATGATAAAAATGTTTTATATTTATTTTGAATTATAAATTACTACCTACTTTATTCATACAAATTTAATGTTAGCCTGAAACGAAGTCCTTATCTATCTTTCCTACAATGTTTCTTAAATAAGTTATCAAGCTTTATAGGCAATAAAACATTATTTTCTGGTATGGTTAATACTCGTATAAGTACAGGAAGTATAATAAAATTAAAATTAATTATTTTCAAAATAATCGTTCGAATATTTACTATTGTGTCTTTTCTGTAGTTATTAAATAATTTCAATACAAGTATCTATTTTTTGATCATAAACATAACAAAATTATCATAAAAAGTTAATTATTTTCCTAACCAAAAAAAAGTTGTTATTATCAGATTTATAATAATTAAAGAAAATATAGGGTATATAATATATATAGAATGTATTCACTTCATCAGCTTTTCTGTTTTTTGTTCATCTCATGCACGAGTGATTTATATTAATACAGCTTGTAAGTTATTAGCTAACAGTCTTATAAGTATATGGACGAGACAGAGTGTCAGATTTCTTTAGGGACATTATAAAGAACATATTATATAAAAACATTATATGACATGAGCGCGTGAAATATGGGTCTCGTACTAAATATATATATCGTATGTCACAAGTCCCTTAGAGTACTTGTTTTTATTTTTAAATATTAAGGCAAAATAAAATAATACAGCTTTATGATAAATAGTATATACAATGTGTGCAAACAATAGTGTTTCATTTACTTACACTATACAAGGTGATGATCCATTTGAATGTCCAGACTCTTTATTTCGGAAAAATGTTACCTTTATAATAACATTATTTTTACTTACATATTTTTACAATTTTTATCGTTATAATTTTTAAAAATTGTATTTTGTCGATTAATATTATACATTTTAAATTTCATATTACGAAGCAAAATATTTTTAGTTGTAAATCATTACTAATTAATATCAATATCACTCTCGTTCAAAATTCGATGTGTATTTATTAAAATATTCAAAAAAATATTTTTTTACTTCGATAAATGAAATTTAAAATGTATAGGTACTAACGTTCAAAAAATTTAAAAAAATCGTAACATTAACAAATTGTAAAATATATAATTGTTTTGTCAAATTTTAAAATGATGAGAAAAAAAATTATTGTTAAAAGTTTTCGAAATAATAAGTAGACCCTTAATTTAATTACTTTGTATAATGAGTATAATGTAATTATATGAATTTATTATATTAACTTCTTAAACTATGTAGGTATACATTGTAGAATATGAATTTTTTTTTTCGAATCTTTAAAACTATTTAATAAATTAAATATAACAAAAAATATATTATAGAGATATTTCAATTAAATAAATAAAGTAATAATTTCAAACATTGTTTATACTTGACTAGATAGTGACGTATGTAGGACGTACGTGTAGTATAATATGTAGGTAGTATATACTATATGTATTATGTATATTGTATATCTTCTATCAGTATATTTCTCTTGCAATCTTAAATTCTTACGCAAACTGCAAACTGCATAATTATTGCATTAAAACTGGTTTATATTCTTATAATCTATTAAAACGATTATATTAGTTACTTTACATTTGAAAGCACGTAAAAAAAAAAAAAATTCGTTGATATAAATATAAATAATTACAAAATAATAAACTATTATAATATAATATATAAATGTATTAAAAAAAAATAATATTATATTAATAGCAGAATGTATATGAAAATAACTCAAAATTATTTCTTTATATACTTATAGTTATTAATGTTATTATAATGGATAAAATTCAGTCTCAAACCAACTTTGAATTAACTATTTTTGAAATTTGTGTTATTAAATTTCTTAAATCATTATTATGTTCAAATACTAAACCGTTAATCTTTCAAACAATATAATTAAGTTATTCAGATCTATACGTTCTTTATTTAAAAAATCTGTAATATGTATCGATTTTTTATTCGTATAAGACCAAATTTGGTATGTCAAACCCGTTTTGTAGAGCCATCTGAATTTTTACTGCGTAACGATAGAGTCGTTACCAGAGCACAATTAAAAAACGATTTAGACACCCGTTATATATTATATATATAAACATTAAATGTATTAAGATTTCGGACATCGTAGGCGGCTTTTCACACGGTAGAAATGCTTCTTTTTATCTCATAGATACACACACACATATATACACACTTATTGTGTTTGTGTATGTGTATATTAAGATTATTTTTCCATTTGTAAAGAACCGAACTGATTATTTCGTCAGCCCGAAAGACGCGAAGGCACTCGACCGGCCGTCGCCACAGTCGTCTCGCGGGATGACTAGGCCTCTTTTGTGTTGGTGCCTTAAATGTTCTCTCCTCTTCTCCACCATTACCACTACTACGCGATACTACTATATAGACTGCTAGGTGAAATCTCCCGAACGATTAAATCGTATTTTTCTATCTATTCCTTTATTTCTATCTCTGTCCGTCTGTCTGTCTCTATGTTTCTTTCTCTGTCTGTCTATCTGTATCTCTCTTACTCCGCCCGCATAACATAATAATAATATAAAAGCGCGATACACAATAAATACTTTTAAACGTCACTCTCGCGACCTGACGTTCGTCTAAATATAATAAAGACTGACAAAAAAAATAAATATATATATATATATATATGCCACATACATAATATATTAAATACACAACCGTCTGATACGCGTTTTAAAAAAAAAACTAGTGGCAAACCAGTAGCCGATGGATGGCGTGCCGATTTGTGTATGTGTGTTATATATATTATATTTATTTTTGTTCACACGGCTCTCGCGGGGAGCAACCGTGTAGCCGATATGCGTTCGTATATATATTATGTATAATATACAATGAAACCGCTGAGTACACACGCGATGTCCAAAAAACTTGTCGTCGCCGTGAGAATAGCCTAAGTCCAAAACCCATCAGTCACAATAACCCCTCTCTACAGTATCTACCATCATCATTTCATGTTAGATTGAGGTTACCAAGTTTATGTTTTTTCTGTATATTATTGAATTTTGTATTACACTCTTGATAATAAATCAGGATTTGGCTCAATCAAATGATTATGTCATGATTCATAATCCAATTAAATTATATAAATTATATATTATACGATTTTTATTATAACACGAATTGTTTATATAATTTTCTGTATAATATTTCGAAAATGTGTGACATATTAACGAGAAGTTAATAACTCTAATCCATAATCAAGATTTTTGACTTATTAAAAGATTTTGAAACTGTTTAAACTCAAAAAGTAAAATTTTAAAATATAATATTGTACTTAAAAAAAACAGTAAACGATCTAAATTAGATGGTTAAAGTATGTAAAACATTGCAATGACTAATCTACATTAACATGATTTCATTTTGATTTAAAATTTTATATAATTTTTTTTATTATTAACATACTTATGTTAATAATATTATACAAGTCTTCAAATAGCTCAAACTACATAATATCTATTTTAGCAACGAAATTAATAAAATTGCATTAAATGAATTTCCTTTAAGCTATGTAATTCACATGTACACAACAATGGTAGTTTTGATCCAAATTGTAAAAATAAAAGCACATAGATAATTCAAGTGTACTGAGTAATATATATATATATATATATATACATGAGTATGTACACACAACACTTTACTAGCTTTACTAGTTGTGGTAACTCACGAACCATCTAGATCGCGTATGCGAGTATGTAGGAGCAATAGGTAAAGAAAAATGAACGATCGAGTTACGAGAAAAAAAGAATACATCTTATAATGCAATGATTAAAATCACCGTGAGAAACCGAAGAATAAGAAGAAGACTGCAGTGCGTTTCATAAATAATAATAATTGGCCTAAATCCGACGTTCGTTATTCGCCTTGTATATGATGGGAGGGGGGTATGCGTCGCCCGAGCTTTCTCTTTATAAATTTATAACACGCTCGTGCGTATTTTTGTGATCACCAATGGTATTAAGATGCTGCACGCCTGCATTCAAACTTTTCCTAATTTTTAACTTTATAGATGTATTATCATTGTTGTTTATAATTCTTAGATTGGTTTAGAAGCTAATAATTTTTTATCTTATATTTTTATAGTTGGAAAAACTTTGTTATGTTCTAATTCAAAAACAAAATTAAATTAACCTTGGATACTAAGTTATAGTTTGTCAGATAATAGCTTATACAGATATTATTAGATGAAATACAGAAGTATAATAAATATTATTTTCAATATTTTTAATAACACCCGCAGTGATATAAAATCATATATTATAATATACTACCTATTCCTGAAATTTGAAATAAACCATAGGTATTGGTATCTTTTTCTTAAATATTTTATCCATGTTGGGCGTTTACTCAACTACGACGCTAGCTTCATTTTTACGTGTACCTACTTTTCAAAGTAGGACACAAACGATTTGCAAAACGAGAAATGCATTTTTATTTCTTATATTATGTTAGGTTTTTTCCCCGACGATGACGGTCTAGAATAAATTATTATGTTTAAAGCTATTGGATGCGAAAATGCATTTGATCAAGTATCGGATTTTATATAATATGTTTATAATATATTATATCGTTTTCAAAACGTGCGTGTATACATTATTGCGTTATTATAGATGTTCAGTAGAAATTACGACCTACGATGAAATTCCAAATACCCAGTACCTAACGCTCCACGTGAATATATTATCGATTGTAATTATTCGTGGTTCTGCAATCCATAATATTATCATAGAATTCAATATTTTGTACGAATAAATAATATTATAATACAACAATACCCTTTACCTCAACATTACGTGAGTTACCATGTAGTAGTTAAAAGTCATGTAAGTTTTAGCCGGTCAACACTAACTTGACATTTGATAGACATCTCTGCGATAGTGTCATGTAAATATGAATATAAAAGTTTTACACACAATGACGTGATTTATTTAAAAAAAAAAAAAAAAAACTATTCACACGAGCGATAATCGTTGCGATTTCACGGTAACGTGTCCATATTATAATAGTGTTGCACGCGCGTTGAGTTTTACGATTCATATCATAAACGGGTTCATCGTGTGAAATTTCGGAACAAACAACATAATATTACATATTATAATATGCTGTTGTAGTATTAATACGAATCTCCAAAATCAAATATATTATTATTATGAACGTTTAATTTTTAATATTTTTTTTTTTTGTTACATCAAAAAGATACGATTATAAGATATAATAGTATTGTATACATAATATTGTATAGGTATATTTATGCAGTCCACAGTTAAGTAATTATTGACGGAAACTCTGTATGGCGCTGCAGACGAGGGCGTAGTCATCTACTATTATAGGACGCGTTAAACGTATAATATATATATATATATATATATATATATATATATTACAAACTATTAATAATTTTGAAATAAAAAATGGTTTCAGCGTTTATAAACTTAAGTTCAATTAGTTACTGTGTAAAGGAGTCGGGGATGAGGAGAATCGGAATTAATAGGTCCTGTTAACAATTATTTAATCTGATACCTATGTATATATTATTCTTAGCGCGAAGGATGTACAATAATTATTGTTATACCTATAACAGCTAATCGTTCTACAATATATATCAATATCGGTGTAACATACTATGTTATTACTTATTATTTTTAGAATCAAAATTGGTCTAAAAAAGTCTATGTGTATAATAATAAATGTATCTATAATAAAGATTTATGTATATATTTAATTTAGTATCTATATTCATAGACCTATATTATACATGAGCACAATACTATTTATATATATATATATATTTAATGAGCATGGTGACAAATCATTCTACGCATATAAACATCGTATACAATGTATTATATAATGCATAGGTATTAGGTACATTTTAATGTGCGTATCTCGTAAAACGCAGAGCAATCAAAGTTTGGACGGCATATAAGTATAATAAAAAAGCAATATGAGAATATTATAAAAAAATCTTGTTCATATATAGTTATATATTATAATATACACATATATACTCGGGTATATTATAACGGACAGAGAAATAATAATTAGACCATTTGATTTATACCACATAAGCGGTGGCGTACAACAGATACCTATGTATATATTATATATCTGTATGACGTATTGAAACGCAGGGCGTACGTCTGTCAGAGTTATTCAATTTTTTTTTCATTCTCCTCTTGCTTTATTTATTTTTTTATACTGTGGGTTCCCTGCGACTTCATAGCCACCTTATTGCTATTACTATACATACTTAAATTATGTATACATATACATAATATAATATTGAATACACACACAGAGTAGTCGTTGTAGTCATTCTGTGTGTTTGTGTGCGCGTGTGTACAGCGGCTGTCAAGACCTCTCTCCCCATTCAGACCTGCCGAGTCTCTTCACCATTTATCAGAGACGTACCGTCGCGGTATCCGTCTCCGTGTGACGCGCACGTATTGAACAGCCGCCGCTGTATCTTCGTATAATATAATAATATAACATATACGCCTGTGTGCCCTGGCAAGCGCGCGAAACTTAACAGAATTAATTGTTTTTTTTTTTTTTTAAATACAGTAATTTTTTTTGTCTGTCTGTTGGTATGTAAATGAATTGTCTTGTATCGTTTATATAATATTATATAGTATATACTGTGTTAATATTCCTTTCATTTATACCCATACGTCCACAGTTTATTTTATTTTGTCCGTTTAACAATAACTGTTTTAATAAAATAATTGTGAGTAGCCAAAGGATTTTTTTCTCATCACATCATATCATGCATGTGTATATAGTATATTATACTAGCTATATATAAGTGTATATATACTTATTACTTATACTTTATAATATATTATGTACTCATCACTTACAATATAGGACTTTACTATAAGTGGATATTGTATTAACTATTGTAATAAAAAATATGACGTACAACATAATTTCACAACACCCGTAATAATAATATAAGGTGCATAATATATAATACAATAATACATATCCTAAAACTTATAGATACATTACATAAAATGATTAACATACAGACGCGTTCACTGGAATTCGATCGTTCGAACTTTGCGAATGATATTCTTGTACTTATTATATTATTGGTATATGAATCTAAACTTTAAAAAAAAACCGGAGAACGTTCGAGAATGCGTGCGTGTGAATATAATTATTTAAATGTGTCGGTACAGCAAGATAAATGCGTAACAGTAGGTAATATATTTAGCACAATATGTGTTTCTGACCACTGAACACAGAGATATTATTCATTGGCGCATTAGTTGTATGACGTCGAGAGGAGTTTTACAATGTAAAAGTTATTGAGTTGAAATAAATATGAGAAGAATATTAATTTATTTTATTTTTACTTTGAAGAGATTATACCAATAACCTGGTATAGTTCTTATTATTTTTTATTTAATCGAATACGGTTCAACATTATAAATTTATAAAGTTTAAAACTCGATTAGCTCTTTCAACGATCATATATATTTATATATATAATAATAATAATTGATTAAACGCAGTGGATGTGTTCTTATTAATCGATTAAGCGATGGCGAGGAATTCGTTAAAATTACATATACCTAAATTCAATCAGTATTAATAATAAAACCATAAACCTAAACTAAACATACAACGATTAATCGTTAAACATATCCTATATGTCTGATAAATACAAGTTTATAAAGTAGTAAATCTGCATTTAGGAATTAAAATGTGAATCATACACATCATCGCACATTTTTGTTTAATGATATATATCTGTATAGAACGGATTATTTATAGTTAGTTCTTATATCGCCATTATGTTAACATAATACTAGTGTTTTACGTATTATTACGTACATGTAGAATATACTCGGTGTATGAGATCGCGTAGACCGATGTGTATAGTTTAATTAAAATCAAATTGATCGTTTAATCGATAATAGTGCGTGTATAAGATTAAAAAAAATTCTAATCATAGGAACATTTAAACATAATTGTAATAGTTATTAATGGATGATAAATAAAATGACCGACATACCTACATTACAAAAATAAATTTGATTCATATTATAATATATATAAGTATATATATATATATTAATCTAAGTTCTAGGTATACCGATTGGCTATATTTATAATTTTTACTCTAATACATCCTTCTGATGACAGCCAGTAACTTACAATCTATTATATTTGGAAAAAAATGTACAAATAATTATTATTTATTTTGTCGTAGAAAAATTATACATTTTTTTCTAACAATATTAAAATAAATTATTGTTATAAGTGCTATAATTATTCGTTTAAATACTTTTCATCAAAAACTTATCTATATAAAAAGGTTGTTTTTTTCGTGTTCGATAATATATATGATACCAATTGGCAATTTATCACTTGTTTATACGAATAAAACATGAAGTCATAGTCCATAATTTAAACGGTGACTGCATATTATATAAACGGTTTATCCGATACAGCTATAGATATTGTAAATAATTCAATACAGACAAAATATACATTAAATATATTATATTAAATGATTTTTAATATTAAGTTTCGATAGTAATTTGGCTGCGATTCATTGCATATTATACCTATTACCCATTTAGACTGAAACGAATAAGAGACGGTCAGTTTCTGATATCACACCAAGTGGTGCTGATATGAATTATATATCTTATAAAATTGTATATTAAGGATAAAAGGATAATATTTCTTTTTGTGAACCCATACCTCGACGTTATTATTATAATAAGTTTCGTTTATTTATCTTATACAATTTTCTTCTCAGATATTATTCGTTTCCTTCCCTCATATTATACCATAATATAGACTACCTATATATTTTCTCTAATTTCTAGTTGTACAACCCTATAGTAGGTAGTATTCGGATCATTTAATCGAATATATTCGATCTTCATACCATCCATAGTCTTCCTTAGAATTTTATATCGTTTGTTATCTACAGAAATATGTGATTGTTTAAATGTTTAATATATTTCTAGATTGTAATATTCTATTAAATCTGAAAACATGAACGTTATTTTTTCATTAAAATATTAACATATGTTATGCGAGTTCATAATTATTGATATGACATTAATTTTTTAAAAGTCTTGAGTTTGAATTATTTATACACAAAGTGAAAAAAAGGTATTTATTGATAGCAAAAATTATAATAGGTATAATATTCAACGTAATACATGCTGTTGAAAATTGAATGTTTAAAACCGTGATTTCAATCATCATAATATGAATAGTTTCCTTCAGGCACCACGTTGCAGTTAACAATACTTATTGGCACATGTAATGAAAATCGACAGTTATTTTCAACGACATATAAATGTATATAATAAATATATATATATTATAATGTATGAAATAGCTATTAACATATCACAATGTAGCATACTCCTCAAGTATTTTTTTTTTATTTTGCTAGGTACCTACTTATACCATCTAATATGTTATTATTGTTATTAATAATAATTACTACTCAATATTATTTTCGTATCATTATACACTTTCACGATGAGTAGCAATATATATTATAATAAATACATTTACCATTTTAATGATAATAATATAGTCAGAGAATAAATTTTTCATAAGGAGTCAACAGGAACTTGTGTTAGTTAACATACTCAGTATTGCCATTTTTGTATAATAACAGCTATATAATTTACACCAATATCTTCATATGTATATACTTATAGCCTATAATTATTTCAAGTAAACCTCTAATAAGTTCTCTATAATATATGTTTATGTTGTACCTACCTATGAATAATATTATGCAATACAAAATACGACCTTACAAATATGTCAATATACAAAGATTAAAATTATCATTTTTATATTATGATGTATTTTCTTACAACTTTTGAAAGTTACAACGTAGCACGATAAAACACATATATAAACATATTTTAACTATTTTTTAATAAATAAATAAATTTCTGAAAGCGGTTTCACACAAATGGTAACATACCCATCTATTATGCTTATTAATTGGTATTCGTGATCACTAACTTAACGACGAATTACCTAAAGCCACAGATTTCTATTTAGAACTAGATTGCCAACTCCCGCTATCAATTGAAGCCAGGTTTTTCGGTTGGCTTTATATGGCAATATTAATTATATTGTATTGTATGTATTGTATTTTATGATGTCTAAACCTGTTGTTAAAAAAAAAATTTTAAATATTTTATATAAATCATTTATTTCTATATTTTACCATTAAAAACCATGTTATTCCTAATACATCTTGTATAGGAAATGCAATGTTTTGCCAACCGACAAAATGGCGAAAACTGATACGAGGAGCTTCAATGTTAATAATATAAATAATATACGAGTTTCTTATCTAGTTAGTATAGAAATCTCAAGTCTGTGCCTAAAGCTTACGCGCAAATCAATGTCTGTCGACGCATTTTATATTTATACATGTTTTACATGAATTTTATTTTTATTTTTGCATAGAATAAAACAATATTAAAAATTACTCTCATTAATAGCTTTATTAAACGTTTGTTTAATGAAAGGTTTATAAAATACCTACATTTATAATGTATACTTATGTATTTTTAAATTCGATAATGTATTGGTTTTACAATGATATATATTTTTCTCGTAAAGTTTTGTAGTAGTAAAAAGATTTCAATATTCAACTCATACAAAATTTAATTTGAATAAGATAATAGATGAGACGATGAGACGATTACTAATATATGTGTTTGAAGTTAGATAGTTATTCAAAATGGAGTAGATCTATTAGAGGCATATGAATCAATTTACCTTAAAAACTATAACATAAATTAATATTTTTTCTTTGTAATTAATAGTAATATTATTTTATTATAAAATTTAATAAATATTATTTACAACAAATACATCTTAAACAACACGAAAATATTTGAAATTTATTGTTAACTAAATACTTCATACATACATATTAAGACATGAGGTTTAGGTTTACCTATATTTTGTTTCATCGTATACCTACAATACAAACGTATACTAGTATTCTTACATTTTGTGACCAAAGAAATACGACTTTTGGAGATATTTATTAAAAATGAATAATATATTATAAATTACAATATTCGTTAACTTAATTCGAAGTTCTTCTACATTGAATTGTACTATTTTAGAGGCCAATAATTTATTTATTATAACGTAATTTGTCTACTACCGTCAAAGTGACAAGTGTTATAACTTATATGAGTGTTCACGATGATTATATTCTATTATAGTAGTTGGGAAATATAAGCGTTATTGATAATAATATTATAATGTACAGTGGATTCCGTCTGATATGCTGCCTATTCTTTCGTCCGTGACCGACCATCGCCTGCACGCATATCGATATTTTTTACGAGTTTATTTCACGCACACTAAGCCCCGCCGACAGCTGTAAACGGACGGATATCGCGGTCTCGTTTGACAGGAATAAAAACACGCTAAACGACTTACGCGCGCACGCCACACTAGGTATATGTCTATCCAATCGAATATAATCGGAAGGCAATTTGTTACGAAATTCTTAACGTTTAACCTTAATATGTTTTTATTATCTATGCTATACAATATTGTGTTGGTATAATGTATGCAATTATTGTGAAGTACTTAATATAATAATATGCAAACGCATAAACTTGTAATTTTTTTGTTTTTATTATTTTTCCGTGCTTCTCGTTCCCAGTCATCATCGCGTCGTCCGTTGATATTTCGCTCGGTCGCGACAACCCGTAAATCAAACGTGGCCCGTCGCGCCACTATATTATTATTATTTGTATGAACCAACTGGAAAACTGGTATGTATAATATTACGTGTATCGTTATCGCACCTGAGTTTTATAGTTTAATCTTTCAATCGACCGTGTCACATAAACAAGCCCGAGTTCTATATAATCCGCGTTTACAAATCAACGGACGAGCGGCGCGCGCGCGCGCGAACGAAGTATTATTATTATTATACTTATATATATGATATTATATTATGGGTTCGTATATACGACCGTCGTGTGCAATGTGCATATTATTATTGTATTATATAAACGTATATTATGTATATTATATTATTATACGTGTGATGTGTAAAAACGCGAGTGTATGTCTAAGAAGTATGAAATTTACTCGGGTGAATATTATATTGTACATTATCGTGGTTATTATTGCTCGTACCGCACGTCGTATACATTATACCTATACCATAGTATATATCTGACGCATCCGCGCCTGCCCGTTTATAATATATACAATATATACATATAATATATATAGAGGTGACTTTTACACGTCGTTTGTCTTACTAAAGCTCCTTTAATTTCATCCGGTCTGCCATTAAATTATATACGCGGGACGTTTATTACAATTCGCGGTCTTATAACGCGAAAATATAAATACGTTTATTTATGTACCTACAGCCATCTTGTCGTCGTCGGCGACGTTGTCATCTCCGCTGTACCCCGATGCCCGTTTTAGCGGCTATATTTATATCTACGTATTACAAGGCGTTAAATCAGACGACAAAGTAATACGCGCGAGCACTTATATTCGCCTGCTTTCTTTTTTCTTAAGATTTTTTTTTTTTTGTTCACCCCGTCATTGCAGCTAACTCGGTATTATTACTTGTATAATATATACATACCTATATATCGGTATCACCTAACATATATAATATAATATACGTATCTTGTGTATCTATACATCATGACCGCGTTATCTTAACACGTATTCGCGTACATATCCGTGTAAATCTCTGACCGGCCACACGTATATTACCATGCGTCGTTATTATATATAGGCGTACGCCACCTCTGGAGAACAGTCATAGCCCGTTGGGTTTCCCTCCGTCCATTTTTCCAGCGGGGGAGAGGCCCCACATCGAGGTCTTAAGAATACCTATACGTATTATTATTAGTTATTATTAGGTATTGTACCTATCGTATGATTTAACTAAGCTATAATAATACGCTTCCACAGACCATCGCCTATCGGACAACATCCGTACACTCATTACTGGATTTTGTTCGATACCTACACGCGTTAAACATAATATATTATAACATCGTATATTTCAAATACTATACACATTAACCTACTAAGTAGCCAAGTAGGTATATAGGTATACTGTATGTACATTATAAATTATAATTAGGTACATAGTTTTTGTATTCAGTTTTACAATAAATCAACTTAATTCCCTAACATACCTTCCTTTTTGTGCCTTTTTTCACATTTTAAAATCTTTTTTTACTGCTTATGCTGCTTTTAAATTTGAAACTTACTTGTTTATACCTATATATAAAAAAGAAAACCATTAAAATGCGCAAGCATGCCGGTCAATGACCAAAACTATCATATTATTGTATTTTATTGAAACGTATATATTTAATAATTTAAACTATATATATATAAAAATATGAACATAGTTAGGACATTATTTATATTCATAAAGAGATTTATAAAAATTATCAAATTATGGAAAAATTAATATGATATATTTAAATGCATTAATTATGTAAATAATAATTCATTATTCTCACCAAGAATACAAATAAGGTGACACGTGATTCATTAATATTATTATTGTGATTCGCATAATATTATACCTATATACCTATACGTATATATAATATATATTACACACGAGTACTAAAATTATATGAAAACGTCATGGTTGCTGTAGCGGATCGTAATGTATGTTGACATGTAATTTTTTTATCGTCACATACACGAGTTTTAAAATGTTTTATTACGTGTAACTGAACGCATAAATATTGTTTTTTTTTCGAATTCGGTCAACATAATCATAAATCATTCGCATACAAATAAAAATATAAATGAAGGAGAAAATGTATTTTAAAATTATTTTCCAGTTTATTTATGTTTACATAATTCAATTAACTTCTGTATAGAATAGTTGGTCGCTGTTATTTTTTTAAGTCATGTTGACGTATCATAAGATAATGATGACAGCCGCATTCTCGTCTTCCGTCTTGCGGTTTGCCATGGGAAATCACAATATTGTTTGATCCCGGAGTCGGCGCCGTCATTTGTTCTGATATTAATCAAAACGTACCCATATTATATACCATTGCACTCATATATTATATTAAAGATTAGGCTAATCAATATTATAGATTCTAACTTATTGATATTTATACTTACCTATATATTACTATAATATCCATAGGTAATGGTTGCTGCAGTACAATAATACCTGATTGGCTGATTATTGTACCTATTTATTTTATTATATACCAGTATTTATGTAAATAATAGTCCACGATATCAACTATCCAGCGTTAAAGTCTTTACTACGTTAAAAATTATGTACTAATAGCGTTGTCGGTCGTATTGGTATATGACATGTGACAATTATTTTTCTAAACGAGAAGTTTGTAAACGAGTTCATTATACTTGAAAGAAAAGAAGAAAACATCAACGCGTTATAACGCATTTATTTTGATACGGTAAATAGGTACCGCACATTCATAATCAAAATTTATAATCTCATATACGGCGCATACTTCTTATGTGAGTCATGTACAATTTGCATGAATTTATCTTCCAGGCCATAATATTATTATTGTTGTGATTATTACGTACACTACTGATGCATTTACATATATTTAATAAGCCTGAATGAGTAGATCGTATTATTATACGCATACGTATATATTACATATTATATTATATACATATAGTATCAAAATATGCTTTTCACGTCTGAAAATGGGAAAAAACAACTGCATATCGGTAATAATATACACGTTTGAACATAAACGATGTTGAAATAATAATAACGTACATAATATGGGGAGTATATATATATACATATACACTGGGGCAAAATGACTATTTATACGGTTCAACACTTAACACATTAAAACATATTTTTATACATACTACACAGTAGCCCGACGATGATTTCCCACTGTTCCATTTGCCCCACGGCTGTAGTCACTGCTCCTGTAGTGTATATACATACAGGTATAAGGTGTAGGTACCCATAATATGGCTAGTCGCGTCATATTTACGGGCATCGTTGTTTATTATACACATACATATATAAATGTATGTGCTCTTAAATGCAAACATACTATAGTACGTATACCTATACTACAACTGACTTCTGCTCGTATATTAGATATGTATGTATACGTGATAATTTCAGTATAGAATATGTTTATTATATTACCCCGCAAGTTGTCGAATATTCAGCTAGTGATCGAGTGGCCGTGGGAAACACGCTGCTGCTGGACTGCATCACGGCAATCGGAATTTAATATTATACGTACAAGTATACAGGTACCTACTCAAACACCAAGTGCAAGTCGCATATATCCCGTATTGATTTTAAAGTAAATGTGTATATATATACATCTTCATGATGAGTCGTTCTATAAGCGCACTTATACGCTCGTATTATTTGTTTTTAAAATATTGTGCAAACAGCACTGTCGTTGCAACGAGAGTATTTTTGCTGTATGCTTCGCGTCAGGCCGTGGGTGACGAGTGCACTATATAAATGGATAAACAATTAATATATTTATATATCGGGTGATCGGAAATTTGTTTTTGAAAATCATGAGGACCGTGAAAACACTGTGTGAAACTTGCATTCGTGTGATGCGAATATCTGATCGCGCTATACATGCACAAAAGAATGAGATATGAGTCATAATAACAATATAATAAGTAGACAAGACATGATAATATTATACCTGCAATGTTAGATTGTGATATAATAATAACATTATAACGAGGCGAAATTTGCAGCGTGACGCACACGCCCCGATGACATTTTTCCACAATGGCCCCGAGATTGACAATGACGAATAACACGCTGAGAAAATGATTCACGTGCGCTTCTTACGCACTCTTTCCGCGTGTGTGAGAGTGTGCGCTGAATGACGACGACAGCATTTATAATAAGACGGGTCTGTGCTTGCTGTTGCTGCTGCTGCTTGCCGCTATTGATGTCCTAGCTCGTTGACGTCTGCACGTAATTTAAAATTTATATAAAAACACGCGTAACATATTTTACTCGGACCTATCACCGCCGTCGCCACAACCCGTGGATCTAATATAAGAACCGACTGTATAGTATGTATGTATATATATATATTATATATAAACACTCGCACACGTGTGTGTGCGCGCGCGCATAACCACACAAACACTCGTCATTGTCATGTCTGTCATTGGTGGATAGGTACCGATATTTTCGATTTTTCAACCTTTTTTTTTTTTTTTAATTGCGATCTGTTATACCAAGCTTATATTATATTTTTTTTTATCTTTCTGCGTATAATTTTATATTATGTAGGTTATTATATATTAATATAACAATATATATGCAAACTCAAAACGCGTTTTTCTTTATAAACGCTATATCTACGTATGTATTTATAAGCGTGTACTACATTAAACTACTCATCATATCGCTTATAGACTGACAAGTGACAACACTTTATTCTAATTTAACGAAACTAAATATTATAAATTTATATATTTATATGATGTGTCTGAAGTGTTGTATATACTATATTATTATGTGCTAACGCGTTCACTAATCATATTATGTGTTTGAAATAAATTAAAAACAGCAGTTTGAGGAGAAAAGTCATTTATACATTGTACATTTATATCATATATAAACGTTCTTTATATTTTACATATTATGATGAGAATCGAATGTTCCTAAATAATATGATAATTTGCAACATTGTATTTATTCGAGAATAGTTGTTAAAGTAATTTCTTGTAGAATTCCGTAGTAATTCGTGAAGTATTTCTTGTTACAATGGCACTATTTAGTATATACAGCTATAAATGGATATATATTTATATGTTACTGGTAATGTAGTTAACATCATGTGAATAATATCGAAATTAACAATACTTTTTGAATAAGTAATTTATAATCTTTAATTGATATACAAAAATATTAACATTACCTACCCAAATAATGTCAACGTTAACCAGTCAATATTGGATAATATTAAATGTTATATTATATTAAAATAAGATAGAGTTTTTGTAGTGTTTGATGTGAGTGTAAATCTTCTAGCTTTTTGCGCAAGTCATGGATGTATGTCATTTAATATTAAAGGATAACACTTAAATTCAATATTTTTCAAATAATATTTCAAGAAATAATTTCAAATATAAAATAAAGCACTAAATTTAATATTGTTAACAATTCAAAATTATATTATCCGAATAATTTTGACATTATCTAAATATTAACATTACCCGTAACATATATGTATAAATAAAATTATAATATATTGACAAGTATTAATATTACATTGAATCATCTATAAAAAAAATATTCAATCTTTGAAATACAATTAATATAAATCACAGCTATTTTATTGCTATTATGAACAGAAGCGTACTCTACAGCGATTTAAGTTTAATCACAGCTTTTGCACAACAATATATACCACTTCGACGAGTTTTTGTCTAGAGACATGTGACGGGCGAACTAAACGATGTTGACGGGGATGTGTAATAAATTTTTAAAGTTACATGTAGTATGACCTTTGTATCGATTTAATAAGCAATGTTTATTAAATTATAATAGAATAATATTAAACGTATACGTGCGAACCACGTGATATTTCTGTCCAAACGGATGTATACACAACATACGCTAATATATTATACTATAATATAACCTTTCATCGGGGGTAATTTAAATTATAATGAACCTAGCGCGACGAGTTAATATTATTTTAATATTCAAATTCGGTTGTGCAAGACGGTTGTTGCGTTTTTTTTTTTTACTTGTCGGACGAATAACATTAATAAAAAAACTAACGCCGCCAATACGTGCAGCGTGGTGGAAATAACAATAAAACACGTGCATTATACGTGTACCTACCCAAGTATTCGCGCAAACTTTCCACGGGATGTTTTTTTTTTTATAATAGACGCAACGACGCCGGAGGCCTGAAGCAGTATTATATCTATCGTTGTTATCGTATACCATTAATCGGCAACGGCCTATATTTATAATAATCTCCGAGATATCGTCGAGACCGGACAAGTGCGCGTGGGTCGCGCGGATAATGTACCTGCACGTCCGCTGTCGCCGTGGTCGCACGCGCTTGTACAAAATACCGGCCGGCGGCCCCGGCCCCAAGGTGATATAATGTACATACTGTACAAAGTGTATAATATATATATATATATATTAAATCGCTTAAGCTCAATATATACGTTCTGTAGGATATTATAATAAAATAATATATACACAAACGACCGTGCGGTATCAATCGATAGATTACGAACTCGCCGCCGCCAGGGGGAGGATTTAATTAAGACGTCGTTTCACGTCGTAGGCGTACTTATTGCAACGACGTGGTTATTTTATTGTATTATATTATAATACGAGTTATAATGTTATTATTATCCTATAATCGTGTCGTCGTTGTTGTTGTTTTTACTTGTTGTTTTAATATTCTAATATATTATTTTATTCTATAGGTCGAGTTGGATTGTTAAATGTATGATGTTATGAATTTGTAAATACTCGAATCTATATAATATTTAAGCTGATAAAAAAATTTCTGGTCATATTTTTACCCTTTAAGTAATTAAATTACGTGTTTCTATGTGGAATTTTACTTGTAATTATTGATGTATCTGACATACAGTGTAAACTTTATAAGTCGTTGCTTAGGTATTAAGTATACTGAAAATCAATACCTAAAGTTTAGGATAAAATAATTTTAATTAATTAATCATCATTTAATCTATATTATTATTATGTTTGTATTTGTAGGTTCGACGCGACCAAGTCGACCAAAGGAGCGAGTAAGCTTCGAAGAGACTTGATCAACGCAGAGATTGCAAACCTCCGGGACCTATTACCATTACCGCCATCCACGAGGCAACGGCTATCGCAGTTGCAGCTTATGGCCCTGGTGTGTGTGTACGTCCGGAAAGCCAATTATTTTCAACAAGGTAAGATTTTGTATACGTTATCAATAATATATTATCTATAAATAGAGTGTTTCATTATTATAACTAGTACGTTTTTGTGCTTTTGTAATTAAAAGTTAAAACGGTTTCAATAGAAATTATGTTTTCTAATTATTATATATTCGTAACTAATGGAAAATTCATGTAGAATTTTGTAACTCAATTATCGTATAAACCATGTGTGTTAATTCATACTTTTCATTCATCTAAAATTATATGAATTAAATATTGAAATGATAAAAATGGTCATAAATCAAGAACGTCCTCGTAATTGTATTACATTAAACTCCAAGTGTTTTGCTATCTATCGTATTATAGCACATAATATTGTATGTAATAATATAATTCAAAGTGTTGACATATCTATACGACTATAGATAATAGGTAATTAGTAATACCTAGGTACCTATTGATGGAATATACTATTCGTATATAATATTCACCTTTTTTTTTAATAAGCGTGTGCTGCAGTAACTTAGTACCTAGTGACTCTACACCTAAGTGTTCTTATAAATCGATAAAATATCTACCTATATGGCTATATCATTCGTTCAAAACTTTAAATTATCATTAGAAGACTTACTGAGAGTCGGGTTTTTTGAATTGTCACTAAGATATAATATCTGCCATTTTCTCTCAGTACTGCGTTGCGTTATGTATAAACACTGAGCGGGGTATATATTTACATACATATACATATAAATACACCTTACATACACACATTATACTTTAAAGGATTTCATCGGACCTGGGAATGCGGCGGTGGCGGTGGAAAAGAGGAAGAAGAGCCACCACCGCCGCCACAATGGTCCGGTCGTAATTAATCAACGGTTTGACGCGGCGGCCACGGTACGTCCGACCGCCAATAAATCTTCAGACCGTAATGAGCCTTCACATTTCCATACGCTCACAGCACGCAGGCCGCTCGATCGAGCGGGCTCGAACGCGGTCGTAGTCATATTATTATACACGCGGCGACGGCGGCTGACTAACGTATAGACGTCGCTCGAGACTATTGATTTTTATGATCGCAGCGCGCCAATAAAATTCGCTGGACTACTGCTAGCGCGTACTTTATAGACGTCCCGCGTGTATATACATCAATTTAACGTGCACACGTATATTATTATTGTTGTTATTATTATTATTGAATGTACATACTTATATTGGTTCCTTCGAGTCTTTGGTCGCCACCGCCGCGTAAGTTTCCATCGACGCCGCGGCAGTGTAATGCGTATTTGAATATTCCGAAGTTTCCCGTTGACATTATAACACAATACGTAGGTACATTGTACGTGGTTTTATGTGTAGGTTAGGTTAAATCTATACATTCATCGATGTACGCCTATTTAATAAGCTCGTCATAGTAATCTGGTGAAAAACGGATTGCGGAAATTATCTATCTATATACTAATTACTAAGTAGAGGAAATGTTTGTATATATGTATAAGGTATAACTGTGTGTATGTAAGCAATCCACAACTCATATAATTAATTAATATGAGTTACAAGTTTTTAATTTTCAATCGTTTTATTTTACGTAGTTTATGTAAAATGTATGATAATTCAATTATATTGGACAAAAACGTATATTTGTCATAGTTGAAATTAAAACTATAGGGTAAATGTAATATTAGTATACTAAACACGTAAAATATAGGGAGCGCAATAATAAGTACAATTATTCTAAAATACAAATGTCGTTAGATTGTTTCCATTTGTAATAAGTAATAACTAATAGGTATATACAATAATATAGCTGGTGGCTGGACGATTGATAATATATACATAAATAATATGATCTGTACATATTTGGGCAGCATATTATAATATCGTTAGCGTAAAATAATTAAAGCCGTTTTGGTTTGCAGCGTAAAATATAGTTAATATTAATAATAATAATGACGACTTTATAAACGGGCGGTTAAACAACATCCGTTATGCGATATGATAATAAATCTTCGGCTCAGGGAAATAATATATTATAATAATGCAGCCATAGCCTACTCGCAAAATACTCGGGTTGTAATTCAAATAAAATAAAATAAAACGTAGGTATATAATATAATATATAGGTATATTAAGAGCGGTAAATATCTGTGGTTTTTTATTTTTTTTATCGTAAACCGCTAATAGCGTTTCAGATGAGCGTGCGATACTTGCTTTCTGCCGGGACCCTCGAGGCTCGCTGAGAAGTTTATTTTCGCCAACAGTTGGCGTTTGCATATTATGTGTATGCACGCGGTAATCGATACCGTCCGCCGAATCCGCCGCCATTACACGACCTTGGTATACATCGCCACAAGTGGTTCCCACGCGTCCTACGCTTAGTTTACCTATCTGGCGCACGCGCTAGCAAGCTCGCCCGTCGTGGCACATATTCAGTAGCCCTCAGACTCGTGTTATTATTATTTTTTTTATATATTTATACAACCCATTAGCACCTGTATCTAATGCGTGCTGCGCGGAGGCGAATTTATATTTTCGGATATATTTTTATCATTTGAATTCTCATCCGTATAGGTACAAATTGTAGTTATAGTATGTGCAGGTACTAAATTATATAATAATATTATACAAATAGGTACGGGTATATTATATTATAATATAATCGTATTTTTATTTCCCGTGATAATATTATTACTATTATAGTAATACTATAATATACGTGTGCGAGTTATTATTATTATTTCAGTTGCTTTTTTTATTATCTTTATGGTTGCCGGGGTGTTGTTGTTTCGCCGCGCGCGTTTGATCGCGCGCCGAACCGGTCTGCATTCCCGGCTCTGCGGTCCACCGCAAATATGTTGGAAACCCAATTCCGAAAACAATATAATTCCGCCCACGTCGACATTAGGATCACGAAAACGAACAGTTTAAATGTCGTTTTAATTTGGTTATTGTTATCCACACGATGATAACGTTATATTGTATACAATATTATAATAGCAACGCGCGTTTTACATATTATATAGGTAGGTAACTATTTACTTATATTAACTTTTTTTTATGTTCCGTGTCCGGCACTAGACTACGTGTATGCTGCAAGTATATTATAATATTATATAGCCATTATATAGTCACGATTCGTGATATTGTTCATTTCGAATCGGTTGTTGATTTAATATATTTATTTATTTTCCATAAATTTGGTGATTATAATGCTCGGCGAACATCGACACGAGCCAAAAATTATACGGAATATTAAATACAATATCATATTTTATATTATTTTTTTATGTGTTAGTAAGAAGTACGTGTGTCAATATTAAACAATACGCGCCGCACATTTATAATATGGTAATCGTATCCAAAATTATTTACGTTATTTCACTATTTTTTTCTATCCAGTAAACGTGTACCTTTGTCATCTTTATATGATTGGAATAATGTTGGTAAATTATATATTGTTCGTATAATTACAGAAATTATGTAAATAAAATATTAATTTGTATTTTACCACTATTTTGTTAAATTAAGTATTCAACCGAGATAGCTTAAACGTATATTTTATAAAATTACGTATTATTTAAAAGGACTACACTATTGAAATATTTGATTTTAATAATTTGTATACTAGTCTAGCTATTTAATTTTTTCTTTGAATTATTATTTCGTTCTTGGACACATTTGTGGAAATTGTGAATTCATTGCATCTATTTAAATAAGTGATTGATTCAAAATTTAAAAATTATACCAAATATACTGCTTTACAGAAACAATTTTAATTTATAGTGAATATTAAAAATAAGTACCTATACGAGTATATTCAGTGTTGTCGATTACGTTCTTTTCATGTGAATTTTTTCGAGATTTAACTGATGCCTCATGGAGCCTTATTAAGTTTACACAATTATAATTCACAACTTAAAGTAAATTCCTGAAAAATCAAAAAACAGTATAGCGTTACTAATAATTTTAATATAAGGATGCATGCAATAACGAGGAAAAAGTCTGTAGGCGGCTATTTACGTGTAGGTATCTGTCAATATCAAATTACCAGATATTATAGCTTGCACGCATGTACTATACATGCAAAACAATAATATAGTTAATATGATAATAATAATGAAAACCTATTATATTTATTAGTACTACTGAATAAACATTATAATAATAAAGAACAGTATACACGCAACGTTTAAGTCTCCAGGTTGTTTTCTGAAATCATTGTAAATCTAATTTTATATTTGTCATAAAAAAAAAAAATACAAGTTTTCTCATACTTATATGTGTATTAATATTATACTCGTACCTATATATTATACAGGAATACAAATAAAGTATACCTAAGTAATAAGTACATTAACGATTTTTAAGCTTATTGACTACCACTCTGTCTTTACAAGTTCAAC
Source organism: Aphis gossypii (assembly GCF_020184175.1). Taxonomy (NCBI): domain Eukaryota; kingdom Metazoa; phylum Arthropoda; class Insecta; order Hemiptera; family Aphididae; genus Aphis; species Aphis gossypii. Next base: position 82,222,378 of record NC_065531.1, read on the forward strand.
GAGTATAATGATGCAGGTAAATTATTTGTGGATACCTTGTGGTTCTGTTTTAGTACTAAATTTGAATTATTATTATATTATTTATAGTCATAAAATAATAAATTTCCGACGCAATGACGATGTGGACGAGATCAAAGTGTGCGTAGTTAATGCTTTTAGAGTATTTAAACAAATGTTTTTTTTTTCATATTATCGTTACTATTATTGTATGCGTTCACCGCTTCAACCAAAAATGAAAAAAAGAAAAAAATTGTTAAAAAATCAGTTGTATGCCTGACAAGGAGATTCACACGGGCGTGCGCGTTATTGCTATAATATAACGGAAGAAAAATACGTCTTCATTGGGTCCGCCGTATGTTGATTGATGATGGTTTTGGCCCGTGTTTGATTCAATAATGACTGGCCTAATGACCGTGTAAGCCTCGGGGGAAAAAATGGTATGGAGAAAGAGGGAGAAGCGGCTTCGGGGCGAGTGGCGAGAGACGGAAAAACGGCCTCGGTCTAATTGAATAAGAAGATAATTATGCCGTCCCAGACGCGAACAAACATCGTCGTCATCTCGCAGTTCCTCTAATATAATAATTGTGCTCTGTATAATAATAATATTATAAACGCAATAGGTACATATATATTTATAGACTGGTCGATAAATCTTATTAGTTATACAGTATCGTTGTTATCATTATATTGTGTATATGATGTATATTTTAACCTTTTTCGTCTATTTTGGCAATGTCATCTCGTTGAATATAATGGGTACTTATATACATTTTTATAATTTGATTTTTTTCTCTTTAAAATCGTGTAACAATATGGGTAATATTTGTAGCTCGTTACCGATGCAGCGTATATTTTCATCATTATGTCGATAAATGCTCATTTATGTACTATATCCGTATTATAGCAGTCAGCTAATTATGTTTCTAATTATTTTTCGAAAATGTAATATTTGTTTAAATCTAAATCAATTAAGGCTCGTTACCAGAGTGCTTAATAAATCAAGATTATTTTTATTTATAATATACAATTATACAACATTGAATGACGCATCGTAATAATAATTCGGGTTTTTTTTTAAAACCAATATTACACTCTTGAGAAATTTATTTTATAAGCCTAATCGCAGAAATATAGAATCTATACAATATGGACTTATAGTTAATTATTTGGTGTTTTAACATAAGTTTTTGAAGCATAAAGTATATTGGTTGTATTTTAATATGTCATGTCTTTAAAGCAGGTTTTTTTAAGTGAAATCCATTATATTCTAATCGTCCAACGCATAACCGGTCGCTTGTTTTTATCTCGTTTGCCAATACCACTCTGCTTTCTTAAAAAGGCCGTGTACATCTAAATCGGTTCAGTGAATTTATGGGTTCGTATTTTACTGATGCTTTACAAGAAGAAAAATATATTGTTAGTAGTATTGTGTAATTTGTATAAAATATAAATACCGGTAGACAGACACGTGTAAAGTATTATAGATACGATAACATATTTTAAGCAATTAGTTGAAAATCGTCATGTAAAATGTTTACGTCTTTACACTATATTATTATATTAACATATACATGGAAAACTTCTTGTCTATTATAATTCACGGTCGTATATAGTTTCATTATCTCATAAACATATTATTAGGTAGCGCCTTAGTGGTTTAAAATGAAATATTCAAAATGTAAGCTAAATGCATATTTGGGATAATGGTCCATTAAGCATTTTAGTGTTTAATTTTTGAACTTATCATAATATTCTATTTTTTAAATTCTTTACAGACTTTAAGGTATATGATCTCCTAGATTACAATAATAAAGTATATTGTTTTTATATTTGAAATTATATGAGAATCATATTGGTATAATTATTCTGGGGTAGTCCAATTAATAAATACAACTGTCTTCATCTATTTAAATTTTATTCTTTTTATTCATCACATCTACAGATGTCCTGTTTGGTCTATGTGCTGTAGCTAGTCTGTAAGAACTAATCAAAAAATTATTCGACGTAAATTAAATATTTGCATAATATGTTTTTACTATTCAATATTAATTATGATTACTAAACCTGAAGATTACTATTAAAATGTTATGTCACATTAAAATATAACAATATAACATATAAAAAAGTTTACTCTTCAGCTAGTATCCGGTAGTTAATAATCGATAATCTGATTTGCTTAAGAGTAAAAACAAAATTGACTTTATACATGTATTATACACATTTTATTTATGAATCGTATATTCTAGTGACATCTTGAAGTTCCACCGTGTCAGGATTGCGATGATGGTTAGGGGGTGGTACATCTGAAGGGTCGATCGACATAGTCGCAGTTTATTATACAATATTATGCAAATTCAACCTGGAGCTATTATACTATACTATTATACCCCGTGCATGCACTACACATAGCCCCTGAGCTTGAGGCGTCTTCTTTTCTAAAACAACATACATATACTGTATGTATATTACATTATATTATACAGTGTGGCATGTACTTATACTCGGATGCTACGAAATAATAAGGAGAGGAAAAAATGAAGAATAAAATATACACAATAACATATTGTTCGTTATCTGCGATCTCACTTATATATAAATACATAATATAAACTTCATCCCCCCGCCTCCCACCGCAACCGCCGCTAGCATCCGCGACCCGTTCATCCGAAACACAATGAAGGTGAATTATTTTTCAATTTTTTTTTCGCGTGCACTATGCCCGTCCTGGACTATTTACATACAATGGACGAACAGACGTCGTATAGGGACAACTTAACGATTTTATTTCCACCGGAGGTGCCGTTTTTGCTGTTTTCTCGTCGAGAGTCCGAGACAATAATTAAACTATTCTACAGACCTGCTGCCGCATGTTAGTATGGTGTATAGATTACACTCTATAGTTGACACGGCTTCACTATTCGTTACCGGTTGTTCCACACTACCGCTGAATATGACATGTCTCTTATTATTATTTATTATATCATATTATGTACAGAAATGAAGGAAATATTGTTTTGACTGGTTAAACGATTAAACAAAATACTGTACCAAAACCAATGAAATTTAATATAATTGAGTGTATTACAACCTATCCCTCAAATTAACAGAGGGTACAGTTTATACATTTAATATTAAGACTACAGGATTTCCATTAAATCGATTATCTGTTTTGCTCAGCCCCGACAGACATGGATGATAATGATGATAATATTAATATGCTCATATTATTATTTGGACGTAGCAACATAAATGTGGCTATGAACTATGAAGATACATAATATATGTATGTGTGTGAAACGTGCGATTCAAGAAAGAAGATATACTATGTACATATAGGTTACAAGTAGTATACGTACTCGTAAAAATTCCCGCGCGTACACGCTTCATGGTTGAGTAGTGTGGCCGAGAGGGATGGGTTATCCGCAGACTAGAGGAGATGGTGCCAAATGATAGAAAAAATAAAAACGGTCGTATTCACAATAAGAACATTATACCATATATATACATATACGCAGAAATACTAAACGGTTATATACTTATACTACAACGCATTTATCGGTACTTTATATTACTACCATACCTTATCAACCGTAGTTCTACAGTTCAATCTCTGTAATATGTGTATACTTCGACACATGTTGTTACCGGATAACATTTTAAAACATGTGAGTATCATGGCTTACAATATAGGTGTTTTCAAAGAGATCCTGTAGCGCGCAGTGAAGCATTACACGCGCGTAATATTGGTCAGATATCGATCGCAGACACGATATATATATACATATACATATTATATATAGTTTACATAATATTATTGTAATGGAACATATTAATACGCGACAGTTGGGATGTCTAAGCAAATACTGTTTTTTTCTTACCGCTCGTGTTCGTTTGCAATAATACCTAATGTATAGGTAATTTAACAACTATTAATTAAAACGTGCAATAATAGCAATAATCATTGCTTAAACATTGAGAAATTCTGTTTTTATTATTGTTTTTAAGTATTTATGTATATTTATTATTACATAATACGTAACATTTTAAAACATATATATATTTAACATATTAGGTCAAAATATTTCTTTTCCTAAGTATTCAAGATGCAAGTGATGACTTTGTAGTTTCAAGTTTAAACATTTTTTTGGTAACATTTTTAGATTTAATGAAATTAATTTAGCATTGACGTATATAGTTTAATATGTTGATGTTAAAATATAATAATAAAATATAATTTATCTATACATGCTATTCAATTAAAAATATCTACAATATCCTACAGTATAGAGTATTTTAACGACCTTCTGAATAGCTTATGTACCTATACATAAATCTAATATTATGTGTATAGATATTTATATGTATGTGCGTGTAATGTGTATACCAACTGCTAATGTTAATAATTGTCAAATAGAAATAAAACTTTTCGTCATTTATCAGTATATTTTCAAACCATATGTAAAGTCACACTCGAGAGTATAACAATTAAAATAAGTACATACAATAAACCAATATGTTATTGATAAAAGTGAAAAGAGATTTTCAAAATATGAACTTTACATTTGTAGTAATTAAATAGAATTGAAAAATAAATAATATAAATAATAATGCATTTTGAAAAATGTACGTCCGAAGAAATAATTGTTTTAGTTACACTTCGTAAGTCAGTTTGAAATCCCTACAAGAAAATGGTCTTTGTCCTACTAACAAAAGCGGGCGTTGACGTAATCTAATTGTAAAAATACATATTTGCTCAATTAATAAAAATATATATTTTTGCGAGAATTTTAAATTTATGCTTTTGAATTCATTGTACATGTATATGTATGTCATACATATTGGTGTATGATGTCTTTATGTAGCATGGACTTTTTCACAAAAATATATGTCTATATGTATAACATAACAATATATTTTGACGTATTGGAGGCGGTGTCGATTTTGTAACCTTATAAAATTCCAAAATAAAAATAATGAAAAATAATCATAATAATAAGTTATAAAAAAAAATCAAAAAACCGGTCCTTAAACATTTCCACAGTCAATTTCGGTGTGTACGCGTAGAAAAGAAACTCTCGCATATTGTACATTGTGGGGAAGGAGAAGGGGGGTAGATAGGTACGTTTTACTCGCACACACACACACACACACACATACACACTATAATGCCACGGGTATTAGCCGCTGACGGGGCGGTACCCAAAGTCGGAAATATTGCGTTATTACCGTTCCGTTACCCCAGCTAGTGCTTCGGCGTACTCGCTTATAACGCTCGCTCATGTGTTTGTGTGTGTGTGTTGTACGCGCATTTAATACTCCAACATTCCTATGCGCAGAGACAACGCTATACCTATACATGCATATATATACACCTCTATATATACCTATAAATATACATATTATTATGTACAACTATTATAATACCTGCACTTGTATTATAGTACCATATAATACATGCCTATAGATATAATATAATATATATGTGCATAGCAATATTCGGTGTGTATTGATGTCGGTTGTCGATGATCGTGTGTATGTATAATATACCTATACTGTCCGCCGCCGGTACGATATTATTATACTCTGTGTGTGTGCAACGCGCGCGCGTACTCATATTATAATATATATATATGTATGTACATTCGTGGGCGGATTATTGTTATTATATCGGTGCGCGTATTATTATTGTAATGTATTATACGCGCGCGCGTCCGCTGCATCCGTGTCGATTACGATCTGCCACCGCGCCGCCGCCGTGGCGTTATGATTTCTCGGGCGCGCGCGAACCCGACTGCATGTAAGATGTGGTAATTTGGTACACCTAAGTACAATGATATATATAATAAAAAAATATAAAATATAATATTATCTAAAGACGTTTCTCGTTTTTCGTAGTTATTTCATACCAAATGCAATATTCAAATCTCATCGAATCGCGTCTCTCGCATACATACATATTTTATCGTTTTATATAATAGGCACATTAATACATAATATAAATAATGACGGTTTTAACTTATAATAATATACTCGTAGTATTTATTATTACTATTATTGTAGTTATGATCAGTTTTCCACTTGGTGAATGAAAACGCAAAACTACAGAGTACCTTCACCGTAATTTTTCAAAAATTCTAACGTACCCATAGATTTTTTTTATAATTAAATTTCGCAGGATTCGCAATTTTTTGTACTTACATAGTTTTCGAGGACCGGATATTATAATTTATAATTATCCTGATATACAAATATATATACTTATGTTGAAAATCAGCTAGCTGATTCATAAACGTTGGTTATAACCGTGGTTCTATAAATTATTATAATATAATATGTACCTACCTATATTATATATATATCCATGTTTTAAATTGATTATTTATAAATATTTGTTTATGATGTTATAATGGCTCTCGTAGTTAAACGGTGTATAAAAAGTGTAGTTAAATAAAAGTTTAAGTTCTAAGTTTTTTTTTTAAAGTAAGCTGATAAGTATAAATTCCTTATACTTTTATTCCTACCAATTCGGTTAATGTTTTTAAATTATTTGTGTTGTGTTTATTATATTGTTATTTGCATATAATATGTTATACGGCAATTTGTACATGAAATTATGTTTAGATAGGTACTTTAGTAGTTATTCTATGTACACGTATTAATATACAGTCTTAAATATAGGACTTATATAATATGTACATTGTATATGCGCTGTGCGTACGATTTTATGTGTAATATTACTTTTTACAATGTTATTTTGACGTATAAAAACGAAAAACATTCTATGAAAAACCATTTCAACCGCAAAAATACGACATAAAACGAGTTTTTATTTACTTTTTACACAGTTTCATGGCGATGATGAGTGTACTATATATTAAATTATTATACTATTTATAATATATATATATCCGTGCTTAGAATATTTTTTACCCGGTAATTGGTTTTAAAACAAACAAACCTACTCTTGAAATTACGCGTAGTGTATTATTATTATTATGTATATGTTTCAAACTAAACCACCATATGGGCTATTCATAAACTTTACTTTGCGGAAAGCAGCAGACTGCCGGAGTATGTAGGACAATATAATATACGGGAGAAATTTACTAAGGATCTTCTCCTTATATATGATAACTATAGGTACCTAGTTTCTACACGAACGTTTATTATTTTCGAGTACCATCATCTTGGCTGTTGAACAAATATACTTTTCAGTTTTCACCCATAGTCACCGTCGATATATTGTGTCGGAATGGTGTATTTTTCTCGCTATCGTAATGCATATTATTATATTATAATTTATAATATAGGATAAAATAACAAAGTGTTGTTAACATACTCAATTGAACAAAGCTGTTTGGTTCTAAATACGAAAAACATCAATTATGTAACAGTAAAAACAATTTTGAAACCTTCGCACTAGAAACATCATCGTAGCTGAACTGAAAATATGTACCAGTATGACGTAGTAGGTACATAATATAGCATATAATATAATGACGTTATACCTTTAAAAGGGTTATATTTTTAGTGCATCAAAATTTCTGTCGTTTCTCTTTTCAACGTTTTCATAGTAACTTAATGTGTATAGGTATATTATATATTATACGTTTCTAAAACCTATTAATAACCACATGTCAGGCCCATCATAATACCTAGTTCGTACATAAAATAGTTGAAACTAAACAAAATCAACATTTTAAGTATAATTATTTTCAATAATACATATACTGTGAATTCTCGTTCCCATGAAAATAATATCATTTTTATTTTAACATACCTATGCACTTATACACTCATATTTTGATTCTTCTTAGTTATTATACAGAAACTGCAATTCTATAAAATACGATAATAATAATATTATGTATTACGATATTGTGTATAGTAGGTAGGTACCTATATACTTTATACCTACCTACTATATAAGTTATATAGATATTTTGCTCGCGTGCCACATCGAAAATACATAAATTCACTAAACAGTCACTAGTCGTGATGGTCGCATAGTTGTAGTCTGATAATGATATGATTGATAGATAGTTATAGTCAATGGATGGATGGGGGGTAAAGGGGTTGATAGACGGTGGGCGCGCGCCAAACCACTCGAACGAGTTATGAGTATAAAATAATTCGTCGTGTGTATATTTTTTTTGGAGACTGTATATATTATTATTAGTAGTTAGTGCACATGCAATTATATATATATGTATATATTAACGCACACATACATACACGTGCGACGACGTGTATATAATATTATGGTCACGCGGTGCACACCGTTTTCCGGGTCGGAGGTCGATCGACGTTCGTCCAGCGTTAATGGCAACATAATATAAAATATATATATAATATTATAAAAGGAGTGAGAGGTAGTACCCTACGGGAGGTGACCCGGACGGGGGCCGCCGATTTACATTTAAATTGCTCGGGCGACGCACGCGTCCGGTAAACCCAATAGCTATTACGCGTACCTACATATGTAATATAGGTCTATCTACAGTATGACGTACAATTTTTTCCCCCGTCACGTAAAAAATATGAACCATTGACGGCACACGCCGTTGATCGTTGATTATATTATTGTCTTATCTCATTCTTGTTCATTTTTTATTTTTTATAATCGATTCTCGGTCTCGTTTTATAATTAAACAAATTGGTCGCATTTAATATACGTGTACCTTCGTACCTATATATAATACGCGTTATGTTGTAACTTGTATCGCGCACCAACATAGTACTATATTACGGCTATATATTATAGTGTTATAATGCCGTTCGGAAATATTGAGTTACCGGTTCGAAATCTGCTCCGTATAATATGTTTTTTTTATTATTATTAATATATATCATATTAATAATAATATACACGTACAATACACGCTATATAGGTACTGCGACTATAATATACTGTTAATAAACGCCCGCAATCTGCCAGCCGACAAAATTAATTGAAATAACGCGCGCACTAATTAATTAACGGATGTATAAGGAGGCGTGTTTTATGCATAATAATATTAATGTGCGCTTTTTTTATAATTGGAATTAAAAATAATAATATCCAATAATAAAATAAAAAAAAAATTCCGGAAAGAAAACGTTTTTGCAGTGGTTGTGTTATTTATAATAATAAGTACAATAACACAATATTCTTATAAATAAAGCAAAACATTATACATAATTATAATATTATTACTAAATCATTAATCAACTTATTTAAAAATTAATATTCTATAATTAATAATAATAATATTTTTTTCCATTTTTTTTTTTATTTTCTAATAATTATAATATTTTTTTCATTTTTTTTTTTCAATATAGTGGTGTAAAATCTAAAAAATACCATAACAACGCTTTTAGGAATTTGTTTTTAAAAAAACTTTAATATTTAAAAATCAGGCTGTATTCTAGTACTAATCATATAATTTCTAAAGAAATCTGTTTCTTTAATGATATCGTTTAGTCATTTAGATAACGAGAAGCATGTGAATATTTATTTTTTGTAGTATGATGAACCTCATAAGGGAGTTCCGAAACTATTCAAAAACAATACACGTAAATTATACAGGAGCTATAGCAGAATAGTTACATGTTAAAATACAGTATAAATACGAAACACGAATAGAAAATAATATTAGGTGTATTATACACCGTGCGGACGCCATTCCGTCACGCTACGACGGTCCCGCGATGCAATAGTGTGGGTAATGTCGCCGTCCGCATTATACCTATGTATATAATATAGATATACATAATATAAATATTTATGTATATCATTATCGTTCTGTGAACCGGAAAAATAAAATGGCGGTTATTCTGCCAAAATCCTCCATTTTACGCATGCGCGTAAACGTTTTGATATTTTTCACGATAGCCGATAGGGTGGTTTTTTGGATAATGGCCGTCTTCAACAGCATATAATATGATTTGTTGTATACCCTTAGTTGTTCGCGCACAAGTCCTTATATCGTTCATTGTACACCTTTACGGACGAATAACATACGATATAATTACTATAATGCAACTAATATTAAAAAAAAAATATATAAATCCATCAAATTTTGTATAATTTATATACTTAACTATGGTATTTAATTTAATTTGACCACTAAAATTTTTTTTTAAAAATTTTGTAATTACAACGCTCAATATTTTGAACAAGTGTTGTGATATCATTGATGAAAATATTTTTTCGTTGCGTTAAAATTTAAAAGTTCTTCTAATTTTATTATTTCAATACTAGACATTTTCACGATTTTCACGATAGTGGTACTTAAAATTCTTACGTACTATATATATTATTATAGACTTTTCTGCAAATATGCAATTAACACAGAGACAGTGTCGTCTCGTTGGTCTGGGCGAGTGATAATTATTTGCACTTATGGCTTCTTCCGCATTCCCAGCGTGACCGACTCTATATTATATATATTATACACACACTATGGTACGGTTTAAACTATGACTGCAACAATAGAACGATTGTAAAAGAACCTATGAGCATCGTCAGTGCAGAATTTATTTCTGCAGAGTTACGGTCCGTGCAGATCCGACAAATTCGTATTTTTTCACGATGATGCTATTTATATAAAGCTATTATAGTCTATATTATATAATATATTTTTAAATGTCCTCTTGTTCTGAAGTACAGCACCGCGGCCCGTGAGTATATAAGTTTCAGCATTGTGCGTACAGTATATTTTATACCTAATGCACATTATTATATAGATACACCGTACTGCAGTATACAGATATATATATTATTATAATAATACAATGTTGTACGCTCGTGTATACCTACTTATATATATATATATATATATATACGACTATAATAATATAACGGCCTTATTGTTCGCGCGCGCGCGGGTGAAAGCGCAACGGACGATAAATTCGCAATAGCTGCACAAATACAATATAGGCGCACAAACTTTCTACGCCTCCGATTTGCGATTTATAGGTAAAATATACATTGCCACGATGTATATACATACGCACTACCGCCACTGCAGCCAGATTTATAGACTTATTCTGTTTGGGTGCCCTGCGACCGTGAGTAGAAATCGCACGGTTTTCGCACGCGATGTTCCTTTGATTTAAAACGCGTATAGATACGCGTTTTCCAGACATTTGAACTCTATTTGACGACGACAGTTGTGAGTAACTACAATTTAACGCACTATAACAGTGTATACTTATTCTCGCAACCCTATTATAATATATACCTACTGTTGTTTGTTATACCTAATATGTGTATTATATTATATACTACTTCAGTATAGGCACCTTATTCCTATACCATATTAACTGCGTAATAATTGAGTGTGAGAATGTTTATACATTTTTTCTCAAAAACGGCTCACGGATCTCTTCAGAATTTCATGAACAAGAGTTTTTTAAAAAAAGGAATTTATCGGTCTAGGTTTGCGTTCGGAAATTTTACAGTTTTAAGTTATGATATATAAATATATAATTATAGCATTATACCCGATGTAGATTGAAAAATGTACAAAAATCTGAAATATTGATATTATTTAATTATTTTAAAGAATATTCAAAGTATTAATATTTTTTTTATTAAGTAATAAAATATTTTATTTTAAAAATGTTAATTAGGAGGATTTAACAGTACCTATTTTTATGAGTGAAATGTATTATTTTGCGTTTTTCACGTATCAAAATAAATTAAGTTTGAAAATTATTTTATCATAAGATAATCTTCGTCACAAATCTCAGATTTCATTAAAATCATCTCAAAATGTTAAAAGAATAGGCGTAAATAACTCTAGAAATAAACTCGACTTAAGCTTAGTTTCTCAATACCAATATATTATAAATCAACAATCATGCATCTGTCAAATTGTTAAAAACATTTTAATTTATTTTTAGTTGGATATTTATAATTTGAAATTTCTATACAAAAAATACGATTGGATGAAATATGGTCGACGTACCATTATTATATTATAATAATTATGAAATTTGCGCTTATGTTTAAAAGTTTATTATAATATTATAACTATATATAGAATTACGATGTTTACATAAATATGAAATGATATCGTTTAAAACCGACAAATTATCATTACCATGGCTTCTTTTCCCTCGTTTTCATTTTACGCCTGCGCTGGATGCATATTTTATAATATGAGCCATATTACATATATACTCGTACGCATAACCACGTTACCGGTATATAATAATATTAACGACGTGAAACGTGTGAACCGATTCGATCCGACGATATTGTTGTTGTTATTATTATTATTATTATTGCATGACGAAGACGATAGTGGTATACGACGTACGCCAGAAAATTAATTCTATTAGGCTCGGTCGCTTTGCGGGCATAGTAATGATATGTTTTATGTGTACGTGGATGAATATTACATAATATATTATAAACTATGTATAGCGCGAGTAAATGGTAAAACGAGTGCGCTCCGCGACCCCTCTGTACATCTACATATAATTGCTATATACTGATCGTCCTTATTTTACTCGTCGCACCCGCACTCGTGGCCAAATGCCTTCCGGGGACTTATTGCGACGGAGGAATGAATGTCAAGTAGTTGTGTTTTATATTCCGTTGTGCAAACAAACGTGTAAAAATATATAGATACGCGCTCGCGATTGGACCAGCGCTGCAGAATGACGCTTAAAATAAAACGTACAATATTATAATTCATACGTACCCGTTACACGTGTAGACATAAATAACGCTGCACGTCATATTATATATACGATAAATATAATAATTTTAAACGTTTATGATTTCGCGTGTGTCGGATAAGTATATATATTGACAGAACGTATAGAACGGAGTGTGACTCGAGTGACTTTAACGGCCGTCATGTATAGTTGTTAAAATATATAACATAATATAATAAGTAGATGAACGAGCTATATTAAAAAATGTAAAATATTAGTTTAGTAGTTATAAAAAAAAAGTTTTAATAGCCTTTTACTTATATAACAACCTATATTGATTTAATTTTATAGAAATTCAAAATAAATTTTTTTGTTGTATTGATATTTTATACCACAATAGGTACTATTTTTATATTAATATACAACATATAAGTTATATTCATCAAGTAAATTATAATTTTAAACTTTGTTTTATTAAATGGGTACAACATATACACAAATAAGTATGAAAAAAAAATATAATAATTATAACTTTATAAGCAATACAAATTATTGAAAATTAAATTATTATATTATAAATATTAAATACCAACAGGTTTGAAGAGTTTTTGTTTTTATTTTTTTATTTACGAGTTGCTGTATTATAGTTACACTAACTACACCATAATAATAAATACCTACTTAAATGTAATTTATAATAATACTTGTCTTGTACCCTTGTCTGAATTGTTACGAAATATCGTGCAGCGATTTCAAAGCAAAATCAACGTATTATTAAAAATGTGAACTGTGATCTAGCGTACAGAAGAGTTGTAAGACTTGTAGTAAAATTGCAGTTGTTGTGGGTAGTAAAATTTACAAGAGTATAATACAGAATAATTGAATGAAAAGTATAATAAAATTAACATTAAATTGGTGTATCTATTTACAATCATATTGTTTCAAGTCGTGATCGAATTATTATTAAATAGGTGTAGGTGGTGTATAGCTAAAGGCATGTTAAGTGTATAATGTATATATACTTACTGCTGTATAACATAATATAAGTTTTAAATAATTGACGTTTGACTCTGGTGTGTGGTCTACATTTATACACCAGGAAGTATTTATAATTTTGTCGTATTAGAAGATCGAGACTATATCGATATATTATAACTATAACATTATATAAGATAATATATATTATAATCTATAAGATGTGCTACCAATCCAAGTGTTATGTTGACCGATTTGAAATTGCTTTATCTGCAAACAAATTATATATTACGTAATATTATGATTAAACAAAAACGTTCGTTAATAAAAATATATGTATACATATTATTACATCTTATCTGAAAGTAAGAACTATAATAAGCCAGATACGGTAGATACTTAATTTCTCATAGTACCTATATAATATAATACATCATTATATCTGCGTTTGATATTTTGAGCGTGCAAAATTAAATTTATAACCATTAAGTCATACGAATCGTTTTGAATTAATTAATTAAAAGCAATATTCGTTCTGAACGATCGTAGAAATTAAGAACGTTCAAAATCGATTTCATCTGCGGTACACCAAATAACCTGATATCGCGGGCTGGTCTTCGTCATATTATAATAACAACCGTTGTATATTTTAATATTATATATAAGTAGGTTTAGTTTCAAAATGAATGTATGCCTATCCAAATGGCGGTCTCTCCGCAGGGTATCCGTTTAAAATAATATAATAATATCTACATATGAGATTATATCGTGGTGACGCGACAAGTCAAATATTCGAATATATTGAACTAAACGTATACTTTGAACATGATTTGAAAATTTTAGAATTTTAACTGTTTTTATTTCGATTTATTTTTGAGCCATTATAATAAGTATTGTATTATAGGTATTATTTAGTTTTATTACCCGATACGATTATAATTTTTATAGTCATAGATATTATAAAATGTATTTAATCGATGTTTTTAAGAACCACCCCCTCGGCTACCACCCATACACCCATATATATATAGGTACTTATAAGTTCATGATTTTCAAACAATTTTAATATGTTGTGATAAAAATGTAGGTTACCAATATTATAGCTCTAGTATTATAAAATTATTAAAATGGTCCCCACGGTTCTCACAATTATTGTATCCATAATCGTGAATCGTACTCACACACACTTATTATTATATAGGTACCTAGGTATATTGTTTATTATATATGTAATGCGCGCACATACAGTGAGCAGTTTTGCAGTTATACCGCTGTTATTTTTTTTTTTCGTTTACCTGTTGTGTGGCTATCGGAAGTCCGTTATCCGATATTCAGATGAGCTGCACCTTTTCACACCCGGAAGACGAGTGAAAGAAAAACGAGCTACTACAGCAGCTGGTGGGTCGTGTCCCATCATCACGCTAACGAGAAACCCGACAAAATATTATTATATTTTCCCGGACAGAAGTGCGCTGTCGTATATGTATATTATAATGTATATATAATATATATCATACATCTAATGCATAATACGTAATCCGTCTGCGCGCGTATATATAAATACAAATATACGCGACGGGGGTCGTGCCCGCGATCGGATCGGCGATTATAACACGCGCGATGGTATGATCTATGATCGTGCATAATATTGGTATAGGTACGCGTATATATAATATTATACAAAGTATAATCGTTTCAACCGATTGGGAAGCGCTCCGTGGAAAATGCGCCACAGTACCCACAGAGACTATTACGCGCGCGTATTATATTATATAAAATTATATATTATAGCAGACTTGAAGCGCATGGTTAGTATATTATAAACGCGTACCCACACCTATGATCATATCGTGATATTTATATACAAGGTGATTCACAGAGCATGCCCCATGCCTTTTATTCAAATTCTGCTTTTTGAAAATTTTAAATGTAAATAGATACCATAGATAGGTATACGTCTTATAGACCATATTTTGAAAATTTAAGATTTTTGCATCATTTACAAAGAGTGTTCTATGGCGATACAAACATTGATTTTTGAAATAAGAAACACCCTTTTTATTAAAAAATTATTTAGCAAATAATTTTTTGAAAATATTGATGTAATTACTTTTATAATTATTCAAAATTCGAATAAATTTAAAATTAGTTTTTAGTTTTTAGTTTTTTTTCTTTATTCAGTTATTAAAATGTTTCAAATAAGAATAAAAATACTTTGGTTTTACAAAAATAGAAAACACATGTAATATTGAATCTAGTATAATAAATACTTGGACTATTTTTACAAATTACAAACATAATCATAAAGCATAATAATTAATTAAAACTGATAGATAAATACAAATTACTAAATAATACAGCTCATACTCGCACATTTCCTATAAATTCTCATCCTTATATCATGGACTATTATCCTCAGTACATAAAGTCAAATAAGTAAAACAATTTCAGTTCAAGTATTGATGTAGATATGTCGAAGTTTTCAGAAAAATTATTCTTTAAATTATTTATTTTGGTACAGTAGAAAATATACGTTTTTATGTGAAAAAAAAAGTTTGTATTTCCACAAGACACTCTTTAAGCATGGTACAAAAACCCTAAAGAATTTTAAAATATTTATGATTTTGTAAGTAATTAGGTATAGGTATAGGACATAGTTTGTATTTTGAATAACGCAGTTATTCAAAACACAAACCATGCTTGGTCAATCAGCTTACCTATAATAAAGTATAAACATGCGAAAAAAAACGATAATCGACTTAAAGATTTTGTGTATAAAATGTTGTGGTCAGTGATCAGTGGGATCTTCCAAAACACATGTATTATTATTACGCGATTTTACACTATATTAAGCTAGATACCTATATATTATATCATTATTCATATATGTGTGTGACCATCATCCGGCATGTATCTTTAAATACGGATATGTATTAAAAAGTCAAACGGAATTCAACATATGATCCATATGAAATATTCTCCAGCGGGTATACGTATGTCGACGAAATTGATGTGTATAATGATATGCGCACGCGTGTATTTTAAACACTAAAAAAACTCGAGTATATAAAATATAATAATATTATAATGTATACACCTCGACTACTCATATAATCTTGTTACTGCGTTAATGTATAATATTATATTATATATTGGTACGTAGGTACGTATACTCGTTATATAATGTCGACGACGACGACTGATCTTTTACGAATTATTATCTATGCGTCTGTCCCGGGTCTTGAACTTTTCGAACGCATTTAGAATATTGAAATTATTATTATATTGTTTATACCTCGGCGGTAGTGTGCCATTGCGGCGTTTTTTTTTATCTTTTCGTATTTCTCGTCCAAATCCGCGACGAAACGTCCCGTACACCTATCATCGTTCGTTGAATATAATGCACGCCTTACGCGACGCCGCGCGTAATCCGTGACTAATTCATAAAATATCGTAATCGACCGTGAAATAATGTAAAACATTTAGGTATGCATGATCGAGACGATTTCTTTCCATGTTTAGAACTTTCTTCGTGGTCCGTATTGGCGGGTATATCATATTCGTTATTTCATTAAATAATAAAATACCAAACCTATAATATGGCCGGCCTAGTCGATTTTACTACTTATACTTATCAGCTATCTGTATAAAATAATATTATGTCACTCGATCGAATAATATTATGATATTTTTAATATTAATTATGTACAGTAATTTACGAATTTATAAATTATAATATTGTTGATGTCCCAGAATCGAGGATTATATATTATAACCCTGCAATGTTTATTATTATTTTTTTAATAAAAATATCGAATAATTTTTTTTTTTTTTTATGCCAAGCGGATATTATGTTAGTAATACTTTAGAGTTTATTACGTCATGGTAAATTATCTGTTGTGAAGTTATACAGACGTACTAGAAATAATAAATCATGAAGCACATACCAATTATGACAATTATTAGTTTATACCTTGGCTGTAGAATAAAATTGCTGTACATAGCGAGAATGAGAAAAAATATTAACCAACTTTGAAGTACCGGCCGACAAGAATTTATCGAGACGACTGAAAATAAAATACATACTACATACATAATATATAACCTCTGTTTAAATTACATTCAAATTTGTTTTAATATTAGTGTACATCTATAGCACCTATAGGTACCTATACAATAGGTAAATATTTATGTACGAGTGTATGACACACACACACACATACATTTTAAGTATATTATATTTATATAGAATTGTTCAAAGTTTTTTTTTTTGCCATACGATGATGCAACAAATAATGTTTTATGTTTGAAGAGTACTTAAACGTCAAATATTCTAATCATTGATGGAATTTTATACACTTGACCCTCTATTCGTTTCTGAAGATTCAAATCGTTACGTAAGCTAAATATTCAAATCCCGATTATATTTGTAAACGTATACTAGAAATACACCTTCAATATATAAACGGCACTAGACATTTAATGTGACGCAAATCGAATAAAAACTGTTGAACACTATAATGTAATTTAAGTTAGTACGATTTATAACGATTCATTATTCATTCAAATATATTGCTGAATCATAATTACAAATTATTTGTATTGTCATATCAAACATTTTACTTATTCGTTCTTAAAGCCAAAAATGTTATCGGCAAATAATTATCA
The DNA here is from genome assembly GCF_020184175.1 of Aphis gossypii. Classification (NCBI taxonomy): domain Eukaryota; kingdom Metazoa; phylum Arthropoda; class Insecta; order Hemiptera; family Aphididae; genus Aphis; species Aphis gossypii. The sequence continues at coordinate 82,240,672 of NC_065531.1, forward strand.
CATCTATGTATATTTGTGAAAGTATATTATATTATTTATCATTTTTGAATTCACAAGGTTACATCAGATTCTTGTAAGTTCAACCCTAAATTTATAATTGTATCTTCTAGATAATACATCATGTAATATAATATTATCTTATATAAATTATCATTAAAGTATAATATTATAGTTGGATTAAAAAAAAAAAAAGTTGAATTTTTTCCATATATTTATAATACACATGAACTTGTAGAATTCGTAAAAAAAAACATAAAATATTGTGACACAATAATAATATTAATTACTCGTTTATTATTGAGTACATGTCCATTAAACGTAGAGAATACATCTATATTAATAATGATGTAATAAATATTAATACGCGATCAATAAATGCAGGAAAAAAAGGTTGGTTGGCTATAAAACAGTCGTAAATAGCGCATGTAAGAACAACATATAGGTATACGATGTGACAAACGTTCAAACACCTGTAATATAGGTAGATACTTCGCCAGCAGAGAGAACATTATTATAAAAGCCAATATTTCTATAGCCGTCAACGCAGAATCTGACCTTGTCTTTTCTCGAATAAAATAAAAATATTAATTTATCATTTCAAATCGCGTGAAATTTACTCTTGAATTTTATTATATTTATACACGTTAAAACGTGTAATATCCACGTTAATAATTTATTAAGATATTTTTTTTTTTTACAGCATTTAAACGTCACGAATGTCTACACCACCATTGCTTGCCAACACCTAGTTACGGATTTTCTAAGGTAAGAACATTATTTTACACAGTTATATTTAGTATAGTTGTTACAATTCGGTGTCATTTAGAAGATCATCGGAACTAATAGCCCGAACCCCCATTTATACATATCCATAAAACATACTAAGTATGAAAAATAAATAAAATTGAATTTAAGAAAAAATAAAACCATACAATAAATATTTTACTTAGAGCGGTATAAACATAGTTTAAATTACATTTTTTTTGGATCTTCAGTTCTTGAAAAGATCTCTGATGAGATTATTTTATCTGATACTATAAGAACCCTATAGTAAATATTTTTTTAATTATTTAATTAATATATAGTGTCAATAACATAGTTATATTTTTTTTACTACATTAAAATTACAATAAAACTCAATAATTATAATACAATCATTAATCGTTAGCATTGTACAAGTACTTGACAAACAAATATTTACGAAAATCGTAAATAGTAAATTGTTGATATTAATGCTAGTAGTAATACATAAATCTATATTTATAAATACAATAATAATAATAATAACCGAACGAATACAACGACGATAATCTAAATATATCAAAACGATATGTATACACAGATACGCTGCACAGTGCAATAATATACGATTATTTTTTATATTAATATTATTCGTATTTCGTGCGCACAGAAATATATACATATAAACCTAACCGCCATGGCGTTTTATATTCGTAAAGACTTGCCGTGCGGCTTTTCAAATCAGCATTATATTATATTTTATACTGCACGGTATTTAAATACCGGTAGTTCAGTGTGCTGGTGACATATCGGTAAATCGGATCGTTATACGGTTTGCGTACCCAGCATATAGAATAATATATATATAAATATACCCATTTTAAATGTCCATATCTCTCAGTTGTAGTGGGTGTGTGTCCCACAAACACACTATACGGCGGCGGTGGTTACACTTTCTCATGACCTCGCGCGCGTTTGCACGTTTATAATACACAAATGTGCGTTAGTGTGAACGAGTGTGTGTGTGTGTTAGCGCGCGCGAGCGCCCACACGCGCCCCGGTCGTGATCGAGTCCGAAAACGCGGGAGCCACCGTGAGGAGGATCGCGTGCTCCGGTCGTGAACGGGACCGGCCGCAGCCGTCATCTTCGTCATCGCGGAGGCATAACACTATAATAATAAAACATAAATAAATAAACAATAATACAATTATAACTGATATTATAATATATACCTACACGTTGTGCGCGATACACCGTAGTCGTGTCCGACACCTTATTATTATCCGTCGTTTTTTGGACGTGGTCGTCGTCTTCTTCGTGGTTTTATTTTTTGTTCATTCCCACGATGATGCATTTTAGGCACAATATATCCACAGTGTGTGTTTATAATATGTACGATAATCATGTAAACATTATAATATAATATTATTCTTATTCCAATTGGTGTAAAAAAAAAAAAAAAGATAGGAAAAGAATACAATAAGTAGCTTTATTTAAATACCGTCACCGCGTGAAAAGGCGTACCTACTATGATAATAACTTGTAATATTTAAATTTATTTAAACTATATTATGTACTATATGTTCGGCAGTGTGTTTACGCTCCGAGTTAACTGCATCCGATTTACTAAGATTTATATAGAAATGGAATTTTTTAAAGAATGACATACTCGTTATATTAATTAGGTATGATTGGAATAAAAAAAAAATAATAATAATTTTTAATTTGTTGGTAGGTACTATGAATTATTTTTTTTTCATATATAAGAACTTTTTTTTGCGTAACATTACAATACAACTAGTAGAATTTTAAAAGTAATTGTACAAGTAACTGATCAATTATAATACTATACTCTACATTTTTTTTTAAATAACTACAGTAATTTCAGCATTAACCCAAGATCATTTTATAGGTTTCTATTCATTCTACTTATTATCACATATCATGAATATATTCTAATTTCAATATTTTCCTATTGTCCATTAATTTTAAAACAATTTAAGACATAAAACTAAACACGTAGTTATCCAAATTCTTTTAGATATTCACCACTATTCAAAGTATAAATTATAGTTTTTATTAGTTTATTACTCACAGCGATCGAAATAACTTATAATTATATATTTGTCCGTAGATTATTATTAGTAAAATAAATATATTATTATACATAAGTATATAGATACAATTTAATTATTGTGTTAGTCATTTTGTATAATGTATAATGTATATATTATGTTATCTATTGATTTTTATTTTATGATTTAATTACATGGTATATAGTAAAATAAAGTGTATGAGACAGGTAATTCTAAAAAAAAATGAATATGGATCAACCATAAAAATTATATTTCTATTGAAGGTCACTTAGCCAAAATATTTAGTGTTAGCTAACTCTTAACTCCTGTATGTATACTTATAAATTCATGATTGTATTAATTATTGGGAAGCCGATGAATTGTTTGTTCAACTGGTGGTGGTATCTATACAAAAAATATACAGACCACCTTGAGACTTGTCGCCTCTATCGTATATGAGTGCATTAATCGTCCGTATGGATTATTTTACAACGTAAGTATTTTAGTTTGATTTAGAATCCTCGATAGCGTAAAGGATTTTTACAATCATAGCCGAGTTGTATAGATTTTGAAAATCGCTATAAACGCGTCCCGATAAAAACAATATAAATTTTGCGATTTTCATATCATATTGTTACAATACATTAATATTTAATTTTGAGGTTTATCCGAAGAAAATCATAATATAAACTTCCCAAATAAATTTTAATCTATAGAAATTTGATTTATTACAATTTTGTAGGTTAAGGAAAGGCACATCCTAAAATCCTAATATTGCCAATAGTAGTATATAATATCACATTTCTTAAATTGTACGTGTGAAATTTAATTGGATAATTAATTAAACACATTTAATTATTAAAATATACCTATACATTATATGTCGTTTGGAGATTTTGAATAGATACGTGTGATGAATATAGATATTTTACTTACAATTTACAGTTATAATCTTGCAGCTATATATAATATATTCGTGGGCTATAACTTATAAGTTATAACTGCCACTTATTATAATAATATATATGGGCATATTCCGCAATGTACACAAAGTGAAACATGTATAGCATGATCGATTTTAAAAATAAGTAGCTAATTTTATACAAAATATACTATTATGAACAGCAGGCATCTTACAATTAAAATTTTATTCCCACGAGTTCTGAAATCGATATGATTACAAAAAAAAAAAAAATATTATATAAAAAAAAAACAAAAATGAACAAGGAAACCTTTAATTATTGTGGTCAGGTATATTTAAATGGTATTGATTATTCAAACTTAAAGTTTTAAATAATTCAAACGAATATCTTGTCTAATAGTAATTTTTAAACTCATATTATTATTTTAATTTTGTACGAGTTCAATGTAGATATAGATCAACGTGTTAATGTCAAATCTGACCTAAATATAGTCGTTTAAATAGACAAATACACATCGACAGATATCATTATTTTTCAATCATGCTAATGAACACGTTTTAAACGCGATAGGTACGATTACAAACTGTCTTATACAAAATTAACTCTTGATATTTATATATTAGGTGCATGCATGCGGTTCTTTAAACGTCAATTATTATTGTATGCATTTTTGAAACAATGCAGTATTGGGTCGGGTATTATAAAATATATGTGAAATACGGTTCGCAGGGGTCACGAACAAAAAGGGCAGCTAATTAAAGTCATTACGACTTGACGTACATGGCCAAATGAACATAAACAATACGACATTTGTCTTTAACCAACTAAAACGTAGACCTATCCTTGGTACTTGAAGCTATATTATTATCCAGAATCTTTAATCTGTTTGCGTTTTTGTTTCACGGTGAATTTCTTTTTTCATTATTCATACATATTGATTACAAATTTTTACTCTACGCTGCAAAAAACTTATATGAGTTATAAATAGCTCGTAAACACTGTATAAGCTAACTCGACCTTTGTATACCTTTATAGTTTATAGTTACCTATTATAGTAATATATGTCTTATAATATTATTAATTAACCGAATCGTAAATATTTCTAATCGTCTCATTGTTATATGTGACTTTCTTGAAATGTACAGGTACATTTTTATTTTTAAATGTCAAGGCGAAAAAGTAATCGCGAAATATCTGACTTGATTCGTAAGTTATAGATGCAACCCCACTGTAGGAAAAATAAAAATAAAAAACACTATGATTGTCATAATTGTTTGTGAATAATTGGTAATAATGTACACGTTTGAAGTATAGTATTCATTTCGTATTGTAATAACATTAATATCATTATTATCTTTTACTAGTGTTGTGTAACTGTACACTGCAGAACTGCACCACACTTGTTTTTGTAAACAATACAAGTGCATATTAAATTTTATTAAGCACACATGGATACATTATTGGTGTAGAGTAATAGTTCATTATGAATTCATGACCAAATGTTGCCTCAGAAATTGAAAAATTTGATCTCATTAATTTAAAAAATAAAACTAATAGAATATAATTATCGTAAAAAATATACGTAAAACAGTAGTAATTATAGCTGCGATTTAAATACACTGAAAAACTTTAAAATATGATTTTAGAATTTCAAAAAAAAAAAAAAAAATACAGTATAAAATAAATTGTAAATATATTTATTAAATAATTATTTAAAGAATATAGAGATAAAAAATACCTAGGTAATAAAATAATAATGCAAAATAAAAATCTCAAAATTGCATTCGTTGTATATTTAGTTAAAAAAAAAACAGTATTTTCTTTAATCATTTGATAATAATAATATTTATTTTTTCAAAAGTTCACTCTCACTACAGTACTTGTAAATTAACATCAGTTCTTAAATAAACTTCAGACAATTTTTTTGAAATCTTCGTATTTCTCGAAGTTTATATAAGTACTTACTACATTAGTTCTCGACGAAGGAATCGCCCTTCATATCGAGTATAGCACGTATAACCTAAGATTTAACTATTGCCAGACAAACACGCATGATATTATTTATTAATTTATTTTTTTCTTTAACCCTCTTATTTTACATGAGTGTGTACTGCGTATTATTCGTACGGGTAGAACCACTTTGCGCCACCACCGCCGCCGCCGACGTTTTTACATGCCGATATATCACGCGGCGGGTGACGAAGACGACGCGCAAGTTGTATTATAATATAATATTAGATGGGTGCAATATTATTATTACTATATTATAATAACACAAACCGTTGCCGCGCATGTCCAACGACCTGAGGCACACCGCAGAGCGCCGTCTCGCGTTTCCCGCGGATGACTGGGACGGTACGTGTCGGCGCGATTTATCGTCTGCACCGCCGTTCGAACTGGGCTACGTCCAATAAATGAAATGTGCGCTGCTGTTACCGATGTACTTACGTAACATGCGGCTATTGCGTGGTATTCATAATCGTAATGATGATAATAATAATAGTAATATATTAGATCGCTAACGTGAAAAATCACCAAGACTTGGTAACATTATTTAGTTTTACTCGACTTAATGGCATGACTAGAGTTCAGATCTTGGAGGTGCTACATTCTCAGGATAGGCGATGCGTCAACTTAGTAAAATAATGATATGATACAATTGGAATAGTGAAAGATAAGGAAAAAATGTGAGTCAATAGTTAACTTCAAAAATAAATTTACAATCGTTAAAACTAAGTAGAGAATATTTGAAATTATAAAGACTAAGAACTTGATATACTTAAACTAAAGTATTGAGGATGCTCACTTATGTAGCTACGTCACTGTTACCCTTTATAATCATTATTTATTTATTTTGTCTTTAGTTTTAATTTAACTCTTAGGAGTGTATCTCTTATGGTATTCATCTCTAGCTCATGCGCTTAATGATTCGCAAAATTGTTTGTATTATGTATTCATCATCCGGCCTCTTATAGCAACAAACGATTCTCCCTCAGCACTTTTGCCGTTATAACATTCTGTTTAAATCAATCGGCTAGATTTTAAACCATTATTCCTCTCTCATTTTATACACTTAGGTTAGGTAATCGTTCGTTTATCTCGATTATTAAATCATCGTATTTTATCGCATCTATTAAGTTGCAAATAAAAATTTTAAAAATATGATAGCACATTTTTTTGTGCTAGGTTTTCTCATAAATTATATCTTTCACATAAATCATAGATTCGGTTGGTATTTACATTAATTTTTCATTTGATTGGATGCAGCCAAAAAAAAAAAAGATTCTTACTGACAATACAATACCTTTTCCGGGTAAGCTAGTATCATTCAATATCGCCAACAATTCTTTCAGTTATATCTTTCCAGATACCACACAAAAAACTTCTCGTTGGCCTGGAAAAAAACAAATAATATTTGAATACATTCTTGTGGTCGAGTTTTATACTAAATTGTCATCCATGATTTAAATGTATACTCAGTGAATGGTTTAATGGATTTTTTTTCACCATATACGACATTATTGTTTCACCAATGTTTGTATATATATATATATAAATATACATATTAAGTAGAAGGCACGATAAACGAAGAGTGCACCAAAATAAGTCCGAACACTCAGCGAGTACCGAAAACGTATATGACTGGCAATCTATGTATACTTATTATTATCTATTATATTTCTTACTAATGGCGTGATGCGCATTACGATTTTCGTCGTGTTACAATGTTTTTGTTTTTATCGAATTTTTCACGATTTAAAACGAAACCATTAGGCAACTCGGGCATAATATAATAATAAATCGGGTCTATAGTGATCTCCGAAATTTGTGGCGTATACATTATTATGATGTCGCCATTATAATAATAACGTTTAATATATTAAGCGAGTCTTGACGTGAAAACTGGAAATCGTTTTGTCTCATACGCTCGCGAAATATATCACGGTCATCGTCAAGTCGTCGCTGCATTAATCTGTTTGTTTACGTAAAAATATAATATAGATACAGCGGTACACACGCACCACGGGTACTTTGACCCCTGCTCTCGCGCATCACAACACCGAGCGCTCTCGCGGACGTCGTTTCGGAAACTGGCGACGACGACAACGACGACGACCTCTTTACCACCGCCGCTGTAGTTTCCTCGACCATTATTTAAGGCGCGTTTGCTCGGCCGACGAAAGGCCTATATTATCTGATTTCTCGCCCGAGCGAATTCTTAGCGCTAAAAATAAAATACGGATTAAAAATCGCGATCGCAAAGCGTCTACACTGCAGAGCGTCACTCGTATATACCACCTAACTATTATACCTATACGTTAACGTGCAATAATAAACATTATTTTACTGCGTTCGACCGACGACGACGACGACGACGGCGCGCTTCTTCTCTTGACGCGCCCGGCATCGATTACAGACGACGGCGGCGCGTTGACGGGTGAATGGACAACGACGACGAGTAGTCCGGCGGCGGCCCGCGGAATACCTATATACCTACCATGTATATTATAATACTGTGAGCCCGGGATTGTATATGCAGGAACTCTCGGTTTGGCACTTGTACGCATTTTACGATTGTAAAATTCAATCAGTTCTCTCGTCCGACGCGGTATATTATATTATATATATAGGTATATTGGAGGTAGCGGGTAACGGATTCTCTCGACGCGAGACGACCGGCCGCCATAAATCGGCAACAAAAACGACGACAAGGCGACGCGTTTAATGTATACGTAATGTGTGCGATCCATTTATACATCGCTTAAATTGCCGAGTAGTCGCCGACCGCTAATCTATGGCGTTCGTCTTAGGACGTGACTTTAGCTATACGTACCTGTAATAGTTATTAACAATAACTTATTATTTTTAAAATTATAGAGAGACTCTGTGGTTGACCTTTTTTTTGTCCAAAGAAAAAGTGGGAACAATATTAAGCCCCTTTGAACATTAAAATCATTCTCTAAACTCGTTTTATAAAATATACAATAAAATACTATAGTATAATGAGTAGGTATGATTTTTTGAAGGAACACAATATAATAACCACAAATTATTAATTAATCTAATACTATTATTGATAATACGATTTAACAATATTTTTCTTAACGTATACAGATTAGAGATTTTATAGAGTTATAAATTTATGTTTGAATTTCTAATGTCACCAACTAACAGCCTAGTTGTACCTATATAGTATATACCTATAGTATATATACGCACGTCTGATTGCTCGATGGAAGTACTTAACTGCAGCGCGGTGGTGACGGGACATCACAACAATGAACCGCCGGGTAATTACAGGTCGGACAACTATTTAACGAAATAACATAATGTAATATATTATTATAATGTATTGACACGAGTTTGCGTGGTGGTCTTTCGAAACTGATTTCCGTCCGTTATAATGTATCGTGTCATTATATTTTAACAAACGTTTCGACGCGTAGGTAAGACGAATAATATTATTGGAAACGATAATTGTCGGTTCTGAAGATATCGGAGAGGCGCGTCGTATTTCTTCTCCATTACAATATAATACTATGGCGCATGTTCAATATCCTCTGGGCTCGTGGATTAAACGTGGGACTCGACCGATCGTTGCATTGTAACAAAGTTTATATTTTGTCAATATAGGTCGGAGGATCCATTCCCTCGTCATTGGTTTGGTGCTTAAGTCATGTTCACGCTAATAATATTAGATAATAATAAATACATTATATCAAATATGTTTTGGTACCTATTTTAAATTTGTTTAGTGGATTTAACAGAAGTTTAAAACCTAATGTTTTATATTATTTTTAATACTAAACTCGAATGTTTTTTTGAATCAATGATAAATTATTAACACAACATGCATGCTGCAGTCGTGACTTTCGGAAGTCCAGTCGACAGGTACGACTTCTGAAAAATTGACACATTCTATTAGGATATCGAAATTTTTTCGTTTATTTTTTTATTTCGTCTGTTTTCAATATCGAAAATAATTCCGTGACGCATTATCTAATATCTACCGTACCACTCGTCAACGAAGACGAGGTATCATCATCGCATATAATATTATAATACACACTGCAGCAGCAACTATAATAATATATACATTACTACGTCTCAAGGTTATTTTCAAAATTAATATTGTTCTTCGTCTGGACAGACATTATATATGTACTCACGATGGTACGTGTATATAATCATTATTAGCGAAATCTATCAAGTCCGGCTGTTGTTTATAACATAATTATTATTATTATTGGGTATTCCGAGTCGGTTTTTTTTTTATTCATTTCGACTTCACATTATAATATTATGGATAGTTATTATGCCATGCACATTATTGGCCGATCAAACGACATAAGTATATTATTTAAAGGTTCATTTCTCCTACTCGTCTCCATATTAAAATGTTGAAAAATAAATCTGTTAAAATTCTAGTTGTACCACCACATTCAGAGATTATTTTTAGAGAGCAGTTTGATCCGAGTTCGAAAATATACCGATTATATCTCAGTCCAATGAGTTCACAGAGCGATAGGAATACTGCAGATGCCGATTTTTCCGTATACCGTAGCCGTAGTAAATGTTTGATCATTTTTTTTTTCACGGCGAAGTCGGCGGGTTCTATAGCTGGTTTTAATCATAAACGCCCGGCCGTTTGTTTGACTTATAAACACACACTCGCCCGGTGCCCACTCATCGCCCGCTTACCTCGGTCAAACAAACAAAAAACCTGCACGTCCGCGTACCTATATACCCGTGCCCCCCCGGCAGGTCCCGGGGACGGCCCCGCCGCCGCCGTAGCTGTGCCATATATTATAATATAGTGATTGAATGTGCGCGCGCGGTCGTTCTCGTCCACGATCGATGGCCACTCGCCGATCGGAGCGGCGGCCGGTCGTTAAACGCGCTCGTCCGCGTCTTATCTGCCGGGCTCATCGGTTCGCGCGCGTTATTGTCCGGCGGCGGCGGCGAATAAAATGTGGTGGTAAATAGTAACGGGGCCGCCGCCGCTGCCGCGAAGAGGACAGTACAATTACAATCGGCCGCCGTGTCCGTCAACGTCCGTCGGGTGGCGAGAGGAGAAGAGTATAAAATATATAGAAAAAAAAACGCGCACGCCGCCGCATTCGTCGTCGTCGTCGTCGTCGGGTTGTCCGTCAAACGGTCGACGACGTGGTGTGGCCCGCGGCAAACCGTATAGAAGTTTTCGCGCGCAAATTAGCGTAGGTATATATTATTATAAACGTACTCGTATAGGGTGTGTATAAAATATCTACACAAACATCTGACGTGTATTGTAATTCCTATTTAATATTGTGTAAAATCGTCAGATCTCCGCGTGCAGATATACCCCGAGGGATTATACGATCTACAGGGCGGCGGTGGTTTGCTAAGCGTGTTCACCCCCGTTATTTTTTTCATTTAAAAAGCGACATATTATACAAATCATGATTCTTGAAATTTTTCTACTTGGTACTAGAATTTCAAACGAAAACCCTTATTATTGTAGATTATCGAGAGATCATCATTTTTAAAACTAAAGTACCTAATTCAAAATACAGTAACTTAAAAACTACTCGTTCAATTTTTGATTTTGTAACGTTAACATTTTCCAAAAATATATAATCTATCGAATAATTTTAAGAAGAAAAACTTCATTTTTGTTTGAAAAATACAAGGTTTTATCTCCACGAGAAACTCCTTAAGCAGTACTTAAATATACTAAAGAATTTGAGAAAATGCTTAAAAAAAATTCTAAAAATAAGATTTTTAATACTAACTGCTTTATTAAAGAAGAAAAAGGAGTGAGCATATTTGGTGATTTACCTTGTTTATGTTGATACCTTGCCTTAATATGCGTAATTGAATAAGCATATTATAATTTGTATGAGTGTGCTTAAAATCGTTAATACACGAACGTATCAATAGCCATATATGTGAAAAAAAAATCGAAATACCGTTCGATATAAACGCGTGAAGTATTTTTATAGTATATAAGTACTCGACGCGTATGTATTGTTGTCGTCGTCTACAGGTATATATTATAATCAAAATAATAAACGGCTGCCGATAAATCTAAACGAAATCGGATAGTATGTGTGTATGAGAGGTATACACTTCTATAGGTATGTAACACATACAACGTCGCAGATGTTTTTCCGGATCGATAGGTATCGTCGTCGTCGTCTTCGTCGCGTTTTTTGCGGTCCTCAACAAGCGGGCGCGCGCGCCACCGATATATAGACGTTCCATATATTATATTATATATATATATTTAAACGTACGCGTGGAAATAGTATATATTATATTGTTTCACCCACAATAACAATTTATGGATCGATCTGGTTTACGAGCGCCTCGGGCTCGGTCCGTACAAGTATATATGGGTTTGGGTATGCACCGAGTTATATGTATATTATACATAAATACATATATACGTGAAAGCAGATCCGCATATCTTTATAGCGGCTCGCGTCGAATTCTTCTTCAGCCCGAGGTGTACGTGGATATACACAATATCTATATATATACATTATGCATGGGTACAGTAAGATGTTATTATTGTTTTTGTTGTTGTTCGTATACCGGAGAAGTGTGCAGCAGTAGGTACAATTATAGTGCAGATAACTTCCGTAAAAACTATAGCGTATGAGTATTAAGTACATTATATGGTAATTGGTTGGTGATTATTTTACTATAGGCGTGAAAAATAATTGGAACGAAAACAAAACATATTAAGTCGTTTGATCTTTGATGACAATTTAATAACATTATTGAAAAAGGAAAAAATTGTACCTTTTAAAATATACTTGTTGTTGTTTGTGCGTGTTAGTTATATATTGTATTGTAGTTATTCGTAGCCAGATAGTCTATACTCTATAGATATAAGTATCGTAAAATACAGTTTGCGTAGTACCTATATTATAGTATTATTATTCCCAATCAGAGCTTTACAATTATTCCATACATTTTATTATAATAATACACGTTTAAATACCGCATATTAGATTTTAATTTCAATTTTCTTTTTATTATTATTATTATTTTACCACTAGAACAAAATAAAACATTTTTTTTGTTCGATTCCTTTCCGGAATAAAACAACAGTAATGATTAGAGTGCAATAATATTCCGTTTAATATAATCCGTTAGGTATGTTGACATAGGTAACTTGTTTTTTTTTTTAACAACTACAGTCATATACTTATAATAAGGTTCGTTTTTTTTTAATTCATGTTTATATATTTTTGCCCCTTTGAGAATTACATGTATACGACGTACGTACATATTATAGTTAGGTATATACACATATTATACTTGGCAAACACGATTTCAAGCGCAGACGATTAGGTATACACGTCAATAACGGTCGACCGTTAACCATGTCGCAGTCGTTAAAAAATACAATTTACGATGTGCACACGGATAAAACACAAGGTTCTCGTATACGCGCGTAAGTATTTGCTAAGAGAAATGGCGAAAATAAATACTTTATTCTTGTTATGTTATGGAATAAAGAGAAGAGATAGCGTCGTTTCATATAATGCAATATAAACGCGAACGGACGATGTTCGTAAAATATAATATAAATATCGCGATTACGCAACCCGATTATTGTTGTTTCCGTGTACTACTGAAATCAATGACAGTATACGTTTACGGAAGTCGTCTGGCAAACGTGACCATACACATTATTTTACTTTATTAAATGCGGTGGTGGACTACATCAGATGATGAGTGGGTTTTAATTTATATTAGAATACATATATGTATTTATTAATATTATTATTAATTATTCCGTGGTAATTGCTTGGCCTGAAATAGTTCACGAGTAGGTGCATACAAATGCAATACATTATATTATATAATAAATAAAAATTATTCCCCAATGCGAAATTTTGATTTGAACAGTTGAAAAAATCTTGAAAATGGAAATCATACGTGTAAAATAAATTTCATATCATTGTCGCGTGTTCGACTTGCGAGTACAGAACATAGAAAAAGGACACCCGTATGCGCGAACCTTTCTGTCTGCAATGCACAGCCAGTGCAGTGCAATATATGTGTGCATATTATATAGAGTGCATTGAAATTGCAGCAGCAGCGCCACCGCCGCCACCGGTGGGTGGATACAGTTCTCACGGTTCTGGATTTATGTACCGGGCAGAAGAACACGACACACAGCCGACGACGACGACGACGACGACGCTGCGGGTCGTTATTCATTTTTTTTCCCGCACCGCCCCCAATGACCGGCTTGCAGCCGTAGGTTAGATACACGTAATATTATTATATACCAGCGTATACGTCTTGTATACACACATATTATTATAATATTATGTGAGGTGATTTTTTTTTTTTAAATGAGACACTCGTATTCACAGACAATCTTAATGTATATATATTTTTTAATTTTAAATAATACAATTGTAACGTTGCCGCTTTATGTTTTTTTGAAAAATCGTATTGTTTTTGATATAAAAAATTATTTTTGGAAAAAATTCGCTGTCGATACCCAAACTGCTTATAAGTTATAACTACTATCAATTTGTAATTGACAGTTTCATTGTTTTGTAAACACTTTCGTGATAGCTAAAAAAAAATTAGACATTTGCATGCACTTAACGTTAAGTAGAATAAAGATTACTTGTTCTATGGTATAGTTACGCGCCTACTTAATATTAAGCTCAGGATCAGCTTCTAGGTATAATATTTTATTGAAATTTTTTTTCATAAAGTAATGAAAATCTTACTCGCATTTTTTATATCGGAGGCGATTGAGGAAATTGAATGACAAAACAAATGAATTATATAACATAAAAAACAGTTTGCAACACTAGTAATGTAAAACAAATTACGCCACCGGGCAATATAATATTATAAGCATATATGCAGCATGACGGCATTCTATAAAATAATGTGTACGGACTTGTCGTCTCTACAATAATAATATAGACGGCTAACTTTTTTTTTTTTAAAAAAAAAACTACTAACGGGGACGACTCATACGCTCGTGTTTATTGGAAAACCTTGTATTGAGTTGGCGCACGCCTCGCGACACCTTGTACGGCGCGTAAACCGAAACCGAGTAGCCGCCGATGATAAACCGCGTACCGAGATTCGTTATCGCTGCCACGACAGAATGAGCGAAGAGGACACACTATACCGCCTGCACCGGTGCAACGTTGGTGTATATGCAAAGCGGTAACGATCTTCACAAACAATTATTATTATTATTATTATAAGAACCATCCATCGCACGCAATAAACATTTCTGTGTCGCGAACCTTAACGAATATTTCCCGAGGCAACTAAACACTAGTCCACGAGACCCAGGTACATGGCAAATTGCAGGCATTGAGTTTCACATGTTTACGTTGAAACTCGTTATAACTCGCGTTTCACTCCTTATATTCTGTGCTACGTTGCTATAATTCTGCTATATTATCCGACTTAACTCGAGTTAAAATTCATTTATCGTTATATCGCTTCAGTTAAAATATAGGACTGTAATACAAGCACAACTACAATGATTAATTTTATTTCCCATTTGTTAATTCTTAATTAACTGGGCATATTTTTGTATTTAAACACAAACAACTAGAGACTGCAGATTCAACAAATATTGTTAAAAATTATATTCGTGTTTGTGTGTTTACATAAAAATATGTCCAGAGTCAAGAAAGCCAACTATGATTACAAGTCTAAGTAACCATCGTAATACTGTGTTCATAAGTATTTGATTTTAAAATGACGTTTCCCGTCTAATAAACCGTAGTTGAAGGATATTTTTTTGAATAATGAACTCAAGTTCTATTATCTTATGATTATAATATAATAATATAGTATTAAAGCAATAAAAGCAATAAAATAGATTTTAAATTTAATAAAACTGAAACAATTTAATTTATCTCTCTCCTCCTCCCCCCCGAGAACATCACTGCAATTACCACCGAGGTATCTCCACATGCGCTAGTCATGATAATTATTCGTTTAAAAAACCGCTTATAATATAATGTGTGCATGCGCAAGTACCTATAATATATATTTAGGTAGGTACGACACGTCTCAAGAAAAAAATTGAATACAAAAAATAATAATAATAACAATAATCTCAATAGGATATTATAACACCATCGACCGGTCATCGCGTAGTGCTGATATAATATATAATATACTTACTATATGGTATAATATTATTGTGTTTACCGCTATACAATATACACATAATATACATTATAGATAATATTTTTATACAAGTAGGTAGGTATGTTCGCGCGCGCAGCGTGATGTACTTATAACATATATACATTTATCGCGCAGGTACCTTCATACGTTCATTATTATTATGATTATTACGCTAATTATATGTATAACTCTTTGACACTGGCACCGCTAACCGGTTCGTAGAGAAAATTCTTTTTTTCTCGCTAATAGTTTTTATTTTAATTTCAATTTTATTACTTTTACTGGTTTATATCTAACAAACCTCCTACATAGGTTATTACTTAGCCCGTGATCCACACCGGATGTTTTCTTTCATCTTTAAAAATATTATTATATACCTACCTACGACAATATTGTCATTACACCGTTATACGCTACCGTAAACGTGTATTGTTTAGGTATAGTGCACAGTCAATATTATTATATGTATCAACAGTTTAACGCCCCGTGGTCTGTATGAGTGTTAGGAATGTTGTATGTTACTCGAGTGTAACATATGAATAGTTATATGTCTGTTAGGAAAATATATTGATAATATTCGATGTATTTATAAAAATAATTATTTATTTAAAGTTAATAAAATGAGTAGAAGTGCAAAAATATAGATATAAGAAGTTTAGATATCAGAAAAATATTCGGATTTAACATAAAATTACAAATAAATGGGTAAAAATATTAAAATATTAAAATATTTTTAACGTAAATTTTTTTTGTATTCTCAATATTACATAACATCATTTAGGTATGAATTAAAAATCACACCTTAAGGTAAAAAGAAAACATCGACATTTGCCAAAAGTTTATTAAATAATAAATATCTTTGGAATTAGAGATCTCTTGGAAATAATTTGTTCTGCTTATTTTTATTTAAAATTTAGAAGTATAGAGTGGTTATTTTAAGCAGGGATGTTAAAAGAGATACATGTATTATTCTGTTAATCAAATATAAATATTAATTGTAGTCAATGATGTAATAATATAATAATAATTTAATACGTTTTTTTACTAAATATTAATTTAATATACCAGTTGTGTGTGCGTGATAAAATGCTCTTATATATGATATGTAACGTCTCTGATCGGTTCATGGGAATCAATAATTATTTAACCGATATCGGTTGAAACTAAATACCCAATTATCCTTGTTATAATATTATCATATTATTGTGGTTTGTCGTCCGCGATTATAGTGAAGCTGCAGGGGCGCTTGGGCTGTAATGTGCATATTATATAATACCTATATATAAGTATATATATCGTCTTAAAGAAGCCTCGTGGTCATTTGTTTTTGTTATGTTTATGTATATCAAAATAGTCTATATAGGCGGTGGCGGTGGTTGTTAAAATGTTTTCCACCGATCCTTCACTCGGGTCATAAATCGTTCGACCACGAGCTAAACTCATCATCGCCGCGCGCTCATTAAAAAAAAAAAATAAATAAATAAAACAAAAAACAAAGACGAATAACGAGCAGTGAATAAGATAAAACAAACAGAGAGACGGTCATATCGGATGTAATATCTATACCAAGAGACACACACACATAGAGAGAGAGAGAGAAACTGAAAGAGTAAAATCTGTTTGCAATAAACTACACGTTAATGGGTTGGCAATTAAACGGACCTTTTTCTAAAAGGGGTCACCTGTGATACGACCCCGGAGGTGTTTTCCTCCGCAACACGCGCGCGCTTGGTGTGATTTACGGGTATTGTCCGGGGCCGAGTCCCGCTGCGGGGCGCAAACTAACTATTATTGGCCGATTTATATGTTAGCTCAGCACTGCAATATAATAATAACAATAATAACATATAATATATACGTATATATTATAGTAGTTCAAAGTTCGCAGGCACGCGACTATTACATACATATTGTCAGTCGCGACGGCACACATTATATGTTTATATATATTATATTAATATGTGTGTATATATACATTTTTTACCTCTATACGTATGTATATCTATAATATCTATATGCATATTATTATAGATATAAATTACGTGTACGAGTATATTATAATAATAATAATAATAATGATAATGTGTATGAGAGGCGCTCTGTTTATTATTATTATCATCGTCGGTCGTTGTTACAAGACACGCGGCCGCCCCGAGTGACGCGCAGGCGACCATCAATCATATATGTGCGCTGCCGCGATGTCAAAACGTCGTCGTCGTCACCGCCGAGACCGTGGAGCGCGTGCTCGCTATAATACACCGTATAATATAATAGTAATAATATTATATATAGATAATAATACTTTTAGCCGGTTAATTTGGAAAAGATTATTATCCGTCCGGTCGTAGGTATAAGAGAAAACAATCCGGCCCCACGTCGAATTTGACATTCGGTCCGCGGTGTGTAACATATATCTGTATTCGATACTGCGACCGATCGCCGATGTCGAACACACCAACATCGAATTAATAATAATTTTCTTTCTTTCTTTCTTTATTTATTTATTTTTTATTGCCATTTATTCCTATTATATCTCGATCATACACTAATATCGACGACGATTATCTACAATATTGCATGTACCTATAGTATTTTTACAATTTTTTATTTTATATTAAACTAATGGAAAAATTATAAGCGCCAATTAGAACTGATAAAAGAAGGAAAATTAGTGAACGTATAATTGCAATTAATATAGTAGAGACGATTTTGAAGGCGAAGATTCGCGTGTGACACATGCTTTTGCATATTATGTTTAATTCTTGGCCGGGTATGAGATCATCTGGAATCTTAGTTGATGAGACCATAGGAAATGTTTATATTTAGATTTGAACTGTAAGAAAACGAATGTTTCTTGTCACAGATTAATTTGAATTTTTTAAAACATGAGTAGACTTTATAGTTGGTGGGGTATCCGTAGAAACAAAACAAATTTTTCTGGTAATCATGTGACTTGAAAATTTAAAATAATTAAGGTGTCGTCTGTGGGTCATCAAAACAATACCGTTTTGATGGTTTGAAAAATCGGGCCCCGCGAAACACGTCAATATGTCAATATAGTAATATGACAATTTCTAAAAACGCTGCGGCTGCGAGCGACAACGATCGTCGAATCGGTTTGCATTGGTTGTGTCGCCTATAATACTGTTACCATCACACGATTTACAAACGGCGGGGACAAGTTTGCCGCGAAGAGCAGAGTAGGTGCATTTAATACGAAATTTGTACGAGCGTGTGATATAGCGTTTTTCTTCACGTACACCGCCGCTTGTGTCATGCCGGCATTCGTTGCGTAGGCATATATTTATAAGTATAAATCGTACAGATACGGTAACTCAAAGAAATGGAGAAGTAGAATAAAAAACGGCGAATATACACTATTATAAAAATACGAAAACACGGGTCCGGCTGGCGCGATTCCAACGATACGATATATATTGTAGGAATATTGCGCGCGCGCGCTCGTCAATAAGGTGTCCGCCGCCGCAAGTCTGTATAAAATAGTTGGTAATGTACATAATATTATTTTCGATCCGGTTTGAATTTTTTTTTTTCATTTTCCGTCGTCGTCATAAAAATTCAAACTGCATAATGCAATGTATTATATTATGTATAGTTCAGTGTAATACTGTAATAGGTACTTATTAAAATACAAGAACATAAAACAGTCACCGAATAAAGAGGAAACGAAACTATCGTCCGAAAATCGTTTACGGCGCGAATTTACGATAATAATACATACCTACTTAACTCTTTAATCGAAATATCGGATCTGTTTCGTTGATTTATCACGCGCTGACCAATGTCGGAAAGCAATGTAAACGTAATATAATCTCATTACCTACGTAGGCGCGGGACTCATCGCGCGGGGGTCGACGATTAAAATGCGATAGATCCGTGTGCGCGATACCGTTTCTGTCGGTCGTTATAATATTCTTTCTCATCATATATTTTCTCGCTTTGAGTAAGTATACAACCCCCCCCCCTCCCACGTCATGGGTTAGGGGGACGCGAGTTTATTTTACCGTCGCGCCGTTAGCATGTTATTATATGATTTAAAATATTTTCTAATATCATCATAATAATAATATTAATACGGTACAAATTATTATTATATAGACAAGATTTTATTGTAATTATTTCCTCGGCGACATGCAGAAAATCCCCCGAGAGGAAATGGTCCTGGCAGCGCGCGCATCGTACACACACACACACACACACACACACACACACACACACACACATATATATATCATAATATTATTAACTTTACCTACCAACTATATTGTATACGAGTAGTGTACTATATTATATACATATACATGCACCAAGTATACGACGAAAGTGGTCTGACCGCTTCGATTCACCTCCGCCGTCGGACCTGTCAAGTCTATATCCTAACCGTATCTATATATATATATATATATAAGTATACTTTATATTATAACGTATTATCGTTATTGTATATAGATATTTATTATGTACGAAGATGATCCGAAAATGAGACGTCTCCGCAACGAGACTCCGCTTCTTCTTAAGGACCATGTAAACCGTTTGACGCTATTATATAAAATATATATATTATACATAATATTAATATACATATAGGTATACACTATACGGGCGTCAGTCTTCGAATTATTTCAGTGTACACACATACGTACTCTACTCACGCATATATATATATATATATTTAAATATACAATTCTGAAGTCCTTTTGGTATAATACTATATATATGCTATAAAAAAATTAACGGGTTTTTTTCTTATTTTTTTTCGTAATCTTACGTATGATCTTCAAGTTTTAAAAGCGGATTTGCGTAAAACGGGTAACACTTTTTTACATAAATGTACCGTACGTGAGTGGATATACTATTTTATAATTAAATGACTCTCGGACGTTTCCGTCATTATGAAAGAGCAGTCAAACTATATTAATAGATACATCCCACGCACTGTTAGTTGGAGCTCGTTTGCTGCAGTTTTGTTCGATGTGTATTACATTAAAGAAATTATAAAAACGTTTTTGCCATATATACGACGTACGTTTTGATTTTTAGTATTTTAAATCCTTAAAAATTGATGGCCAAATTAACATAAATGATTTAAGAAATGTACCTACAGATAGGTATACGTATTATTAATTATGAATGCTGTATTTAATTATGTAAGCAGATAAATAGGTACCTACCAGGATCGATTATCTCATTTTTTATGTTTTATATTTTGTTATAATAACAACGATTATCAACACACAATGCTTTAAATAATAATGAATATCTGTACTCATTTTTTTTATTAATTACAATAAGATACTCATGGCCTAGGCTATATTCGTCTACGGATAAATATTAATATTCTATAGATTTTAAAATTTTAACTACACGTATTTTAACAATAAACTAATTAATAGTATATGACGACGATAAAATAATAGTATTTATAAGATTGATTATTGTTAATTAATAACAAATAATAACAATATTATTATGTGGTCATAGTATAGGAACTAAGTAAAAATATTAGAATAATAACGTTTGTATAAATAATATACGAGTACCTAACATGTATTTTAACTCATACGTCATAACTTAGTAATAATAACAATAATAATAATATTTTATCTGAGGAAGCGTTATAACTAAAAATTTAAGAATTTAAGACCGATCTATATAAAGTTATGGTGAATTTTTATGTAAATAATGTTAAAAACAATGGACATTTTTGGCATAGACTACAAAGTATATACCTGACAGAAAAAAAAGAGATATCAAGCTAAATAAACATTTTTATTTCATATTTTACGTTATTTTACGTTATTATAAAAATCTAGAACTACATTTCAACCATATTTTTTACATTCAAATTTTTAATTTTTAATTTTTAATCCCGAATATTACAATAACGCTATCATATATTAAAATACCTAGTATAATATAATAAGCATTTTTGATTCCGAAGACAAAAATGTTGTCCTTGACCGGGACATTCGATGACCGTGGATAGGCGCAAATGTCTATATGACCCCTTATTGTAATTACTGCTCATACACCTACCGTATATGGTAGGATTGTGAATAATAATAAATAAAAAAAAATAACGTGAAAATATACATATACAATATTATTATATACATCACATGACCCGCAGACAATTATAGTGTACTTACGTACACGTGTAATGTGTATGCTATCTATTTAGGTAGTAATTTACATGAAGAATTTATACTTTTGATACTTTTTTTATTATTGTTTTGTATTTAACGTAGAAATTTATTTTTTTTCAGTCACTCAGCGGATTTTTGATGATGATGACCCAAAACGGCAAACTCCTATACATATCGGATAATGCTGCAGAATATTTGGGACACTCGATGGTAAGTACCTACCATATCTAACCCGTATATGCCTAAGTTACGCGTATTACAATATTATCTACATATAAGTCACATTGCTGTGGTGTATATAGGTTCACACTTCATTATTATATTATTATTACGTGCGCAAGCTCTATATATTTAATACTTTATGACTTTCTCCCTCGGTCAACCAAACTAGAAACTCTAGATTTTGCAAATGGGTACCAATCATATCTATATCTGTTATATATGCATATTATAATATGTGTGTCTTTCACAACTATTGACCTTTTGGGTTCAAACCAATATTATAATATACCTACCTATACGCATACAGTATAAACGAAAAAGAAAAAAAATCAATTACCTAATTTCTAGACCGGTCCGATTTCCACGTCCGTACGCATTTAAAAAAATATTAAGAACGAGAACTATACAATAATTATGATTTGAAAAAGAAAAAAATATTGGAAAACGGGTTTTGTGGTCACTGCGAGCCCGTAGGCTCTGCCCGGACGCCCACGCCTTTCACCCGGGCATACGTACGCGTATTATACGTACATGTGTCGCTGGTTTCGAGATACCAAAACTGCAGCAACTTTCCGGAGTAATAATAATATATATTAATGTGCTTTTTTTCTGTCTGTCTCTGTCTCCGTTGATTCCGTTCTCTGTGCTTCTCGCTCGCTCGCTTCTATTACGACTGTTAATGGAAAAACGGGTATCGATAATTTATTACTGGTAATTTACCAACGGTATTTTTTTTTTATGTATATTATATTTTATCTTTTTGTTTTCACACTGGAAGTTATCTTGTTCGCAATAGCAACGCGTTCACGCACAAAGTGCGAACGATGACGAAGTAATATTTGTAATTTATTTTGACCAACGAGACAAACACATACCCGACTACCTGAGTATAATCTCTAAGTGTATATGTTTTGATTCTGGTAGTTACTGTATATTATAATACAAAGATAACGAAATGGAAATTTTATTAATAACTTGTAGTATGTGTATAATTATAATTGTTGACCAAAAAATCGTGGTGTAAACCATTTAGAGTATGTAAAAAATAATATTATATTAATATCTACATGATTTCTTTACGGGCTGTGTTACAAGTTCAAATCGTTCGATCTTTAATAATGTCGTTTTATAAATTTGCAACATTGCAAGTCCTTAGGACAGATTCTAGTAGAAGTTTAATTTGGTTTTACTGTTACCTACAAACACTTTAAAGACCCGGTAAACCATGTAACTCGAAGGATTGGTTTTAAATGACCACCTACGCGAAAATAATAAACTGCCATCGGGTTTCGAATAGTCATAATATAATAACGGGCCCGAGCTCTATCTGAAATTGAATATCAATAATAAAAAAAAATATGTGGCTTACCACGGAAGTACAGCAATGTTACGTCATTAAAACACATACAATTTATAGCGATTTTGATGTTTCGCTGGGAGAGCATCGATACCTACACGATAAATGATAATATACCGTATATAGGTACAACATACAGTGAGATATTGTTAAAATTTTCAATTAGCATAATAATATCGAACGTCAAAATCTTATTAGGTTGGTGAAAGTTAATTCGTTTTTGTTTTTGTTTTTTACCTATATGAAAAACCACTAAACATTGATTGAGCACTACTTAGAGAATATTAATCCGAAGGCAACCGAAAAACATGCAGTGTGTTTTTCGTTCACTCCTACACGTGAATCCGGCCTACTCGTCGATCCTACCGTAAACCGCACGCGCCGACTGACCAAATCGCCTACAGATATAATAATAATATAATATGATAGCATAAATGCGCACGTGCGTATTTTATATAGGTATATATAAATTTGTCATAAAAATCCTTTGAACAAGATAAAGTCAGCATGGCCCTTGACCAGTGTCTATCTTATAGTGCACTTGTGCAAGTAAATTATCATTAAGTCCACCGTGAAATCCGTTTCAAATCCCAAACAATGATACTCAATGTGTGGGATAAAGGGAGCAAAAGTACGAATTATGTATAATTACACTATTTTATGGAAAGCAGTAGGGTGAATGTGTGTGTACCTATGTGTAATCGCATGGAAAAGTGGATATTCGAATATAAAATACGTTCAAGTATTATAGTATAAAAGCGTAAAATAATTCGATCATACGCGTGCGTTTTATACAAGTACGATTGTCAGTGTGTACCTATATTATAAATTATGTGAAAAAATGTGTGAGCACGTGCAATATACGATATATTATAATACACAAAATCGAATCTAGAGAAATATCATGTTTTAATAGCAGACACAATACCTATATAATGTACGAGATACAACTACAACGGCGTATTTTTTATTTTATCGTTATTAATCCATCCGAACATTTCCGAGGGGCTTAACGCCGCCCTCTTGTTATCGCACCTCACACACACACCTATTTAACGAAAAAAGCAGGTAACGCGCACTGGCACGATCGACTTCGATAATAATATTATCGACCACTTATAGTCGTATATTGTATACATACATCATATATGTGTTTCGTGGATATGATAGGTGCGATGCTTTGTAGTGTGTTCTTCTTTTTGGTGATTCGATAACACATCAACTATAGAAGCTAAGCGTTCCGTTTCATCGTCATAGTTGCTGTAGTTGTTATTTTTTTCACCGTGATAACGTTTACGTCGAAGGAATGTAACCACTGCAGTGATCTTCGAAAATATTGTGTTATAAATTATAATATTATTGACTAGTTTCTCTCCGCACGACGTTCGTTCCCACATTTTGTCGAGACTTATCGATACACCTATGATGTTATTGTGATACATTATGCGTACCCCATTTTCTAGTACATTAAATGTTTCCTAACGTGATATATCGTGCGCATGCGTTCAATTAATATTATACATTATTAGATTCGCGATAAGAAAAATAGGTATATATAATGTGTTTTGGTTCTAAAATTTCGGTTGGTTGGTAATTCATACGATGTAATTTAGATAGATATATGTACCTGCTTAAATCACATTATACGGTGGTGAATTACACTGTGAAAATTTAATGTGCCATAAATATAACGTAATTTTATTCTATTAAATGATAATAAAATCTATTATCTTACATGATCTACATTTAAAACTGCATTAAAAATAATTTGTTTAACGACCAATAATTCGCATTTGTAGGTCACGCTGCGTATATTATATACGTACATATGTCCACTGATGTATGTAGGTATGTAATATATTTATAGTGTTTTCTTAGTTCATGCCAAGGGCGAACGGTTATTCAGCTAAAAATTGCAAGCAAATTGCGTACTATTATGTATTTAAACACAAACATATATACGCACGTGTGTGTATGTACCTGCGTTTAAGTTATTGATTATATGTCAGACAGTATGGACACCTTATGGTATTTACGGACAAATGCAGCAAGCCTATGTACCTATATTATGTACCGCAAATTATGTATACAGGGTGTTCAACCGTGTTCGTCCTCGTACATACCCGCCCACATTTTGCATAATTAACCGTTAGATAACTTAAGGTTTATGCTTATTCGAACATACTCAATAAAAATCAATAATTACTTGACTTTTGTAACATTTAAATAAATTAGTTCAATAAATCAGCTTTCTCGGAATATTTTTGAACTAACTTGTAAACATGAATTAATTGTATACTAGATAACATACCTACAACAAAGTACCGTAATTCATAATAATTGCATTATTTGGACATCCATTACAATAAAATATTTTTAAAATATAATTAATCAAAAAAAGTATTTATGATGAAGAAAAACACGACAGTTCTATAAATAAAAATCTAACAGAATAATAATAATAATAATAAACCAGATAAATAAACAATAATACTTCACCTACCTACCTATAAAAATGGTTTCGCCATCACATAATCTATACATACGAGTTGTACCCGAATGTTTTTTACGACGCTAACGTCATGTCGTTTGGTGAACGAATTAGCGTCGTATTATATTATGACATTTGCTTACTATATAAATATCATAATACCTACCGCAGCAACTGATCGATCGAATTGCGTCTCGTAAATATGTCATTGACCATATTGTACCTACATGTATAATATATATGTATGTGTGTATATCACACAGTGCTGGTGACTTTAACGCAATTATATTAGCATTTCGACCATTTAATTCTTATAATAACAATATATCGTTCGGTCTTTAACAGTTATATTTCTTTCCGATTAGAAAGTAAAAGACTTTAATGCTTAGTTCGACGATTTCGTACATTTTCGTGTTACATGATGACGTTTTGTGAGTTACAGCGAAAGCCAAACGCGGTCAAAGTTTCGTCGGCTGTAGGAAAAGAGTACTGCCATCTGATAAGGTTCATTAGGCCGGCGCGACGTTATTCCTTATATATATATATATATATAATATATTATACCTATATCTATACATGCGTCGCTATTGAAACTAAACATTGGCGCAACGGTCGATTAACGACATTTATTGATTTCCTACCCATAAATCGTCGCTTAACAATATATGTATACACGCGTACATTATATTATACAGTGTGCGCGCCTTATCGCCGTACTGCCATCTTTCTTTTTTTAATACGCATTTTTACTTCTCCTACAAGGACCGCCACAACGTTCTCAATGGCACAAAAATATTGTATCCTTCCCGCGAACTCTATGGATTAGAAGAGTCCTTTCACTTCCCCACTACCTCCCCCACACACCATAATATACACATACATATAATATTATACATTATATATATATATATACATATACATGAATTACAATAGAATATATTGTAATAAGATCGAATCCTTAAGCGTATATATAAGTATTATATATTAAATATTATACATTATATTTTACATATAATGCGCATAATATATACTTGTATAGTAAATGTCCGCGCATCTCTTCTGACATTTTATAATTCATCACGAGCAAACAGCGATTACTTGCGCACATTTTAAATTATCTTAACTGTATACCTACATTGATACGTTAATGTATTTTTCTGAGAATTTTTACGCTTTTACGTATAGAATATTTAATCATTTTACTGCATTTGTTTTGTGCTTAATAGATTGTTAAAAAAAACTACACAAAATATGAGTATTTGTCTTACCTATTTTTAAAATATTTAATTACTTCCGTTAGTACCGGGCGATACGAATTAGGTATCTTCTTTTAAAATATAGAGATTTCGTTTAATTGCAGTATAATACTTGTGTACCTACATCATATACATACAGTGTTATCTGAACATTACAATGTAGATACTTATAATATTAAAATATTAAAGTTGAGAGAATTTCATCACAACTTTATAATAGTAATGCGTACACATTTTGATGCAAAACAAATTATTTGACATGTATCCTGCAAATTGTTAGATTTCTACTCGTTTTTCAGTGACTTAAAATTATATATACGATATATTTCCATAGATGTTTAATGTTTATGTTTCTAAAATGATGAGAGCTACTACGTTAATAGAATACATTTATCCATCATTTATCAGCTGTTATCTTCGTAGTTTACGGTAACCTAATCTAACCATGGCTAACTTATGTTAAGCAGTTTCAATTTTGAGTCATTTGCGAATACTTTAATACAGGTATATAATATATATATATAGGTACTATTTATTTTTATGATGGACAACCGCTACGATGACGATGATAAAGGTGATTTTTTGTCACTATCTCGAATTCGTTAGTAAATAGATAGTCTCAGTGATTTTCTGAAATAAAGCGTATGGTTGCAAATTTCGGTGGTTATGGACACATACCTAGTACAATTATTCAGGCCAAACTGTCATATTAGGTATACCACGACTACCAGTGAAGAATACGAATTACCGGTTTACGTCGACAGTCACACCGTGATAAGTATACGTATACAAGAACTACACGGCTCCAGTACGCGAGGTCCTTTGTCGGCAAAGCGTAGGCATAAGTTAGGTTTGGATGTACCTACCTATAGTACCTATATAGTATATACCTTACCTGTATACCTACAATAGTACTACAGTAGTATTATCAATTTAGATTATAATATTATACCGGGTGATGCATAACGTGAGAAACTCATTATTTTATAAGATACTAATATTTTTATGAAAATATTTATTTTACATGACTAAGTCATAAAAAATAGAATTTTTGAAAAAAATTGTGTTTTAGTATACAAGACAGCTTGTGTTTTTTAATTCCTTATTCCAAAGCAAAATATTTTTAGAAGTATTTCGTGTTGTTTAAAATCAAGTTTTAAAATTTAAGTGAGCCACGTAGAACCACAGGTACTCTGCTAAATGTTAGTGCACTACTTCACTCATCTCAAATTTTAAATATTCATAAGTCATGAATGTGAAAAAAATATTTTCAAAACCATTAGTGCTTTCTGAAATAATGAATGTTTTATATTAAATGGATCACCCCGTATATACATGGTTTCGTGTATATATGTGTATGTGTGGTGTATCTATGTAATATGCGGTACCTTGGCGCGCGAGTACGTGATCGGACGCTAACAAGACGAATTCCCGCTGCAGTCAAAGGTTATAAATATTATATTGTTTTGCACGGACAGCCGACGTTGTCGATGATGATCTTGCAGTCGTTCGTTTCGAAAAACCCGCTCCATCGGTTTCCTTGTTTGTGTGTGGTGGTCGAAAATCATTATTATTATTTCGTTTTCTTCTAATTGATCGTTTATCGTAAAAATTAACATCGAAACTGGTTTAGTTATTATATTATTATTATTATTATTATTATTATTATTACATTGCCATTATTTTTATTATTATTGCTATTTTTATTACTATTATTATTACTGACATCGGCGGCAAACGATCGTTATAAATAGCGGAGGAGGAGTTTGTCGAGTGCCATACTCCTCCTAAAGGAAGCGTTTTAAGTCCGGTTTTATTCGGATGTACCTTCAGTATATAGTAATAATATGTATAATCATGGACTTAAAATATGTACATTGTACATTACCTGTATATTTATACAATAGCTGTGACCATGGTAACATAATATGATAAATTATTTATGCGATTAATAAGTAATCCTAATTAGATTTATGTCTATTGGAGAGCGGAAACAGGTCTTCTTGATGTATTAGACGCACTCGCAAATAAACATAGTTATTAAATACATTTTCCTCGCAATAAAAATAAATAATATACAGTAATATTTTTTAAGCTTTCAAATGGATGAGTGCATATTATATAATATATACCTATAGAAATAGAATCCAACTCAATGCGATTGATCATTCATCATTGTATTAAGCTTTTCTACAGTTCTACAACAGTTTAAATTACTATGCAACAGTTATTTATTAATTATCTATAAAATAAACCATGTAATTTCATCGTTCTATAAATATAACAATAATGATAGTCTTCAGCTTGTTCCCTAATCTATTGATACATCAACGGTATTGTATATAAATACATGAGTCGAGAAATTTTAAAAATTTGAATTTTTTTCTATATATTATAATAGTATAATATTATATGATTTTTGCACTTGTGGAATATCGAAAATAGTTATTCGACGATAGGTACACTTACACAATTTATTATTACATTGTTAACTCGGTTATAGGATAATGTCGAGACCGTTTTTCATTGACTTGTTCTGATAACGTTCTCGTACGTATTAAATAACACTATGTATAATATATAACGCAGACAATACTATATAATATACAACAGACTAGACGCATATAATATGTAACCCGCGAGTTCAAGTAAACTTTGATAAATATTCAAACAATAGAAAACAATCGAGTACATTTTTTTACCTTATGGAAAAAAATCTGCATTCAGTGCAGCATATATCACTAATGCGAAGATGAATTCGCGTCGTGGCTTTCTTTGGCAAATGAACCCATACGAGCAATGTACCTATATGCACTGTGCATTGTTCGCCTGCTCCTACTGGTTTATTTTTTTTTCATCTTGTTATTATTATTTTTTTCCTTTTATTTTTATTCTTCTCCTCTACTGCGTCTTTTTTTTCTCTTCAGGATTTATCGGAAAGCGTTGTTCAACCGATCTTTACCACGGCCATTTCCCTATATTGTTCAATATCCATACATAAATCCGCTAATGAGGTTAATTAAGCCGTCTAGCCTTCGGAGAGACAAGCTGCGGGGGGAAAATCGAAAAAGCTCCTCATCAGATAGAGATCGACGAGACAACGACAAGGTACAAATACGAGTCGGCCGCGAAAAAAAAGGTAGATAGGTAGGTAGGTACGTATAGTAGATACGCGGGTAAAAATAAAATATAAAAACGAAACAAAAAAAAATAAATAAATAAAAAAAAGTAACCAGATCATGAGAAACTAGAGATTTCCCATCGAGATAAACGCCGTTTTCCAACAGTTGCGCCGGGCACGTTCTAACCATGATTACGTGAAGACTAACCCTCTCCTCCTATAATAATATATATATATATAATATATATGTATATTATTATAAACTACCAAGCCAATTTAACGTGCGAAAGCGTTGTATATATTAAGGGCATCATAAACCTGTGCTTTTGGAACCGATACTTACTGGACGTGCGTAAATTAAAACTCGTCGTATACCTACGAGTAGCGCGTCCATACTGCGCATAATAAGACTTTTTTATAACTGTTTCCTCGCGGAAAGAAACACTCATCGAAATCTAGTTCAATTTCAAAATACACAAATTACGTTTTAAATGCAACCACGTACTGTTAAACTTGTTTTTAAACACAGTAAACGACACACACTCGATGATAATAATTTTTAGATTATAAATAGGTACTAATAAAAAATATTATACACGTGTATTTTATTCACTGACAAACGCCAAGAATTAGTGTACCATCAGTCGAGATGAGTGTAGCACTGTAACTATAATAATACATCTAGCGGTAATTTTTGATCCTTTAATATAATAGTATCTAGGAATATTTCTCGGCTTTAATTTGTGATTATGTCTGACCGACGACGTGTTCAGTTTTTATAATATTTTATGAGTTGATTTATGATAACGCGATTTGTACATTAATCGTAACATATTTTCGCTAATGGAATACAGTTCCCACGAGGGAAACGTGTCAAAACAATTGTAACTAGTAATAACTTGATGTTAGCGAATAAGTAGTTTAAACGTTGAACATCTTGCAAGATGACTATATTTAGAGTAAATGTGACAACATTTTTTATTGTATATTGTAGCAGAGAAAAAACCAAAACAAAATAAGGTATAATTGTTTTATTTCAGTGATTGTATCTTTTCACGTCCGGACCAACGTCCAATTATTATAGTACCGTTTTATATTATATTCACTACATTCGGTTTCCAGCATTCTAAATTTCAATTGCGTAACGATACAATTTATTTTTATTCAAAAACAAAATTTGCTGACACACGTCGTCACACTAGTTATACGTCATAACAACATTGAGGTACACATCACCAAGCATAATCATCATCACAGTCGTTCGCACGCATATTATAGTATACGAAAAAAACCATTTGTACCGACCCACGCAACTCATTTGTCCTTATTCGGTATCGCGCATTTCCATATAAATTGATAAATTTTTTTTTTATTTTCTGTTCCACCGCGGCAATGCGGTGCGGTCGCGTGTTATTTCCTTTTATTATATTACTGAGGTTCATTAAATGCAATACACACATAAACTCGAAAATATTAGCCTACCACAAGACTGCTAATGACCTGAACATACCTGCCTGTCTTTATGTACTTATACAATATACATAATATAATAATAATATTGTACAACGTGATTCACAAAACATGATCATCCCCTTTTTTCCTACAATAATGTAGTTATTTAAGATCTGATTTTTGGAATTTTTAAATATACTTACAGATTCTATAAGTATATAGTCTATAATAAAGATTATATTTTCAAATTCTTGATATCTCTTGTATTTGGAGTGTCTTGTAAAGATTAATAACTGAGAAAATATTCGTTCGAATTTTGAACTAGATTGTTTAAAATTATGTCATGATTTTTAAAACAACTATCCATTAAATAATGCATTATATAAAAAAGAGAGGCCCTTGCGCGTTTTAAAAAGAGAAGTGCCAAAGGTCACTTCTTAAGAAGTACAAAACCTCTTAAGAGTTTGAAAATGTGGTCTATATAAGTAAATATACAGAATTCAAATACATGTATTATCAAAGGACAAAATAGGCTTTAGCATGCTTAGTGAATTACTTTTGTATATTTGTACTTCAGGCATTCGTATTCCAAACGATAAATGACGTAGGGCATAAACTATTTTATTACCTATTATACGTGTTTAATGTTGGTAACATATAGGTACTTATGCCGTCGATGTTTTGAGGTATATGATGATAATAACAACATATCACACTACGTATAATAACATATTATGTTTTATTTATATATGTACCTAATGCGTAAATCGAACGAAGAAATGTCATCGCGTGGTTTCGGGTTACGGTCCAGAAAAACCTAATGACAAATAGCAACCCTTTTCACAGCGGAGCCTTTTATATCATGTAATCGTTACTTATATCGGTTCATATTATTACTATCTGTCCCTTGTCGCAGTTAATCGAATACACGCGGTACGACTGCCGTTTGACTTTGAATGTATATTATAGTAGTAGGTACCTATGTTTTATAATATAATATTATGATAATATCTGAGTATCACCACGCGTGCCCGTGTACATTTCGTCGGACTTGTAGCAGATCGGTTGCGTTCGTTTGAAAAAAAGCGCTACAGCGATCATCTTACAGTCATAATGTGTAAGTACATTGGAATATTATTATAATATAGTAGGTATAAGTCTTGGTATAGGTAAAATATTATTATAATCTCTACTTAAATTACCCTCAGCACAATTGTATTTATATTTAGTGTAAACACGTACCTATGCGCGATACGACGACGTTTACGAAGAGCGCCCGCGGGGAAGTCGATACAAGTTGTTTAATTTATCGTACAAACAATAGCTGATATTTTATACACCTAATATTAAAACGATGTTTATAGTGCGAAAAGTCGTGTTATTAAAGTATTATAATTTTTTTCACACGAGCATGATTTAAATACGCGTACCCGCTGTACTTATTATATTATATTGTAATAACATGGGTATAGATGATGAATTTTAATATTTTTATAATTGCGAAAATTGCGACATAACTAATTAACAAACGCCACTGTGATTTTGAGATTCTCGTCGGTTCGAATTATTTTGTGATACATAATTGTAATTTATGCCGAATCAAGACAACACATAATCATCATAACCCATAAATTAATTATGAACCCACACTACCCCAGAGTACAGTACACAAACGCTGCGTCCTGTTTATTTATTATTAATTATATAGTTATATAAATATAACTGATACGAGCGTGCATACTTAAATCCACGGAAATTTTATTTATGGAGATAATAAAAAAACCGTTGCTCACTGCCGCGGTGACATCGTAATTTTCCGTATAGATACACATCGTGTATATTATCATTTTTTTCTTCTTCAATTGCCGCGAGATAAGTGTTTTTTATGGCTGGATTACCGCCCGCTGTTTGAAAACGTTTTTTCTGTCCGATATCTGTAAAGTTGTGTGTTTTTACCTGTGTACATAACATAATAATATTCTACACAATATATAACGCGAAACGCCATTATAATAATATATACTATCATACGACGCGTTTTACCCGCCATACCTGTACCTATACACACACACACATACGCGTATTTACTCGCACGCGTAGACTTTCACTGCGGTGTACAAAAGTTCGCACGTGGAATTATATTATACAGGTTTGTTAGAATGCGAAGAGTCGCTATAGATGCGAAAAAATATAAATAAATAAAACCAGTAAAAAAATGCAACTGGCAACTAACCGTATAGTAGGTATATAATACTATAATGCAATATTATATAGGTACCTAGGCTGCTCGTTACAGCATATTTTTATTAAAAAAAAAAAAATAGGTGTTGCGATGAGGCGCGGTAGGTACCTGTATAATAATAATATGTGAGCCGTACGTGTAACTTGGCTGTTCGGTAGCTGTGTACAATAACGCAAATAAGGACTGATCGGTTAATGGTTTTTACACTCCCGCCTGTACCCATAATATATATACATATACATATAAAACACACGTGAACGACGTTTTCAATTGATCAGACGAAACGGCATGTCTATAACCGCGGTTTATCTTTTCGGATTCGGTACGATCATATTTTTCTTTATCTCTCCGCCTCCATCGCGATCGTCGTCGTTGTCGTCGTCGTTATAGACCACGTTGATTTATCACTTCGCAATACGTCATTGTCATTCGCGAGAAATTACTATACCTACCTATCATGAATGTATACCTACATATAAACGTTATGTACCACGCAGTATTGTAGGTGCGGCGGTAGGTCCGCGCACCGATCGGTCAACGACTAACTTTTAGCAGTGGTGTGGTCGGCCCCCCTCCCCACTGGATCTAAGAAATTTGATTTCGTATATTAAGTGATATACCGAATATGGTTGTGAAAAACGACATCAAAAGTATTATATTTTTAATTTTAGTTATTCACCGAACCACTATTTATACATCCCGAGACGAGCCGTGATTTGATATGGGTTTTTATTTTGTATAGGTATTAATTTTCCAAAATCTAGTTGATGCATTTGGATGTTATACCTACCTAATATTATTATCAATTTTTTTGCATTTTTAAAAATAAAATACTATTAATCTGTGTGTGATGTTTTTTATAACTAAAAGTGGATAGTAACAAGTACTATACTGTCTATTCATTATGTATATTATAGAAGTGTACTCGCAGGAGTGTATGTGCACAAATGCTGAAATGTCATTGGTAACATTGTTATAATCGTTATAGAGCACCGCGTATTTAGAGTACCTAAATATTTTTTTTATCTTTACTAATTCTTCATATGTCATATCATAATGTTAAATAGATTTTAAGATAATACAATACGTTTCAAAACATGTGTTATAGAATACATAGTTTTGAGAAATATCTATTTTCGGTCAATTTTATTTTAATATGATTTTTAAGGCAATTTTCTTAAATTTTAAATACCTTTTATATATGCTTAATAATTAATTAATATACTAAGCAAATTGCAATTCTAATATTGTCACCAGTACAAAAATTTTTTGCTTGAATTCGTTATAAAATATTTTTAAACTTTGATCTTTAATTGTTGTAACTTGTAAACTTTTAATCCATTTTTGAAATATTTTTTACATTATTTAAAATTTTAAATGCATTTTATTCCATTTTACTAAGCATTATTTTTTTTCAACACGGCCTTCATTATAATAATATATCTACTTTAATTGATATTGTCTATTGTTAATAATGTAAATACTAAACAAGTACTTAATTAAAGTGTAGAGTAATAATTTACATACATATACCTATATCATTAAGCTTAGATGGAATTAGCAAGCAAGACTTTAAACAATAAGACTTTCTGTATTGATTCATAATTTATAGCGTACGGAAATCAGCGAGATCGCCGTTATCGATCTCAGCCGAGGCGCGACCCTATGTGAAGTGTAGTACTAGGTAAGGTACATGTAGATAATTTATGGTGATTCATTACGTCCGAAAATATTAGTTAGAAATTTATAACATAATAATATATTTAGTTCACGACGACGATACAGACGCGTGGCTACGCGGGGACGAAGACGACGACGACCCCGGGGACGTTTCCTCGGTCTTATTAATATTATACCATAGCAGTCCTCCTCCTCGTTCCGTCGGATAGGCTATTAAGATTTGTGTAGCGATTAAAACATTATGGGCGTTGATTTCATATGGCACGTAGGACGAGAAGAAGAAAAAACTACTTTTTTTCAAATATTAAACATTATATTATATTAATATTATTATACTCTCCGCGCCCGTATATAATAGAGCGCTCGTAGGCATTCGATGTGTTCGAAATCACCTGCTCTCCCTCGATGTCCATTTGCAATGATAGGTATGATATCATAACGGAATTCAAGCGTTTGTTTGTGTATATATATATATATATATATTATTATTTTATATCGATATTGTTATTAATATTATCATGTGTTTATTCCCGCAGGAGGATCTCCTCATACACGGCGACAGTGTGTACGACATGATCGATAAACAAGATCATCAGGCTGTCCAAACCGAACTATCCAGGAGTCAAACGTCCGCCGAGGACCAAGGATGCAAGCGTATGTTTTTGTGTCGGATGAACGTTTCCAGGAACGCCCGGAGGCAAATGCGATTCGGCGATCAAAAAGTATATATAACATACAATATCCTGTGTTATTATAATAACATAATTATATGACGTGTTCAGTTTTTTTTTTTTTTATTAGTATTCATATAGAGCTCATCTATTCATCTTATCAAAATAATATTGTTCGATTCGTAAAATCATAAATAAGTATAATTATTAATCGAATTATAACTATATTAATATATGTACATTTTCTTCCAATACGCCGTCTCTATCGTAATAATATTATTCTTCCTGATAATGAACCGTTAAATTATTTTTGAGGGTTAATTCGATAGAAGTGCATTTAATAATCGGAGAGTCATAACGAGCACGCGACCGGGTTTTTATCTAAATGAGTTTAAAAAGTCGAAAACTGGTTTGAACACGGTCCGTACTCAAAAAAATGAACCAGTTTTGACTCGCCGATTTAAACGCAATTTCTAATATTCTGAAAACAAAAATTAACACTTTGACCCCTCGAACGGCGTAACCATAATAATATTATAACCATTCACGTTATATAATGCTGTATGGTAGAGTAATTATAATCGTTTGTCCGGCAGGTTGTTTTAGTGCAGGGCCACTACCTCTCCTATCTGCCGCTGTGCAGCAGAAATGAACCAGTTTTCCTAGCCACTTGCAGCCCGGTGGCGATGCCCGAGACCAGGGAGGCTGTGGTCCAGGGTTCCACCACAGTGTTCACAGCCATCCATTCGATGGACATGAAGTTCATACACGTAGACAAAATGTATGTTAACACTTAAAAACCATTAAGGGGGGCATTGTTTCGATTCGCCGACCAGCCGCGCCAAGTCGCTCATATTATTACTATAATCGTTTACGGCACGTGATCAACGGTAGCCGATGCACATGTTATGCATTCGAAACGAGACCGACGCGATTTTCGTTTTTAATCGATTTACCTTAAACAGCGTCGCCGTCATTGTTAAAGTTTAACCCCATAAAATATTATTATATAAACGCGTTGTCGCTGTTCCGGTGTACCAGCTGTGATGTGTTTGTATAACGTGCTCTGAATTATTCATGCACGTTTTAATAATAATAATAATAATATACGAAAATTACGTTTCCTATCCAATACGTATTTTGTATTTAACTCCGGTTTTGGGGGCGCCAATTAAAATCGGGCAACAAATCATCACCATCGCTCAAATATTATAAGTACATGTAGGTGTATATAAGTACTATTCGCGCGCGCGAGCATTTCACCAATTATCTCGTTAAAAAACAATTATCGAAAATACACCAGGCACAACGGACCTCGCGCGGGAACAAATTAAGTACCAAAATATATATCATTGGACGTTGTCGGCGGCGGGACCGGTTGTCAAGTGATAGAAGTATATCTACCTCTATATAGAAGAAAATAATAATAATAATAAAGAAACGAGTAACGTATTTATTGCCTCCGCATCGGGTGTATGTCATATTAAAACTGGGAACGGCAAAACGGGTGATTAATAACAGTTTTGTATACCTGTTGTGTTGCGCGGCGCGGAATTGGTGCAGCGGGCGAACGATTTGTCGGGTGTCCCCGTCGCGTGGGCGAGGTCGGCCGATGAATATAATATAGGTACCTCTGCAGAGCGGTCGGCAATACAAGCTTTCGTCGCCGCGTACACGACATTATATTACATTATAATATATACTACACCATATTATTTTGTATATATACTTCGTAGGTACTCGCCATTAATCACGCGAAACCCAACTGCACCGGATAATACACGCCGTCCTCTCGGAAATAATAACGACGATAATAATAATATAGGTATATACCGTTTGTCGCGCGATACACTGTATAATATGCGCGTTTTGAAACATGCTATAATAATATACGTTCAGCTGCAATTATACATGTATAGTCGGTGGGTCGTTTGTCACAGTCCTCGTCGCTGCTGCAAATGTGTCCGCAACGAAAGGCCTACATCGAATCGATCGATATACGTACCTGCAGTCCGTTTTTCCGATTACTCGAATCGATTTCCTCGTCTCAAAGAAACGCCGCGCAAACTCGATAACCGCTCTTTTTATACCCGTTCGTATACACGCGATCCGGTCCATTCACACGTCATCGACATCAGCCTCTGTACAGACCGTTCTATATTGTTTGTACGCGTATAATGTTATATGAATGTAGGAAAAGCTTGAAACGCGAAGATTGTCTCGTCGTTTGTCACCCGCGGACTCGTTATACGCGGCGGCAGTGTCCACACGCAGAATATTTTAACCCGGCGTGTGTCTCTAACCCCTATCAATTACATCTGATTTTGACGTTTTCGTTTATTCGATATCGTACTTAAAATATTGCTCTACCAAAGACCCATATACTAGGTAGGTATATCGTATGAAATCATAACTCAAACTCAAAAATTGTCCCAAGTATCCACTTAACTCAACCGTTCACCCAATCACTCAATCGATCGAGTTAATTTACATAGAAATATTTTAAAGTTTAAACTATTGATGTTCTTAAAATATTCAAACAACATAATATAATATACCTACAAAGTTGTTTGCCTTTTAGGAATTCGGCAGATACGTCAGCTAGCAGACGAGCATACCAATTAGTAACGAGCGAGCGTTAAGTGCACTCTGTATATAATATTATAGTCGATACTCGTGTATCTGATATGTATACGACGCGTGCTCGTATAAATATAAATTATAATATTTAAAATTATTGTTTCGTTGAATGCGATATCATGTTTCCGAACCGGGCGGTGACCGTTGCCTGCAATTAGTCTGAGTGTTGTGCGTCGGTGGACGACGGTGTATACAACGTCATCGCGCTGTTACAGTTATTATAATATTAGTATAGCATAACATTATACATACGCGTTTGAATTAATCTCATTTAAACAGGCCACGAATAATGAATGAATTACGACCAGAACGAGATATCACGTGAGCGCGTGCGTCTGTACGTCGTAGCCGACACGTACCGACGCGTTACATATTATATGGATGTGCAGCGGCTGTGGCCGCTGGGGGCGGGAAAGGGTTATATATGTTACTCACTGCGGGCAATGTTATTTTCTGACCGCGTGGATATTATCGAACGGCGTTTTCGATTGTTGCGAAACTTCCCGAGCCGAGCACCCCCTCCACCCACGCCTTGCGCTCCGACGAAATGAAATTACACCAGAATCGGATACACACGACTTTCTCGGCGCGGATCGGGTTATGATTTGTAACGGTGAGAATATTATAGGTACACATAATATTATGATCTAAAAACAAATCTCGCTATCGATCACAAACTCGCGCTCGCGACGCCTACAAATTCTTGTTCTTGAAGCGATACTATATTATAAGTACCTATGTAAAATAAATGTGTGTGTGTGTGTGTGTGTGTGTCTATGCGAGTATAGGCATCTACTATGGTCACTGCGAGCGCGGGGGAGGAGTAGGAGGAAGGTGGACCGTCTTCGAAATGCAATCGAAATAGTAATCGAAAACCATATTCCTGATGGCGCAGACACATTACATGATGTATCAGTGCGGTGTTATATAGAATTCCAAAACATTATATTATTAAGCTCGAAATTATTGAATCCTATAATATAATAACCCTAGAACATTACCATTCGACCCGTGAACCCGTCTTAGTCGCGGTATAATATTATGTACCAACAATAATAATCTGTTCAAGTTATGCGTATTATACATTATAATCGCGATGGGAAATCGATAAAAGCGCGTTCGAATTCCATTGGTTTTTCAAGCACATTGCGTGGCACGTGACATCGACAAAAAAAAAATATGTTTTTCATTATTGATTATTTTTTTCCAGAGGAGAATTTCATTTGGGGTTTTCTCGTTCAGAGCTGCAGGGCGTCTCTTGGTATCAATTGTTGCATTGGGAGTGTATGCGCGAAGCTCAGAGCAAACACAGGCTGAGTGAGTATATTATACATTATACACGTCAGTTTAATAACACGTACACATATTCGAGCATACATCATACACTGTATACACAGAGCCGGAGGCAGCTGCCCCGAAACCAAAAGTGATATGTATAATATGTGAATAAAAAAAAAATCTTATCGCCCACCCGTGATATATGTACGCGTCGTATATACATTACAGTTGTTTAAGAGAAAAGAAAACATAGTGTACAACTCGTATATATATTATATATATATAATATGTTATATATATAGATATGCTACATATTATATTTTGAAATACGCGTAATAACAATAATTATTGTCGGTTGTATATGTACACAGTTACACAATCAGAACAGGATCGTTCTTGCATACTGCTGGCCAGGGTACAGAAGAGGGCCACAGGGGACTGGCTTTGGATACACTGCGTGTTACAGGTCAAAGACAACATGGAAAACAGCCAACAGCCAGTCATCGTCAGCACAAATCAAGTACTTACGTAAGTAGAATAATATGTCGACGTTATTTATTTGTTGTTATTAAATTATTAGTATTTCTATTATTGTTGTTCTGCCATTATTATTTCTGTGCAGTTAAAGTGGTACCTCCTGCGTACACTCGTTTTTTTTCTTTGTTAATATTATTTTCGTATAAGATACAATATTTTATATTTATATTATCCATTGTCCGTACTTGGTTTTATTAGCATAACGTTTGACGCGTGTAAAAAAGTGTCTTAGCTCATTATATTTAAACGTGGAAAATTGATTACTTATTACTTATACATACAAAGCGATTGCATGCTCAGTGCTCTACCCTTTTTTTCTTCAATAATTTAATCGTTCTAAAGCCAGTTTTTGGAATTTTTAAACGTAATTTAAAGGCTATATTTTTAAATTGTCGAGATTTTTCGTACTACCCAATGAATGTCTACAAAGGATTAATACAAGTTTCTGGTTTTCAAAAGAAAATTCACCTTTTTTACATTAAATTAATTCAAGGATCGTGCTTTTAAAAACTTAGATGTATCTAACATTCTAAGTTATAATTTGTAGAAATATTTTATTAATTGTTAAATGTTAATACTAAAGATCAAAGTTCTTAAAAATGATTTAGCAAAAATATGAAATAAATGTGATGTCACATTTAGTATTTTTATACAACTATTTCGATTTATTTAATAAACATTAAAACTTAAAAGATTAATAAGTTACTACTTACTATCATCAGTTTCAAGTCACTATGTCCCCAATACCCAATATCTTCCAAATTCATGTATTATATTTGACCAATTAAAATTTTATTCGATTTAGCAAATTATTTGGGACCTAAATAATCTTACAAAAACCATTCCTATAATTACTCCTTAAATAATTGTATTAAGGTCCAAATGACTGCAAAATATTTCATTCGTTCCGTTTCAATATTAGAATGTATTATATCCGAGTAGTGTTTTATTAAAACCAGAATGAATATTATACAGACAACAGACCTAGTATTATTTTATTGTAATCGTATTACAATATACGGCATATTTATACGGCAAAGAGAAATCGAGTACCTTTTTACCAATGTTCCCGCAGACTCATATACCAAGTATATGAATATATTTTAATAATAGCGTTTAAAAGACAGTAGTATAATGTCCTGTAACTTATTATTACTTTTTACTTATTGCTGTTTAATCGCGATTGATATTGATTTTTTTTTGTGTTTGGTTGGATTGATAACCTATAATTAATTATATACTTATATACTTTATGTACATAATTTTAAAAGAAATATTTTTCTAAAGAATTTCGAAACCCAAAGATTCGATAAAGAACTCTACAATAACACTGACGTTTTATAAATGTTGACAACAGAATAACCGTAATGTACCTATCGTCAATGTTTTCTAACTATTGCGAGAATGGTGTTTACACTTCCGTTGCATCGTCGTGTAAATCAGAAGACCTATACGTTATAATATATAATATATATCATCGAATAGACTATTATATTATAATTACTGTTGTATCAATATTATATATTTTTTATTATATAATATTATACATATATTACATATAGCATTTAAGAGGTATTATTATAGATTTATTCGCGGGACGAGATTTCAAACACGTCCAAACACGTTTCGTCGTATATGATATATATATATATATATATAATATATATGTCTGTGTGCCGTATACATACGAATGCAATTTTCCCATCGCAGAATTTATATTATAGTATAGTATATAATATAATATAGGCGTATTACACTCGCATGTCGTCTGAAAGCCGCTGTATTCTGAATACGCGATCCCGTATACATATTATACCTATAAGCGAACTGCGACCACGGTATAAAAATATAATAGTGTTACCACAATCCCGTCAGGCGGACGACGGAAGGACAGTGCCATTAGGATCGACCGCGGCGGCAGCTAAGACGTTAAACCATTTTTTTTTCCACTCGACAACAATATTTATACTGTGCGGTGCGTGTTAGCAGTGAGTATACATAGCGCGTAGGTACGTGCAGCGTTATAAAATAAATGACAACGCGTTATATTATAATAACGAGCGTCCAGAACGTTTGACAGAGCATATATACAAGCGGTTCCGGAAATTTATTGAAACATGTAAATACTTTTAGAAAAAAAACGATCGTGTCTCCGCGCGCGCGAAACCCGAGTGGCGTTTAAACACGTGTCAATAAGACACGTCGCCTGCAGTACCTATACTTATTATACGATTCGATATGAGTTTATCGGTATCGATTTGCGGTTTGCAGAGAGAAAAAAATAAAATATATACGTCCGGCACGTGTTTTATGACGTGATAATATTAAAAGACGTGAAAAATAAAAACCGTACGCGTGATACAGAATAATAATAATAACGTTTATACGAGAATACATTGGTTATGGTGAGGGATTGAGGGGAGTAGTAAGTGAACGAGAAAAATAAAAACCTGTAGACTTTAATGGCCAGTAATAAAGTTAACGAGTCGCCGCGGAGGAGCGGTCGACGCTTCTACCTAAACATTTATATAATATATATATTATATATTATTATATGTACTATACTGGTGACAAATTACCGGCACTAATAACTACCTATGTTCCATACCATACGGAAGCGAGTTGAAATTACCGTCGTCGCCGTGGTTATCGCTCGTCATAAGTTATAACTGTAACCACCGTTGTCGCGACAAAACGTATATAGACTTCCGAGACAAATATGCCATAGGAAAATGTACAGTCATTTCCGAAATGTCAAACGAAAAACCCACGCAAATACTGATCAAAAATCGTGTTTACAACGTTTATGTTTTTACGACACGTTTGTCGCAGATGACATTTCGATAAATATAATATTGTGATGTTATCACGTAGATAGTACATCCGTTTTAATGTATTTTACTCAGCGTTTATCGATCAACGATTTTTTTTTTATGACATAGTTTTTGACAAATAATTTAATCAGCGCATACACACACACATCACATTTATAATACATTATGTAAAAATGTCGAGTTGTCTTCTACTATACGCGTAGTTTTACCGCGATATTTCTCGTTTTTACATTTTAGTTATTCTGATCAAGTTTTTTTCATACATAAATAAAAGTAACGATTCAATATCCAGAAAGCAATAAACACATATTATTATATAGAGTTATTAGAGTCACTATATTTATCACGTGTTCACATTATTAATGTCAAATCACCAATGTTAAATCAGAGGATTTATATTGACGTCTTGTTGTTTGTGAAAATGGGATTGGCTCAATTTATTTAATCTCAACTTATCGATCAAATTAAACCATATATTTAAATATAAATACTATAGATAGGTATTTGATATATAAAATTATTTCTTAGTGTAAAAAGAGTAGGACAGATCAAATATCCGAGTATATCTATTCAATTCAGATATTTCAGATAAGTATAAAACGTTATAATACTTGTATTTATTTGAATGTAAAAATAAGTATATAAAAATAACATCACTAAATCACAAATGTCGAGTAAAAATATGTTAATATAGTTCAGAAACTTGGGTAAAATTGTTACGAAAAAGAATTATATCATTTTTGAAAAACATGTTTTGGCACTTAGAATTTCTTGAAAATAAAAACAGCAATTTTCAATTAGTATAGTAGGTACGACCATTAAAGATTCGCAATAACATAATTAAAATATAATGCTTTTAAT
Source organism: Aphis gossypii (assembly GCF_020184175.1). Taxonomy (NCBI): domain Eukaryota; kingdom Metazoa; phylum Arthropoda; class Insecta; order Hemiptera; family Aphididae; genus Aphis; species Aphis gossypii. The sequence continues at coordinate 82,285,404 of NC_065531.1, forward strand.
AAATCTCGGTTTAAATCAAAGTGGCTAGTTCTCGTCGTTCTCGATATTTTAATGCAAAATTGTATTTAGAGAAATAGAAAGTGCCTGTATTTAATTTAAAACACATTTTACGACTGAAATTAAATAAGATGTATAAGATATAATAATCTGTAATTATTTCATGTGGCAATAATAATAATTAATAATAATAAAATAAATCATTTCTTTAAAGAGAATAAATAGACACATCATAAATTATAATACGTAATATAAAACGTAATTAAATCACTTTAGTGTTTACCCATTTTCTTTGCTACAGTGTAATGGTGTAATATATGGTTCAAATAATAAAAAGTTATAAAAAAATAATGGATATAAAATTATATATATTTAGATAACCGATGTATTGATATCAATATTCACGGGGCGTATTACTCATGATCGTACCAGCCGAATGAAAACACGTTAATATTCAATATAATATACGCATGTATTAAATATAATATTATACCGTAGATATAAATGATATTCGTAGCGACTTATGTGAAGTATATAAAATATTGCGAAATTTAATGATCTGAAAGCCGTTCGTATACATTTTATACCATATATATATATATATAAATATATAAATAGGTACTCGTACCTGCGCCAGAATAAGAGACGACACGTTTAAAAGCTTATAATATTAAATAAACCGATACGATCAACTGGAACACTGCAAATGATAACCGACCGCATGGAAAACTATAGCGCACACTCGCATATATGGGCATATATTATTATATTATGTACATAAATAATATACGCACTGTATTATGTCTCGTGACATAGGCGTATAGTCTTACGACGCGTATCACTTGCACCAGAATCCGTGTACAGAAACCTTAAGTGTGTGTGTGTGTGTGTGTGTGTGTGTGTGTGTGTGTACATTGTACGAAGTGTGTACACTGTACATTGTACGAAGTGCAACATCATAAAATGTAATATGTTTAATGAAATCGGAAATTGGAAAGACGCGACGGTTATAATTTTATAGTGAATATATTCTAACATCGTTTTGTAATATACACCAAGAGGTGAAACATATTTTGCGAATATACCAGAGTATACGAGAGCTATCTGGTTCAGTATAGCAAACAGAGTATGAAAAAACGTCAATATCAGATAATTTTTACCTTTTATTGTATATACCAAGGCTGGCAAAGTTAATGATATTTTTATAGCCCGATTTAGTTGAATTATAATATTGAGCGACCGGCTACAATTAGCCTTCTTTCAAAACGCTATATACGGTAATCGGGCCACTATTACATTTAAATTTTAATAAAATAATATTTATTTTAATACGTCACATATGAATTTCATATTTTGTTAATATTGTTCCATTTGAAATGTAATCAGAAGTTTATACTAAAATTAGAAGCATAGGAATATTAAAAATCAGGAAACATACTTTAATTCGAAAAACTTATATTCATAATAAAATTTAAAAATGCGAAAAAAAGAAAAACATATTTGAATTTGTGAAATTTGTACGGCATTATTTAAAAAAAATAATAAAAACAAAATACCCCAATTTCCAGATCTTTAAAAATATTGATGTAATTTATTGCCCAATCTCCATGTAGTAAAAGGTAAACAAATATTTTGAACGAAGCAGATAGATAAAATGTGGTTCAATATTACCGACCGCCCATTATAGTACGTACATCTATTTTAAAAAAGTTCTAATAGCACTGTGGCGGTTACATATGCACTGTGCAGGCATTCACATTCATATAGAACTATACACTATATTATTATACCATACTCGATACCATACGTACAAATATAACTGAAAAAATTAAAATTAAGCATCAACTTAGTTTATGATAGTGGAAAAAAATTTGCATTTTTTGTTATGTAAACGCGGAGTTAAAGAAGTTATAATGAATAAGCTCAAGTTATTGCGTTAAGTAAATAAATTAAACTCTACCATGATTAATTCTAAGCGTGTCAAACCCAAGGCTCGTCTAGTCTTGTTGGTATATATTATCAATGTATACCTACAATATACTGCAGTAAACTCATACCCGATCAATATTATGTATATCATTATAATTGTCCCTTATATCGTTCGTGGGAAAATCGATGTGCTGTTTTAATCTAACACGACTAAGAAAAACTAACGGTTCGCGAAATATACATCGTGTACTGCATGTATGTCTCAAAAATGAAGAAAAAACAAATGTTTTCGCGGCGTTGTAGGAATATACCTATAATGTACTCGTATACGAGTTACAACGATATCAAAATCGTGAGAACGAGTGGAAAATTCGCGAATATCATGCCTAGACACACTATACATTATATAATATTATGTTATAATGAATACCTACGCATGACGATGTTATTCGGGTGGTCGCAGTAGGTAAGTATAAACGTAACATACAAATATATAATACGTAGAGTGATATTATAATGGTGCTGTGGCGAACGTGTGTTATGGTTTTGCGACACGAAATTCTACGACGGACTAGTATTATAATGTGCGACTTGAGCATAATGATGATATTATTATAATACCTATGGGTACACCGTGTATAAATATAATGTGCTCGGACGTTTTGCGGAAATGAAGCGTGATAATATAGTATATTATGCGTTATTATAATATTAGGTATAACACGTAATAAGGCCAAAATTATTGTTTTATTATATAAAATAAGTCAAAAAATTTTATAATACTACCTTGGCCGAAACAAATTATTATTATGTATAGCTGATGTACAACATATGCGGAAAGACATGTGGGTTCAAGTGGCCAAGTCGCTACGCCTTTGTAATGGAAACGTGACGATTTACGCGAAGAAAAGTATTATAATCTCAGGTGAAATTCTGAAACACCGGGGATGTTAAATCGTGTTAATACAGTGTACTTTAAGAGGGTCCGTAAAATATTTTTGAATTAAAATAAAAATCCAAGGAACTCTACAGTGATGTGTGTGTGTTATTTTTTTGGTCTGTAAATCACCTTTTGGAGCAGTGAAAATGCTTTGATTTTTCAACTTGGAGGTATTGTCTTATATCATATTGAATCTAATTGTTAACTTGGGGAAGGAGGGAAGGGTCAAGAGTAGCAAAAAATGTCCAGTATACTTTTAAAAATAACTATAGGAAAATAAAAAAAAAATTGAAAAATCAGGGATATTTAAGCAAAAATCGTTTTTTTTTTTTTAAATTGTTTTCTTTATTTTATTATAATAATTCTAAAACGAATAACTAGAAATTTTAAATTTTAACCAAATATTTATTTATTTATCATTTCTTATTCATAATTATCAAAATATTTTGACTTTTTTTGAACTATTAATAGACAAATTAAGTTTTCGACTATTTATAATTTTTTTTTCCATACATATCGATAAAAAACGTATTTCTGTGTAAAAATATTTGAACATTTTTACAACATTTCTCATAATATGTTGTTCTTCTACAGCCAATTAAAAAAAAAAAATAAAAAAAAAATATATATATTTATAATCGTTAAAGTTATAACTTTTAAAAATGAATTATTTTATTTCGCTTTTCGCGTGTATATTTTTAAACTTTTTTGCGTATTCAATCCTGACCGCAGGTTATCGTACATAAGAAGCACGCGATGGCGTCAAAGATGTGTAGTATATATATATATATATTATATATATATATATATATTATACTTGAGTTTATTCGACCGCGTTCGTATTATATAATATACTATGTATTATTTGATATACGTATATCACATCTCAAGTCGAGCGATTCGCCGGTTCGCCCGTTTCGTGGATCATAATAACAATAATATTATAACGTGCCGCGGCCATAATTCACACGCGAGCTTGTGCGCCTGCTCGCTCCGATGCGAACCCGATAAAAACGCGAGCGCACTGCGATGGCGGCGACTTATTACAACTATTATAATAGCACTATGTGAAACACAAGAAAAAAAACATAATGACGAAAAAATAATAAAACGAACGCGCGTGCCCCGACCCGTAGTTCCCACACGCACCGCGTCCTCCTCTTCTCCTACCGCCGGACCAAGACTATATCGCGGTCGACCACTCAACCCACCCCCCCTCCCCAAAACCATCGTACATTTACTCACCCGATCTTGGTTAATTGCGTGACAGTGTGTTTATATATATATATACATAATATTATACTATGTATAAGTATTATGATATTGTGATATTGAGTGTACCTATTATAAATGTATCGTACATAATATATAGGTATGCTGCGGGAGGAATTTATAATTGCCAGCGACCTCTCTCTCTCGCACACCGATTACCGCAGATCGACGAATTATTATTATATAGTATAGGTATTATAATAATATAATATACATATCATTAACAGCGGCTATTTTCGCGCCATGAATATCGCGGGCGTTTAGTCATCGTCATCAGAAGTCCATCGCCACACGGCCCGTTTAAATATCTCACAATTTTCGTTTTTTTTTTTTTATTATATTATATACAATAACATAGACTCAGGGGTTAAAGGGGGACATGCCTCCCGTCATTGGCCGTATTTCTGTTAAATAAGACAATGTAGCAAAAAAATAAATAATGATTGTAGAAGTTTTACATGAAACGAGTTATCAATTTAAGACGTACATACGACTTTGTTGTTTGTAATAAATAAAAAGTTGTTAAAAATGATATTCATTTCAGTAGGACGTATTTAATGATAATAAAAGTTATCTCTAGTGCAAGGTATTTTTATTACCTTTTTCCTCCTCGTTTTTAGAAATCTTAGTTAAGCCACTGATGTACGATAAATGTAATATATATGTACAGTAAATCAGTACATATACAGAATGATTCACTAACCACACTCATATCTCTTTTAATCCTTAACATTACATTTTATTTAAATTATAATGTTTGTAACAAATTTATAAGCGTATACACAATGATTTTTGTATAATTTAAACTTTATCGAGTGACCTGTGTGTTATATAGACTTCATTTTTAAAATTATAACCACTTTTTAAGTGTAATAATAAACCATATTATCAGTACACAAAGTTAGATGGGTAACTCTAAACTATTTGTTCAAATTTTTTAAAATATCTATCTACTTTAAAACTTACATTAAAATTATAAAGGTTACACGTTTTGATAACACCATTGTAGAACACTATCTTTATAATAAACAAATGTTAACAATATTTGCATCATTAAAGGAATAAAATTGGGGAGGAGGCTATAGTAATTGCTTGGCTAATCACCCTGTATAATTTATTATGTGATTCAAATTAAAACGGTGATGAACACATGCAATCTCGCATATAATATATTATATATGGTCAATGGTCATCCCATACGTACCCATACATAATAAACACTAGGTATATTATTATTATAACACTCGCTGAACACGAAGAGGGCGTCATCGACTTTGTGGCTGCAGCAGAGGTCAGATGTGTGTACGGCGCCGTTGGCGGGCGGTGAACGGGAGAAGGCGGAGGAATCGATATAATTTATATTGGAAAACAATCGATTCCGATCTGTTAAACAACCCGACGAGCACCTCCCCACCGCCCATAGCGCGTCAGTTATTCGCAACGCGTTCGCGCCTCGGCGAACTTTGTAATTATCCGTTTCTATATTATAATAGCCGCGTCCATATTATTATATTATAATATGTTATGTGTACCTCAATGTTTTCGATATCTCTGCGATTCCCATAGTGGGAAGCCGTCTATCCGGTAATGACTTGTACAATACTGCATAGTCTTTATAGGTATAGGTGTCATAATATAATAAAATATGTGCAATGTATATCATAAATATTATAGTATTTTTTAACATTATATCAACAAGGTGTCACGGAATTTTGCCGAGCGCGCGGTGGAAAATCCTTCGCGAAAAGCCGGATATAATTTCATGATTCTTGTCACACAATAAAACCGTAAATAGCGTGCAACCGAATTTATTATTTTTCTGAAATATGTCTTGTTGAGATTTTATATGCCATCTGAAAAAAGTGTCTACCACACATTGCAAGCAATGCAAAAGTGTGGCACTATAGTCTGTATACCCGTGCGCACGCCTGTGAATATATTCTATGTGATATGGAACGCCCGTCGCCGCGATATTTTACGGCAATTCAAAAAATAAAAATCACAATTATTTTTTAGCAAGTTTTTCGGATCTACTTATAGTTCCACCTCTTAAAATCTGGTTCCTTCACCACTCGGTAATATTGTACGCCATGTCCTATATAGCCGAGTATTAAGATCGCTGTCATTGTCTGAGTTAATTCTATTTCAGCATCATAGATATCTATATGTATCCCGCGCGACGTCGGATCGCGATATTCGAAAGACAAAAAGACGCGTAACAAAAACGTAGAAACCTGCAATTAAAGAAACTCCTGAAATCGTCCACGGTCGTGACGGCCAATGATCATAATAACATGTACAATATAATAGTTGGCTGAGGAAAATTGTGGAAAAAAAATGTAATAATAACAACAATATAGTACATAATACGCTATATTATGGTCGACGACTGTAATATATAATAAACCACCGCGAAATCGACGAATCGACCGGGGAGATCACATTTACTATGATAATAATTATACTTGAACGCAAAGGGAAAGGGGAAGGCAACAATTTTCCACTATCTAGACATATATACACACATATATATATATAAATATATTATATTATGAAGTTGTATACGATGCTAGCGCTTTCTTATTGTTGCCCTCAATGGCCCAATACAATGTACGCAACTGCACGCTGCAGAGCCCCCCCCCCCAAAAAAAAAAAAAAAATGCAATATTCTCAGTTTGTAATCACGATTATTAATTTTAAAGATGGAGGGGCTCACAAATTATTATAATATGACTTTATATTTCTTTTTTTAAGTTTAAAACTTGCCTACCTATACATACACTCGTGTATGCTATATACTCTGTGTATCCATAATACGTATTAAAAAATTTTGTTTGCAAAATAAACGTTTTATTAAAATATATAGAACAAGATAGGAAAGCGTACACGTACGCACTACAGTAGACAACATACTATATTGTTGTTCTCCCGGTGATATACCACCCAGGTACATAAGCTCGAAACGACGATGACGGTCGCTGGTTTCGGAATTATTATGACGTCGGGCACGAGAGAGAAAAAAAAATCACACAAACCTAAAATAATCATTATTATTATTATCCGCGTTTGATTAGGTATCTATGTGGTATATGATTTGGAACCTTACGAAATAAACATCAAAATGTCGACGTTCAAAACACCGCGCGCACGCCTCGCGGGTTACAGCAGATCGCGTTCTAAACACATATTATGTATATAATATGTAAGTGTACAAGACGTATAAGGTATGTGATGTGCACGCGTTTAATTATATAGTCACGGGCGAGATTTTTTTTTTTTTTTTTGTTTTCGGTAAAACTGTCAATCTTGCGATGGCGGTCAAAAACACCTATAGGGATAATAATATCAAACAACGTACCTATATACGCCATACGCGCGCACGTATTTTATAATATTAGGTATAATGCGTGTAGCGCGCAATTATATTAATTATTTTTAGCAATGAATAACAAGCTTATGTTCATACATTCCAACCTAGAAACTTTTTCAAATATTCGTGATGTAACTCTGTTGCTCTAATATATACTATCTAGACATTAAAATTTTTGGAAAATAATTAATAAAATAAATATTTAATCATAAATCATAATAATACACTATTCGATGATTGTCATATTACCAATCGGTTTTATCGCGCAACTTGAATTTAGATGCATATTAATGTTGTTTACAAAAAAATATCATCTATCATCTATATTACACATCCTCTATCAGTCTCCTTTTATTAATTCGAATTATCGAGGTTTTACGTACTACTGTATATTATGTATATATTATATACAATATATGATATGAACTCGTATAAGCCAAATGATTCATCTCGTCCAATTATCTGACCTAGCTCAACCGGAAAATGTCGAGCTTATAATTACTCGACCGCTGAGATTATTATTATAATATTGCGATTCAATGAGCATTTAATTATGTTAATTCACCCGGTTGTCTGTTGCGGCAGGTCGGGCAAAGAAAAAATCAGCACAACGTTCGCCGCCTGCCGCGATGTATATATTATACAATTTATACGTAAAGATGCGCGTTCCCGCCCGTAACCTGTGAAATGCAAATTTACCACAGACCGCTATATAAATAAATAATACATATAAAAGTATATAATATTATAATGGTGTCTAGTTCCGCGATTCTGTTTCTATTGGTGCATACTGTGCAGTGTGCAGTATTAGCCAGTATGCAATATACGGTATGTCGATTAAGCGTAAATTACATTCATAAAAAAGAACGTTAATAGATGAAGATTTGAAAACGTTTTAAAATTATATTATTGTTTACACTGGTTTAAACGTGCATTTAAAAAACAAACCGCATTTAAAAATGTTTGAAAAATTCAAAGTGAAAGTCTAAATCTGTAGCGTTCTTCGTGAACATTCTGCAGTGTTTCAATAAACGTCTTATCTCGTCGCATTTTTGTCGACTAAAATTTATAATTATAAAAATAACGGTATACAGTTTTTTTTTTCTGAAAATGTTTATAGATTAATTACAATTTATATATTTTATATAAATACGCTGTTTATACTTTATTTCTTCGACGTAGGTATATCAAAATGTTGTATAAATCGTACGCAGTCAATCGTGCCGACCGTAATAGTTTGACGTAATACCGACCGCTATCGTTTCAAGAAATTTACTGCTTATAGACGCGTGCTCTAGCTTTTTATTTGTATCACCTCTGTTATTTATGTATAGGTCCATATAAATTTGCGCAAGAATCAATTCATCTCCCACGCGATAAAAAAACATAGTACTATACTAGTATAATATTAATCAAATAGCTGCATAAATTGGATTTTAAAACGAAATTTATGTAATCGTGATTAAATACTATCATAAAAATATTATATAACTGCAGTAAATCGTATCTGTAAGACTATCATTTTTTTTTTTAATTTAATTTTTTCTCGCTTCTATAGCTATAATATTGATTATCTCACTCTCTTTCCAATCCGGAAACGACCTGCAAATTTAAGCTGACTATGAAACTACTTTTTTGTGTATTGAAATAATTTTATACAAGTAACTTAAAAAAATATAAAAAAATTCCTATAAATACATCAAGTGGAAAATCATTTATTTATTTATTTTGATTGCACACGAGCACATTGGGTTAGGTTAGCAAACATAATCACAGCATTTTATTCTAAAACTAAACGATCAATTGAAGTATTTAACAATAAGAAAAAAATGTACAAATTGTAATTAAATTGGGTAAAAATAGAAAAAACAGCACACCGCATGTTCATATTTTAAAGTTTTAAACCGTAGTTCGTTATGAATGGTGTTTGAATAAAACAAGCATCAGAATAGTATGATTTATACGAATAAGAGGTACTTTGAAAGATATAGTCGAAATAAGAAGAGTTGTAGAATCTGTATCACCAAATAGTTTTAATAAAAAAAATTAGGTTAGCATCGTGCTGAGTCAAAGTCGTGCCATCTACGAACGAGAGTAATAATCGATGTATTGCGATGTAACTGACACAATTTGTCATCTCTTTTACTTCATCGAAAATTTGTCTTTTATTGTAAATAACAATTCATTACATCGTGTTTTTCGCGTTTGGCACAGGGATCAAGAAGCGGCCGTGATGCGGGCAAACAGTTGGCTGTACCACTATTACATGGTGCAGAGCAAACTTCAGTACGGGATGCAGTTCGAAGCGCAGACGTCACCGCGAGTGCCGTCCACGGGGCCGGCACAGGTGCAGCCCCCGCCGTCGGCGACGCCCGTGTACGCTTATCACCACCAACAGTCGCCGCACCAGCAGGACGGCGCTTACCCGTCAGCGGACCACCAGCACCACCAGCAACACCACCAACAGCAACACCAACAACAACAACACCACCACCAGCAGCAGCAGCAGCAGCAACAACAACCGGTGCACTTCCACCAGTTACCGGACGGATACTTCCGGTACGCCGCGGGGGCCGCGACGTCGACCGGAACCGCCGCGGCGGCGACCACCGGCGCGGCCGCGACGACGACCCCGGTGGCGTCGAAACGGCACAGGCTGGAACCCGAACCCGTCGACTATTCCATACACTCGCCCGAGCAGACGCCGCCGCTGAAGATCGAGGACGGCGGCCACTCGATGGCGTCCGACTCGCCGCCGTCGCCGCCTTCGATGGGCGGGGGGGACTCGGGCGGCGGGTGCGCTACCGCCGCGGTGGCCGCTCTCTCGTCGTCCCTGCCGTCGGCCACGTCGCTGGGCCGTTCCCGGGCGCTGGTCAAGGCGGCCATGGACCCCGGCGACCTGATGATGGAAACGTGGAATCCCAGTCCGCCGTGGTCGGACTGCTGTTCCGGGACCGGCGCCCTGCAAAAGGTGCCCGACGTGGACATGCTCGGCGGCGGCGGCGGCAGCGCGAGCAGTTACTGCGGACAGCCGACGCCCCCCACGCCCGGCAGCGGTGGCTCGTACCACGCGCCGTCCGGAGCCCCGCAGCAACACCACGGCCATCACCATCACCCGGGGGGCTGCGACGAGGTGCCCACCGCCGACGCCCTACACCACCATCACCATCACCACCATCACCAGCCGTCCACGTTCACGTTCGACTGGCCGGGCGAACAGTACGTGCCCAACGTGCACGAGGTGCTCGTCGAGCCCACTCCGCACTATATAGTGCCGTTCCCGCCGTGGCCGCACACCGCCGCGGCCGACCACCACAGGCTGTTCCCGCTCCAACCGCCGCCGCCCGGTTCGCTGAACCGGCCGTCGCTCATCGTGCGCGTCGACCAGGACGCCGCGGCCGCCGACGCTTCCGTCCAAGGTAAACGCACTTTTCCGCTCTTCCGGTAATCACTGCACGGCCCGTATAAAAGAGCACGCGCGTAGCCATATTATTATGATCATATCATCATACGTATAATAATATGTAATAATACGTAATATAAAATGATTAAAACCACTGTAAACGCTGAATAGGATCAGTTAATTGCGTATAAATAAAAAACCCTTTCAATTATAAATATCCCTTAAAAAACCTAACTCTACATAATAATCTATTACATTTGATATATTAACATTATACTGGTATTATTAATACCAAATATTTTATAATTATTCGAGCCGATACATTCGTGAATGTATTATTTTTTATAATTTTACACGTTTGAAATGATTTGCGCAACATTTCCCTATTTTTGCAAGCATATTTCTTGGTTTTTTTTTTATTCCACGCCGGAAAACGGACCGTCGAATTCTCATAATTAATAAAACTCATCAAACGTTTGCACGAAGATTTCTAGTCGTTACGTCATAGTACAACGTAGCGGGAGGTCCGATTTGGCGTACCTACGAGTTATTCGTACGCGGCGAAATAGAGATTTTGAAGTTGATCTCCGCGCGCAAGTGTACAGTGTCTCTTCATCGCGGTCTGTTATTAATAGACGTATAGCACTACGCCCGCTCGCAATTCACGCGTCTCTAATACAGTTATTCACGTTATTAGCTTTATAATATAGTCGTACGAGACCAGCAAAACTTAACCTCTCCGGACGATAGTAATAATAATCGCGAGCAGCGTGTGAACACACCGACAAAGACGACCCCCGAATGTACGCGCGCATGTACTGCAACAGGTGGGCGTGCTCCGGTTTCAATTAAAACGTCGTAGGCAGGCGGCGGGCGTGATAATATAAGTGCGTCTGACGTGCGCACCGCGTTGTCTGAATATTGTCCGTCGAAGACGATTTAATTCTTACAGTAATAATAATATTTTTATTATATTAGTAATTATACAATAACGATACGGGCGCCTGCAAAATAACGCTAATCCGAAGTCGAAAATAAAAAAAATCCTTGTTTCTCACAGCATCAGAGCGCGATTCGCCGTTCGAATTAAAATACGATATTCGTCATCGTGTTAAATTTAAAAACCTGACAACATATACCCGAAGCATTCTACGTCACAACAGTTACACATCTAAATTATCAAGGCGAGCGAGTCAATAATATTGTTTTTAACTAGCTAAATTAATTCAGAAAATAATGAGTTGGGTTAAAAACTACCAAAGATAGATACTATAACTTATGAGTAGGTATATCATTTATTAATAGCTCGAAAAACGGATAAAAAGTGAACTAACTTAGTCAAACGTTTTAAAAGATAAAATTTGATTTTCTTCAAGAAATCGGTAATAAAAATAGTATACGCTTTTAATTTTCGATGAATTTCAATATTTTTCGTATTTTCGAAAATAATTTTAAGAAAGCAGTTGATTCCAGTCGAACACTTCTCTCTGACCCACCAAAAAAAGGAATCTAGAGTTATACCCACCGCACATCTTTTAAATCATAATAAAATTAAAATAGTGTCATATTTTGGATTTTGGTATTTGTGATTTCATTACCTATGCATAAATATTTTTATTATTATATATATTGATATTTTAATATTCATAAGATACTTCACATATTTTTGTATTCGATAATTGATAATTATTTTTAATTTGTAACTCGTTAATACCTGTTTGTTCTTCATAAAGTGTTTGATATAATATGGTACACGTCATCAGTGTAGTAATGGTATACCTCCTACATCTATGTGTATTGAAATATTGGGTACCGTATGTTTTTTTTTTTTGTACCAGCCTTCTATGGACTACGCTATAATAATATAATATTAACCAATTATATGAGTTAAAGTCCGTAAATTTCGTAAAACTGAAAGTTCACAAATTTTTAATAAATTAATTATTGAGTCAATTTGACCAAAAATATGGTATCTAAATATAGCTATATCAAATCATAATAACGATTTTATTTTGTGTAACCAATCACAAATTTATACAAAGAAAAAATTATTCGTTTTTCGCGGAATAACAAATCCCTGCACGAGTTCCCATTTAAAATACGATTTTTACCAAATAACTTATTTTAATGTAAATAATACAAATCTTATACGAATCGGTTCGGCAGTTTCGACATCAATCGTTTAGTCAGCCAGTCTACAACCCACAGGACTTAGTGTTTTATAAACACAGATACATACATTACATGAATAATTACGAGTGGTTTGCCGTCGTCGCGCGCCATACATAATATAGTTTTGGAAACAGCGAGAGAACGAAACGCATTTAACCACTGCGGTAACTATTTTTTTTTCATATACTCACCACGGCCCATGGCGCCAAGCTATCGGACCACCGCTGTATCATTACTCGCCCTCCCCTTCATCATCACATAGTCTCATAATATTGGTACGGCTATTACGTACACGCGTATATGGTTGTATAGCGGATGTACCTTATGAGCATACCGACCGCGTCCTCGGCGGCAGGCCACGAAAAATTTTACCTACGTCGTTATATCATTACAATTATTATTATTACTATATTGTTCTTTTTTTTTGTAATTCTTTTCGGGGGATTTATAATGTCGGGTTTCCGAGCGGGGACCGGATGCTGTTGATCGTTGTTTAGTACATGTGTATGTGTGTGTGATGTGTGTCTGTGTGTCTGTGTGTGAACACGGATGTGTAGGTATGTAACGTGGGAAATGTACGTGTTGGTCGCAGTCCGCCAACGGTAGACTGAGCCGACGCCGCCGCTGCCGCCGCCGCTGCCGAAGTAACAGCAACGGCGGCGACGACAGTAGACACGACGATATGCAAATGAACGTGAAATGTAAATACAAATAATATATAGGCACCTGGTGATTCTTTTAACAGTAAACAGTCTCGAAAAGTATTCACGTTGTTGAGTAGATAGATACCTACTAAGTACCTATATATATTAAATATATGTTTTACATAATTCGAAATTTAATTTACGAAACGACAATTTTGAAAAAAAATAAAAATTTGTTTTTAAAAATATAGTTTTATGACGACTTCAACTTGTGAACAAAACATATTTTCGACAACACAAATATTAAAACATTTTTTTTCAGATTTCTACTAAGAACAGTTTACTGTTAAACAATTCACCCAGTGTAGGTACATAATACGCACGTGGTCTGTGAAGGATTATTAAAATTTGATGAATACTTCCCAATTTGTCGTCTCGATGTTAATGACGTGTGTTTCAATTATTTTACGGTAGCAATAATAATACAATTATAATGAGGCATTTTCGTTCTACGTCTCTGAGGCTACCTTCAAAAAACACCGAATGACATATTATTTTTGAAATCCTGTTTTTTTTTCTGCCATAATTATGTACGGAGACAGCGAACTGAAAACAACACAGCGTGCGTTCGATATTATGATGATTCGGGAAAGTCGAGTTTTTCATTCGTGAAGTATAAACTGCGCGTGGCCCCTACACATTGTTATATACCTTTCAAACGTCGCAATTTCCGTGACTTTACCTACAACTGCAGCATATTATATTATATAGGATCACTACAGTTACGTATATAATACGTTTACGATATAGAAAGCGCACAAAATTAATTGCGCTTATTATATTATGCTCTACGGTGCAGTGTTTCAGTATCGCCGTGATAGTATGCCACAAAATCTAATAATATTATTATGCTAATTTCGTTTTTGGTGTTTTTTTTTTTTTTGCAGACGGACGTCGTGAAAGCGACATGTGACGAGTGGACGCGAGGATTACGAGAAATCATCATTGCAATGTTGGCCTCGCTAGAACGCCACCGCGAAGTGCTATTTTTCGTCTCGTCCGAAGTCATAAAAACACGAACGTTTAATTTTTTCTCTCGTACATATAATATATGACGTTATATCGCGCGAACGATACTCTCGAGTGCAGCCGACAATTATACCAGCAATATATTATTATCGTACGGTTCGCGTAGTTAGCGTATTGATAGCGGTGGCGGACGCTTTGTACGTATAACTGCATTCTGCATTTTTTGTATACGTGTCGTATACAGAGTGATTCTTTTAATGTGAATTCTCAGTAAATACATTAAAAAAAAATATATTTAGTACACAAAAAACGTATAAAACAGTAGAATTATGTCTGTAAGCGTTTAAAAACATTATATGTCTATAAATGTTTTTCCTTATATTTCCCTAGTTATTGTTGGTTTCGCAATAAAAGAATTACTACGTATACGAAATATCTAACGTACATATCGATCTGTCCCGATAAATATAGTATAGACAATTGTATCATAACATAATATTATACCCATTTTAATGACCACGAGTGCATGTGTATGAGTCACATGGCTCGCGTTATTGTAAATAATATATTGTAAAGACTTAGTGCGTTTTGTAAAAAATATTGAACGTCTGTTCGATCCTCGTATTTTATGTACATAATATTATTATATATTATATATTTTATCCACCAAGCTGCGCCTGTGATCTCTGTTTTTAGATGATTTTCGTAGGAAAAGCCTTACAGTATAATGTATAAATCTTATCGTATCATGTAAGTCAAATTATATCATTATTATTTAGTTAATTATTATTATTATTATTATTATGAACTACCGTCCATATTATTCTTGTTTTATTATTTTTATTATTATTAAGCGTAATTGTATCGAATTTGTTGATTTTTTTTTATATATATATATTTTATTTGTCAAACATATTTTTTATACGTTTATACTGTATACATGTTCAATAGGTACGCCTATAATGTATTATGTAATCATCGTGTGCTAAAAAATAAATTATTTTAATATAGGCACATGTGCGATAAGTATACGTTAATATGATTACGGCTGGCCAAGTGCAATTTATATAGAAGTACGTGCGCATAATGTCTTATACTTTTATCGATGATATATTATTATGTTATATTATGCGCGCGACATCATTAGCCAATGTTATTATTCTTGTTATTGTAATTATTATTGTTCATTATTACGTATTTTTTAGCATTTTGTATATTTTCGTGTGTGTAAAAAAAAATCAACCAAAAAAAAACTATTTTAATAGATCGATTTATACAAATATAGTGTCAATTATTAAACTGTAAACACCAAGTGTACAGGTATACCTATATATATTATAATATTATTACATAGTTTTGGAAATAAATGTTTCGAAAAACGAATCAGTCAAAAGAAAAAAAATTAAGCCTTTTTTGTTTTATTCGTTCCTTTTTACGCGCATTAATAGTACCTGCAGCTAAAAACAGGACCTATAACCCGGTCGATGCGGTTATTGATGCGAGTCGCCTGACGTCTCATCCGGCGGAGCTGTACACAACAAAATATTCGGTTGTACATAATATCGTATATATACATTATACCTATAATATTATTATTATGCGTATAATACCCATGGCTCGGCGTATTGGTGGTCGACGACCAATGTATTTATCATTATTTTTACGTCCCGAAGAACCCGCGTGCGGTACAAGCCGGTCCGGTAATTACAATATTATCGTCATCGCGTTCACGACAGCGGTGACTAATAATAATAATAATATTATTATTATTTCGGTGATTTGTCAAATACCCGGGGATAGTGCACGTTGGGTTTTCGTTAGGATTTTCTACGGCTCGGCGGCCGGGTTAATGGCGTTCGTGAGGACGATAAACAAACAATTCATGGCATTAAATTATTTTTAATACTGCGTGTACAATAATAATAATATATTATATACATATAATAAATAAATAAAAAAACGGGATCGCGCGACGTGTGACGTCTATGACGCGATAAAGATTATGAACCCGTTAATGACTCCGGCCCGGCGGAAAAAAAAGCGTACCCACCGTTGTCCGTCGTGTAGTTAGTTGTTATTCGATCGAAATATCGAATGCGTAGTTTCAGTGTTTTACCACACTTCGACTCGTACTACTTAATAATATTATTATTATGTATAATAGTAGCATTAATATATTTAAATTTCATATCGGGTACGATGCTATTACTGCCTACCTTAGTTAAATTTTTAGATCGGCACGTGTCCTGTAGCTCGTTGTTTGTGTGACGCATCAGGTTTTCGTGGCGCGCGGGATGGATTAATGTAATACAACATTTTACTGAGGCTCACTGCGATCTCCTGCAGTTGAGATCAGTATAGTGTAGCTCCGAATGCCGATTCGTATAATTATCATTTATATAGTTCATTGGCAGAAATCAGAGAGGTTAAATAATAAATTTCTCACTGCGCGTTTATTATACTCGGAGCGCACACTCCACTAAATACTTAAAATACTATAGTTAGCAATTAATTTAAACGTATAAAACCTATCAAAGTTTTTATTATTAATTATAACATTATAGAAAAATGATAGATTAGACAATAGATGGTGTCATAAGTAATTTATATATTTAAAAATAAATATGTATTCATATCTCATAAGTTGAAAGCCTCAAATTCAATAAAAAAAAATTTAAAAAACGAGGATGTTTGAACTGAATTTTTTAAGCACTAAAACTAAAATTGAAATTTTAATTTTAGAATAATAGTGTTTTATTAATAATAATCTGATGTTTGGTTACGAACTTTTTTTGTTTTTTTTTTTATTCGAAGTTATCTTGATAAATGAAAACGAAAAATATTAGAGGTTGCTATAATTTTAAAATTGAGAATGCTAACACCTTCTAAGCTTCCCTAATTACGCCTATAACTATATGCTTACAACAATTTGGTTTCAAATCAGGTATAATATTATATAGTTTAAAATTAAAACAGAATAATAAAATTAATATGTAGCTAACTCAATAAAAATGACAGCAATATAAAACCATTATCCACTCGGTACAAATTTTTATCTAATTATGAAAAAAAGTATTATAACTATATGACCAATAAACAATAAACATAAAAGCATTTTCTAATTTATTTTCTTATTAAATTATTGTCGACTATTAAACACAATTTTTAATCATGGTTTACAATTATATGTCAATCACATGTTGTGTTACCTATTTAATATTATTTTGTGTAAGGTATGATAAACTATATTTGTTTTTCAATCTTATCTAGTGTGCCTCAATGAGCTAAGTATTGAATTTTTATGAAACTTTGGTTCGATGCCGAGTGTTTAGAAATTAAAATTGCAAACTTCGTACTTTAGACAACTCCAAGTTGTAAACAAATTTGTTAAAATCAAACAATATTACACATATCATAACACGAATCTAATAAATTGAAATGTATAATAATATTAAGTAAAGCGATTTCAATAAAATAAAACAGGGGTTCCAAAAAGTCTTAAAAACATGTATTACAATGAGCAGTTTTGATTCCCCCACGTCAACCGATTAATAACATAAAAGATTTAAGCTTAGTATTTATAGTTGGATATAATAATTTTTCAATATAATAAAATAAAAATGAATTAATAATAGATTATGATAGATACTACTGATTTAAAAACTGGGGACAATAAACGCACCCAAACCCCCACTAACATTGATTTGTTCAATGTCTCAATGATATTATAAGCTATAATGTACGGCAAAAATATTGATACAATTTATATTGTTTTCCGCAACTATTTAACGTGATACTCATTTTATATCAATTACGTTCCACGTGTATTTTTCAATTTGATTAATAAATTTTATATGTTTTTGTTGTTTTTTTTTTCATTTTTTAATGGACAAGACATTTGGGACATTTAACACTAAAACCCGATTTTTAAATCTTATTTCAATATTTTTATTAAAAATGTAACTCGTAAAAGATTTTTATACATACTTATATTCGTATTTGTCTAAAATTATTATTTTTAGTCGTATAATTTTTCCGTCAGCAAATTAAATATGAATAATTCGTTTTTGGAATTTTCTATGACGTTGAAATCCCTAGACCTAATTATTACTAGGTATAACACATTAAAACCACCTAGTTAAAACATAAATCTTAAAAAACTAATTTCATTATGTTTCTATTAGCGCTTTCTACTCACCATATTATAATGATTTATAATCCGACTTATACGTATAGCCTTATAGGTAAGGTTAAAAGTGCACGTGACACGCGGACAGCTAAATAATTTTCCCAACTCTGTTGTGTGGTATTTCAATGATTAGCATTTAGCGGTTTGGTCGTGAGTCATAATATTTAATGTACCTAGCTTAAAAGCGAACAAAACGAACACGAAAACACTACAAACCGGCTGACGATAAGACGTTTCGTAAATACGAGCGGAACCGATAGGTACCTACTACCTACTATTGTACAGTTTTGCAAATATATTATAATAATATATACACATGTGTGCAAAAACAAAATAAATGCGGATTCGATGATGGCGACGGTGGCGATAATTATAATGGTCAGCCGGAGAACCGCATTCTCCGTGAAATATAATATTGTCAATGCGTTTTAACTATTTTAAGTCTCGAGACACGTTCCATTTGTGCCGAAAATCACATAACCAGCAGCGGGCCATGTACCATACTACACACGCTCGTATTTATTATACATCACGATGTGAAGTTCTGCCCATACAACACGTCTACTGGGTGGCTGTGGTTTGGCGACTGTCCACCCTGTACACAACATCTACATTGTATCGACTAAATAATAATAAACACTTATACTCTGTGCGTTCAGTGTGTATATACGTCGTCCGAAAGAGTGTTATAATATGGTATTATGTTGCAACCGTAATATTATATGTTATCATATCGATCCTCTCCTTGTTGCCCAACACACCGCGAACGCGTTTAAAGGCGACCTTAAATCGCTATAGCATAACATAGCAGATACCAATACCACCTACAATTACGAGATTTCTGATTTACGTTTTTGTAGACCTTTTGGCGTACAATGTTAATCGAGATATTATTGAAGTATATGTGAGTATTACGAACTTATTCTGAACTGAATAAAAATAATATGAAACAGGTGTACATACTCGTATCATAGTAAAATCAATAAATTAATAGATTAATAACAGGTAGTAAATAGCACAACTAATTTTAAAGACTAAAAAGTGACCCACCTTCAATACGCTGACTCAAGCGTGGACGCCCGCACGACTTTCTAATTTAATTAATTTATTATTAATCATAATTTCTCATTATTTTCTATACGTTATTATAATATTCCAATAGGTTTAATATTAACATTTTTATTAGCATTTATTATTTTTTTTTAAATATTTCTTAAATCACTGAATGTAATTGTAGTAATATGTAACTTTGACCATCTCTAATTGCATAAATAACTTGACACCTATATATATTGGCTATTGTTTTTGAATTTAAAAAAAAATATTATAAATTATAATATAGACAAGTTCAAATGATATTGACAGAAAAATAAAAATAACAATAATAAGATAGCGTAATTGTGTTTTCTGTGAAATTAGCCACCCCCACTTCATCCTATGTACCTTAAATCTATACCAATATTTTTGAACTTATTTGTTACTATTTGGAATTACTAAAACGTATTTCAACAGAAATTTATTATTATTTTTTTGTAATAATATTTCAAAAACCAAAAATTCTCAGTTAGGTAAAATATTAAAGAAATATATATTTATTATTTTAGGGCTGGCGCATCAGCTGTTAAGTAAAAACCGTATATATCCTCCTTGATCACATCACTATAGGTTACACTGGTTACAGCACAAACATAAAAAAATTACAAATATAAATTAACAACAAGCTTAAATGTATTTAATCGAGAGATGATGATGTACCTACCTAGCGTACTCACATCTATGTTACCTAAAGTGTATTATAATTATGCAAATTTTAAATGACGGAATAAAATACTCGGGATTTTCTTTTAGTTTTACCGAAGCCGTGACGAAAAATTTTCGAAAATCGATTCCTTTAGAAATATTGTTAGGCTCTCCTACTCGAACTCTGTGTGATGTATTATCGCTTCTGCATAAATTATTTAAATTTTTAAACTTATACTAATTATTGTGATCTACTATATGGTCTTAACTAAATAATTTGATTTTCAAAACATTCAGACACAATAACTGGCTAGCATGGATTTATAATTTACCTATATAATGTCAGCAAATGCAAAAACGATTAATTTTCTTTTGGTTGAGCTCATGGAAACCGAAAAAACAACAACGCAATGTGACTCTCCGTTGTGTCGATAAATAACTGTCCAAAATCATATAGTGTAAACAAAATATCTTTTCGGAAACACCCTTTGTGTATTGTGTGTATACATATAGTTTTGGTTAGTCCATATTTGCGACGATGTGTATATACACCAACAATATACGATATGACGACAACAACAACAAAAACAACAACGACGACGGCAGCGAAAAATGACATCGCCGTCGTGTTCGCGTCCGCGCGCGGAGAACGGCGCACGATTTCTGATGGTGGATTTATGGGCCGCGTGTTTCCCAGTAAACGCCATAAAAAACAATAATAAAAAGAGGCAAAAACGAAATGCCATCGGCGTATATAGGTATATAATAATATCGTATAGACCCTGAGCGGCTGCGTGCGTATGCGGAAGGAAAACCGTAATACCTACCTATATTATTATTTTAAAATAAAATGAAAAAAACGCGGTCGTCGTCGTGGAGGTATAATATTGTATTAATATCTAGGATAAGGCATATAATATAGCAACACGCTGAATGGGTACATTATGCACAAGTATACCTAATACCTATATATCTATATTATACGTATATGTGTGTGCGTGAACTATTCATATTTTTTATAATATAATATATAATATATAAATATATATATATACGTGTACGAACTATATGATATACGTACGCGGGAGCCGTATACTCCAGCATCGAGGAGATCGACGCATAATATGATAATATGTTATACTATTATAATAATATATATTATATTACTTGTCGTCTTCGTCGTACACGCCGAGGAAAAGGAAATGCGTGTACTTACATCGCCATGTACAAGTATATATGTAA
The DNA here is from genome assembly GCF_020184175.1 of Aphis gossypii. Classification (NCBI taxonomy): domain Eukaryota; kingdom Metazoa; phylum Arthropoda; class Insecta; order Hemiptera; family Aphididae; genus Aphis; species Aphis gossypii. The sequence continues at coordinate 82,307,331 of NC_065531.1, forward strand.
AAGTATTTCCTTCCATTTTGTTTTTCTTCGCGTCATCACGACCTGATCCGGAGCGCAGCCTCTTTAGCGATATATTATTATTATTATTATTATGCGACCCGTCAGAGGTTCCGAGCCGGGCTACCGGGCTCGACTCGCGGTGGAAATCATATTATGCATATATAATGTACATATATAAGTGTGTGTGTGTGTACTGTGCAGTAGGGCCAAGTCTTCGCGTCATCGTGACCAGACGACATCACGGTTGCCGAGCACTGCTGCACAATAATATTGTAATAATGTACATTTACGTACACGATTGCTGCTGCCGTTGACGGAAATATATGTAAACAGTGCCTCACTGTATCTGTATAATAATATGATATTATATTATATACAAACACGATATAATATTATAACGCGACATTAGCATTTTATTATTAATGTCGTTTGATTTTGTGTCGTCGAAATCGAAAAATCCAATATATCAATACGTAAGTTTCTGGTATATGATACGAGTTGATACATAATACATATATATATATATAGCGCCGTCATATATAATATATATTATGCGAATCTAGTACAATGCATGAACAGTCTACCAGAATGTCTACGCCATGATCGCTGTATCCAGAATCCAGATGAACATATACAACTATAAAGTAAAAATGGTGGCGGATACACAGAACTTTTATTTCAATCTGTACTTGTGGCTTTACGACGAACTAAAACCACCAATTAGGGTCATCATTGACACTTGCTGTTTGTTTTTTTTTTTATTTAATTCATATTAGTTCAAAAAATATCTACATTTACACTATACTACGGGACTATCAATTCGAAATCATAATAAAACAAATGTTTTTAATAATATCTTTATATAATTTATTATTTTTAAAGATTTTACTTTTTTTAATGACAGCATTGATTTTTAATTTAATTTATCTGATCAAAAAAGTTTTCTGAGAATTTTCAATACACAAAAATTAAATTTTGAGGGAGTATTTAATATATTATAAAGTCATAAATCATAATAATAATTTAAATGATAAAAGTTCTTAGCGAAATATTACCTTTGGATTTAACATTTTGAAGTTTACTCACTACTCACACGACACTCCACTATACTCACCAAAACTTTTAATAGGTATCTATATTTTTATGGGGAGGGGGGAACTTAATTTTTTGTCGATAAATCGTATAATTAAAGATACTTAATAAATACGTTTTGATTATTCAATTCATTTTTTTTTCTATAGTTAATCATTTTAAAATATTATAATATTTTAACGAGCATTTTGATTTCTGTACTGCACCCGTTTTATACCTACTTTTAGGTAGTTCTTTTTTGAAATATATCTATATTACGATTTTCAAAACAATATTCTGCTTTGGGTATTATGAAATTAAGAATACATGTTGTCATTCAAAACTGTAAAAACGATAAAAGTAGTAAACATTTAAAAAAGTAATTTTTTAATGTGGCCAGTGACCACTAAAAAATTATATATTCAATCATATACACATAACACATGTTAACTATATACGAACTCCTAAAGCACATTGCTTTATCACGCAAAGCTATATGTGTTTCGTACGATTATATTATAAAATATGCAAATCACAATAAGTATGCCTGGTTTTATAATTAGGTATGAGTTTATGACGATATTAATAATTTAGCGTTGGGATACAGTACAACAACAATCGATTGTTTTTCCAACAGGTATATAATATATAGTTAAAATTATGTCTTTATGATATCCGTGTTTCACATGTTGTCATGCGTCGCCGTAGTCGTTGTCGTCAGAAAATAAAATAATAATTATTACTTCCAAACGACCACTCGTTGGCCATTGTATGCTTGAATGTATAAATTTATTTAATAATTATACTCACACTACGCATCGTTATTTTTTTAATAAAATGATGTGTATATTATATATATTGCGTTAATCGTGTACACATAAGAATGACTTACACATAATTCTATTTCGTTCTACTATCGTCAAGTCCAAATCGCGTGTTACTCATGTAATACACTTATATTATACAGGCACACATTAAACGTAGGTACCTATAACAATAATAATAATAATATGTAATATTATATTGTTATAAGTTATAATATACGCCTTTCACGGCATTGAAGTTTGCCAGAAGTCGACAGCTTTGTTATGTAATATCGAATGTGCGTATAATGAGATTCATATTAACTTAACCGTTGCACATGCGTCGCCGACCTAAAAGGATAAATTTAATAATAATAGTATATCATGTCGTACGGCGACAAAGTTTAACGGGTATTATTATTCGATAACGCGTTTGACGATATTTAATAACAATTTTATTTCGAAACCATCGACTCGCCATAGTTTGAATTTAAGTCAGGTTAATGCAAACAATAACTAATCATAAAAAATATTTAATAATTATTTTATATGAATTGGAATAAAAATATTATAACGAGCGATTCACCCCATTTTTCTTTCAATAATGCAGTTATTTAAAATTTGATTTTAGATATTTTTAAATTTACTTAAGACCATAAAACACAACTTTAAACATAATTTAGCGACTCATTATTGATTCATCAGTTTATGTAACCCGGCATTAAAACTCTTTCGTGTGTTTACTTTAACGCATTTATAGCTAATAATAACACATCAATGAATAATATAATTATAATCATAACAATGAGTTAAGAGTGTTAAGGCTATAATAAATGTTATCATTGTGCATCGTGGTACATGATATCAAAAGCTTCGACTAACTTTTTAATGTTTTAGTGTCAATATAACGATAATATTATGTACATTGTACTGGTACGTATAAATTATTAATCTATATTTTAACCGTGGATATTTATTTTAATCACGCTTTATTATAAAAAATTTAAATTATCGCGTTTAAATTGTTTTTTTTCTTTTATACCTATGAGGATAACCAGCCAATCAGTAAATTGAACAATCAAATGATTTTTTAACAATTAATTTTTACTTTTTACATAACATAAATTGAAGACTAAAGTAATAATACTATATATTCTATACGTTTCGTTACTGTATACTTATGTGTACGGTACTTTTTAAATTATAGTAACTTGAAATATTTAAAATGTTATCATACAGGGTATATATGTACCCATGGGTACCCATAAGTAAAATTTTAGGGGGGTCAAAATAAAAAATTCTCAAATGTAAAGATAATAATTATATTATGGTAATATTTATTGAGTTACAAGTTTTTAATATTTTTTGTCCAGGGGGGGGGCAAGTGCCCCCCTTGCCCCTCCCAATGGGCGCCCATGTATGTACCATATTATTAGTCAAAGATTTTTTGAACCAGTGACATCCTACAGTATTCTCAATTTTACTCGTGTCGACGTCTTACAGAGTCAATTAAGTTCACTGTACCACCTTTATTATTTCATATTTGTAACAACAACAGCATAACCTCCTATCATCTTCCTAATGCTAAAATGAACGACTACATGTCATGAAGAGGTTAGAATATTGTAGGACGCTACGGCAACCACTGACTTTATCACGACCCCCATGGCTTGCCTTAGCCTGTCATATATATAGTCATTTCCAAGTCCTATTTATCTTGTCCGGAATTATAACGTAAAAAATAAAAGTTTCAATACACTTACTAGATACAATTTTATTTATAATGTTTTTTCTGTCTTCCAATCTACAGTTCGAATTCGAAGATGATTTGTGCATAATAGATGCTGGTCATGAAGCTTCGGCCAGTGTATCCAAAATCTCGAGTTCAGCCGACGTCAAGAGAATATTATATATGCTCTAACCTCTTCTTTATCCGTTTTAAAGTCAGAAAAAATAATAAACAGTACACACGAAATTGAATATTATTTAATATATTATTAGGCAAATGAAGAAAGGGGTAGGTACGACGCATATACTCGTATTTGGTGTATCACTTGATGTATAACAATGAATAATAATGTTTATTCGTAAATTATAATAGTTATTCCGGTATTGTGTTGAATAATTAAACCATATTATTATCATAATATTAACCCGCGCCATATTCCTGAAGAAGTTCGGATACCGTGGTATCGGTGAAACTCTTTGGAAACCAGCCCGCAATGAAATTCTACGACGTGTGCGTAAACAACCGAGAAAAATATTTTGTGAAACTCGCAAACGGCGTATTGTCACAGTTTACAAGTGCATATTATTATAATATAATATCGTTTAATGTTTTAATAGTGTGTAGTGCGACGACATTCCGGTACGCGTAGAATCAAAAAACTCGTTGCTCGTTTTCCGAGAATTAAATGCAGAGATCTGCGCGTCAAGGTAAGATAAAACACAAATCAATCACCCATAAATATTGCATATTTTTCACAAGGCCTTTGAAAACGAGGATTCCTCAAACGCGCCTCTGTACGGCGGTTATCTGCCATTGATTGTTTTAACATAATATAATGTGATATTCATATTAAATTAAGCGTATTTACATTGATCGTATAATTATAACATAAGGTCGTAGGTATATAACAGATGTATAGTGAAATAATCTAAATTTATTAGATGCTTATACTGTAGCCGATTACTAAATAATCGTGTTGGTTGTCTGACCAACGCCGTTGATGCGAAAAGCGTGAAATACGAAGCGTTTGGCGCCAAAATGTCGTCCGTCTTGTTGCGGTCAGATCAAAATGTTGTTCGGCTATTATAAAAAGCCAAACATATATTTATATATAACCCGTCTATACGTGTCTGAGTATCAAACTCGTACCACCTAGAATATAATATAGTCACTAAGAAGTTAGACAAAAATATTTTCATCATATTAGTTTATAACAAGTTTTCAATATTTTATCTCCATTCACAATATAAACCCTCCCATCAGGCTGTATATTATATAGAAATTTGGGTAGGTACCGTAAAACATGTAGATAGGTATTCGACGGTTATCTAAATATTATAATATACGTTTTCATGGTATAAAAAACTGTACAGGATATATTGTGTATAATACTATGCACACAGAAAATAGTTGTAAATGTTATAATGAAACTTGTATATTATATAAACGTCGATTATTATTTCTAGTCGGTTATCGGTAAGCACGTTATATGAAAACATGTGATGTATGATTAATGAATTTTGAATTTTGTAATAATTACGGGTTTAACGGTAGGTGAGAATATTACAGACGATCACTATCGAATGGTTTATTTTTAATTTGATATTCGTAAACGATATAAACGTGTATATCATATTATATACGAACCACGAACAGTATTAAATCGTATATTACATATTATTATATTATTATTATTATTATACCTCTACACGTTGACTCAAATGTCTCACGTGTCTCGGTACACTGTTTATAGGTATAAATACCTATTTATGTGAAATAATAATAATATATATTATAAAGTTTAATATTTCTGAAGTCGACAGTAATAAAACACTATAAATTAATAAATACGTCCTTGAGAAATTACCTTTGAAGGGAAAAACAAGCATGCGAAATACATTTGTTTTCGTTTTCTACGGGCGCGCGCCCGCGCGCACACACACACAATAACACTCGTTCATACACTGATACCTATATATTGGCACGCGGTCGCCACTGTCGTTTCTTACTGCAGTAATAATGCACAAACACACGCACACTCATATAATATATATTATAATACACATGTATGTATATATAGGTAAACGCTGTGCAGCACACATATACCTTCAACAGTCAATACAGAGTTTGTTTTGTTCTCATTTCAAATCTGATATTCTAATTTCCATCTCCCACACGACTCTCTCGCGCCGGTCGTACACAGCAGCACCAGCAGGTGACACTGACCTCTTAAGCACACACACACACACTGATATATATATATATATTATGTGAACGCTCGTTCCTTATAGCCACTCGCTGTTGGTGGCCGATTCCGCGCGCCACTGTGGCTTCCCCGGTTGTAGTCGAGTGTATAGAAACTAGATTACTGACCTCAGATATCTGCAGACTCGCTGCTCTGCGTATAGGGTTTAAGAAAAAAAAACGTGTATAAATAAAATAAATAATGGTTACCACACGTCGTCGTTGTGAAATGCTATACGCAGATATAACTAAACGCACAGAGCGGAGGTATTATATACCAGCAGCAGGACCGTTCGAATTTTGCGTTAAAAACTGGCAGCGACGGTTGCGTTCAAATAGAAGATATTCAAAGGTATATTTGCATAGACCACGTTCCTTGAATTAGCGCCGCACAAAGTTTTCTCGGAAATCACGTCGGGCTCACATCATACCAACTTCAAAATAATTATGATTAACGATATAGGTATTATATACGAGTGTATTGGCGGTTCGCCTCTTTAAATCTCTTTATCAATTTTCATTAATTCTCTTAATATAATAACGACGTTGATAATAATAATAATAATAATAATAATAATAGTAATATAATTTTAATTATTAAGTATATACGGATTTTATCGAAACTTGTGAAACAGTGGGCGGGGCTGACGTCTGAAGGACGGAGGGGTGGAGTTGCGTGTTTATGTACAGCGCAGCGATTGCGCTACACCTCGTAAGACACACATTGTTTACTAGATACAAGTACTTGTCATCATAACACGACGACGACGTTGGTATATTTTCGATGCACCGTCGCATAGTATCTCATAAATCATTAAGTCCTTCGCGCGGTGAAAACGAAAAACCATTTCTGCGATCAGTGTGCGTGCGTATTTTTCCATTTAAAAAATAAAAATAAAAACACTACAATAACGGACCAATATCCCGAAGCGAGACATAAAAATACAATACTTATTATTCTTATTATTAGTGTCGTATTGCACATACATACTATCCGTGCAATACGTATACGTGTTTTTATGTATAATATATTATAGACTATTATTAGTCTTACCGAATTTTGCAAACCAAAAAGCTCGCGACAAGAAAAAAATCAGTTCAACCCGAACACGATGGTCTGGACACTGAGTATTGTGATTACCTATATTATTATTATTACTATTACCTATATCATAGAGAAGTCCGTATATACCTACGATGCGCACGGGGCTTATAAACATACCTCACATGTCGTCGTTTCGTTGAACTCCGTGACCCTGAATTTGAAGCGCACACATACGTACATACCCGGGATCTTTATCTTTTTTTCTCCTCCACCACCAATCATCTACTTTTTTTTTTTTTATCTGGTATTTTCTATATACGACGACGGGTATTAATATTGACCCACGGTGTCCTTTACACGCAGCATACCGCATGCCGTCGTATATACCTTGTGTATTATATACGCACGCATTTTATTATTATTATTGTTTATGACAGCCTCAGCGGTCCACCTATTATATTATTATTATCAATATCATGTACACGCGCCCAACAATAAATTATTATTGTATATTCCACAAGAACGCGTGAAACGCAAATCGGCTGATTATGACCGTCACTCGTCATTGCACTTCTCGTACATGCGAAAAATCGTCCACAACTATATTATGATAATATATATAGGTACTCTCGTATACTGTATAGTCGTACTATTAATTATAGGTACCTTCCACGACGGTCAATATAACTATGCCATAATTACTCTTTACACCTTTATGCGAACCTGCAACGAAACGAAAAAATGGGTTCATTAAAACCTAAGCGCGCGTGGTATGCGCGGTATATGTACCTAGGTATACATATATTATATATATTTTAATACGTATATTATATCGGAATTGCAGCAAAAACGGGAATAAAATAACGTAAACGAAACAAAGGGAAACGTTCACTTCATTGTTCTTGTATTCTTAACCCTGCAGAGATCTCGGTGTACAGATGACCTATTCCGTGTATTATGAGACCTCCGTGCCGGAGAATATAAGCGCACATAATATAAGTTTTATCTAGTCTGGTGCACCGGCACCGGGTACACCAACACCGGTGCACAGCGCAGTGTTATTGGCTAATGCGCTTCTTCTTATGCAAGGATGGGTGAGTGTGTGTGTGTGTGGTGTGTGTGTGTGTGTGTAAACGTTGACCCATAAATAACCAGCAGACCTCTATTGTCAACGCTACTGTTTTTTTTTTCTAAAGGGGGAGAGTGAGAGACTGAGTGAGAAGGAGAAAGAGACAGAAAAAAGAAATAAGGTCTTATAAACACACACATATAAGCGTTTATATATCTACATAATATATAATATTGTTTATTATAAAATATATATGTATATATGTATAGTGCCAGTACAATAGAACAGCCGCGCGCACATGTATATTATATACGTGTATCGATGTATAATAATTGTACGTAAAAAATAATAATACAGACAATAATATTATATAATATATAACAATAAACTGGAGACTTCTCTACCCTGGCAAGTTCTTATGCTGCAGTTAGGGTTTTCATTTTTCGCACGAGTCCTCGATCTCCGCTTCCTGCAGCTGCAGTGGAGTTTCCATGAGATACGTGGCCGTGGTTAGGTAACCCGTATGACCGCGAGGGGATGCGGACGGGATGCAAGCCACAAATTTCTTATCGTTACTATGTTCTTCAGTCGTATTCTATAAAAAAAATGTCATGTTTTAACAATAATGTGATATTTTAAATTTCAACAAAAAATTTTTAATTCGCGAGAATTATGACGAATCATAATACGTCCATATCGACCATATCGATCAAACAAAATATATATTTGATGTAATCGACGTCAAACCAATAAATATTATAGCCAAAACCCCTCAGCCTTCATACTCGTATATTCTACAAAACTCAAGAATTTTATTCGGGACACTATGCATTATGTGCTGAGTGGTGAATATATATCGCAGATTACGAAAACGTAAACATTTGGTGGTCTCTCTATAAATACCTATAACAGAACTTTTATGTACTATAGTCAGATTTTATTTATTTTGACAGTTGGAAAAAGCGTACTAATCGTGAAAATCTTTAAGTTATATATCACTATACATACAAACCAATGACCATACTATATGAATATTGGAAAAGTACCTATTATATATGTATACATACAATAAACATGATAACTAAAAACACAAATATTGTTCCGAATACTACAAAAACAATTGTAAGGTTGATTTTATTTTTGAAGTGGTAACGTTTAGTGTTACCATATATTATAACATACTGATTATTGGTTTTTCGACATACAAAAGTATATAAAACAAGACACTGCAACTGAACGCGCGTAATTGTAATTTATTTGAGTTCATCAAGGACGCAACACTATATGCTATATTATCATAAACTCGACTCCGTAAAAAATTCAAGAGCGCACTTTATAAACATGTATTATATCTGACAAAAATCTATATGGCATGTACGTATATTATGAGTGCGCGTGTCCTTGAGATAAACGAAATAGCGTGGAAAGTCAAAATAAGTAGCTAAAAAAGGTATGCAATTTTCAATAGAATTGGATGGGAAAACCTTGAAACAAATAGCATATAGTATTATAGTGAATAATATATTATATTGAGAATAATCTCATCGCATCACGTTTAAGAATATTACCATATCGTAATTATACTCATTTATTGCTAAACTATTATAAGCGGGCGCTTATACGCTTGTACGCGCTCGGACTTACAACGTTTTTATATAATATACATTATACATCTCTATTATTAAAGTATATAATATATACTATTCGTCCTATTCACATAAAACCCAAATTTAAAATTAATTCCTAGCAATGCAATTGCAGTCTGACGTGATTATAATTATTCATAATAATTATTATATTAGATACCTACTATTATCATATGAGACACCGTTACATTATATTATATGCCTACCTACTTGAAGAGCATATTAACTATATACTTATGTCGTATACATACTTGCACACATTTGACATTAGAATTAAGTCAAATTAACTACAAAAAATAAAAATTTTATTTTTTACACTTGCATTTCACAAGAAACACCCGCTTTTACGAACCATTTTTTATTTCATATTTTAATACCAACTAAACCTTCAAAATCTATAATATGTATTAAGATTAGGTTACTGTATAGTGAATATAAATACAAAATTAAAATAATTGTCGTAACCGGGAAATTGGAAACAACAAAATAGCTTTAGATCGTTGTACTTACAGTATCGTATACACGGGTCTAACGCGAAGCGGATATAAAAACAGTAATTGTATACATAATAATGTACGTATAAAACAATAGTTCACTGACATTTGTAAACAATAGAAATCGGCCAAAAAAATTTAATAGATTTTTGTTTCTTTTAAGATTATAAATTACAATGTTTAAATAACGATAGTTAGACATTATGATCTATACGTAAACACTGTATACATATACATACTCGTTGTAACTTGTAGTAATTTTATAACGAAAGAATGATTGAAATACGAAATAAACGTCATTGTATTACTGTACACGCGTTCATACATGTACTGAGTGCCGCCTGCACCATTGATTATTCTTTCTTTTGTCTTCATTATTGAATCATTAACAAGTATATATGAAAAAAAGATTATTTGGACAGTTTGCGTACAATACACGTTTACAGTTTACCAAAAACAATGTAAGGATATTAACGACTACTTAGTATTTTGTTGTACCGTTCAACATACTATATTGATATTGTATAATGTCATCCGCTCAGACGACCGTCAATTGATGATAGTTTTTAATGTACAGTAACGGTAAATGCGTATTTGGTGATTACCAAAGTTTTGTAACGAACTCATAGCCTATATATAACTATATATATATATATTATTGTTATCGAATAAATACTTTGTATAGTAGTAAAGTGGTACTGATGACGCATTAAAAATTTAAAAACTATATTACTCGATCGGATTTAGAAAATAATTCCAATGCACGCGCTGAGTGCATGGTCAATTACTCTAGTGATGACCTATTGAATTTTTGTTTTTGGTAATACATTAATCTTTTCATAAAAAAAAAACACTGTCTTTTCTACATTTACAGTATTATTGCCGAGTATAAAGTTTTTCGGAATGCATAACTTCAATTATAATAAATATTTATAAAGGCATATGTGTATTGTGTATACGTGTATACTTAATACATAAATAAGTATAAAATAATATATAAGTTTTAAAAAGTAAAATATCAAACGTGGTGTCTATAATCGTTGAAAATTTCATTAAACTATTAACAATTACTCATAAGTTATTGTTACACAAGATGTCTAATAATTAAATAAAATATATATATTATATCAATATTTTTTTCGTAGTAGGATATACAACGATTAACAAATAGATGTGATCACACTTAAATAAAAATATATATAAGCTATATATACATTTAAAGTGCCGCAGGTCTGTACACTATAGCGAGAGCAAAAGATACGCTAGGTTTATAATGTCAAAACTAAAAATGGGCGTTAATAGATCGCGACGAGGATCGCGCACGTGTTGTTACGATTTATTGTATTTATACGGTATATTACAGACATCGGAGCAGAGCATGCAAGAGAGAGTTATCCGGACATATAGCTGCTATATAATAATAATAATAATAATAATATATAATTATCGTGTATATGATATATATTATATTATAGTACCGTGTGATGATGTTAACGCCGATATAAAGATATGAGTAGAAACAAAACAAAAAAAATTCGACCGCGTCCGTCTGAGAAATGTGCGTACCTATATTGCCGAGAGACTTTAACGCACTGACACATACTATTTTTGCCTCGTGCAACCGCGGCCGTTCTCGGTCCACTGCTGTTACAATGGTGATCGAGGGGAAGAGTGCTCGCGGTTTCCTCAGTACTTTGCGCACGACTATCCAACAGTTAAAAATATAGGCACGAGGGAAAGAACCGAAATATATAAGCAGTATATGCTATGGTGCGTGAAACTATAATCGAAATCCAAAAATAATTTGACTCGCAGTCGTTTCAGATATTAATTCAAAATCCGATAGTCTATTATACTATATAGGGTCAGCAATAAATTTTGATTGGAGTCAGAAAGATAAAAATAATAAATAAATGAGGCTTGGAAAAAAAATCTTTGTCAAATCTTCATAATAAATCAATAACATAATCTACTTGAAATATTTTGAAAGTTCAGATTTGATCTTCAGAGTTGCCTACCGTTGCGATATAGTGTTGTGAGAAACTGAGAACAGAACAGTCGTCGATCACTGTGTATACTTTTTTATATCTACAAAAACCCATGCATTTGTGTTCAATTTCAACTTTTATTTATACCAGGTATGAACTGACAAAGGTATGGTGCTAATTATAAATTATACGGTAATAGTGCTCCCAAAAGTCCACTTCGCTTCATCTATGTCACCATGGGACACTGTCTATGTATAGACTACTAATTATAATTGGTCATCATGACCTATCATAGCTTATTCTATCTGATCAATTGTTTTTAGCTAACAGCTAGGTCCTTGACTAGTAATTTTGCAACCACAGACCTGATTAATTAAAACCATATATTATGATTAAAACCCTGTTTTCCTTGTTTGCACGAAAAGCGATTTTGTGATATCACACCACGATACTTCACCAACCACGACTAACGTAACATATATAATATAACGCCGTATACGCGACGGTTAAAATAAGAACAATTAGCTACCATAGAACATTATAATATACGATTATAACGTCAGACACTGCTGCAGCGGCGATATGATGCGGCCGCCGTCGAGTCGGACGCATAGGAATCTCAACAATTCCCCATATAGGCTCCGGGAGAGAAACAAAAACGAGGTGGTCCCGATAAAAAATTATAACGTTTGACGTGGACCAGTTCTGCTGTGCACGCGTGTATTTGTCGAAAACAAATTACTCGCGCGACCGGTCCGGTGCATATATAGGCACACTTATGTACATATATATATAAATATGTACCGGTTTCGTCGTGTATCCGTGTGCGTACGCCCTCGCTTTGCGTATGTGTGTGTGTGTATACCTATTTTGTTTTCCTATCTGTGCAGTATATAATATTGTTTCATCGTCGTCTCTTCTGCTGCCGATTATCTATACGTTATATATATATATTACCTATATATATATATATACACACACATTTCGATATAATATCATTATCAGGTATACCTAAAACTATATGCGCAGCAGTATAAACTTACTAATAATAATAATAAGTAATAACAATAATAAATTATATATATATATATTCGTACTACATTTAGAGATATACCTACTATTGCACGCTGCACGTGAGAACGCGTTATAAGTATATTAGAAATCGATATATTGTATTTATATTATATATAATATGTACCTGCGGTACCGGAGCGGACGATGGTCTGCTGGCGGTGGCGAACGTGGTCACAGTCCTGTTTACCACTTGGTATTCTTTTTCCAAACACTCGACCGTCTTAATTTGGATGAAACCGTGCTCCTGCAGCGTTTGACACGTACGCATCACTTGTTCAATACATGGCGAAAATGTGCAAATCCTTCCACCACCTGCGGGTCAAAAAGTATATACCTATCTTAAATATATATATACTACATAATATAAACATAAAAGAATATCAGCTAGTTTCGGACGTTTTAAATTATGCTCTTAAAGTATAAAATAAAAGTGTAATACTAATAAATAATAATGAATCGCTTCGATAGAGAAACATTTAATGAATCAGTTGCAACTGATAAAATATTTTATTAGCCTGCAGTAAAATACTATCAGCGAGTACGGTAAAAAAGGGACGTATATAATATTATATTATACTATACTACAAACGGTCATTAATTTGTACTAAAACATATTTTGTTCATCATACCGATCAGACTAATAAAACAACACCATCATTGCATAGTATATTCAAATTTCTCTTAAAATTAACATTTGAATAACTTTTCCATTTTGCAAAATTTTAGCTTTTAAGTTTTAACATTCTCTAAATTGTATGTAAATTATATCAAGCTAATGTATATAAACAATAAAAGATTTTTTAAAAGTATGCTTATGTATACATAAATTTACAAATACATTTATAAAAAGAGCTATTTGATCAATTAATATCTATTATATCCATGGACTTGGCGTATAGTGAAATTAACTTTGAAAACCATCCAAAAAGTGTGTTGTGTTAGTCATTATTGCTTTAATCTCAGTGTTTGTTGGAACTTTTTTTTATTTAATATACTATACTATCGTCAAAAATCAATTTTTTTTATTAAGTTCGCACTTTCGATTTTTTTTAAAAACAAATCAATAATCGCTATATTTAATGCAATGATGAAAATCATTGAAAACAAATGTATCCTTTATCTCTAAGTAATTTACAGCGAGTAGCAAGTAAGCAATGCTATACTTAAAAAAAATATTATAAAATAATCAGTCAATAAATCCTGAAAAAACATTTTTGAAATATTAATTTTTGATACATTTGCCTATACATAACCCCTTAAAATGATAACATTGCGGTTGATAATTTTATTTTTATTCTATTTTACTTAAGCAAATAAATGATTTTGATCATTATTATTATTGTACACATTGGGTAGGTTATGTTTGATGTTTACTTAGATATCGACTTCAACTTTGTTTAACAGAAGAAAGAGAGGATAAAAATTATTTATAGGATTATGTCCAAAGTATTTTCATCAAAAAAATGTTTGAATGTGATGAACTTGTTAAATAGAATAGTAATATTTTTTATTTGTATAAAAGGTATAATATAATATGTAAACATAAAATACCTATTCAATTTTAACTAGATAAAAATAAATAACTAAAAATAAATCTATATAATGAGTCAATATGGTGAATGAACCTATAGGCAATGCTATAGGCATATTAGGCATGGATCAGAGATTTAAATTATACAAAATATTGTGAATATCTTAAAATAAAACTACTATTTTTTTGTATACCTCTATAACAAAGACGGTGAACCTATAGAACACTCAGTGACACGAGCGCATGATTTCTAAGTGAGGCACATAAGGTTTGTTTATTATCATTTAAGCCATAGATGTAGGTATTTTTAAGTTTAAAAAAAGGGTCATCAAATTAGTTGACACACAAGGAAAATAAAATAGAATCAACATTTTTATTTGATATGCAAATACAGAAAGGTTCGCCATCATATATTAAAACAATACTATTGAAACGTTGAGTAACTCAAGCATTATCGCTGGTCAACAAAGTGTTGTTCGAAACGCAATGTGATTTAACTTATTGTCGACCCACGATGATCAAGTTTAAAGACGCTGCAGGTCGAAGTCAAAACTTAATAAATGATATAACTCATTATTATTATGTCTCTTTTTGTAGTTGTTTTATTTCCTTCGAAATCCACGTGCAACCTACGACGAGGTATATAAAAGTAAAACTTGCACTGTGTTTATATGAAAAAGTAGTATATACCAGCTATTACCTATTATGTTGTAGAAAAATATTTTAAACGAATAACGAAGTTATATATGCCACAACAATCACATACCATGCTCTCTAGAAATGGCGTTACGGAAGATTTAGATTGCAAACAAAGCACGAATATATAATATTATAATAATGCCACGCAGTATTTAAAATTTCAAAACAGGAAAAACGTGCAATATATGATACGATTACGTTCATCATCTATCGATCCAATGGGTTTAAGATGGGAGTTTTGCCCGAGATTTTTTTAAATGTCATTATTTTACTATGCATACATAATATTTATAGACATCCATGGATTATTATATTGCTATATATATTCTCCGCGAGCGATACATGTCTATATATAAATAAAAAATAAAGAAATACAATATTATTTATGCGTGAACGGCGCGCGTCGTGTATTATATTTTACATTCGTTCCGTATGGCTGTATAGTCGACACAACTTCTATGAAAATTTTTAAAAATCTATACGTTCTTGTAAATAATACTATGTGCACATATATAGTTTAACAAACAGAAGTCGTATAATATGTATATATTATTTTTTTAACGGCGTGCACGCTGTATAATAGAATACTTTGTAGGTATATATACCTACTATATAGTTGAATAAATTGCCAATTGTGGGAGGATGGTTATTTTTATTTGTGTATATAATATGGGACACCCCGTCGGTGAAAGTCGTGATTTACGGAAATACTCGAGCGCGGTTGTTGCGATTAGAAAAGTGTGTATTAAATCATAGACATGATATCATTGTATGTACGCGCGCGCGCGTGTGTGCTTGTAACTGTAATATATATATTGATGATTTATTGACGTCTTCGAATTTATAGATCGACTTGGATTTCGCGGACAGTTTTTGCCGTAGTTCAGAGCTTATATTGCATACCCCATATAATATATGGTGAGTTACATTTTAACGCGCTCCTCGGCGCAACAAAACACGATATATAATATAAATATCACTATGACGTTTTAGTGTATTGAAAAAAAAAATAGAATATTTATACGTATTTTTAACGACACAATAAAATATATTATTATTGTGTCAAGGAACCAGACAGTTTTTACATAGATTGCATTTTATTATTGCTCGGAAATTAAAATCACGATTAAAAACTTCATGGATTCGTGTTCAACGACAGTTTGCAACAACAATTAAAAGTGTTTTCATCAAATACAATAAATAACGATTAACATTAGTAACTCAAGACGCGCATGACTTACATATTATACAATACACATGCACTATAATATAAATATTAAGCATCGTGTTTTTTCATTTTCTCGCAGTGTTAGCTTTATTGGAAAATACGGCGTCTCACCTTGTAAATAGGTATATATAATATATTTCAAAAATATCTCGTTTTACGTATATTATCGCATCTATTTATATGTTTTAAATAAATTATATACTTATATAATAATAATAATAATAATACTCGAGGTTATATAACAGTAAATAATAACAAACTTTAACAACACTTCAACTGCAGCCGTTTATAAGCTATATAGTTTTTTGAGTATAATACAGCATATAGGTGGTACTCCTATATTATATTATTATGAACACTTTATATAAACTGGAATTTTTACATCCAACACATGTATAGAATTACTATATGTAATTATAAGTATTCCGAAAAATTCAGATTGATATAATAATTAAAAATTAAAAACTAATAATATTCAAACTATCCGTACACACGGTTAATTAATAAAATATTTAATTACGAAGTTATAATAGCATACACGGGTATAGATGATGTTACCCTATAGTTTTATTTTTAATTTCATTATTATATTAGTAGAATTTGAAACTTGTTTTTTGTTCCCATACTCACGAGATACATAATATATAATAATCGGTACCTATATAAACCGCGTATTCCAGTAAATCCTGTTTATGGTTCAGCGTGATATCTCATTTAAAGTTCTACATACAATGCGCAGAATAATAATATATAAATATTATTCTGAGCGATTTAATATACGTATTATACGTAAATCTATATGGCTTGGTGTGTGTGTGTATGTGTTATATGTAGATACTACATAATGTAATAAATAAATATGCCCATATATATATATTATTATGATGTGCATGAAATAATAAATTTATATTATATTTTAATTTGAGCAGTTCTGGAAATAGGATTTGCACGAACGAATTAATTGCAACGTATATTATATATATAATTTAATACACGGTAGAAACTTTTTAATAATATAAATACTTATGCACGAACAGAAGCCCGTAAACATATTTTATTATTGACAACCTTTTTCAATAATATTTGAACATTATAAAAAAAATCGCCCGAAAAGTAGGTATACTTAAAATTGTATGATATACGAAACTAATCGAGCCCGTTAGGTTAGGTTACGTCTAGCAGTGGATACACAACGATTCCATTTTTTTATTTAAATTATTACATATTGTTCTGTATAATATTAAAGTAAATCTCATTAATCAAAATACTAATAGTATTTTAATGAAAATTAATAATTATATTTTTAAAATAGTCACTAAACTCGGTTCCATTATAAAATAGGCTATTTTATATATTTTGGAAGAAAAAAATAATTTTTTTTTAAAGTTATGCAGATGTACGTACAACGATAGTGACCCTCTTTTAGAAATATGGTAAGCAGTCATTTTTCGAAGTCGTTTATCAAAAATATTAAATTACTAGCGACCGTAACCGTTCGTTAAGTGAAACGAGTATCGAAAAATTGGCTATATCATTGTTTTTTAATCGTCCGTGAGGGTCGACGAGGTTAGGTCGACAGCACAAATGACGGACCCATCATGACAATTTTAAAACCCGTCGATGTACATGTCACGATAACATACATATCTATACCTATATACGACGTGTCTGGTAGTAAAAATCAAAATAAGAACAGGCGAGACCTACTAGAGAGAGGTGAAGAAGGAATGAGTACTGCGGCCGACTTGTGGGGAACAATATAATTATTATTTTGAATTGAAAGTTTATTATCATCTGACAGTGCACTATTACATAGCAGACACATAAATAGAATACATTTTTTGATGGATCAAATGAAAATAATATTTAGTAATAGAAAAGTATATTTTAGTACTGTATAATTTTTACAGCTGGTAAAAAAAAGTCAACTATTAAGTGTCATTAATAGATGACTGTTCATATCAAAACTTACTTCGAACATATTAAACGTATTTTATGAATTGTAGTTCATTGCGATAACGTGATTAATTAATATTAATATGTATCCCTACACTTAACACATAGTCTAATTATGTCAATTAGGGGGTACTATATACACACAGACAATATATTGGAAATAAATTTAAAAAACAATTTATAGAAATTAAATTATTAATACTATAAAAAAAAACATCGAAAGTAAAACACAATCGGAACTAACAAATTATCCCAAAACACTAAAGTCGTTGAGAGAAAACATGCTTAAAGAATACTGTCCAAAAAAAATATGCAAAATAACATTCTAAAACCTTCAGACACGAATAAATACGCAATGCATTATTCTTGCAATTTTGCACTTCAATACTTCCTATGGTACTACGATTTATGGTAGGAAGTAATGTGAAATAATTTTCGACCGAACTTAATTTTACAATGAAAAAATGCGCGCGAACGCATTGAAATAACAGTAGGTCCAATAAAGAGCGTCCATTATTATTATTATTATTATTATTATTATTATTATTATTATTATTATACACAACTGTTGCGATGACGATGATAATAATGATAATAATAATGAAACATTATACACAGCGACAACGATGCTGTGTAGCGCGACTGTACTCGTTCCCATATAATAATAATAATAACGATAGGTTTTTTAAAACAACAATAATATTATGTATTCTCGTGCCCCGATGCAGGTTTGGTGGTATGCGACTGCAGCATATCACACACACATACACACACATATATATATTTATTATTATATGGATACGCATGTATATATACGAGCGCAACGTCGAGTGAACTCGAAGAAGATTATCTGTCCGCTGCGTGTAAGCACCTATTTACGCGTATATGTGTGTGCTTGTGTATAATATTTATAAATATATATATATATATACGACGACGCCTTTGGAAGACCAAGAAAAAAACGACTAGGTAGTCGTCGTCGTTGTCGATTTTTTTTTCCTATCTTTTATTTTTTTTTCCACATATACGCGCGCGCGATCACACACACATATATATACATACGTTATAATATAACAAGTAGCATTACAAGAAAAAATACTTCCAGTAGCAACAGCGAAAACGCAACGAATGTGTGTATGTATAATGGCAAAAAAACACACGGTCGCGAGCATTACACTATACGTGCTCTCATCGGATAACCCTATCTGTACGGAACATCGGCAAACGTCCCCGCATAAATAAGACTTAATTAACCGGAGGGCCGGCTCTGGATCTGCGTTTTGTTTTGTTTTTTTTTTTAATACACTGTGGCGGCGGCGCATATCGAATTTAAATAATACCCGGTTTTATTCGCACTGATAAAATGATATATACGCGCGCACGTTGTCCCTCGCTAATGAGAACTTATCGAGCATCTTTCTCTCTCACTCTCTCTCTATCTCTCTCTCTCTCGGGACCGACCGGACTGCACCCCCCGTACGACGATATAATAATATCAACGACAACCACAACAATATAATATAACGTGTCAACGCTGTTTCATACCGCGCCTAGTAAATTTTATAAATTATAATAATATATTATACTGCAGCGAGCAAATGAAAATGTAATACATCAATAATACGAGCGATTATTATATGTATACAAGTAAACCATAAATCGATGATATACGAGAAGCGCTGCAGATGTATAATAATATCATAAAAGTCATAGCTGCAGTTGCAGTTAACGATATGACAAATCATGAAGGATACAGACAAAAAATATAGCTGCATGCCCGGTGGTACAAATATATTATTAATATATTATGTACGGGAAATGAGCGCGACAAAATCCGGTCGGGTAAGATTTTAAGTATGCAAAAATATGCGAGATGAGAAAAAATAAAAGACCATCGACAATCTCTGTGTGGCTCGAGTTAAAAAGTTTACCGAGTCTATTTTTCACGTGATTGTTATCTCCACGAGTGACGCACCGACAGCGTTCGCCATTTATTACAATATAATATATATATTATAAATGTATATATTATATCAGGTGATGCATTTAACATAAGACACTCATTATTTCAAAAGCTACCATCGTTTTTTGAAAATATTTTTATCATTAGAGTTTTTACTTTTTTTAGTGCATGCATTTCGAACATGCATTTTAATCCTTATTCCAGAGCAGAATATTTTTAATGTATATCAGTATATAAAAATCTAATTTTAGACAAGTATAGTTTATGATGAATTACAACTCACCTATATGTATTGAAAGTTTTAATGAGTGCAGTGGTACAAAAATATTTCTCAAAATGGTCTTCTACTCCGCTTATCTAAATTGCATATAATATCTAAAGTAGTAATAACTTATAAGTTACACTTATTCGACATTTTTATAAATTAAAATATTCAAAACTATTTCTGATTCAGAATATGAATCGATATGAATAACGATGAAAAATATTAATAATATATTTTTTTTTATAACAATTATCACAGTCTAAAATAAGTAAATAAAATATCTTCAAAAACGTTATTGTTTTTTCAAGTAATAAGTGTCTTTCGTTAAATGGATCACTCCGATTATTGTTTACATATTCGTAAATTCATCAGTATGCGTACTTTTAGTATCTAAAATATATGCATGTGTATACAAATATAATAATGGCTCACTGCGGGGTGGCACTCAAGTCTATATATTTAAAGTGGCACTCATGTATAATTATTTTTTAGGAAAGATTTTCATAATATATCAATAGGTGTACTATTATTAATACGATCGAAAAATTTTGGGAACTATATTATATGATTAGAATGACACGCGACGTCGAGTTATTTTTTCCACATAATATTCACAATTCTTTCGCCAATTCAATGTTTCCACGATATAATTTTTATATCATTCGTATAAACTATATTAATGATGAGATTACATTTCGAAACGATTATAATACGGTCATTTATTTAGAAACACTTACAATGCGTTTATATGTTTGTGAATTATATACAACAATTAAACCACTCGCGGTCTATATTATTGTATTTCATATAGGTACCACCGCCGATGATATGCGATCAATTTGTCTACACGATTGTGTATTTACCCCCCCCCCCTCCCCCCTCTGGCTTCCCGTCACACTAATATTCTTGTATTATAGTAATCGATAAATCATAACCGTTTATAATATTAAGTATGAGATACCGATAAATAGGTAGGTTTTTAATACACGAACGTCCGTCAGGGCGGTGCTTGTGCGAACGCAATGCAAATCGAAACACTACATTATATTTAATATAATATATAATACATAATATACATTATACATGCACGTACTTATATACTTATATTGAACTTTGTACGCTCTCTAAAGTATGTACTTTATAGTTAATATGAGTTTTTTTTCTTCTTATAAATAATTTGCCAGTCATATATCAATAAAAATACTTATAGTATCCGTTATTATCATGCTGACTTTGAGTATACGATCGGCAATAACGGAAACTTAAATATTATGAGTTATGACTGAAGCAAATTATGAAAAAAAAAAATAATAAACATAGTTTTCAAACGGTTGAACAAACAACGTTTTTCTTTATGCAGATAAACATAAATACACAATATATAATATGTAGGTAATAAATAAATTTAACTTTCAGTCTATAGGTGCGTCCATAAATACTAATCTGTACCGTGAGAGACATTTGACAAGAGTAAATCAAAAACAAACTTCTAAATAAATTTATAAATTTTATAATGATTTATTTCGATTACAATCAGTAGTTTATGAAAGTATTATTTAACCAACGTTTTTAATAAAATCATTAATATGACAAAAATACATTTATATCTTATACTTAAGTATCGGTTGTTTTTTTAAAAGAAATCTATCGGCGGATTGGCCCACCGGGATACCGGGAAAGATATCGGTGGATCAGAAGTCGTATTATAACTCTGGACCGATGTACTTAGATTAAACAAATTAATCCACCGCTAAAAAATCGGTCTTATATTATATGCTTTATTCATTGTTATACATGTGTGTATTATTTTAATAGCTATACTAAAAACATACTATAAAATATTATACTAAGTTATATGTATATAGGCATTATATATGTATATGTATTAGGTATATAAAACCGTTTTCGTTTTGAATTATGACATATACGAATAATACGATGTTATTCATTAAATACAAATTTAGCACATCCATTACAGTGATAAACTCTAAATATTCAATGTACAGCAGAGCGGTACCCACTTGACTACTTTTTTTAGATTGATTACATTATCACAGCTAAGAAGATTAAAAAAAAACGTATAGATAGGTTAGGTTAAGACTATGAAGTATACACATGTAATGGGTTGGTTTGATCTTAATACAGTATTCAAATAGGTACACGGTTTCAATATAAATTAAAAAACAAACTATCTTAACATTTATTTCCCATTAAAAAGTACTTTATGCATAGTTGTTGAATTTAAAAACAATATAAACGTAAAACACAACATGTTTATATGTTTACACAAATTATAAATATTCCAAAGAAATCAAATCACCGGACAGCTTTCGGATATACGCCATATCAATAAAAAAATGTAATTTTTTGAACATTACACGACCCATGTGGTATACTGTTTTTATACCTATATTACAGTACAAGTATATTTATTGCATACTGTTAAGCTTTTTAATTATTTGTTACGGGGATGACTGACAATAATACTCGTCGTCGTCATCATCTCCATATTAAACGAGTGTTGCGACGGCTTAGGCCTCCGACCGATTCTCTCATCGTTGCTTCGTCTACGCGCGGTCCAGAGGGTCATAAATACACTAACCCTCGTTAAAACATTAAATAATATATATGATTATGTATACATCAGATGCTTAGAGTGCGATCCCCCGTGGAGTAGGTCATACGACTGGTACGCAAAGTATACCGAGAATATTATTATTATTACTACCTATGCATATATAAAAGTACCTATAGGTTAGGTGCCGTGTTTTTTATAGATCGCATGTATACATATATACTAAGTGAAATCGAATATTAAACAAACAAAAAAGTATTAGCCATGTATTTATATTATATATATATATATATATATGGCATATGCTAGGTACTTTAAAAATATTTACGAATGTATATATAGGTACCTAACTATAAATATTAAACGATCGATCAGCTTCGAATGTATATTATAATATTATACTAGCTCGATGTACTTATATATATATTGATCGATCTACATTCAACTATATTCGTTTAATTTATACGCATTTTTAATTTTATCTTTTAATAGACCTTTCACTTTCAAATACAGAAATTGTCTAAATAATAATAATGACTAAATAATATAATAATATCTTCTAACCAAAAGTCGTGCGAACTTAAGTTGAAAATTAATCTCGAACCTCTGCACGTGTCAAAATATCAGGCAAAACTAAAATAATAATAATTTTTTTCAGTCATTAAAATTACACGTTTTATATTTGAGTGAAGTACAAAAACTAATTAACTTATATTCAAAGATAAATATTTTATAAAAACCAATATTACTAATTTTATGCATAGTACAAATTTGGCTTCTCTTGTTGTTAAATTATGAAGTATTACATATAGTTTACAAAACATTACATCTGTATAAAATTGTCTAGATTCTAAGTTGGGATCTGATAATATTTTATGCCGACTCCTTCAACTGGCTTACCTACCATACCAATTTTATGAGCGATCTACAAAGAAACTATACTTGAATATTTTAAAGTTTATTTTTAAAACCAACTGGGATTGGGTTCCAACTTCCAACTAACCAACGCTACTATAAGTATAAGTGCATCAAACTTTTGGGAATACTATAATTGTTTAAAATTGAATCTCAAACACATGATGAATCGCGTAAAATTGTTAATACGGAGAAAGAGATGAGTGGTCACGTTGAACAATTTAATCATATGAGAGGGATGTGAAGGGGTGGGCGGTGGTTGTAAGTCGGTACTTATGTATTGCAAATAATACACATATTATATAGATAAATAATAATACATATTTTAATTCACTTAGCCGCACACCGTTTACTCGTCTTCGGCGCTTCTATATGATATATATATATATACCTGGGTAAGTACTGTGTTATACATACCCGCGCAATGTGCACTGTAGGTTTCGTGATGGGCTCTTTGGATTGAAATTTATAGCCGCGCGCGACGAGGTCTCTGCAGCGGCGCAGTGCCGACGCGCGATTCGCTTGCGGTATATACGTACAATATAATAATAATAATATATAATATGTACGGAATACGCGATCGCGACGGTTCCCACGATCATCTCGCGTTAGATAATGAATTTATAGCTCGCGGTAACGCACAAAGAATTTCATTATCTGCCCTAATTTTTTTTTATATTTTCCGTATTCGACCCGCCGCCGTAACGTCTTCGGCGGTCACGATCGAGAGTGAGCGAGGGCGCGCACCCGCACTCGAGCAAGAAATTGGATCGAAATAAAGTTTTCAAAACAATAATATATATATATGTTATAATCGAGTATCTCGATACGGGGACTGCAAGACCACTGTACACGATGGCGGCGAAATCGACGATTTAATATAATATAATTTTTCTTATTACCAATCACATTACAGCATGTATATATTATACCTGTATAATGTTTGGCCGTTCGGGTTTTAATGGGCAAATACCGAAGCGGCGATTTTTTTTCTTACCGACTTCTATATAAATCGCAATTATAATATAAAATATAGATAGAGACAGAGAGCGATAGGTATACGATATCAGAGTAGTATATAAAAAGAAATTAGATGTGGTGGTCGTCGATATAATATTATAAAGACTTCCATCGCGGTCTATACTCGCGGGTGGCGCAAAGCCGCGGCGCCCTTTGAGATACGCCACACGCATGCACGCACACACGTACGTCGCTAAATATATCATAATAACGAAATAATATTATTATTATTATTATAAGACCGTAAATGTGACGATCTCTCGCGCACGCGCCAAGTCACCGCAGCGTTTAAGAGCAGTGTACTATATATTATAATATACACAAATGGATCGTAAATCTTAAGAAACAAACACACACACACACAAAATAATAATAATAAAAATCCTTATTGTAATGTGCCGACAAACCGACCGGTAAATATTTTATACACAACATATTATATCCGTGCGTAAACGTATACACAAGCGGCTAATTGACGTCGATCGGACCACAGTCATATTTTACCAGCACATCGTCTGTATTAAAATATTATTATAATACTCTAAATAATATATACGTATGTATAACTACACCGCCCTGGCGCGGACGACTCGTTCAGCCGCGATTATGCGTGTTACAACACCGTATCTGCGGCATTTTATACACAAATAAGTAATAACAAACATTATTAAAATAAAATATACTATACATAAATAGGTACTACCGCCGCGGACTTTCGGAATTCGTTATTGAATCGTATGTAATAATATATATATTATAGACGTATAATATATTATACGCTCATCGTAAACATCCTCGGGCCCTTCACATGTACATAAATTTACGAATAGCACCGTGATACCCATCAACTTTAACCGTAATGATTTGATCGGATAATTTTTGTAGCTTTAAATAACTATATGACTCCGTATTTTCATGTTATATGACTTAAACGTTCAATAATACTGCACTCCACACAGAAATTTAGGAATTACGTTGACCGCACTTCTTAACTTTGGGTGTATCTGTGTGTTTAAAATAAGTACCTACTTAATGAGAATAATATATCAACTCTTTTGAAGTATTATTTGTTAATAATATCAATTAACGCGGCAATAACCAACATTTAAAATTAGATAGTTTAATACAAATTTTATAATTGCATTGCGATTTTTAAATTTTCATTTGTAAGTATGAACTACTCATCGATTAAATGCCTAGGAATCACTTTTTTATGAAAAATTAAAATTATCAATAACCATACTAAATAAAAATGCAAGCAACTCAACTCTCTCCTCAATCTACGAGTGCTTTAGCTCATACTAAAATCTAATATGAGTCTTAAAAATAAATTACACTTGTGATATACACATTAATCATAAGACTATAGTATGGTCTGAAGGATTTAAATCTGGGATCCTGCTAACCCGTAAACATACATTTTAATTTAGGCAATCTAGTCAACCACTTAAAGACTTACCACAGCAAGTCCCCTATACAACAAAAAAAATATAGCTCTTGATTATCTTATTATAACGACCTAAAATTACAAACAGTAAACGAACTAAAAGTTTGTTAAAGAAGCCAAGTTTAAGACTTTAAGCAAACGTTTTGCTTTACAATAACCTAGTTGTTGAGTAGATATTGTAATGGATATATTAAATTTGAATTCAATAATAAATCATTGCATAAAATGAAAAACAATTCGGAGCAAATTCGGTTTAGCTTATTCTTGGTAACTCAATTGATCAATAACTTTAACGCTTTATATACGCTCATATATTTTTTTTTAAATTATAATATAAATAATTTTCAATATTGACCCTTTCTCATTTGTATTACTTATTGTATCTATATTTATGTATAACAAATTATAATACATACCTACTCATGTTTTTATAGAAAAAAAAATTATGATTGCATGTATTATATATTCTAAACCTCATTAAAATACTTTTTTCAACATTTTGATTTTATAAAAATATGGAATATCGAACAAATCATTTTACGAATATAATTTAAAAAAATAAAATAATAATGATAATATTATTTATTTAATTTAATTTTCGTGCAGAGAATAACACTGTAAGAAATATTGTGTTCATATATTATATATAAGTATCCGTTTTCGTATCAAACATAATGTTATAATAAAACATATACATAAAATACTAAAATGAATAAACTGCAATTTAACGTATGACATAAATTTTTTCCGTTAAAAAATAAAATAAATAAAAACGGCGTCGTCGATTGTCCCGAGAACCTGCATAAATTTAACGAATTGCCAACCAGAGTGAATATCGTACGATAAACGACGTGTAACGAAATCCTTTGACAATACATGTTATATTAGTTTAATACACGTACAAACACACACACACACACACACATATATATTTTATGTGTTAGATTGTGTGTGTGTGTAAGAAATACACACGCGCAATGTTTAAGGATATCGAGATGACTTATTATATTACTTTATTGCATTACACATAATATGTAGGTATTATAATAATAATATAATGTGTACGCGAACGGATCATGATAATAATATTATACATATTATATATTATATACACATAAATGTCTTGTCCTTGAATACTGTATATATATATATATATATATATATATATATATATAAGTGTGTCATATTATATTATCGTATCCGTATTTATGTGGTTTTAAAAATATTTGATTTTTATAAAAAATATTGTTTATTTGCATCTCGATCGCGAGATTATCGAGTATATTATATTTTATACAAGTAGACTTCTCCGCATGCCACATTGTTATTAATTACTGGTATTAATGGTCATATAGACGTGTATCTCGTGTATGTATTATTATACATATATATATAAATGCATTTTATTCTCATACCTTTTAATCAAAGTAACAGTACCATTATAAACCTACCAAAGGACAAACAGTTATAAAATGTTTAATACAAAATAACACATCGCCAGTGATTAAAGATTCAAAGTGTCGATAAAATCTGAGAACTACATAAACGTTAATATATTTCATAATATATACATATATATGTATACATAAAACAGTGTACTTAATATTATAATACATAATGCTTTGATCGCGATATGATCCACGAGTATTGCAAAATCAACTATATTGAAATCCCATTTTAATTCACACGAGCACGTGCATCGTGTAGGTACCTTGTACGCGCAATAATATTAATGTGAATATGTTTCGTATATTATTATAATTGGAATAGAATACAACTAAATTGCATTACGGTTTAAATTCGGCTATCGTCACAGCCGTCGCGGAATAAGCGTATATCATCTATATCATATTATTTACGACGAACAACTATATACCTACTACGTATATTAGAGTATATATATGCTTATAGGTACTTAATATATGTGTTAAAATTTCACACGATCGTTTCAGTAGATAATGACCGAACTGTATACATATTATATTTTACTTCATACCGCTTTTAATTAATATCATGATCCTAAGAAAATTATTGATCAAGAGTCAATGTATGAACTAGAACGAAAAGAAAAACTCATCTTTCTTCTTTTTATAGTATACATTAAAAAAGTTAAAATTTACTATTTATAAAAATCGTCTCGTTCGGCACGAACACAATGAAAACTGATCCAATTTTATAATTTCGTGATTTGGTTCAAAAATCATCATTTGAATAAATATAATATTTTATAAAAGGATAAAAGAGAAGTTTATCGCTTTGTGGATCATCTAACCTTTTATACATACTTAACACTTCAGTATTACTTATAGGTACAAGTATACATATGTTATATATATATATATATATATAGTGTATACTAAATGGTAAAAGTTATCGGCAGTAATATTATATACTTCGAAAACTTTTGCTATTATATATACAAATACAGATTTACAACTGCAGAATACGAAACGTTATAAAAGTATAATTTACGAAAAAATTGGAGGAAGATTCACGATTTGCGGCGGACATCGTTAAACCAGTTAGTACATATAACTGCACAGACTACAGCAGTTTATACGTTTGCATTTCTGCATTTATATATAGACACCAATAATTATATACATACATACCGATGTATGTAATATTATAATATATGCATATTATCGTCTAACCAGTTTGACGGAAATACTTATTACGAACCATATCGCACAATTTGACGTTTTAATTTTTTTTTTTTATTATTATTCGACATTAAATATTATTTATAATTCTCAGCAATCTATTATAATATTATACATACGAGATAAATTCACCACCGACGCGCAAAACGTTTTATTGGTAATGATCGCTCCGGGTAATTTAATTTATTATATTACATCCTATACATACATAATACATTTATATTAAATAGTAAGAGTGTTAAAAGTCGGTCAACTAGTTGTGCGGCTTGTTTTTGAATTTTAACGTTTATGTATTAAATTGTTCAGTCATAATAATATACATATATACCTAACTATGTTACATGGAAATATTATTATACTATTTTTTATTTAAAACCTACAAAAGACATTATTTTTATATTTCTTAAAAAAAATAATTATATACTCCTATATTATATTATACAAATCTAGTATGTTCTTTGTGACATATAAATACGCGGGTAAATTTGACTGCGTATAAAATGTATTCATGTATTCCCAAATACAAATTAAGCAGTTAGGTACATACTATAATTATATATAATGATACTTAAAACAATCATCCTATACATCCAGATTTTAAATATATACGTTAATATTATAAATACTATTATTAAATTTAAAAACAGATTTAGACGTAAATTGTAAATGGATGATTTTTTTGAAGAAAAACAAAAATACTACTAAATAGCACAATGATCATAATTATATTATGTTTGTATAGATAATAGTATTAATCATAGAAGACAATGATGAGGAAATAAAAAAAACTTAATGACTAAAAATGTATAATAAATTACTTATCAAGCTTTTAAAATAATTTATCTTTAATTTTTTTTTTTGATTATTTTTTATCGAATTATTGTACTTGATGTTCAATTGTATTTTTTTAAGCTATACAATCTATTAATTTAAACTATTACATTTTTATAAAATATCATTTAATAATCAAACTATCTACTCATATATAAATAATATTATCAAAGTTTAAATTTTGGTATATTTTTTCATTATTTTTTTCATGTATAAGTACTTTTATATTTCAAAAGTAAAGAAAACCTAACGTATAGATATTTGAAATGTTATAACCTAAACAACTAAATGCACATGAGAAAAAGTATTTTGTATATTATCTTATGTACCTATAGAAATTATTCATTAGCACACTATATAATTTCAAATAGTCTTAATCAATTTCAAGGTTTTTATTTCAAACCAATTTTCATCCCAATATCTGTAATCAAAACCAACCGAGGACAAAAGTAAAAGAAAAAATGTTTAACACTGTCCATATTAAAATACTTATATTGGTGGCATACCTACTCGTCATAATATATTTTATATTTTTTATTGTTTATAATGATTTTACTGGTTGTATAAAGATAATTTTAAAATAACGGCCAAATTCATTAAATTCGTAGCTATAAAATTGTTTTAAAATTCAAAAATTATGTTTAACGTTATTTCGTATTATATTAGCGCTATGACTATAAACAATCGATTTGTTAGCTTTTATTTAGAAATTTATCACACCGAATTCATATACATTTCATACAGTTCGAATAATATATATACCTATGTCCTATTATATACAATATACTTACATATAAAAAATATATTTTCATAAGTAGAGCATGATTTTATATTTTTTCATCCCCCCATTTTTATTTAATTCGAAACAGCAATTACTTATTTTTATTGAAAAAAATCATAACCAGAACTAACTCGCAGATGAACCAAATTAGTATACCGCGGTTCTTCGGAAGATCTTAACCTACATTAATTGGTTTGATCTCGTGTCCGGGGCGTGGATAGTCGCGAACAATTTCGATTATACAATGATTCACGATATAGTTTTGCTGAGTGTATATATATATAATACTACGTACATTCACACGAACAAAACTATATGCGTACAGAAATGTTTTGTTTTTATTCCTCATTCTTATTATTATTTTTCTAACAAAACCTTTTCTCAAGCCCCTTTCGACCCGTCAATACCCGCGCACACACCACATCACCATCAAACTCGTCCGCGCGCCGCGGTGGAGACAAATTATAAGTATTATGTAATTTGGTAGGATTATCAATTTCTCGAAAACTATGTCGGTACCGCCCCTTGAATAATAATGTCTCTGAACGTTTAAGAACACAATTACACGTTACGGTTTCGCAACATCTCGATGTTCGTGTATAATGATCATTTCATACGAAATCGGAATAAGTTTCCCACGCGTCGATTTGCATCGGAAGGGAAACCGAAACGCATCTCTGCTAGTCGTATATATATATATGACCAATGTACATATTATATTATATATACCTAAATGCATTCACACAATATATGCTTATATATATATATATATATTATACACATTTCTATTCGAATGATATTCAAGCCTCGAGCCCATTTCGGACATTCTTTCGGTTGCCCCACAAAACCGTTTAAGATAATAACAAGATTGAACGCGCATCAATAGTTATATGTAAGTACCTATTTAGATATATGCAGTGCATCACGGTAACAACGTTTAATTACTGACATTATGCGGTGGGTTTTTTTTTATTTACCTCGCATATCATGGGCACCGAAAAGATTGTTTTAAATATGAGCGGCACTCAACCTCACGAAAATCCACTCCGAGAAATTTCTTTTGGTTTTAGACCTTTTTCGAACGAGTAAAATATGAAAAATGAATATTTTTTTAATAAAATACTACATTTTGTTTTTATTAGTAACAAGTAGTAGGTAACTACACGTCTACACACCAATTACCTATATAATCATGATATCGAATGACAGATATTTTTCCAGTGAATTATTTACTATACATATAAAATATATAATTTTTATGCATATTTTTATTTTATTTACATATTATTGTGTTTAAGTCTTTGGTATATTTAATAATATAATATAGCAGTATATAATAACTAATAGATATTTTAATGAGCTTTTTATACATAATTCACATATAAAGTAGGTATACGTATTATACTATATATTTGTGCTATTTTCACAATGACCGTCATACCATATTATTTCAACATCACAAGATAAAATGTATACAATATAATATATTATATCTGCAGCTGCATTACGAAATACACATAAAAGAAATTTTTATTTGACAAAATCTTTATATATACCTACAAATACGGATTTTACGTTCTTAAACAATGACGGCAAAATTAACGAAATGACTTAAACGCGTTTAACGTCATTGAAACTTAATAAGGCACACTATAGCAATACACCAATGTATTGAAGTAAAATTTCTAATAAATTAATAAGTTTCAATAGTAGATTTTTAAAGTTAATATGAAGGGAAGACAATTATCTGTGCGCAATTGAGCCACTTCACTCAGCTCACCAGCCAATTATAATTAAGTAGTTATAACTTTTCATACATAAAAATTCTCAGAAAAGTGATCTGCTCCGAAGTATGAAATTAAATGATGCTGTCGTAAAAAAAACTACAATAACAGTCGTTTCATCTATAAAATGATCAGTGTACAGAGTACACACTATTGCGTGTCGAGCATGTTCTGTAAAACAGCAAAATATACAGATGAGACGCTATAACATCCATATAATATGTAATACACTAAATGATAATTTAGAGCAATAGAGGTATTATACATATTATATAATTATACATAGTAACAGTGTTATAGTAAATACTAAATAGGTATGCTTAAAAATACTAAAAATATGATCACGGGAGTTTAGAAATTCGTATCTACGGGACCGAGTAAACACGTATATAGTTATTATTTCCATGTACAGGTTAAAAACGGTAGCTCATCGTATTATTAATAATTGTTTTATCTCCTTTTTAACATCTATTCTCAAAGACCGCAACGGCCGGGTGATGCAGTGCTGCGGCAATGACGATTATATGTTATTATATTATTGGTTCACAGACTGTTTTTTATACGAAAATACATATTATACAAAACTGAACAGTATTATATACCTATACCCGCGCATACCTATATATTATATAATATACATATACCTACATACGACGTTCATAATATATAATAAAGCACTTTTCAAGATATGTATACAATTATATCATATATAATATCTACGTGTGTGTGTGTGTGTGTGTGTGTGTGTGTGTGTGTGTGTAATTATACACCGTGACTAGCCGGAACAACGTTAGAAATAAAACATGCACACAAAGGAATTATCGATAGAGTAGACGAAATTAACGCATAAAATGTATCATATGTAATACTCATACTAAACGGATCTGGGCCACTAAAGTCTCGAATAATATTATATATTCTCATTTATATATTATGTGTAGGTACCTATAGATGTAGCCCGCACGGGTTGTGTTGCAAGTCTATTGCAACCGTGCTTGAACGGAAACAAGTCGTCTTTGGTTGAATAGACATCAACTTTTAGACATCTGCCAACCTACCTATATAGGTAGATACTGCAGTATATAATCTCGTATTATTAACGCATAAGGCAACTGACATGAGTCGTCGATATATTATGTAGATTATTATATATTTATATAAACGCTTTACATCGATAAAGTATGGATAGATAATAGACACATAATCATAGAAATATTGATGGCGATTGTAAAAAAAAACACATCAATGATGCTGTCTTGCACACAGTTAACACATTTTAATTTTTTAATCAACTTTCATCTTTTTCCCTGCGGCTTTAAGCCCCTTTTCCAAAATATTTTCCAGGATCTCAGCTTTATGTTATATCAATTAACCTGTGATTTGATTATTACATGGAAAAATATCGAGAATTATATATAAATATATACGAGTTGGGTCCCAAGTACAAGGGTCTAATCACAAGTATTACACTAGTTGGGTCCGCGATTATTTTAAGGAAGTAACAAAGTATCTTAAGTAAACATACAATATAAACGAAAAATATTAAAAATGCTCTAACATTGACAAATACTTATCATTTTTCTAAATTCTCATAACTCGCTATTAGCTATTTTAGCAATTATTTTTTTTTTTTTTGTATTTTCTTATATGTTGGTACCAAATTATTATCTAATACCTACATCCCATTAGAATTAGTACTGCGAAAGCTCAAATGCCATATTAATTTAATATATTATCTGAAGATTTCACATTTCTCATATACCATTATATATATATATTATATATATATTGAAACTTGATAGATATAGAAACTATATATATATTTTTTTTTTAGAAGAAGAAAAATATACAATCTATATCATATTATGGACATAATGAGTGTGATAGAATAAGTGCTAAGAGAAAAAAGAGCATGAAATACATAATTTGAGGAAAGGAGCCATCCAGTGATGACATTTTCAATTTTGGTTTAGTTAGGAAACCCAACTAGTGTAATACCTAAAATAAATCGAGACCCAACTTTTTAATTCGGAACCCCATTCGGATGCATCCAATATATTATATAATGACTAATAATAAAATTCATTTAAAAAATACTAAAATGTTATAAATGTATATTATCATCAAATCCGGAATCGAACCACGAAAGTTTATTTACCTGTTGATTAAAAATCAATTAATTGCGCACATATCAGCATATTATATGTAAAATAATCAATCATTTTCTAAAATAGACTGACGAGATATGTAAAAACTATTCTATAGCGGAGATTACAAATTACAATTTGCAAATTGGCTAATGACTTCAGAGTGTTTAAATCCCAGAGAGCTTATTTAGTCATCTCTTTACATCGATAACGCCCGTACAGGTGTTCAATTGGTTTAGCTATTTACATTGATAATTTAACATGGTTTGTTTTTTGTCGTTGTAACAAATCAAATTAACAATATACTATGATTATTGTATGTATTAAATTTTACCTAACCTATTAATATATGTATAATATTATTATAATAAAAATCAAAAACATAATAATGTGCTAAGTCAATAACATATATAAATCTATGAATAATATTATATGTAAGTTGCAAGGTAAAAAATTTAATTTCTCAACTTAACTTTTCCAAACTAAAAATTATTCCCCATATTTTTATACGCATTATAAATTCAAATTTTTACAAAATTATGAAAATTCGAAAATTATATTGTAGTTAAACAAAAATTTAAAAATGTATATGTTATGCTTATAAACTTAGTATTATAACTCACAAATATTTTTCTATGCACAATTCGAGTTCAAATTTTGACATCAATGAATATTACAGTATAAATTAATAATAAATATAGGATATTGACTTTTTGACATTTATTTCAATAATCTAACTTAACTTTTAAAATTTAAACAGTTGTATTGTATATCTTGTAATCCATTAATAGTGTATTATAATGTATTATCATTATATCATAAATGTATGACATTTTTAACATTTTTAGAAAAATATATTGTCATTATTGAAATTTCAAACGTTTATAATATTATGATCGAGTGGTTGCCACCAGTGGTATAACTGCCGTTATATACTATATAGATGTACTATAATATAACTATTGATGTGTCATTACATCACGACTATGATGTATAATATGCATTGTATATGTCCTAATTCTATTTTATGACGCGTGTGGTGTGGAATGTGGACACAGCATTAAAGTTACAGTACCAGCCTATATATTTTATCATATTATCGAATGTATTAATGTATAATATATATTTATGGCTCGAAATTTGATATGCGTTTGAGTACACTTAATACTTAATGCTCAAAGGGTAAATGGCTAAATTAACTACATAGCGTCTTATACTTATTAGTTGTTAGTAACAATAATTGTTGTTAAATATATTATACATATACACAATACATTGAGTTTACAAACCCGGATTAAAAATCCATTAGGCCCTAAAACATCAGATACTTAGTGTGCCCCTTTCAACTCTCTAATTTTAACACCCTTTCTCACTACAAATAATTTTTAATTACCTACAGATTTTTACATCTGTATATAAAATCTTATACTTTTTTACCATTTAAAATAAAATTTAAAAAAGTGGGTAAGTAGGTACCGCTCGGCTCTACAATAGGAATAGCGAGTGTATTAAAGTTTTAAGTTCTACGATTGTATTTAAATTATAACAAAATAATTTATATTGTTGTTTATAATTTAAATAAATAATTGTATCCAAATTTGAACTTAAATTGTAAGTAAAATAAAATTGCTCTAACATATTTTTTAAATTTTATGGTTTCACCATGAAATACTTGTGAGAAATTTTGTGTTAAATTTTTAAAGTTTAAAAATACAATTAATTTTAAAAAGTTTCTATGAATTTTTAAAATGTTATTTTTACAAATTGTGTCAAAATACTAACTTCAAATGCATATAAAAAAAAAATTATCTGTCATTTTGATATTTTGCAAGATATTTTTAAACAAATACCTATAATTACTACTTTTGATGGATCTTGTATTCAATTTCCAAGAATTTTGATCTAAAAATAAATTTTTTATCGACATTTATGGAATAAAAATTTTAAAAAGTTGAAAATTTGTCATGTCTATAAATAATTCAGAGTTAAAAAAAATTGAAAATTTTATCTTACAAAAAATATATTAATATAAATATTTGGTGAAGATCTTAAGTATCTACGACAATTTTTTTAAGTACAAAAAATATTAAAAATTGTTATTTAACTCAATGTCGTAAAAATGTAAAAATCAAATCCTCATTATAAATTATTTTGGATTTCTTTTTATAAATGTTGAAAACTTATAAATAATGTTGTATTACATTTCCTAATCTTAAATATGAAAATAAAAATGTTTAAGTATTTCAAACGACGAAATATTAAAATTATTTTTATATTTTTAAAAGTGTTGACAAAATTTATCAATAAATTCTAACTTTAAACGATTATAAAAAAAATGTGTCATAACAGTTTGGTGATATTATTCAATTAAGAAATTAACAACTTATGAGTAACTTTGTATTCAATTTTCAAGTATTTCTACAAAGCAAATAATTTTTAATCGACATCCATAAAAAAAATTGCTTATGCCTATCAAAAATCAAAAACATAATCGAAATATTTTAAAAATTTTATTGTAAATAAATGCATTTTATATAAAATTATAATAATATAAAGATTTGGTGAAAAATTTAAAAATCTACAATGTAGATTCTACAGTGTTGGAATTACACCGAAAAAACAAAATCGATTTTTGACAAAAATTAAATTAGAGTGAAAATGGTAGTTTTTTATTTTTATTTTGTTTTTCCTAATTATTAAAAAAAAAAGTACTTTAAAGACTTTAGACCCCATCAAACTACCAACTAGATACAAGCAACCACCCCCCATTTTGAAAAATCATTCTAATAAGTAATAACTAGGCAATAACAATACATTCATAACCATACCAAAAATCTAAAATGATAATAATGAATAAGACTTAATAGAAAAATAATTATGTAGTATTATATTATACTTAATTATTAAGAATTTAAACAGATACTTTTGTTTCCCCAATTCTCGCAGTATTAAATTATATTTTAATGTTTAAATTGTTAGGTATACAAATATTATAAAATATTGTTACTTTACGCAAAAACCCCTAATATCAATTACTAATTAAATATAATAATAATATAATAATAATAATTAAATAGTAATGTACAATTCCCATTTTCACTAATTTACAAACTTTATTACATTGACATTAAATAGATATCAATTAAATTGAATTATTCAATTTACTACAAATATATTATTTAATAATTTATCATGAAATGAACAAATTTTTATTTTATATTTTAAAATTTCTTTTGAAGGTATACATTACAAAAATACTTTATAAAAATAGATAGGTACCTAAAGTCAACAAATCATTATCATAAGTAAAATTTTTAACACAGAGGTAAATAGAACACAAAAATAATACCCAAAATCAATTGTTGTTTAGTAGTTGTTGTAGTGTAGTTTTTTAAAAAGGGCGAACCTACCATTATTTGACCAAAAATTATAGTAAATATAAATTTATAAACTGTTAACCTACGATTAGAATTAAATTAATGTACTACATAATACACATAAATAATTTAAAATATTGATTGTCTAAACCACCATTACTAAGACAATGAACTCTTAGTGATTAAAATTCATAATATAACTTAGTCATTGATGGAAAATTTTATTTACTATCTAAAAATTAGTTTAATACTTTAATAATTTATAGAAATATAAATATGCAACATACCTACACTACAAATACAGATTGAAATTATTAGTAATTAATAATAAGCAAACAATAATTATTAAATATTTAACTGCATTTTGTATGATTTTTACAACTCAGTAGATACCTCTTAATAATTATATATAATTTTCTTAACAAATTTCACATATGATTCATTTTCAATTGACAATAAACATATTTTAGTCATATTATTATTAGCTACTAAAATAAATTAAACTTCAACAGAATTAAAACCGTAATCTATAGAAAACCTTACAGGTCAATATAGGGCCACTAATTCACTGGCCACTTCTAATTTAATGTGATTATTAATCATTTAAAGTTAAATAATTAGTATTATTACTACTGATTATTATTATGCCAAATTGAAAAATGTATTGCACTATTTAATGATTTAAGATATATAATTATAATTTTTATTCTACCATCTACATTTTTTTTCACCTTGTTTGTACAACACTTTAAAACTAAATGGTTCTAAATATCAAGTATTAATCAAGTCTTGATACAAATCATTAATAAAATATATTATATCAGTTATAACTAACGCTTAAATAATATAAATTCTATAATTAGTAATTACCTGATGGTTTTAAAGCTTTAATAGCAAATGGGACAACAAGATGTGGATGAGGCAAATCTAAAAATACAGCATCAGCTTTACCAGTAACATCATCACTAAATCCATTTTGGCAAACATCTCTATGAATACAAGATCATTATATAATTAAAATTAATTAGCCAAATTGTCAGCATCAATGTACTATTTATGTAGCACTAACACTAAACTCAAAACCAATTCAAATTACCTGCATTGGCTGGTGACATTCTCAGATAAACCGTGAGCTTTAAATTCTTTTTGTGCCTGATCTGCCCTTTGTTCATGAAAATCATAAGTATAAATGTGTCCAGTAGGTTTTACTCTAACGGCCATGGAATGTGTCAACGATCCACTTCCAGTACCTAAAATTAATACATCACATTATATATATATACATTATAAATGAATACAAAAATAACAATATTACGTTACCTGACTCAACCACAATACTACCGGGCTTAAGTTCTAACATGAACATGATTAGACTTATGTCTGGTGTGTATATAATTTGAGTTCTATGTGGTAATGTCTGAGTCCAAAGTTCAGGTGTAGGATACAAAACATGAGCCCATCCATTAGACA
The DNA here is from genome assembly GCF_020184175.1 of Aphis gossypii. NCBI lineage: Eukaryota > Metazoa > Arthropoda > Insecta > Hemiptera > Aphididae > Aphis > Aphis gossypii. The sequence goes on from NC_065531.1 coordinate 82,347,146, forward strand.
AACTCACTTTTGATCCAAACGGTTTTCCGAATAACGATGAAATTTTCAACGCTCCATACTTAGTCTGCATAACATTCTCAACCTTCTCTCCTTTCCGATTTTCAATTACTGACTGGGCTTGTATAGCATACATTGCTTGTGGACTTATATACAATATGACCGTATCGCCTTCTTCAATAATGTCTTTGTAGCGGTTAAAACTCATTTCTGATGAAAAAAAAAATTTAAAAAATGGTCTAATTAATTTTCCTCCTGTACTGACATATTAGAAAATTATTTATGATTAATATGTTTTAAATTGAGTGCCTAGTGGTGTAACTTACTGTGTTTTCAGCTTTTATTTGTGATGTAAAAATCCAGTGGTTCAAATGAAGATAATTTATTCAACGTTTATTGAAATCGCTAGGATTTTTACCGTTTGGAAGTGTTGTCTAAGTTTTCAAACGTTACCTATGAGAAGTGTAATACTGTAAGCAATGTAATCGATCAGGTAAAACAACAAGTATACTAAATATTGTAAATCTTAATAAATATAGAGAGTAATTATTCGAAGTTTGATTTTTAAAAATTCGTTGCGGCAATCGTTCTTATCACTACTATCAAAGTAATGTTATCATTAAAATACACGTTTTTCAGAATCACAATATTAGATAATATTCGTAATTATTTGTCAGCTTACCATTTTCGTCGAAGCCCGCGAAGGTATGTCGAAACTCGAAACGGGCAAACGGCATGATAATTAAATTTGGAAAATTTTTTTTTGATATTGGCCAACGATACCTATACCTATACCTAATTCTTTAAAAAGTCCACTGCGCTATGTTAGAGTCATCTCTACCTCTAGTAATTAACAACATAAATATAAGAAATAGACAATAGTCAAATAGCAAACAATTATTAAAAATTAAAATGTAATAGGTTCTTCTAATATTGTTATAGCAATAATAATTTAATCAAACATTTTTGATATAGTTAGGAGTAGCTATTAAAATAATTTATTTTACTTTAAACTTTTAGTATTACAGTAAGTAGATAACATTTTTTTCAAATATATTTGTTTACTATGATAATTAAAATATTAAAATTAAATAGGTAATAATGGTAATATATATTTATATCATATTATATCAACTTAGATAAGTAACTCAAAATGTAATACCTAACATCTTTCTGTAAATAACGTTCAACAGTAAAAATAAATTCATAGTTAAATGTATAATAACAACTTTTTTATTGGATCTTGTAAGTTGTATTAAATTTTTATGAATTTTGATTTGTTGAATAACTATTATTATCAAATATAGAAAAAATAAAAAAAAAAATTGAAAATTTGTTATGTACTTTTACTTATTATATTATAACTAAACAGTTGTTAGGTACATATAATGTTGAAATAATATGTCTGTGAATTGTAGATAATTGCAATAGTAATTGCCTTAGTAATACTTATATCCAATAAAGTGTATAATCAAACACTTTATTGCTCTCCTGTATTTTGATTTTGAAGACTTCTTAACTATTAACTTTCAGGAAATAAACAAATAATTTAGTTTTGAACAAACCAAAAAAATTTAAATTTCATTAAATTAGAATACTAATTTTCAAGTAAACAACAACATAGTAATATATTATCTAAGTATACAGTATAGACTATCGTACAATAAAATATTGAATAGTTTATGAATACTTATAAGTTACATTGTTTCTGTCTTTTTAAATGACATTAATACAATATTTTAAATGTCTTACAATATTATTCTAAAATATCTGTTAAATAACAAAATATATACTAAATAATTATTATGGCAACAATTTATCTTTGTTTACTGTTTTGATTGAGCAAACAATTTTTTAAAAGTATGATGAGAGGTCACTCAATTATAACTTATAATTCGCTTATGTTTACATACATAAAAAAAAAAAAAATTAAAACTATCAGACAATTAGCTGTTCAATAATATTTTCAAAATAATACATAGTTTGATTAGGTAGTATTAAAATATAAAATAATCTATTAATTTAAACACGAAGAAAATAAATATAGTTTTTTTTTAAATTAAGTTAAAACAACTTAGTACTTTTCCAACATTTCGTGTAATAATATACCAATATAAATCAAAACTAAAATTATAAACACACAAAAAAAAAAAAAAATTGATGGAAGACATTTAATATTAGGTACTAGTTTCAAAAAATAAAACTTTAAATAAGACAATAATAGTTATTTTATAATAATTAGATATTTAAATGCATTAGAAACTTGATTTCCATTATATTATTATAATTTTAAAACCATGAATTGACCTTGCATGATATCCTTAAATCTTTTACAAAAAAAATAATTGATGTGTAAAAATAAATTGTGATGATTGAAAATCTTTTAAAACTTATATTTTAACTTTTTTTTTTTTTGTTAAATATAGTATATAAAACACTTAACATTTAACATTATAAAAATCAATAAAGATTATAAAAATTTTAAAATTTAACAAATTATAAACTGTAAAATTATGAAATAAATTGAAAGATAAATACCATTATAGAGATTTAAATTTATAAATTACAACACTTCCAAGAAATTATATCAAAATTATATCTCGAGACCATTTTATAAATACTTGTGTTGTATAACAATAACTTATTCTATAAAATATAATAAAATATATTAAGATATAAGATAATTATCAATAATCATTGAGTCAAATTCTAGTAGATAGTAACTCCATTATAATATAAAAAACAAAAATCAATTATAGTTAGGAGTTGTCTCTTATAACATATATGTTCATTTTATTATCTACTACTAATAGGAATATAATTGTATTACTTTTTCTTCTCTAATTTGTAAATATTAGAGTTTTATAAAATCTTTGAAATTTTCATAATCAGAATCGGATGCAAATATTTTAGACAGTTGACTAAAAGTTGGACGTTCCTTGGGATCATATGCCCAACACAACTCCATTGTTTTATAAACTTCAATAGGACACCTTTGAGTTCTTTGTAACCTCTCTCCTTTTTCCAAAATACCAATAACTTCAACACCTTTCATGTTTTCATAAGGTTGCTGTCCATAAGAAAACATTTCCCACAATGTAATACCGTAGCTCCACACATCACTAGCACTAGAAAATGTCCCATAGTTGCATGATTCAGGTGCATACCATTTAATTGGCCATCGTCCACCATGTGAAGCTCTATAATAATCCTTATCCACATTTAATGTACGTGATAGACCAAAATCACTAATTTTAGCTTGATGTCTATCCGCTAATAAAATGTTTCTAGCTGCCAAATCCCTGTGTACGAAACGTTTTTGTTCTAAGTAACACATACCCGAAGCTATCTGAGCAGCCCACATTTTTAACTCATAATTTGGACTGATGAGTTCAGGGTGTGTGATAATGTAAGTCAACATAGAACCAAGTGCAATGAGCTCTTGAACCATCAACAAAGGTGGCCCTTCACATATACCAATCAATTTTATAATACACTCATGGTTTAAGCTCATCATGACGTGAGCTTCGCGCAAAAATTCTGATTTATTAGTTGAAGACATATCGTATCGTAACATTTTGATGGCTACTTTTTCTTCAAAACCGTCTCGATTTTGAAAAGTTCCTTTGTAAACTGAACCAAATTCACCTTCACCAATTACTTCATCTAAAATCAAATTGTCTCTCATAATATTGTCTTTAAATTCAGTTTGATGTTTTGGTTTCGGCTTTTTTAATGTAAACGGAAATCCTTTTGGCAGAGGTGGAATAACTGCTGGACCTACAGGCACTTCTAACTTGTTCGGTAAACCATCAGGAAATAATGTATAATGTTGTATTAGATGTTCTAACGAATTTAAGTAAGGCCCATTGTCAATAAAATAATATTTATCGCGATCTTGGATCTGGAAATGATAACATTGATTAGTACACATCATAGATAAGACGTAGCCACTCTTCCTATTCATTCTAACTAAAAAACAACCATCAACATCTTTTGTTTTCAATATTTCTGTGGCTTCATCTCGATCAAGCTTGCCATGATACCATTGATCTTTCTTTGAAGTTGGCATAGGTGAAACAAACTCATTCAACATTCGTTCAACTTCGGTATGTCCATTGTTATGTGCTAAGTCTGCAGGTAGGAGATCATCAAAAGTACGAGGTCTCGATGGTGCATTCATGGACAATAACAAAGACACAATATCTGCATGGCCTCGGCTTGATGCTTCGTGTAGAGCTACCCATCCAGTTGACGAATTTCTTAATTGAATATTTGCTCCTCCAATCGTCAATAAGATTTTCACAGTACTCAATAAATTATTCTGACAAGCAAAATGCAAAGGAGTGTACCCTTCTGTATCTCTACAATTCACATTAGCTCCACATGAAATGAGTTTCTCTACGATTTGATCATGACCCATCTGACTAGCTAAATGCAATGCAGTTTGACCCTCTTGATTTTTTGCTTCTAAATTTCGATAACCACATTTTAATAGCTCGGTAACAACTTTACAATTAGCTTGTGTAATGGCTCTGTGCAAAAGATTAGTACGTCCATGTCTTCTAGTATCATGGGGTGGAGGATCTTTTACAATAGGCTTGGACAGTTGCACTCCTAAACTCGGATCATTTACTTTACAATAATGTTCAATTAATGTTTCTAACCCATGCATTATATTTTGTTCGTCTATAGAAAAAAATGCATCTTCACCGTGACGTCGTATTTGGTAATGTACTACTTCATTATTTTGTAACACGCAAAGCACATAGTCTCCAGAAGCAGAATTACTTTCTCGTACTAAGAATAGGCCGTCTTCTTTATTTTCATGGTCTAATAGAATAATTTCAGCGGTGTCTCTGGATATTTTTCCATGGTACCAATTAATATCACCATTTTCACTATGACTGTTCATTATTATTGAGATGATGACAAACACCTAATAAACAAATAAAAATATTTAATTAAGCTAATAAAAATATATATAAAAAGCAAAAAAAAAATTCTATACATAAATAACATAAAAGTACAGAATAAAAAATTGTTTGAATGAAGAAATTTAGCAATGGTATTGACTTGTGACATTATATTTATTGTTTTTAATAAATTAATATATTTAAATAAAATAAATTTTGTTTTTAACCTATAATTATTATAATAATTTATAAGTTGGTATAACTAAATATGCTTTTCAAAGCATAAAAAAGTTTCTTTCTTTTATTTTAATTTACTTCAGTACAATATTATAATTAAGATAACTTAAAAATTAAAATTAAAATAATACCTAACTTAAGTGATAAAATTAATAACTTTATCCTTGATTTCTGGTAAAATAACTTCCAAAATTAGATAATAAACATTTATTAATGCATAAAAGCAGGCTATGAGGACTTTATATGACATAATAATTAGGTTTTTTATCAAATTGTAAATACTTTGTGTCTTTGACCCTTATAAAAAAAAAAACATGAAGTTAATATCTATTTACTTAATGGGTGTGTAGATAAGTGTTTATTTTTAATTTTAAATAGTAATTAAATCTTTAATGAATTCTTTCTAAAAATATTTATTTATTTTAATAATTGACTGACATAAAAATTCAAATGGAATTATATTTAATTTCAAACTTCATTAGCTGTAAATATTATTAGTATTTTAAGTTATTTGAAAATATGGTTAATTAAATAGAATAATATAAAATAATATGTTCTATACACTTATTAGTTATTACTGAATATCAATAATTATTGACTGAAAACAAATTATTTATTTCACAAACACATTTCATTCAAACAATTTTTTATTTAGAGCTTTTCAGCTGACTATCAGTAACTCGAAATTCAAGAGGGAAAAAAAATTTGACTTACCAAAAATTTCAAGTTATCAAAAACTTTTAAAATGTACCGGTTTTTTACATTAGACAACATAAAACTGAATTGAAATCTGTTGTATGGAGTTATCAAGGTTTAAATTACAAAATTTGTAATATTTAATATTTAGTTGACTCTAATGATCAGGTTTTACAAAACAAGTCATAAATGAAAAATAATCACCTTGATAAACTATTTTTAGTACTAAATTTGGATAAAAAAAATTCGAGATATTGAAAATTTGTCAAATTAATTTTTGAGTTAACAAGATTATTAATTAAACATTAAGTGTTATTGTTATTTGAAAGGGAATACTAATTATTTGAGATATCGAGAATTTCGAGTTATCAAGGTTTGAGTTACCGAGAGTCAACTGTATAAAAATTGTGTAGGTACAAAATTTATCAATTTTAAATATAAAACACATTTAAATAAATATCTACAAAAATCATATTTATAACTAGGTACCTACTTATTAATTTATTCATATAATTTGCATGTATAAGTATTTGGTAAAACTGATTTTTTTAGTAAAAAAATAATTAAGGTAAGACTTAAATAAAATTCAAGATTTATAAGTACCTACTTCAAATTATCATCAATAATATATATTTATTGAATTGTACTAGTTCAAAATAAGAGTTGTAACTATGATAAAAAAATATCATTCATAAAATAAAAAAAGTAGGTGGCATATTTTAAAAATTACTTTTTTATTGAAAAATGGCACAAATGGTCATAATATGTTGATGAGGGCCACCAAACAAAATGTCCAGGGCGGTACTCGAATGTAGAACCTATTGGTTTGAATTCAACAAGTGTCTTGTAATATCAATATTATCACAATGGTACAATGAAGCTGCGCTAAATCAACATGAAAAGGGCTTATATTACTTAAGTAATGATTACTGATGGTTCCAATGAAAACATACTACTATACAACTTACCTCGAATCATTTAGTAATACATAAAATGTTGAGCAGGGAAGGTTTTTGATCACAATTTCAGATGAGCGATTACTGACTACTGAGGATATCTATTGTATTTTATTTTTTTTTAAGTAAATAACTATGAAATGTGTTGGTCGATACAAAAAAATGTTATGCCACAATGCATATTATTGTATACCATAAGTGATATGTACATACTATATACAAATATGTGTGCGTGCGTAAAACACAACACAATATATGTAACTGAATGAATGAACAATAACTAAAGTCTAAATGAATTCAATTCATCTTCAGGTTTATAAAAAAATTTGTTATCTACGACAAAAGTAAATAAATAAATGAGATAAGCGACGTTACAGTGCGTGCAAAAGCACAAAAAATAATATGTCGCACTTCTCGTGTACATAAAATATTGTGCGTTGTGAGCACGATTTGTATAGTTATAACTTTGACACTTCGTAAGCATATTATAGGGCCTTAGGTGCAAATCACAGGCTATGGGAAATATCTCCCCCTCAAGTCATAATAATCCCCCCACAATTTTAAAGGTTTTAATTTTAATTTAAAAATTGTGTTATTAACAGAAATTAAAATTGTTTTATCGATGTTTAAATAGGCAGGGTTAAAGCTCCCCCTAAATTGAACCAATTTACGCCAATGCATAGACTACAAACTTCTATTATAGATACCTACTCAATGTAGAAGTTTATGGCATAGACAATATTAACTATATTCTATCCACCAATAGAACCTAGGCTTGACTGAGATCGGTTCTTCTGAAGTTCTCCACGTCCCTAATACGTTACACCCTTGCTGTGGCAAACGTGAAACTATATAATATAAGATTATAGTTATATGTATTTACGTATTATTGTAGTCTTAATGACATAGTGTCAAGTGGGGACGCACAATCCCTTTTCTCGGTGACAGGGTGTACCGATAGGGTACTATAGGTAACTAATCATTGATTGAGTATATTAATGTTTATTTAGTCGATTAATAAATTTAATGTTACCTATAATTATTATGTCTTTAGACTGTAGTTGGTGCTAGAATTTTGAACTATAAGTAAAAGAAAAATGAAGAATGTTCATTTTTAATTCATTATAAAATTATATTTTAAATATTTACATTTTATTTTTTCAATATTTTTATTTATATTATAAATACAACTATAGGTATATCCGATTTCCTTCTAACTATATTTTCTTTATTTTAAATGTTTATTTTTATAGATATTAAAATATTATGAAAAACTACAACAACATATCTTTTAAACAGTATACAAAATTCATCTTCAACTGCTGAAATTATGAATTAATGGAAAATCTATACTCTTTCACTTGGATACAGATTAGTACGTTTTCATGCATAATTACAACAAAAATGTAATTATCTAACAATTATCTAATTATTCTTTTAGATTGTTATTGACGTCAGTACTCTATATCCAAAATGTTCAAATTAATTAGTTCACTTTGATGAAAAATCTGAAAAAATAATGATGTTGCTTGACGAGCTGATAAAAGATTATAATAGTCGTAAGCTTTTTGAAAATCTGAAAGTCTACTTTGGATATTTGTGAAAGTAATGAAATACATTGCAAACTTCACTTAACATAATTTTTAATTAAATATACTTATTTGTTTGTAGATGGAAAATATACAGTAAGATTTTTCACCTTTTTAATTTTGAATATTAATCGTAAACGCACGCCAATAAATTGTTCGAGTGTAATAATATTATTATCACCATACCACAATTAAAGATAGATTATAAATACTATCTTTAATCGTGTGTCATACACTCATACTATAGACATATTTTTACTATCGCAAAAAAAAAGTGATTTACAATATTTAATTAACCATATAGGTAGGGACACCAGTTGTTGTATAGTGTATATAGGCTATAATGCTATATTGAAATATACTCATACCTAGAAGACTAGAGTCTAGAATATATTACGTTCAATAGATAAGTATGTATGTTTCTGTCATTGTTATCGCGTCGCCGTTGCAGCAACAAGGTATATATTATAATAAAATATTATAAAAATTATAATAATATGGGCACCACTCGGTATATCATATACTAAAAATATTTAAGATTTTGTGAACATCGTGATTATAAATAAAATAATATAAATTATAATAATTTCCTAAGCGCATGTTACTTATATTCAATAAAAATATGACTATACCTATACGAGTATCTATATGAGTGACTATTTCCGGCATTGTTCACGAAGGTACATAATTCAAGAACTTTTATAATTGTTGTTCTTATAAAAACAAGTAACGACTGAAGAATGTAAATATTAAATCGATTCCTACTTCCTGTCAACGATACGATAATATCAAATTATTTTAAATGTTAATTATTCATAGGTATATATTAATATACAGTGTGATCTAGAGGTAGATACCAATAAATATTTCAGTACGATGACCCCTTGTATTGAAATTGGGTTTTCATTGAATGAAAGATAGTACTTAAAAACACATTTATTTATGGTTTTCAAAGTTTTAACACTTTTGGTGTGTGCATGCGCTATACAACTCACATTTTTTTAAATGGAAACACTACTTTTTCTCTACATATTTGGATAGATTACTTTTTTTAAAACATATTTTGTAAAAAAGTTTTTTCCTATTTACAAAACTGACAAAATTAGAGAGGTCAATATTTGTATTTGTACATAATTTGTGTATAACGAAGTGTTCATTTATAACTACTGGAAATAAAAAATATAGTGCCAGATTAATACTTTATTTACCTCATCTGTTTTTAAATAATAATTTAATAATATCGTACGTCGTCCTGAATCCTGATGGATATCCCGAGTACCTATAGTCTGTCCAGCGAGAGAACGCGCCGATCTACCCATCCTCCTGCACCTTCCTGCTATCGAAACCGGTTTCCCTATGGCAGGGTGACGTTTGGGGATGCGCAGAAAAACCAATTCTGATCGGTCTGCGGCGCGTTCTCTCGCTGAACAGAGTATATATAATATAATTTTTGTTTAATAAACTGGCAACTGCTATAATATAATGACAATTGTAACTATTTTTATAGTGGAATTTTTATTTACTATTATTAGATTTTATAAAATTTTAATTTAAAAATGCACGATAAAAATATGATTGAACAACAGAACAACTAGAATTCAGTTTTACCACGGTAGTAAGAAAACGTCCAAGCCACTATGAAATACTAATTGAGTGATTCAGTGCAGAGGTTAAATATTAGAAAATAAGAATAATACAAAATGTTCAAACGCCAAAATAAATAGGTACGAAGGTTTAAAATAATTTTTCGTTATTTATTTTTTTTTTTTACTCGTATCTTAAAATATTATAGTATATTTATTTAGTACCCACTATTAATTGTAGTACGCTACGATTCTACAACTAAACAATTCAAATAATATTCAAATAAAAAACTAAAAGATTTTGTGCTCCGCACTCGTATTTATAAGCTTGCAGGTTTCGCACGCTGCGGCGCTGTGATTGGATATTGCGCGCCATGGTCTTACGCTGCGGCGCTGTGATTGGACATTGTGCGTGGTCGCACGGTGGCAATAACGTGGTTGCCCGCGGTATTCGTGGCCGCTGCTCCGTTTCAGTGGCCGTCGAGTGTTCTGTTTCTGACTTGACTGGCCGCCCGACCGACCGGTGCCAGCGCGAATCGTCAGACATGTACCGTCGACGGTCGACTGAATCAGGAACAGACATAGTAGGCCAGACACAACAGGCACACACTCAACGGCCACTGACACGGCACGCGGCCACTAATTTTCGAAGGCAACTAACGTTATTGCCACCGTGCGGCTACGCGCAATATCCAATCATAGCGCCGCAGCGGCCACAGACCCGTCCTGACGGTTAAAAAGCGTTTAAATCGGCCCTCATACACGATCAATAATATTGATTCAATAAAATTGTGTCAATAAATTTTCAACCCAGCTTGAATTTCTTCAATATTATATTGTACAATCCTTCAATATCTTTAATACTAGACCGTCAATAAAATTGCGCAATACCAATAATTATTATTGTGCAATATTATCCGATCGTGAAGAGGTCGCTTAACTTGCACAGCACAAGGCCTTTGAGCATGCGCCAGTCATGAGTATGTCGGTGACGCGAACTATTAAGTTTACCCTCTTGTCTCTTGTCTCTACCAAAAAGTGCCAAACGCTGCTAAAGAAGTTTTCACTTCAATAGGTAAGTTTATTTTTTTTACCATACAGTATACACTATTATTGACTCTGTATCAACCACGTGTACACGAATTGTAGTTTTGTAATAATATAACTATTATAACTGATTTTAATTTGTGTAATTTAATTAAATTTATCTAATCCAATTTCTTGGTAATAGTTTCCAAAAGGTTGAGAATCGCTGCTCAAAAGGCCTAAAGCAATGATTTATTATAGAATACAAATTTAACACATACCTTCCTACTGTATAATAGCTTATAATAAATTTATAATAGTGGATAATGACTATTGTCTATTATTGTACTGTAATAAAGTGATAACCTATAAATAGATTATACCAGAGGTCCCCAAACTGTGAGTCGCGCTATATGTTTATATATTAAAAATAAATATGTATATTTTTGGTTGTAAGCGACTGATTCGCTAAAACAAAAAAAAAGATCATTCACTGATATTGTGGGTCACCAAATTTTAAAAAATTATTAAAATGAGTCGTACAATAAAAAGTTTGGGAACCTCTTGTGACCCGGGCGCCGACCAGTTTTCGTCCGCGACGGTCAGACGCATAGTCCCCACCTAGTCAAACAATATCGATCGGGTATGCAAGCATTGCAGATCAAAGCCACGCCCATGCGCACAACTTGGCCAGTTGGCCACCAGGTCTTATATTGAATTTGGTATAGGTTGAAGCCAGTTGAATACAAGTTTAAGAGGACGTCGTACCCGCAAGTGTTATCTCCGTCTTACACAGGTACGATATAGCAAATATTTGTCCACCAATTTCAAAAGTATGCTGTTAGCTTTGATATTATACTTCGGCCTACGAGAGAATATCCCGCCGCCCAACGAAAACTCGTCCGATTCCGCGCATTCCCCACTACTCTACTATGCAATGGGACCAACCCGCGACCCGCCGTCAGTCATGTGCATGCGCAAAACGAGGATACTCTCTTGTGGGTGGAAGTATGGAGTGGATTGACCTAATATTTAATTTAAAGTTAAGATTATTATTTAGGGCCCCATCTAGCCTTGTATTGATATTATTATTTTTTGTCACGTCTGCATCGAAAGTTTGATTTTCGACCGCGGTTGGAGCGTTAGAGAGTGACTTTTTTCTGTTCAGCGGTCTGAAAAGTGGAAATCCTCATAAGTGCTGGTCGCGTATCCCTGCATTACCTTTCATATGAAAGTATGGGCGTGACAAAAAATACTGTGTGTAATATACTATTTAAGTAAGTTATGACCTTTTTGAAACTCTTCATTTTAAAATGTACTATAATATGTAAATTTTTAATACACTTAGGTATTAATATAATATGATTATATTCGTATAATATATACATCATATTATTGTAAATTGGTAAAACCTATAGTAACTATGTTTTATGTGAATATGAAAAATAAAAATATATAATTATACTATCCTGCATATTATATATTATATACTTAATACCTTTATATATTATAAATGAAGGGTGGAATCAACGTGCAGCTAAAAGTTAAAACTATACTGAACCGATTTATTTGAAATTTTCAATAAATATTTTTATTCATATGTATAGCCATATAGGTGCACTAAAAAAGGGTTTTTCGAAATTCGCATTTTAAAAGGTAAAAAGAGCATAAAATAGTTAATTTTTATCGGTGGATGCAGATTGCAGAACTGCAGCAGGCGACGCAAGGTGGCTAGACGTGACCGCCCAAAATCCAGCTTCCAATGTCGCCTCCACCGCGCACCGCCGACCAGCCAATACCGAACCGATCACGGAAAATATTATTCAATTTATTTGGGTAATTATTATTACTGTTTTTATACTTAAACCCGGTAACGACGGGTAATTCAGCTAGTATATATATGTAAATATTATAAACACCCTAAAATATCAAATAGGTTGTGTCTAATTTTTATTCTATGGATTCAAGAAATCAGGATTGTGTATTATGTTTTGTGACGATCTTAGGCTGGGAACACACGGCCGTTATTTTACCGCGCGGTAAAGTCAAAGTGCACGCAACTGTTTTCAAAATATCACGTGATATTTTACGGCGCGACACTCGTGTGTTGTGCTTTATTCATTTTAATTTATTTTTAAAAAAAAAAATGACCGTGTGTTCCCAGCCTTAGATCATAATATACAATGGATGGAGCCATCGAACCATGTCCTGTCTTCCTTATGTTAAGAATTTGAAGCATATATTAGCGACGAGTATATATGCGCAAGCGCAGATCGCACATCTCATCTCGCGACTCGTCGCTTATATATTGTGATTCAAAATATCGGGACATGGTTCCATCTAGAGAGAGCCTAATAATAATATATAATTATATAATATAATAATATACGCTCTCTAGCTCCGTCCATTGTATAATAACTATGTTTTAAGTCCTAAGGTGACGAAACTACAACGATTCACTGATAATATTATTTTCGTTTTGGTTTTTTTCCTTATACCGTCGGGATTCGGAACATATTTTGTACCTAACTTCAGAGTTATGGAAAAATAATATAGTAATTCCTTATCAACTTAAACTCGCGTGTAATACTAATTTAACAGCTGACTGACACCACTGATTTGAGACCAAACACTAAATACATTATAGTTATATAGGTTTTTTTTTTGTTGTTGCAACTTGCAATTCTTTTCCGAGTAAAAATCATAATAATATTCTAGTCGTTAACATCTGAATTAATGCATATTGAATAATATCGATAGTTTGAGACGCCAGAGACGCTTGAGTATTGCAAAGCAGTAACGCAGACGACGAATTAAATATTTTCTTTTGTTTCTTTTAGTCATTTAATTAATATTTTTTCCTCTTCCATCGACATCGTTCGTCGTTGTCATCTGGTTTACCATACCAGTGAGCAGTGATTGTTTTTGTGTAGAGGTAGTTGGTAAATGTCCGCATTGTTACGAAAGGGTATTCATCGCGATCGTTTGTCAAGAGACGTTCGGTTTATGTTCTAGGCAAATTCATAATGAGCTTCCTATTGTTAGTGTTTTACAATGTTTATAAGCTGAAATCGATAGACTAAACATGCTATTATTGGCTATAAAATTTATTTTATTTATTTATTTACTTATTTATTGTAGTGGAGGCAGATCATCGAAGACTTTCAAACCTAAGAAGAATATACCAGAAGGTACACACCAATACGATCTAATGAAGCACGCAGCAGCTACTCTTGGTTCAGGCAATCTCAGATTGGCTGTACTACTACCTGAAGGCGAAGATCTCAATGAATGGGTTGCCGTCAACAGTAAGTATCAATGTGTTGTCTTACATTTTTAGCTAAATGTTAATTTATTTATTTTAAAAGTGTATAAGTATTCAAATATGCATAAAATTAACTTGTTAAATTCAAAATTAACATAGTAGATCTATTTATTAGTATTTAATAATCTATTATGGAGATTCCCTAACAGGTTGCCGCAAATTTTATTCAGGGTTCTGCAAAATTTGTTTGAAAAATATTTTTAATTAATCTTGTTAATCAAATAATATTATGCAATAATAATTAAAAATAAAAATATATAGTTATGCACATTATTGTAATAATTTGATTTCTAAAATTTTGTATGTGTATAATACTATATACCTATGTTTTACTAGTTACTACTTTTGTTTATACGTATGCACTGTTAAATAAAACTGAATTAGTCAATTTTTTTATTAATTTTTAACTAAAATGTATTAAAACTAATTTTATTATAACTCTGTAAGTGAACAAACTGAATATTATATTAAATTTTTTGTAAATTTATTAATACAATTTGTATAAAATACAATACTTAAATATTTAATCTATTTAGTTAAAATATTTATTTTTAAGTTAATACTTTCAAATCTAAATATCTCATAGTTTAAGATCAAACACATAATGTAAAATTTTATATATCTCATTAATGACAAATTATTCCTTAAAGTTGCTCTTATTTGTCTTAGAAAGATTTTTGTTTCTTAAATTCTTTTAGATAGTTAAATATGATAAAATGGTGAAAATCATCTTATTATCATAACTATTCAATTTTAATTAAACTATAATTGCTACTATTAATTGTTACTAACTATACTATTATATTCTTATCAACATAAATATCGAACTATTGTTTTTCATTTCTTCTGTAATCTTTTTTTTTGTGTGTTTAAAAATTAATGGGGTTTATTTTATTCTGAAAAATATCTTATACATAATTAGAAGTAGAGTTATAATAATTATATATTATGTATTCAATTTTTATGTTTTCTAGGAATACAATTTAATTTAAATAACATTTTAGTATTGTTTATGTTTTGTACTTAAAGTCTACTATTTACTTAATTGAACTTATTTGAAGATAACAAAGCTTATGTACATATTTAGTTAACATCACATCACTAACAATAAAATATTAAAAACACAGTTTCTCTTAACAATATATACCTACTATATAAATATAGAATGGAATTTTTTAATTTATATTCATCACAGTTATTTATTTTATTTATAATTATTCTTGTTTACAACACTATTTAAATTAAATTGAATTTTTTTTAATGTTCTTAAAACAATTGACTGGATAAACTATTATTTACAGCTAATACCTCAATAAATATTTAGTGTTATTAACTTAAATAATATATATATATTAGTGTTTAATTTAAATTCATCTTATAATATATTAATACAATTTTGTTTAATGTTTTCTACTATTAAACTATGTTATATTTTGTTTCAGCCGTTGATTTTTTCAATCAAATAAACATGTTGTATGGTACAATAACAGAGTTCTGTACTGAGGAAAGTTGTTCTATAATGTCTGCTGGACCCAAATACGAATATCATTGGGCAGATGGCTTGACTGTTAAGAAACCCATCAAGTGTTCTGCTCCTAAATACATTGATTATTTGATGACTTGGGTTCAGGATCAATTGGATGATGAAACATTGTTTCCTTCAAAAATCGGTGTCCCATTTCCTAAGAACTTCTTATCGATTGCTAAGACAATACTCAAACGATTATTCAGAGTATATGCACATATTTATCATACACATTTCGATTCAATTGTTACACTTGGCGAGGAAGCACATCTCAACACATCGTTTAAGCATTTTATTTACTTTGTTCAGGTATGTAAGCAAATTATTTTTAGCATATATATCCTAGTACAATATTATTATTAGCAATTTTATACTTTTATAATTTATAGTTCTATAATTATATACTTGGTTAATATAGAGCATGCACTATTGCTTATTTATATTTTTACATAAATAAAAATAAAATAAAATTTAACAAGTCCTTCCCTTTATTCATTTCTTAGTTGACATAATTATACCTAACTGGTGTCAATCATATATTTTTTAGTATTAACTTATTTGTTACAATTTAATATTATAATATGTAGTGTATCAGAAATAAACTATTTTTTAGTAATTTAATTTTTTGGAGGGATAGAATGGTAATTTATAAAAGAAAGATAATTAAATAATTAGGACCACTCTAAATGATATTAGACAACTATTATATATAATATAATTATGATTAAAACTAACAAAACAAATAGTTCCATTAATCAAAATGTTTATTTGTTGTGTTATATAATATAATATATAAGAAACTAAAAATTGACTTAAGTACTGTACGAATATAGTAGTTGCAGTCATTTGATTTTTGTGTATAGTTTTGAATTTTCAATGTTCTACTTGTTTCAACATAAAACATTGATGTTGTTATGCTCTATGTATGTAATACATACAATTCATTTAATATTTAATTATTGAATATTCATCCATCAACATCCTTGATAAAAGTTCTATAGATTAATATTAATTAAATTAAATTTTGATTATTGTTATTTTTCTTCAACAGGAATTTGTACTAATTGATCGAAGAGAATTGGCTCCATTACAAGACTATATTGATAAACTGGCTGGCAGAGAAACTAGATAAGTGACTAACGGTGCTTTATGAAGAACTGGACTTAGCACAATGAGTTTATAGCTTTAATCATTCTGATGTGATAACTTGTTTTTTTTTATTAAAAAAAAAAAATAGTTCTCATACACAAACACACACTTATAAAAATTAAAAATTAGAAAGTTAGTCATTTGGCATTCATTCTATGTACAAATAATTATATTTTAATGTAATACTATTATCAATGCTATAATGCTAATCATTGATGTTAAGCACTATTCTGTATATTATCTAGGCAATCTTCCACCAAAGAAAATCTTTTTAAGTATAGTTAACAGTTTTACTACTATTTTGTATGATTTTATAATAGAATTACTAATATATATATATATAATATAATTATGATTAAAACTAACAAAACAAATAGTTCCATTAATCAAAATGTTTATTTGTTGTGTTATATAATATAATATATAAGAAACTAAAAATTGACTTAAGTACTGTACGAATATAGTAGTTGCAGTCATTTGATTTTTGTGTATAGTTTTGAATTTTCAATGTTCTACTTGTTTCAACATAAAACATTGATGTTGTTATGCTCTATGTATGTAATACATACAATTCATTTAATATTTAATTATTGAATATTCATCCATCAACATCCTTGATAAAAGTTCTATAGATTAATATTAATTAAATTAAATTTTGATTATTGTTATTTTTCTTCAACAGGAATTTGTACTAATTGATCGAAGAGAATTGGCTCCATTACAAGACTATATTGATAAACTGGCTGGCAGAGAAACTAGATAAGTGACTAACGGTGCTTTATGAAGAACTGGACTTAGCACAATGAGTTTATAGCTTTAATCATTCTGATGTGATAACTTGTTTTTTTTTATTAAAAAAAAAAATAGTTCTCATACACAAACACACACTTATAAAAATTAAAAATTAGAAAGTTAGTCATTTGGCATTCATTCTATGTACAAATAATTATATTTTAATGTAATACTATTATCAATGCTATAATGCTAATCATTGATGTTAAGCACTATTCTGTATATTATCTAGGCAATCTTCCACCAAAGAAAATCTTTTTAAGTATAGTTAACAGTTTTACTACTATTTTGTATGATTTTATAATAGAATTACTAATATATATATATATATATATATTATTATATTATAAATGACTAATATACATTAATTATTTATTTTTAGTATATACAGTGTGCCAGAATAGTAATTACTGTACTTAGAAACATTGAACAAAATTATCAGAACAACGAAATGTTTATTTTTAATATAACTACTATATTATACTGCATTAAGGTAATCATATATTATACCTTTATTGCTTTTATTTTTAATACTTAAACAGTAACTATTGTTGGTGCACTTATAATATATAATAAAAAAAAAACCAGTTTACTGTACAACTCGGCTATTGATATTATTTATCTCTTCTTTTCAACGTTCCTAAGAGATACAAAAGCTTGATGCAAGTTTCTTTAACAAAATATATTGACATACTATCAGAATATAATTTTATGGTTATCGCATGGGGTATTGTTATTACTTATTACTTATTCATAACTATTAAATAATAATTTTAAATAGCTAACATATCGATCATTCGCCAATCCCACAATATTGACTGATAATTTTTTTTCTATTATTAATTAGTTTTAATTTCTTTATGGATAAAAATTAGGTGAAATTGAGTAAAACTCAAATGGAAGTCTAGTTCATAAGATATCGTTACAAAGATAAATAACTTCATAAACTCACAAAAATCATCAGTTTTAATTTTTAAATAAGTACAAAAGTAAGAAATTAAATTGTATAATATGTCTTATTAATTATTATGATACATTAGGCAAGTTTTAATATGATATGACTGTAGTAAATTGTTTAATTGTGTGTCTTTTTCCTGGGCTTAATGACAAAATGAATTACAGTCTTGAATCTAACAGTGAGTTAATATGAACCAACTGAATCTATATTAATGTATATACTATTTATTACTAATTAGGTATACTGATAAAAATTAAATGACTATCTGTTTTAGTTAGTTAATAATTATCCGATTTCTAAACCAAACCATCATTATATTGTATTCAATTTAAAATTAACTAATACTTTTTTATTACCCACTAAGTAACAAACTCCTGTCGCCGCTGCGTTTTAATATTAGAATAATACATGATATAATAAAACGAGTAAAATTTAAGAAATCTGAAACATGCATAATTGTTGGTCTATTAAAATTTTTTAATCTGAACACTTGGAACTTAGAAACATTAATTAACCTGTTGCTCCTTATCATTTGTATATACAACGTCTGTCTCTATATATAAATGCATGTTTCTTGTTTTCATTCTTTGTCTTCTGTAGACTCAAAAATCCCTGAACCGTTATTAATTAAAGTCATATCAATAGATTATTTTAAGACAAGAGTTAAGCATATAGGACATGTGTTATAGCTTCGTTTTTCAACTCATATACGTCCCTAAAAGGTGATTCACATATATTTTGTTACAGCTCATGAAAAATTAATATTTTTTGTTCATAGGAATGCCATTGATTGCAGTCAACAGAAAATACAATTTTTTTTTGTTATGTATTGTATTTTGTTATTTAGGGTAATCTATGAAAAATATAAATTTTAAATTCAATGAAAGTTATTATGTACATGAGGTAAAGTGTATAGTTTGAGTATTATAATCAATGTTATTATCTACTAAAAATGTTCTCGACTGATTTTGACAAAAATAAACAACAGAATATTTCAACTGTAGCTAAGTGAAAATGATAGATTTATAAATTGGGTACGATAAACAATCGGGTTATATCTATAAAACCATAATAATATGCTAATCATTTAATTTTGACCAATTGGCATCAAACTTCATCAATATTATTGGAGATCCCGAACGGGTCACAAAGTGTCCATTAGAATAGAAGCCATCATGGCTTAGTCATGGGTAATAGCCAATAGGTAATAGTAAACAAATATAAAAGGCAAAGTGTACATGGTTGAGGCTTATAAGTTATAGCACAGAATAGATTAATCTATTCTGTGGTTATACATAGTATTAAAAAGTACTCGGCCGGAACGTGAGTAGGAAAACCGTTGTCAGCCTTACATGGTTCTACCTATCATAAGATATATGGAATTTAGTGACATTGCAGGAAAAATTGAAAATGTTCCTTGAGACGAATAGACGAAAGTTTAGTTGTTTTACAACGATGTAAAGTATTTAAACAGTGTAAATTTTTTTTTGCCGCTAAAAATGCTGTATCAGCTTATCAGTGATCAACGGTAATATTTATTATCACCCACCAGTTATCAGTCGGCGTGCAAACTAACTGTGGAGTCGTTGAGTTGTCTAGTACGATTTAAACTTTTAAATTTTAATGAAGTTCTGCTTAAACATCAGCCTAAGGTGACCTGCACTCTGCAATCCGCAGCCTGTGTGATTCCCTAGGTATTTATAACTACCTTGGATGTACCTGGAGAACAAGAACTGACATCGCCTTCAACTTTCAAGTATCACTTGTCTCCGGCGGTGGATCATGAGTAACTACGCTATGGACGTCGATGTAGCAAAAGTCGGTTGCCCTGTTCCAAAAATGGACGAGGTGAAAAAAGAGCTCCTAATCAGCATGAACGAACTGTATGCCCGGGGTCTAAAAACCAGCTGCCAGTGGTGAGTGTTATGGTTGTTGTTTTAAGTTTTTATTGTTATATGCGTCCACAAAGGTTACATTGTTTAATTTATTCCACTGTTGTATGCATTTTGTATTCGACCACTTCTGAGAATTGAAAGTTGTGTGTCGGTGGTTAATTGCTAGATAAAACTACTCGTGAGATTGATTTATTACTAAACATTTTTTTGTTTGTGATTATCTTGTAACTTTGTTGGCAGTTCTATTGTTTTAAATTATTTATTTTACTCTAATTATTATATTTTCATAATTTTCAGGTCTTCAGATCTCCTCCTATCACTTGAAGTCGGCAACAATCCTAAACCGTTAACCAAAAAAATAGAAGGGTATAAAAGACCTAAAATCACCCGTAGTCTTCTAACTCCTGTACCTAAACGTATGCTGGTCGCTAAATCTACAGATTTATATTCTATTGATCAACTTCCAATACCATACAAGGAAATGGAATTCTATCTTCATGCCCGAACCTGTTATAACGCCAAAGAATACCAAAGGTATTTCATATGTTTAAAATTTAAGACCTATATACTATATTGTTACTAAGGCATAATTTTTTTTCAGGGCATCATTTTGGTTAAAAAATTGTTCTTCAAAAATACCATTATTTTTGAAAATGTATTCAGATTATTTGGCTGCTGACAGTAATATTAAAAACATTGGTAGTGAAGCGACGCCTTCCATGTTTAAAGAATATAGAAATTTGTTAAATTATTTATCTCAGCTATTAGAGTCTATAAGACAAAAAAAAAAGGGAGATGGATATTTGACATATTTGCTTGGTGTGGTGTATGTGAAATTAGAACAATATGAGGCAGCAGTTAAAATGCTTGTGGAATCTATAAACGAAGTGCCACTAAATTGGCATGCGTGGATGCAACTTGGCGATCTTATAGTAGATCGAGTTAAAGTGAGCAACATATTATAATAATAAAATCAGTTTATTTGCAACAATAATTGTTTATATCATTTTAGTTGTCAAAGCTAGAGTTGCCCAATCATTGGATGAAAAACTTCTTTTACTGTCAAAAATATTTGGACTTGCAGTTAAATGAACAGATGTTGGGTATGACACAGTATTTGTTCAATTGTGGTTTTAGTGACAGTATATTTCTCCTATCTAGAGTTGCAGTTTGTTACCACAACAAAAGATGTAAGTTTAAGACAATTATGATTATTGTATAGTCTAGTTCATGTTAATCAATATATTTTATTATTTAATATTTCATAGACATTGAAATAGCAGTACAAAAATTTCAAGAGCTCATTGAAATTGAACCTTGTCGGCTGGAAAATATGGATACTTATTCAAATTTATTGTACGTACAACATCAACGAGTTGAATTGGCTTATCTTGCTCAGCGTGCAGTCAAAATTGATAAATATCGTGTGGAGACTTGTTGTATTTTGGGCAACTATTACAGTCTTCACGGAGAACATCAAAAAGCAATGCGTTACTTTCATCGCGCGCTTAAATTGAATCCTCTGTATTTAGCTGCTTGGACACTACTTGGCCAAGAATATATGGAACTTAAAAATTCAAACGATGCAATACAAAGTTATAGTAAAGCGTTAGGTGTGTATTGTAGTAATCATTGTAATATTAGTAATTTATAAAAGTATAATTAACTTCATAATTTTGGTACAGAAATAAATAAATACGAATACAGAGCGTGGTATGGTTTGGGTCAAACGTATGAAATACTTGGTATGTTCAAACACAGCCTTTATTTTTTCAAGCAAGCACAATTGCTGAGACCATTTGATAGCCGAATGATAATCGCCGTTGGCAACGTATATGAAAAATTGGGTAACATAGATATGGCATTTCAAAGCTACTTAAAAGGGCGAGCTATGGGCGATGATGAAAAGCTTGGCCTCATTTACTTAGCAAAGTAAGTTTAAATTTCTTCATTATATACCAAATTCATTATTTTATATATTGATGTATTTTTTTTTCTTCAGATTGTATGTAGTTATAAATAGACCAAATGATGCTGCAAAAATGTTTTTAGAATACATTGAAGAGCATGGACTAGATGAACAGACTCGTGATCACAGCTATGCTTACATGTTTCTTGCAAATTACAATTTGAATCGTATGAACTATGATCAAGCATTTCATTATGCACAAAAATGTTTGAATTATGCAGAAACCAAAGAAGAAGCTAAAGCATTGTTGAAAACTATAGTTCATGAAAGAATACACATGGAAATTGATAACTTATTATCTACACCAATGAGTGAGAAACAGTCTAAGGATAAGGATTACGATAAAGAAGAAATGCCTAGACAGTTGGAATTGTTGTCCCTTACCCAAAAAAATGAAATGAATCAAAATGAAGAAGATGATGATGATGATGATGACGACAATAGTGATGAAGAAGAACAATTGTGTAATAAAATAACAATGTATATGGAAATTGTGGATGAAGAATTATATATGGAGCGATAATAATTTTAAGTTTTTAAAATGCCATAAAGTACAGTTGTGAGATAAATTATTTTATATTTTTATTTTAGAATTATCAATTTTGTTTCAATTATAAAACTAGATTATGATTGTCACTGAATTGTTTTCATAATCTATGTTTTATGAAAATAAGACTGATAAAGTATTTATGTATACTTTGTAAGTATGATTTTTAATTCAATTATATATATTATATGTTTAATTTTATCATTACCTATTATTTTAGAACACAATATTTTAAAAGAAAATTAATTTATCTTTTCCTATAAGTATATAGGCTTGAAAAAGAACTTAATATTTTCAACTTTGTAATTTTCTACCACTTGTTAATCATCACTTTTTATTTAAAAGTTTCAACCGTTTAAACATTGTAAATTTAAAGATATTGATGGAATTTTATTTAATGAATATGTTCACTCTTTAAATTTACATATTGTTTCGGTAATAACTAATTTATAGTCAAAAAGTCCAATTCGTAAAAATCAAGTGTACAAAGATATAAAATAGCACTTTGGTTTAATAGCCAAGTTGCCAAGTGTATACTTTTAAAGAAGTGGCATAATTATTAAATATTGGTAGGTAAATATCAGCGAAAAAATAACAGGCAAAAACTATTAATAATTAATATGACAATTTATATTTAATTTTTATGTTAAGATTGGAAAATATGATCACATTATCTTCATAGAATTATTTCAATAATGTTTCATCATGAAAATTATTCAATTTGTACTTTTATATGATTTAGTTTGTCAAGATTTGTATTCTAATGTGGTTTTGATCTCAACTATAGGTAAATAGTTGTCAAATGTGCATACTGTTGGATGTTTTCCCAGTGGCATATTTAAGAGCGAGGCAAAGAAGGCAATTGTTCCTAGCTGCAAATTTTTTCTATATGTTATTAGTTATTACTTGTTAATAATAACAATGATAAAGAATGATTGAATCGATGGTGATGGGGGGAATAGAGAGTTCCTATGCTGTGGGCTGTGATGTTGTTGGACTACGGGTTTTAAACCTATATATTTCTACTACTTATAAAATATATAAAATATTTTTCATGAAACAAATTATTGTTTTGGAACAATTATGTTACATTAAACCTATATGTAGAGTAAGCCTAGGATAAATTTATTGTAATAATATAAATACCCATCCAACAACCATCGTTTTCGAGGTTAACGAAATGTATTTTTTTTTTAAATTTTGGTTGTCCAAAAAAATAGATACTTAGGGAAAAAACTAATCAATATAGGATATATTTCTGTTAAACGTCATCACGAGCACAAAATGTACAGTTTTCTGATGTTTATATTGTTTATAGTACTTAAATTGTTGACAATAATGTATTACAGTCATCTCCCGAGTGAAAGTTTTCATAATATCTTCGGTTTTGTTACTTTAAAGGATCACTCATGGGATAAGCTGACTGATGGACTTCAATACAATGGCTCTGGGGATCTGCTGCAAACGAATGATCTCTGAAATGCAGTCGCCGCAGATGGCGTATCCCATAAAATAGATGGAATAAACGTGTTATACGCCGTGTTGCATTACGAACAAACAAATCACGGTGCAATATTTTAAGACGTAGCGACGACGATTTTTCAAAAAAAAAAAAAACACATTTTCGTCCACGGTACAGTCCGGCGTTTGTCATGTCGGATTTTCGCCCTTAAACGACGGATTAAACATTTACAGGAGGTTTAACGTCACGTCCGAGTACAACACTTTTTTTGCAAATACGTGCTTGCGCGTTTGATGGTGGGGAGGAGTCGAGACAGTCGTATAATACTCACTATAGCCCACTTTGGGCTTATATAATCGATTTCTCGCCATTTATATTGTTAAAATAATAATGGATCTGCGTGTCTTTATTGTTTTCTGTGGGTTTTTAATTTAAGTCGAATTAAATACTGTAAGACACGATATAGGTATTATAATAATATGATCAGGAACGTACACAGAAAAAAATTTTGGGGGGTGTTTTTGAAAATAAGTTATTGAAAAGTAGATCATTTTTTTTCAAATTCTTTTGTACCCATCACATTAATATACAATAAATACTATTTTATTTTTTTATAAATCTTGTTTAAGTATTTTTATTTTATTCAAATTATATTAATTATTTAAATTTGTTAGTGTACAATTTATATTACAAAAACCAAATACTTCGGGGGGGGGGGGGGTTTTGAACACCCAAAACACCCCCTTGTGTACGTCCCTGAATATGATTGAATATAATGAAATCGTAATATTATATACATACATCATCATCCACCACGAGATGACTTAAGTCAATACACTAATAACTAACAAGTAATAACATATATACATAATATCTATTATCTATAGTCTATACACTTTCTTGTTTTTTAGAGTATTCAAATCCATAAGCGTGCGCAGAATTTCTGGCAGGGTAGTCATACATAAGTATACATAAGTACATAACACATTAACACACACACACATATTATGTATATATAATATTCATATTCACACCTAAGTTACAAAAACTAATTTTGATGGGGTAACCTCATTTAACTACATTTACCATAGTGAAACAGTATTTTATGATTGACTATCAATTATCATAATAATAATATTGAATATTGAAGGGGGCCAAAGGAGTTCACAGAGTAGTCAAGTGCCTACCATGACTACCCCGTGCGTACGCTTATGTTCAAATCCATTTCCTAGTCATTATATTATTATAATGGGAATTTTATTTAATTTTTTTATATAGGTAATTTTTTATACTACCTACTATACTGTATATTATTAATCAATTATGGTTTACCTATTTTTAATTTTCATAGATTTTTGTAACTTTAAATTTTTTGGCTACGGGCTCTTACCAATCGCCTATTGGTAACAGTAGATTTATGGGTCTATCCCAACCTTCTGTATCCCGCTGTATCAGTGAAGTTGTGACTGCATTAAACCTGCCCGAAATATTTAATGCTTGGGTTAAGTTTCCAAAAAATATAAATGAACTCAATGATATCCGTAATGGGTAAGTTTTAAATTTAAAAAAAAAATTGTTTGGCATGTTTTTAAATTATATATCATTTAGTTTCTACAGGAATACTGGATTTCCTGGTGTTGTTGGGTGTATTGATTGTACACATGTGGCAATCACACCCCCTTCAACAAATTTAAATTTAAATGAAAATCAACATCCCGAATACATATATGTTAACCGTAAGGGATATCATTCAATCAATGTCCAATTGGTAATATGTTGTATTAGATTTAAATGTTAACTATTAAATTATCATCCAATTTTATTAAAATTTTGATTGGAAAATATAATTGTTTTTAATTATTTAAACATTTTTAAATCATACAATTTTTCTGTGATATCATAAACACAAATGCTTTAAAAAATTCATAATCAGATCTTATTATTAATGTATTTAATTTCTAAAAACTGTTTGTACTTCAACTAGGATAATTTAAATTGATAGATAAATGTTATTTGTAAAACATAGGAATAAACTTGTGTTAGTGCTATATATTAATAATTTGAACTTTGAACTAGATTTGTGATTCAAATTTAAAAATATTGAATGTCAACGCTTTATTCCCTGGCAGTACTCACGATACACATGTGTGGAATAACAGTAAAGTTTTACCAATGGTACTTATAACAAAATAAACAAAAAAAAAATATAACAAATACTAAACTGTAGGGTTGTAAAGTTAATCACGGTTTAGAGACTGTCTAGTACTATCTAGTATTATCTAGTACTTCTTATCTAGAACTAGTAAATATTATGTAGAATTCCGGATTATTTGAGGTTAAAATCTAGATTTTGTGTTGTTACCACAGTGGTTCATTCGGAATACTTTATCGCATACGACAAGTGATAAAATCTTATCGATTTAGTTCAAGAATACCAATTTTAAGTCGCATGCGATTAAAATTAGTCACCTTCGATAAAATCTGTGACTTTTATCGCATGTGAGAATTAGTCGCATAATTTCAAGAATTGGCCCCCAGATACAAATATCTTCCTTTATTCGATCAATATACATGGTACATTGGTATATACCTATGCATAATAATCATGTTAATTGACGAGCTTATATCGATTCCGCCGATTTTGTATCGATTTCACTGCAGGCCATTCCTCCCCTTGAATACATATTTTAAAATATATAGTCATAATATATTATATATTGATAAATTGTATAGTTCAGAATTAAAATGTATAAATGTATGTTGGCGATTTTGGACACGTGTTTTAAATACCTAAGACGTGAACTTAGAAATTCCATATTACCGTTCAAATCATTTGATACATTTTCAATATATCGTTAGTTGGTTGTTTTTTGTTAAAAGTACTATATTCGTTATTTGTATCGATATTTATTCCATTTGTATAAACATTAGTAAGTATGAAAATGTTGGGATAATCTTTTGTGAATTTATTGTTTTGAACGGAAAGACTCACAGCTGTTAATTGTTAGTATATAGTCTATTGATAATTTTGAAAGGCCATTCCAATTAATCGTCTTTCGATTTCCGTTAAAGTCAATAATTAGAAAATAATTTTTTTGATCGACTCAATGCAGTTTCTTTGCGATGGTTGACATTATGTATGTATTTTAATTTTTCAAAATGTCCCCACAAATTCACTTTTGAAAAATATGTTCTCTTACACCCTACCCAAAAACCCTATACGACGCCGAAACTTGCCCCTCGACCTATAATAATAATAATAATAAAAAAAAAACTGCTAATTAAATAAAAAACTAAAAGGGTGCTACCTGCTGCTAATGCGCCTTCCCCCCAATCGTGTTAATCATGTCAATTTATCTTATTCATTATTTTTTATAGTATCTACTCGTTTGTCTCTATTTCGTACAGATCGTAAATTTCTCTTTTGATAAAAACAAGGAAAAGAAAGAAGGGATGTAAATAAATCCACGTGACGGGGCATTGAATTCGCAAGGGGTCGCAACGTCGTCGCGGTGCAGGATCAGCTGTAGGTAAATATTAATAAAGGTATATATATATAACACGTTCACAAATATAATATTATTACGTTTTATTTTTTTCGTTCATATAACTACAAGTATATAAGTATACAATATGACTCGTGTCTACATAGTATAATATTATTATATCCTTACATCGTAAACATAGGCTCAGTAATATTTTTGTTTTTTTTTTTTCGTTTATTTATAAATAATATACAACGTAACGATAATAGTAGTTTTTACAAGCACGTGGCACCAATAGCTGAAGGGCGCCAGTTGTAGTATTGTTTTATATGATTACGTTTATTTTATTTTTTATACATCTAGACACTTATTACAACACATATTTTAATATTACAGATCATTATAAATTATTTAAATAACCGTTAAAATATTAATTTTATAATTATACACTTAAACTCTAACGTTGAACATTGACGCGAAACAATAATATAATAATATAATGTAATACAAATAATAATAATACACTATTTAGTAGTCGTCGGGAATATTGTTATTACGATATGCATATTATATTGTATATTATATTCAGTCCTGATATTCTAATCGTGCGTTTATATAATATACCTAATAGTAATAATATGTATATCATAATAGAATACTCATTAAAAATTAATAGGTTCGTCGTAATTACATAATATTATTCATCATTCAATTATCACAGTAAAAACAATAATAATAATAATAATAGTAGAAGAGGATAAATCGTAATATGTAGTTTATTTTTTGGAGGTTTAAATTTATTGTTATAACGTATGAAAAATTAATAATAATAATATAAAAAAAAAAAAAATGTAAAAAAGCAGGTCCTTAAAATAACAAAACGCGATTGTTCGTTTTGGAACGAACAATATAATAATCTGCTCAAGGTCGAATTGGATACTATAATATTGATAATAAAAAATATTGTACACAAATATAGGTATATATATATCCGAGAGTAAAAAAAATCGGTTGGTTTTTAATTTATTTTTTTCATAGAAATGTTTATTGAAATCATTCGTGGATTGTCTTAAACGATATTATATTATTATTATACGATAAATATTATTGTTATATCATGTACGCTAAGGGTAGGAGGCGAAAAGCGTATCGTTTTCGG
This sequence comes from Aphis gossypii, assembly GCF_020184175.1. Lineage (NCBI taxonomy): Eukaryota > Metazoa > Arthropoda > Insecta > Hemiptera > Aphididae > Aphis > Aphis gossypii. The sequence goes on from NC_065531.1 coordinate 82,376,412, forward strand.
TAAAAAAAAAAACACGCGTTTGAGCTCTGCGCAGTCGGTACATATTATATAGTATTAAAACAATGAGCTGGATTTGTTTCCGGCTAAAACGTGTGATGTGTGTCTAACGAAACGTAAAATAAACTAATTTACATAAATAAAATAGAATCTATCACAACAACATCTCGATATATAAAAGAAAAAAAAAATAAATAAAAAGGAACTATATCATAAAATTAATACCAATCAAGTTTACAAATAAATAACAATTCATTATGTACATTATTTTTTTACAAGAACAAAAATTTAAAAAAAAAATCGATTACGTATTGTATATATACGACACACACGGTGTGTATTGGTAAATAACAAAAAAAAAAAGTTATACAATACGATTGATTATTTATATAATTTACAAATATTATGTATAATGCATAGGTATATAATTAAGTTGTATAACTACGCATAACGATAAGGTAAAAAAAAAAATTCGAGCGAAAATTGGTTTCATATGTACAACAGGGTTTACTCGAAACATTTTGATTTGATAGTTTGTGTTTTTTCGAATGTGAGACATCGAATTGACTTATGACGATTTTTGGGCGGTCTTCAACGAACCGTCACACTTGTAATCGTCGACTCGGACTAGTACCGGTGACCTGTACAATCAACATTTATAACATAACATTATTATAGTATTATTATAGTACCTTCTAATAAGAGAACGAAAAATATTCATTAATTATATGTGAAAACAGTTTTTTGAAAAAAAGACTTTTGTCTATACTCTATATAGTCACAGTAGAGTTGACAAACCAAATAATCAATACACGATACGCAAAAGACCACAAAGAGTTTTTTTTTTTTTTAAAGTATGTCATATACCTATTTATTTACTTTTTAAATTTTGTTTAAGTAACTGCTTATTAAAGTTTAAGTGATAATTTTTTTTCTCCAAAACCGCTTTTCTATATTATAATCTTGTAATTTTGTAACAACCAAATATGGTGTTGACGAGAGAGACCACGTCTTGTAAGTTATCCATTGAATTAATATTTAAATGCATTATTAAGATTAAATTTTTTTATCTATCTCAAAACGTCATTAAAATTGCCTAAACCAAACTCCTTAAAAATCATTATTATACTTATCTCAGAAAACAAAGTTTTCATTTAGGTTAATCAATTCTGTTACTATATTTTCAGAAAAAAATAGGTGGTATTATTTTATTGTTTTTGTGATAGTTTGATACGTGTCTTGATTCGTGGGTAAAAAAAGTCTACGGGAACAACGATTATATAGTGATGTAGATCGTAAAATACTTACAACGCTCGTCGGAAGTGGCGCATTATCACTTGCGTCCAACAGCTGTTGACGAAGACGACGACTGAAGCACAGGTGGACACGGTACGTCCGTCGCCTCGGCGTACAGACAAGACGATTCGCTGCACGAACAACCGCTGCTGCAGCTACCTTTGTCGTCAGCTCCCGCGAGATTAACGCCACCGCCGCCAACACCTCTATCGTCATCGTCGTCATCGTCTTCGTCACACCAACCGCGGTCTCGATGCCACTGTTCTGTAAGACCAATCACATCGTTAATAACAATAATATTTATATTTGAAATTTAAAAATATAATTACACACTGCAAAAATATGCGACTTTCTCAAAAATAGGCTAAACTTATCTACTTGTTTTCGTATAAGTACCTAACGTGATTTCCAACCCCTTCCTCGCATACAATATGCTTGATTGAAACATCAATGTATGTTTTTTTATCGATTATTCTCCAAAAATACATTTAAATTTAATTAATGTACAATGTAACGATACATAATATTTAGTACACATAAAGAACTAACAACACGACTTTAACATTATTATTATTCAGGTGTCTAGAGTTAGTTTATTTAACATGTAATACCCGAATAAATTTCAATAACTAAGAATTTTTTTTCCTAAAATTAACCTATTAATTTAACAAAAATAAACGATAGGCTGAGATCATTTTGAAGCCTATCAAAGTATTTGTTTCAAAGCGCCGTAGCAAAGCCGTTGTGTATTTACAACTATACATCGTTATATATTTATAGGCCTGATGTGTTTCAAACAAAATACTTAAAATGTTATGATGTAATATATTATGATAATAAACCCGTCGACGAAGAAAAAAGACTAAGGACTATAATATCCATCACAAAAATAAAAATAATTCCGTTTTAATCTTTATTTCATTCGTCAGCGATAATAACCGAGTTTACATTTTGCTTTCATTGGTTTAATTTTTAAGCTGAATCTAACAATCGGATCTTATTTGTTTTTAATTTAAAAATTATCGTATCGTATCGTGGTTAAATAAAAACAACAATTAGTTTTTTAGTTTTAACCATGTACAATATGCATATATTACGTGTAAACATGCGACTTTTAACTTAACGTATTATTTTTCTAATTTACCGGAATACTTTAGGTGATAATTACTATGGATACTTTAAATATGTTTGGCATTATCAAGTTAATTGGAAAACTAACTAAATAAACAGTAGTTAAATATTTACTTGGCTTTAAATTTGTAACTAGGTAGCTGTTGTAACTTCCACCTTTGATAACAATACATACACCCCAGCACGATTAGTTTCACACGGTTTGTATCTATCTATTATATTGACGGTATAAAACGTACGATAATACGAAAGATGGCGGTGGTCGTAAAAGTAATTTTGAACGTTGGATTATTGCTATGATTCCCGGCCCTTTTTATCGTTTTTACGTTGTACCAGCTATATGGTCTCCCGAGTACCGTACATCGTGGATCTCGGAAAATAATATACACTCGCCCAATAACCGTGTGTATAACGGCTCCCTGTACATCAATAATATGTATAACACTGCAGGTCGATTATTTTATTGTGAGACAGTTACCAGATACCTCGGGAACTAAATTTCGTTAATTTTTTTTTTTTGAACGTCTAAGAACGTATAGTGTTTTGTATTATTTCTACGTGGTTACTGTTATTTGTTTTTGAAATTAAAAATGTTCTTGTTTGTGATAAAATAATCGTTCTATTCATAATATGGGAAACATATCCGGTTAGATGAAATTCTAAAATCTAAGCGCACTACTCGTGGGGGGGGGGGGGTGAGTATAGGATAACCAATGTGTCTTCGACAAAGAAAAATAAGACTGGTATGATAATTTAACTTATATAATGTTTCTGTTAATAATACTCGGATAGTTTTAATAGAAGTACCTATATAGTTTTAGTCAATATTTTATGTAAGTCATTTTGATGATAAATATTGATTAATAATAAATCAAACTTTTTAATTTGACTATACAATATACATGAATTATGGATAATATTGATGTTGGATAAAAGCAAAAATGTTTTTGATCAAACAAGTCTTAATATACTGATACAGTGATTTATTAAAATAGTGCATACCTATCAATAATATTTATTTAATAGTGATTATATTATAGTAGTGGTTATATAATAAATTGGTTTCGGAAATACATGATAATATAATTTAATTTGAATAAGTTATACACTGTAGTGTTGGAAAGAACGAATTCCTATTAAAAACTAGCACGTCGAACCAATTCATTAAAAATAAACATAATAAGGAACGGAACGAAAATTATTGTAACAGGGAAAAAAACTATTCTTTGCATAAAGTACAGACATGGAACAATTCAGCAAATGCGTACTTGCATATTATACGCTTTTAAATAATTGTAGTAAAGATCATTACAATCATTTAAATCTATAACGGTTAAAGAGTCTTAAACTTTAAAGAATGCTATTTTATCAAGTAATTCTAAATTCTAAATTATTGATTTGAGAATTTTTTAGTCTCACCATTATTAAATTGTATTTCGTTTCTACAATTTGGAACCAATAGAATAACTTATTTATTTTTTAAAAGAACGGCGGAATAACGAATTCTTTTTCAAATAGATAAAAAAAGAAAAGGAAACTGAACGAATTCTTTCCGTTTTATAAAAGAGGGGAAACGAAACGGATTCCTTTTCATATGGAACGTGCCAACACACTAGTTATACACATCGTAAGTCGAAGTACAATAATATATTATGTACGTTTTAGGCGATGGAATGAGAAATGCGGTATTAGCCTATTGCACCGAACTTAAAACTAGCAATGTGGATCAGGAATTCTTACCGGAATGATGTTTGTACGCGAGACCCGGCAGAGTGGACTGCATACAACGGTCTATGCTATTCCCTTCGGAACAGCAAGTGTTGTACTGCTGTGGCTGTTCGTCGGGCGTCCGTTTGTTGCACTGCATCGGAGGTGGTTGAGGCTGCTGTTGCGTCGGCTGATTGACATGGCCGTACAAGAGCGACGCGCTCTCGTATTCGTAATCGGAGTGCATGCGGTTCCGCGACGCGCCATACTTGTTGGACGACCGATCCAGTCCCTGGCACGAAGACACGTTGCATACGGATGGATGAGACGAGTTCGGTACCTGTTTAAAAGGAAATATTCCGACATGAGACGTGTGTTGTGATGTTTGTACGATTGCGACGCGCAAGGCAAGGTGCAATCGATAATTCGAGCAGCGGCGGAAATGTGCAGGGCCTTAGCTTCATTGCGGTTAAAACCAAAAACCATACCCTTTTGAATTTTGGACATTGGAAAGGGCTGAATGTCTAGAAATACCAACGTCAACGGGGCAAATTCCCGAAGTTGGTTAGAACTATGCGGTTTACTAGCTAGTGAATCATTAATTATCTTATAGTATTCAAACTATTTTCCTTATTGACTTATTATTGAGCTATTTAAGTATTTATTGTTTAAGACGAATTTAACGAATGATAATTTCAATAATTTCAAATAACAAAAAAAAAAAAAAATGATTTTTAAATTTATTTATTTATTCAGCTTAAAGAACGAAAAACTTTCATTTTTATGTTTTAATAAAGAAACAAAATAATTGTTTTCAATTCTTCTTAAAGTACATTTGGGGATAATTGAATAATTATAATATGTTAAGTACTTAAGCTTTATATATTATATAACATATTTTAAATTACATAACAATTTTATAAATATTTTATTAGTTGTCTACTTTTTTTTTGTTAACGACAGTTATTCATATAATAAATATTTTAAAAAATATTTGAAGCATGCAATTTTGTTTATTCTTTAAAATATATTGATAGTAATAAATTATTATAACAATATTAACGATAAAAATAAAACTTAGTAATTTCTGCGAATTGTGTGGTTATAATATGTTAAGACTAGTTTTTACTTTTTACTAAGAATATTATATTTTAATTTTATATTAATTGTCTATAACCACCGATAGAAGTTGAAACGGTATATTATATTATACGATTGTTTAGAATCTATAGAACATTATTTCATAATGAATTGTAAAGCAAGATGAAAAATAATTTATATGATTTAAAATTTTAAAATTCACAGTTCACATCAAATATAAATTATTGTGATCATTATATTATTTGCTATACGGTGACAAGTAATTACCGGTGGTGGTTGTGTGGAAGGCGGCGGGTTAAATCTGTGTTCGTTGCTCTGGTTTCCAGTGTAAATCCATGCGGGCGTATAGCCGTTGCAACTTCCGGCCAAAGACTTGCTGGAGTGGATGTGGGACTGTTTCGGGAAACTTCCAGCGTGCATACGACGACTTGTTTGTGGACTGCCTCCGTTGGACTATTCAGGAAAAAAAAAATAAAGAAATGTTATTTTTGAAGAAATAATAAAAAATAAAATAACGAAGACAAAATGCTAATATTAAAATTGTATTTAATATAATAAAGTACTATTATGAATAATTGAGTAAAATTTTAATTTTCTTGCAGTATCACATTCGTATTTTTGTATAATTATAATAAAAACACCAATAAAGATGGTGTTTCAAGCATAGATATGAAAATATGAAGAGAAACTAAAAAAAAAATGACCTTGATGTTGTGTCAAATCAATATCATATCATAAAAAAAAAACTAAAAAAAGCACCAATGAGACGAATGAAATAAATCGATCGTGTAACCAAGAGAGTGTGACGAACTAACTAATAGAAAACCCATACCTGAGACGTTTTCCGCATAGAATCGGTCGGCGGGTGTTGAGGGGGCGGTGGGAGGAACTCGTTCCAATTCGGAGGCGGTGCTTGATTGATCGGGTAGATTGGCGGTTTTCGCTTGTGATTATTGAAGTCCACGTTTTCGTCTTGAATATGAAGAAAAAAAGGATTAATTCATTGAAAAAAAAAATTAAAAGCTGTGGTTTAAAACTTTAAATCCTGTTGCGCTTACCGAGGTAATGATTGTTAGGCCCAGCCACTTGTTCATGACAACGTTCATGACACGATCCGTTGGAACTCAGAGTCTTGGTTTCGGATGAGCTGCTAGCGGCCCCAAACAAATGCGTAGATTCCTATTAACATGTAATTGATAAAAAAAAAATTATAACGATTTGTAGATTTTGTAGTGTGTGTTTATGATTTAAAAATTAAGGACACGTGTTAGTACATTATAAGTATTGCTAATATAGCATATTGGAAAATAATGCGAAGAGATGTTCAGAAAATGTCGATCGTCAGTGATAAGTGCTTATCGCAGAAGTTTTCAGCCTTTGTAGGCAGTGAGCTATCTTAATACATTTCCCGGGTCACATTGTATTGATAAAAACATTATATTGAATGATTAAAAACGTATGAAAAATATGCATGTTATGCTTGAAATGTGTTCGCGGGCCAAAAGAAAAAACGAAAAAACGGGTTGAATACATCTGTATTGTTCAACGCGTATAAACACGACGATAACTTACGTTGCAATCGTCACGGTTCAGCAGAGTAGTGGTGGCGTACGGTGTCGGGTTGGACGTCATGTCCTTGCGCGGGTTGTAGAACGTCGACAAGTTTCGGGTGTCCACCTCGGCGTAGTCCGCACAGGGCGTCTCCCTACCGATGCCGTTCAACAGTTTGGACTCGGGGTCTTTCTCCCCGTTGCGCCAACCGCGGTCGATCCACAGCGCCTCCTTGCCACCGGCACTCAACATGCTAAGTTGTGACAGGTCGCCACTGACCACCGGCACTGCAATGGTACATCGATAGCGGTATAACATACGTGCATATATAATATAATCGCGGTACATAATATTATGAGCGGTCGGTATTAAATGTGTTTACCGTTGAAGTGGCCCAACTGTTTGCCGGCATTCTGTTTCCGCTTCAAGTACACGACGGTGACAATAACGCACGCCAACATTACCACTAGGGCCGCCAACAGCACGATGATCCACGCCTCGCCGTTGGACGTAGACGAATACGCCCTGGCCGGGTACGCCGGATCCATGACGATCGGTACTGGAGCGCTGTAGGGCCCGTACCCGCTCCGGGTGTACGCCTGTACCCGAGCCGTGAAGCTGCCACCCACCGTCAAGTTGAGCATTATCGTCGTGGTCGACGAGTTCAACAGCTCTTGTACGGCGGCTTTTGTAGCGTTGTTATTCTTCACTTGTATCTATAAAACAGACCGGTTTATTACGTAAACCATTTAAGTAAAAATTACACGATGTTTAAAATATATAGGAAATTTCCAAATATTATTGTGGTCAATGTATTTAAGTAATATTTGAATACTTTTCAAATACAAAAAATAAAAATATAATTTTATTGTTATAGGTATATATATATTTTAAATTATACATTATTAACATATGAATACGATTATTATATATTCAACGAATATTTGAAATAGCAATTCACAAAATTATTACCAAAAACATAAAACTAAAATAAATCACCAGGGAGAAAAAAGTGGAAATATCTTGAATTCGAGTTTCGTTTACTTACTTTATAACCCAATAATACTCCGTTGACGTGTTGTGGTGGAGGTGTCGACCATCGTATGAACGCGGTAGTAGCGTTAACCATACCTGTCTGTACGTCTTCCGGAGCCGCAGAAGGAACTACGATGAAAAAAAAATCAAATCGACGGTTTAACGAGATTTTGAAAATAAAGTTAGGTATAGGTTGGATTTAGGTATTTTCACTTACCATCTTCGTAGGTTTGGACGACCATGGAGTTCGAAGGTTGGCCTTCGACCGTCTTAAAGAACGGAACCAAGAAGAAATCGTACTTGTTATATTTACGGAGGTTGGCCAGAGTATACGACTTAGGCTCACCGTTGTTCATCATTACTGTCATCATGTTATAGGTCTGCGAGCCACCCGATAAGTCTCTGAACCGTACGTGAATACCTTCTACCCATTCGGGATTGCTCAATACCTTAAATATTAGCGTGAATGTAATATATAATAATTTTCAATCGAAAACACAACGACATATCTACAAGTTTTAGGTACATACCTCCCATATTACTCGTACTGACGTAGACGATACCGGAAACAGTTCTTTGAAGTCTATAATTTTAGTGCCGAGCCGTTCTCGGGCTTCTTCCAGAGACTGTTGTGTGATAATAGTATTAGTCCCACCGGTTTTTACCATAGCAGACAACGCGCTAGGCACACTCAAGCCATGCGAGTTTTCCGCTCTTACCATGAACACGTACGACGTGTCTGGTTTTAGATTATCGACCTGAACATGAACACAAATATATTTGATTATAATATGAGGATATTTATAAGTTACAATACTCCAAATTTCGGGTGACAAAAGAACGAGAATTACGAAATTTGAAATAATGAAGAGTGTCTGTAGGACGCGTGTCAGATCTTTTCATATTGGGAGCAGACTAGTTAACTAAGTACCATTCGACTAATATACTTACAACCATGGTGTTGGTCGATATGCGATGTGCGGCGACTACCCATCCGGTTTGTAGGTCCGGACTGTAATACTCGAGCGTGTATCCGATGATCGGAGAAGCGCCAAGGTGTGGAGTGGGCGGGTGCCACGTAACAGTAACTGAGTTTCTGGTGACGTTTACGATGGTCGGCACTGACGGGGCCGCTGGAAACATGGCAGGGTCAGGCGCACGGTGGAGCCGTGAGCCCGGAGATTCCTCGACGCTCAGTGATGCCGACCAGGAAGTCTCACCGCTTTCCGAAGAAGCAGTGCAGGTGTACAGACCGGAATCAGATACTTCGAGTTCTAAAAGAATATACAGATAGGTCATAATTTGATTATAATTACTAAGAACATTACACTATAGTCTGTGGTGTATGTAGCATTGATTCGAAAAAATATATTATAATTTGTCATAAAAAATGTACATTGTAGGTAAGTGTGCATACAAACAAAAGTCGCTACAAAGGTTTAAAAGTAAAAGTATCTGTAATAAGCTTTCAAAATAAGCACGGTGAATAATAAATTATGCGTGCCGTCCTTGAGTACGATGTGCTGATAGTGATTACATAATACTTTATTATGTATTAAAAATGTCATAACTATTTTAAGGATTTAATTTGAGTCATACAAAAAACTTTGTTTGCAGAAAGAAGAAATACAGTATTTTCTTTTGCTTTTAGTGATATAGTTAAATGTATAATTAATAAATACAACTGATGATTTTAGTTTGCTTATTTTGCATTTCAAAAGAATTCTGGAACGAGGAATTTTTTTAAATTGTATGATAAATAATACGCTAATATAATCAAACTTGAAGGTATTTCTGCTTTTACACTTAATCTTTATTAAGAAAAACAAACTTAAAAAGAATTCAGATTTCATTTCAAAGGTACGACAGAAAGTTATTTCTTCTCTTATAGGATTTTGAAGCAAAGTAGAGTAAATAATAATAATAATAATAATATTTTATTATTTATTTATACGAGTTCAAAAATAAAATATGGGGTAGTTATTATATAATAAAAAAGGGCTTTTCCCTTTTGTATTTTAAGTAATAATAAATAAAAGAAAAATTTAAATAAATAAAATTATGAATATACGTAACAGATTGTGCAATACTGCAATGTATTTGTATGTGTATGTATCTACTGCGTATGATACTATAAACTATATCAGTAACTATAAAAAATATTGCAGTAACTTAGAAACTTACCGTCTATTTGTAATGTGCCCGACGATGTAATGGTTACTCTGGGATCATCTGGAGACAAATAATTTCCGTTTCTATACCATTTTATGGTAGGCAATGGTATACCGGACGCTTGACATGGTAGTGTGGCAGCTGATCTCGTGGCTAACGTTTGGTTAGTCGGTCCGATATCGACAACAGGTGGAGGAACATCTTGCACGGATGTGACCTATAGTAAGTCGAATAAATGTAATAATCATTTTAGTTGGAATTTCGATAGTGCGGAAACGTGGGGCATTATAAAGCCGTAAATTATGTACAGGGCGATTTCCTAAACATGATTACCACCATATTTTGTTTTAATATAGAGTTTATTACTTTATATCAACTGAAATAAATTACTTGCTTGCATTTCAATTTATCTAGATGCAGTAACATTTAAAAAAAAAATAATGAGTTTAACAATTTATTGTAAAAAAGGAGGTTCTCATCATAATTTAAATAGATAAATAATTTTAAGAGTAAAAAGGGGATGAGTTTGGTGAATAATTCCGTACATTAACTTACGAATATTCACCTTAAAGTTCAATATTTTATAGGAAATAAGATTATTATCACTACAATAATGTTATATATAGTATTATAAACCACGGTTAGTTTGTAGTGTTAATAAAAAACACCTGAATTAGAATCTTTATAACAATAAATACCTGTAAGAAAGCTCTAAAAGTCACCGATCCAGCGACAGACAACGCGGAACACACGAGGAAACCGGCGTCTTCTTTTTGAGCCCCCTGTATGCGTAGCGTGCCGTCTTGAGTGACGTGAAAATGCCCGTATGCGTTGCCAGGGAACATCAGCACCTGTGACCCTTCACGCGACCAAAACACAGACGGTGGTGGGTTGCCCTGGGCTACGCAGTCAAAATTTGCAATTCCGTTGAGGCCCACTTTTTGGTCTTTGGGTCTGGTCACAAATGTCGGCGGGGCTAGAACACGAAATGAGATTAACATAATATATGTTAGAGGTTTTGCATTTACAATTCAAAACGGAATAAATGTACTATTATATAATGTGTGCACGGTACAGTAGAAGTTTGAAAACTATATAATATAATACACAATTTTTACGTTTTTTTAAGTATGTAAATAGCCTGTTTGAAGTATGCGAGAAATTTTAGAATAAAATATGATAACATAATATTATGGTAAATTAATTTTTTTTTAAAGCATAAAACTGCAGTGTTCAAAAATTGGATATTATTTTAATTCAGTATTATTTTCGTTATTATATTTTTAGGTTTTATACTTATTTTTTTTTACAACAAAAATATCTATTTTAGAATGGAACAATTTTTATAAAGAACCTAACTACCTATAATAATTGTTTTTAGTGTACTTTAAAATAACATATGATAAAAAATCAAAAATCAAATGAAAAATAAAAGTTTCCATTTATAACATTAAGGCGATAAAAAAATGTATTTTTCAAAAACACAAAATTTATCAGAGAAGATAATCATCTTTTGTCAAAAATATCATAGTTAATACAATACAATACAAGTTGAGGTTAGCTGTGTTTTAACCACATTTTTCGTATAATTTAAACTAATGTCTTCTTAAAGTAATTAATAAGTTAGATGATAACTTATCGGTATCATATGATAGTCAATACTTACAGTGTACGGTTAATGAAGCCTTAGCCTCCTCGGAACCCACGTCATTTTCGGCATTACAAACGTAGAGTCCTTCGTCTTGTGCTATCACGTTAATGATCCGCAGTGATTTGTTGTCCAATATTTGGGCTCGGCCGAAAGGCATTTTATTACCATCGCGTTCCCAGTAGATGTTTGGTTTTGGATCACCACTCACCTTGCATTCGAATTCGGCAGTCTGTCCAGTGAGCACTGTTACATCTTTTGGTTCGGAATTTATGAATGGTTTCACTGTTGACATATTAAAATAGTTAATTTTTTTATAATATTTTTTATAAATTGTTATTTTAATATACTATACATATTTTGTTTATCATTCAATGTATTCAATTTATCTCATTTTTGAAAACTATTAAAAAATAATTTTAGGATTGAGTTTTAAAAGCTTAAAGAAAAAACTTAATACCGAAAATAAATATTGTATGCAATCCGAATGTCATCTATAATCAAGTTATAAATACGTTTAATCGTATAATGGATTATAGGCAAAGTGGTGCAAACGCTATAGTTTAAGGTTTGAAAATCGTACCCAAATCATTAACATCGTAATTATCAGCGTTAGAATTTCGGAGGCAATTTGGTTACTTAGCAAAGTTGACAAATAACAGTTTATCTTGTTTTATAGAAGATTAAGCAACGCGAGTTTACTCTGTAATAACTGTTAAAGTTGTTTTGGTCGGTTAAACCTTAACTTTGGAGCGTATTACAGGGATAAGTGTGCATTTAGTGAGTCGTAACCCGTTAATTTTAAAGGGATATTTATTATACAGTTAAACGATTTATGTATTTATAATTTATACAATGATCGGACCTGTAAGAATTTAAAACAAGCGTATAATTAAATTTATGTCTCAATGTGCGATTAAATTAAGATATTAAGAGGATGTATTATTCATTAAACTATATGCAAACTATAAGAGATAAAATAACATCGAAAGCGTATTAATATAACATTATGCATTAATGACATTCACGATATAATTAAAAATAACAGGGTGAAATACATAAACACATTTTTGTTCGCATGTGATAAACATTATAAAAATTACCTTTTTTTTTTTGTGTGAAAAATAAAAACAAAGTTTACTTTCGGGTTTTTTAACGGCCGTAAGTATGTTGTAATTAAAGTATAACTGTATAGCTTTTTATACTGCAGACCATTATATGGTAGTGATAATCCACTGATGGGCAAACAAATGATGTGTCACAATAACAATATAATACATATACTATGTAGTAATAATTACCAAACTATACTAAACGCACGTTATTATACTTCAATATTGTCTAGACGCGCTCAGTTACAGTACAACCATTATTACTATTATATTTTGGCGTTTATTTTTTTCGAATCGCCCGCACGGTATTTTTTTCCACCCGTCCGCAGGTCTATATAATATGCCAAATGCAACGGGTGCCGTCCCCTCGTGCATTGGATTAATGACTTTCTAACAGCATCGTGTGTATACGGCCACTTTCGGCACAATATTTTCTAAATGTATATATACGCGTTATTTTTATTATTATTTTTTTTTTTATTCAAACGGCCCTTACTCCGATGACGTGCGCCTATTGTTGCACCCGAAAGGGAAGAAAAAAATACGAAAACACAAAATATATATACGAATACTGCACAGGGAAAAATTTATTCTGTACAAGAGTGGCAAACGGCGTCAACAGCGGTGGATCGAATGTGAAAAAAAATCTCAGTTTCCGGCGCATTAAACATTCAGTTTTTCAGAGTATTCTCCCTATTCGTATAAAAAATATACAACATATATAATACATCAGTCCGTATACATATCTCTGCAACTCTCTGTGCATGCTTAATGGCTCTTCTATCAAAAACTCGGGTGGTGAACGATTGCAACTATATCCGATTCGCCGTATTCGGTTCGATTAGGTCTGACGACGAAAAAACTTTTTTCAATCGGTTCCCATATCGTTCAATATACTTACACATTGTGTGAAAGAATAGGGGCGAATATGGGTGTGAAATTTTTGGGGACACTAAAATTGTGGATAACTAATAGCAATAAACGAGAATTGGTATTCAAAAATAATGAGTTTAGTACACAGACACTCTTAATAATAGTCTTAATTCCATACAACAATACCTACTTATTAGGTCTCTATTATACTCAGTGATTACTTTTGACAGGATTTTGGGGCCCATTTCCCAATATCTCATAATATAGTTGCACGCATATATATTTTCTTTTAATATAATATATACGTACAACAATCCAATAATAAAATCGCATTCGCGCGGCGTTTGTGACAGGCAATTTAACAGCACCACTGTTGTGGATCCGTTTTTCCGACACCTTTTAAATAGGTATAGGTAGTTTTCGATTTTTAAAAATATATATTTCAATAGAAAAATGTGGATGGGCTATTTCATTACTAACCGACCGTCTACCCATTGGAGATTGACGTTTAAAATTAAAAAATTAAATTGCGGTCTCGATTATTGTGGGTACTCTTTGCACGCCCCCTCCATCCTTCCAGAAGTCATTACAATGTGCGAGAATAAAATGACTGCTCGATAAGACGAGGGGCCAAAATCGTAAGGGAGAGAGATAAAGAATTGCGGTAATGTGCGAACAACGAATAGTACCTATGTATTATTTTTCTGTATATGCATACAATACACGATAATATATGATGTAGGTATATGGAAACTGTAAGAGCATAACGGAACGCACGTACTTATGTATAATAATTTATACCTGCGTATGAAAAACCTTTGGTATAATAATATGCTGTCCTAAATGTATACAGTATACGAGTCGGCGATGATGTCTATTGCTGTAATTTTTTTTTATTTTTTATATTTTGTTATCTTGTAAAACGGAATATATAGCTTTTGGTACACGTACTGAAGGAAAAAGTACCGACTCGACAGGTAGGTAGGCGATACGTATATACGTTTATATATATATATATATATATATATATATAGTATATACACACACATACATGGGTGTGTGTGTGTGTGTGTATGTGTATGCGTTGGGCATTTATTATTCCGAGCGCGATTTCTTTTCCTTCCTCCGGCCGAGCATTCGTGGATATTATTTTCACCCAATATAATCGAATTCATGCGTAAAGAAAAAACTAAAAGAGACCGGTACGATTGTCTGTGTAAATATTATATGCGTATATATATATGTGGGGTGTGCGCTCATATGTAAGTGCAGAGGACACACACTGGATTCGACCGTGACAAATTCGTCGTTTTACGATATTTCTCACGCGGAGCAGTTCAAAAAGACTTACATAACATGAATTATATTATACATTATGCACGCGTGTAAATGCCGCACGAAAGCGTATAAAAAATGTACGACTAATTTCAACGGTTTCGCGGTGATGTCCGTTCGGTTGGTGCTTAGCAGTAAACCACGTTGTGCTTGTTTTATCGCGATGGATGTTTTCTTCACTTAATTTCGAGACGTTTTTCCTAACAAACGTCACTTATTAATGTCACATAAATATTTAATATAATAAACGTCACAACAGAGCGGGGCTGATTCCATAACACAAATAATATAATATATTGTTGATTATGAGTACAAGTAAATATTTCGTCGATCTATTTTTGTATTGTACATTTTTTTCTTTGTGTAAACTATATATTTTATACTACTGTTTTAAAATAAAAACGCATTTTCTTCTCATTAATTTTGAAGTTTTATATTATTTTTAGACAGAGACAATTTTTTTATATGTTTTATTCTGAAGCAGAATGTAGTTTTTTCTTACTATTTTTAAATTTAAATATTAGAGTATGAAATTTAATATGGGCGGTTAAAAATGGAAAATCTGAAAAATTATGATAATATTACTCATACGTACCATTGACAGTGAGTTTGGCCGGTGTACTTTCCTTCTTGCCTACGATGTTTTGTGCCACGCATTGATATTCACCACCGTCATCTTGTTTGACGTCTGTAATCATCAAATTGCCACCGTCTACGATTCGCATCCTAAACAAACATATAATGTAAGTGACGACCTAAAAACAACTGTTAAAATATACGCGAATACCGAAAAGAAATATTTGCATAATATGTAACATGATACAATGTTTTAACCTATAAGGGTAGGTAAGTTATTAGTCAGAAGTAAGTAAATTATAAACAGTATCGGAAAAATGAATAATTTATATTATTGATTTCCTAACCAAAGGATTATGTTGATATGTAATATAAATGATAAAATAAAAACGATTTTACTATGAAAACAATTAAGTTAGTGAAATTAATCAAACGTCTATGTACATTGCTATTTTTTTCTTTATAACTTGATTTATAAATGTTATTTTATTATGCTGAAAAATTTAATGAATGCATGTTTATTAAAATTTAATGAATATTAAATTATGAGTATTATAGACGTGTATTTGCTTTATAATCATCGGTAGATCATATAATTTTTCTCAACACTGATTATAATTATGTGTGAACAGATAAATTGCTTATAGGTAGGTTGTTCAACTAAAATCGATGAAAGCAACAACAACAATACATCAGCCACCTGGCGCTATAGGTTTTATAATATATAATGATAAATAATGATTATTCGTAACCATTTCTAACGTTTTTTTCTCTTGCGAGTTTCTTTTATCGAAAATCGTGAATAAACTATTATTATTATTTTTATTATTAGCTTAAGACCGTTCATTATTAGGTTATGTTATTGCGCATTCGTAGCTGTGGCTATATTTGTTAAGTCATTGTATTATACTAATATAATATACTACAAATACGGTGAATATTAAACTCGTTAGGTAAGTCTTATTTAAAAATAACTCGAAAACAGTTTGCTGTACGTATAATATATTGTGGACTTAGGGTACCTTGTCGTAGAATCTATGTGTACGTCTTCTCTGTTTTTCTTCCAAACAACCATTGGATCTGGATGACCTTTAGGTGGACTGCACTCCATGAGCGCCGTCTGTCCCTGAGCTACTTTTGTGTCCTTTGGCTCCACTCGGAATTCGTCTTTGAGCACTGTAAACAAACAATAATTATTAATAAAAATATCAATGCATATATACTTTTTAATTGATTCTAAATTTAGTAACACAGTATAATTAAGATTTTTGGAATACGTATATCAAATTTCGCTGCAGTCATTTAAAGATAACGCAATTTATAAAGCTGCTAACACGTATTTTGGTAAAAAATGTAATTTTTCTCTGCGATTTATTTTCGAACTTTGAAATATATAATTATACAGAAAAAAATCGCAAATCGGTGCTTTTGTATATACAGTGTTTAGCGTACGATTATAGGAAACAAAATATGAATTCCGATAATTTCAGACTACCGCAGCTGTGTGTATCCATATATATAAGTATATATCATATAGTGGTTTCGACAACGCGGGACGCATACACGTAGTTTCATTAGGTACCGATATCGGACATTTTTTTCACTATAATATACAAAGAGATTAGGCACACGTTACACGCATTAATATTTTACGGGGGCATAGCATAATAATATATTTTGCATTTTTAAACTTGTTTTCCGCACCACCGCATCGCACACATATAAATAAATCCGGATTATACGCGACACCGGATTATGCACGCGTAATAATGTACATATATAGTGCAAACGCATTAGATATTGTGACGGGATTTATATGCAGATTGGTTGATTTAGGGCGGTGGCCAGTGCGAGAGGGGTGGAGGAGCGTGGGACGATTCGAAAACGAGTAAATTGAAACGTAGGAATTGAAACGTACTTGCCCGCGAACGAAATGGAATTTTAGGTTACCGCTGAAGCATTGTTGCAGGGTTTGCGGTGGCTTCAGTCGAAGAGTTTTCTCAAAGATCATAACGCGGAGCGGAGGAGGCGAGTCCGTGCTTAAATGGATTAAGATCGGACCCGATCCGTCGTTATAGGGTGGACAAATATTGACAACACGCAGCACGTGGGGTTGTCATCGTCTCCGAGCGTGGTATTTGTCGTTTCTTTACGCGTATTATTTATATATATATATATAATATTTATAATGCTACTGTGTAAATATCATATTTTCCCTTCTGAATATCTGGTGTTCGTCGGCACGATGTCGAGAAAGAGAAAAATGAAAACACAACAATGACTCACTTTATATGTGTATATAATATATATGTATAAAACAACGGTGTACACATTGTGCACATTACGACTTCTGGCTTATGTCGTACAGAAATGACAAACACTTAACGGACAGTATCGAGAGAGAAAAAAATATATATAAATAAATTCTCATAACATATATTATCGCCACTATAAAAATATTATTACACACATAGTTTAAAACTAACGTCGATTATTATTATTTTGCATCTATTTTCGATAAAAAGAAACTGTCGTATATGTTTTCATCGTTAAAATATCTATTATATTATGCATTATGATTATGATGATATAAAACAATACTCGTCACAGCGTTTGACGCCGACGCAAAGACACTATGACACAAAACATCAAAGATGAATATTAATAATGCGAATGCTAAAAACGTGTTTGGGCAAAGAAAAAACAATTAATATTCGACTCACGATTGTGTCGCTAACTTTATTGTATCGACGACTGGCGAGTATTGTCATCATTTGTCAAACACGACAAAAATTGTTTTAAGCGCCGACAGTCGTGTTTAGGAAACGGAAATGATAATGCGTAATATATACGTTTAATGATGCGAATTTGAACGGTTTCAGTACTTATATCGGAAAAGTTCTGATCGAAAATAAATACACGACGACGGGCAACGATAAAGGTCATGAATAGATTAACGTTGACTGGCTGCTCGCGGGAATGGCGGAGACTGGGAGATTATTTTAAATGTGAGAAATTTCCAACACGCGGGACTATATAGGCACTACGTGATATATATTTTTATTAACCCAGAGAAGTTTTGAAAAGCACTCCAAAGGCCTCTAACGTATAGATGATATTTCCCTGCAGTGTATACGCGGAGGAATTTCAAACGATTTACCTTAAACATATTTTATTATTGTACATATCGAGTGCGTCAAATACATGTGTATATTACGTATATACGATATACATAGACTGGCGGCGTCGACATAAAATGGAAAAATGAATGCTTGCAATTTGTATTTGATATTTCTGCGCTTTATCGGATGACGCATACTATTATACCGATCGACTGGATAATATTAATAAAAAGATAGTTCTCGACTATTCGATTTTATATTGCCATACAGATAAATGACAAATCGAAACGCTTTGTATTATATAACTTCATTCAGTGGCGTTGGTCACCGTATTTTCATTATTAGCAGATCTCAATGGGATTGCAGATAATACTGTGCTACAGTTATCAGCAATACTATTATGTACGCTATCCGAGTATGATATTGTGTCTAGATAAATTCGAAATTTATAATACACTGGTATTATATTTGGTATTTAAATTTTGCCGGTTATAGTAGTAATAATCGGTACACCGAGAGTTAGACAATTTTAATATTTAAACGGATTGACCACCGTGGTGGTTACCGTTTTAATATTATTTAAGTAGATATTTTAACAACACAAGACAGAGTTAATACGACTATTTATAAAACGTGTACCCGGCACGAGCTAGATAGATAAAATAGGTACCTACTCACAAAAAATTGAATACTGCCATATACGCAAAGAGCTACTTTTTAACAAAACTGTAAGAAAAATCTCATTAATATTATGAAATTAGTAATAAGCTTTAATAAGTGTAAGAGTTAAACGTTTTGGGTGGTACCTATGTAGTTACCGAAAATAGGTATTCTGCTGCGCCGACTCACCAACTCTATATGCGCGCATCGTTTAACTTCCGGGCGGTTGTGTGTACAAAAACATGCTCACTAATAACAATTTTAAATTCTATATTCTCTAATATATTATTATTATGTATAACATAAACTTAATAACTACACTCGGCGAACAAGTTCATCGGTAATCGTCCTCAATGAGAGAACACCAAGTGACGTCTGCCGAAGAGCAAATAATAATCACCCAGACGATTGATTTTTCTCCCGTTAATATACTTGACGGAGAACGCATGTTTTCGGATAATCGACCATACGTGCCGCGTACTTATATATATATACATACAAAATAATATAATATATTAGTCGACAACGAAATATTGATGAACGACCGAGCCTTGGAGTATACTTAATGAGGTGTAAGAACCGGCTACTGGTACTGCCACACGCGATCGTACACGCGACGAAGAGAAGATGACACGCGGGCCAGTCATAGGAAATAATATATTTGTCCGGCGGCGCCCACTCGGAGTTTGAAAAATAAGAAATTATTATTATGATTATAGTTACAACAACGACGACAACGGCAACGGTGCGACGAGTACTTACGCCGACTGATTTATGAAAAAAAAAAATAAAAAAAAATAAACTAAAAACGATAAAAGGTCACAGATGACGGCTGGCTTTTATTATAACATGTATATCGTCATCATCGACGACTACGACTATTATTATTATTGAGTTTTTTTTTAACCTCTAGAGAAAATATTATTATAATAAAATGAAAGCTTTTTCTCGACCCTCGTTAATGAAACCTGCGCGCAGCCGCCGCATAATAATTATAATTAACTCGAGTAGCATTTAGGTAGACAAAAAATAATTCTCGGTGCACTTTTTTTTTACCCGTATACTACACGTCACGTCCCACGCGTTACTCGAGACACGCGTTGTAGTAAAGCCTGCGAGAGAGTGACGAGTGTACGAACTGGAGGGATAAGTGAGAAACAAATAGAACCTACACGCGCGTGATGTACGATACACGAAGGGGGAGCAGGGGAATATAAGTCATATTTTTGTTTTCTACATTTAAAAAAAAAATAAAATAATTATTCGGTATATACCTACTATGTACTTGTATTTCATGTCATACACACTCTGGTTGATAGCGCTTCTAATAGGGATTTTAGTCTGGCTATAAGTATACACTACAGATACCCGTCGTGTAAGCAGTGAATGTAGCGGTGTTTTACCGACTTACCACGAGTTCGTCGGAGAGTTTTATAACGAGTTGTGTCTGAGTTGAGATTGCAATAAACGAATTGCAGACATAATTGTATAGAAGATAATATTACCGTCTTTAATGACGGCCCGCACCGATTATCGATTATTTAGAGTTCATCCAAATTGCAGTCAGCGTTATATATCTTTTAGTTTATGGCAAGACGGAATTCTTTCAGCAAATATTTACAGTAATTGGTTTTAGTAGGTATACAGAGTATTTGTTATTTGTTCCTGTTGCACTCAATTTATTAAAAGATAAAAGGAATTATCGTACAGATACTAATAGTTCTTGCTTAACAAGTCTACGCTGAAAATTAAATTTTGAAATGCATTAATATTTAAGCCACAACATATATATATATATAGTTTCTGACTTTGTAAAAGGAATTTTGTAAGTTGTAAGTAATGAATTCCAGAAAACCACTTTGTTTGAATGCAGATTTTATCTTAGTCAAGACTGGTGGAAAACATTATAGGATTAGGACTGACTATAATGTATAGAGAACAAAAATAAGAACTAAAAATTAATAAAATTGCTGTATTACGTTTATGGATTGACTTTTATCCTTTCAGATGAAGTGAGAAATATGTTTTTGGAATTAATCATTAAATAACGTACGGATTAAAGAGTTACTGAATTTAATGACTGTTTGGTCAATAACTATATATTCAATATGACACTACTTTTCCAACAACACTCTAGACAGCTTTGGATATAATGTATGGAGAACGAATAATGGAGGTGAAGCTTTCAATTTTAAATTCAAAACTGAGATCCGATCGCCATATCCCAACATATTTGAATTTTTAAAATGTGTCAAAAATATTCAGATACTTTAAATATAAAACCAAACATTATTTGAAAAAATAAAACGATTCACTGACATTTGTAAGGCGTGTGTTTCATAAAAATATAAATTGGTAAAATTATAAAATGAATATATTATTTTTATTTGTTAAATGTATAATTTTATTAATATTTAAAACAATATAATTGTATTTCTCAATTGTAACTCAGAGTTTTTTTTTACCTTTTTTGATCCCGACCGCGTATCAACCGTACATCGACCGAGAATGATTAAGTATGTAAATTGTATTTAAATTATTACATTTCCCATCCGTTTGCACAAGACAAACGCCGATATAAATTATTTATCATATAATTGTTTGCTTTGCACACAGATTTAATGTTTTGGGAGGATTTTTCGGACCGCTCCGTATACAGGTATTTCCCCTACCGACTAATACAAAAGTACGGTCGCGAGGGCGTTTTATCATTATTATAGGTAGGCGTAATAATATACATACCTGTAAAGGCGAAAACGCACTCAAGACATTCATTACTTATATACACCATAAACAATATAAGTTTCACCTCCTCCTTACGCCGCCGCCACGGCTTTTATGGCCGAACTCGGCGGCGCAGAAGTAGCGCTCGCGTTTTCCGGAAATACCGGCGGGAATAGAGACATTTGATATATTTCCCGGTTTTTATATAATATACGTTTCGCGCCTACAATAAATCAACGGACTACGCGTCGCTGGAGACTCGCAAACGAACGGACATTCCTGCAGCGACGTCCGATAAAGTATAACGCAATAATATAATATACGTTTTCCGGACGTCCTCTGGCCTAGTGCGGTACGGGTCGCGCAATATAAACGCGTTCGGTGGTCGGCGGGTGGGTCTGCACATGACAGTCTCGCCCGATTTCGAGCCAAGTCCACCGAGTTTAATGATAATAGTATACTCGAGAATAATAATATACTCTAGCACACCAATAACGCGCACACATAGTAACGTCACGAGTTATGACACTATTTCGTGCGAGCATATTATTATATCATTGCAATATTCGCAGTTAAGCGGTGTTGCGCGAGGTGTCAGGTAAGGATATATTAATATATTAAATTGTTATTCAGCGACGTTGTTGATTTATCGTCGTTATTATTATTTTTTTTTCCAACAGAGCGCGATCCCATGTATTTTTTCGTCGACCCAATTAACGCGATAATACGTAATCCGCTCATAGAATATCATTTGCACAATGGCGGGGGATCAGTGTGTATTTTTTTTATTTCATCGTCGTTTTGGATGGCGTAATGAAACGGAACGAGGAAAAAAAAATACGAAAATCATATTTGAAAACCATATTTGCTGGAATTTTAATAACAGCGAATCCAGAAACCCCATACTATATTATTATTATTATTATATACGTATACACGAATCACGATCCAAGTACGGTTCATTATTCATACAAAATGAGAACGCGCTGACCCGATATAATATAGGTTTTGCGCTAATAACGTTTTCATTTCTGTCAGACGGCGGAATTAAACGGAAACATATTTATTATTTATAATTATATATACATCGATTATCAATTTATTATTCGATTAAGCGTACATTAATTCCGCTACAATATCAAAGTACATGCGCTTTGATGACTGTATTGAATACTATTGTATAATAATGTATATTGTGCATTCACATTTTAAACACAGGGCGATACTCACCACCATAATTCGTTTAATAATCAATTTATTCAAGTTTCTGTTTTTGAAACTTTTGAATATAGTCGAGATTCTATGCTTTCAAATATTTAAATCTTTTATTTTATATAACGATTGTTTTGTGTCAATAGAAACTTTTATTTCTAGTTTAATTATTAACGTTATAATACAAGAAAAATTAATAAATATCCCATGATAATATAGGATGATTTGAAAATCATAATAATTATTTTTAATATAATAGTATTTTATGTTTGTAAAAATAGTTTGAGTAAAATTAATATTATAAACTAAATATTTTATGCGCTTTATTATAAACTACACTCGACATATAAAGCCATTGAATGTAACATAAAGTATTTGATAAAATTAGGTCACATTCATAATATTATTCATAAAAGAGAGAATATATATATATATTATAAAATGTTATGATTATATATAAAGAGTAAATAATGATATAAAATGAAGTAAAACAAAGTTTATGTATCATATTATAATATTATTTTATTATGTTGGATCGTTGAGTTTTGTTCGCAATAATAATTAAAGCAGTTAAAAAACATTGTTTAGATTTAGATTTAGAGCATCAGAATTTGTATTTGTTTTATTCTTTATATAAAACCATTATTAAGTTTGATAACTTAAAAAATACTAATGATGATATAAATACAAAAAACTATGGTATTTAAGTCTACCTACAAAAAAAAACCAGAAAATATTATAATCATAATAAATTCTTTGTGAATGAATAAAAGAATGGTAAGCAATGAGAATGCTTGAGAAACATTATGTATATGATGAACAAAGTTGCTTAACAAGTATACTGACAAGCAAGTATAATTATTGTAATACCGTTAACGAATCACCTACGGATTAAGAAGAAGGACTTTTATGAAGTTATGTCTGGTTAAAAAACGAACTCGCAGGACCGAATAAATTATTCAAAAAGATTCACAACATGGTGATGAATATCTAATTATTATTCGAACAGTTACGTTCGTTGTTAATGCATTTTTAGTGGCTAGAATTGTAGTCTGCAAAACCACATGGGACAGAGTATAATATTTTTATTGATACCTTTATCTTCAAACGCTATCGAATTATAATTTATACATCGTTATGAATAATAACACTGCATAAAAAAGTTCATTGATGGGTGGTTTATGGTTTTTATTTTATTTATTACACGATAATTATTATAATACTATACAACTCGACACTTATTTTTACCAAGTTTTGAACCAAAATTCAAAATAGTTGTTTATATTTTATAACGCAATCCACATAGACACAACGAAAATTAAATTTGTAAAAAAAAAAATATTTTTTAATAATAATAATCGAATAGTTTTGAATTCTTCCGTGAAAATATCAAATAAGAAAAAATAAAAACATAATAATTTTATAGAAAATGTTTACCATACAACTGCGATTGATGATTTCTATCAAAATAAACGCCGCACTCGTAGAAAAAATATATACATGCGTCGTCGCGCAATAATAAAAACGTTGGTTCTTTTAGGGCGCCATCGGATATCCGGTAGTAGAAAAAAATATATAATAATAATAATAAAATATATAATAACGATCGGAGATTAATATATTTCGAACACAAATCGAATAGGGCCCAGACGGCAATATCTCGGATTCGCAATCTCTTTTTATGGTGCATACACACTCTCAACCAACCATACCGCCCCATAACAGATAGGAGAGCCGACCACATTGCCTGGGAAAAACCGTCGTGTACGCATTATGTTATTGGCGTTTTCCATGGGAAAAAGCCCTTTTTGTACCCGAGAGAGACAGAGAGATATAGATACATAGAGAGGAGGGAGATATAGATACATAGGGAGGGTGTAATGATAGAGAGAGAGAGAGATAGAGACAAGGTTTGAAAAGGTTCCAAGACACACACACACGCACATTGTATGGTACACAATGTTTTTATTTTCTCTTCTTATTTTGGATCCAATCCAAACAAACTACTTTGTTTTAAACCCCCCGACCCCCATACGATAAAACCCCATTACACTAGCACTGTGTACTTGGTTACTTGGAAAAATATCGTCAGCGTTTTTGTGGCCGACGGACGTTTTTCAATTTATGTCATGTCGATCGACCGATATACATATGCATCGCAAACCGTACAATGGACACGTTATTAAAGTTGGCATTTTAAGGACAAAGCCTTCCGGTGTGGTTTTTAGGAGTGTGGCAATGGTGCTGTTGGAGTCGCAGTGGGGATGTCGCGTGGTTTAATCCGGTTAAAAGTCCTCCCGTCAGCCGACAAGAAAATATATATCAAAAAAAAAAAAAATTAATTAAATTGTCTTTCGTGTGTTGCCGATGGGGGTGAAAAAAATGTCCAGGCTTTGGAGGGAAAACCACAAATGCGTGAAAGAGGTTGCTGACATAATGAATTGGAACAATAGACAGCAGTCAGCTTTAATGAAATAGTCCAGTAATCGTGTTAAACTCGTAGGCCGCAATTAAATGTGTATTAATAACGGTGCATCTGATAGGGAATGATCAAATAATATTATTTGATGTACGGAATTACTGGTCGAGATTTGAAACGATAACGATATCTACGATTCAATATAATAACAATATGAGGAATTAATAATAAAGAATTTATTTTTTTAATTAGTTTTATTTAAATAAGTAAATTTCTTTTAAAACACATATTATTTTAATTACATTTAAAATATACTTGTGTTTGCTTATTTCTTTTTAAATGACCATTGACCATTGCTACTTCAAAGCATAATATTTATTTTTATTAAAAGTACAAATATTTTCTGAGAAAATGAGTTTAGTTTAAAAAAATTGTACTAGACATACTATATAGAAAGCCATGAATTATTATGTGCTCATAATGTGTGCATATAAATAAACACACTTACCAGAAACATGTTGTAATAAAAATAATGAGTATCTATAAATTTTTATATACTTTGAACTTTAAGAGTGTATGAAGTATACTTACTGACATTTTTATACGATTAAAATTACTGCGGAGAAAAATTTCCAGACAGATTTTAATTTAGAGTAATTCTTATAGTAGCCTATTTTGATGAACCTAATTTCATTGCTTATTTCATTTCTGATGGCATGGTTACTTATAAGTTATAATGGACCGTCGTGGTTGACAATAACGACGATAATGGTTAAAACGAAATTGCGTGTACTCTTATCATCTATTGGACTCGAGGGGTTGGACAAATATTTACGGACGGTTTACGTTCTTTGAGTATAACAGAATGGCAAAAATTGGACGAAAGTCCAAGGTAATAACGTGAAACTCGATTTATCCAGAAAATGACGGTAATACACTACAGAAACTTTTACAGTACTTCACTGAAGTTTACTCGCTATTTTGTGTACTAAGCTATCCAAGAACACCACTTGAGAGTAAATTATAGTTCAAACACTTTGATGATTTTTAATAAAAGTGGTTATTTCGATACTCGATAATAAAATCAACCCGTTGACTCATAGTATTTTATACTGTTAAGTTTGAAAGAGCTATAAATAAAAATTGTTTATGTACATATATAATTATTACGTAATAACAATATATTGGAATTTTAGAAATTACTTATCAACGAATATTGGCATTTTTTATTATTATTAAATTTTCTGAATAACTAAAATACTTTCAAACTTAATTAAAAAATATACAAGTATAGTATTATAAAATTACATCGAAAGTTTTAATATAGCTTTATATTTAAAAAGTTCTTAAAATATATAAGTATTAAATCAAGTAATGATAAAAATTTATCAGTTTTTTATATTTTGAAATGAACTTGTAATAGTATTAAAAATTTAGCATCATAATTACATTTAATTAATTATTATCATATTATAGATAAATTAATAAATAAAATACGTCTCGTTTAATTTTGTCTGATAATATCTTACTGTGGAAGTAATCAAAAATATAGATAGGTACCTGGAGCAACAGAACCATCATAAAATGACGGTGATTTTACGATCTATAGTCGGACATCATTATTCTTCTCTTTTAGTAGGCCGTAGGCGAAAAAAAAAGTATCTCGAGGGGTTCAAACTATCGATAACTGAATTTGGATTTGACGATTTGACAGTTTCCGATCAAAACTTAAAGGATTGGAAAAAGACAAAGTTTACAGAGTTCTGTATGCATTACTTATAATGTGTAAGAGATACACGACGGAAGTATAGTTTATTATTATTGATTTATATGCTTAAAATAGTGACGAGTTTTTTTGTCTCTCTTTAATAATAATATTATATGAAAATAGTATAAATATTCAACTGTGGCTTTTTTAACATTATAAATTTATATTTTACAAGTGAATAATATAATAGGTATGTGTACACTGTACATAATATATTTTATTTCTATCGTTTATGGAGATATTTTTTTAATATAATTTAAAGTCATTAAAAAATAACATTTTTTATTACCATACTTTAAAAAAAAAAATGTTTATTTATCTGTGCGATAACAGTATAATATATATTTATATACATTTTTAATTTTATATAAACATATATTTTCCAAACACTTTGATACTTTTCGATACAATGAGTGTTTAAATAATCACCTTATTGTGTAATATTTGGTCGACACATAGACACGGTATGTAGTCATGTCGGACAATGTCGACATTAAACGATACGATAAAGTTTTTCTTATTATTTATAATATTGTATTCGGATAGTGAGATCAGTTAGGCGGAGAAGGTTTTGAGCGCAGTAGAGTTCTGCGATAAATCAACTATTACATACCTATATAATGAAGATAATATTATGATAAAATATATGTAAAGAATATTATAATATAAATATGAAGAGAGAAAAGAGAACACGGTTTGACGCGCCCACGGTATAATAAAAACGGCAGTGTTTTTCTTAACGCCGTTGTATATTTAAATACTATTATAGCCGTTAAAATACATAATGGATCCGGTACGCCGTCGCTGGCACCCTATCGTGCGCGTCGGTCGGTGTGATCTATACAGAATCCCGAAAAATTATCGTTATCGTTCGTGTGTTTTCCGCAGGACGGACCTCGTCCACCATCAGCTCAACCGGTCACCGACACGTGTCTACAGTCTGTTTTAATTATCCCATATTTATACATATATATATGTACACCTGATATAGTATATCTATCAGCGGACGTTTAAGACGACCGAAAAAAAATGTAAAATATACATGTTTTGTATACGCATGTTCGAGGAAAATTATTATGTACAAGCGTTTACTGCAGCAGATATACACTGGACGACGACGATACGTGTTTAATGTCGAATCTGTAGTTTTTTAATGGTAAATAATAGGCCGTTAAAACGACGAAGACAACGACGACGATTATTATTATTACATGCACGAGAAATCAGTTATATCGCTGCAGGTATATAGGTATTTAATAATATTTAAATTTACAAAGAATGTATTTAAACACATTTTACTCGTTCCAGTTTATATAACCGAGTGTCTGTAGCAGCTCGCTAGTGAGAATTTAACGCGTTCGTTAATAATAATAATATGATAAATATATGAATATAATATAAAAATCAGCTATACGGAAAAAATATATAAAAATAAAAAATGTTAGACGTTTAAAAATAAAATCTGATATTGTTGTTTACATATTATAATACTAAAATATACACATTATAGTGTAGTCTTATAATATATTATTATATTACAGTGACACAAATTTTTATATTTATTTTTTTATTTTTCAGAAATATTTTAGTTGTTTATTTTTGTAGTTTTGGCAATCTTTCACTCCAAATAATCAATCGTCATTTAGACTTGAATATGAAGTTATTACCTTAATGTAAAGTTTATTGTCAACAATAATAATGGGTTAGATACAACAATACAATATAACACGTAAACACTAAAAACATTTATCGATACGCGGGTGTACATTATACAATGTATTTTTTTCACTTTTAATAATGTTACAAGCTTTTAAAGAATGAATTACCATAAAAAAAAACTAACTGTTTTGGACGCTCAAAAAAGGATAAAATCCACCGCTAATGATTATTTAAGCGGTATTCCGATCCCTCCCCCATTTTAGAGACCGACACTAAATACAGAACTAAGCTATAATGGTATTAAGAATCGATTAACAAAATCGCCATCTAAATTACAAACACAACAGAAATAGTGTTTGTGTGTGTACGGAATGACTATATATTGGTTGGTTTACAGTGCGCGGGGATCCTTTTAAACGTAATTTGAAGGACAAGGGGAAAACCGCCATTGTGCCGAGACGGACGGATAATGGATCTGGTCCAACAGACCCCACCCTTCACGGATAGACTGAAAGGTGTCGATGACGAAGCAACTACTAGGTTATATATATACACAATATATATATACAATATACATTATACACATATCAAATATATCGATGCCGTGTGTTCTGTACAAAATCTTCAAAGTTTGGGATTTCGGAAGGTGTAAAATGATGTCTGCAAACGAATCTAAATGGCGTCGGGTCGGCGGCTGTTTTCATTGAAATCAACCTTTGTCCTACACCCACACCACTTTTCCACTACAACAGCCACTCGAGGAGATAAGAGGGAATATAGCGTTCAGAAAGTGTGTGCGTGCGAATAAGGAAAAAGATATGCTTTTGAAAAAAAGCTTATATATTTATATATATTCTACACACTTATTGTTATTACGAGCAGAGGGAAATAGCAAAAAGTATATATTATATACGTATATATAATATATGTATACAGACAAAAATAAATAAAATAAAACCCAGAGATCTCATCCCCGTCTCGTTTGTCGTATTCAAAAGTTCCGCTTTTACGGGGCCGAAAAGAATAAATAATATCGTTTCTCCTGGAGCTCATATATATATATGTATATGTATTCCCGTTTATAAAGAGTCAAGTCATGAGTGAAAAAAGTTCAAAAAGCCCACTCTTTTATGGTCGCCCTTATTTTTTTCTCGGTTCAGCTATCCAATTTGTATGCGAAAAAAAAATTCTTAGTTGAAAGTTAATTTGATTTTTTTAGACGCATCTTATTCACAAAGATAACCGACGAGTCTCGTGTAATCGGATGCGAAAAAACGAACATAAAACGCACGCCTAAACGTTCGCGCTTATTCTGCATCAGATACCCTAACCTATATTAAATTTCCTGCTCCTTTGAATCCCTCCACTTCTTATTAAAGTTATAGTGTTGACTATATATATTATACCTGCGCACAGACCAGCGGGACGCAAACATAATCCTATGTGGAGATAATTACAATATTATAATATTATATAATATATATTACCTTTTATACCTATACGTATAATATAGCAAAATATAAATTGTAATGAAAACAAATTCAGTCCTTATTGTTATACAATTTTGTTGAGACTTGAATTCACTGTGTATACTAAAAAGCAAAAATATAATTTTAATTGATAACAATAACTAAACTATATAGTTATATACAAATATGTAAGACTTTAAAAATTTAAAAAGAATAAATATTCAATATGGAATAAAAAATATTTAAGCCATATTGATTTATCTGCAGCCTCATTACCGTACAACAATATTGTAAATAACTGTATATGCGCATAATTCCTGTGTTATATATAATATTGTTTTGTTGCATTATGAAAATGTAATTGTTTATAAGCACGAATAATACGTTATTAATAGTGTAACAGACACTCTATTATAGGACGAAAATAAAGTTTTTTAGCACCATGAAGAGGGTTGGGTTAGTCATGGCTCGATGAGCAATAATTATACACTTGGCAATCATTTGATGGTAAGGACTGCGATAGTTGTGCAGAGTGACGTTTCGTCAGTTCTGCAGCATTGCGTTAATTTAGATGTGTCTTCTCCGTAATGCCATCACAATGAGTTGTGCCACGATCACATGTTATATTTAATTTTGGAGTTTATTTTAGTGACTCGAAAAGCATATTATATTCATATAATATACACATAAGAGTTAGGTGATATAATTAAAAGAACATAATATCTATTTTATATTCTATAGATAATCCGCAGCTTTGTCGACCTACATATTACTAGAACAATATTACAATTTCGCAGGAAAACCGAAGAATTTTTATGTATCGATATTCAAAAAAAAAAAAAATAAAGATACACTGTTTCGAGTCGATGGACGCTTTACAACTCTACTGTTGATTTATAAATTGCGGGAAATCTATTTAATACGCTTAACTGGTTTTACAAGGGCTTGATTGTTGGCCGACTTCGTTATGCACAATCGGATCAGTCGCCAATAACCACCAACAGCTACCTACTTTGGGATCCGGTCCGGGTGTGGATATTTGCGTATTTCAACTCTCACTAATAAAAAAAAAATAACTAATAAAAAAATCTATATTGGCAGACAAATAAGTATCTACGTTGTCAGGAAAATATTCACAAAGAATATTATATAAGTACCATCGGAAAATTGAAATGGCATTTTCGCGATGAGGAACTACTGGAGAACGATCGTTTGACACGAATAACTTGAAATAGTCTAACTAATAATGATTTAAGAAGAACAAAAATACGAATATTGTATATAGGTAAATCGTCGCGATCGGCAATTCGGGCAATGTTCGCACGAACAAAAATCGACTATAATAATACGTCTATCTACTATTGGCTGCAGCATTATAATAATAAACGACGACATACGAATCGAAAGTCGCTGCGGGATGTCGTATAATTTTATTATTCACGTTGAATGCAAATCGGTTTATTTCGCGTGCCGTTTCGCCGTTTATTACGCCGTAGGTACGTGTGGACGATTCGCGCGCGCATATTATAGGGTTAAACGGGGCCAATATATATACTTATGCGCGTTTATATAGACGTGTATTGTATAGCACGTGCTATATGGGCACCTAGTGCGTACATTGTATAGAGCAGTTAGCAGTTAAGGATTTCGTTATACTCATCGACACGTGCAGCAAACGATAAAATAAGAAAAAACTAAACCAAACGGTTTCCAACGACCAGTGCGAATTTTATTTGAGAAGTATAAAACTCCATTGTTGAAGAGACAGTTCAATTTTTTTCCTTTGATTTTCTTTGCACTTATAGTCATAAACAAATTTGATTAAAAAAAAAAAAAAAAAAAAAAATACGAATATACGGCAAAACTATTTAGGTTGTATTTATGTGTTGTTTATCACTCGATTTATATATGATTGTAAACATGGTAATTATTTAACTATTTTGTAGCGAAACGATCGATACCTATAATTCTTGGAAATAAAAAAATTAAATTCAAGTCTCATCGAACTGATTTAATTCATGCGCATTTTATATTAATTAACCAAACCGACTGGTTCAGATATAAATTCTAAAATTATAATTCGACATACTCCGCTTGTCTCGACCAAACATTTAATGGACAGTAGTTAGATTAAGATTAAGTGTAACCTGTAGTAACGCGTCTACGGGGATGGAAGAATATGATTTAGAAGTTAACTCCCCCCCCGGAAATGTTTTCCTATGAATACGTTTTTGTATTCAACTTTTAGAGTATAACTTATGGTATTATCACAAAATTAGTACAAAATAACTCCGTAGTACTGTATCCTTTGGCCTTTGAGTTGTAAATTATACGTCAAAAATGTGTATTAAACGGCCGTACAAAATTAATACAATGTTGTTTTGTATAGAAACGCAATCTAGGGCGACTATTATCGGTAGACATATTATTAGATAGTACATTAGAATATTATTATCGTTTTCGCAAATAAATAAAGAAAACTTTACGGAAATAGCACGCTACGTAGAGGGCTGATTCCAGGGCATAGCGGGGTTATACGTGCCCAGGGTGACGGTTGAAGACTTCCCACCATCGCCCGAAGGTATGCGCTGAACGTTTTCTCATTTCTTATTTACTTATTTCTTTTCTTTTGCCGTACACAGACCGCGACTCGGCGGGCCGTCACGTGCGGAAAGTGGCTGCGAGACAGGTAAGGTATTGTCAATAAAATTAAACCGAATCGAGACACCCCCGAGGAGTATACATATATATAAATATATATATATTATATATACATAAATATATATATGAGTGCTCCGATAATGGAAACGTCTATTGCAGTGGCGACGGTGGCGCAGGCACTGCAGGCACCGGCACGCCAGACGAGAAGACTCTCGGGCACGAATATAATTTTCCGGTTCGTAGAACAATTGTTCGAAATTGGTGAAATGTCTATTATATACTTTTTATGCGTATACATAATATTACGTTCCAGTATTAAAATGACAGGGTGTATATACGAACTCTCCTGTTTTATAATCCCGGTGAAAAATAGGTATATTTAATATATAATACATACCGGATAATTCAAAGTAAACACTCACTATTTTGAAGAGTTTTAGCGTTTTTTAAAAATAATTTTTATTTTCACTATTTTATATTATCATTATTTTTATTTTATGGTCGTATGACAAGGTATATAATATTTTTGTTTTCTTATTTCGAAGTAGAATATATTTTTTAAAGCATTTGATATATTATAATATCAAAAATTCGAACTAGTAGTTATTTAGCCATAAGAATGAGCGGAGTGGTAGACCGATATTTAACGAAGAACCCGTCTATGTTCCGGTACACTTCATTTCGATCATAACATATAATAAATATTATTTATGAATTCTTAAATGTTTTTACGTTTTTTAAAATTGTTAATAACTAGGTATATCAAGATAATGAGTGGTAAAATAAGCGAACCGTAAATTATTAATTATTATATATTAGTTAATATTTAGAAATTTATTACACCGATGGCATAGTAATACTCTTTCAACATATATTTTGGTTACTCGTCTTCTGCAGGACGAGTTGGTTTTTCTTGTTTCCATGAGTGTAGTGTACCGCTATAATAATATAACATAAGGTAATATCTACCTAAATCGCCGAAATATTATATTTTTATAATTATACTTTTTTGATCCTGTATTGAGAACATACACAATAAAATTATTATATTAGAGTATCTCGTGTTGTTTTTTTTCATTCTATGTAGGGAATTATAACGAGCCCAACCTATATATATATATATATATGTGTAATTAATTGTTGTATAGTAAAAATAATGACCACCAACGTTATTATGAGGGGTCAAAACATAACGATGAGAGTTAACGTGTAACAAGAGTTTACACCGACATGTTTGTGATTATAAATACCTAAAGAATAATTTTATACTATTAATTTAACAACTGGTTTAGCGTATATAATTTCTGTATACGGGATAATAATTTGACGTTTTTTCAACTGACCTAACATTCATCCACTGACATGATATTATAATAAATAATAATATTACCATTTATAAAGCTATGGATAAATTATTTTACGCACACGGAACAGTAAATAATATAAATATAATTAATAATGAGTAAAATATTTTAGATTATACTTTTTACGAGCAAATAGTTTATACACATATTATGCGATATTAGGTATTTATACTATTTATTACGTTTTCAATTTATAAATAAAAAAAAAAATCTTTAGTTTAACGATCATAGTTTGACATAGGTACAAGTGAGACGTTGGTATAATAAGATTTTATCGGGGGGAAAAAATCATTTTTATCACTCAAGTTTTTATTTCTGTGTTTCATGTGTTTCATAGCCATTAATAAAAAGTAATTTCAAACAGGTATTACAAGTGTATTGTCTACGAGTTCACACACACAGTCGAACTACAGCCAATAGTTTCAATATACTCTTGTCTGGTTTGCAACTCATCAGACTAGATCGATTTTCAATGTCTTTTGAGAACAAACTTTCTTTTTAGTTTTCGAGTACATATTGGATAAAGTTTAATAAACAATTGAAACAATACTTTGTAATATGTATCGAATAAATACAAAACTATACTATTTATATTATCTAATGAAATAAAATAAATACGCTTTGTTTTTTATTGATCTTAGAGACATTGGTAACTAGGACATTAGTATACTTACAGTACATCTCGCAGTACATTTATATATGTTATAATGAACTTATGACAAATCATGTAATTCAGATATTTTAAGATATAAATGATAAAATAATAGATTTATAACTATTATTTTACTTTGCTTTTATATTTATACACAATAAAATGTCTTGAGAATTGATCAATGTATTTAATAATACATTTATGTAGTACACAGTATACATAGATGGGCATCGTCAAATTAAAGGAAGCTCAAATGTTGAATGCAATACGCTGTTACAGGTTTTGTACTGATCCGTTAGCTATTTGTGAATTGTATAATATTATCTACACCGAAAAGAATCAATCATATTATAGAATATTATAATAATGGTTGTTGAGCGAATAGAAAGCGTAGACGTTAAAAAAATATAGCTCATGCTGTTTATAAAATTTTTACCCCGACCCCTTTTCCAAAACAAAAAAATTAAATATTTGAATAGGTTTCGTTTGCTTTTTATCTATATCCCATTGTTTCCCATTGGCAGCGATCGTATGAACAAGATAATTATCGTATTCTGGAATCGTATTACTTAAATTATTATCGTTATTGTCGTTGTTTTATTTAGTAATGGCCCGAGCGGCGGTTTGTGCATGTTTTTAATTACACTACAATGGTGATGATGGCATTGTATTGCATGTGTAACACGGGCCGTTATTATTAGTTTTCGGCAGTAGACACGGTGCGGACAAATGACTGCCTTCGAAGTACCACACGTCAAGCGCGGTTTTTCGGGTTGCTGAAATTAATTTTTTTTTGTGATAGGGCGACGGTAACGATGAATTACATGTTTTGTGGTAGGTAGAGAGAGAGAAATACAAAGTTGGCTGTTCACATCATAACCACGAGTTATTGTCCTCTCGGAATCGAGCGGCTAAGGGTATGCTAAACAAAATAAATATAAATACTTAATATTATACTATGATAATATAGTAAGACACGGAACAATGGTAATCCATAAAATGAAGAGAAGGGTGCTAGAAGGTATTTTTTCCTCTAAATTCGTCCATTGTTGATAAAGATGTTGTGTGGTGGAGTTTTTAATACTTTTTTTTTTATCTCTAAATCGAGTATATCTATAGCACCTTAATATAAAGTACAAACTAAACAGTGTGCAACAGAAAAATACACATACAAACAAAAAAATAAAAAAAAAGACCATACGTGAGGAAAAAAGATGATTGTAACCGTCTAATTACACTTTAACGGGCTTAATTGGCGGCTAAACATTGTGTACTTTATGCGCACACGCAGTTTTGCTGCGGGTTTTCCGGTAGTATCTTTTTTTTTCGTTTACGAATGAATATTAATTAGATCCGTTCTCGTCCCGTATACCAATAAATGACACTATTACTCAATTATTAATGTACGTCTGTACGAGTCAGAGGCAGATTTAAATCTTTATTGTAGAATTAATCTTTATACGTTGTATGTTGTAGTCGGACGAGTATTTTCTATTTTTATTTATTATTATTATTATTTTATGTTAATGTTTCGCCGACAAACTTTACAATCGAATATAGGGCTCGTGTAGACTTTAAATACGATTTCGACGTTGGATAAATATTTCGGATAACTGTATTATTCATTTGCAGTTTTCACAAGTTTTACGTAATCTCGTTTACGCGCACCATTAAAAGTTTCTTTCGAATATAAAAATTTATTTTCCAATGTTATTTGTAAGATTATTTATTTCATTTTACGATTGTCCTGGGGCCTTTGCGCTTATTGTTCTCCGCCATTTGTCCAATCGAATATAAAAATATGACCGCCAAAGTGAAGGCAAGTAATAAAAAAAGAAAGAAAGCGAAACCATTTTTTAAAATTTGAATAAACCCTTTTTGGAGAAGACCCACATTTTTATTTTACATAACTCAACACATATATACACATTTATTTATATTATATATATATAGGTATGAAAGCCTAGGAAACTTTTTTCCAGACATTCAAACCTGACGTGGGTCAATAGTTCGTATAATATACCTTTAAAGTTTTCCTTTCATAATTATACGCAGTACAATGGTAGTGGTATTTTTTCTGACTACACTGCATTATTATTTACCTGACAATCGAAATATCCTTTCGTCAGAATTATTTTTATTCCACCATCGTTATTATACTGTAGTCGGCAAATTAATTAATTAATTCATCCGTCTGCTACTCTAAATGAAATATAATCCTGATTAAAAAATACGAGCCCTTAATAATAAATTACTTTTATGGTTATTATATTTACTTTGTATTAACGACAAAACAACGAAGACTTGGAAAATATAAAATTAATCAATATTTCAATTATATGCCTTTATTATATAATCGTTTATAAGGTATAAATTATATTATTATCGGTAGGTACTTGATGTAAAATAAACGTACATTTCTTTTACAGGTTTATAACGATGATCGTTTTTATAAATTTTTCAAGTTAATTTGTATGATTATTATTACATCCCTTTGCATAGAGACTGATTCAATAAGATAAGTATAAGCAATTTTACATGTTCGTAATATTAATTTAAATATTATAGCTGTAAAATTAGTAATAACTGCATCAGAACACTGACAGTGTAGTTAATATCGTAGTAATTAATGCACGGATATGTAATTATTATGATCAATAACAGTCAAGTATCTACTATGTAAAAACCATTTTCTGAGGAAGACAACAGCAATAAAAATAATATATGAGTATAAACTTCATAACTTTTTATTCAACATTTCGTAACATCATTTAATTGATAACATACTAATTTAGTTTTCGTTCGTATTATGTTCTTGTTATAAGGATTTAAGTAAATATAATTTATCGCACAAACAGTAAATATAATATGATATAGGTTTACCTACAGACGGAAAGTACCCGCCGCACATTTCCACTATACACTAATAAAGAGGCGCGTAACGACGCTCTGGAGTGCTGTTTGCGTTATTATACATCTCAGTAGTATCTTTACATTTTGCATATATATATTTATTATATGTTATATTGAATAATGTAAACGGATGAGAGGGGTGGTGCTTGTGAGCAGTTATAGTATATTTCTGTGCATGCGGAAGAAAACGTTTCGAACGTTTAGCAATTGCGTAGGAAAAACTTTGTAATTCGATGATATGATATAGTATACCTCCTGTGACGGCGCCCATGTTCATTGTTTTGAAGAACAAATTACGATAAAAATATTATGCGTAATGACGACAACGACGACGACGATGTCGATGATGATGATGATTGTGATGGAACCGAACCGGAGATATGGCGCGCGCCATTTACCCGGTTCGGTGGCGTTTGTGCACAGCAGTGCTTTTTAAAAAAGAAATGTGCGTCGGATATCCGCCTTCTCCGTGTTCGTTTGTTATTATCATTATTATTCGACCCTTTATTATTATTATTATTTTTTTTTATTCTATCATTACGCGATATATATTCACCGCCTCTATACATACAATATACATATTACATATATATATATATATATATATATACTGTCGTTTTGACCGACGTGCCCCACAAAAGGAGAACCACCGCCAGCTGGTTCAAAAGTGAGAGCTGTCGGAAATGATGAATTCGGAACGAGGGCAGCGGACAAAAAGTACAAAAAAAAAATAATGTATATACACACCGTACCTATAATGCACGCGCGCGAAAGGGGTGCCGGCTGCCCTATATATATTGTTCATCAAATGGCACGCGATACCATATATATTTTTTTCTCGCACCCGAATACGAATAATGTATATAATAACGAGGTGCAGTGCAGTATATTATAATCACCCGTGTGCAAATTACCGAAGTACATTATAAAACTAAAACTATGCACCTAATCTTATAATACCTTGCTGTTTATTTTAAACAACACCTCAATTAAGTGTTAGGGAGTTACACCAGCTATGGGTTGAATGCCCTAAGTCTTTGATTATTCTTAACTAATTTTCGTGTTATTTTTCCATATAATAGATATGGAATAATTTGTAGTTAATAGTTATTTGAGAATACTGCTGTTACGCATTACACATTTGAGTATTATGATTTTTATTATTAAGTGGATTTATTCATTAATCTCACAATAATTGTTAAATTTCATATTCTTAAGCAATACATTTGTCTTTAAATACATAATATGTCATATCCTTTATAATATATTTATTTTAAGTTTAAATCAGAATATTTTTCAAATAACAAATCAAACGTTTGCTCCATTTTATTTATTCTTTAAACCTTTAATAAAAAACATTCTTTAATGTTAAAATTACAAATTGTTTTAACTTAAGAATGACGATAGTGTAAGGCTATAACATTACCATTTACACCCGAAAAAACGGCAAAGTGAATTTTGCGTTTTGGAATTTTTCTTATGTAGATGTATAGATGTCAAATCTTCGTTAGCCCTGAACTTATTTTGACCACGTATTCTGGTTCACTAACATATATTTCACTTTACAGTAGGTGTATTATTACAGTTCAAGAATAATGGGAATTTTTTTTATTATATATATATATATATATATATTTGAAACTACAGTGATATCACGTTTCGTACTTACTCATCAGTCTTCAGCGGTGACCGAACGGAAATAACCGGGCACGGATGCGCTAAGACGAACGACGCTCACGTATGAGAATTTTTTATTAGTATATTAGTCGAGGTATGGAATCGTAATGAACACTTGGCCGCCACGGTAAATCGACTTTTAATTATTATTATATTAAAATATATTATACATAGTGGGGACGAGGAAGACGTCGCTGCGTGATCGTGTGAAACGATATAAAACGTATTAAAACCGTCGTACCTACTCCGCATACTCAAGGGTCGCCCGCGCACGTGTGAGTTGTGTTCCAGGACGTCTATGTTTTTTAATATATTTTATTTAGTGTATGGTTTTTTTTTTTTTTTTTTTAGAGATAACAGTAAATAACGAAACATAAAATTTAAAATAAAAAATAAAAATCAACAATCCAACGCCGTGAGTATAGTCGACGCGCTCCCAACCGGTTCCCGTGACGATTTGAATAAACTGTTCTGAGTATAAAAAACCATGTCTCAGTAAATACTACGGGGACATAAAAAAAGAAAAGAAAACAAATGTAATAAAAAAACTATCGAGGGATATAATAATACAAATGCTCGGTTTATATATTATTGTACACTTGTGGTCGTCCTCGAAAAATAATAAATCCTTTATATATTTTATTAGGTATACCGCAAAGACCATAGTATATGTATTATAATATTATACACACTCGAAATCGTATATGTTATTCCGGTACGTACCTATGTTGCATTTAACGTTATAGCCGATGGTATACGTATAATACAAGATATATTATATGTATATATAAGTATAAAGTATATAACGGGTTACCTGCATCGGTTCCAACCACATAATTTAGAAATAAAATAAACGAATTATTGGTGTCATTTGTGAGTTAAAAATAATAAAATCAACGACCACGATCTTGTTGTATCTAATGAAATGTTTAATGTACCATTTGCAATGTACAAAGTCAACTAAATATAAATAATACCATTTACTAAACATTGGGTATAATTTTGAAAATTTATATTTTTATAATAATATATGTATACATCAATGGAATTAAAGATTGTAATATTATTATAATCTATAAAGTAAGGATGTTTTCATATTTTTATACACATTTTTCGTTATATTATGAGTATGCTTTATATAAATCATTTATTGAATATTTAATAAAAGTAGAAGAAGTACTCGCATTCAAAGTAAACACGGTTAAAAAAGTACATTCAAATGGAGCCTCAAGTTAATCCATCCATGTATGTGAAGAAAGAATTTCTAGAAATAAAAAATACTTATAAAGATCAAAAGCGGCAAGTGAAAATCCAGTCAAAATGTTACATATTATACATAATCATGATAAATGTTGTTTCTATAATTTTTATTTAAATATACTAGCCGACCAGTATAGCCGTAAATATTGATGTGTGAATGAAGTTGTTTTAGTCAAGTTTATAAGTACAAAATATTTTTTATTTCTCTCTAATACTATACAAATAAGTAATAAATAATGGTACATTTGTAAAAATTAAAAAGATAATTTAGAATTTTATATAATAAAATCACTATACATAAGTACCTATAAGATAAACATAAAATATCGAAGATTAACATAGAATATTTTTTGAAAGGTCAGACCATATAATTTATTGTGTTGTTAATTTTTGTTAGAATTCATTGATATTTCCATAAAAATTAAGAATTAATTAAAATCATTTTATTTGCTCATTAAAACTATGTTGACTAAATTAATGCCACTATAGTAGCTGCAGTGTTCTAAATGTAACATTTTTAAAAAGAATTAAAATATTCTGCTCGTGAATAATTATATTTTAGTTTAAAATTAAAC
Organism: Aphis gossypii; assembly: GCF_020184175.1. Taxonomy (NCBI): domain Eukaryota; kingdom Metazoa; phylum Arthropoda; class Insecta; order Hemiptera; family Aphididae; genus Aphis; species Aphis gossypii. Next base: position 82,418,081 of record NC_065531.1, read on the forward strand.
ACTTTATTTAAGAACTTATGTAAAGTAATCTCATTAAAATTAAAACAACATACTGTATTTGTTAAACTAAAATTCAACTTTAACATTAAAGCGCCTATACATACCTGTGTTTTAAATTATTTATCATATTATTAAAAGTTGTTTTTGAATAAATAACTAGCAATTTATTTTTGAATATTCGTTTCTGACACTTAATGATTATAGAAAAAGAGTTCTACGTGTTCTAATAACTACAGTGCAGTGTATTAGAAGACGTGAAACCTTACAACATTAAATTCCAAAGGTCTTTTGCCTTTAGGCACGCGTAAAAATGTGTACTTGGAACCGTATTCGAAACTCTAATTTTCCGGTCCATTTTGTTTTTAACATTATCATTTGCCGGAGGGAGCTCATTCTCTTTTACGATCGCCGTCCGTTGGTCTCGGGCCAATAACTATTCTATATAGTATATAATATCTGAAACTTAGCCACTGTGTTATGAAAAATATCTCGTAATTATACGGAGTATAAGAAAAGGGCACGAAGGGAGAAAAAACTTTGGTACTTTCTTCAATAGTTTCCCCAAACGACTCGAAGTTATATTTTATTATTCTTTATATTTATGGAATATCCTTAGATAATAATAATAAAAATATTCAATAATAATGAGAAAAATAAGAAATACGAATCCATATTGTATAATATATACAGACATTATTATGCCATCTTATATAAGTTATCAGCATTATATTATCACGTTTTAACAGATTGTATATTATGCAAGGCCTTTCTCTTAACAAGATTTAAACAAATTTAAATATTTCAATTTATAAATTTTTGGAGTATTTGATACCAAATATACAATAAGCTTTAACTTGTATAATATAGTTATGTTAATCAATATTCTTGAAGTATGAATTTGGACAATATTTTCATTGCATTTAGAATCAGGGAATTATAACTTTTATTATTTATAGAATTAATAATTGTTATTTTATTATTAAATTTAAAAACTGAAAATTAAAACATTTATTTTTGTGTTTCTTTAATACCTGAAGTAAGTAGTTATTTTATGAAGCGTTAATCGATGTTAAAATACTATAAAAGTTAAATTACTTAATTTATTTAAAGTATTAAAATGGTTAGATTAAGCTTTAAAAGTTTAAGCGAGGGATGTGTATATTATAATAAAATAGAAAAGTGGGTTCGTACAAAGACAAACAAAGTGAGATAATAACTTGTATAAAAAATGATATTTTCTAAGAGTTAAAAATTATTTACACATTATACTTCCATTTATTAATTATAACATGATACATTTTAAATTTTAAAAAGATAATGAATCATAACTCATAAATCATAAATTTTTTTACGCATAATTATGTATTTATGCCACGAATAAACGAATTAGTTATAGGTACCTAATGAATTGATCACGGCGGTCACGTGGTAATGGTGAAACAATGTTAATGTGCTCATCTTATATTATTATAATACATAATGCGATGCGGCTACACGAGTGCAGTTCAAACAGACATAAATTCAGATTTAGCTTCATACAGGAACCCCATATTATGGCCAAATTAATTTGTACGGAGAGCTGAGTTGATGCGGTAATCGCATACAACCCATATAAGTAAGTACGCTACGAATAATTAGGCATAACTCCGCTTACAGTTGATCTATATCGGACCACTACTAAAACAGAGATACGACTATATCGCCTATCTAAACCCAGTGATTTGGCAATACTGCAGGCATGTGACAGAACTAAGACCATCGATAACGAACTATATCTATGAACTATGGCGTTAAATTTATTGTATCAATCAATACGTTCGTGCGACGTGTATCCGACTATAAAATGATACGGTTTTTCTTCTGTTTGAAAAAAAAAGTGACGTCTGCTAGCGAACTTTTGTCAAAACAGACTCGTGTCAGTCGAATCGGATTAAACGACGAGGCAGATGTTAAAAATATATCCTATCGCACTAAAACCACCGCCTCACCACATATTATATACGTTCGACATATGAAAGCCCGTATACAGCCGATTAATAGAGATTACCGTTTGACGGATGACCCGGTCTTCCATCAAATATATTCCTCCCGAGATCACGTCTTTTCCAGCACGCACAATATAACACGCGTGTGTGTGCGCTGTGAGCTAGCGCACGTCATTTCTATTTCTCCCTTTAGAAATCGTGTGTTTGATGAGTTTTATACTAAAGTGCAGAAAAAATATATATATTCTACGCCACCCCGTTCGCTCATCACGAACCTATTTTGTTCACACAACCCGACTGCGACGCGGTATAATGATAATCACGCAACGTTGCCGTTGACGTCCGTATTATATAAGCTATTTATTTTTATACAAATATATTTTTTTTTAACCCTTATCACGAATTTGTTTCCAGTCACGAGCTGCATAGCGCATTGCGTTCATATTATAATATGTATGTATACGAGTTCGTGCTTGAAGACGCTCCTGGTAAAAATAGAAGCTAAAAAAAAATTTATAATAAATAGTATATAACAATATATATAGAAAACGCGTGCACGCGCATTGTTCGAATATACCTACCTACATAAACGTATTATATAAAACGTGTTTTCCCGCAGTGTCGTATACGATATGAGCTCCCGTGAGATTTCTTTAACAATAAGTTATATATATATATAGACCGTGTATCTCGTATAATACCGTATTATTATCATGTGGATTTATTTTCGCGTTAATATATTTTTATGCTTTTACACAACAACGTAATTTAAAGAACCGATTAACGCGCGTTAATTGTTTTAAAAACGTCATAATGTCGTAGTATAACGTGTCATCGAATTTATCGTTATCGACGGAGCGGGGGCCGGACACCTTTTAAGCCCGTCAATGGTCGTTTGAACCGGTGCCAGACGTTAATGGATGCCGCCTGAATTCTATACGCCCGATGATAATAAACCGCAGCTTAAGCTATTTTTATGGTCTCGTCCGTCTCGGTCATCATAGCCGCTGTCCGCGCAGTGACTCGGAAAGCCGCAGTTTAAATCATATTATACCGATCGAATCGCTATATAATATATTATTATCATATGGGCCCAGTTTATGAGTTTTTCACAGTTTTCAAAACGTTCCTTAAAATAGATCAATATCGTTATAGTCTCGCGACATCCCTCTGGTTTCGCAGAGAAATCCGATCCGTTACCCGATGTAAACGATATGTAAGATATTGTTGTCGGCTTTCCTTTGTAACGCTGCTATAAAACTTAACGTTAAAATATATTTTAAAGGATATGTTCCAGAAGGACGACAAACACGCCATAGAGGGTGGTTTTGTCTAAACTAGAGTAGTTAAAATACCCTGCACCCCTCAAAGACCATATAATACTTAACAAACTTATGCATTTAGTCACGCAAACTGCAATAAAATAGAATTTAACAACGAGTAGCGCGTAACAATATTGATGTCTAGGTATAATAAAACATGGCAACTATTCGTCGTAGACACGGTAATACTGCATGTACGATGTACCTAAATTGCATACGTTAGACGCCGTGTCACATGCACAAATTGCTACGTAACAATTATTATACTTAGTATTTCATTGAAATAACGCGAATTATAATGTAAGTATGTAATATATTGTAATTAGCTTTTAGTCTGAAACGATTACTGCGTTTCAAATATATGTTATATGATAAAACACGAGATTGTGGCATTTAAAAAGTATTCATAATTTATTCTGTTGAATGAAACATTCTAGACCGAAATTAAAGATTTCTCGAGGACTAAAACTGTTTATAAAATAAAAACGAAACAGTTAAAATTGCAATTAAAACTTTGTTTTACATAATATATAATATTACTAAGACCAATTATACGGAGTGTATAATTGAATCACGTTGTTTCTTTCCTACCTATCATATTATATGAAAAATAAAAATAAAATAATACATAAAAATAATTCAAAAGTTATGAGAATTCTATAGTGGATAATAAAGCTATCGTAAACCTTATTTTTGCCTTGAAAACGATGAATCGCATCCATTATAGAAGTTGAGCGTAAACGACCAGAAATACCTAAAAAGCTTTTAAAGTTGCGCAGTGGCCCATGAGATTTTCTAGTCTTTCTTCTACCTTCCTCGCAAAATAATTTAATAACAGGATTAGTTTTATAAATACTGACCATATACCTCCTAGCAGTTTTCAAAGTGAAGACATATTTATTTCAAACTAGAAACACATAATGTACATAATAATATGATATTATTATATATATATACGGTCGCAAAAGTGTATAAAAACTTGAGCCATAAAAGCGCGTTAAAACAGTGGCAACACGTGTCCATACGAGACAATGCAACGGCCGACGTAATTACATTACCGCACGTTGTAAACGAGCGAAAATTGTATCACGATTTTATCCCAGTACGGGTTATAACTATTATTATCATTATTATTATTAAGAACGTATACCATGTGATAATTGGATGCACGCAGAGCGAAGAACAAAACGCGCGTATTATCTTTCGTATAGATCCACCAATTTTTATAATTAGGTAATGTAGTTTGTGTTTTATATATATTATGTGCTTTTAGATGTAATCGTAAGTACGGTCAACAGTTATAAAAAAAATTAGTATTCTAAAATATCTCTGAAGGAATTTACGACGGAGTCATCATATTGAGGCAATGACAGATATATGTTAAATAATATAATAATGTATAGCATCTTGCTGAAAAGGACTAAATCCCTAGCCAATATCATAATGAAACTCAGAATCTTCAAAGTTTTACTGCTTGTTATTTCAATATGATTTCTTGGACCAAAAATACGCAATAAAATTTAAAACCAGAGTAGATAATACATTAACTGCAGCGCACGATATTAAAATTAAATAATTTTTGTATTTATAAATTATGAAAGAATATACGTAGCATAAATTAAGACATAACCTTATTCTTATTATATTAGTCTATAACGAATAACGATAGGTCCATTATTTAGACAATGAAATAAAACTATCTAAATTATATTGGAATTGGAATTTTTGTTATTTAATGTTTTTATACCTATAATAAAATAATTGATTTAAACAGAATATAAAGCCGCTCATAAATTATAACTTAAAAGTTAGATATTATATTATTTTATAGAATAAAAAAATATATATATGTATACATATTACATGCACAGATTTCTGAGTAAATGCAATTATATACTATTCTTATCTGTTTGTTTCTAACATTTCTTTTCAATGCACAATAAACCATCATGAATTTACGTTTTATGGCGTATATGTTTTCAAAAACTTTTTGTAGAAGCTTTTACGTCAGTTTAAAGTTTCTGGAATATCTGTTTGGGGATCGGTAATTACGCACTGTAATTTTTCAAGACTTTAAAAATGTTATCCTCCACAGCTCGTTATGGCGTAGAAAAATGATCGCAATTAAAACTTTTCCGACACTCTGGTGATAAATCCTATTTACATTTAATAGGTATGATAAATGTTTATATATTTAAACGAAGTATTTGAGCTTATGAGTTATGTCAGTGCAAAGATGCACAAGCTTTCAACAGTTGTTGATGTCGGTAGCAAAAATAAAAATCTGTACAGTATAAAATTATAAAATGTATAAAATTAATATATAATTTAATCATAGGGTTTCTTATTTTTAACGCACTTAGTGGGTACCTCATACTACAATTTGAAAATTATTTTGTATATTTTTGCTTTATTTTTAATATTTTATAATAACTTAGAAAAAAATTGTTATACTTTGTAAACATCAAATATTAAAAAGTTTTTTTTTGGAAAAATTCATTGAACCATTATAAAAATATGAAAATATTAGAGTAAATAAAATTATCACTACATCAAAAGCTGTTTAACAATATAAAGCTCGAATTTTCACCTTTTGTTTCTATGTAAATTTTGTTTCATTTAGGTATTATTTTACTTTTACATACCAATTTATAAATTATTCATATTCACTATAATAGGCATATCATAATTTTAAGTTGAAAAATAACCATTGATTTTAAATGTAAAGAATAGTTTTGAATAATTTGTTATAGATAACTATCATTAAATACAATATACTCATATTATAATGTTCGATATAATAAATTACACATGTATAGTAACTTTTGTTCTTATTTATTTAGACGATTTCTTAGTAATGTGATGTGACACTTCAAATGAACAATTAGATATGAAGTATATGTAAGTACCTACGACGATGAATTCAAAAAAATGCTGAGAAAAAATAATAATAGAAAAGTATTGTTCACATCAACAGGGAGTAAATCTGTGGAGAAAAAAAATTCTACATGACACAGATCGATGTGGCATTTTTACAGGATATTTCTCTGCTGCAGATTTATAATCCATTGTTAGCTAGAATTAATTACACGGTGTCCTCTTTTGACTCCCTCACTCTCTCTCTTTCCTCCACTCCCACTCTTTTTCTCTGTCAGCTGGTGTATATAACGAACGAATACGGCTCATTGTAACCCTCTCCCCCGCCAAACACAATCATTCATTGCGCGCACGGTGTAGAGCCTTAACAAATCGCTCCCGTTGTCGCTAAATGACGATGGCGACTGATGTATGTGTTCGCGCAAAAGGAAATATCTATTGTTTTCACCCTTTCTGTCTTTGAAAATGGTTGGCAGCAGTGGAAAAAAAATGTACATCAGTGAAATAAAAGGCTCATATTATATTATTATTATTTATTTTACAACAATATAAAAATGAATTTAACAGAATTTATATTACATTATATATTATAATGATCTAAATATTTTGATTGTATTTTTATAATAACAATAGACGCTGTTAAAATATATAAATATATTTAGTCAATTATATAAGATGAAAAAGTAATATAATTCGACTTCTGGAATATAGTTAATAGCACAAAAGCTGGATCAAATTATTAATACGAATAATTGATTTAATCAAAACATATTAAGACTATAGATAGTTATTAACAGATATTACCTATTAAAGTACTTAGTAATATTATTATACTAAACAATCACTGTTTGTACAAAATACATTGATTTTTTTATTTAGCTTTGAAAATACCAATAGGTTTTTCTATCTATACATGATAAAATATGGTAAATTAAATATTGAGAAACATAGGTACTCTTTTAAAAATATAATTTATTTATAACAAAATCAGTATGTTTCAAAATTTACATTTAGTTTAAAATATTCTTTGAATAAATACATATTATTTATTATTTTTTAATGTAGTTTTTAAAATCTATTTTGGGGACAGAAATTTACATTTATTAATAGTTTTTCCTATGCTAAAAATGTGTAAAAAAAAAAAAATTCCAGAATAAATATTTAAAATATCTCTTTAAGTTATACAGAATACAATTTTATTTTAATATGTTACCGAACCTCATATTTATAGTCACATACATTGTATAATAATACAAAAATTGTGTTAATAATCAAATCAATAATTAAAATTTATTCACGATTTACTCGTCTGTTACGGCGTCACTTTTATAATACTTCCATAAATAATTTTTAAATAGTAATTAGATGGGTAAATTATCTTTTATAATAAAAAAAATCGTCTGTATTCAATTAGTCATTAGAGATAATACAATTGTATCAATAATACAGGCTACAGTATTAATCATACATATATTTACTTGGTATATAATATAAATAATAATCAATGATAGTCAATATTAAATTAAGTATACAAAATTGGTTTTTAATGTAAAAAAAATACAGAAATGAATTTAATAATGCACAAAGTATTCAAGTATAAATACGATACATAACAATATCATACAGTATTAGACATCTATATTTACATTTACGATTCGTTGCCACGGTTACAGATATTGATTAATCTGCTATACTTATTTTATATGAACAGTCGTTCCTATGATTTAATTTAATAATTTCTAATTAGTAATTATTTTTATCTATTCTATTTATATGTATTTCGTTATGTTATATAAGTCCAGCATGATCGATGAATATATCTTTTTCGACTTCCTAAAATGCGTCCTATAGATACATATAAAGTACATACGGTTTTAAAACCAATGTGTTTTTATTTTATAAAGGTTAGGTTTTAATAAAAAAAAGTTTTTATAATGTAAAAAAAAAACATTCACCTAATCTGACTGAAATTTAAAAATGATGACGTAGATATTATTATACCTTGAATATGATGAAATTATAAAACTTTCATTATTTTTGCGAGAACTTACAAAAATATAACTACTTATGATAAAACCATTTTTAGACTTTAATGATTATCGTTTTTAAGTACTAAATATAAACTCGTTACGGTTAAACGTATGAAGTTTACTCACCTGCAATCTGCAGAGTTTTTTTATACGTTAAATTTTACAAATATGACGATAAGATAGTGAACGTGGAAATAATATGGTTACAAAAAAATATGAATAACTTAAACTGTATATAGATGCGGCATAGTTCTATAACTTTTTCATATGGTTGTATCGATAATCAGTTACAATATAATACTACGATAGAGTTCGAGAGTGAAACGTTTAAATGTAGTTTAGCATGACGATAATACGTTTCGTTTCGAGTTGTTTTTTTTTTTTTAAGTAAAAGCTATATAAAAAACCGTGATGGCTCTATAGTGTAGTAATATTACATAAGTAATTTATTCCGGAAGATTTATGTTTTAAATTCGTGTCGTCGGTTCACGTGGTCGGCGTATCACGAGAAATCGAAAACCTCGAAATATCTATGTCCCATATTATTATAACTATTATTACCCCTTATATTATAATATTATTAAGACTCGACAGTCGGAGAGGAAAAATAAAACGAGCCTACAATAATTTCTCTCCACACTATTATAACGAACGGTTGCATTCCCCAGAGGTGTTCTAACGCGACAACCGGGGCGGCGCACCACACGATAATATACCGTTTGTTGAATATTCATTGAATTGCCCTCACAAGTAGCCCATGTGTGCGCGCGCGGCGTGTTTGTTTTGTGCCCTCGAGCGAGGTACCCGCGTACACTCGAAAATATCAGTAGCGTAGTTTCACTCTGTTTTAGCGCTCATTATAATATATTAATGACGTTCGTCTGACGGTTATTTACAAGGCTACTTGATTGAAAAACGAAGTATAGACGTGTGTAGGTAAAGCGAAAAAAATTGCACGCGCGCGCGCTCGCTCCAATTGATATACCAGATAAATAATAAAAATAATCGTTGTATAAAATAAAAAATAAAAAGAGAAATAAAAATAATTTATATAATACAAATGGGAACCCACGTCATTAATATTTTTTTATTCAATAGGTATAGAGTAATTGTTGTTAAATGACGAAATATAAAATCGAGAGGATTCGGTTGAAACATTTTGTTGAATTGTTTTTATAAATTAATATAAACTTTATTTTTTACTAACGCACATAATTAAATACACAATTCATCTGAAAATATTACGGTTATCTGAAATCGTTAAAAAAACAAGAGTAGGTAGGAAACTATTATAAAAAATATATAATAATATATTCATCTCAATTTATTTATTGCACGCCAGTACACTTGTATTTTGTTTATAACAATATATAGTTAAGATGAAATAATTGAAAAATGTTTTCATCAGTTCTTTATATGGAAAACAATTTTACGCCATTTCTTATAACGTTAGAAATTTACTTGAAAAATACCATATTTTAATGTATAATAATTACATACCTAAACCTAATAGATAAATTATGTGCAGATTATACGTTCAGGTTAAATTCATTGATTTAGTATCGTTATTTTTTTTTCATTTACTATGTTCAAGTTTTTATTGGTAATACGTTTTATAAATCTCGACTGAGACGGAAGTAATATGTTTATGCGCATGTATGAGAAAACAAATTAATAATCATAATACAAACTGCAATAATATTTCCCATTTAGACATATCTGTATACGATAACTTTTTTTTTTTAATGATAAATTTAGTCTATATAGGTTTATAAGTTGTTAACTCAGTAAAATTGTAAATGCATATATTATTATTGATTTTTAAAACAGTGACCATATTGTACAGAGGAACAATATAATGTTTTACTAAAATTCAGCTACTCTACAATATAATGACGTGAGTGTACATTGTTCTAACAACAGTAAATGTCAACATTAAATGCGTTTCACTGAAGTTACACGTACGTACACGCTGATTGCTCCGTTCATCCGCAGCAAACAATACGAAAGTACAACAATCAAATTTCGAGCCGTGCGCGTGTGTTAAAAAATGTGTAATAAAACGATCAAAACGAAAACAAAAAGCTTGTTCAGTAATTTTTTGTTCTCTGTTGTCATACAAGTTATTGTGGGCATAATAATTTTCAATCACGCGTAAAACATCAACTTGTACCCCCCCCCCCCCCTCTTTCCCAGAGATGACGTGACGTCGATTTATCGACGGTATCTCCAATGCGCAAGCACGAAATCGTTTGTCCACCGGTCGAATGACAAATTACACCTAAAATGCATCGCTAGAAAAATCATTCCGATATCGTCTGAAATATTGCCACGGACTGCGCGATATGTGTATATATATATATTGTCAATGACGGACTGTCAGTCGACCGGAAGGGACGATAAAAGCGTCCGGCCAAAGGGCAATACTCACTCGCCAGGCACCCCTTGTACGTCGTCGTCATCAGTTACTACAACCTCCAACTACTTCCCTTCTCGTCTCAACAACATCGCCCATAGTAATGGTCGGCGGTGAAGGATGGTGTTGGGAGGGTTGGTTTATGGCTCATATAAAAACGCCTTTTTATATAGCAATTCATGTTTTTGTCGACGACAAAGGAAATATAATGTCCGTCTGTCTGCGGGCACGTTTTTTAAGACGGCTAACGAGCGACCGCGATGACTGATATCACGTAAATAAACGACTGCGACCACTAAAAAAAAAAAAAAATATCCGCAGACCACTGTGTTTGAGTCGTTAACGTCAAAATCGGTATAAACGCCTATATACTGTGGTATAACATAGAATATCATACGCGTATACACTTTCGACGGTTATATACTTAGAATCGAAAAATGAGTGTTGGTATCTGTGTGCGTATATGTGCATGTGTATTTTCGCATGTTGAGTGCTGACGTAAAAAAGTAAAAACGACAATGATAAAATAAAAACGCACGCGTGTGTATTTATATCCGTTCGTTGAACAATGTCTCCGAACTGTCTGGAGCTATTTGTTTTGTCGACGGCTGACGATAAAACTTTTCACTTCCTATCCTGCGCCGCACATGCATGATCTGGAATATTTATTTTGCACACGTCTTTAGACGTTCATGCCAACTTTTCCTATAAACCACGGCGGTGCCAAAGATTTTTCATATTTCTTTTCGAGGGTGTTTTTTTTTCATCACACGCTCGAAGGGTCGTCCATCAAATATTATTATACAAAACGTATTTTAAATAGAAAATCGATACATGTGCAAATCGTACGTACCTATCATATAAGATAATATATACATATGTATACATAAAAGCATTTTTTATATATAATATATGGCCTTCAATATTATCGCTGAACATTGTGAAATACGATCGTATAATCAATACAATTTATTAATTTCTGCTATTTGAAATCTATAAAACATACAATTCGAGGGGTGTACAAATTTCTTTGTTAGTTATTTTTATTGTTAAATCATTGTTAATATTATAATATAATTACGTTGGAGTTCTTATAGTGTTATTATTACGACTCTTGATATTTTGTAATTTAAAATACACGCTGCAATATTACTATTTTCCGATCAAGCATGAACTTTTTATTGCTATTTGTTTTTCGACCAAATCAATTAATTTCTGTTCGTTAGTAATAACAAGGGTAACCTTTTATTTTTATTTTTACGAAACTTCTAAATATTTTAAGTTTATTCTCAAACTAATTTTGCATGAAAAACCCCGATTAATTTTATCGATCTATTTGAACTTAAACTTAAAACGTCTAACACAGCATGGACAATTAAGTAATAAAACTTTAATTGTTTGAAGAAAAAAAACTTTTCACTATTGAAATTTTATTAACCAACAGGCAGGCACAAAACAGAACTTATATACTAATATTTGTAACACTATACAGCTTAGGTTCATTTAAAACTATATATTATGTAAAGATATAATATACAAATTAAAATATTTTTATTTTGTTCATACGTTAAGATAAAAAGTTATTATTTCTAGTCATAGGAGAAATTTGTTGTTGAACACCGAGAAAAAGGCCTATAACGAAGAATTTACGTGTTTTGTTTTAAAATATCAATAATTTGTTATTAAAAATACTAAAAATAAATAGACGAAATATAAAAATGTATTGTAATTTTTTTTTAGGAGTACACTTTCAAAAATATAAAAACTTAATCTAGACCCTCTTTTTATTGGGATTTTAATTATTATTACTAATAATATTTCACTCACAAATAAATATTATTTTTTATTTTATATATCTATTTAAAATAATCGTGTTTTAGGTTGCAGACAATAACTGTTATAAACGTCTATTACGAGAACAATAATTTTAGGTAAAATGTAGTAGAAACAAACACCATTAGTATAATAGATCTATACAAGTATAAAGTATGCCCTCAACACCACATATAAGATATAGTTTAGAGCATTTGGTGTAGACCCTATAATTATGATTACCGCATAGGTACCTATGCACTACACTATAGCTATTTCAATTACGACGATGGTCGGTCGAAAAGTTTTTCTTTTTCTCCCACGAGTTTTCCCGACAGTTTTACCGAATCGCATTCACATCGCATTATAAATACGCATATACGTATGTGCTTATACTTTATAGACGGCTACTGTGCCCAGGGGAAACCTTTCACCAAAACTAGTTTCAGAGTGTTTTATGGAGCCGCCGCGATACATACAAGTAAGTGTCTATATACATATTCGTACGCGAGTCCAAATGTATATACATCGAATAAATAAACATTACACGTACGAGCGTATACACGCGGTTTCATTGAAATTTGCCGTGATAAATCACCCACGCGACTCCAGACTGGAGTGGCCAGCGGGCTTTTAAGCGGATTTATTAATATTATACCGTTCGGAATGAAATTCTCTAAACGATTCAATAATAATAAGACGGCCGTATACCGCAGTCGTCTTTTTAAGCGCCACCTTTAAAACTCGTATGTAATATGTAATATAATAATATATTATATTATTTTTTTATTATATGACATCCGGTTTTCGTTCGAGCATATAATATTATACGTAAATATATTATACAAAAAAAAAAACAGTATACGCCCAGGACTGCGTTTGTGGCGTGTAATAATTAAGAGATCCGACGCAATGCGCGACAAATGTATTCGGAAATTCTAATTAAGTAATTTATGTAGACGTGTTTTCCTTTCGTTTGTTTTTTGATTTTTTTACCTCGAGCTTCCACCTACCCACCCCTACAAACCCCTAGCCGATTCGAGAACCGTATTTGGATAATTAAAACGAAAGAAGTATATATGTGTTAAATTATAACATCATAATATACATATTATTATCATACAACTACGTATACCCGCAATGACATGGTGTGTGTACTTTGAACGCTTGTGACTACATATAATAATAATAATAATAATATATACAGTACAGGGCTGTCGTCGTTTATTTGCATACCTACGTCGTTTTAAATATTCATTTGTTTCCGCAGTTAATTTAAATCAAATTTACCCGGTAATTCTACGTGCGTATATTCGGCTTACGGACGGGCGACCGGCCGGCCGGTTGTCACGTGGGAGGCCGCATAATCAGCGCGACTCGGATGATATTATGGGGGACACGCGACAGCGGGTAATAATAAAATAATAATAATATCCCACGAGACCTACTCAAAAACATCACGAAAAAAATAATACACATAATATTAAAAGCCACTCGAACCACTGCGCAGTCTAACCATGATAATGCTATGTCGGACACATTTATAATATATAATATTATTACACAAAATCCGTATTTTTGGTAAAAAATCATTAAATACAACTATACAACTGTAAAACATTATATTATAGAAGGTACAGGTGCAATAATGATTGTATAATTGTGATGTATATTATGAAGTGGCACGAAAATACAGTTCGTAGTAAATTTATTATAACGGTGGCGGAAACAAATGTAATTAAAATGTTATTAATTATTACAGTGCACAACTATAGACTGAAAATTAAACGAGATATCAATTGATTTAGATATTATGAAATATTGTTTCTGAAAAATATTTTTTATGTCATCATCAAATTTTAAGCTTATAAATAAAAACGTACACCGTACAAAGAAAAAAGATTATAAATTATACTTAGCTTGGTAATTTAATTCTTTATTAAAATTAATTACATAATAACAAACGTAAAGCCTTTTTACTTTTTATCGCAACGTTGTAGTAAAATATTATTTAATTTTAGTTTTATACTCCATTTAAAAGTAAGGTCGAAGTAAAATTAAAAATGGTAAATTATTGTTACGTACCATGAAATATTTACGACGTAAAAATATTACATTGTAATAATAATTCTTATTATTTCATTATAGATTAACAATATATAACTCAGGATTGTGTTTATATTGCAAACAATATTTACGACTAGATATCTACATATGTAGGCAATTTAAAAAGATATCCGTGTACCATACAGAATGCAGATGAACACGTCAATAAGCAACCATGTAGTTTTAATAATATGATTTCAGATAAATATTTTCTGCTGTATAGCCAGAAAATTAATTCGATTATTAAATATCAGATATAATAACAACAGTAATAATAATAATAATAAATTATATAACTATATTACCGATTCGTATTTGAATAAGTTTATGGAATAATTCGAATAGAATCGCGTGGGCACTACGACCACCGCACCCTCTGCTCGGTGGACAAGACAACACACTCACACGCACACACAGCTATATGATATGGGTACCTACGTTGAATGAAAATCAAATGAGATTGTTTTTTGATTTGACTTCTCACGCAAGTCGTAGCAGGTAGGTATAGAACGTTATGATATTATTACGTGTAAGAAAAAACGTTTTTAAAAAATACTAATATTAAAATTATCACTTATACGTATTATTTATATACATATATAGGTAACGAATGATAGACGTAAGGAATACTTTATTATAATATTATGTAGGTACGACTGTAGTTTGACACGACCGTGGGGTCACGTTTATATTGCCGTATATTGTAGACTATAGTGATGTGTATACACAATCGGACGAAAAATCACATTTAACCCGGAGGGGTCTCCTTCCCGACATATTATATTATGAATAACATACCGTCGTATACACTATACACGCGGTAATGCGTCGGGTAGTACACGATATAATATAATATGTTGTTGTATTATGATAGTGCGATCGGAGGAGACAAATGAATCACAAAAAAAGAAAAAAGAAAAAGTATCTCTGTAGATCACCCCGATCCTATGCGTACACATATATCGTATATATATATATATATATATATTATATGTATATGTAAATAAATCTGTACCTATACATAATATAGTGTGTTCTGTTATCGACTATACGGGCGAGAACCGATTGACGTATACGAACGACGTCTGGTGCTATCGACGAATAAAAAAAAATAAATAACACCGACAAGGGGAGTGAAAAAAAGCGGTTACAAATCAAACACACCGCGAGTTACGCGTGTATACGTCATATACATACATACCCACCTACCGATACGTGATGTATGATATAGCTATAATACATAATCGCGTTTTTTATTTGTTCTGTCGCGAAGATGATTCTTCTCGACACTATATTATATTATTGTTATTATTGTTGACACATGTATACTGAAATTATTGTTGAATTATGTAATTTCAGTCCGACCAACTGTAATACGTACGTTACTATAATTATTGTTCTGATAAATATTTTTTATATAATTATTATAAAAAAAAAAAAAAAAATCTAGAAATATTGATTAAAACAGATTTCGTCACAACATAATTAGTCTAATACACGGGTAGACATAAACTAGGTAATCAGATAATTACATTTATCAGTGTTTTCTGCTGTTACACACTGTAAATAATATAACATTTGATAGTTTTTTTTTTATTTTTCAAACCAGAACGAAGGGTTGTTTATATAGGTACGTAACACGTATATATTATATAATAAAGGTGTGGCGCCTTTTTTGATTTAGTCTCGTGCGTGAACGAGTACACGACGCGACGACGACGACAACAATATATAATATAATATCTGTACTCGCACAACGATAATGATAATGATAATAATAATAATATAAAAGGATATGTTTTAAAAACTGTATACATATACACACGCTCCGAGTGTATAATTATGACGGTGTGTGTGTGTGTGTGTGTGTGTATAATATCTCTTTAACCCGTGTGGGATGACGATTCCGAACAATGGGACCCGAGCTAGTACATAGTAACCCACCCACCGAGAAGAGCGCGCGGGATTAATGCGTGTAGTCCGCCGCCGCCGGTTTAGGTCCTAATCAAAAACCCGACTATTAAAACGAACATTACACTATATCCATCCCGCGTGATAAATAAATTCGTCGACCGATTGTTTTCGGGTCCTCGCACTGTGGCCGCACATTTAGCCGACCGGTGTTGTATATGGTTACTATAATAATATATTTAATATGTTATATACGTACAAATAAGTATTTAGTATTCATAACTTTATGATTTATAATGTATGTCAATATGTCATACGGTGCAATTTGTTGTAAACGCACCTACCGCTGTATTATTTTCTATTATTTACTTTTTTTTGAAACGACGGTGACACATATTTTTGGTTTGTAGAACATTTTATAAAACAAATTAACTATAAAGTTTTTTTTTAAAAATGCTGATAGCTACATAATACATATCATACATGTCGACCGTAATGTGGACAACACGATTTTAAGGCCAAAATGATTTACAATATCGCTCATAATACCTAAAAATAAGTAAATATGTTTGAACGATGATCATTAAGATAATAAATACGCGCTAAGGAAATAGGATAATTTACTGAAAAAAGTTGTAGTCCAACAACAACGAAAACAAATTGCTCCGTAAGTACACACATTATACACATTAAATAATGGTGGTACAGTCGACTTAAAGTGTATAAATAAGATATTTGATCAAAACAACCATGCTGAACGAATGTACCTAGGAACATATATACATTGTATTATTGTCATATGAATATGTCTATTAATGAAATCGAGTCGCAACCCCTCTCATCATCACTCTTCGATCGGCAACATAAGGGTAGGTACCCAACGTGCAATAACAATATTATATGTAGAATGTACTCGTGTATAAGTATACATGGCGGGTGCTTGTTTCAATGTGTACGATATTGTATCGAATTACCATTAAATATGTAAATTGGACCGTCGTCTCTCCGTTTCTCGGCGCTCCATACTACGGTCGCAAAAAGCATATACGCATACATCATACAAGGCGTATAGCTTTATCTGCGAGTAGAGTATATTATAATAACATAATATTATACCATAACGTACGTAATTGCAAAATTAATTAAATTTCAAAATATTAACGGCGCGTGTGGCAACAACGATAAATATTTACTCGTATTTGACAAACAAACATAATAATAATATAATATATAACATAATATGCGATGGTTTGTACAATATAATATACGTTATTACTATACACCTATGCATACAATATAATTGAGTTTCAATTATTGAAATACTGTGTATTAATATATTTCACTCGTTTACAATATATAGGTCTGTTGTTTTATAGAAAAAATACTTAAAAATCACGTACCGATACATGTTAAACCAATTATATACATGCTTTTATGTATATTGTTTCGTGACATTACAATTTTTGCTTGTAAATAGGTATAAAATACCAAATTGGTAAGTGATGTTTATTATATTATGTGTTCCAAATAGGTTATATAATGTTTCCCAAACTATATACGACGAAATGAATTAATTTATGTTATAGGTATAAGTGTATACAGATTAAAGGTGTATAGATTTTTTTTTTTAATACTAGTATTAATTATACCTCAGAAATTTATAAAAAATAAAAAAAATATTATTAATAATATATTTATTTGTCAAATGATATTTCACGATAAAATGATATATACTTTGTCTTGTTACATAACCAATTATAGTCTACACTCTACAAGTAAAGGAATGATAAATCATTATGAGACCAAAAGACTTGACGCCGTTAAAAAAACGAAACCTCCAACGTAGTATATATATTATACATATTATATCATCTGCCCGATAACGGGCTTTATAAAGCTACGTTTTATATATTCTTAAATGTCACACGGCGACAGTTTAAGTCTCTTTTCCGTTTGTTTTGCGTCGTGTTCAGTAATGGTCCCGCGGGGCGCTAGCGACTGTTTATTCCCTGGAGAGACACAACGGACGACTATAAATTTATACGCAAAGAGACAGTATTTAGAATGGATATTAGAAACGCGTATCGGTGGGGACAATAACAATAATAATAATAGTAATAACAATAATAATGTATAAAAAGGCAGTGTGCTCTGTACTATTACACAATGGAGTGTGTGTGTGAGAGAGAGAGAGATAGAGAGAGTTAGAGAAAGAGTACTACGGAGCGAGGAGAGAGTGATCAAAAGGGAACTGGACGCCTTCGGAAACGATCTAATTTTCATTTAGGAAACGGGGCCGCAATAATATTATTCAAACGACCCTTTGTGATTCCGGAGAACACTAAAAACCTCGGCGGCGATTATACAACGTATAAATCTGGCGCAAATATCTTTCTTTTTCCTCCACCATTTTCTCGTATAACTACCATAATACGTATATATATAAGGTCAAACACTCTTGTACTCATTTGTTGTACACCGACACAGAGGAGGAGCAGCATAAACCTTCTACTTGGCATCAAGCCCGTTGCCAAACGAACTGGAATAAATGGCCGTTAAAAGTGCCATTGTTTTACTTTTTGGATTTTTAAATACATAAAACACGCTAATGAAACAATATATTATATACTTCACGGTATCTTTTTTCTAATATATATATAAATACACGGCCGTCCATAAGCAGTGTACCACACATAATATATTGAAAACGAGAAATTAAAGGAATAAAATAAAGGTATTAAAAATATTCTAGTCCCTATACACGAAACGCAACACATTATATGCGTTAAATAGTCAGCTGAATGTCATTTACGAAAAATAAAATAAATTAAATATACTAAAATACTTTTCGAAAAGACTCCACCACGCCCTTATCAATAAATTAAATTAGAGCACTGACCATTTTATTTTGTTAACTTAAGTAATGTAAAATACCAGCTGTCCGAGTTATTAAAAGTGTATATAACTCACTTATTATTTTGATGAATAAAACTATTTAACAAATACAGTTGCATCGTCTTACCTGAAACACAAAAACAAACAATTATTTATTATAAATACGATAACATAGTATATGTTCAATATTCTTTAGTTTATAGATACAGCAATATACATTACTACAATGTTAATACATATGTAACCTAATATAATATTTAACTAAGATTCTCTTATCTATCTGCAGCATATTTAAAGAATGCAGCTTAGTCGTTTTTTACCGTATAAATGTCTGTCATCGTGTTCATTACCGTGAACGGTACGACGAGTAAGTACTTTTTTAAATAACTATTTATACGCCTACTTTGGCAAGCTTGATCAAAAGTCACGAAGAACTAAATTTAGAAGGATAATTGAATTTATAATTAAAAAATATATATAATGATATCTATTCTATCACTTTTTAATTATTCTCAAAAACAAAAACTTAAAGAATTAGAGAATGTAAAAATATTGTGAACAATTTTAAATATTCGTTTTTATAAAATTAAACTAAATATACTAATGAATAAAGTTTTATAAAAAAAAAAAACTGTATCAACTTTTATAAGGTTTACCAAAATGCAAAAATAAATATGTGTATCAGATATTTTGTTCAGAATTTTTACAAAAAAAATTTCTAGAATTCAATCAAAGTAAAATATTATATTTACGTCCTAATTAAACGTCTAAATGAGTATCAAGTGTACACTGCAAGTACTCGTATTCACCATACACGCTATACTATTGTTTTTGGTTTTCAAGAAATTCTTTGAACCTGTAGAAGTTCTGAAGTTCTGATTTCATTATAAGTACGCGTGTCGTTAAAGTTCCATTCTACGTATTAAGTTGGGTAGGATTTCAAATTTTAATGAGTCTTTTTTTCTTCCGTAATTATTCCAATTGTTCTTGAATTATTAATGGAGTTTGTAAAAGTCGTATATTTTTTTTTCATGCAACCTAAACACCCGCGGGACACTATAAAATCGTGCATGTATTTTTAAGTAATACCATCATTCAACAGCTATATATCAACTTTATAACTATACGTATATATATAATATACAGCAGGTAGGTACCTATATTTGTTTGAAAATATGATATAAAACATTAAAAAAAAAAATACCAAACCAAAAATGTTCGCTTATGCATTATGCATGCATTTAGATATCGTGTAAACCGTTAGTTTGCTGATAATAAAATAACGCGTACATTTAGGAATCCAGGATTGCAACTCGCGTTATCCTCATTATACGCGTATATCTACTATTATTATATGCGCGCTAATGAACATTCGTGACAATAACAAATGATGGTGGAGCTGTTAATCGTCGAGAGACTACATTATAGTTGTAAGACTCGACGTTAAAATTGCAATTAATTATTTGTTTTCGTTATCGAAGACGTAAACGAAAACACAGCGTTTAATATTATTATAATACAAAATAATATGTACACTATAGACTACAGTCATAATATAGATATAGGTATAATCAAGCATTATAAATTATAATAAATTATTACATATAAATTATATACGAGTGTATTAGCACGCGTTGCTCGTATTTGTATATACAACACCGTGTGTAAATAATGCGCCTTAGGGAGAGGTTGTAATTTATTGATCTATCATATTATATTATATTATATTATATTATACTATTATAGTATATGATGATAAAGGAAAAAGTTTGATAATATGTGCATTCTACAGTGACGTTCTGGTCAGTGGCGACCTAGGTTTTCAAACCGTATGTAAATTAAAATGAATATACATTAAAAGTAATCATACAATTTTATAAGTTAACCATTGTTCTGAATAGTTTTGATTTTTGTTGTTTTGGACAGCAGACTACAGATTCGCGGCAATAATGATATATTATAATAATACGCATAATATCTGGTAAGTAAGTGGTATTCGTGGGAAAAATCCTTTTAAGAATTTTTTGTCGGTAGTAAATGGTAGTCAGTATAATTTAAAATATTATCAATGTTTTAACGAGAGATATTCTAGAAATTCACTAGTTCATATTTAATATATTATATTTTAGAGATTACTTAAGTTTGTCTGAATATACTGTATAAGACATAAGTATATATACACATATTATAGTATACGTCACATTTCAGGTTTATAAAAATATATTGCGATAAAACGAATAAGGAAGTGTATCCCTTTACCCCACCATGACGTACAAAATGCAAGTATATAGAAAATTGTATACATATGATTTAACTTCCCCTAAAACCGTCGGGCCAACCAGCAGTATAGGCACGCCAGTCCCACCATCCGAGTGTACCAGCAGTACGCGACGTTTATTAAAAAATATCGAAATATCTACATCGTTATTATATTCACGCATAATAAAAGAGTCCACAACCGGAGCAAATATTGTGAGTGAAATTGTTCATTTTATTAATTCGTTTTTTCGTCGGCGCGTGAGCGCAGCGTCCCGTTTTCTATATAACGCAATTAGGCGCGCTTTGTTGCGATCGCAATAATAATAATAATAATAATAATAATAGATTTACCACACGGTTAAGGCAAAACACACACAAGCGCATATATATATATTATACATAATATAATGTACCTACACTGCAATATAGAGGATCAAACAATTAAACTGCGTCTCCCACACGCACATGCGCTGCACCGCGCACCGTATCCCTTTTCACCAGCGGCGATTATTCCGTCGACCCGCCCGGCTTCGGGTTCTTTTGTACGCGCGTTATTATTTTATGCGGAAAACGCGACTACCGCCCGCTAAACCTTAAGGTGAAGATATTCGACAAAAATTACACAAACACCATTTGAGCCCTGCTCACTCTCTCTCCCTCTCGCAGTCTTTATACCGCCGCCGCCAACTAATTATTTGCAGGCTTGCAGCATACGGTACCTATATAATACTTATATATATACATACATAACGTATACATTACACGTTAATTTATATATATATATCTCCGATTATTCTCATTCACGCTCTTGTATTCTGCGAGTTTTATACAGGGTGATTCACCAAGTATGCTGAACTATTTTTTTTACTTTAATAATAAATTCTGATTTTCAGACATGAAAAGCAATTAAAAAGAACTATATTTTCAAACACTTTGGTGAATTTTTTATGTTTCTGTTTTTTCAAATAAAAACTAACTTTTTATACTGATTTTTTATTATTGAAATGTTTAAATCAAATTCAAAATGGTAATTTTCGAATCAATAAACTTTAAGTGCATACCTTATGGAAATAATAGTCTTAATAGTGCATTGTAGTATATACATTATACCTACTATAGAAATATAGGCTTAAAAAAATATTGTATGTTAATAAGCCGCAATAATTTTAAAATGAATTGATTTATCAATACCGTGTTATCATAATCATTTGAATTTTGATTAAGGCACATTAAGTGATTAACCTTAAAAAGAAATCGTCTGGTTATAAATTTACAGTAAAAAAGGAAGGTTCTTATTTGAAAAAAAAGGTGTCACCTAATCTACACAGTATACTACATAAATTATATAAGAAATCAGCTAATTAACCAAAAATATGACATCCACTTAAATATTCTAAAATCAAAGTATAATTTAAAATATTATTAAATGATCAAATAACGGGTAGAGGGTGAGCTGCTTGGCGATCATCCTGTATACGTCATATTATTGTTATAATTATACCGGTTAGAATGGTAAAGTTACATACTGGGGATTCTCTCTATAGCAATCTCCATCCCATGCAGCCGCCGCGTGCACACCTGGGTCGCTAAACTCGGGCTGCGAAATGTTGGTATAACATTAATAATATAATGATATAATATATTGCGTTCCGCCGCGTGTACTCCTGTAGTCCTTTTTCTGGACTCCGGAATCATTACGTGTATGATAAATTTTATACACCTACGAGACTCGAATGCGGCAGCTTGCCCCCCAGATAGAGTCCGGTAAGTCACGGAGGCGATGAGTTTCAGACGCCGACGTCGTTTTGACGGCTATATTATGAACGAATCGGCGCAATACGTAATTACACGCTATTCAATTATAGAGTAATAATTATTATTATTATTTATCGGCTCTGCGTGTGTGTAAGTTTCATAAGTATACTTGTTATAATATTATATACGTTTAACGATCGGAAAAAAAAATCGCTTACCTACGCATTAATTATTATTACGCAAACGTCCATTAATTCCAATAAATTTATGTGTTCATTATAATATTGTGTACACTCGAAATTTGTATTCATCGGGGATTATATTATGTTATTCCGACATAATCAAATGATTTTAACGACCTTTTTTCCCGATACGTAAACTCGTGTTATTGCATTATTGAACTATGTACGTAACTATAACTCGTGTATTTATTCGATTAATATGTAGTTATAATATTGACCCTCGTTCGATGGCATGAATACCTACCTATACCTGGAAATAGACAATTTTTTTTGTTGGTTGATATTAAGCACATAATAAATAATAATAAACTAAAACATGAATATTACTATTACCTACATATGAATTAATATTATAACAACATAATACTATGCGCTTTATGTCTTACATTTTAACCGAACAATGTACCGTCGACTTGTAGCGACTGTATATAATACCTACATAACACTATTACAGAACAAACTCATTGTATACAATTTTATAAAGAAATATAAATAATAAGTCTACAAAAACTTTAATGTAGCGACATTGTAACATTGAGTGCGTGGGTCGAAGTAATTTAAACACGTACCTAATAATTTTACTTAAGAGGCCATTAATCAAGTGCGATTATTGATCGGCAAAGATTTCGGAGCCTTTACACATAGGCGTGATTCATTATTATATTATTATAAAATGTTAAAAACTATATAATATTGCATATAAACAATAATACTAATATTTTATAATATAAATTATAATTTTACAACTAATTATATTTCTGCTATTATTATTATTTTTTTGTTGACAATTACAACGAAAATAAATTATCAATTTGATTTCAACATATTATAATTAGATAAGTGCCTGTAAGTTATTTAATCTTGGCAGTCAAAAATAAATTAAGCTTACGACACAACTTTCAAACAATTAGTAACTATAAGAATTAGTAAATAACGCTTAAATTGGTAAAATGGATAACTAGTTAATATTATTTACGTTCATGTCAACAAAATTAAATGGCTATCTTATAAATAGTTACTTTCAAATTTTATAAAAATGCATTATATTAAACTTTTTAAAAAAGATAATTACAAAATAAGTAAATTCAAATCTCCACGTCGTAAGTAGTACTTAGAAATTATTATTTTTTATTATATCAGTACTTCACAGTTCACGAATATAACATACATTGACGTATGTAGCTAAAAATCTTAAAATTGGAAAATTGGAAAATTGTTGGTTTAGTATAGGTACTATCATTAATTTATAATTTTAAACGACATACTTTAGTATTTACACGAATCCAAAAATAAAAGTTCCATAGTAATATTATAACTATTATAAACAAATATTGTAATTTGTATTTACAAGTTAGTTAAGACTAAAATTGTTGTTTAGGAATTGCAAAAATTGTATAGATTTTCCTGATGATGATAAAATCACTGTTTTAAAAATTTCACATGTGACTTATCCTTTCAAGTTTCAGTGACAAAACTTGAAAACGTAAAGGTTCTTAAGTGCAAACTCTTTTTTGAACAATACCTATATACATACCTAATAAACGTACCTATACCAAAATATTTATAAATTTACTATTTTTGTTTTCTTAACATTTGGTAAGAATATTTTTCTAATACTAGGAATTGATAATTGATTGTCAAATACGTTTTTACATTATGGTTTTATAATTAACATTAACTACTATTGTGAAGCTGCTGCAGCGGTGGTGAACCCAGTGAAATGCGTTATTATACGATGACGAACAAACATTTCGTCCCCATAAAGTATATATATATTATAATAACGCGTATAAATAGATAACACTATATCGGTGGTAGTATCTATTTAAAAAAAATAAAATAGAAACGCGTCATTCATAACGCCGACGGCGACTTCAACGACGAGGGTTGTGTATGTAGTGTGTGTGTGTGAGTGTGTATGTGTTTGAACCGACAGCTATCCATTAGCGGGATTGGATGAATATCCGTCAACCGGCTCTGGGCTGTCGTCTGAGCGAGTATAACGCTGGGTGAACGTCTTAGTGTATATTTCTTTTTCTTTTTTTTTTTTTGTTTCGTTTGGTGTTTTTTTTTTTTTTTTATTTTTTTCATTAGCTGCAGACGCCATTAGGAAAGAGCTTGTGCGCACAAATAATAGTATATTATATAATAATATTTACTGTTGCTGTGCAGAGAGTTGTATCGGAAACGACAACGCACCCGTTATCGAGATCAATAACATCCGCATACACACAAACTCGCATACTGCACATGTACATAATGAATGTATTTGATGGTTGTATGTATAGAGTATATGTATTTAGCATAATATTATAACTCCCGGTCTGGTTTTCCAAAGTACTGCAACAAACTGCCGATCGGGTAATCTTTTTCGAAGAGCCAATATTACTTTACTCAGAATTTAAGTAACTGAGTATATAAATAAAATATAATATAATATGTATATTGTATACACATATATAGTTTTACCGGCACGCGATAAAAGCCAGTAAATCAAAGCAGTGGAAAGGATGGTATGTACACAGAATATATATGTATACATAATGTATGTACGTATATTACGTGAGCCGTAGCCCTACGGCGCGACCAGCAACTGTGCGCGCGTATAAACGAATTGGCAACGGTCAAAAGTTTGCACCACCTACCCTGCAGCTACTTCTGACCACCACCTCCATCGTTATGGACTCCGACTAACGAGAGCGCTGCAGGGTGAGTTATGGCGCACGATCCGGAAAAGGCTCCGGGCCGTCTGGAGGTCATACGTCTTCCGGACTGAAAAGAGATGAACGGTTAGTGGCAATGGCTGTGGGGGTGGGAGGTCGATCCGGAAGTACGCCCGCCGCGTTAGAAAGCACAAAGCTGCTAATCTCGTAACATTTGTCAAGCACTCCGGAGAGTTCAGATGTATATCGCGAGATTAAAACTAGCAGAGTGAATATATATGTATGTGTGTGTAATTAAGGTTAGTTCAGTTGCTGTGTCAATATAACTGATGTACTTGCTATTCCTATAATATGGTTAATACAATTGTACGAACCGTGTAGTATTTTTTTTGATTTTTTTAAATTAAAAAGGTTAAAATCAATTTTTATTTTTACTTGTTAAACGAAGATGAAAACAAAATATCATTTTTAAACAATTATAAGAGATTTAGAGCACTTTGATTTCTAAAAAAAGAGTTTCATTCCAATGACATCACTGATCAATAGTATTATTATTTATTATACATAAATGTTTCATATTGCAATAATTATTGAAAAATCAATAAACGTAGGAAAAAATACACATTGTATAATATTTCAAAAGATATTCTTCTTTTTAAAGAGTTATTTTTTCCTTTTGTTATTTAAAAAAAAAGAAGATATTATCGTTTGTTTGTCACAAGGAATGGCGTAATAGTTAACATCTAAGATTTTCAAAAGTCTGCCGTTGTATAACGTTTTATCAATCAAAAATCAGAATGTGTACGAATTCTTTAACTTTTGGTATGGGGAAATTATTTTAAATTACTCCGTGAGAACGCATATTATACATACACGTATTATATTTGTTGCCACATCACTGATTTATTCAACCATTATACTACGTTTTACGTTTACGTTCCGATTTCCCATTTATTTTAGTTTATTGAAACTCACCCTCGTATATACGCAATTTTGTTTGTTTATTATTGTGAGTGTTGTAACATTATGTATATACATTTGTGTTTGCAGTGTAATATTGTATTTTAAAATGTCCGCGTGTATTGCAGTTACGTCGGAATAAATAATATCATAATGATGTTTGCATATTTTCCGTAACTATAAAAAAAAATATTTTATAATACCATATTATTCACGGGGACCTAATACAATATAAATTTCTAGATAATATAAGTTTTCGTATGTACAGGCAAAATTTCTTTGAGTACGTTTTGTTCGGCTTATTTATCGTCCTAATCCCGGCCGAGGCTCATTCAGCTCGGCACACCGTAAAAATTCAATTCCCCGTTTATTCGTTTTATTTTTTATTTTACTATCGGGTTTTCGAACCGCTGAGCTTTATAGTCTCCTCCGAGGCTTTTCCGGGCGAAAAATATGTGCCGGGCTCCTGATGCGCAAACTGCCTCCGAGGGAAATGGGAAAAAAGCTGCAAGAGGGAAAAATAATAAGACAAAAATACCAGTATTATTATGGTTGTATATACTTATATACATATGTATTGTAATATACGGAATTGGCTTGTTTTCTTTCGAAAAATAAAACGTCGGGTTTTATTTTTTTTAATTACATCATTGAAAAGTCAAGATTTGCGAAAAGGCTTTTGTAAACGTGTTTATTTATTTTAAAGGAAAAACGTAGTACCTAAATTACAATATATATTGTATAAGATGTATAGTTGGATTCAAATAAGACTAAAGACATTATAATCACGACACAAAAATATTCTTCTCATTAAAATTTCTTGTATTATAATAATATTATATATGCATTATGCATAAAGAAACTGAGTAATTGGTTGTGTAGATATTTAAACACTTTGAGTGGCGTCCTTACTCCCTTTATTTTGTATTGCATTTGTTATTCTTTGTAAAAATCAATTAAGAGATAAACACAAACTGAATACGAGAATTGTTTTAGAAAACTACTATAATTGATGTATACAAAAACGAGTGGTTTTTTATATACATATACTACCATACGTTTATGTATACTTAAAGCGGCTGCAATAAAGCCAAAGAGTTTGTATCGAAAAACACTTCTTTTCATTAAAAGCAACGGCGCCACTAAGCCCCGCGCTCGTTTATAACTTGGCAGCTGTATATCGCACCAATTTTTATCCCAGAGTTTGGTTTATAGCGGAAAATAAATGTCTTTACGTACTACGGACGCCTATCAATATACCGATCAGCCTGCGTTTCGATTTTTTTTTTACTTCGTATATAATATGCAAAACAATTTTTCCGTGTACGTTTTATAAATATAATAGGTATAAATAAAATATAAAAAGTGGGGCCATCGTGTTTTCCTTGTTTAGCTTTAAGGGAAAACGGAAAAACTGCTTTGCGACCCATCATGTATACATATAGACTTCATCGTTCGTTTTATAGGTACCTACGCGTGATTGTAAACGCAAATCGTAACACGCATTTTATTTACGAGGTTAATCGTTGACAATTTACATGCACGATTAAACGCCCGTAAAAAAATATAACGAAGTTTTTTTTTAATGCTCTTATAAATTATAACAAAATAATATATATATTTAACTATTACATTTTATTATTAAAATCGTTTTTTTTATTTTTAGTAGGTAGCTACGTGGTACCGGCTTTATATATGTATGTATGTATGTATGTATGTATGTATGTATGTATGTATGTATGTATGTATATATGTATGTAAGTACCAATAACATAATAGTCTAGAATGGGCTACCAAGCACCACACCGTTTATATTTTAATTACGCAGTAAAAAGGCATAAAACAAAAAATAATTAACTTGAATTTATACCACGCATAGCGTTGCTGCCATAGACTTAAAAAACCGTTATCGATCAATGTTTAATAATATTACATTTTAATTTAAGGTAAATGGTTACAAGTAAAATAATGAATTTTGAATTAGTGTTAAGCAAAAACTGATAAAATAAATTGATTTTCCACACGGTAGAAACTCGAAGGTTTTTCAATTAATTGTAATAAATCGAAAATAAACAGTGGGATACAATATTTTTAAAATGTATTTATAGATGAGATTTTTTTAAGCTCTTATTACTCGGTATAGGTAGTACGTAGTCACGCCGACCGTAAAATGTAAAATAGAGACAATAATGTTTCCGACGTTAAGAATTAGAGTAAACAAGAACGAAAGCATCATGCAAAATTTTTTTCAAAGAATATCATCTCATTTTTTTCTCATCATTGTAGTGTTCTACGCGTGGAGCGTTAATGATTAACAACGATGTTATTATAATTAATGGGTTTTTTAGATTTCAAGAGGCATTCCGCATAACAGCTGTATCGTCTCGTATAAATATCATACACGATTCGCACTATATGCACATACATGGATATCATAATAACATAATATATATACTTTCAGCCACGTAAGTCAAATAGAACGTCTGTAGAAAAAAATGAGGTGTATATAAAAGAAATCGTTTAGTCACGGCTCGCGACTGAGGTACAAACGATGGTTTACGACAATATAAAACTTCCATCCCACGTACCAGTGCAAATATACACACGTATAATATATGCATTACGATTAAGCCACAAACATATAAATCACCAAAAATATTGCAAACAACCAAAAAAATGTAGTCGATGACGTTTTGATTTATTTGTTTGTTTTTTTTGAAAAGACGTAATACGTAGACGATACTTGCACTGATATCAACGAGTACAAATCCTAGCAAGAGAAAAGTGTATCCACCGTACAGCGAGAGATTGATTTATTATATTATTTCTGAGGATTAATACAGTATATCGTAGATTATATCCATTTCAAATATCCAATATTATAGTCCAATTGATAAACCTATACGTCATGTTTTGTACAATATAATAATATTTTGTTTTTAAGTCGTCACGGTGTATAACCTAACTTTATGATGTCGTTTATTTATATCACACATCACAAGAGGTAAAAATGATTTAGATACTTGTAATGAATACAATATCCTATATCTAATATCTCATGTTAACGGCAATTAAATTCTAAGCAGGTAATTGACAAATGTTCAAGATTTTATATCTTTTGATAATCTATCGCTGAAATTTATTTTAACTGTCAATGTTAACATTCTATGACTTTCTTAAGTTATCATAAATTAAGTACACACTCATTCGTTACAGAAAATCATAGGAAAATAATTCTAATATATCTATCTGTAAATATGTATTTATTTCTACGTTTTAAATCCAACGAAGAGATAATGTACTTCAGAATGCAATGCTACATTTCGAACGCAGAAAATATATTAAATGTAATTCCAACAATTTGACTCAAAAAAGATTGTCAAAAACAGATAAAAAAAAAAAAAAGGAATCTGCATCCTGTTACAGCGGCGATTCTAAAGATTTTCACATCAATTGTTTGAATTCCAATTATGTATACCTAGCCTGGGAAAATTTTTGAAACAGAAGGAATTTTCAAGGGAAAAAAAAGAACCTTTTTGTCTAACACTTTTGAAACTCAATTTATGTTTTTCAACTATTTGGAAACAATCGTCTTCGTTGTCGTCACTATTATACTTACAATTTCCATATCATCCCAAATTCAAAACGAAAGTATGTAAAACTCGTGTAAACCATTAATCGATAATATGGAGAACACTCATCAGTCATCACTGTATATATTATTATAGTATTCCGACTACTGAACAAGCTAGGCATTCATCAAACTCGCGTTTGATAGTATACACCAAAATACTTGGACGCATTAGTTGTATAAGTATGTTATGTATGTTATTTTGACGGAATTTGCATCATGACTTAAATTTCAACGGACAGCTTAGGTCGTCTGTTTTAACTGCCGGTTTTAAAAGGAGTTTCATAAAAATACCATAACGGTTTTTAGTAGCCCGTCGTTATCCAACCATATACATATAAATATATATATATAACTGTACGAGCACTGCTGCAGTGGCCGCTGCAGCAGTATTCGAATAAGTGACATGACCACCGCCACCGCACATTACGCGGGTCCCTCGAGAGTCGGGCTTCTGGCGGTGCGTGTCTTTCCCTCGAGACCGAATCTAATGTGCTCGGGAATTATACGGCCAATTCGAGTAATGAACATCACTGCGTGTTATGTGATTCACGGAAATAATAAAAGTTTTCGACCCGTAGACGACATGTCGAAAAAAAATATAAATAAAAACGCAACAGCGGTAGCAAGACGCGACGCGTTACGAGCGAGCGCCGCCACTGTATAGGACGAAAAATAAATTTTATAAACATTATTAGTAAAGAAACTGAAAGTGAAAAAAAAACACGCTCACGACAAACCCGTACGAAGTCTCAAGCGAAATACAAAATCGGCCAAAAGATGGAATTTTTACTCATCCTTTTATAAGGTACATACAGCCTTCAGCGGCGGTGGTGGTGGTGGTGCAGCATGTGGATCCGTAATTCAATTCTAAAGCTCCCAACTCTTTCGACGCAAAAGCAGCGTACGTATATATATATATATATATATTTATGTATTAGAGGAAGGAAAAAATTACCTGGGATACCGTGATCGGAATACGTAATGGCTTTTTTTTCGTGGACAGAGGGTTAGTGGTGACTTGGTCTGTGGGGGGAAGGGGAACTGGAAACCGCGCGCGCGTGATATATTTCGAAAAACAAAACTGCGATGACTGCGCGATGAGGAAACGAGAGAGAGCGCCCCCCCCTCTTCGTCGCAAGTAATAAGGCGCAACGCAAAGAAGATTAAACGTGAAAACGTCAGCAGTGGCGGTGGCGGTGGCGGCCAATCTTATATAGCGAAATTGCTTTTAAAGTTTTCAATATTGAATTAATGAGAATAACAACCCAGGCGAGGGGTAAAAACAAACGTAGCTGCCGCCGCAACCATATTACCCGTTACCTACATACGCCGGGGTGGAAAACCGACGAGCAAATTGAGCTTCCCACAGCAACAGCAGCAGCCAAAGCGGGCTTACGTCCAAACTTCGCTAATAACCGTCGGCAGCGACCGTTGCCGATTCTGTTCGCACGGATGAGGGGATTTCGCACACGCAGCTGGACCGTCTTCTACGTATATAAGCACCATGCAATATTACACGCTCGACCCATAGTCTACACACATACCACCATGCGATTGCATGTACCTATATTTATATATGTATATATATTATATATGTATGTATTTCAAACCCCGACAATGCCACAAAAACATCTATATACTATAATATTATAGTCGCGGAACGATAACAATAATATTAATTATTAACAACCGTACCAATATTGACCACGGATTATATTTTAGACCAACACATACTAATGATAATTTATGACGATATATTATTTGGTGTCATTAAGTATTTTGTTATGCTATAAAGAATGTTGGAAGGAAATTTACAAATTTTAATTTTAATACTTTATACGTACATTTAAACCATATGCAGGCCATATAATTTTATGTAATGTGTAATTTCAAATTATTTAGTTTTAATAATTCTAAAGAATTTTAAAATTAAATTCAACATCGACAAAACACTTTAATCCTAAGAATTGAATAATTAACAAAATAGTTGCTACTTGTTGATAAATAATATTTTAGAATTTGTTTTTATATACGGACTACGGTGTGTGCGTTTTATATTATAATATATTAATGTATATATGATGGTATACAATATTTATATCGTAAAATATTACGAGCCCTCCATTTAAAAAATATAATATCCACTGTAAAATGCACCTATTCTAAAAATATACACAGAACAAATTAAGTGAACATTAAAAGAGTATACATATAATAGTAATTTATCCACAAGACTAAACAAGTTTCAATTTTTTTAGTTATACTTTAATAACAATTCTGAAAACAAATTTGATTTTGATATAAATTTTAGTTTGAATAATACATGGACCACATTTAAAATTTTTTATTACTTATAGTATTATATTTTACTCCATTATTATCTTTATAACAAATAATAAAAGTTGGTAAAAATCACGGTAGTATAATTTGGAGTATTAGGTTTCAACAAAAAATAGAAATTATCACATAAAATTGAAATCTATTTCAATATTATTCTTAAGTCGAACACTAATGTAGGAAATCTTGTTAAGAAGTATTAATTTTTCAGCTATGTTACCGATTCTTCTTTACAATGGTACACAAAGAGTATCAATCAAGTATATCATATAAAACAAAAGCGAAATCGTAAAAACAAATTGAATTCTAGTCACATATTATTATAATATTATTAAACAGAGTAGAGGAAAATAAAACAATATTCCGTTCTGGGCTAGCGTGACGGAATTGCGTACGCATATTAGTCCTGACATTCTTATTGAGAACAATAATATTATTGTTATTCGATAACGTCATACGATAATTTACATCTTAATGTTAGATGTTAACGTTTTCCATCTTATACAAGTATATATTTACATTTCAATCGCGAGTTGAAAGGTCCCGGATGAGCAACATATACAGGTATAAACTGTATTACATATATGTACAATGAACGTGCGCTGCAAACTTGACCTATCACCTATCACGATTATCGTATATGCAAAAAACGAAAGTTGTCATCACAGAACATCCAATGGAGTTTATTGGAGTAACTACGATGTACCTACACAATAAATGTTTAAAAAGTAAAATCAATAAGAAGAAAAATACTACATGACTTTTTAAGATTCGGTGCGTAATAACTAAAATATTTTTATTAATAAAAATCAGAAATAATAAACTCACAATGTGTATTGCACATGATTAAGGGCATCTGGTTTGAGTCATCACATATTTAGCACAATATAACTTGGTTCGTAAGAAATATTCAAATTTTGATTATTTTTTTATCTTTTATTTTAAAAGCCAAGACTAGGAAGCTATAATTTAATTAGTAATTGGGCACTAACTGTTTTAACTTTATTGTCTTATGTTAAAATAAACATAAATACGAGTATATCACAAACTGCTAAATATTTTTAAACACATTTCCATGCGTTGTTTACTTAGGTAATTCAAAATTTAGGGTCTAATATTATCCGAATAAAGTTTTTCATTTTTAAATAAAACAAAAATCATCAAAGCCCAAATATTTTACGAAATGGAATTGTTTATAATCATTTAAGTAATTTGACTTTATTTTTAAATATACTTATTATTGTATTATTGCCGCGCTATGAAACAAGATATTGCCTGGATTTTTTCCCTAATAAAATAGTGAGTTCCGAAATCCACATCAGGATTGTCACACGATGACATTTATTTCTGAAAAACCGATTTATCGGGTTCATAAAACAGGATTAACGTTCTATAGAGTTTATTACGAAAGTGGGTATTCAGCTCTCTTCTCTTTAGAATCGGTATATTATATGGTCAGTATATTATTTAACAATTAGTATTATTTAAATACCAGTATAAACGGTGACGTAGTACTATTAACGAATTATGATTCCATATAAACGTTTCAAACAGTAATCCGTTAATAGCTTAAAGCTTAAACTAATGTAAGTAATGGCAATTCAGTTGTACAATATATTATAATGACCATCGGACACCATCGACGGCAATATAGTCTTACAAATAACACAAAGAATAGTCGCCAAGACTTACCATTATTACATACTGTCACCGATGAATTGTACATAAATCTCGTTATTTTCGTATATCCTCTATCGTATATTTTACACCCCAAAAATACCCCGAAACCCCACAGATTTAGTCGTTTAGGGTGTCCCCGACGAGTATAAATATACACTACTTTTGAATGAATGCATTACCAATGTGAACAGCTCTAATGGATGCTACCAAGTAGGTAGTTACCATTATGATAAGTTATGTCCGAAAGCGGTCGTGTCGGCGACAATATTAATTTAACTAAATGGGCACAACATACACATAATATGCACAGTATTCACTGCTGCAGTACATTATATTATACTATATTATGTATAATGTATATTGTATAGTTGTAGGGGTGATCCATTAATATGTCTACTGGCAATACAAAATGTGTTTAAAAAAAAGATCATAATTCATAGTTTGTCTTACTCATCATTATTTTATAGAGTTAGCTAGACCTCTTGGATCGTCATTCTCTAAGCCTATTTTAACAACATTTTGATAGTACATAAATAAATTATGTATATAAAATAAAATAAAATTCTCATATGATTTTGAATGTTGATCAATATTTATAACAAAAAGTTGTTGGTCAAAATGTTATAAAAAGTATACATAATATAAATTATGATATATCAAAGTGTGTAAGTACTGTAAGAGTTTTAAAAGTTAAAATTGTCTTACACATAGTAATCCGTCAAACCACTTAGTACTAGTTATATAAAATAGTTTTCACAATAAAGCAATTATTTAATTATTTAAATATGAACGAAATATTATATATGATACTATATTTTACATTTTAATTAGAATATTATTTTAAATAATTAATTAATTATACTCATACTTTTTATTATATTTCATCTATACCTTGCCTATTAACAATTACATAACCACTTTAATGTATGATCATTATGTGTTGTATAAAAATGAGCAACATAATAATAATTTGAAGGAGTACAAAAAATATAACCCAATACCCGTGCCTATTTAATACCGGCATATTGCTGCTACTTGACTGGAAATCGTTATTTTATTCATGACGCCGGAGGGTAACATGGCTTCTGCTGTTCGCGAGTTCAATTAACCCGAATATAATGATATCACATAATACGCGTATATCTGACGTATACGTAGATCGTCGAAATATCGGGAGATTGCACACTGCACAGCGCACACGTTGGCATCAAGCGCTGCGGGCTAGTTTTTTTTCGCTAACGAACCTGCCCAGGATGGTGAAAAACCTACATGAATCGATACGTTATTCACACGCACAAGCATGTATATAAAGCGTCTCATACGGGTAATTATGTAGATGGATGAAAAGAAATGTTTTTAATAAGTTATATCAGGACATCAGGTTGTATAAATTTATGAAATATAATATATATACATATTTATTACACCTGATGGAATTCCGAGATTTCTGATTAGTCGTATCGGACAGATGAATCGGTTTAAATCGCACAGAAAAAAGATGATTTTTTAGGTACGCCTATAATACATGCACATTGCACATTGTACAATCAAGTTTGATCACATTGTTCAGAAACGACAATTTTATTAATATAAGAACCATGATTAGACCTAGATGAATCACGTTTCAATATTTTATGAACGAACATATTTATCAAAATATTACGTATGTTCGTACCCACTATTGGATTATTATAACTTATGAACATAAACAATACCTTATGATATTAGTCTAATAATAATTATACGTAAAATAATTTGTATTTAAAAACAGCTGGACTATTATTACATTATATATATATTAAATATAATAATATAATAATATGTATGTTTAACAATTATTAGAAACGTTTTTTGTGACAGCATGAATGCAGTCGGGCGGCCATGGCCCATGATAGTTAAAATATAGGTTTTTATTATAGCCACGTGGCGTGCAATATAATATATAGATGAAAAATGTACGTATACAACTATACAAGCACCGAAAAAGATCACTGGACCGGTTGATTAGCTCCTACGACGGATGTGACTTATTGCCGCCGTCGAGTGGAAGCGGTCAATTGTGTCCAGGGGCATTTGGCAGGACAAATGGTGGGCGAATGGTGTAAATTGTAAATATCGACGGAGCAAACGCGTAAAAAATAAAAATAGAGAGAGAAAACTCGTTTGATTTACCGTACGTGTGGGGAATATAAAAATGTATTCGATCTGTAAGCGTGTTTACGATTCAAGTAGGTACTACCGAAACTATAACAAGTACACGAAATAAAACCTATTATCGATGACTCAGTATAAATTTATAAATCATATCGAATGTCGAGCTACGGGAATTTTAGAATTGTGTATGGTATAATAAGGTATATAACGTTCGATATCAGGCCATATGTGACCATAGCATGTTATTCGCGTAGGAATACAAACATCGTTCATCTACATAATATTATAATATTATAATGCCCGACCTCTGTTCGCGGCATTTAAGTTCAAGTAACAGTTGTCAATATACATAAATCGAACCCAGACGAAAGTCGTCACGAAGTTGTAAATATTATACAGCATATTATACATACAATACTATGACAAATATTTGACAATGTTGAATTTATGAAATGTAACAGAGTTATAATATTATAAACTAAAAACTAAGTTAACACAACATCTTCTATAGAAACGGTTTTATAGATTTTTTTTTTTTAAATAAATAAACAAAAGTAATATTCAATTCAATTGTTTAAAAAGCGCACTCGTTAAATAAATATAAAATTATATTAAACTTCACCCAATTAAATATAAATGAAGAAAAGTTATACAATTATATAATTGTGTTTTACCACACAACAATTTATCAGAAATATTTTCTTATGCACATCATAAATGTGCAAAAATAAGATTATTATTTTTGAATTAACATAATTCTAAAATGGGAAAAAATTAAAATATAAATATAAATAAGTATGTACATTTAAATTATGTAACAATTTAATAAAAGATTATACGTAAAACCAATAATATTTAGTTGTTTATTAAATTAATTTAGTTTCAGACCATTGTTGTACACTAACAATTCTGCACCATATAATATTTAAATATACTTTGTTAGATCGAGTGATTTAATATTTTCAAAAGCGCATGAATATAATATTTAATCTAATTTTAATCTTGCAATAATAAAACTTCTTGATAACACTGAGTATACTTTTCTTACCCCAAAAATATACCAAAATAATTGGGTTTTAATAAAATTCAATTCACGTTACCCTCCCATGATATATACTTTCTGATTAAATATATTATATAAAAATATTTTTTTTTTAAATACGTTTTGTCCGTGGCAATTCTGTACAAAAAGATCCGGCTTTGATGGATTACGAACCCCCGTGAACGCCGCTACAAACAAAAACGGACGGAATATTTTGTAGAATTCAATTGAGGAAAGGGGGGATTTAAATTATATTTCCTCTCCCTCACCTCCTCTACTAACATTCTTTTGCCCCTCTCCCATTATCATTCTCCTTT
This sequence comes from Aphis gossypii, assembly GCF_020184175.1. Lineage (NCBI taxonomy): Eukaryota > Metazoa > Arthropoda > Insecta > Hemiptera > Aphididae > Aphis > Aphis gossypii. The sequence goes on from NC_065531.1 coordinate 82,456,478, forward strand.
AATGCAAACAGACCCTAGGTAAAGGATTATGTGTCGGGTAAAGAGGATTTAGAGCTGTGAGTGCATTGAAAACAATAGTGATTTTCTTTTTTTCGATGCCGTGTCAGTCTTTCTCTTATAATTTGTGGGTTGGGGCGTAATACAATCGCGTGCGGCCGACTATACATTAAGTGCGATTTGTCATAATACAGAATGGTCAATAGTATATGTATGAGCATGATAGTTAGTATAAACAAAACTAATTAAAAAATACATTTATGTTGATAATAATATTTTTTACAAAAAAAAAGTAGGTTTTGTAATTTCATTAGGTATTAATTATAAATACACAAATAATTAAATGATTTATAATTTATTACAACAATAATATTAATTTATTTATGTACATATTTTACTTCACATATTATGTACGTTTATAAATTATCACCAATTTCAATAAATTGATTTAGGTAAATAATACATAATATAATATATGCCATTATATTATGTGAAGATAATAGATCTTTAAGGATAGGATATTGACAACAATATTATGCTCTGTTAAAACTGTGCATTTATTAATGAAATAAAGTTTAAAAAATATCTTTAGAAATATTTTTATCCTTCGCGTATAATATGATCAAAGGACAGAGACACTAAAAAGCTAGGGGTTGATACTTAAAACCTCGAGTGTTAGTGACCTTTTATGAGAACAAAGTGTATTGAAATCCTTTAGTATAATTAATTAAGCTCTTTGGATTAATATAAATTATAGTACATATTACCCAACTTTAATTAGCTTCAAAAAGTGTTAAAGTTTATAAAATTATCGAATTTCATTTAATAATGAAAGCCACGTGACTTCACTCAATTTTGTCTACACATTAAAAATAAAATAATTCTAGCAGTTCTACTTTTAAATTTATAAATTAATTAGCTAATGTCTTACAGTTCAATTTTTTGATTTTGCTATGTGCCTTATATATTAATTTTACTAACTGAATTAAATTTAAGTACCTATCTAATTATATCATAAAATTGAACAAATATATTTATTATAATGATTAATTTATAACATTTTAGTAAATGTTAAAATATTGTAAATATATTTGTTTTTCGATCAAAAGTTTTAACAACTACAGGCTCAAATCTATCACTTGATAAATAATGCATTTAAAAATACGTAACAACAGTAGATAACTACTATATAAATTACTATTTTTTTATTAACTACTTATTTTGTAATTTTTATTTCTTATTTTTCTTATTTTAATTATGAAAGTTTTAAGCCATTATATATTTATTATAATATATGAAAACATTATAGGTATAGTTACTTCGTACTACTTATATAATATTAACATTGTGTTTTAAGAATATTAATATTTCGCTTTGTTTTGATAGAATACACTCTCGGGCGTATAAAAGAGTTATTGACAAACATATTAACTTACGGAAATTTTGTAAAAAATAATTATTTTGAATGACAAATGGTTTAAAACCACACTCCACAACAATAATTTGCTAGCGTGAGAATATAGCTCCTCTGGGGGCATAGAAAGTCTGTGTATATAGGGGAGGTAGTCAGGGGAAATTCTGACACATTTCCCTGCCTGAGAGTTCATTAATCACCGAGAAGCCCGCCGTCGGTTTGTCCTGGAAACGACACCCAGTAGGTTTTGGTTTAGGCTGATTAACGATACTGTTTTGTGTTAGCTTACCACCGTATATTTGGTGAAGAGTTAAAAAAAAAACAAACATACCACATTTTAGACGAATCGTTTGGCTAATTCTTTTTACTCTCGGCTCCTCAACCATAGAAGTTTTGGCCAACTTCCCGAATGGAAATCCGGCATTGCTGTCACGCGTCAGACATTTGGAAACAGCTGCATTCCAATGAATGCGAGAAAGGGGAAAAAATAATTCTCAAAAGAAACAAAGTTTTTGGTCAAAGTTCGGAGACCAGTTAGTTGAACTATGATGGAAATTCAGGAATCGAGTTTTTGTTGAGCCAGTGAAATCCGTATACCCGGCTTCTTATTCTTAAAAGAATAATATTATAATGAAATATCTTTTGCGAACATATATATATATATATATATTCAAGCATAGAGTGACTGAATACATTGTATGTAGTTTCCTAAGTCCAGCATAGCGTATATAATACAAAAAACTAAAATAATGTGAGCCAAAAAACTAAGCAATATTTCTTTTTAGTTTATTGTTGTTTTTTTGTTTTATTAAAAAATCTTAATGTACAGAAACATCCTAAATTATAGTACCAGTTGTATTATTTAAAATAGTAAAATACACATTAATAAAATCAGTCAACAACCAAATTATACCTACTCAATATTAAAAATATTAAAATTTTCTTATTATCCCTTAAATATATGTGTCATTACAATTAACTAAATATATTTAGTTTCATTATACAATAAATTAAGTAAAAAACTATTAAATTTTCTGTGAATTTTTAGTATATTACAAATATGTTAATTATTGGAGTAAATGTATAATACATTTTTAAAAATAACATATTTTATTACCACCGATGAAATAACTTATGAAAAATAACCTTTAAACGCGAAGTTTTTAAAATTACAAATTCTAATATAATAAAAACTATTTATTCAAAGCGTGATCAAAAATAGTATAATGACTAAAAATTTAAATTTCCAAATTATAAATCATTAGTATAAAAACCACCATAACATTTTTAACATGACATATTATTTGCGAATAACAGTTATATTATAAGATAATAACCACGTGTTTCCGACAAGTTCGATTCTAAAACTTAGAACCTATACAATTTTAAATGTGAGCACTGAGAACTTAAGTGTTATGCGTAAAGTGATAATAATAAATAAATTAAAAACTCAAAATAATAATTTGTTTTCCACACGTACGCTATTTTGATTTGTTTAAATTTTAAATGATTACTTTAACTAAAACATGCGGTCATTAATTTTTAAAGGCCAGACAGTAGCTACTATTATTATGGATTACACTGTAGTTCGAACTGAACCGGATGACATTCATTAAAGGTTACTTGTGACAACGGACTGGATTTAATTTGAAAATTTTATTTGATATCCACAATAAAATCTTTTTTTACTATTTAAAATACATTTAACAAAGACTTTAATGTAAGCTCTTAAATATTTATACATCTAAACGCTTTTTTTTAAGAGCCAAGTTTGATTTTTTTTTCCAAATTGGAATTTATTTTAATAGGTAGCTTGAATAGTATAATGCTAAAAAACAATAAATGCAGTATTTATGCAAACTATTAATCCAAATAAACTTTTTCTTAATTTTTAAAATACTAAAATTCATTTATTTTCTGTATTTTTGGTTTAATTATTTTAGAAGTAAACAATATACGATAAAACAGTATCTTTAAAACAAAACATCGTTTAATATCATAATTGTTATTTTCAAATATTTAATCATAGGTTTTAATTAAATCTTTTTAGTCTAGAATTCATTTAAATATTTAATTTTTTATACTCTCTCTGTGTTATTACACAAATCCAACATAATATTTAAAATAAATATTATTTGGCTAATAACAATTATTTACTTAGAATTATTTTAAAACAATAAGACACCGCCATATATGGTGATCTTCAAAAGATTGAAATTATAAAGAAAATTATAACTTTGGCGTAAGACAAAACAACTATTTAAATTTTATAAATTACTGTTATTATATCATAAAAACTTTAAATTTAATGTATTGTGGAGTAACTTTTAAAATAAATCAACTCGGTGACAGTATTTTCATTTATAACATTCACCAAGAAGCTTTGATTATTAGCTGCTGTTATTAATATATCACGCATCTTCACAATTATTATTAATTACATTTTTTAAATAACTTTTTTTCAACTTCCAAATAATAACTACAACATCAACTATCACAAATTTATAATATACATATATGCTTATAGCTTATGTATATTATAAATGTGTGAATATGATAGTAGATATTGTTTAATTTGTTTTTACGAATCTGAGAAAATAATTATTTAAATATAAGTATAAATATAATTGAAAAATTGTATAAACTATTAGTTTTATTTTCTTACAGTATGAATATTATTGCGTTATATTTATTTTTTTAAACAAATTCATGATTTTATTATTTTTGTATTTACATTTCATAAAAAGTAAATAATTTTTATTTTGAAATTAATCATTCCGTGTCTCTGTTAACTTTGTTAAAATAAAAGACCACTTAATTTCTATTATATTATGACTGTATAGTACTAAAGTATATTGTGTGCGCATGTGTGTGTATATTATACAGTAGGAGCCTTCTATTTCGTTATTTTATGTTGATTATTAGTAGGTTCTCATAAGACCACCGTCGCCGATACTATATGCTACCGACATTGGGTTGACCGAATGGACCCTACTATTACGAATAATGTTTGTTCGACGGTCCGAAAACTACTATGACCACCACTTGAAAAAATAAAATAAATAATAAAACCGGTGAATTTGTGACTGCGTAGGAGTGAACCTCAAACACGAGTGCAGTACAAACATGACGGCTTCTGAAAAAATGTTTCATATTTATTATATAAATACAAAATGCTTTATAAGTATATGACGGGTAAAATAAGAGGTATATGAATTCTATCTGCGTACATACATATATATTATATATATGTAGATATATATAGCTAGAGTATTTGTGTTTGTGTGTGTATGTGTATGCTATGGTTATTTTGTCTGTCGAATGTATGGACTGGACAAAATGGACTTTCTTTTGTTTTGACCATAAGACGAAACCGGAAACGTACTTTTATCTAGCCTATTACACGTCCGGTTGGGAAATGTACACGGATTCGCATTCTACTCGCTGCCATTATCTGCGGTCGTTTCTATATCTAGTTTAAAGTTAAAATTAGATAGGTGAACTAAAGATCTCGGCTATTTTCGATTATCATTGTAAAATGCGCAACCATGTTTTTTTATTTATATAAATAAGTTGGTTCAGATAAATAAAATATAACACATCAATGCCAAAGAGTACATTTTCAAGCCATTTAATAGTAACTGCACAAACAAATTAAAGAATTAATGAAACAATAATAAAAAATATTAATGGAAAGAAAACAAAGAAATCCAATATAACCTTTATAATAAGAAATCATTCAAGTAACTTATTTAAGTATTCCAAAATTATTTTAGTATAGAACCATAAAAAATCGAAATCATCATGACTTGGTATAGGTAAAAGACACGTTTTCAAATTAAAGATATGATAATTCTTAATTATATATAATATATAATGTATATTGTTGTAGGTGAGCTGTCCCGCTATCACTGAAACTGCCACTAATGAGTTTTGAGAAAAAGACGCAATATAATACATGTTTATGTTTTGAATTTTCATGATACAACTTTATCTTACACATCTCATACTTGCGTATGCTTGTACGAACATGTTATGTTTATACACACATACAAACACAATATATCTATATGCAATTCTGCCTAACGTATCTAATGGAATAATGTTATGAAAAAAAGTTTCAGTCACTTTTTTGTGTGAAAAAAAAGAGAAAACAATTCATACTAAACGTCTATTATAGGTATAACACCTACTCATATTACACACGATACGGTTAAAAATAAATACTTATGCGCTAAATTAATTGTAATTAAAACTACACGAGATAAAACAACGGCGATCGCGTGCGCGTAATACAACTCTCAACAGGAAATATCTACAGTCGCTAGAACACCATCATACATAACATATAATATATATATATTATATTATAATATGCATATTGTGTGTACAGTTATCAAAGCTGAATGCAGTTGCGGTATCAGATTACACGAGTGGCTTACCGCGGGGGTGCTTTTCAAACGGAGAATAATAATTATTATTTTACGTCGAAATGCGTACATACACAATATACCAACACTACATTATGTAGGTACACCTAATGATAAATAAAGTTTTTACCGGATTTCGGCATGCACTCGCTCCCAGGATTAATGAATACAGGAAAATTCGTCCTAACTGTCGTTTATCAGATAGGTACTGCATAGATATATTACAGAGTAAGAGGACAGATGAAAATACTAAAAATGCTGTCAGTATACTTTATTTTTAAAGCCTACAGAATTAATTTTACTACAAAATGCAGCGATTAATATTTTTCACTGATATAATGCTTATACTCGTAAAATATATTAATAGACCGTAAAATATATGCGATCTAAGTATACAAGTTGAAGCCTATTAAGTGTTTGAAGATTTTATAAAAAAAAAAAAAAAAAATACTGAGTGGTAAAAGTACTAATCGTTTATAATTTGCTATGGACTTCTAATATTAATCATACGTATAGTCTCCATAAATTATGTGCAAATAAATGTTTTTAGTTTTGACGAGTTCATTAGAAAGTTTATGATATTATACAAATATTTTATCTAAGATAATAATTATTATTATAATATGTTCCAATAAATTGAGAAACATAAGTATTTATTATCTATAGAGAGTTTAATAGAATAATTAATTAATCAAAGTCGGTATTATTACATTGACAAATAAATAAATAGATTAAAATATATATATGAAACCAATGTATTTAGGAATGATAAATCTACACTTTAAATAATTGATAGTTGAGTGATTAAAACTAGTAATCACATTATATAAAATATCATTTTTAATAATAAGAATAAAATATAAATAATCTAATTTAAATTAAGTTATAATTATTTTTTTTTTTTTTTTTGAATAATTCAGAGATTACTTATTGAGACATTGTTAGTTATTTAAAGTTTTAAATAAAATTTGCGTCTTTTGATTATTTTTCAACATACCTATAAAATACACTATATGAAACTTGTCGCTGTTGTAGCGAGATATAATAAAAACAAAATATTTATTATAATAAACCATAAATCAACAATACAAAATCGAACCAAGTAAAATTCCATTTAAATAAATAAATCATGCCGTGATAGTTTTCTTTTTTATACGCATTATTATGTACAGTTTGGTTTAGTCGTTCAGGCCCATTACAACCTCCGCACATAACATGTTAACAAGAAATGTAATAAGACGATAATTTTAGCAAGTTTGTGTTAATTTTTAACCCAATGACCTCCGTAGTTGTCGGTTTTTCTAATACGTTTTTATTATACGCAATAAACCATACGTTAGCTTAAAAATATATTTAAAATATATGATAAATAAATGTCATTCTTTGAAAATTAAATCTAGTTGTGTGAACTGGTATACTGGTATAGCATGATATGACTAGGACAAAGTACTTGAGAAATGTGAGAAACTAAACTGTATTAAACATTCATATACAACATTATGGTGATTGTACTTAAATAAAATTAAAATAATAGTTCTAATAAAGGCATTAAATTTCATTAATTTACCTAATAAATTAAGCTGACCTCGACTTACAATGTATACAAACGTACCAATACTAACTAATTGGATATACATGTAAGTTAACTACCTTCTATACAATACATATTTTTATTTATACTTTATGTATTATATTAAAAGTTATAATGAATAAAATATATTATTATGTATAAAAATAATACTAAATAGGTAAGTATACCTACAATAATGAACGAATATGATTTCTACAAACACATTTGTTATTAGGATTTAAATCAATTAAATTCAGAAGGTAAATAATACATTATTAAATAGTTATAAATAAGTTGTAACATGTGATTAATTTATGGCTGCTTACGAAAAAAGAATATCATTACATTTTAGGTAAGTTTTTGTATACGATAATGTTATATGTATAATGCGATATAACAAAATTTAATTGATTCAAAACATGCGATTCAAAAGTTTGATTACGAAACTATCATGAGCTATAAAATAATAATATTACGTAAACATGTTAAGTCCTGTTAACTGCGACTATAAATGGACCTAATTTCAAAAACTAAGTATATAATAATATTATTATGTTGATAACATGGTAGTTAAAATGACTAAATATAAATACCCCTATCGAAATTTGCATAACTATCGAGTTTGTATAAAGTCGACCGGTTACGGGAATCACCGATATTATATTTTAGTTGTATAATTATTGAATTTCCTATTGGCCCATTATAAATAAAGCGGTCTCGATATAATAAGAGAGGGATAGTAACAAAGCGGCAACATTTAGCACGACACTAAATTGAACCGTGAACATTGGCGTCTATACCGAACTAATAAGTCAAACAACAAGCGTATCAATCTCTACAAGTCCCCACACAATATCAGCAAACACGAGATAACTTTGGGACACGTGACCAATTTAGTTCGGTTGTCAAAAGAGGGCTGCTGTATAATGACCAGTCAATGGTTATCAACATAATATAATATCATTTACTACAATGTGTGTTTAATAATATGAAACTTGAGTAGAATATACAAGGAAAAATGAATTGACTGAAAAGAAGAATAGCATTTATTATAAACAGATTTTAGGTTAAATTCACAAGTACTCGTTAAAAGAACATTTAAAATAAAAAAAAAATAGAAATTAATAAATAGTAATAATAAAATCATTTTCGAATTATTATAAAACCAAGGCATATAAAAAAACCCATCCAAAATCCGTTTTCCAGATCATTAGGCTGGGTTCCGGATTAACAAAATTATCACAGTTTCATATTATCTCATAGTAATTTGTATTATGCGCTTTCTTCTTATTATTATTAATTTTTTTTTTTTTTTGGGAACCCCTATTCGTGCCACCCCCGTCAGATATTTATAATGAATCATTGTAGGGGTAAATCCATACAACAAAGATGGCAATTAGATTGGTGAGCATGTTACCCTAGGGACTGAACAATCGATTGTAATGAACTCAAAATGCTTGTTCAAAAAAGTGCATAACAGATTTGGTTAAAAATACAAATTTTTGTTTTTCTAATTTTTTTTGTGTATAATGTATATTTACTTACATACAGATAAAAAGAAAGAGCGCGCTGTCAGATCCGATTAAATATTTGATTTATTAACATATACCCTCAATTATAATAACATATAATACATTGTAACTGCGGTTGGAGGGTTGAAAACCATCCTTCGTCTTGGTGTCAAAACGATATACAAATACAAAGATGCAAACAAACACGCATTCGAATAAGAACAAAAGCTCGCGGTAACCTCGTGTTCATATAACACATAGACGTCACTGCCAAAGACCAAACTGAATTTTGTTCATCAGCCCCGAAAAGCCTGGCACAGATTAAATTTGTACCCTCTCATTCATGGTCCGTTTAGCAGAAATACGATCTAATGTCTCGTCAAAGACTCTTTTTTTTTTCAATTTCGGCTGTACTATCAGATTAACACAGTGTGTTTTGGCGCGGAAGAGTCGTAGCTGATAATAATACGCCCCGCTGTTATACTAGTTATTATACAAAACACACGCGATAGCGATGACAACGAGAGATCAATTTTTTCGGCGCAGTGAATCATTTGAATCGAATATAATATGTCGTTATTCGAAACGAAGAGTAGTGCAGCTGTCGCTACGAACCAGCTGATTCTTAATGCCGAATATATACCGAAAAGAAAATATAACCTACAGCAGATGTCACACGACCGACGACGTCATTGCTACAATATAATATATATACATAATACATATAGGTAGGTATTACACGATTTAAATACAATGAAGACTATATTTGAAAAAAAAAACAATCTTATAGAAGTCAACGCAAATCGGAATTTGTCACGAGCACGTGTAATATACGTCCAAACTAGTTGCATAGTTTTCCGATATGTATGAGAAGGCGTAAGGAACAGGCTTTGTCGCCGCAGAGACTTTTAGGGCACATAATATTATTTTATATCGCCCACGCCGGACATACAAATATAAAATATAAAGATGAGACACACCTTTTCACACATACATACAAACACCGCGTGTAGCCTACTGTGGCTATCTATATGTTAAGTACACTCGGAATGCCAGCGGTACAGTATTTGAATTATTGCTGGTCTAATGAATCAGACACATGATTTATCGGTACGAGCCGATAATAATTGAACGCCGGCGTAAAAACGCAATTACTCAAAATAAGTAGCCACCTCAGTGCCCCGTCCCACGCTCCCCCGTGGCATGGGGTCCACCTCGACACGGTTTACGTATATATGTATCTCCATACACACAGATAGTACTATATAGCAATGTGAAACAATAATAATCGCTCTGTAAATCAATATATTATAATAATACTATACATATATAAACGTTTAGATACACTCAAACGACGAAAATAATACTTATAATAATAATAAATACTCGTACTTCAACTTTATAATATTCATAGTAGTACAAGTCCAACGAGTTTAACAATAATGAAAAATATGATGATATATTTTTATTTATTTTAAATGACCTTTGAATCCTATAAAAAAATTCGATTTTTAATAGATAACTGAGTACACGGAAAACTTACAGGTTCACTGCGTGATGAAGGAACCAAATATTTGTCAGTGTTCGATATTTTAATAACCGAGCGTAGGTAACTATTACGAGATCACATCATTATGCGCATATTTCAAGTGCTAACTAGGTAGGTGGTGTCGGCTGTAATCACTTGTATTTACTGTTGAAATATATCCAAACTTTCTTAGGTCTATGCATAATTTATTTATTATGGTATTGTGTTTGTCTATTTTGACACAACAAATACCCATTAGTCCATGAAATAAGTATAAGGACTACAATAATCGAAAACATTAAACTAATTTTTTCATTATTTAAGATATGGAAGTATGCAATGGCTATAGAAATTATTATGAATTTTAAAAAAACCAATGTAATACAACTTTTTTGAATTTAGGTTTATTTTGTAATAATTAGAAAAAAAATTAAAAGAATAATTTAATAAAATTAACCAATAGTAAATAATAATCAAAAACATTAAATTAATTTACATTTTTTATAATATGCAATACTATAAAAATATAGAGCTATATTTTAATAATAATAATAAATACTATAATAGTAGGTGGTTAATATTTAAAAACTTTTTTTAATTACAAAATATCTTTTTAAAAATCAATCAATAAGTATGATATACTGGTTTTAGATTTAAATAATATCAAAGCATAATGATATTTATTTTATAATAAAGTGTGAAAACAATGCATTTTATAAACGTTTCTATAGATAGAACAAAAGGTTTTTTTGTTGTTTTATTTATAGCTATCATCAAAAACCGTTTGGCGTGAAAACATCAACTCACAAAGATTGTGTATGCGAGGTTCAAGTTCAATTAATTCACAAGGTAGCAAAGGCCATGAAGCTATATATATGCGGTAACAAAAAGAGGGAGCCGGTTGCCCGGGCAACCGGAAAACTTCCCCCACAAAGCTTTCCGCAGCAGGTACCCAGCAACATCCCTGTATGCAGCGCGCTCACACTCTCTTTCTCTCTCCATCGCAGATTTTGCCGTCAAAAGTGGTGATACCCACTTCACTGCACGTATATGCACAGTGCACACACGATACACACCATCCATTACTCAGTTTCTCTTTTAATATAATAATAATACGGATGTATGTACGGCACACACAGCGGGAAAGGACCGATGAATATTTCTTAATGGAATCGTATGCATACCGGGCATACCGGACGAGTTATGTTACTACAAAGAGAGAAGAAAACATCAATTGTTAAAATAAAATAGAAAATTTTTTATATTTTCTTAATCTCTACGATCGTGAGTGTATAGTGCCTAGAAATACATATTTCGACATTGTGAGTGAGTACATAACGAATCTACGATTGAATAACAATACGACTCTAGCGCTGGAGCTAATAGAACTATAATAGGTGTAAATTTAATAACTAAAAGTACTCTACTTAAAATAAAATGAATTAAATAATTATTTGTTTCCAGGTTGATAACTAAAATGAAGATGGTAATGGCAGTACTTCAATTGACCTGTCGGTCAGACAGGTATAAAGTATTATGTGCGTATCGTTCTCACTTTCCCCTTTTTTGTTTTCCGGAAGGGCGATCATATCATACCCTGAAACGGATCCCCTCTTTATATATACGTATATAACTGTTGTAATTATTCAGGGCTTCAAAAACTAACAAGAAACAAACTCTAAGAGATAATTTCATTTTTCATTACGAACATTTTCAAGTCGTACTTTATGGTGTAAAAATAAAATTTAATTATAAATTATTTTACACAATATTTTAATATTAAATAGTAATTTTCGTATGGTATGAAAAATGAACATACTCGCGACTCATAATACTTGATAAATGAGACATAATATCAAGCAAACTATAAGTTTAAAATGTAATTAAAATTTAAAATAGTAAAACCTAAAACGTATACATAATTAATGTTGTCTCATAAAACACCTTTAAAGGGAAAATAATGTTGAATAAATTTCAAACTAATTAAATATTTGTATTATATATAAATGTATAAAATATAAAATTAAATCTCAAACATAAATCGTTTTGCTTAATTGTATGTATATTGTATAATATAATGTATTTAAATCTAAATATATAAATTAATATTTTCTTTTAGTTTGTTTAGAAATTTAAAGTTATTAAATTATATGTATTTTTTTATCATAACTTATAAAAAAAACATATTTGTTTTGTGAATAGAATTTCAATGCGACTTTAAAAGATTTTATTTATAGACGAATGCACTTAAGTTATTTTAATTAAATTACATGTTAAAGAATACAAATAAGTTGTAAAATAATATATTTCTTCGTTTTATAAATATAAAATTAATTAAAAATAAATTATTGTACAAGTTTAATAAAAATTTTAATTTATTTATTTATTTTAAACTATTTTCATAAAATAAGCTTAATATTATTATTGACTGACTATTCTTAAACACACAATTAATTTTTATTTAACTTGTTTAATTTTAAAACTATGAAATCAGAATAAGAATTGATTAAATTCTTATCATTATTTTTAGAAAGAATGAATTGAAATATTCGTTATGCCACTTCACAATACCACAAAAGCTATCATAATGTATGTGTATCTTTCATATATCAAACGCGTGTCCGAAAAAAATCAATTTTCCGAAAAATTTTCACAGAATTGGGAAAAAGGGGAAAAATCACAAAATAATTGAAACCATCTTTTCTTACTGATACATCATTAATCATCTACTACATATATTCTTTTTCTATTTCCCTTTCTTTCTTTCTCACCTGGAAACGGGATTAGAGAGATAAAACATCCTATGTTATTTTTTTCTACTTTGAACACCATTGAGAAATACCTACATATAGTACTAGATAAAAGATATCGTAAACGTGCAACAAAGGGGAAGATTGCAGCAGCCTTAATTATATATTTTACAGGGGGGCCGAGATCATCGGAAAATAAATTAACTAAACGCCAAGGGGGTGAAACTTATTTCTCTATGCAAGCGCGGGTAAAACTTGTAGCTTGAACTCATAGACTAGTCACAAATCGCGAACGCAGCACATAATGCCACATGGATATAATATATTATAGGTATGTATTATAGGTACTACTAATTATGTATGTATAACTCATGAATTAATGTCGTATACGCATAATTGGATTTGATAGGTCTGTCTGTCGATCGAATTAACGGCGAATTGGCGATTTTAACGTGCAGGATAATAGACGTCATGTTCAACCACTGTTCCCTCGACCAACCGGGGGCTCTCCCTTATGAAAGGGGAATAGTGATTCGTATTCGGGGTGGACTTGTCGTGTATGCCAATCAATGAACGATGGGCACAAATTAAAATACGATTATATGTATAGGTATTGTATAATTATATGTAGGTACGCGTATACGCGAAAACTGTTTATTATATTGCATGTTGCGTGTATAAGTTTTATCTCCAGCACATTGTTTGAATAATGTTATACATAGTTCTATAAGTAAATATTATAATACTCTAACAATTCACTTAAGCTTTCTATGTGTTACTTTGTTGTTTAGAAACGTAAGGATATCAGGAGACGGCGATCGATCTATTATCTAAAATTGTTTTCGTACACCTCTCCCAAAAAAAAAAAAACTATTATTTAATTATAAACGAAAAAATATATAAGACATTAATCGACATTAATCATTATTGAATTTAAATCCTGCATATACTATCACAGCTAAATTATATATTATACTATATAGGTACGTAATTTTTAAGCATAAAAGTAAAAATTATTTTATTAAAAATCCATTCAAATATTTACAAGTATATCGAAAATATACATTATAAAATAATATTTTACTGTTAACACTTTAAAAAATTAAAAAACAACAAATTTTACTTTTGAAATGACGCACGAAATCATTTTAAAAAGTGATTTCAAAATTATGATATAAGTTATTTTTTTTGGATATTATTTTTTTTAGAGAACAAATATAGTGTCATGTCCTTCTCATAAAATCTACAAGTCACAAAAAGTTTAGCTTTCTGGTATTGGTAAGTTCAACTGAGGTCGCCTTTATGTATGCTACAGGCTGTCTTTTGGACTGTAAAAAGCGAATTTCACTAAGCGAAAGGAAAAAGGGAGCAAAAAGTTTGTGTCGTAAAAAGAGTGGAAAGGAGTTGCGTCCACAAAGGGTGACTCGCTCATAAAAATCCGGGAGCGCGTGTAAATAAAAGACACAAAGTCATAAAAAAGACATATCCAACAAAACTAAGACCAACGTTCGTACAAACTTGCCATATTTATGCTGTAAATCTCATTTAATTTATACACTTCTCACAAATTATACGATTTACGAATATATAACTTAAGTTGTATTTAATTATAAAATATAGATACTTCCGAAATCTATTTTACAACGTTAAAGCCATAATATAATGCACGAAGTCAAAAGTTTTAAAATGATAACAAAAAAATGTTTATTATATTTTTTTATTTTGCTCAAAAACTATTTTTTACCTACTAAAGAAAATTCAACAATAAATAAATAAAATTATACTATTATACTTGTATATGATTCGGATCCAACATATCATTCATTTTCATCTTTTTTTTTAAACAATAATTATTATACCAATTAAATAAAATGCTATAACGACTAATAACAATGATTGAAATATTCCACACGTATTACTGACAATTAAAAACTAATCACCTCATAAATTAAGTATTTACTCAATACGCGTTATCGGACTGATACTATACTTCTTTTTAAAGTTTGACACTTTTAAAAACTCATATTTATAATTATTCATAACGAGTAAAAATACATTACTACAGTAACGAATGAGCTATCTATGACCCATAAATTATGATAATTTATATATTATATAGTATATAATATTATGGACATAATTATATACTATTTATATACTTGTAATTACTAATTAGTATAGGGCGTTTTCGCATTTTTAACACCTATTTTAACGTGAGTATCACCTAGACTAAAAATTATCTGTTATATTAAATATTAATTAATATAATATGGTAGATTGAGAGTAAATACTTTTTTCACCATACACTTTCCCATAACTTATATAGTAGCCGTTTTTTCTATGAGATAAAAATAAATTATGAAAAAAATTACCTGCTACTTGAAGTGTTGCGTTTCGGCTTACTTCTGTACCAGCTACGTTTTTGGCAACGCACCAATAAACGCCACTGTCCTGTTCCTTTTTGTTGTGGGCCACTCGCAAGAAAAACAAAGAACCGTCGGATAGGATAACTTTTTGCGAAGATCTGGCTCCGTTATCACCACCTCCACCAGCTGCCACACCATTTGGTGGGATTTTTAACAATTCGCCGTCTTTATACCATTCGATTGTCGGCTCTGGCCGGCCTTCAGCTTTACATCCCAAAGTGATCGGTTCATTTTTCGGTACAGTTATATCAGTAGGATGCTCGGTAATTCTCGGTTTTCTATATTGTCCTAAAATCAAACGAATTCATATTATAATTTAATGTATCTTCAATCTTCATATATTCTTATATAGATCATATTTAAAACAAATACGATTATATGAAAATATTAAAAAGATAATCATAAAGTTAAGAACGTATGCTAAAATTATACTAAGACACGCTTAAATAAATTGTAAATGTTTGTTGAGATTTAATTTATGAAGTTTTCAGCTAAAAAACAGGCCCAAATTCTCGGAGCATAAGTAAATTTAATGGCAAACATATAATATTTTAGTTTGAAACATCTGAGGAAGAAGACCATTCATAGATATAATTCTATATGAGATTTTATGTTTATTATTCCCTTTCCGTGGGCAATTAATCATATTAATAATTGTTATTAACTATATAGAATTTAAAATGAAGATTTCAATTTCCTATAAAATATAAATGTGTATAGTAATAATACATTAAATGTCAATGTTTTAATATATTGTTTGTTGACTACTAACGCATTAAAAATATTATTGAAGAATTATTGAGAAAATACTTGACTCGTGTAAAGTTTATAATATTATTTTTGTAAACAATACTATGCCATATTGCTCTTTCCACTTATTTTAAATTTAAGCCATCTTGTGGCCAAGTATACTATGGGTTTATAGGATGTACAGTTTTAGTATTTAATTAATTAATTCTAACAGCGATAAAACGTATAATATTTGCGGCAAAGCCACTCGGGAACATCTAGCGATGAGCAATAACACGATATGCGAGCCGTTAAGATATAATGTCCTGGTAACTCGAGAGGAAAATTATACTGTAATTAATAGGAACTATTAAAAACCACTGTAAGCACATACATAGGTTGTAAATTTCGCAATAGGCCCTTATCCGATATCATTATACCATACGTTTATTTTATAATACATAGGTACACATATCTCGAAAATTAGATTCTGTCTTCTGTTTCCCTCCACGAGAATAATAGTATAATAAAATGAAAACATTTTAGTAAGTATGTATACCCATAATATATTAATGATTAGCGAACATAGTAAGTATAAAACATAGAATAATTTAATAAATACAACATTTAAATTGTATACATTTAAATATAATATGAATATATTAATTGAATATTATATTTATTTTATTATCGCTATTATACTGAAAATTTGAATAAAAAAGATACATTTAGATAAAAACCTATAGTAAAATCAATAAACTAATAACTAGAATCAAACTCTGAACATTATAATATAACAAATACAGCTAAAGAGCTAAGTAAATGACTAAAGAAGCCGCAGGCATATATTATATTGTACAGAGTTATACTCAACCGCATAGTAACCGGCTAGACTAATCATGTGAACGAATCATCAGCAACCTATAATATAATATATATTACATCTTTACAGTCACATTAAGTACACTTTGATATACCAAACCACATATTATTTACTACTCGAGAAAACATCGGTGCGAATATTGTTGCCGGTCGCTGCTGTAGATTGTAGACTCACTAGTGTACTTATATAGTTATACCTGAATTATATTATATTCAAAAGTTCAAAACATTGGATATAATATGCAGCCTGTAGTAAAGTTCAAGAACGACGGTAACAGCTGCTGTAACGAATTTATTCCCTTCAAAAATAAAAAGGGAAATATGAAAACCGATCGTAACTTAAATATTGAATATATAGTTTATGTCTCTTATTAGAACCAGACTCGTTTACTCTTAACTGATTATAAACATAGCCATACTTATCTTAGATTTTCGGGGAAGAGAAAAATACAATTACGCGAAAACGTTTTTGATTTCCAAAAATGTATTCAACATGAACATGCTATAAAGTAAACGGGCATAAATTAAGTTAACAAGCTTTATAACCAACATGGCTAATGTATCAATCTGATTTGATAAGCGTAACAAGGTCATCAAAATAGTTGACATTAACCAAAAGCAGAGATGTATTTTTCCAATGTAATCTCGAAGGAACACTGTAAACACTCGATTTCTAAACACAATTCATAATCCTCTTAAATCGTTATAAAGACGTCACTGCAGCAGTGTACATCATCGTTAGACCGTTTACGAGTCTCATCAAACATTAAACATAACCGTATAAAATCTAATTTCCGTTGAAGATTATATTTTATAGTCATGTGATACTTATCCGATGAAAAATTAAAATGTCGACAAATATTTTATTAAGACTTTATCTAATCCGTACTAAATATGTCAAATTATATAGTGTTAAAATTAACAAAAACAATATCACAACGATACGATGTTCGAACATCCGATTAGTTCATAATATTTATGAGAGCTGCTTTCATTCAGTAAATCAATACGTGAAATTAATTTAAATTAAACAAACACATTCAAATATATAATGTATATAATTAAAAATAATAATAATAACTAAATGAGCATATTAAGAAACTTTATGATGGTGATAATATTGATCTGCATCAATACAATTATAACTATAGCTAATTATGTCAATATTAAAAAAAAAAACTCACAAATCAGTTATCACTTATAATAGTCATAAGTCATAACAATTAAACTTCAAAAGATCGTCTACCTACGTCTCAAATTGTTTTGTATTAATTAATATTAAATATACAATTATCAATTGTTCGCGATAAACGTATGCATTACCTATACACATAAATAAATTATTTTACCCACAAAAATGTCAATCATGACGACACTGGGCGTTTAATGAGTATATAATGCGTGCTTTATTGATAACTGATAAGATAACACAAAATCTGAAAATCATTATATACATATATTTTTTAAAAAAAAAATAGGAACTAAATGGTAGACGAACAACTCAGTTTACGCGATCATAATCTAGTAATGCGTTTCAAAAATGATAAAATATTTATACAACTTTTCAATTTCCCGAAACTGCACTTAGTATACCACGCGCGCTTTCGGCCGGCAACAATATTTTAGCGATTTCAGCGCCGCCGCCGTAATGCACATTAATTTTTATCGCTGCAAATAACTTTAATCTTTACTCCCGACCTACGTCTCTTCTCCGAAGATCAGCCGTATTTTCGGAAGTGCATCGTATATAGTTATATAGTCGTATTCATATATATAAATATATATATATATCCGACCGAGTGAGATTTACGACTGTTAACTCGGCGCGAGTGTATTCATTTTATTTATTTTTCTCCTCCGAGAGCACTCGGCGTTAAATTCACGGTCTGTTTGAAGCGATTTGACACCGCACTATAAAATAATCAGCCACGTTGATCTTATGTTAAATTATGAATCCGTCTTCCACGCGCGAAATTTCAATTCCATCGAGCGCCAGCAATGATATTTAATATTTAAAGTCAGTCGTCACAAAATAATAATGCAGATTCGTATACTCTGGTATATTCGACTGACTAGGTCTTTTGAGGTTTAATAATTCCTATAGTACAATAGTATGTACAAATACATGTATGAAAAAAATCTCAATAGTTTAAAGGTCTAGTGGCAGTTGTCACAATTTAATTTGTATAATTTAATGAATGCAGAATGGTCGTGCCGACTGCTCTTCATCATGTCATCCTCTTTGTGATTTAATTATCCTAATGAAATAACGATTTATGCGGCCGAAATCACTAACGCACACATGTCACGATTTAATTATCGATTTTCATCTTTGCGTAACGAAGCGAACGACTTCGATTTATTGTTAAGAAAGTCGATACGATACAGTAAAGTATACATAATACTATTATTTAATTACCATCGACTTGAAGCGGTCTATAATTTATTATATTATAGCCTGACAGTATATCATATTAGAAGTCAATAGTATATTAATGTATTATCATATGATAAGTTAAGTAGAATGTTATAATTATTCAAATTAAAATAAATCGTTATTGGACTTCGTACATTATATAAATATTAATACCAAATACAGTATAGACACATATAAACTGTCTTATTTCCGTCTAGTATCTAAAATAAAAAATATATAAACGCCATCTTCTTAAGTGTTCATATTAACTATTTGAATACCTATAGAAGAAATCAGTAATTATACAACTCTCTAAACATTTAAACAAATAAATAAATTTCAAAAATCTATTAATTGGTCAAATATAGGTAATATTGTTAAGAAATGTGAAATAAATAAATATTTTTTTTTGAATTTGAGTTATCCAAAACATTATTATACATTTTACTACGATTGTATGTAAAGTCATAATTTTCAAAAATTATAATAAGTACCTGAAAGAAAAAAATAGACTGTTGTGGAATTCAAACACGATAAAACATCCCGTCGATACGATATTTTGAACGACTAACGCAGAGTATATTCACTGAGAGAGATAAATTTAACTGAAACGCAAATTCGTTTAAAAAATTGAATATTTTATTAAAATACTCAAGACTAGAATACTAGATTTTAGTTGCCTGCAAGTCGCAGTCATTCTCACACGTGGGCTACACACGTCAAGTCTATATGAAATTTCGACGTAAACGATTTTCCGCGTACCTCTAAATACACACTGCAGTAATATACACCTATATAATATTTTATAGTTGTGTGTCACATGCATTCGTCCAAAAACGACCGGTCAATTTGTTCCCGATCGTATTTCGCGTATATTTGTCGACAAACGCCCTTATTTTTACTCTACCAGATGCAATGTTTAATGTCGTTTCGGATAAACAGCCAGCAGGGGGTCGCTCGCTGTTCGCACCACCCCTCGTATTATTGCCGTGCATATACCTAGTAACCGGATGCGCCTCGCACACGTACAAGATTTAAAACCGTATACTATAATAATGCAAGCAACATGATTAAAGTACGAAACAAAGACTTTATGTAATAGTGATGATAATAATAACAACAGAATATTCAGAAAGTTAGAATTTCTACACCGATAATTATCGCGTTGTTTTAATCATTAATTACACAACCGATGTCACACTCGATTATAGTATAATATTTAATGAACATAAAATTATCACGAATGATCGAGCGAAAGTGTGATTTTGAAAGAAATATAATATATATATTATATGTAACATATATAGGTAATTTGTAGATGAAATTTTAATATTTGACAGCATTTATACATGTTACGTTGCACATAATAATACCTAAAGTGACATAGAGAATGAATTAACAATCGTATGCGTAATACGTACCACTTATTATAGATATAAGAAAAATTGTTTAGTAAAAAATATAGAACTTAACATGTATGGAATTAGTTTAATGTTCGGCACATATCGAGCTACATATTAAGAAAAAAATAAAATATTTGAAAATTTCGAATCAACTTCTATTAAGTAGTATTTTATAATAACGAAAGAAGAATAAACTTTATTATTGTTACTAAAGTACCTAGTATTAATAACATAAAATTCATGCTACAATATAATCATTTTAAAATATAGTGCTATTTACGTTTTTTATTGTATACAACCAATTTAAAAGAGTGTTGAAATAAACTGAAAAGGTTTTGATTATGTGCTGCATTATTTTTTAATTATTTTTTAAGTACTTACAAATTATAACCAATGAATATATTGTATAGAACTATATAAGGTAATTTAAAAAATACCCAGATGTTTAATAGATAAAATGTCAACATGTTAAGCTTTGGTAATAAATAATAAAAAAAACATAGTTTATTATTAAAATGTAATAAAAAAAAATATGGTTGTAACCAAATTCATATGACTACTGAAATTATTTTGTTGTATCTAACATTTAAATAAAATATTGTTATATATCCCTCCACATTGCATGCATATACGATTAGTGTTAAGCATAAAAAAAAAGATATCTATTTTAAATTTATGAACATTTTTTCTATCATAAAAGTGTAACACATTGTCACATCAACAATTATAATGTAATTAATATTTTGATAAAAACCTAATTTTTATAAGTAAATACATAATATATATTTTTTGTTTTCAATTAGGTACAAGGAAGTTGTATTGTAAAATCTGAATTGTATGACTTTCTAAGTAAATTATTGTTGTATAATACTAAGTATAATTCATATACAGCATGTATAATGACTCAGTGTGACAAAAGCAATTTAGGTATTTATTCCATAGTGATAACTGATAATGATTTTATACATAACACATACTATTTTACCGTATAAGAGGTTTGTATAATTTTATTTCGTAAGATATTTAATGAATTATACGTATTCATATTATGTAAATGAGAAAAAAATCCTCGATTGAAATATGATAAAAAAAAAATATATATATATATGTAATTATGTATATTGTATATAAACAGATAAATGTTTTTTTTCTTTCGTTTCACATATCATATTTATATTTGATATAAACTGAACGTAAATTTTAGTGGCGGCATTTTAAAAATGATTAGTAAGTATAGATTACACAATATTTTATAAATATTATAATAATGCTCACGAAACGACTAAACATTAGTTAAACGAATTATATGCACGATTTTTTGATTTTTTTTTTCTTAGTAATGATGTCTGAGATCCGGATTAACGGAGTACGTACGTAGTTTACCAATATAAAAACAAAAATAACAAGTAGAATAACAGGTTTTAAATATCAATTACACTCAAATCACATATTGAATAGCATAATATCTAAATTAAATTTATCAAAATGTATTAAGAGTAATAGAAACAATATTGCGTTTAAGGTAGTTTTACATTAAATTAACTGTTATTAAATATCAAACAAATACTGATATAATATAATATTAAGTACCTTTAACTAAGGAATATTATTATAACTTAAAACTTATAAATATGTATAGGTATATACACTACACACACAAAAAGTAAATGTAAGATATAATAATAAATAAATGTCTTATTATAATATTACGTTTTCAGAGATATTTTACTAATACAAATAAAGGTAAGTATAAAATTAATAGTTTAAAAGTTAAACTTTAAAAAGAAGACTTGATTAAAAAAAATTCCATTTAGTTTTTAAACTTTTATAAATAGAAAAATGTTTAAAGTAATATTAAAGTTTCAAGACGTTGGAAAACGGACAGAGAACATTAAAAAAATTCAATTTTTACACAAGATTTGTTTTGAATAAAACGACGAAATAACAATGAAAAGCAAAAAAAACTATTTTTACCTTTTATTTCTTGTCAGAAAAATCTAGTTAACAATTACAGTTTAACGAACACGAGTAGACAACACTTATCTTTATTTTTCAATACATACTAATCATTGATTATAAATAGGTACAATAGTATAACTCGTATAATAACTATCCAAATTTTACAGGTAAATATGAATTAAAATAGGTAAGTATCTGATGTAAGTATTCGACATGCAATAACAGGTTGATCAATAGAGCTTTAAGTATTTTATTATTTATGTTTACAAACTAATTTTATTTAATCAGAAATATAAATCAAAACATTTACACAGTAAAAGAAGATATTAACATTTTTGACTATTAAACAGAAATCTGAAGAAAATTTAATTAATATTTATTTAAGACATGAAAATCAGTTAAAATGTTAAGTCATCCTTCATTTGCATGGTTATAATTTTAAAATTCGAAGACTCTATGCAATAGATCTAAATGTAAAAAAAACTGTATGATTATTATGATACAGGTCTTCGTTAGAGTTATTTTATCGGTGTTCTATTTAATATTATAAACATCCAACTACACACAACCGAATATTCGTTTTATACATTTTTGATGAGAATGAAAAAAGCTTATAATATATAATCAATAGATATGTGTTTATTATGTCGGTTTGAGTCATGATTGCATATGACATTCCACCAAAATTTTTCAATACGTCAATCGTTAATGAGACAATAACCATTCATTAGAGTGATGGTCATTAGTATATCAGAAATGTTATACATTTGTCGTATAATTATGTTTCTGCATGTGTTAAGCACTAAGGTAGGTGTAATAAAATAAAATGCCACAATGCACACGCGTCCTACCGTGTAAATAAATACATATATATATCCCCATACGGTCGTTTTTGCAAACGATGTGGAATTTAAAAGAGTACATAATATAAAAAAAAAATGTGTTGGAAACCATGTTTATCGATAATTTATTCGAAAAAAAGAACGAAAAAAAAAACAAACTTTATACAATATATCTACACATATTATTACAACATAGTATATATAGGTAAGAGGAATATTACAATAAAATAAATCAACAATACTTCAATGGGTTTATGAAAATAAAATGAATATTTTGTTTTTCGTTGTTATTCGTAAATAATATAAATATTACACGGTTTGGACGGCAGCAATACCGTTTAGAATCATTTTTTTTAGTTTAAAAAAGTAAATTAATAACACTTAAAACACCTTAAACAACGATATCGTATACACTAAATATAACTTTCTATAAAAATAATTGAGTTGAAACTAGAAGAATTAAGTATTCAAAATATTATTTTAAAAAAGATCAAATTATACCCGTAGAATATCAATTTGATTGTTGTTAAAAAAATGTTATGTTTTATAATTCAGGAATTATTTAATACTGTATGCATACTAAATAAAATAATGAAGAGATAAAAATATTTATGGAAAAAGTGTAATAATTTGAATGAAACCAATTTACAAGTTTACCATTTTACATTTGCAGAACATAGTAAGTAATAACTAATATAAGTAATAATCGTTGTACAATATTTGTTATTATAATTCACAGTAATTATAAATAAATATTAACTTATTGCCTGTATATATACGTTAAATTAATAAGCTTTCTGGAAAGTTAATTGGTAATCGATGTCTGATTATACATTTTTTATAAGTGATCAAAACAAAAGTTTAATTGAAAATTTTTATTACTTTACTGCACATAGTGAACAATAATTATTTATATAATTTAGTTAGATAACACACACAGACATTGGTAAATTATATTTTTAAGGTTTTATAAAATCAAATCGTATCGATTCGAAATACTCGGTGTATTCGCAACAAATAAATACTTCTCTCTGTGTATGTTATTCAATCTTTTAAACAAATATTAAATTCATCTGTTGTTAAAATTAATTCATTAATTTAAATTATTTTATATTTTATGAATTTATTGTGAACAAGATACCCAGTCGATCACTTTACATACGCATATAATAATATTACCATAGTCCATCAATAATAAATATTTACAAAGGTGCATACGCATTGTAAGCAAATATATGCACCAACTATAGCCTATGGTATTCTATTATTACGCAATTGTATATTTAAAAACGATCTCCAACATCAATATTTATGAAATATAAAACTCGTGCCATTTGCGACTAACCATATTATTGTGAATAGCCAATAATAATATGATAACGATTGTCGGTAAGCATATTAGAATTATAATATTAATTGACAGCGTTAGTAAGAGTATTGGCATCTAAAAGCAACCAACTATACGTGTATACTGTATAGTTACTATAATAATAGACACTGCAGGCTGCAGAAATATACCCTATCACGCGATGAAGTCATCGTTCCGAGAGCGGTGGTTTAGATGTCCCAAGGCGTATATAATATACGTGTACATAATACCGTCGGACAAAAGCTGCAAATCTCGGTGGTGGGCCGGTGCGGGAGGGTTTTTATACGTAAATCCTTTCGCAAATCCACCGGCAATTAATAAACACGCCACGACTGGATAAACAGTTCAGGACTGGTGCTGCAGTGGCTGCGGCGACCCTAGCTGCCACAGCAGGTTATACCGGTGGCGAGAGAGGAAAAGGACCTTTGTAGAGCCTTTATTATTTCCTCCGATCTAATAATATATTATAACTTAAGAGCGGTCGGTGGGTATTTAAGCACCGCGAATTAATGTGCCGCGACACGAGTTGGGAAACTCGATTTGTCAGGCAGTAATATGGTATCGCGCGTCGATTTGTCAACAAAATTATTTACGTAGACGCGAAAACCCCGCGCCGCCATAGCGTATAAAATATTATCCGACGGCCGCATCAGTAGATAACATCCATTTCGGACTTTAGAGTTTAGACATCACAATTTATGCAAAAGAAGATAATATAATCGATAACCGAGACACAAGTCGAAAAAACTGTCGTTTTACGAGGTTGGTTTTTAATCAACACTCAACAGTAATGTCTCTACGCACATGGCACCTACGTCTATGATGAAATTCGATTTTGGTATTTATAAAACTAACGCCTAGACACGATACACATCTATGATAACATTATAATAACACATAATTTACCAGACAAACAGTTTATCGTTCGCCTCTTGCGTTGATTCATAATGTTTTCACGCATTTCACGATAAAGCTTTCAAGCGTGTAGCACCGGCTCATTTCGTTTCGCGTTCGCTTTGAATCACGTACATAAACCCTTTTGTACACTGCAGTTTTACCGGATGAAAGTCTTATCCGTTTTAAAAAGAAGGGAAACACGAATTCACAGAATGTTTAAAAAAAAAATGGAATTTTTGAAGGGGAAGCGCAAATGGCAATCCATCAATGTCGTCCTGCTGTAGCACACGACAATCGTTGTACTGCACGGTAGGCACGTTTTTTTTTAGCGTCTTTAGGAGCTATTTCACGCTTTGCATATACCAGACCACCCTGAAATATATACCGAGAGAAAGAAAGAGAGAAAAAAATGATAGAAAAATACATAATATCAGTCATGAAACGTGTGCAGTTTAATAATAATCCGTTTTTGAGTAACCCTCACAGTGACCTATTCTTAAATAAAATATTCCACGTAGTTCAGGGGATTTTAGGGTGAAACAAAAAAATAATATTGTGACAATTGATTACGTAATAGAATATCATATTCTTGAATTTTTTTCATGTATAATTATAAAATTTGAATAAAATTAAAATTATTAATTTTACAAAAGAAATGAATTACGGTTTGTAAAATGATTTTAAATGCATAACAAACATTTCGGTTAAAGTGTGATTAATTTAAATTATATCAAAGTATTCTAATGTTTCAAAAAATAATTTAAAACATTATTATTATGATGGGTGTGCTCACATACAGTTAAAGAATCATTTATAATAATTAATAACGTATTTTTTTTTAATTAAAATATCGAAACTGATCAAAACACTTAAATCTTAAAATGTATTATTAAAATGAAATAATTATTAATACAATGATTCAAGATTTTACTAGATGATGCAAATACATTATGTAAATATAACATATCATAAATAAATTATACCTATCATATAACATAACATTTCAAAAAAAAAAAAAAAGAATGCCTTAACGTGTAAATGTAACGAATCTGTTAAAAATCGAATAACTTTTACACATGAGAAATTATTAACTTCATTTTATACATGATATATTAAATATTAATATATTTATAGTAATAACTAACCTAATTATAGTATATAATATATACTATATATAATTACACAACATAATAAACACATATACACATAACAACGTCGTTCAATTAATCATCGACTAAAATGGTTAAGGTTCAACAACCACATAGGAAAAAATGTCATGTTTTTTATCATACCACATATAATACTACTTGTATATCATAGTACCTACGCGCGAGTATTAGTTTTGTCATAAAGGTTATACGGCAATCGCCATAGGTTAAGTAAAATATTCATAGATAGTTATCTATTATACATAGGTTTTTGGCATTTAAAAAGGAAAAAACCTTTGAATTGTTGTTAACTTGTTTCGATATCGATGGAGTGTGTCGTGCAGTGTCGTACTGCCGTGACTTGAATAGTAATGTAGGATACCGGAGCCCATCGATTATTAGAAAAAGCGTTTGTTGTTGGTCGAGCAGCCTCCGCTACTGCGGTTATAAAGTGGATTTTGCAACGTGCAGTGGGCGAGTGCAAAAAAATTATTGATCTCAGACGATGATAATAATATATATTATAATATTATGTTAAGGAATAAACATGGCTTTATCGGTGAAAAAAAAATCGACAAAATTAATAAAACCATGTGCCAACACTCGTGCGACAATGGCCAAGGAGATGAGCTCGTTCATATCGAGTAGGTGTCGATCGCATTTGCATATAGAACAAATGAAAACCGACATACCATCCGTTTGTCATATCGGTACATATATTGGAAGTCGATACAACGTCGATGTCTGATAATATATAATACGTTGTTCTGTAGAATAATATTATTATTAGAAATATCATAAAATCCGACAAGACGTTATTGTCAAATCGTAAATAATCTTTGAGTAAGTATATCATAGAAATTAAAAAACAAGAATTTAATATTATAGTTTAAAAGTATATTTAAGTGTACATATTATTATATTTATACATAGATGCGTATATAATATAATTGTTACGTTAAATATAATGACGAGGAACTTTTTTTTAAAATAAACAATCATTGATTTAGAGATATACAACTTGTAAGATCACTACACACACCTTTTTCAAAAATCCTTATCCACGAAACCAATGTATAATTTATTAAAGCTATAATATTCTATTTGTAGAAACAATATGTAAAAATAAATAAATATTGATTTTTCTAATACACTTGTTAAAGCATTACGGATATGTAATAATAAAAACGTTAATAAGAAAAATAGTTATAAAGGTAATTTTTTAAACGTCATTGTGTATCACATTAAAATCGAGCACTGACAACAAAGTCGACAGGTGCCGTAAACCCAAATAATAAATGACTACGCAGAGTATAGCCGCCGTATCGGAATTAAGCGATCGGAGTTTCGTTTTTTACGACTCATCTTAAGCGTGGGTTCCGTGTCATGAGTCGTATGCAAAAATTGTTTCAGCAACCAGTTCAACAGAGTAAGATTTTCATCTCAAAATAAAATCCTCTTTATAATAGAGATGACCTTCTACATTTCACACTGTCAATAAAGTAAAATTTGAAAATTATTTACAGTTAATAAATCAATACAATGTATGAAAGAACCGTCCAATTAGATATCTAAACAGCTGAAACGAATGGTTAGAAACCGTAATGAATTATAATTTATGTTTGCTACTATTTTTGTTAAGTTTCCTATCGCTCTATAAGAAAAATAACACGACAATGATTTATTAGAATTACGACTCATCTGAAAGCTGTTGAAACATAACACTAAATATCCTATTCGTGTACGATGTAATTTTCTTCAACCTTACTATAAATATGAAAAAAATTTCTACCACCAGAAAAATATCTATTCAATGATGATTAGATTTAACACGGGGCCTTTTTTGGATATCGGCGTTTCGACACTAGTTTGACCTCCATTGGTGAGATAATTCCGCCAAATATAATATATTTTCTAGTATTTTTACAACAAAGGTTAACCACCAGAAATATAAAATATGAAACTCACGTCATATTTCACCCACCACAATTATTAGACAACGCGCAGTAGGCGTAGGCCGGTAATACTACTAATATTTATTATTGTTATTCGATGTGTTTCATTTGTATGTACAAATCTAGTTGGTAGGTTACTTATAATTCCACTTCAGAGTATTCAGTTTGTTTTAGTTATTATTCTAATTCCGTTTTATAATATTATATGTACGTATATATAATATACACGTATTATGTTTACGGTTAATGCACACCGGTACCGAGTACCGGGAAATCCATGGTATTAGCCTATAGAGAATTTGTTGAAGCGTAACGATACATCGGGGGTATGAGAAAATATTCAAGATAATATTTTAGACTCAACCAAAGTCGAGACTTTTGAAAAATAATAGTTTTTTCCCCCAAGGTGTATCTCAGTGGTTCATATAAATACAGTTTTAAAAAATGTACTACACGTAGTATAGATATGCAATTTTTGGATTTATAACACCTATAGAAGCTACCTACCTAAAATATAATAAGGTTTTGTTTGAACCAAACGTCTTAAAACACACAAATAATCTTTAACCAATATACCAACATTTGTGCAATCCGAACTCGAAAATAACCTATCAAATTTGCTGATGCAGACACGGAACAAATATTGTTTTCCATTATTATCAGTAATTATTATTATTGTTTTTTGATAGAATAATTTAACAATGTGCGTATTATAATGCATAATATTACTTCTTTTGAGTATATTGCTTTTATATGTGGGCCGCTAGAAGAAATAATACCCTACCAGTTAAACAATGCACTAATTTGTAATGCATATAATATAATACACAGTCGTCATGCGTCCTAGAAATAGTGCGTCGACATAGTCATTATATAACTGGTGTATACGGACATGATTTTAACCAGGTGGTGGCAATAATAATAAGACACACCGCAAAAGTCTTTGTACTATATATAAACGTTAAAAGCCGCGTGTCTATTGCACAATTCTACCGTGCTCTAACCCTCCAGTATATAGGGCTAAACCACTTATGAGGGTGTAAAAATTACGTATATTATAAAACGGTAAGTGTACGAACACGAAAGCTTTCACAACACAACACTATTATACTGTACACAATGAATTAGTTACTAAATACTTACAACCAAGTAAAAAATCGTTTTTAGAATAATGTTTATAGTTTTGTACCTACCAAAACATCCAACAATTTTAAATTTTTTTTTTTTTTAGCCTCGATCACAAAAAAAACATTTCTTGTAAACAAATTGGACAAACAAAAATATTAAGTATTAATAAACCATTAAAATAGTATACTTTTAATAACAAAAAATCACGCTCGTAGCTCATTAGTAAAAAGGCGTTAGTCTCGAAACATTCGAAATATCTAAAAATGTGATTTATATAAGGAGACTAATGGAAAAAAGTGTACGAGTATAAGACGATGATAGTCAAGCGATAGTCAACAAAATGCATTCATAATTAATTTACCATAATTAGGTACACACACAAACATATACATTTATATATATAACGACTGTTACGACTGTACAATCAGAAATAGAATAGACATCGAATTATATTGGAATTATAGGAATAGCTGCGGTCAGCCACTCGGCTGGAGAACACGTAGGCAGTGAAGAATTAGCTTTTTCGCCCGTATTTGCCCCTCTCGCGTTTTATTACATTATGAACAGACTGGGCGGCAAACTCAGCCGAGATGATGGATCTAAAACGTATTAAGATTTCCGGTCAATGCTGAATCCCTTCTATTCATATTGTTTTAGTGGGTCGACAACTATATTCTCGTTAATTGATTTATCGTGTTTGTTCGTTGATAGATAGCACATAGGCGTATGACTGTACAAGATAAGTATAGTTTCCGTTCACTAAAGAATGGTTTTTATATAGTATTTTTTATTATTATTTTTTTGTTTAACCCCACTTTAACCATCGCAAGCATGTCTTCAATTCTAAAGCAGACAACTCAATATTATAAATATATATTATTATGTTCATGTCATCCGAACAGTCCAGGCTACAGTGATATTATCGCACACGTCGTCATTTCGATCGATCAGCTTGACGTGTCGTCGTACTCGAGTAGGTATAATAGTATATAGTACCTTATAGTTATAAATTCGACGACGTTATCTACGGAGGTGGCTAATGAATGTAAGCGAGCATCCGGAGGTCCGTCACAATGCCCAATAAATAGAACAATTTTCGGGTTCCCCTCGAGTATAAATTATAACTGTTTTACAATGGAAACGTAAATTTCCCAGTCCCGCGGGTTTGACAACTGGTACTTCTCGGCGCAGCGGGGGTAGGTGTCTGTCTGTGCTGCATCGACTCTCGGCGTCCAAGAATCACATATTGAATAATTCATCAGGAACCCGTAACACTACGACGCGGACTTTCCATTATTATCTATGTATATAATAATATATACATATACATATTATATACAAATAGGTTTATAGTTCGATACTAATTGAAAATCTTTTTCAGTAACTACTTTTTTAGGTAAGTATTCACTTATAACTACTTCTAGAGTAGACTAAAATAACAATTTCGAAAACAAATGGTATATAAAATATTCAATTCGTTTATAAATGTATAATACTGCATGTCTGCATGCGTATGTATAATATATTATGTATATTATATAGTTTTTATTTTGTAGACAGTAAGTTATTTCTAGGTTTGGTGTTGTTGCATCTATTATGAGAAACGTGCGTAATACATAAATACCGTATACATTATGTTATATGTGTTCTATACATGTACATATTTTCGGTAGCCAAAGAGACGTTATAAATTAGCAGAATGTATAGAACCGCATCTGCATGATGAGTAACATGTGCGTAAAGATGTTTTATTATATCATATTTTGTTTCGCTCTCCACCGGGGGCATCTGTTTCATACGTTCAAAGAACACGATGCTACTGCTTAAAATCGGATTATGAGGCTTCGACTGATTGTACGTGTCGGTGCTCATTAAATGACTGAATATTTTGTATCAAAGTCGGAAGACTCGTTTAGGAGATTCCCGATTTTTATCGTCTCAACAACTATAAAGCATTAAATTATTACGTGCATTAACTTATAGTTTACGCATTATTTATAGCTACTGTGATACATACAGATGTAAACTATATACAGCTGGTAGAAAAATTCAAGCTTTTGGATCAGCTATAATAAATAGTTATGATTTGACCGCGATAAACATTGCTTAACTGATGATGCATTATATTATCATTCTATCAAATCGGTTAAAAAGTTACTAAAATAAAGTTATTTTTTTTTTGGAAACGCTAATGGGTAATTGTTTTTCAACAAACGAATAAAGGAGAAAACTCTTAACAACGTTCTGCAAGGTCGCAAAATATACATGAGAAACTAGGTATGTAACAGACTGTGTACCTATTATATTCTCGAAATTGACAATGCCATACATACCGGTTTGTATATATTTTAAATATGGCATCTCGTAGTCCAAATAAAAAATAATATTTCGGGACGGGCAATTATTCTAGAAAATATAATTTTAATAAATATTTATGTTACCATTTAGTCTTTTACTAAACATTTCAAGTAGAGAAAAATATTAATAAATTATCAAATAATTAAATTGATAACTTGATTAAATGAAAAAATCTATTTTTAAATCATTTTATAAGCTATAGGGGACAATAATGTTATTGATAAATATATTCATTGTTTTTCCGTTTCTAAAACTAAATTAATTATTTTATAATTTAACTTTCACTTATTGATCATTTGTTGGTTATTCATTTCGGTTTGTAACATCGAGTTAGTTTTAATGTTTAAACGTATTTTGCAAAGTACTGATCATAGTGTATGATATCCGGTCAGTAGATAACAAATAATAAAATACCTACTTAAGGTTAACCGTGGAGGAATAACACGATTTTTTCATGAAAATTATTTACAAAAATGTTTGTCCTAATTTAAGTAAAATAAAATATGGTAACCCAACATACACTTTTACATATTTAAATTAAAGATGGCTAAACCGATACTTACAGTAACGATCACTAATCACTGACAGTATGATTTGGGACTAATCAATCAATGCCACAATAATACGAATATAAACTATAACATCATAATTATACACATATCATACTCTGCGACTGCTGGCATTGAATAATGAAACAAATATAATATTGTAAAGAAATAAATCGATAGAAATATTTTATAAATCATTTCAATAGAGCACTATCACTATTACTAAAATAATTTAACTTTAATTGGATTTAAGTAGGTAGTCGCGAGTACATTATACGTTGGTGCATACGAATATAATAATTATGGCCATAATTTAAGTATATCATAAGTCATAACTATTTATTTACATTTACAGAACCAATTTTTGTATAATTAACTACCTATATGTTGTAAGACCATTTATGCTAAATTTTTAATTTAATTCAACAACTTATATAGGTAATTAACAATCACATCATTTGTACATTAACTTATTTTTCTAGGCAATATCAGTTACATCTAAAAACAATAACTGGTGATACTCTATAAAATATAGGTATACCTATATATATTATACTTCATCATAGAATATGTACGAGTATGCTAATTTAACTTTTAAAGTTTTAAATCGTTTTTATTGTCTAAAGACCATTAACAAGCTATATCGTCATGCAAGTGCAAAAATAATATCGTGCGGGTCCACGGTCGTTGTATGCCAGTTAATAGGTCTCAGAAGATAATCGCTGTTAAGTTCCGCCTGCAGGGGGTCTCGTCTTCCTGGCACAAAATTTACAGGGATCGTAATAATAATAACGATTTTAATGGGCCTGTGGCCCCCAGAGCCTCTGAAGTGCAATATCTGCCGACACCTGACTTTACGACCGTCCGACCACATTTAAAATAATATATATGAACAAGGATAAAAATACCTAAAAGCAAATATTAAGAAACGTTTGTAACATAAAAACAAAAATACTAACTAACATACGATTTTACAAGCATGATCTACCTATATTTTATTATATACTATAGCAGCTATACTTATAAAGGAAAAATAATGTCTTAAATATTAACAGAACCTTAAATTTCCTTGTATGATCAACAGCTTTTTTAGTACATAAATAATGTCCAATAGTAGATATTTTGAATAGATTGTATTTTTTAATTACTAATTATAAATCTTAAAATGTACCTTTTGACTATTGTTTTACTTAATTAAAAAAATTAATTGTATTTGTCTTAATAAAATATTTTTTAAGAAAAATTGTTTTGAACAGTTTTTTATTACTTAGAAAATTAAAATTTTTTTTTATAAAGAATAATAAAAAAATATTATAATCTATACAAATTTTGACATGCATAACATGAAGAAGAATGGAATCTGATAATAGAACAAAACAAAAAAACATAATTTAACTATGTATTTGTAACTTATGTACTAGTAATAAATAAGTGATAAATAAAATACTCGTTTCACTTAAGCTTAGCTTAAAGTTCAAGCTAAGGTTAATTAGTTTGCATATTTTGTTTAAAAAATATAACTATTTTACTACACATTATAAAACTATTACTACTTTTTTTTTTTTTTAAATAAAAACAATATCTAAAATATGAAAATTGATACATTTAAAGACAGATTCGAAAACGAAACACGTTTAGTAACATTTAGAGACATAAACTATACGAACGATATCCTTCTCAAATTTCAAAACACGGCTGTGCATATCAATAAATCTTTCAAACCTAATATCCGTATCGAGAAACCGAGTAATTTATCCAGTAGTCGTCGGCCCAGATGTATTCTTAATGGTCAATTGCGACGCATACCTTTCAATATTTCCAAAAAAACATTGAAAATACTAAGATGAGGACTCTCGTTATGTTTTATGATTCAATACAATGTATACAATTCTTAGCAATAAAAATAAATCTCAACCTCCTCATGTACATTTATACGCGTATAAAAGTACACATTTTATAAATATACGTAATATATTGAAGCAAAAATATTTGTGGAGGTGTATCGAAATTCATGTCATCTGGGAGGGGTTGAGATTTTATTGAGAACCTGAATTTATTGGTCGCCCATTCTACCGTTTTATGAATATGATCATAATATAAATTTATACCAATATACGACGCGGATGTACAGTAAGTTTGAAAACAGAACTCATAAAAATATATTCAGTTTGCCCCAGTTTACTTTAAAATATATATCTGATTAAATCAGATACCAGTGTTTTAGAAAAATAAAACTATTTTTAAATGAGAAACAAAACGATAGAACGTATAGGTATATATACTGGATAGTATTTTTGGTTTCATCACCGGCAGACATTAAGACTAATATTACATGCAATTGCATTTATGATAATTTAAACTGATAACACATTTATAATTTTACGAAAATAACTAATAAATTATTATTCTAAATTACAGAAAATATTGTACAAAACTTTCATTATATAATAATATATATAATTGATAATATAATATCATTAATATATAATTGTTATATCATATAGGTACATTTAATACGAGCAAGTGGTAATTTACTAGTTTTTTTTTTGTTGAAGCAAATTTAAAAGAAACTATTTGATGAATAATTGCAATTTAATTTATTATTTTTATAGGTACTTACAAGAGAAATTCATATGCAAATTAATATCTCTGTAGTATTATTAAAATATCTTACAGGTAATATGGAATAAAATAGAGTTTTAGATATTTTTTTACCAGTATTTGGCATTAAAAATTGTATTTACTACGCCTACACGTCACGCATTACCACTGTACGATGTACAACACTCTTCATCCATTTGTCGGAATATCGACATGTGTGGAGTGTTAGTGTTGCTAATCAGGCGTATCCGTTGGAAAAAAAGAATAAATAATAATTCAACGCCAGGCTGAAGACGCGACTATGTACCGCAGCAGGTCAGTCTACCGTGACCGGCTCGGTTTTCTGTCAACATATTATACACACACGCGTATAAATAAGGAGAAGGTGCCCCATTTTGGCATTCTTTCATTTCTTTTCTGCAGCTGTCATCTTAGCGTATTATAGTCGGCAAATCCCTATCGTACAAACAGTCCCCCCCCAACAGTTTCCTCTGACGACCATGATTTATGCTACACGAGAGCATTATATAGTATTTGTGTATTATATTATTATATATTTACCTTCAAATAAAAGTAAACTTATGGGGTTTTAAAAAGCCTCAACTTATAGGTATACATTTCAAGTGTAAAGTAAACAGCCGTAGGTAAATTACTCATAATGTTTGAATTTTAATCAATTGAACCAGACAAATAATTTTCAGATTTAAAAACTACTTGATATAATCATTACTATAAATAAAGCATTTTTAAATCGAAAGTAGGTACCTATAGGTAACCATATTACAATGATTATTTTATTTACAATTATTACTAACAAACGATTATGATGATTTATACACGTCCTCGAGTGTGAACGGAAATGGAAAATTATTCCTATACGCCGACAAGACTCGTTTTTCACACAACATTTAATAGTAATGCTGATTTGCCCAGCGAATAATACTGAACGGAGGACCATTATAATAATACCAGAATGTGCTGCGGGCAAAGTGGTTGGAATTGAATGACATCAATCATCAGCAGACGGACGTTTTATGTACCGCGTGCTAATGACGTTTCCCTCTTACGACTCTAGGCAACCATATCACAAAATAATAGAAAAACCGACCATTGTGGCCAAAAGACAAATCGTTCAAACCCATTGAGGTCTAAGCCGTTTAAGCTTTTTACTAACAGAGCGTTGACATTTCCAAATCCATTGTAAACTTATCGTTTATACTTAGTACACGAAAACTCTACCAATATACTTATGTGAATTATTAATACTAGGAGCTTATTAAATAATACACAAAATGTATATAGACTAACTCGTAAAAAACGTATAGTATACAAAGCACTTAATAACCAAGATTCACAATAAAGAATTTATTATATTTTAATATTTTATTTTTAGCTATAATTACATAGCGTAATGTAAGTTTCATCACGATTTTCAACATCATTATAAACTTTAGTTCTAATGTGGTTTAATAACACGCATAAAACAATCGAACAAGTCTATTGAATAAAGTTATATATACTATACTGTAATGTTGTGTTTTAAACAATAAAACATATTGTTACTAACACGAATCACACTATATATAGTATCCAATCATCGTCAAGTATCTAATACTCGATTGTCGAACTCCTCGGTCACGAGTGTCGTTGAGTAATGGCCTTTCCAGACATGCGAGCTTTGGCGTTCATAAGAGCGCCGCAGCCGTATACTGTAAAGGTGCACGCGGGATGGCAGAAATTTACGCATTCGATTTTCTCTCCCTTCCGGTACAAGACCCTTTATTACAGTTTAAGGAAGCGAACTTCCTCCCGCTCACAACCACCACCCAATCCGCCTACCACGAAAGAAAACCCATTACACAATATTGGGAAACATTCACGAGAGACACGCTGCACGACCAATTTCCCAAGACGACAGCGTCTACAATGCGGATCACCTCTTTCTTCCCCACCCCTTAAAAACACTACCACCGTAATTTATTTACGCCGACAGTCTCTTTACACTCCCGCACAAAATAATACGTGAGATTATTGAATGCAAATAGACCGTCGCTAGCTCACTGCAGACACATGCAATCCCGACTCTAAAGGTGTAATACGTTAACGATTTATAGATCCACGTGTGTACAGTTATTTTTTCTTAGTCTATCGGACTGCATAAATCTTCCGTGAGCTTATCGTGAATGCGCGACGGTTTATACATATATAATATATATATATATTTTATTATAATACGTAATGCATATCCGTGTGTATAACGGCGTAAAATCGTTACGGACAAGAATGACTTGCGTGATGCCAAGATCGTGGTAAAACGAGGATTAGGTAATTAAACAAATATTATTATTATTATAGGTTATATGTAGCATGTTGATATGACAGTATTTTTTCTAATTTATATTTTATACACAGGTGCCTACAATCATAAATACATTATTTTTCATTATCGATTCTTACAATACAAACTAATTTATAGTTTTATACAACATACCTACGTAGATTTTTTTCAAATAATAACAGTACCAACTAGATAGATATTATAATTATTAAACATAAACTATTTTACTTTAAACTTCTGGTTGAAACGTCGGAAGATTGAAAATATACAGTTCATAATATTTAATAAATTAGTAAAATTAGTATTATGCATTTAAAAAATTGCATGATATTAAAACTTAATTTTAGTTAGTTAATGGCTTGTAGAAAAAAAATGTATAACATTGATCAAAATTTATCAGATTGTTAACAAAAAATATAAGTAGTTTTTATTGAAGTTTTTTATTCATCAATAATACAGCACATTAATAAAATACTAGAAAAATAATTATAATTACTGCTATAAATCGATTTACTTTGAGAAATGCTGCAGTCATGTAGTTAATGATCATACTTAATAGTTTATACGGACATTAGTCACGATGGTCATGTTTAAATGCGTTGCCAATAATCGTGACCAGTAAATATAACAGATTTTACCGATATTTAATACAATACTTGGATTACTATATTAAGAAGATATCAACCAATAGGAATTTGTCACGATTTCGTCAAAAATATGGGACTACTTTTTCCGTAATTAACGCATTAAAAAATTGTTCAAATGAAATTATGTAAAATTTAAGTTTCAGATAAATAATATGTAGGTATAACACTTCAGCCACAGCTTTTGACAGTTTTATCGTCACAAACAGAGTATTTTCTAAAATCATAATTAGATTGCTTGTGAGGAAGAATCTTTTAAATATATATACATTATACACACACACAGGAACGATGAAGAATTCATTTAAGTATATCACGCCACCCCAAACCAAAAACCTCGTAATCCCGTTTTCCTCTCCACCCCATCAAACACCAACACCAGTAGGCAAGTCTGTCCACAAATTTAATTTCCCGGTTCGGTTTTGCTTGACGAAACTCAAACGAGGGAGTATCTTTTGTGTTTAAATTGTCTGGAATTTCAATGCATTTCCCAAACGGAATTTTAGAAGAAAAACACATCAAATGAAAGAAGCGTGCTAATATCATAAAAAAAAAATACAAGCCCTTAACATAGGTATATAGTTGTAACTTTTTAAAGGATCTGATATTCCCTAGTGAACGTGTCTAAAATGATATTATTTCAATACAACCTTTTTAAAAAACTCATGGATGTATAATAATATGTATTGTAGGCTGCGCTATAACTTAATAAATTAGTGTTATAGAACAGTCTATAACTAATTACTATGCAACAAAGTTGGAATTCAGTATTATAATGGTTATACTCGAAATATAAGAATCTTGATTGGTTGAATTTTATAATATAAAATCATATGAATTACCAATTTATATTAAGGGGATTAAAAGCGGCGATTTTCTTTTTGTCTAACACAAGCGCAACATAATATTATAGATGTGTTTCATTTCCAACGTACCGATTGATATAAATGATATAATGAAGCGATAAGAATTCTGAAAACAGACATGAATTTTTCGTCAAGTCTATTTGATATCGACTTTCTCACATATTTTATATTATTCCCCCCCCCCCCCCCAAAATCCTAAAAACAATATATTAAAAAAGAGTAATTAAAAAATCAACATATTTCAATATTTGGAGAAGTTTAGATCGAAAAATCAAAAATGTGAGAAAATCGATCTCAAAAAGACTTGACGACAATTCATCTCTGTTTTAAGAATTCTTATTGCTTCATTATACCAACGTTGGAAATATAACACGTCTATAATCCTTTGTTGCGAGTGTGTTAGATAAAGACAGAAAATTGCCGCTTCCATCCCCTTGAATTATTGTACTAATTTAGTTATCTAAAGATTATCCTAAGTTTCAACAATAATGATTGATTCTTTATATCAAAAATACCAACAGGAATTCCGAAACATTAAAATGAACGTTAAATATTATATTATCATCACCATATTATATATAACATAACTGATTAAAATTATACTATTTCTCTTTTGTTTAATTTTTAAATAAACATATCAATTTATTTAACATGTTTTTACCAATTCTATTTTATAAATACATTATTCCATTAGATCTTTCCATTGTGTGTACATAGTAAATTAAAGGTAAATAAGACAATAACCAAAACAATGTACACAACCAATATTAATCAAGGCCGTATATCATAATTTATAACCTTACGTAATGTATAATCACCATATAGTATTCTTAACATATTTTCTTGGAACAATATGTTTTTAAAAACGAAATATTGAGGTTCATTTTTCTCACCTGAAATAAAAAAATAAAAATCGTAATTATTTAAACCTATTTATTTGGTATTAATTATTATACTAAATTATTTACATATATTATATTAATAATATGAACACGGACACACGGTTAAGTTTATTAATTTGAATTGATAATTTTCATTCAAAACCATCTTGTAACATATTTTTAGTAACACAACACTTCTATAATTAATATTTATTTAAAATAAAACAATTTTTTTAAAAATAATATTACATTAAATACTAAATCTAGACATAAATAAGAATAAATATTAATTTTTATATTATACTAGCTGACCCCGTGCATTTCAATGCCTATTAAAAATGCCAATTGTATAATACGATTCTAGCTTAGTTTAATTTGTTATTTAATATTCAGTTTAACGGTGTTCAAAATTTAAACATTTTCATTGGCCATTTTGAATCTCAAAAAACTTTTGCAAGCACCACTTTAAAATGCGAATTTTATAAAATGCTTTCTTATTGCACACTAAATTTGTGGTAAGAATGTACTGTGGAAATTGCAAGCCTCGATCTATCATTGTTCACGCTCTACGTTTATCAGTCAGTGAGTTAGTCAGGTTATATTATAGTCATTCCGCTTGGCGTTGCCGGTGAGTCTCTACTGATTATGCCAACAGAATATATTATCAGGTAGGCAGACCTCGCGAGATGTGTACGTAAGTTTATAATTTCTAATCCTTAAGTTTCAGAGTTATATCAATTTTTTCACTACAGTGGATTAGATACAATAATGTGCCATCTCGTGGGTTTTTATACAGTTTGTACTTTGTATAACAACCAGACTTATGTGTTACACATTCACCACTTTATTATTACAAGTAATTGTTATCAAAAATCAACAGCAACTATCTATAAACAAGAATTTCCAATTTTCAATTTCTATCGTAAATCTGTCCGTCCGTCTGTTTTAACACCTACCTGGGTGAAGGTAGAAGGGTGAAAAAGACCTATTCTCATACCCACCAAATATATAAAAAAAAATTAAACCAAATCAGCCCAACCATTCTCAATTGATAAATTACTATACATTTTTCACACCATTTTTATGTATATATATATATATATATATAGACTATTTTTATTATTATTTTATTACTAATTTATTTGAAAATATAATAAGTCCCGTTGAACAGGTACATGTAGGAAGTAGGGACACATGATTTAAACGCATAGATAACGAAGCAGGCATACTATATTATATAGCTAATATCATTGTTTTATATTTTTTTTAACTATTAAATAAAATATATCTATTATAATTATAATACTTACAATTACATTATGGTAAATAAATTATATATTATTGTCGAAAGGTTATAAATGAAATAAATACAAACTTTTTAGGCTTGAAGTTATACAATTCTTTGTTAAAATTAAAAAAAAAATACTAACAGAAAATAGATAAATTTTGTCATTTTTATTTATCAAAAATAATTCTATACCTGTGTATTATTTAATAAAGTACTTCAAACGATATTATTTATTTTAATGATATTCTTAATTCTCTACCAACAAAATATTAAGAACCAGGATTTCCGATAACACTTAATTATTATAATCTTAAAGTTTATAGAACAATTAAGAAACAACGAAAACTGTTATTAATCACAATGAGAAAACGAAAGATTATTTTAATTAAGACCTATGATGCATTTTTGTAAATTACAGACTCATGATAATGATAATTATTTTGTTTTTTAAATTTAAATTGTTTATAATTATTTTTCACTAGCGGAGACATCAATAATAGGTCTTATCAAATATATCTGTAATCTATATTGATTTATACCTATTCAATAACTTATTCAATTTTGAATATTTCTAAAACATAAATATTAGCTGTGTAAAATCGCAATTCATACATAGATATAAAAATAAAAAGAAGCAATCAAATTGTATTTGTTTTAAAAACATTGGTCCGCTGGTAACTGCTGCGCTCATTATTATTCGAACGGTATTATCGTTCTCAAGGGTATAATTCAGTTTAGGTTTTTGTACACGTACTTTTTTACGAAAAGAAATAAATAAATTCGTTTGTCGGCAATTCTTTATTGTTGCCACTAAGAGTGGAGTTTTCTATTTCCGTTTTATGAAATCGTCAAAATACATTATTATCCGGATATCGCACACGAAACGTTGCAAAAACTATAATAAACTATTAAAAAAATCATATTTTGAAAAGCCGCCACATATAATGATAAAAACAATGCAATATTGTTTGGTTTAAAAAAAACAACATCAAACTAAACATTTTTCCTGTAACCAAAAACCACATGAAAGTTTCATAAAATAGCAAAAGGTGTTTGATTCATAATGTTTTTTAAATATACTATTATAGTAAATTAAATAATATATTAGTATATTATATTTTTTATTTCAATAATACTTTCTAAAGTACTGACTAAGAAGAAAGGATTTTGGGCCTATCTAAAATTCTAGCATAATTATCAGGACAATTGATGATGATGTTATTGGTATAATGGTACCTTTAAAACTTTATAAACATTTAAATAACAATAACCCAATAATTTATAACTATATTATTGTATATTTAAGTATCATAATAATGTCAAAAGATATAGGTAATTA
Organism: Aphis gossypii; assembly: GCF_020184175.1. NCBI lineage: Eukaryota > Metazoa > Arthropoda > Insecta > Hemiptera > Aphididae > Aphis > Aphis gossypii. The sequence continues at coordinate 82,499,695 of NC_065531.1, forward strand.
TTTTTGATTATAAAAAACGAAATAAATAAACGCATGTGAACAAATATTACTAAGCGTGTTACGAAGTACCTACTTATTTTTTATGATGACTTAACTATTTATGAGTAACATAGATACAAAGATATATTTATTATTATATAAAACATTTATTTAATTTACCTTAACACTCAATATTATATATAAAAAAAACCATAAATATTTTTAGAAATGGCCAAAGCAAGAAGCTGAAAAATGTATTTATATAATTTTATAAATATGTAATTTAAAAAAATTGAAGTCCGTGTTATATATATAATACAATACATTATATACAAAAGCAAACATGTCAAGATCCTACAAAGCCTATAATATCTTATGGGTACTGTATAGACAATATACATAATATATATTATAAAAGCTATATTTATTTTTAACAGATTAATCAATTAAATTATAATTAGCAAAGAGTTTACTCGAAATCAAAGTTAAAATATAAAACGAAGTGATTACCAGGAAAGAATTTATAATAATCAAATTGGCCGGGGGGCAAATTCTTTGTCTACCTAAACGTGTAAACAATACACACGGAATTCGCTGACCAAAAGTGTTCCGTAAAAGCTACGCGTTTTCGGACATTGGTTAGGGTGCTAGGCGAATTATCTTGAAGGGTGCATTTGTGGCCCTCATCCTTGGTCGACAAACGAACGTGCTTGGAACTCCGAAGAAGGGATCTAACATCAACCCCAGTTATTACGGCAAAAAGAAAACCATATAGATATGAAAAGAGGGTTATAAAGGGATTCACCTCAAGGAAGAACCGAGACGAGAAAATCGATAAGACTTCTATACAACTCTAAACTGCAGCGAGTTTTTCCATTGCACATAATATCTCAAGCGAACATTATTTAATATCTACCACATATTATACGATCATGTATATAATAATATTAAACCACAGAAGTTAAATACACCACGAAATATTCATAATAGTTTTCAACAAAAAGTTGAAGCGCCACAATAGAAAAAAAATATTCACAATACTCTTGATCTTTGCATGGGAACATTCAATTTATTTGAGAATTTATATATTTTAAATTGGAATAGAATCTAGAAATATTGAAGCATTTTAAATTTTCAAACGGGATTTTACAACAGTAAACATTAACAAACAATAACTATATTGAACTTAAATAATAAAATCATAAAAACATAAAAACAAAACAAATATTTTACATGGAATTTGTAGCTATATTTGATAGATTATATAATTTTATAGCATTAATCTAATTACTATTTTGTCATTATAATCTAATAGAACTACTAGCTCTAAATACATTTTAAAGTACAAGTATATTTTTTTTATATCTCAAATTCAGTACAACAATATGTTTATTATGGGTTTTCATACACGTAAAATACTTTTGCTTTGTTGTCTACAACAAAGAAAGATAAACGCATTTCAAAGAAAATTACACACTTTGATAGAGAGTAACGATGACGGTAGAGTCGCCTACGGGAATAGAAAATCACAACCTACAAAAGTTTGGTCAATAAATACAAAATACCATGTCGTTTTGACAAATAATACGTTTATAAAAACATTGTTACACAAGTTTTAACCCAAAATCATCTAGAGGCAAAAAATTAAGTGACTTACATGAAATGCATTTTTAAGCAACAAAGTCATTAAACAACGAGATAAAAAATACTAATTATTCTTCTACCTAATTTATACTACTAAATTACAGCCACTTAAAATTCGTTTAACAAGTACACATACACATAATTTATAGAGATAAGAATTAAAAAGCGAGCAGATACCCTAATAAAAAAATAGTTTCTTAGTTTATAAAATTATTTTTTAGGTCTAAATCAAAGTCAACTTATATATTAGATACCTACATTATGTTTAAAACAAAAATTTTAATACATTTAAAAGTCGTTTTTATATTAATATATTAATTAATACAGCCATTTAAACTATAAATTTTAATTATTTCTCCTTAATTTACATAATCACTCATTAGTCAATACACACTTAATCAGTATAAATTAGTAATTCGTAAAAATAATTAAAATTATTTTGTAGTTACCAGTGTATTAAACAAACCTCAACACAAAAATTGGTGATTTACCTAAATCATTTTATTTTATAACAAATTACACTGTACACTTGAAATATAATTTATAAGTAGCGTTCAATATTTAGAAACGCTGTTTTATATAAAATAAAGGGAAAAAATCATGAAAATACCCATGCAAGTGCATAATATACATTTGTACTAAATCGACATTTCTGAGACCATGAAAATAATAATATACCCATATTTACTATTACGCTTTATTTGCATAATAAATATGAATAAAGATAGCTATACTAATAAGTATTTACTTATAATTGATATAACTATATAAGTACAATAATATAGCAATTGTTTTTGTTAGTTTTAAAAATAAGTTTTACTAATGTATTGAAGACAATCCATTTAAATTCTAAAAAATGTAAAAATGATGTTTATTCCCATTCTATATTAAATTACACAATATTCACCAGTAAGAAACTACACAACATACCGTAGTAGAAAAGACTTGATGCGCGTCACAACGTATTAAGCACGGTTCTCGAGGTGTTTATAATATATACATCTTAATAATACGAGCTGTGGATACTAAACATGTCTATAATGTAACATAACGTCTATGTATATTATTTATGTAAATGTGTAAAATATAAAGAAAAAAGAATAATGACACTATAACTATAACTTAGCAGCTCGCTTAGTAGTAACACAAATGTCAAAGTTACCTATTTCTTTTTATTATTATTTCCTTTGAATGCTTTCATTATAATTCATACAGTTTTTATGAAATTGAATATGATAAAAATATTATTATTACTTATTTATAAAATAATGGAAAACAAAACAGTTATTTTTTCACTAATAACCATGTTTCTTTTATATTATTATGTTCTTAATATTAATTCTTATTATAATAAAAATAAATATTTTATTACTTTTAGAATCCATTATTTTTTTTTTTTTTGTATATATTGATCTGTGATCAACAAATTGATATTATAAAAATTTAACTTCATTTAATTTTTATTTTGTAAATGTTTGTTAAAAATATAGATATAAACAAAAAAGTTGTTATAACTCATATAACAACGTTATTAATTAAATAAACAATTTTATCAACTATAGGTATTAGGTACACAAACTACTATAATAAATTAAAAACATTAGAAATTCGATATTAAAATAATAAAAATAATAAAAAGACAAATAAATAAAATACAACCGGAATAGATTAACTAATTACTGAATTCTATAATATATATTATAACAAAATTACTCACAATTTCTATATTTTCATTTACAAATACACTTTGTTATTTTTATTTTTATTTTTTTTTTTTTACAGAAAACAAGCAATTCTTTAATGATATTCGATTATTTTTAATAGACATTCTCAGCAACATCATTTGAAATTTTGCCTAATAGACCAACATAAGGTGTGTAGTACAATGAACATTGTTTGACATTGATTGAAAGGAAAACTTTAGGGTCTATACTCTATAATATATATAATAGATATATATATATATATATTATGAAATTTATAGATAAATATTAAATATGTTTATATTACAGTAAACTATAATATAAACACATTTTTTAGTTTATTTATTTTTGCCAATTATTTATAAAACATGTATGTTTGCATCTTTTACAAGTACCTACGTAGTTAAACAACAAGAGAATGAAATAAAATATATAATAATAATTATTATACAATTAATAATCATAGGTCTTTTAAATTATGACATAATTTATCTCAAGATTGCTTTTGAGCACGAATAGCCGAAACATTAATTGGTAGGGAGAAATTAATACAAACATATAACAACTTAGTTCTTAGAGAGAACGTCTACCTCACCTGGACAAGGAGGGTTCAACTTACCACAGAAATGAACGTAGTAAGTATAATAGGGTGAATGAGAATTTATGTCTATAAGACCAAATGTTCCACGAGGGTTGAAAATCCTTAAACTAGAAATATAGGTACCTACTTCTGATTATTGCTTAGCAAATTTCCTTGTTGAAAACTGCAAACCACAAAGTAATGTAAACATTTCTACATTTATTTTTGGCATCAAAAATAAAAACTTTAAAATATTTTTAAATACCAAAATACTATAGTTAATACACATACCATAATTATGCTAATTATTAACTAGTAAACTAGTAGTAATTTATTTATTTAGTAGATACAATAAATAAATCAATAATTCAAATTGTATATAATTGAATTTAATCGCATTTAAATTTTTTATTTTGAATTATTTCATTAAAATTTGAAGTTATCGAGTTTATTTTATTAAATATACATTATATTCTATTAATACATTTGAATTTTGAATTTAATAAATTCTAAACTTTTGTATTACAAACATACCTACCAGCATAAATATTTTTATCTACTTAATATATAAATAAATAAATGTGTTATTGTATAAAACAAAAACGTGAAAACTATAGGTAGGGACAAAAATTTATATTTTTAAGTCATAACAGTTTTTTCTAGGTAAGCTATAAATTAATTTTATATTCTCATGTATATTCTATTTTCTATTTCTAATTTTTCATTATACAAAACTTCTGAACTACCTATCTCAAAACACATTCATAATTTTATTCATCACATTATAACATTAAAATCAAATATTAATTAATAAATGATGAACAATGTACATTTAAAGAAATAGGATAAGTAACTATGACTTTCTATATATAATAAATAAATGACAAATCAATATTTTTTTTTCATTTTTCCCCGTTGACATATATATAAAAAAATTGATTTAGAACATACTAGGTATGTAGTCACGAATCATTGAACCTTATAGTCATATAACGAATACCTAACGTAAACAGCCGTACATTCCCTCTACCTATTCACCCACTCATCATTAATACACTTTCCGGATGTGTCCGAATAGAGCAACCCTTTCGACCGAGCGCGTGCACATCCATCCGGTGGCGCACGCGATCCAACCAAAACGACAATACAATACATTATACGCGCAAGCCACCCGATTACACGCACTGTCGGTGATAGTCCGATGAATAGTACAGTAATAATATTACACTCGAATTATTTCACACACCACTGACTATTAGTTTTAGCGGAAAACCATCGCTGTAAAATGCGTTTGGTAATAATTTTTCTAATTAAAGATATTTTATCAACAGAACAAAAAACTAAAATATAGGTAAATCAGAGAAAGTAAAAGATTAAATTCAATATAAGGAATAATAACAACCAAAAATATATAATATTATGGTCTTTTCATGTAACTTTGTACAAACAATGAAATATATACACAATAATATTGGAAAGTAAAAACATATTATGTTTTATACATTCATTCTTAGGCAATTTTTCGTTTTGTTTAAATAACGGTTGTACTAATAAATAAATAAAAATTAAAACACAAAAAAAAAACAATTTATAAATGAACTTAAAAATAACAATAAAAAATATTTGTTTTAGAAAATATACCAACTATAATTATACATTATATATATGTGTGCATAGATTTGACAAACAACACGAATGAAGAAAATACTAGAATTTTCTTGTTAAAAATGTAAAATGTATACTTTAACTACCGTAAAGATTAAGTCTTACTGTTAGCAATAATTGATTTTTTTTTCTTAACTTAGTTGAATGCTCGACCTAATTTTATACAACTCAACAATTAGTTTACGTCAAAATGTTCTTTGTCAATCTGTCAGTAATATAAACGAGTATATTTTATCTCATTCATAATCCTAAGAGAAATAAATTAAAAATAATAATTAGCTATTTTATTTGTTTAAATTCTAACCATCTGACATTTAGGATGATTTAAAATAAAAAAGTCCAATACATATTATTCTATATTTTTCTATTTATATACATTATATTGAAAATAATATTTTTGATTATGCAACCAACTAATAGTTAAATACACTGTATAGTTGCCACTCATTTGAAAATGTACATACCTACATTTCTTATAATTATATATTATTAACCATGTAAGTAAAATATCAAGAGTTGTAAATTTACAAGAATATCTTCATGATAATTTTGGTTGAAAAAAACAAATTCTAAATAATTTAAATAACACTAAAAATAATTATGTCTCACTTAACAGTTGAATACGTTACAAATTAATATGCGAATAATTACGTATGTGACTATCTGACTATGTAATATAGAAAATTACAAAATTATTTTCTATGCGTATTAAAAGAAACAACAGGCCATAACGAATCCATACATGCATGTATAATATACATAATAATAATAATTATATAATATACACGTATAAACTATAATATACACTATTAAAATATTAATAGTGAACTCGATTATATATTTTTATGTATTTATATACAAAATATTATAAAATTAAAATAATTTCTTAAATAACTATTTAATATATATTATATGTTCTTAAAAGGAACAATTACAAAAAAAATTAAGGATAAAATCTTAGTTACATTAAAAAATTAATTTAATATAAACTTAAGAATATTATAATATTTTAAACAAAGGTATGACTGCAAGGGTGTATATTAGTTTGAAACAGATGTCTTCGTGTTTAATTGTTACTTCTATTTTAAAATAAAATTAGTTATCATTAAGTCTCAAATAGCCTAACTATTTATATTATTAGGTAGTATTTCAATATGACTTGAGGTCTTATTTCTGATTTTTACAAACGTGGTTTTAACTATCATTAACGAGTAGTTTTATTAATCCGATAAATGTAAGTATTTATATTATAATAACAGAATAACAACGAAATGTTTACCTTTCCCCTGACCTACTCCAGTACTCCATCCAAACATAATTGGATGATAATTATAATTCTAAATGATTTTTTTTTACGTTTCAATTTATTTATCATTCAAGTAAGTAAATATTACGAAAAATAATAATATTTCAAGTTTTTACATAATCTTATAATATGTAGATACTATATCCAGAGTCCAAATGAAAAACTCATAAAATAATATTAACAGCGTTTAAATAATTTTAAGTATAAAACACGTATAAAGTCATCAAAAAATATGTGTGAGTATAACCGCAAGTATGAACAATAATTTTATTACTTTAAAATATTTTGAAAAACTTTTGCATCAATATCATTGATTTATATGAAATTTGGGTGGAAAAACTAAGAATGATTATTATACGTTAATACGTCGATGTGCTGCAGTAAAACCAGAAAAGGGTGAATTCCTGGGGAAACGTTAATAACACCTACGGTATAACTACATCGGCGTCACGTGGCATACATGCAACTCTCCAGTGGATCAATAGACCTGTGCCTATGTAGTATAATATAGTTGGCGTTTATTACTGGGGGAGAAAAGTTAGTTTTTGGCAGTGTGGAGAAGCGGAGGTTGTTGGGCGCATTGTTCTTTATGTGCGTTTGCCTCTGTTACCGTAACTGTAATTGGATTCTACTACGGTACGACCGTGTGATTACGATGTCGAAAACGTCTCTTTTGTAAAACAACTCACAGAGGTAGGCAGTAGAACCCCACAAGCAATGTTTTCATTAAGTTCGGCACCAAACAAAATGAATAACTAATGCGATGGCGTTCCTAAAATATATCAATTCACATTTTATATATATCATATATAAACACCTAAAATTATGAAGTATTACTTTTGTTTATAATAAAATCCAATACCTTATACCGTACTAGCCCATACTATGTATGTACAGTATAAATATACATTAAAGCTAAATACATGAAACCAAAGATTTCCAATTGATAAAATGAGTTATCAATGAAAATGTAAACAATTTATTTTAGAATTAGATGTTACGTAAAATGAAAAATTCCATGCAAATATCAAAAACGATTCTGCAAAATATATTAGAAATAAAATAGAAATTTAATTCTGGTATATTTCTTTTATATTCATAAAAAATAATTATATATGCCGCTATATTATAATTTTTACTTTTTAACATTAAGTGTCCTCTTTATATGTATTTTTATGAAGTATATATAATATATATGTACTATATTGCTATGTTATATGAGAGTAGTGTAAGAACTAAAATGATATCAATAGTTTATTGTATTGTAAATAATATACAATTATATATAGATAATTTGATAAGAAAAAATATCCAGAAACATATGTATATATATTTGTTGGTACTTTAAAATCAATTTTCCTTTCGAAATGTCATCAAAACTGTATGTAATGACTACCTATTGGATACTTACTACTTTCCTTGTCTACAGAGAAAAATTTATTCCATCTCTTAAAAGAGTTGTACGAAGAACATTTTATATTTTTTATTAGCCAATACAAAAATAAAAACAACATTCTTATGAGACATTTAATCTTTGAGGATATTTGAAAAACTATTTTTTTCGTTGTTACCTAGTGGTATATTTCTTCTTAAACAATTTTTAAAACTATCTAGTTTAACAAAATGAAAAACAATATTGAACTTATTTTACAAAAAATAAATGATATTCTTTAGATAATTCCGTTTTTTAAAAAAATTCCTATCTTATTATAAAATAAATGTAACACAAAAATACAATTATTACCATTAACAGCAGTATTATCGATGATAGTTTACAATTTATTTTTATTTTCTCGAGGTTAAAATCATTATACCACTGTATATAAAAAAGTGTTCATTAATCAAAATTTATTATTATTATTTATTATTATTTTTATTTTTATTTTATAATTATTAATTATTTATTTAATTTATTATGCTAATAATGTAGAATGGAAAATATATAATCAGTACAAAATTATTTTATTTACTTTAATTTTTTATAGGTTTAATCTCGTTGTAAGTACCATGTATTTAAATACAATTAAATATTACCTAATTATAAAAAAAAAAACCTGTAACCAAGAATTAAGAAGTCAAAATGAATAATAATTTTCTATAATAGTATATATATTTTTAATACATTAAGTACTAAGCAAGTTACTAATTATATATTTAAATAGAATTTAAGTAATTATTCAAAATATTTGTAAGTATTTTATATGTATCAAGCATACATATCCATTATTCAGGTCAGTAAACTTTAACACTAATTACATAATATTATAACCAGCAATTGACAACGCCTGTGAATCAATCACGAAGGTTTGGTCAATGTAATGCTGGAGACGCCCATGTTCCGGTAAAATGTTATGAATATCCGGAAATACTCAAAAATCACATTTTTATATGTCATCTGACTATTATTTATACGATTCTATTATATTTAATATGTTTCTAAAATAACAAATCGGAAAAATAGATTTTATTTTATTGTTGTAATTCAGAAATGAATAATAATCTACATTTATTAAATTATCACAAAATTTTTATATTCAAGTATTTTTTTCTCCAGAACTCAGCACTAATCGTTTGACGTACGTATTTAGGCTGATCAATGATCGTAAGATATCATTTTTCACCGGATGGTGGAGTATTAATAGGGTTTGTATGAAAAACTTTAAGAGACTAAGCACGTACCAGCTATAGTGAGCATGTATTTTATCTCGATGATATACCACATGGCATTTAGAGAAAGAAAGATGTAACTAAAACAGTACTAAATGACTAAATAAATGTGACCAGATTATATCAACTCCATAAAAAGTATTTAAAATACAAGAAAACTATTATATTTGTTTTCAAACAAACAATGGAAACATGAAAACCATACATTTCTAAATTGAAATAAATATTCAATTAATCAATATTCAGGTGTCATTTATTTCCTAGTTTTACCAAAATTATACATTTAATATTCATAAAATCGTATAGCATAATTCATAAAATAAAACAATTTATGCAACTTTTAAAAACACCACTTCAGTACCTACGTATATTAAAAAAAATAATAACCTTATTTACGAGTTTAGGTAAACTAGGTACGATTTTTCATTGGTAAATACTATAGTATATCCAATTTCTATAGATTGTTATAAATGTAATACATACAATTAAATTCTGTCTAGCAGATATTTATTAAAACCAGATTAAATATCACATTTATTTATTGTTAAAATAGTAACTTAAATGTTTATAAATGATTTATTTTTTTGAAGTGCCTAAAACCTAAATACAAGCCATTTTGTAATTTGATTACTTAAAGTAAATATGCTTTAGATTACTTTTTAATTATACAGACAAAATTTATATTTCTTTTTAATTTCTAAATGTTTATGATTTATTGAATATATTTTATTAGTTAATAAATACTAATATTTACTAATACCTATGCATTTACAATAAACATCTCATATACAGATAATATAATTAAATAAAAATGTAATTTTTCTCTTGGTTTCATTTATATATTTCCAAAGCTAGGTTAAGTTATTTATAAATGATTAAACGTACAAATTTATTACGATATTAAAGAAAAAAATTTTAGTTCTCACCAAACCGAATAACATATTGTTATAAATGATTATGAAATAAATATCTACACAAATACAACAATACACTTGCACAAATCTAATGTTATTCATTCTACCCCTCCAAATGGCAGCTGATGGATTGGGTAATACATAAGCAGCCACTCAATAGTAAATAGTTTAATTTATAATAACAATAATATTTAATCTAATAAATTAATAAATCTAATAATGTTAAGAATAATAAGAGGAAACGTTATAACCTAACTTAGATTAGCAATCAAATCTTTTCCGGTCATTCAAAAAATATAAGAACAATATTCAAATTATATACAATTCGTAATACTCGTAATTACTCTTTCTGTATTATACTAGTTGCTACTATATATTGTAATGGATTACGAAATATCTGTGTTTAATTTTTAAGATTATCAAGAATTTTAAAAAATAATTATAAATTAATATTTTTTTCTAAAGTTTTTTGTTACAATAAAATATATTGCATACGATTTATAAAATAATTTAAACATTTATATTTTAAAATGTATAAACATAAGAAATGAAATAACAAAAATTCTGATTATGAGTGAAAAAGGGTTGAAGAATGTGTGAGTCCTTTCTAGACGTCACGTTAGGTTTCTATTTCAGCATATAATAAAAGGGTCGGAGGACTATGTAGCCAGCTAGAATCCAAAATTAGACAAACGACAACGACGACGACTTGCTGTCATCAAGCGGATTATTAAAAGTCCTAAACAGCAGAAGGGAAACGATATATCCACACGTGTACCAATGTACAACTACCGTATAATCGTGAACACGTGATATAGAACGCATTTAAGGCGTTGTATACAAACTAAGGAAAAAATCACCAGTTTTTTAAAATAAATATTACCTAATAAAAATTACAAAAATATTTTAAGTCATATTATCTGTAATCAGAGTTGACACTGAATCAGTAATTAGTCACACTTATCAATTTAGGAGCCTGTATGTTTTAGGGAATTAATGATTATTATTGTCAATTTGTACGAGTTATAATTATAAATCCTCAATCAAAACAAAAATGTCATCTATAGTTCAGTAATATTAATGAAAGTTTAATACATTTTTTTATCTATATTCTGCTAAAATTATTTTCTTTATTTTCCTAGTAGTCGTAATTAATCAAATATATTAAATATTTGCTCTAGAAAAAAAATATATTTTTAATAAATAGTTGCTCAATATTTTCTTATATTTAAAAAGCACCATGTTATTAAATAAAAAAAGAATACCTAATGTCATTATTATTAATATTATCAATAAAAATGTATATTTTTAAATATAACTTAAAAATCAAGTATTATTATTAATTATTAATCTTATGAGTAGTAATGAAAAGTTAATGATTGAATGATATAGGTAAATGATAAATAATATATGAAACAAACCTTTCAACGTATAATACATCATATTATAATATTTAATAAATTGCCATTATTTTATTCAAATCTAGATCTAATTTTATAGATGACACTTCATTATATGTAAGCATTCTAAAGTGCAGATGTTTGTCTGTATAGGGCAATGGCGTTAATATACATTAATATAATACACAAAGTATTAGAATAATAAGTACTAACATTGAGAATATAACTTAGTTGCAAATGGTAAAGAGATTTATCACTTCATCAGAACGTGTTGTACGTAACTTAAGATTTATTATAATACCTAGCTTAATTCAAAAAATAATCATTGAAACAAAAATGTAACCTATGAATGAAACCTACAATTTAGTAATTGATACTATAATAGTAAAAACTGATAAAAACTTAGGTACATGGAAGACTGTTTAATTTTTAATATAATCTGGAGGTTTTTAGTTATTATTTCATTAAAAAATAAAACATTTAGTAAAATCAAGTTATCAAGAAATAAAAAAATTCAAAAGGATAAAACTCATTAATATCGTCCTTCGTGCTTTTTATCATTAATCACCGTCAATGTATATACGTAAACTCGTTTATAAAAGGCATCATTGGAACATGTGTTTTAAAAGAGAAAATGTCAATTCTGACTATTCAAAAAATAAAAAAAATAACTAAAATAATAAAATAGTGAAATGTTCACTAAAAAACATAAAAGTTTTATCATAATTGTAATGGAAATTAAGAATACTTAATTATATAAAATGTAAATATGTAAATAATAAATTTTCTTTATACCTACTTAGTCATTTTCAATTCTTTCAAAGTAAACAATTAGTAAAAAAAGTAAATTACTTAAATTATTATTCAAAACCACACAACTTATTTCATGCAAAACATATGATATTTTATATATTGTGCAATTGTGCATAGGTTATATGCATATATAATTATATAAGTATTACATACATCATTAAAAAATCGATATAATGTAATATGATGTCCTCTGAATAATAAAATTCAATTCTAAACAATTTCTCATAATATATTTAGTTCCATGAATCTTAATATTCCTATAAGAAAAACTAATTTTCGAATTATTTAATCTGTTCTGCCAGTTTATTAATTTCATTTACACACATAAAAAATCACAATTGAGTCTTAAAATAAAATTCGTTACTTTGATAATTTATTAAATATTAATTTAAAAGCAAATCTCCCTTTTTTAAACTATATATAAAATGAAAAACATGAAATTTTGCTGCTAACTTGGACTTTTTCTACATACGTATTATTATTATTATTTCTTTATGTATCATAACATTCATAACTATACAGTAAATACCTGCTGCAGGTTTACTACATGCAAAGTATCGTGCTACTCTTATCGCATTTACACAAGTCTTTTGTTCATTAATTGTATAATAATGCACATATATATAAGTGTGTATTTTTTGTAATTATTCTCTCTGCCTACACCCTTTTCCATAAATATATACGGTGGCATTTTATTCCAACAACAAATATTTCCCACTACCAACCTTCCAACCCAATAAACTATCACCTATCTTGAGTTCATATCTTGTTTGAGTTTCAATAATGCACGCAATAATACGCCTTACGAACAAAAAAATCTACTAACTTGTACAAAAAAATGTACAGATAAATAAAATAAAAATTATAATATATTGTTTTGAAAAAAATTTAACTCTACAAAAATGAATACCATTCGTTGCAGGTATCTAATAAAATAAATAATGTATCTAATAAATAATTGATATGTATTTATTTTACTATAATATGTATTATTGTACCAAATATGTATATCAAAATATATTGTATCTAATATCTGCTTGTATTGTAAATATCTTATCCAATTATTACTCTTTTAATAGCTGATTGCAATTTTAACTATAATACTTCCTTCCAAATATAAAAACACATATTGTCAAAAAAAAAAATTCAAATTAATAACATACTTGAACTTTGCACATCGAATTAACAATATGTTTACTATAACTATATATTTACTTCGATTACTATAAATTCAATTCTCAAGTTTTATCTAAATGATAAGAATTTGTTTAGTTTCATACTATTGAATATTGTCTGTAACAATTTTGAGATATTTATTGAAAAATTAAATATTAAAAATTTATAAATCAAACAATTAAATATATGATTAAATTAAAACAAATTCCTTATGTATTAATGAAAAAATTAATAATCTGTTCATGTATATGTGGTAAGTTTATTATTTTAATAAGTATTAAACTAGGTATATTCAAGAGATAATAACAATAACTAAATAATTTTTCAAACATTTTATAAGTAGTTAAATAAAATATTATTAAATAATCAATAATACAAATAGTAGCATTTCTAATATTAATGCATTTATATTTAGAATCATTGTAATAAATATTATATCCTATAATACAATTTGATAATATTATTCAAATGTGGGAAACAACCTACAACCTTACGTAAACTTAATCACGGATCCTTTTTTATAATTTTAAGGTATTTTTGATGAAAGATTTAGAAAAAAACAACATTTTAATTTTTGTATACTCCACAAAATTAAAATTATTTAATCTATTCTTTAAACGTTTTTATTTTTATTATATATAGATTAAGTAATAAGTTTTTTTTTGGTTAAATACAGTTCAATAATAGTTATAATGATTGTAGGCTTATGAAAAACTATGTATTCTCTAACAAATTATATCATGTTCAACTTTGTAAAAAAAAATGGCACCATAAGGATGAATTCATAGTCGTATACGTTTCTTAAATTATTTATGATAATTAATAAAATGAGCATCATTTATACCTATGGCCAATCTTTGTGTTTTATCATCACAATATTACAATATTATAATTCATACACAATAAATAAAAATAATAATATTAATAGTAATTATAATAGCCACGTGTGTATAATTTGCTTTAATACATACGCATACATACACACACATTCAATTTAAAAATGCCAGAGAGTAATGTTTAGAATAAAAAATACATGCTACGGAAACGGCGGCGTCTTTGTGGGAGACCGGTTTCAAGGTCTTGAAATAACTGGTTCGACAAAACCAACACCCTTTATGCCAGGTGGTTTTAGCGCCGTATCGAAACGTTGTCGACATTTTAGCACCCTAAAATATCCCTACTTTTTAGAAAAAAATAAACCAAACAAAAAAACTTCACAATGATAACAAATTTCAAAATGTTCAATAATACGAGTAAAAAATATAATTTATAATATTTATTAAATAGGTACCTATTAATCATTAAATATTAGTTATTTTTGTTATAAAATAGTGTAAAATACATTCTATACCTATAAAAAAAAAAGATAACCGGTAACCATATAGTTAATTTGAATTATTACTGATATTAAATACATCAAACAAACTATCAAATTTAATAATCAACTATAGCATAGAATACTAAAACGCTTTAAAAGGTTGTAACATAATAATCAAACTGTACTTGAAATAAATATACAATTATTTATTTTATAAATATTATTTAAAATTTATTAATATATAACATTGTAAAGATATATTTTTATGTTTTTAAATTAAAAATATATTATGTATTTAATAATATTAATTTAATTTAAATTAAAGTTTCTAGTTTTATACTTCTAAGTATTTACAAGTTAAACTCGTATTTTCATTACACAAACTTATAATTACATCTAACATACTAAATTCACTAAACAATATATCTTCACAATTTATAATGGAAAATATGCATCAATTCTATTTAATTGATTTATTTGTTTTTGTATTTCTACGAAACCACGTCAATGTCATAAGATTATATTTTTTATATTGTTTTTCAACACAATATGATGGTCCCATTTTTTACCAATGTTATCCACTCAGCGTCTCAGTCGAATTAAATATACACAAATACAGAATCGACTAATTGTATCAATTGTTTTCAATAATCCAAACATGAACTAAAATGCACTTATTGTATGTTATAAAAAAGTAGCAGCACGTATTTGTACTTGAATGAATGTGAACTATGAGGTACCGTGGTGAATAAATTTCTAATATTAACCAGTATAAAAAAAAAACACGAAAATTAAATTCTTCAATGTGATTAAAAGACCATAAAAAATATTAAAACATTCATTAATCCACCAATTAAATCTGGCAAAAAAATATTTAAACTGGAATCTTTTAAAATTATTTATACAAATGTGTACATCATTAAATTGCTATCTTTTTTTATAATACATAATTGGAGGTACCTATTATTCAATGATAATATAGTATTTATTAACCTAAATAAGTATCAAAGGATAATTTAATTAAGGATATATAAACTATTGTTTTATGTACCTCCACTCAATTTATTAAAGTCTTGGTGAAATAAAAATTAAACAAATTTAAACTTAAAAAAATTAGAAAAACTAAAAAGTTAATGCATACAAATAAATTACACCTACATAAAATTAAAATTGTATTATTTTTGTTATAAAATAATATTTGCATTATTTATTTTATTTGTTTTAAAAGTATTAATGTTATTCAAATTTTAAATACTAAAATATCTGCTTAGTAAAACAAACTCACAATAAAATATAATAGCAGGTACATTACAATACACCTTTCAAGTAAAATTTTTAAATAATATTAAAAATATATTTTTACATTCTATGATCGATACAATTATTCAATACTAATTAAAGTGTTAAAACTTTAGTAAGGCATTAAAATGTCTGACATTTCTTAAAGCCGTGTAAATGACTATTTTAACAGTTTTTAATTTAAAAATCTCAATGAAAATGTGTTAGCAACAGAATTATAAAATAAAAATGGAATGTTTAAACTGAAACAATTTTAAATGTTCAACGGTGGTTTAAAATTATATACACACCGTTAAAGGATTTATAAACAAATATACAAATTAGAATAATAAAAACTATAAATGTTACAAGACAACAGTTCCTTTAATATATTATATTATATTAAACAGTCAATGTATATTATCACCTCGAGATGTAAATTTATAACATTCCAAAATTAACTAAATGAAAAGATATTTAAGAAAATATATTTTCTGGCAATGGACAAAGTTAGTATAGAACATACAGTATTAAGATCCTACGATTAGATTTTATTTATTACAAACGTATGATCATATAAATATTAAAAACGCAATATAATGAGTTATGAAATTTATTAATTATTAATATATAGGTAAACAATTAAATTCTTTTTTTTATTAAATAAGTAGTTAAATCAGCATTCAAGATTCCCTACATCGTTATTCAATAATTTTAATTAACTGTCTGAATTCAAAATAATAGTTTTTATAAACACGTAATTTTAAATAAAATCGAATTTCCAAAATACATTTTCTATGAAGTCTTCTAGTATCATATATATATATATATAAGTCTATTCGAAAGGTACAGAACCAAAATAATCCAATAAATCAAGACTGGTTGAAGTAAAGGTTCTATTTTTCATTATTTGATATCACCCCCTCATTTACCACTTTTTTGGTGTGCTCTACGACAACAAAATGTTGTATATATGGTTTCCAATCCGAAACCTAATTCAGTCGAGGAAATTCGACTTTTGGGGACCATAAAAATGAAGTACTAGCTGTTTTTCACTAAAAAGAAAGAAGTGTTTCGATAAAAAAAA
This sequence comes from Aphis gossypii, assembly GCF_020184175.1. NCBI lineage: Eukaryota > Metazoa > Arthropoda > Insecta > Hemiptera > Aphididae > Aphis > Aphis gossypii. The sequence continues at coordinate 82,517,225 of NC_065531.1, forward strand.
ACTGCAGTACTTTTTCAACGTCTTTTAGGTAATACGACTGATAAAAAACTAGTACCTAGACACTTTCAAACCAACGTTCATACTAGTTTTTTTTTTTGCTTTTCTCGCAAACTAAATTTTTAATATATTCAATAATATAAACATTGTTCATTAGAGTTTGAAATGTCCAATATTACAAGTCTACAGCAAAATGAATCACTCTTAACAATAAAAGTATCTAACTCCATTTTCAATGATAACTCTTTGTTTTAATAAACCACGTTTCTGAATTATGGGAAATAATTAAAATTAATAAGTACAAACAATGATACACAATTTATACTATTTGTAAAATAAATATACATCTGGAAAATTAAAAACTGTTGGAATGATTAATACGGAAAAATCTATTTGGTATGAAAAATTATTATTTTATTGGGAATAGAATAAAACGTAATAACAGAAAACATGCAGAACTCCTTAATAAGTATAAAATAAAAATATTTTTTAAAAGTATTAAGTATAGATAAACATTATAAATTCTAAATTTAAACCAATAGAACTAACTGCTAAAATAAACTACTCGCGTATTATACTAATGTGACATACCTACTATAAGCAACACATAATAGGTAATTGCTTAAAAAATTAAAGTAGTAATTTGTAGCAGTAGTAGTAGTTGTAGTAGTAGTAGTAGTAGTAGTAGTGCGCAGTCTTAACTACAGTAGAAATTTATTACACTTCTTAATAGTATTGAAAAATAATAAAATAAGTATTAAATAATATCATAAAATAATCATTCATAATTAAAGCAAGTGGAAATCTTAGGAAAATTGAACAGGAAGGCGGAAAAAAATAGAATAGAAGTATAATTTTACTTAATTTTAGTGGTCTATAGGTACCTACTCATTAATATTTAGAGTTCAAAGCGTAATAATTATTACCTATCAGTTTTTATTTTTTTATGCAAATTTAACATCTGCTAACTATTGCAGTATAATTCAAAACTATATTTTGAAAATTTTGATGATCAAATAATTATATAATAACTTTTTTTTTTTTAATAACTACTCGTATTTACAATTCTACATTTTGTTAATAATAATAATAATAATAATAATATTAATAATACATAACCATTCGAATCGTTTGAACCCAAAAAAATCCTATACACACAATAATAAGTTTTATCTAATTTATAGTAGGTATAACCCACTAAAAGGGTCTTATGCTAGTTTTGTGGGTCTAGCATTATGTTTAAAAAACCTCGTACCACTTACATATTAATTTAAAACCAATGTAAGTTTAATAAAGCTTGAAAAATTGCGAAAGACCACAAACATTGGACCTTAATACCAAATCATATGAAAAATAGATACCTACATTAAATTTATAAGAACAATATACTCCACAGACAATTAAGACAATTCTTTATCGTAAATTAATGTTTAACTTAAGCTTCAACTACAATGCTTATTATATTTAGCAGTAAAAATTTAATTTTATTAAAATTTTAAATAATTGTATATTTATCATGTATATAATATTATTTAAATAATTTTGTTAATTTAATGAATTAATAAAATTGTTTATAAAATGATGTTCATAAAATAAGTGAATAAAATTTATAGTAGAAAATTAAATACAAAAATAAAAATTAACGATATTATCACTACATAGTCAATTCTTTTATTAAGTAAGGTTAACTTATACTGAATCAAGTCAACGTTGAGTACCTACTAATCAACTGAATAAAACAATTTATAATGAAGACAATTAGAAGTATTTTAATTGTATATTCAAATTTACATCTTAAATGTTTTAGTTTTTTATATGATTGTATGCAATATTGGAACGCACAAAAATATTAATTAAAATGTGAATAGATACAGATACAGATACTATATAATTTATTGTTCTTTCTGAATTAAATAATTTCATAATATTGTAAGATGAAGTTGACAATATTTAGTAACCAATATCATAACCTTGTGAAACTACCCCCTCCTCACAGGACACAATAATATATTACCAATCCATAACTGAACGTATCAATTATTTCACATTGTAATATATTTGCATACATTTATTGCGTACATGATGTTTGAACGGTGCGCTAACCCGTAGGCAAGTCTAAAGGGAAGCACCTAAACACCACCATATTACACAATACACAGTACCTACACAAATACATGAATAGTTTGCACTCGCACACTCATATTATACACGATAGAATACTAATGACGCTTATATTATCTGTGTGCTCTTGAATGTTTAAGAACAGATCTATGAACGGGGCACATTGCACGAATTAACCATTTCGTAATCATGTAGAGTTGTATACATTAGCATATAAATCCAAAGATATCCAACCCAGGTGGTCTTTTATAAACCTCGTGTTTATAGTTTATATTTCACTTTATTCCGTTCGGTAAAAGTGTGACTGCAATATATTTTGCTTAGTACAAAATTCGTCAGGATGCCCTAATAAGGATATGATGTGGGAGGCTCAACGCACTTGCGTGAGGGTGGTACTATCTGTGTTATCATTTAAACATGGTTCGTGTTTACTGTATAGGTCGTATAAACCATGTTATATAATTTAAGAGTATTAACCATGATAAAGACTATTTATGTATTATCGAAGTTTAATTAATCATTCTTATCAATAATGGTACTTAAAATTATTGGATGTTAGCATCGACACAACTTAATATCAACTTAGTATCACGAAAGAAAGAGTAAGACAGACGATATTGAGAGATAAACTGAATACAGTACTCTATGGTTATTAATTTATTTGTTCGTCTAATACAAATGCTCGTATAAAATACATAATATTATATTTAATAAGAATACATATTTAAGTAAATGACAATGATACGCAATATATTACATACAACTTAAAATAAAATAATAACGAATACTAAACCAAATAACTTTTAATTAATAAAATCTGTTTCGACTTCCATGCGAATTCTAAACTGCATAATTAAACAAACTCTAGAATTATAAAAGCCAAATAACATATTTTTCAACTCCGTTCTACAGTTTCTGTAAAATATACTGGTAATTATTTGTAAATTTTTTTAAGTATTCATATTTTTAAACACATGTTTTAACTTTGATATAAATATTTAATTATCTATATAACTAATTTAAAAATGAATACAATCACATTGTTATTCTAGCATAATCAAATACTAAGTAAACCTTTGTTTTATTACAGTCACCCTCGAGCTCTCGTCATAAATATACACTGTCTCGTACACTGCATAGTCATATAATATCACAATCATTTCTACAAGGACGGTATAATTTCCGTGACCCGTGACAGGTATAAATGCAAAACACGCGGCCAAGAGAAGTTTATCATTCACCTTTCCCGTAGGACCAATGAATAAGGAAAATTGCACTTTTTGATAAAAATGAAAAGGTAAGAATTTATGATCTTTATTTTTATTTATTTTAGTTTTTTACATTTACATAAAATTTTATTTTAAATTGTTATTATAGATAATCCATTAGATAAAAATAATATATTATATTAACAACTTAAATTAAGTGATAAACAATTATATAAAATATTAAAACGCAAATTTTTATTAGACCGGAATTTCTTTTAATTAATTTTACAAATTTTAGATATTTAAATATTTTTTTAATACATAATTCCATCAATGAAACATCAATGGAAACTCGTTACGGCAGAAAGTATAATAGGTACACCCTTTTCATGTATTATGTACCTATCTAATTTGAATTTAACTTTGTAATATTTTTAATATATTATAATACTACACACTAATACCTTGCCTAGTTACCTATGTATAAACCACAGATAATACCTATTTACACAATTATAGAATAAAGCTAAATGAATTACTAACGATTATCCTTCAAATAATGTAAGTCATCAATATTAGATATTCACTAAAAATAAAATTTAAATAATTTATTACATTTCATTTATTTTTACGAAAATGCAATTGTACCTACATTCGTACCTTCGACTCTACACAGTAAATGTAATGATGGGGTTGTGTTATAGCTTATAACTACAACAGCGAAATATGATGGTATATTTTTGGTCTACAGCGAAAATCACGGCAGATCCGGAAATGCTATACAAAAGTGGCTGGTGTGAAGCCAAAAGAAAAATATAACAAGACGAATATTACAAGAATGACACACGTTTAGCTATGTAAATATTCGGTAACATACGAATCCACTAACTGAAACAACACGATCCTGTTTGTCAAGTAAACACAGCCGGAGTTAGCGGTATACACTATAATATCATCGTCTCCCCTCTCGGAGACACGTGTTCGTCAAAAACGTTTTAGAAACTGCCACAATATATATATATATATATATATATATAATACGTATATATAATTACCATTAGAGATACTATTTTAGCACAGACTTAAAGGTTCAATTCAGAAAACTATATGTTAGCAAAAGATTTTTTTTCTCTCGCTGTCTTTCCAGATTAGCGCATATTGAAGGCCGAGAAACACATCCGTTTTTCACACCTGCAGTTTTTAAACCCACGGGAGGTAGTATTACATACGTTTACAATAGAAAACCACTGACAAATAAGACGAACATATTTATGGGGATCACGATGGATTTGCGGTACAAAATATAAGGAATCACGGGACCACCAATAAATTGAATGAATACACACCTGCGATATATGGTACCAACAAATAATAACATAATAAGTTTCCCTGAAACTAAGAATCATCATATACTTATATAAAATATTTTTTCTTAACTTATCAAATTCTTATATTAAGAATTCCTACATAAAAGTTATCAATGATAAATATAACTAATAAATAAGGTAAAATATAAAATAAATAGCTTTTTGAAAAGTAAAAAAGTAACATAGAGCCTATAGCTATTGTTTAAATTAAATTTATTGTTAATAACTTTAAAATAATAACTATAAAAATAATTAAAAATAGATATACAGCAGTTTATTTTTTAAATTAAAATATTTGGTTTATAAAGTAAATAATTAATTTTTCTTTACTAAAAAGAACTTAATTTTCAAAATCGTTATAAGAAGACTGAAGATTCTATACGTAAATAATATCATAATACAATTAAAAACTTTTATTGATATAACTTTTTTCGAAGAACTTTAAAGTTAAAAAAAAAAATTTAAAAATCAATTGTTATAAAAATATCGTTTAAGGCTTAAGCTTTGAACGTATAACTTATTCTGTTGAAACTATAAGTATCGCATTTTTTCAGAAATAAATGCAACGTTATTTAGTATTTACATACAATTATTAAATGGTGTATCTGGAGTAAATTACAGTAAGTATATTGCGCATTTATGCTGTATGAGTATAATCTATACACTTTACTATGAAATTAATGTATATTATAGTTCATTGAAATTTCGCTTTTAATTCATAAATTATAGCTTCAATCAGAAAAAAATCAACTTTTCATACCTAAATAGTATATACTAGATGTACAGTGGTAGTTAAAACATACCGATAGGAGCTTTATTTTCAAGTTTTTTTTTTCATTTAAAAAAACCTTAGTTTAAGTAATATATAAATCGTCTAGGCAAAATCCCTTTAGACACATATATACAATATACCTACATTCTAAAAAAGCTTATTTAATCCAGACCTAGTCCTATGGGACTCGTGCTCTTTTATTTAAACGAGAAAAAAAACACCTTTAATATATCCGTTTATATGCGGACAGACACTCGGAGGAGTTAATGGATGCGACTCTATTTATACACCGCACGTTATATGTCTCAGGGGTTAGGGAGAAAAAGAGTTCCAAACGTTCAGGAAACATAACCCTCTCAACCACTGTCTACACTTCTGTGGACCAAGGACACATTTAGAAACAAATATCTATGATCAAGGTTGGTTAGATATTAAAATCCAAAAAAATATTATAACATAGCAATAACTAAAAAATGAATATCAAAATATATCGCAAAATAAAATCTTTGTATGGGACAGACTAAATTTTACCAAATATAAATAAATATGTCGATTAACTGTATTAGAAAAAAAAATCGTTCAAATAATCATAAATTACTATAATTTATAATAATAAATGCTTCACATTTAATGTTCAAATAAACTCGATTAAGACTTTAAAATCTTAACATCGAATAATCAAAAACATTTTTCAACTGAAACATTGAAAATAAATGTTATATAATATGTTATAATTTATATCGATCTTTAATTAGAAAATTTAATTTAAAATAAATAAGTACAAATTATATATTGAGATGGATTCATATTAACCCTATACTAAAAATTTATCGAGAAAAGCGTCCTATCGATATTTTTAGATAGCGTTATTTTTTATCTTTGTTATACTTCCCCGGTGGCAGCTTCATGTACTACCGCTATATTGTCTTGTATGTTGTTTTCGAGTAACTATACATAGAACTCCCAAGAGATTTATGGAAGGTTTACTGTTTTTGGAAAGTCTATAGCATAGTTTGGGCATTTGAAAACTTTTTGAGAACTGATAAATCGCCTGAAGAAACAATGGACCTAGTTTTACGCACAATAGAAAGAACAATAACTAACCGAAAGCTCACTTGTACCCACAAAACATCTAGATTACACAGAAAACAGTTTTATCTTAAAACGTAAAGATAACTAATTAAAATAAACAATTTCAATTTTCGACAAGTCATGAATTAAAAAAATAAATAATCTCCATTATAAAGTAATAATTTTAAGGTAAAACATTAAAATAATTAATAAAATAATTAAAATAAGTGAATCTGCTATTATAGTATTTACTTATTTGCTTATATTTATTATTGAAAATAATATTAAAAAATCAATGTTTCATAAGCATCCAAAAGACACTAAACACTAAGCAATTAAACACTGAAATCAATGTAAAATCAAGTTCTTATGTATTTGTATTTAGTATAATAGGTACCTATTATTATTTTATACAAGGGGGTTTTACATCTTAATCGCTATACATTCATCAACTCATATATTTTCTAACTCCTAAATTTTTCCAACCACCTAGGATATTTTATCTGAAATGCTATTTTAAACTTGAATACGATTTTTAAGTTTTTAGTTTTCATGATATAATTTTGTAAGCTTAAAAAAATACAAGAAGAATATATAAAAATAATAAATCAATGATAATATTATTAACATATGTAGGTAATAAGTTATAATTAAAATATAATTACATTAGAACTTATTCTATAATACTTACAATTCTAACTATTGTACTTGAAACCCAAATCATTATATATTTATAAAGATTACACCGATTAGCTTTTTGTTCCCCGCCAACCTATTAACCAAGTTTTCACTTCAAATCCCTGCAACCATTGCCGATGTATATACACGATACACCGTTTCATTTAATCCGGATTTTATTAATATTCATTGTCCACTATATATTATCTACTATTCAGAGTAGTTAAAAATACTAATAAACCTCTACTATAGAATAAAAATATTATATATTATTATGCTGTACAAGAAAATAGGTCTATAATTTTAACTATACGTATAAAGTTATAGTTGTTTATTTACTCAATTTCCCGATTTATTCAAGTACAATTAATTTCTAAAAATTATTCAACTATAATCATAAATATCCAAAGGCAACTTTAATCATAGATTAGAAACAAAAAAATACATTTGGAAAGCACATGTCAATATGTCATTAACGAGCAATAGTAACACATTCATACATGATCAAAAAAATAGCTTGTTCGAATTACAAAAAAAAAAAAACATTCGTCCACCTAGTGAAAAAGACACATGTACAAAAATACATAAGTATCAAACATTAACCTCCATAGGCTCCATGTAATGTCCATGTTGGGTATAATATATAAGTCTTGTAATCGAGAAGACCCATTGTGTTTAAGAAGTTGTTCTGAAGGGGAAAATTGCACCGGATTCGGTGGCGGGTGTCCACGTACAGATAGAAATAGAATATACGCAAGACATTTTAGTATTTTACTGTCATCATATATAAACCTTTTGTGAGGAAAAAAGAATTACGGAAAGGCAACGGTACGGAATAAGAGGCCCGTGTGAATTTGAACAGTTCACCCAAAAATGTCTTCCCAGTTGTAGATTTCACCTAAATCCCTAAGCGTTTATTCTTTTCTATTTCACATCATCCCCAATCACCGTAGGTATACTGTTATTATGTTCCAGATATATATAACTGACTTATAAAAACGGTATTTTTATTTTTTTTATTTTTACGTGATGTCAACAACTAATTATTTTTATTTAATATAAATTTCCTCATATAATACAAAACACATTATATCATGTTGTCATTAATGTGTTAAAATATCAGACGATGATAGACATTTATCAATACCTGTTCCTACCAGTCCGAACCTGTAGAATATTTTAATAAGAAACTCTGTGAAATATATCTACCTATTAATATCTAATGCATTAATTGCAATTAACTAATCAAAAATTGAAAAACCCATTAAAATTGTAGACCTGCTAAACATAGAGCAGAAAACAATTAATGTCTCCAAAGGTTATGAAAATATATATTAATATTTGAATATTATTTACAAGTAAATAAATATAATTTAAATTATAAAACAAATCACAAAATTAATATCCCCATTTCACAGTTTTAATCATTAGTTAGTTAGCCATATACAGAATAAAAACTTATTTTTAATTTTTATTCGGGAATTTGGTCAGTGTATTTTGTAATTATACAAGTAAACGATTCGCGAGAATTGATTGCATTAAATATCTAAATATTTAGATTAAAACACGTAGGTACATATAAAAAATACACAATTAAATTATTTTACATTTCGAGTAAAGCATATCAATACCCTTCTACAATAGATATATAAGTGCATTCGAGACATAATCATATCATTAACGATTATATTTTCATACTAATTAAAGTTAGAATGAACAATATTAAAACCATTAATATTTTAATTACAGTAATTATACAAACTACCTTTAAACATTTAACAATCTATTTATTATAATACAAACATATTGATTTGTATACAACTAATATTACGTTTTGTAAAGTTTACCATTGAAATTTGAACAGGAATTAATAGTAGAATTTTTTAACAAAAATAATTTCAATTACTTAAATAAAACAACCAAAGCGGCGCCGACCGCTGAGAAATTGATACGAAGCTCACATAGCATTGCAGAAATATATACCTATAAACGTACATACATTATAGGGACACCAAACGTCCCTACGAACCATATATTATAATTTATAATATATTCTTATATAAACGCATGCTGTAATCACAAACATCGTTCCGACAATGGACCCGGTGGGAGAAGGAAACCGGACAGCTGATGTGATTGAATCTTCGACGAAAAAATAACACCTGCGGTCTTGCCCCTCTACACTACGTTACATTTTACTTATTTATAATATATATATATATATATATTTTTTTTTTTTTTTGACAAATTTCAGAGATTTTTTGCCAATAAACCTACATCAGCCATGGCAAAGCAAATACAATAATACATTTTCTGTGTCTACACTATTGATAGTACCTACCAATACATGGTAATAATATTATAAGACACGAAAAAATGACAAACGACATGTATAAGGTATATATACGTTTATAGACACACACGAAAATATAAACGAGAGTTATTAGTAAAATGAACATGACAAAAAAATATATATAATATGTATATTGTATAAAGCGCTCTCGCTAATGGATTTACACGGTGACCATGTGTGTTGCAGTTACAGTGGCAGTAGCAAGAAAACAGGCGGCGACGTATTATTATTATTATTATCCTCTTTTTATTCTTTATCAGTCTTCCGTTTGCTAATCGCGTCAATCGAAACTTACACGACCATTGTAAAAACATCACTATACCGTCGTCATCGTCAACACATATAAATCTGTCTTTGGTCTCATTAATGGTTTGCTCTCGCGGCAAGTTGCCGGCGTGTCGCCGTAGTCATCGCTCCGAAGAATTATCGCCACCCGAAAACAATGTACCAAACTCGAGCGCCACGCCGCCGCTCACCCGTCAACGTTTGGATTAGAAACGCGCACGACTTCCAAATGTAAATCATCGCTACACCGCCCCTTACGGCGCGACAAGACATTACTGACTATAGAAACCATCAATCAATGTGCTCACTAAGGATTTTCCGACAATAGTATTCTTTAGAGTATTTTATCCTCCACGTTCCAAACACCGTTAACCCGATGATATATCCGGAATTCTGGATACACATTACACATAATATACATATTCACATATTAAATATATAACATATTAATACAGTACCTATATAGAGATGTACTGATTTATACAGATATTCTTATAATATATACCTACAATAGTGCACTTTCAACCTACTTGCTTCAAATACGAATATAAACAGCTAAAGAGAACATTAATCATTATATTCAAATTGAGAAGTTATAAATTCACCAACCTGTTCAACGAAACTATCAAAACATCGATTATAAAACCATTTAAACAAGTAAGTTTGATAATTAAAAGCCATGAAAATTAAATTAACAACTCCAAAAATAACTACATTTAAAAAATTATAATAAGTTATTTAGGAAATAGCAAGCATTTTCCTTAATTATTTTTTAAAATACGAAATTATTAGTAAAGATACTACTTTCCATATATCAATATACATTTAGGGATAAATTATATAATAATAATTTTTCTATAATTTTATTTTGAGAACTGAAATGCTACTTGAGTACTAGACTATCAACTTAATTTGAAAATTGAACAAAACGTTAAGAAAATAAATGTGTTGATTTTTTCACAATATAATAGGGAATATAATCCAATATAAAATTTAGTATGCTACTTGTCTCAAATACCAGTACGCAAATAATCTATAAAAAATATAATAAAATGAAAATATTGTTATTGATGTTACAAGTTCAGTTACAATTATATAATATTATGAATTTTAATTTAGATAGGTAATGTTAAAAACTTAAATTATAAATTTAATGATTTTTTTATATTTTACATATCACTGGTATTTTATAATCATTTTCGGATAAATATTAACTATAAAGGTCAAGAGTTTAACATAGAACTATGATTAAAAGTAAAACGAACTAAATACTTATACACTTATACATATTATTAGTAACGATATCAATGATATAGTATAGGTATTAGGTACATTATTCAAACAAAAATAAGTTTGCCGACATTCAATTTTTATCCATTTCTTTACAACATAAAATCTAATATATTTTATCAGCGAAAACGTTTATTACTGGAACATTTGATAATGAGGATATGAACCGTCGCCCGGAAGTTATTAATAGCCGTATTTGTACGTATAGGTTATAGCTATAACGCAAGTCTATTACATTTGATCATTTGAATGAATACCTAGTCTTCCTTAATAAAAGAAAAATTTTTTTAGTACCTACCAAAATACCTTTATTACTGTAAATAACGTCAATTCCAATATAAAAGCGGTCAATATTTTTGATATTTTAAGACACGTGTGTATAATAATCCAATTACGACTTCCCGACTAGATTTTCTCTTGCTATACTTAAACACCGATTTCCAATTATCGGTAGGACATGAAAGATTTTTTTCAACCTAATACTGACCCAATAGATTATGATTGTTCCCCTCCTGTGCCCCTCCGGCATATCAATAAATAATAATTTGTGTTCCAAATAGCCGAAGCTGTGTATGAAATTAAGTCAGGAAAAAACCGGTCTGCCGCCGATAAATCATTAATCTCCGCACTGTACATTTACACCTACTGTATATACTATATTATAATATGATAGGCTTTTTTTCTAGGTGCCCTAAAGGGATAAGATTTTGTATTCAATTTTGAACGCAGTCATAGCAGTATACCACCCCCTTCCCTTAGCATTATTTAGGCATATAAATAAATTATATTATACGTATGTATGCGAGTAAGAGTGTGTTTTGTATAGTTTAATAATAGAAAGAAAAATCAATACACATCGTGGATAAATGTTTATAATAATATGTTCTTTAATAAAATATTTTATGAAAAATGTTGTATAGTATAAAGTAACTCAAGTAATCATCAATTTATACAGAAATAAAATAAAGGATTACGTATACTAAAAAATTTCTATAATAAATTATTATGCGATTTAAGTAAATTTATAAATAAATTTAAAAGAACAACAAAAATAAAATATATATATATTCTCTAAGAAATGTTCTTCAAAACAAAATAAACTAAAACAGTTGGAGTTTAGATTACAAGTAATTTCAAAAACTAACGGATTCAATAACAAAGTTTATGTCACTGTTTATGTAGACATTGAATATGAACACAAAACACATTATTTAACCATTGTTAACCTTCAATGAGAATCATGGAAAAGTTTGTACAGCTTTAGTTATAAACAAAATTATAGTATATTACATTGTATAAGCAATACAATACATATTATAAATATATAAATAAACCATATACCTAATATTAATTATTTCCTATACTTAAATGAAGTAATATTACGAATACAATACAGTATTATACAATATTCATGTATAATAAACATAGCCCAAATAGCATATAATATGCTTTTTTATCTAAGACGTATCTTAACACTCTTACAATAGATAAAAACTCAGTGAATTTAGATTGATTTTAAACTATTTTTAGAAGTTGTTATGTAAGGATGGGAGAACTGATTTCAAAAATAAAACCCAAAAAATTATTCTTAGTAAGCTCTGCAAAATTGTTCTGAACACGGTTATAATAATAATATACGCAGTTTAACGTACCTATAACATATTAATGTAAGAAAATAATAAATTTACCGACGTCTGTACATATAAGGTACTTCACATCACTAGTTTAATGTCGAGATCGTAAAAACATTTTGTTATGCATTGTAATTTAAGCATGGTACATAAACTTTAACGTCATAAAAATGAAAAGTATGTAAACTTTTACAGACGTTTACTGTGTATAAGTGAGAACCATTATGTGACTTTCATCTCAATCATAGTTACATTATAAACCGATAAGTTTACATTAACTATGTGTATTTATTATGGTATTCAAATTTAATTGTGATACTTATATGAATTAGTAACTAAGTAAAATGATTTGTAGAGTTTGGTAGCTAATTTAATTTTAAAGTACGCATATAGATTTTGGAGTTTAATGCATACAACGGTACCGTCCTAAATTTGAATCGCATTTCCCAAATAAACATAATAAACCCAGAACAGATTTGTATATAATAAGCCCAATAATAAGCAACATTTCGAATTTTCGAAATCGCACATAAATTTTATAATTAGGCGTAGTACCTAAATACAATCTACTATTTAAAATCTTTATTTTTGATTTAAGATAGCGGTGGTTTTCTACCAAGTGTAATAATAACTAATAAGGTATTTAACATCGGAAAAGTTGATAGACAATCAGACAGATATAATTTCAAAATGTTTATAGTTTTTTAAATAGATTTTTCTAAGTAATACTCGAGATGATATTCTTGAATAATCTTTTTTTTTTTATTAGCTATTAAACAAACATGGTAACAACACCTCCGTGTTTCTTATAAAACATTTATTAAGGGTTGAACAATTCATAGTAACCGATTGTATGTATTTGATAACAAATAACACTATAATAGGAATAAGAGTCAATACAAATATTTTACTACCAACCAATAGAATTTTTGCCACTTTATTTTTATATGTTTAAATAATCTACATATTATATCATTGCCTGTACCTATTATATATAATACAAATAGGTAATAAATAAAAAAAAAAAAAAATTATTATTTAGGTAAGTGTAAATATTATTGTTACAATTAATCTTTAATAATTCTGTAGATACTTATTTATTGATAAATGATAAGAATAAGAAACGTAAAGAAAAAAAATTAGGTATTAAACGTGTAGAGAAAAGTAAAATGTTCAAAGATTCATAATCACTTACTTTAAGGATAGGTTAAATATTTAAAAACTATATACTACATAGAAATGTAGTAGCTACATGGTTTCAACAACTTAATGATCATCTCTATAAAAACATTTTATACTTTTGATTTTTAACGCATTCTTGTGGAGGACATTGAGACAATAACAAACACTGCTCCGTGCGTGCAGATTGAAATTACCAAAGCGTTACCGCAGTTGATGACCGTTTGGCTATGGTTGACCTCGGTTGAGGTTGAATCGACAACGGCGGCGGTCGTATATTATAATAGTAATAACAATAATAATAATTATTAGTCGAGGGACAGCGAAATATAATACGCTAGTAAGTCATAGGAGTAACGCGCGACAGCAAACCGTTATAGAGTAAAAGAGAGAATGACGAGAAACAATATTCATATTTAAATCGAAAAACTCGACAAGTACGATGAGCGAACGAAATCGTAAATTTTAATGTGCCAGCGATCTGGTATCACCCCTTCACTAGATAATATGATTTACGAATGAAAATGGTAACTTCTGTGATTTAATACAATACGTATATGATACATTTTATAATTAGACACCGGAACAGTATTTTTTTACTACCTATCGGATAATAGGGTATTGTGTCATTGTCACGTAGAACGTTAATTCAATGTTATTATTACAACAAACAATGTTAAAACTCAATTTTAATGATTTTTTTTAAAAAAATTATGTAACTGGGTATAACCGGTATGACGGTATACGAACCAATATATTTTTCTAAAAATTTCCGGACTAGAATAAACAAGGGGCCATAAAAATGATAAAATTATGAAAATATCATAGATTGATGAAATTATGTAAATTAGGTACTGAATAAAACCTTTCGTTATGAATCTAAAAAAAAAACTTAATTTTTATAAATTAAATTTATTCATTACAAATATCCGATTTCTTAAGTGTACGAACACGTTATCAATTATTCGAACAGTTATTAACAAAAAAAAATCATAAGTTAATTAATTGATTTATAACGTCCAAAGTATACAACGATCTTATCGGACGTAAAATATCACTGTTTATTACACGCGTATGTGAATGTGTAATGTTAGTATAGTTTAAAATGTTTAAATACTATATAGTATATTTCAATCATACGCATAACATAATAATAATATGTACCTGTAACGTCGCCGACCGATATGAACGCTAACAACAGCATCAGCAGCACAGGCCGGCCAAATTCCCGTCGCCGGGAAGTTTTCATATTTTCTCCACTAAACTTCGCGCACAGGGGGGAGGTTTATGATGAGACGACAGCGGCAGATGAAACGGGGAAAAATTACGTATATCCAAAAAAATTTTTAAATCAAAACTACCACCAATCACGGCACAAAATATTGTTATTATTTTCTGAAAGTCAATACTCGGATGCGATGACGACACCGAAACATGTTTGTGATAGACGCGAACGAACAACGCACGCGAAAAATACGGCAAGCACACGCGAAAATGTATTAAAAAACAAATAGAATTAAACCGCACGACACACACGTAAAACACTCGGCACGATTACGAACGAACAGTACGCTCGCGACGACCGACGGGGCAACGACTGGAGGGCCGTAAACATCGGCAGTTCGGCGGTACACCGGTGGCCGACCGCCCGTCGGGTCCGGTATTATGGCGGTTCGGTTTTTTCCGGTGAGTTTGTTGACGGCGGCGAGGAGTGAGCAGCGCTCTCTACCGACCAGGGATGATAGTTTCGAAATTACATATTTTTGTTATTATTTATCATTTTTTTTTTCTGTTATCGACTTAAAAATGCAATTACGACAATTTTTTTTTCGATGTTGTCGAATACTAATTAATTACATCGAGAGTCAGCCGACTTTTTTACGATAAACTGACTATGTATGGTATATATTGTACTTGGGGTAGATACGTGGTTTGAATAATTTATTGTATTTTTTTTCAAAGTCCACCCGTGACGAGATAATCATCAAAATAAAGTAAACAAATATTTTTGGGTTACATGAAAGGGAGGTTTTCTCAGTTACCAGGTGTATTTACTGTTTGAAGGCGTTACTATAAAAATGACAATTATAATACTGTAGTTAAAAAATAATTAATTAACGTTAATTAACACCACGCCGATATAGTGCTTAATAGCTAATAAGCCTCCGTGTTTAATCAAGTTGGTTTGTTAATTAATATCTTAGTCCTTTAGATATACTAGTATATAAAATTGTAGAAAAAATATTTTTGTATATTTTACATACTTATTTTCATCGGAATATGTAAAAACAATAATGTCCTATACAACGATAAACATTGTCCAATACATAAGTATAACTAGTTAATAACTTATTGTCAATCAAAAAATCATTTAATTATTGATTTTTAACTCCAAAATATACATCATCATCTATTCAGTTGTAACTTTTCACAATGCAGATCAACTTAATATTTTTGTATAATATTGTTATTATAATCGATTTAAAAATAGAAAGGTGATAGGTCAATTGCTTTAGACTAACAGTCATATTTGCATTTGTAGGACCTGAGTACATCGTAATTTTAATTAATATTCATATTAAGCATAGCATCGTTTCAGGTTTGTATACTAACAAACAGTATAGATATGCAGATATGCTGTCAGTTAAGTGTGGTATAAGAAATTTAAAAATAATACAAAAATAATATTTAAAACATTTTATTGTATGTAAAAAATTAAAATATATGTGATGATGAAAAATTACTACCTAATTCAGTACCATTAGTTTCAAAAATTTATATTTTTTGAATTGAGAACAAATAATAAAATTAGAAGAGGAAAATCGGTTATTTTACGTTTAAATATCGTAATATCTCAATATATTTTTGACATTTTAATACTTTAAATGACTAAAAATATATTGTGCATTTGTATTTTCGATATTTTTACATTGTTTGTAAAAACACCTTATGAAGAATCTTCATTGCATTTTCAACTCAATGGTATTAAAAATAAAACTTATAAAAATTGTTAACTAGGTACCTCCATAATAATTGGCAATATTTCAAGATTTTAACAAACATAGTCAATACAACATAATATTAACGATATGTCGATATCAAGAAGTAACCTCCGTAAACGGCAAACATGTAGAGTTTATTTTCAATTTCACTCAAAATAATCATAGAATTCAATTAGTAAATATTTTTTTACCGTTCGCGTAAAAAATCCTGATTAATATGCACTGCTGTGAATTTAATCCCCAAAGTATCAACTAGATAAAATTGTCTACAAAAACATCCTCAATATTTAAATTTGAAGCATTTTTTCTGCTTAAAAAGTGTTGTGAGACACAAAAAACAAATTTACATTATAAAACAAATCGATTCTGAGCTGAGCTAATATATTACTATACTAAAATCTAAAATGATTTTAACTTTATATTAGTTAAATAATAATTAAATTTACCGTTCGTGGTTATTGAATAAAGCTATTACAAGAGTCAAGAGATTTATTATTGCAAGGCCTATAGGTAGGTAATCTAAAATATATTATTAGATGATAAGATTAAGTTAAATAATAATTTATCAGTTTTATTAGTAATAAAATATTATCTTTACTGAATACCTTAAAAATAGGTCCTCTAGTTATGTTCAAAAATCAAAATGGATCATAATCAAATTTTATTTTCTAAAGTTTATATAAATAGAAAATAATATTTTTCTGTCATTTATTATCATTATATTAATATATTATATTAGTTAATAATATGTTTATATAATTAATATAATAATAATAATATAATATAGGTAAATATAATATATATAATATAATAGTATTCACTTACTTAATCTTATCTACTAACTAGTCTACTACCTATCATTAATTTGGTCGTTAGCATAGTTGTAAATATTATCTTCAGTCACAGTCGTTGGTTTGATTGATATTCACATAAAAGAATTTTGTTATCAACTTACTATTCCAAGAAATAATTTTAAAAACAATTTTATAGAATTTGCAATTAAAGAAAAATATATCTTTTTAATATTATATTATATGTTATAAGGAATGTATAGGTTAATCCGATTTAAATACATTAATGTAAACTAATTCTAGTTGTTGCTCAAAAATAAAATATCTAAAAGAATAACATTATTATGTCAACAAATGTATACTCTTTTACTCGAGTTTTATAAAAATAAATAAATTATGAAACTTCTAAATTATTAATTATTAACATTTATTTATTTTAATTACATAGTAATTATTAATTTTATTACAAGTTGAATATTTCGAATTGATTTCGGACAGCAATAAAAAATAATGAGTAAATATTAAACAATATATTTTAAGTATTTTAAGTATAATAACTAGAAAATATAAATTATTATATATAATTATATACATTATAAAATTATATTATTCAAATGATAAATATATATGATGAAGTTATGAAAAATGTAAGCAACTTGGTAGTTATTATTGTATTATTTACAATGTACATTGAACATTATCGTCGCTCCGTTGTATTCTTTACCTATTATTATAATTATTATTCGTATACCTTTAGTCCTTTACCATGCGTATCTTATATTGATTTGGTATTATATCGTTGCTGATAATGACATCATTATTACGGTATAATTATAATCAATAATTGGATAAAATTTCAATTCGGTATCTCCGCGTTAGGTTACCTAATCGTTGTGAAAAACATGTTTCCCGCCAAGACGTCATCTTGATAACTAATAAATTTAAATAAGTATTGGAATAACCAAATTATCATTATTTAATAAAACGAGAAGGCTCAAATTTACAAAACTGAATTTATAGCCAAAATATTATTATTCGAAATGCCTCATTTTATTTACCTACCTAGGTATTTTCTTATAAACATATAAAATACAAATTTTGATAATACTTCAATGTTTTATTTAATTAATTTATTTTTATTTTTAAAACTATATATTAGATTTTGAACAAAGTAATAAATTTATTGATTTCTACAATAATATTATGCGATTTTTTTTTTTGTGCTGTGTACACGATAAGTAGACAATATAATAATTTTTTACTTTTGGGGGTGGTTTTGGATAGCAAATTTGTACTTTAGATAGGTTAAAATTAAAAATTACAAGTATTTTTTTTTATAATCCGGGGAAAAAATACAAAAAATTAAGGAAAACGGGAATATTCACGTATATCCAATTTATTAATAAAATAATTATATTATATGTATTGTATTGTTACCATCACGGTTAGATTAAGTGTAGGTAACCGTGGTAACCATAGACCATGATGGTTGCCAAAATGTAGATAGTATCTGCTCAGAATCGTTTTACATCGTATACAATGGGTTATCATTGAATTTAAATTTAACAAAATTCTTATTTATAGTGATTTATTCAATACTCGACGCCCAATGTACAGCAGAGCAGTAATCACTTTTCTACACCTTTTAGATTCTGAACGGAGTGATGAATGTATTGATGATTTTACAATTAAATACGGAAATTTATAAAACTTAAAAATATAATACAAGGTTTCTTATAAGCTGTTCTTATAATTAGAGCTAAAAAAGAAATCGAAAAACCGTTTGACACAAATTTTTTTATAAGCATTTAAAGTTCAAATTTTTACGATATCTGTCAAAATCGCGAAAATGTACAGTCTTTACTTTTTATATTAAAGGTTAAAAAATTCAACACAAAGTTTTCCTTCAAAGAACTATAAACAAAACTCAAGCTTCATTATAGGAAAAATGTTGTGAGTATCTAAATTTGTTATTACTGCATAAATCTTGTATAAAACTAAATTATAAATAGATACAAAACGAATTCGATAAAAAAAAAATATATTATAAAAAAGAAATCTATTGCCAATGGAGGTAAAAATGTCATATACATGCATCATGCATGTGTGTACCTAATTTATAAAATATAAATGTAAATATATAGTTTTTTAACTATTTACTATAGTTTATCAAAATAGTATTAGAGACTATTTTAGAGATCCTCCTTATTTTACATATTTTCTCTATTCGTATGACTTTAACCATCCTCTTTACCACATGTTCAAACCCTATACCCTAAATATGCCCCCCTACAACGAAAACCCCGTACCTTTTTATTTTCAAATTATGTATTCTTCTACAACTGTTTATCTTAAATTCTTAACTCTATTATATTTCTTTACTACATTGTTAACTGCATTTTGGGGTATATATTCCTATAAATATTCTACCTACTTAAATTTCTAAAAAATAATGGGTTACAACTTACAATCAAAAATTGTCGAATAATTCATGAATCACGAAGTCTAATTTACATAAATGATGACCACGTAAATAAAGTAAAAAAGGCTAGAAAATATGTAATATTTCAATATTAGGCACCTACTCTAACTTGTAATAATAGTGTCTGATAATAATATATATAAGTGTGTCCGCGTACAGCGTAAAATTATACGATTTTTCGTGCACACATTATGTTATGATGATGGTTTGATTATCCAGCAGTCATAGTCCAGCGACTATAAAAGTAGCTCCCCAGGTGTAAGTAAGCGGGAAAGGAAACAACGTGTGTATATTATACTAAATTTGTTTTTGTGTGTGTGCGTTATAGCCTTATAGGTGTACAAACAGCCGGCGGGCCCCATCTAAAATGCGGAGTATTATAGTAGACACTGGACGACAGCTCTTTGTCAAAACGGTCGTAATTATCGGTAGTTTGAATGTTCTTATTTTTCACGTTTAGATTTAATGTGTGTGTGTGGGGTCACCCTGTAATTTTCACCTGAACAAGCAATGTACGGGTGTAAACGAGAAAAAAAACGTATCGTTGTCGCCGAAGGATTTTTCTCGTTGAAAAGAAGAAAAAAATGAAACGTGTACACACCCGTTTCTTGCGTGGGACGATTTACAAGAATTACGACTTACCGAGCTGTTTTTGTTTCAATAATATTATAATCGACGGCGATCTGGATGTGACCCATGTCCCAAGGACAAAATATATGTAATTTTATCGGAATTCCACTTTTAAGAATAAAATATTTGCTCGTTTATTTCAAATACGACTCGTTTCGATTGCCAGGGGCAGTCAAAGAAAGCATATAGTAGTGGTTGCATTTATTATGCATTTATTTATATTAGCGTCTATTCAGATTATACTTATTTATAAACATCGTATGGGTTACCATATGGTGAATAAACAAATTTAACTGCTTATTATACGAATTACGCATATTCTTGTATGTCATATTGTAATAGAGTAATTTTTTATTTTAAAAAATGTCAACAGTGTTAACATTAATTATTTGTAAATATTTATAATTTATTATTTCGAAATGTAATAAGCTTAACTTACTGGAGAAAATAGTTGAAGATTAAATGAAATGACCTCTGTTCCTAATTTTCAAACAAAGTAAAAACCTTAAAGAGTACCACTTATAATTTAATTAATCACAATATGAATTATTTTATTTATATTAGTAGTAGTACAATTAAATAATTACTTATGTTACCTATTTTATTTATTTTACTTTTATATATTAGAAATATTCTGTTGCATAATTTATTTTTAGTTATTGCAATATGTAATTAGTACTTTAACTAGTAATAGGTAGTTAAGTACCTATGTAATATAGTATATTATATTAATTTGATAACTTATTAAATTAACTATGCAAAAGAATAAATTAATCTCAACGTTTTATTTTTAGTTTAGTAGGTATTAAATTAAACCATTTAAAAATGTATTTAATTAACATCATAGGTATACCTATATCACAGTATTAGTATGTTCCTCTTTATTTTATTTTTGTAATTGATTTTTACATAAATTATGAATATTTAAATTTATCCATGTATATGTGTGTGAGTCCAACGGGATTAAGACAACACTGAACAAAATTGTATTTTTATCATTCAGTAGGTTAGTAGGTTAAAATAAGTTTTTATTTCATAACAAAAACAGAACATGTCTCGCAAAAGCGTTTACAGTATATAGATGTATCCGTTGTAAACAAAAATTTAAAATACAAAATATAATTAATATGTATTTACACAAGTTTTAGATTTTAATAATTTGTAATGTAGAAGTTATAGTACGCATAATATTCCTTTTTATCACACTTATTATGTACCAACATATTTATATTCATTAATAAAATCTGATGAGATTCTGAGATTCTTTTAAGCAAATCCCAAAACATAATTGTATTATATTTTTTATAAAAATATTTTATTAATTGCCATTTTTAGTGTGCACGAATAAAAATATTATGATATAATCAATGTATAACAGTAATGTATTAATAGCAGGTGACTAAACATTTATTTTGAATATCTACATTGTATAAGATCGACAAAGTACTAAAATATAAAACTGATATTGTTCAAATTTGTTATGTCTTTTTAGCAAAAAATGAATACTAAAGAAAAAATAATATTTTATTATAAATAAGTTATACTCGTAGTAGTTTGGAGATCAGAAAAGAGTGTGGATGAACGATTTTTCGCGAATAGTCATTTCAAACGTACCTACCTACATAAAATGGGGGATAAAGAAAATAAGTGTAATATTTAATATGAAATCTATATTTATGGGATCAGTGATTGTGTTTAGCGGGTATATACTCAATTTATCTGCTATACGTGATGCGTATAAAGTATAGTCTTTCGCGTCGAAATAAATTAAGATTAAAAAGTATTTTTTTTATAAGTAAAATAAGTTTAATACTATGAATACCATATAATAAAAGTAGTTTAAAAGTACCAAATTAACTTATCTCAAAATTGTTGCCGAGAAAAATCGTCCATATTATAGCTTTAAAATAAAGAATACAATGAAAAAAAAATATGAAGTACTATTTACAATTTATACTCCCAACTGCACGGTAACTTATATATACTATAATTATTTAAAACATTTTAATATTATGCATATCGTATAAAAGAAATAAGTTAAAAAATTAACGGAAATCTCAAGTCGCTAAAAATACGAGTAATATGTAAGCTAACTTGTTAAGAAATTTCGACTTTAAGTTTTTGTTATTAACTGAAAATTACCATATTGTTATAATTTAAATTTTAAACATTTCAGTATCTAACAATACTCATAGATATTTTATTTATTTTACTTTTATTTAATCTTCAAAAAGATAATGATCTCCACTGTCCACTGAATATGAGCTCATATTTTAAAATACAAGTTCAATAGATAAATAAAACAATTATTAACAATTAGGTTACATTTTTCTTATACATAAAACTAAATAAACATTAATGTTATTAAATATATTTATAAAATATATATTGTATGTGAGTCACTGTGGTTAATTTCCAATATAGTAGTTTGTAGTTAATTGTTGGACCCCTATTATATAAGTATAATTGTAAGTAATATTGTGTTAAATTTTTGTGTATGGTTAATGGTTATACTACCCATGCACATCAAGTACCTTTGATATTAAATATTTGTCTAATAATATATCTATACTTAATTAGGTAATGAAACACATTAAATATTAATTTAACATATTATATATTTTGTATTAATATTTTTTATTGCCATATCTATTTATGAACACTAGTTATATTTATAAATAAATGTTTTGTGTACTACTTTAATCCTTTTATATATTTAGAGTGATTTTTAAACGATAAATGGCTGGTCAGTGTGCGCTTGCAATATTTATAATTTGTAATTAGTAATTTCTAATTACTAATTAATTTATTATATTCTTATGTCTCTTATGATGTATTATATTTTCATACCTGAACAACAATACTGGTTAACTCCTTCACACACGACTACTGTCTTAGTAATATTATACAATATACATATAATAAATGCATTTTTTCATATTCTTTTTATATAAATATACATAATATATATATTAAATAGCTTCACTATCACTTATACTAGTTATACTTATTGTAAAAGAAAATATTTAAAGATTGTAGGTATAACTCAAAATAAAAACAAAAAAAAAACTTATCTTAACTTATAAAATGTGATAACAGAGCAATTTATAAAAAAAATTGATCTGAAAAAAAATTTCCAGCTAAGATCCATTTATTAACTAAGCTTGTGAACATAGATACATGGATAATACATAATATTATAATATTCATACATATTTGTTCATAGTAATTTAATAATACCTATACAAATACAATAGTATGTCAACTATTAACAACTTGAAACCCTGATATCTCGAGAAAAAAATTATCATTCTGATGCCTAGCCCATAATACTTAATTGTTTTTTGAATATTCTAAAATTTTTAATAGTTTGAATTTTTTTCTTCTTTAAATTTCGAGTTACCAGAATTTGCAGGATTAACATTAAAATATTCGCAACCTGAGCAAAACCATGTATTTACGCACTTTCTCTCCCTTTTATACCAATAATCAATTTCGTATTTATTTTAGATACAAAATTTTAAATTATTGTAAAGTAGGTAGAGTAAAAATTATAAAGACACGTATTATAGGCAATCAATATTCATCTATAACCATAGAGGTAATAAATTATTAGTGATTAATGACTAAAAATTATGTATTTTATAAATAGGTACATAATAATTAAGTAGGTAGACTTAAAAAAGAAATTATAATTATAAACGTTAAATTTTTTCTATTTTTATACCACACATCATTATGATTCCGAGTTGAGAAGAGTTATATATTTTAAATTTGCTAACAATTGGTGGTTTTTGTTTTTTCTTCATATACCAGCGTTTAGTTCGCTTATCGTAACGTAGCGGTGGCGTCGACGGATCGATACTCGCCGCCAACGAGGGAACCCTTTTTCGGCGGGACGATCATCCAGAGGGTCGACAATTTGCACGCTCAAATGGACACTGGAAGCGGCATCGACGGCGGGGGACGACATATACACAACACAATAATGACTGAGGCTATGACGTTATAATAGAATACGCGACGCGTTATAAAAAAATCTTACCCTCAATGGAAAAAACCACACATTATATTATATTATAAGGGAGCCGAGGCCGAAGATTGAATATAAGCCGTACAAGTATGAAGGGATGAAGTGTGGTGTGGTGACCTCCGATTATTTCCTCAAACGATATATGTATTATACACGTTCATAATACTATAAAGTAAAACGCCATTAACCAATGGCGTTTATACAACTAATATACCAATAAATAATAATAATATCATTGCAATGCATACAATATTATTATGTACACAACTGTAACCTGCAACAGGTATATGTCAATATGGAAAGTAGCAGAATATTATAATTTAAAACGATAACAATGTATTGTAATATCTATGGAATCACTTATAATTGAATACTATGTGCAAGTTATAGCAAAGCTCTGCAAACAAAATACCATCTTCCTTATAATGAGTCTTCAACTCACAATCAATGTAGCTTCCAAATTTATGTCCAAAATTACTATCATCAGCTTTCGTATTGAGCGTTCAATATATGCAATTACCGATAAAATAAGAGGATTTTCATTCAAAACATCGCACATCATAACCATATTCCGCCAATTATAAAGGATAATATTTAAAAAAATATATTATACGTACAACTGGTTGTAATGGTTGTATTGTTAAAACCAGTGCCTATATAATACAATAATTAAAAACATCGATTACTGCTCCAGCATACACTAAGTCATCTTCACTATAGATACAGCCCACAGTTATTTACAAATAATCGGTTATCCTAGATAACCCTATAATCATAACATACATAGATATCCTAAAAGCAACGCTAAATCTATATAATCCGCCACATCTTAGCTGCTCTCACTCCAAATCACAAACTACTCTTCGAAGACGCGTATACTTCCGTTCCTTATCCATCAATCTTACTTCATGAAGTTTAACACCTCTATAGGTATTATTGAACGAGCAAATCAATATCAATGTTGATTTATACAATTCCATTTGAGTTATTATTATTTATTTTTCATTTGTTATAGGTACATTCATACTTGAGCATTAACGAATCACTCTTCATAATTCCATATATTATTATCTACAACCTGCTCAAGTATATTAAACTGTTGACCGAATTCCTGTAACAATACTTTCTTTAATTCATAAACTATATTCTTCTATAATGTTCTGCAGTTAATATTCTCTATGCTCTAGGTACCAGTTTTCATCTTATTATTCGGAATTATTTTTGAAATTATTAGGTAAATAAAATTAATAAGTGACTTTCATAACTAAGCTGGACTCAGAAGCTTTCCTCAAATTCATCATAATTATCGTACGAATTGTACCAACCCTCTCGTAATCGTTTTTGGCGTGTATAGCGCACGTGCACACGCGCACGACTATTTGGAGAATGAGCGTACGCCGTCAATTGATTACGACGTTGTGTTACGCGTCGTCGGGATCAACACGCGACCGTTGTTGAGATTTATGCACGTCTCCGATGACTTAGGGTCATATAAAATAAACTTGTAACACTGTTCCTCGATAGCAAAAAATAATTTTATTTAAAAATCGACCATACGCACAATTATTATGTGTTAGTAGCTAGGAATAAAATATAAACAAACATTTTTGTTATGTTTACCGTACAGGTGTACCTACAATGTATACATAGTAAATATCTTGTATAGTATACACGTAATACTATTCGTATTTCAAGCTATTATAATGATATTATTACTTCATTTAACTGAAATTAATATTTAAAAACTTTAACGAGTAAAAAATGCTCTTGTGAAGTTTAACATGTTCATCCTTAAAATATGATTAAAATTTAAGTGTTAAGCTATTAACTTAATGTATAGGTTATATGCATAATTTTTTATCTAATATTTTATAGTGTTATTCAATAATAATAAAACTATATGTACATTGTACTTATATCAAGTATCAACAAGTAAACCATATTTTTATTATTTGTATAGTTATAATTATTATTTATAAATTTATTATATATTTGTTTTAAACAAGGATATTTATCTACCAATATGATTGTTTTAATATTTAACGGACTTAAATTAAATTCTATATTTTAAAATAAAAACTCTTGATTTATTTCATACTCGCGCTTAAACAAAAAGACAATTTTTACGTTTTTTTATTTTATATCAACAATTTCAACAATTCCTTTGATTATGTATACCTACATTAATACAAAAGTAAATTTTTTATTTTTAGACGCATACATTATTTGATACAAAAATAGTTTGAATTATTATATAAATTGAAAGAAATATATTTCGTTAGAATGATATTATTAAATCTTGCAAAATCATTAAAAAAAAATCTCTCATTGGAAATCATTCAATCACATTTTTTTCTATTATCATGTTCCTTTGTAAATTCCTTTCTTTGAGTACTCGTTGGAATATCTGAAAATACTTCATCCATATTTTTATTTATGGATGAACTCCTGCTGTGTAATAAAAATAATAATTTCAAGCTAATGGCATAATGTACTAGCTAGGGAGTTCGTTTTATCAATAAATCAAATTTTTATATAGGTATGTACCTAATATGTATTGTATATTTCAATTATGTTTATTTGATACATTTTAATCAATTTAAGTCTGATATTAATAATAATCAAATTTATCAAATTCATCTACAGTTAACAGAATAGATTATAAATAAAATATTACCAAAAAAATTTTACTCGTTTAAATTTACGTAAGTAGGTATGCATATTTAGTATATATTATAATATTATGATATTCATTTAAGCGAAAAAAATGAAATACTTAAGGAATTAATTATACTATAATATGTTAGTAATTATTATATGCCATAATATAGTATATATTATTATATAGAATATTCTATTTTTAATTTTTCTTTAATAAAAAAAAAAAATACATTATTAGGTATTTTAATGTAATAAATCATTTATTACTTACATTTATGATGAATGTAAGTAAGTACCTATAATTGGCTATTTATAAAGCTTTGAAATTAATATTCTTTGTCAGATTAGTTGAAAGTATCATAGATAGTTGAGAAAGAAAGAAGGCGGAAAAGTCATGATAATACCTATTTAGCTTCATTAAAAATGAATATGTAGCTAAAGTATAAATAAATGAGTTTTATTTCGGATTCCGTTTACATTTACTAAAGGTTATACTTATACCTACACGAAATGAAGGAACAATAAAACAGGTCTATTTCATACAAATGGGTTAGGAGTGAAATAAATAAAGAATAATTACTGGGGATGGTAACAACATTAATTTAAATTACAAAACCCCGAGTATTGTATATCATGCCATGATGGGAATTGCAATGTTAAAGTATTTAATCACAAAAATAATAATAATAATTTTGACTTATTGCTACAAAAACCACGTCGTGTCATGCATCCCTTACAATATATTATAATATGCTGATGATATGTGTCGAATACAATCAAATTGCAAAACTACTTGTGAACAATGTGAACAGATATTATAAATTATATATAGTTTATAATTTATATGCATGTGGCATGTAGTGATATTTGTCATCAATTAATTACGTATATAAAAAGATATTTTTTAAACAGCCCATAGGTACCTATTCATATTTTATATGCTATATTATATCTTCAAAACTAAAAAATAACTAATCGGTGTTAATAATATTTGTACTTCGCAGATATCTATACTTATATTATATTCGTATAATAATAATCTCAACTAAACAATACTGAAATAGCTGACATCTGTAATAATAACATTGTATAATAAAATGAATTAAAACCGCCTCACAAAGATTGAAAATCGATTTAAATGATGGAATAATATTTACGAACATGAATATTTAATAATATTAATTATAATTCTTTGCCGGTACTGACATGCCGTACTGGTATATTGTACAGTTAAACATTTTAATCCAAGCAAATGTACGCAAATAAAAGTTTACTTGAAACTACGATATTATTAATATGCATGATGTAACGATTCAACATGATTGTATAAAATTAATTATATTATGCAGTGCATCATCAACAATTCAAAGACCTCATTTTCAAAGTTTCTGAGTATATAATATAATATAGTTTTCCCGGTCGTTATAGTGGAGTAAATTTTTGATAATAAATATGTATTCTCCGACAGTCCTAATTTGTATGCAATGTAAAAGATCTCTTACTAATTAGGTCCAAAATATCTTTGTTAACAACTTGTTTTATGTGTAATTAGATGTAAATATGAAAAATCTTAAATTTATTTGTTTCCTGCTAAAATAAAATATGATTTATTATTATTATTTTGTTTTTAGAATAGATATTTAATACATCCAGTGGCATGCCCAGAGGGGAGGTTAGGGGTTGTATCTCCTCCCATTGACTTTTTTGCTGACTTTCAAAAAACAACTTGTTAGATATTAGAGCTGTTATTATTACATGTTTTATTATTTAAGCATTTTTAACAGTTACAAATATTATATTATAATTTTTTCTTTAAAGCATAATATTTTCATACTCATATCTCTCCATTTTCCTTCATCTTTGTTCTATAATTTTAGCTGAAAATTTTAAAACTTTTTTGGTAATTTGTTTTGTGTATATTCGTATGCATATTACGAATATTTTTTCAAGTGTACCAATTTAAAATTCTAGTAATAATGTATACACTATTTTAAATTCAGATCAGTGATACATTTTTTTTACTAAAAAAATAATAATATACCTATTACTGTGGGTTATTAATTCATATTGTATTATTTCTGAACAGTAGTAATCCCAGAATTTTTCTCATAGGTTAGACCTAACCCTGATGCGCAATAGCAGAATTAATATTTTTTTATAATCTTGAAATTTCCAAGAGGGTGGAGGCGGAATAATGTGGTTGAAACATTTTGGGGTGGTCTTGACTCACCCTCGGTGCTGCCACTATTTCGGTATGCATTATAGATGATTACAACTAACGTTAGATATTATTATACAGTATATACCGTAAAATAATTAAGAGTTTATTCATTAAAATTGTAATTACTATAAATCAATTTATGAGAGTTATTGTTTGTATATTATTATTAATTATTCCTGATATAGGTTCCACCAAATATTTTTATCGTTAATTATCTTGCAACTGAAACAAAACTTAATAAAATAAATTACTGCTGTATGGTCATAACTCACTTAAATAGCAAAAATACCATAAACTTTAAAAAATATATAAACAAATTCAATAAATTTATGAACAATAATTTATAGTAATTAATTATAAAAAATTTTAATCAATTCCTAGAAACCAATCAATAAATTATTATTATTACGTATTGTATAAAAGAATGATTGATCTATTTTAAATATCTAACCGGAAGCACATATTGCTGCAATATCATCACTCTAAATATAACAAATACTCGTATGCCTGCAACAATAAATAAAAAAAAAAATGATCAATATAAATCTGAGATAATATTTCATAAAAGATTGGTGAAGAATTTTTCCCTTATTTTGTAATAAAAAGTTTTGTTAATAACAATAATTATATTAACAAATGCACACAAATATATAATTTTGATGCAATATACTTATGATGAATATTGAAGTAGGTATATGCGCATGTTAGATGTTATACTTAAGATTCGAGGATGTTTATATCTTCCGACACATCAGTATTTCCAATATTATCATTTATCAATTTAATTCATTTTATATTTTGTATTGTACCCTTATACAAATATTAAAAATTTTCTTTTATACATAATAAAAAATATATATATATATTATAGATACTATTTATATTGAATTTTACACGTGAAGTGATCACATTTACAAAATCGTTCATATTCACAATTGTTATTTATAATTAAAAACAGAATAATTACTTTTTGTTTGCAAATAAAAATATTTTAAGCAAAAAAAGAGATATAAAATGAATCCTAAATAATCTTGTATTGCGGTATATAAAATAAAACTAAAGCACCTACCGTACATATGTAGATATTATTAAAACTAATTAGTATTCATTCAAATAACACTGTCTGGAGTCTAGACTTAAAACAGTGAAATCATTAAGGGCGTTTAAGCACTGTAATTTTGTTGATTTTCCTTCAACAATTATTAATTCCGCGAATACTGCGAAAAATATTCTTCCTATTCAGCATTTAAAAAAAGGAATAAAAGAGAAAAAGTGAAACTAACAATAAATAAATATGTATCTAAAATATGCAATTCAGAAAACTTATATCATAATAAATAATAGTTTATAATTTAATTAATTAATATTTCATTCTTTATTTTACAAAATTTAAAAATAATAGATATAATAAAATTGATAATAGTATTAACTGTTTAATACTTAACAATTATTTTGAATAATAAATAATAATTAATAGTTATTAATATTATTGAAAACATAAAATACGTGAAACATAATCACACTACCCAAAGACAACATTAATTATAAAATAACATATTTTATCAACCATTGTGTCTACATATCTATAGACTATAATTCAACAACTGAAAGAATGTTGAGTTTTAAATACTTTATGATATAGTTATACTGACACGGTAGTGGTATGTAATATTACGTAACTCGGATCCGTATCAATACCAATGTGAAGCTATATAGCTAAATATGTGGTAAAAGCAAACATATTACACTCTTCTTTTTCCTATTTTCTACTTCTGATCATATTTCACTGAAAGAGTTCAACGAAGTCTTCTTTTCTCGTACACTCCCCGACAGACACAATGACGATAGATTGTGAGGATGATAAAAATAGGCACATTGTATATATTTTTAATGGAATGAACAGTCTTTCATTATTACGACTATTGTCTAATTGGAACTTGGCACATAGCCTGATAACAACTCTGTTGTGACATTTTGTTCACGGTAAGCGAACCTTTCATTAAAAAGAACTTTTTAATTTAATAATAGGTACTTATCGGTTAGTTGAAACAAAACAATACAATTATCTTGATGAAGTCAGATCTTTTGCTGGTTTTTAACTATGTTTGTTCAAAACAGTTATTAGTTATAATATGTATAATATAATATAATTTATTTTTAACACTAACAAAACATATTATACAAACATACACTAATTAAATAATTATGTATAGAGTATACAATATATATATATTATGTGGCTGTTACCTATCTATAAAAAAATTAGAAACAATTAAAATATTAAATAATATAACTGTAAATTTCAATCTAAAACAGAATTTTCCTTTTTATTTTGATAAACTTGCTTGTAATTAACTCGTTTTTTTGAAAAACTGACACTTTGTAGTAAAATTGCTCATAATCATTTGAATTAAAAATATTTGAATACTATTTAAGTGCTCCTAGAATTTAAATTTATTTGTTATTAAAATAATGTTAAAAAATATAATATTAACGCTAACTATTAATTAATGAAAGTAACCTACAAACAAATTATAAGGACCAATTTTTTTTTATTGAACTATTATGTTAAGGCATAGAGCATACACCAACATAATTATGACTTAAGTAATATTTAAAATATAATGCCAATTTTAAATTATATAAATACGATTACCCTACAGGTTAAGACTTAACCGTTAAGCCATACATTTATAATATATAATTAAATATCTTATTGTATTTGATTATAGAACTAGTGCAAGTTCAATTAATAAATGTTTATATAACGCTAGTGGCCTGTTTTGATTTTCTATGATAATTTTGTTTTAAAACTTATCTAAAATAAACTCAGCTTAACTTGATTAAAGAAAATATACAACATGTATTACTTATACCACGTTACGCATTAAAAAATCATCAATTTGACGTAATTAAACTTCAATTACGATTTATGCAGCGTCAGATTAACTGACACCAGACTGATTTGTTTTTGGAGCTATATTTTTTTATTATAACATTTTATTTTTTTAATTTGCAATTCTAAACTAAAGTTGCTTATTACCCTTTCCCTTTATACAAAAAGTTATTTATCATTGTTAAATATTAAATTATGTTTTTAAACAATAATTATAGTTTGAAAAAAATTTATTCATAATATTAAAATATAATTTATATTGGTTTATTTAATATAAAATATCACGAATAAATAAAATTGACTTTTAGTTTACTAACTTAAAACCAATAAAATAATTTTTATATTATTATGTATTTTCGTGTAGATATACTAGAGAAAATATTTTAAAAAGTAAATTATTCTTAATCTGCTGTAAAAACATGGTGACAGTATAAATTAAAATCAATTAGAAAATACTACACAAACATTATGTTATAGGTAGGTATTGACGTATTGTATTTGTTGTTCACTATTCATAAATAAAACGTAAAACATGTTATTTGATTATGTTCTCAAAATTATTAAATATTTCTTATTTTGTAAATGCTGGTTCTAAATTCAAATATTCATCGGTCGGTTATGATAAATATAATTTATTGAAGCCTACATTACCTATTCCTATGACCGTGGCCGAGAATATTTGAAAGGGAAATAAATATCAACCCCTCCAATACTTAATTTATAAGATAATAGTACCCGAAGGGCGTTACTAAATTATACATAACCCTTAAAATATGTTAAAACTAACCACATACCTACCATATACACACTCAAATAAGGAACATACTAGTATTATAATAATGTAATGATTGTCGTTTTTACAGCTTTCGTTTCAATTTTAATAAAACGTTTCATTCATAAAGTTTATTAGTATGAGGAATTGCATGCGATTTAAATAAGTACACATGTAAAATACGCACAGATCAAAATTATTATTACCTAAAATCTGTATGCATGTCGCGCTAAACA
The DNA here is from genome assembly GCF_020184175.1 of Aphis gossypii. Lineage (NCBI taxonomy): Eukaryota > Metazoa > Arthropoda > Insecta > Hemiptera > Aphididae > Aphis > Aphis gossypii. The sequence continues at coordinate 82,550,901 of NC_065531.1, forward strand.
ATTTAAAATACAGTGTAATTATTTTAATTAGAGAAGTTAATTATTTATGTCTTTAAAGTTTTGATGAGCGGAATAGTGGACCTAATATTTCGGGGTACCTACACCTGTGCCACTCTATTCATCAAATACATAGGTATAACAGTAAGTTGCACTTGTTCAAAATTTAATTTGTATGCTGTACCTATTATTTTGAAAAATATTTTAATTTGAAATATAAAATAAAAAATATATGTTGACATTTAAAAATTAGAAAACTTAAGAATACGATAAAAATATTAATATTTTTCAAAAATGTTGTTTTATAATAACTTTGAATTATATAAAAACAAAAAAAAAAAACATTAATACTTTTCAAGATAATGAGCATATAAATAAACAGGTTTGATTTTTTTCAACAGACAAAATATAAGTGCTAAAATGTAAAACATCATACTACAAATTAAAATATTATAAAATATATTAATAGATTTAATGGGTAGTTAATAATACTAATTAATTAATAACAATACGACATATTTTAATAGTATTTATATTTTATAATATATTATAAGTATAATCAATAAATATTATCACTTTTATTATGAATTAATTAACATAATTAACAATTATATTATTTAATAATTCTCTAATTATTTAGTGACTTTTTACAGTTAATCGATAAATTATTTTTGTAATTATAAAATGAATGTAATTTGTAAATGAAACATTTCAGCTTTAAATGTATTTAAATTTAAATATTTATTAGCAGCTATATAGGATCAATTATTAATGTTATCTATAATCAAATATCAATGGTACATACTATATTTTATACAGTATTTTTACGTAACCTCATTATTAAAATGAAATAGGTATTTAAAAATGTTGCTTATAATATTCATTTGAATAAAAACTGTTTTTAATTGTATTGGTACTTCTAAAAAAATAATATCCTATTAACTTGAACTTGAAAAATAAAATGTATTGTTACAGCATTTAAGTTTATTTTTTTATATTTTTCGTTTTAAATTTGAAGTGTTTCCGAAATTTTTTATTAGTTCTATGTATAATGATTATGTGCAATCTTTACAGTTTACATATGTTTTCAGATAACTATTTTAAGCATACTAAAGTAGCTCGAAATTTTGCATGTAAGGCTTATAGATTAGACATTTAAGTTTTAGAGTATATCACATCATATTTTTAATTAGCGAAGTTTCTAGTATTTTTTTAGGAAATTGTTAACAAATCTGAAAATGATTTTTTAATAGAATAACCAGAACTCCGCAAAAGTTAATTTTTTATTATTAATAAATCACTTGCTAGTTATTGAGTTAAAATTAAAAATAATAATATATTTTTGTATAATATCATATTATTATCCTGCAGTACAAAGGTAAGTATTTAGTTTCAAAATGAATGCCCAATATTGTATTGAAACAATTGAACAGATAGATTTTTTTATTGCTATTTATCAGTTATCCGACATCTAAAGGCCATTATCTAAAATTTATTTGTTTTTTCAATTTTGTAATAATTTAAGTATTATATGCTATAACCTATAAATCTATTTTAATATTGATTTATGAAATATTTTATCTGAAACAGAAGCCACTTTCTGTATTAATTATAAATAAATATCTATATAAAATATTATAATATATTAAATCCGTACTCTCAGTACTCAGTACTGCTATAGTATTATATAGTGTTAGTGTATAATATAAAAATATACAGACTTACTCATTTGTACATAATATTATAAAAAAAAAAAACAAATCAAATAACCATCACCGCATGAGAATTTTAATAATTTTAGTATTTTTAACAATTAAATGATATGATAATAACATCACATAAAAATAAACATAATATTAAGCTTTGTATATCAAATATCAAATAGTAGGAACTTATATTATGACATGACACATAATACATAAAACATAACCAATGCGTCAATGCTTTACATATATTGGTTACCTACTTAGAACGTAATAATATTTTATTGTTGAGCTATCTAACGGGAAATATAATATAACACGACTTTGAGAATAAAAATTATAGTAAGTAGGTATATACCTATAAAGCTTATATATATACTATAAGTCTATACGTCTATATAATATATTTTATAATATACACAAGATCGTTTAATAGATTTTACTTACAGTTTAATAGTGTTATTAATAATACAAACAAAATTATGAAAGTTTTTATCAATTTTAAGCATCACGGACCTACTACTGTTTAATGCAAAAAGATTGGAATTCGATAATAATATCTATTCAGAATTAATGTTAATTATTAAGGTCACATAAAAAGCATACCTATATATTATTATTCAAACTGGTTTAACTCCAGTTATCTTTTTCCAATGGTTAATAATTAATTAAAAATTCTTATTTTCGGTTTACGCAGTCAAGTATCATGGCTGTATTGTATAATTGTATGAATCTACCTATTGTAGTTTATACATCTTTATTAGCAATAATATATAATAAGCAATTTATCGTGAGTTCTATTCTTTAAAATTATAGTCAATAGTCAATGTGTTGTCTTGAGTTAATCGGATACCATAACTCATAAGTTTGATTTTACATAGAAGAAAAGAAAGATCTAGGTACTAACTGTGAGTAACGAATTATCTTCGAGTGAAACAAAATTAACAGGTGATTGTATTAAATATTTAATAAAAATTAGGTGAACCACTCAGATCCAGTACATAATTTTATACGTTTCAGCTATCGTTTGGCGCCAGTTTAAATAAACACCTCTGCAGTCTATATTAAAAGAAAATAATATATTTTAAAAAATAATAATAATAATAATACTGCAGTTTCTCCACGTGTATGCTGTCAGGTGGAACAAAGAATTGATTTAAATTAACTACTGGTAACAGTACCTACTTATCATGAATTACAACAAATCAACATCAAAATTAATCAAGTGTTATGAACTTAAATAAATTGTAGACATTTTTAATGCAAATATAAGTCAATTCAAATTAAATCGAGCGCAGCAATCATTAAAATATTTATTATAGTTAAAAATATTGCCAAGATTGACGATTGTAATATATTATACTGCTACTAAATAACATTAGATAATAATAATAAAAAAAAGTCTACAACATTGAAAACAATTAAATGAGAGTACCCAGAGTACCTATATTATTTAAATATATCGACGGTTGTTGAGAAAAAAAATCGTTTTTCACATTGATTTATTAATATTTACATAGGTAATAATAATGGGTAATATAGATGATATATTGTACCAACAGCTTCAATGAATGAATATTTTAGTCGATAAAGCGAAAGTGCATCTGGTCTGTACGAGTGTACGACTAACATTTTTTATTCATAACTTTATATATTATAATATAAACATTGGTTAGCAAAAGTCAGTGGAGATAATTAAGTTGAAGCCGTTGGAGATTTTTGACTTTATTGTATATTATGTGTTTGTGTGTGTGTGTGTGTGTTCAGTACCAAAACTCAAGAGTAATAATATATCCAAAGTTTTCAGCATGGCTTCGTCCCTACGGGTCTTTCAACAACGATCTTCAAATTATCGCATGCTATACATATTATATTAAATAGAAAGTTATAGAATACACAAACACGCATATACACAATGACATCGCACACAGAATACCACCGCGTGCTTCCATATCAATTGTATCTATTTACATATTAAATTAATTTTTGAACATTATACTGCAGAATTAAGCTTGAATATCATTTATCCACTATGATTAATGATTATACCATGCTCGAATAAGAATTTACCTATACTGCAAAAAGTCTCAAGTCTCATGTAACATTGTCAGTTGTCAACCTTCTATAAGAGATGATAAATCCTCACAATAAAATTGTTTTCATTTTTAATAACCAAAATATTCCGTAACTATATATTCCGTAGGTACAAAACGATGTTTGGTCAAGGTCGGTGGATAAATTTATCGGACGAGCACTAAAGCAAAATCGCTTATTTAAACCATTAAAATAATATAATACTTTGCAACGAATGAGCACGCATACATTATTTCGATTAGACATTACGTATAATAGCTACCTATTATTTATTAATGTCACAGTATACCTATATTATTTTGAGTAGGTACCACGGCACTTAAATCTTAAATTGAATAGATTGAATTGCGCAAGATTATTTTAAGTACTTAAACTAAATTTTTTACTGTCAAGATTCTTGTACAATCAAAATTAGAAAATAAAATCAATCATACAGACATATATAGTTAAAAATTATAATGTACTTAGTTGACTTTACAAAGTAAAAGTTAGATAAAATGTAATTAAATATAATGTAATGATATTTAGGTATATTATACATGATACATTTATTTTACCATATATCATTATCATTTATATCAATATACTACATTATAGTGTACAACGTGTACTAAGATTTTACATGAAAATCTAAATAATCTTTTATTTAAAAATTGTAAAAAGCGTTAGGTATTTACCATTCAATTTATTTAAAATATATATATATATATATACTGAATTGATTTACTGTTTATTAAATTATTTTGTATAAATTGGACCATAGATTTTCAAAAATTTTGAACACCTTGGTATAAACAATTCTTAAACTAAAATCAACCAGTCTTAAAGTACTTACAAGTTACAACTACAATTAGTATACTAGGTATAAAAGATTGAAAACTGAAATCTATTACTCGTAAATTTTTAATGTTCAAAATATTAAAATATTATTTTGCTTAGAATAATATTTAGAATTAATTATTTTTTTAATCTATTGATGAATTATTAATTATTATGCATATTGAACAGTTTTATATTAATTTATATCTATATATTGTGTCATTATATTAGTAATCCTAATTCTTATAACTTCTTAAGTTTCGAACTTTAACCAAGAGCAGAAATAACAGAAATAATGATGAAAAAATATAAATTAGACTATATTAGTTTAAAGCTATTCGTTTAGGATAATTTATTTTTGATGCAGGTAAATACCTACTATAATTAACAACATAAAAACTAAGAAATGAAGTTATGCATTCATGATAAATATTTTTGGTTAAAATTGATGCGTAAATTGTTCGGTAATAATACGACAAGTGTTATTGATTACAATAGTAATTGGCATCTTACAATAATCTACTTACTAAAATAGTAAGCTTAAGGCGTCTAATGTCTATAATACCTACTTATATTTATTTCACAAGCTCCCTGTCACTCGTCTAATTATAATTATTACAGTGCAGTAGTAACTAGTATCGACAGTATCGTTTATTAGAGTCCAGGGAATTGGCTATAGCTATAGGCATGATTTAGGTAGATATAGATACTTTATGTCTTTGTAATTATAATTATTGCCATTTTATCCAGCGGATCCTTAACCTTGAACAATTGGGATGGAAGTATCAAAAATACGTGATCGCCTCTTGGTTTCTAAAGTGTTATTGCCACTATTGAATAGTGACATTAAACGGATACGTCGTGTAAATTGTAGTAATGTAATACAAGTTGTTATAACGTATGCGAATACGACAGATTATTAATCGCGACAAATTTAAACAGGTTTTCGGTAATAATATGTTCGTGTATAGCTGTGCGTGTACGACATGAAATGATTAATGGCAATTGAAAATTTTAATAGAAGTAAATTGTGCTTAACACGTATTTTAACAGTTGTGTACTTGTGTGTAAGTGTAGTACAACGACGACATTTCAATATGTTATTTTTAAAACTTTAAACTAATGATGTGGATCGTACGTAAAATGTATATAAGTACTGTCAATTCACTGACCTCACTTTTTGTATACATATACGATATACCTACCTAATTTCCCGGTAAATTTACATTAATTAAAATTATAGCAAAGTATATAGGTACTTAAGTAACCGTTTTACACTAATGTGCATACAAACAAATCGCACAATAATATGTGTAACCTAACCACCTTAGGTACCTACCTATACCTATACTACACGTCTATACCTATGCAAAGTAAAAGCTCGATTATCCGTCATTCTCTCATCCATCAACTTCTATATCGTCATAATAGTATCGTGAATAATTATTATACGTAGAATAATGCACGCCCGTATTATGAGTATAAACAATACACGTATACTTGTAGAAGAACAAAAAACGTATCCATAAAAAAGCTATGTGGATTCATCTAAAGAAACCAAAATGACTAATATTTCTTAAATTATTATTTTTATTCAACATACGCACTATGCGTATAATATTAAAATTAATATAGGTACCTACCTGTAATAATTATAAACATAAAATTTTTTTTTTCGTTTATTCGTCACTATCTTGATCCCGTTTAAGGCACGTAATCGAGATTTTACTGTATTTCACATTATAATAAATGTATTTAAAAGGTATAAAATTGAAAATGACGTATTTTCAAAAAAATAATTACAAATACTGTCTACCGAGTAAACGCATATAAAGATAATATAACATTTAATCATTTTTGAATCGTTTGTTGATGTTGCTAAGTTCAAACCTCACTTACCTGACCTCACTCACCGGTGGTATAAAATCTCTTAATTAAATTAATAAATCTCTAATGTCTCTACTCTTTACAGTGTAATGTGTATCCTATATTTAACGATTTAATCTGGGCGGTGGGAGTTTTGTGGGTGTGATGCCTAATGTTTATTTTATTTTATTTTTTTGAGCTTGTTCGGTAGTAGGTAATATTTATTAAGTTTCGTTAGTCGTTGTATGTAAAGCAAGTTTTGAATTAGCAACATCAGTGCAATATATTTGAAAATTGAATTTACCTGATACAAGATATTGATCTGCAGAACTCATATGATTGAAATTCCCAAAGACGAACCAGCTAGGTCTCATGATGGCTTATGTACTTTATTATGGTAGTCAATTTAACTGATTTAACTGAATTTTTTAAACGAAAAATGTAGAACGTACGGACGTTGGCACGCGTGTAATTTAAAAACGATTTTCTTGAAATTGGTTGGGATGGAAAAAAACATCACCTCCGAACACCTCACCATCTTCTCGTCGGTCGGTTCTCAGAATCTAATCTAAAAATCATAAAAATACAAAAAATACAAAATAGCGCACGTTGGCGACATCTAGTCGTGTACATAGTGTACTATGGTGATAACGGTGTTTTGATTGATAACTATTAATACTCTAATAATATACAATAATGATAAATTGATAAAGCTGAATTCAATAATTCATATTTATTTTCGAAGTTCTTACCTCTTACCTAATTTTTTTAATTTTTTTTTACTAATTACTATTACAACAGACTATAATTACGTATAAACCATGTTCTTTTACGATTAATTAATTATAGTTTAACCTACCTAGTTCCTATCACTTATTATTTTAAAGTAAAATAATTTTTTGCCATTAAAAAAACACCTGATTAAATTTAAGAACGTTATTTTTTTCTCATCTAATTACTGTTATTAAGTATTGTTATGCTGGGTCTTAGTAAAGCAAAAATTCGTGTTAATCGCTTATGGAGTATTTCAAAAACAGTGTTTCCAGAAACACCTGTGATAATTTATCCTAACTACAATCATTATAAGTAAGGGTTCATTTAATTTGTTCTTTTTTATTGTTAAAATCTTCATAGACATTTTCAGAATTCAACAATAAATTTATCCTCAAGAAGTATGGAAAAAATCAAAAATCGTTTGGCTCAGGAGAGATCGCCTTACCTTTTACAGCACGCAGAAAATCCCGTTCAATGGTTTGTATTAGTTTGAATTATATTTTATTTTTTTTCTCAATATTTTCTCAATGCCTAAATTATTATAAATATACTTTCTATTTTTATTATTTTGTAAATCATACAAATTATTTTACAATTTATTCCTATAATATGATATTTTAATAATATTCCTAAAATATTAAAACCATATATTAAATTGGGTGTTTGAGTTGTTTGAAAATCATAAATTCATAATTAAAATTAACGGTATTATATTAAGGTATCCATGGGGTGATGAAGCATTTGAAAAAGCCCGTTTGGAGAAAAAACTTATTTTTCTATCGGTTGGTTATTCTACTTGTCATTGGTGCCATGTAATGGAGCATGAGTCATTTGAAAATCAAGATGTTGCAGCTGTCATGAATGAACATTATATAAATATTAAAGTGGATCGAGAAGAACGACCTGATGTAGATCAACTGTACATGACTTTTGTTCAGGTATAACAATCTTTTATACAGTTCACTGTATCCTGTTTAAAAATTAAAATATACAACTATTTAAATACTGAAGAACAATTATTAATATTATTATATTTTCATACTAATTTAAAAAATCTGCTTTTGGCAAAGATTTAAATTTTAAAAATATACTATACTATATGCTATTTTTTAGATATTTTTATCATTAAAACTCTTATGTCCCAAATACTATGTCCTTTATAGATTTAAAATATATTTTTTATATACATTTTTTTGATAGATATATTTAAAACTAAATTATATATTTATACAAACTATAAACCAATAATGATAGTGTTTCTTTAGCCTACATATTATTTCTCTTTTATATTGGTTAGGCAGCGTGTGGTCAAGGAGGATGGCCAATGAGCGTATTTTTAACACCTGATTTGAAACCAATTGGTGGTGGAACATACTATCCGCCAAATGATGCATATGGGCGTCCTGGATTTAAAACTATTCTTTTACACATGGCTAATAAAGTAAATTAATAATTATAAATATTTATAACACCTATTATTATGAATGTAACACCTACTATTATTTTTTTAAGTGGAAAAATGATTCAAACTCAATGTTGGAAAATGGTACTAAACTGATGAAAATACTTAAACAAACTACAGCTTTTGATATACAACTTGGTACTGAACTTTCTAACATTATGAAACCTAATCCTAAGACATGGATAACATGTTACTCACAAATTGAAAGAATTTATGATGATGAATGGGGTGGTTTTGGTATGCCACCTAAATTCCCTCAGCCGACAATATTAGATTTTCTGTTTCATGTTTCTTACAAAATGTCAAAATCATCTGAGGGGAAAAAAAGCTTGGAAATGGCATTGACTACTTTGCAAAAAATGACCATGGGTGGCATACATGATCACATTGGTCAAGTGAGACATTTCAAGAAATTAAAAAAAATTTGAATTTACTATCATTGTGTTTAGGGTTTTGCTAGATATTCTACTGATGAAAAATGGCATGTACCACATTTTGAAAAAATGTTGTATGATCAAGCACAGTTAGCTGTGTCATATACCACAGCCTTCCAAATAACCAAACATGAGCAGTATTCAGATGTTGTTCATGATATCTTGCAATATGTCAGTAGAGATTTAAGTCATGAGGTAAGAATTTGCCTAGTATTAATGTATAAAATATTTATTTTTAACACAATGCACATGTGTACAATCACAAATGTAATGATAATATCTAGTACCTACTAAGCTATGAATTAATTTAATATATGTAAAACTTTTTTTTCTTTCAATTTCAATAGCATAATAATAAATATTTTTATTTCTACTGTAGATTGTATGTATTAATTTAAATTAAAAAAAAAATCATAATTTTTAGCAAGGTGGATTTTATAGTGCTGAAGATGCAGATTCACTACCTACAGCTGATTCTACTAAAAAACGTGAAGGTGCTTTTTTTACTTGGACACAAGAAGAAATTAAAACACTTTTAGACAAACCCCTTGATTCAAAATCTAATTTTAAGCTTTCTGATCTATTTTGTTGGCATTTTAGTGTTTTACCTAATGGCAATGTTCGACCAGACTCGGTAAGTGTCAAATAATATTTTTAACTAATAGAAACCATAGCCCATAGGTGTGTGTAGGATCTTGTATCTTGTGTAACACATATTTATAACTGGCCCGATAGAACAATAAGCAGCTCACTTAATTTTCTCATTATGTCTATGGATAGTAAAATATGTTAGGTTTAAAATGATATATTCTTGTAAAATATATTATTCAATTATTTGATTAAATAAAATATTGTTTAGTGTCAGATATGCCTGTATTACTCTGTTGATTGAATGGTTATCAGCTATTGTCTATAAATATGATATATGTTGTAGATGTGTGCAAACAACCTGGAACTTCTTACATTACTAAATTATTTTATTTTTTCAATTTTATCAATTAAAAATTAATATTTTAATATATTCAATATTTTTAAGATTATTCACTCTAAGCCTAAATATTCACTTGTCTACTAGCTAAATCAAAAATAAATTTAAGATGTTAAGAATGCATCATTTGCTGTACCTGTACATACCTATGATAAAAACATTTACTTAACTACTATTTACTTTATGTATTAATTTATTAATAGGATCCTCATGGAGAATTATTGGATCAAAATGTGTTGATAGAGTTCAGAAGCAAGGAAAGTACTGCCAAAAAGTTTGAAATAACTGTGGAAAATGTAGAAAAAGAACTAAAAATTGCAAAAAACATACTATATGAAGCACGAAAAAATAGACCTCGCCCACATTTAGACAATAAAATAATAACTTCATGGAATGGTAAATTAGCCTCTTTACTAAAATTTTTAGTAATTCTGTGTATTATTTGTTAAAAATAAGACTATAGACCAAACTTAAATTAATAAGTGCCACATTTTTATTGAATTTAATATAGTATAATAGTATTTTATATTTATCTTGCCCTGCCAATAAAGTACTTTTGATAAAAGAGCACAAAAAAAGTTTAAAATTATAATATTTATAAATTACACTACATAATTTAATAAGTTTTATAGTAGAATAAATTCCTTCAATTAAAATTGTATAATATTTATACATCTACTGTTATTGTTTCCTGCTATATCATTTTTGTATTAATAATTACTAAAACTAAGAAATACTAGAAAAATATAAAAGAATAATTACTTTGACATAATAATTATGAAATAAGGATAGAAGAAATAGAACTTATTCCAATAAAATATTCTAAACACACTATGTTAAATAACCTAACCTAACCTAAACAAATACTTCATTTGATTGTTATTTTATTTTTTTGTAGATTACACTGTCTTATGAATAATATTTATTGATTAATAATTTACTAATTTCCAATTTAACAATATATTAATCAAGTTTAACATGGTTAAATGTACTATATAGTATATATTTTATATTTCTATGATAAAATAGTTACAGTAAAGCTTCCATTAAACAAAATACTTTTGAGAACCAATTCAAATTATAACCTTATATACATAAAATATTAATTCTCTATCATACAAATTTGCTTGTTGCTTTTAAGATTGTAATATTAAAGTTTTACTGTATTATTTTAAATTGTATTATATGCATTTTACAGGACTAATGATAACAGCATATGCAAGAGCAGCATCAGCATTTAATGTAGAGGAATATAAACAAAGAGCTATTAAAGCTGCTGAATTTCTTGAAATGCATGCGTGGGACTCCAATATTAATTTATTATTAAGATCGTGTTATGTAAATGATGATGGAAATATCGCTAACATGTAATATACTATGGAATTTAGTATGTTTTTTAATTTTAATTATTTCATAACTTTTTTAGAGAAAAACCCATTCCAGGTTTCCTCAATGACTATGCTTTTCTCATACGTGGTCTTTTAGATTTGTATGAATGTACATTACAGTCTAAATGGTTGAAATGGGCTGATGAACTACAAGCACAGCAAGATGAGTTGTTTTGGGATAAAGAGAAATTTGGATACTATTCTTCGTCTGACAAAGATCCAAGTATCATTTTGAGGTTCAAGAGTGGTAAGAAAATGATGGATTATACATGAATGTTATATTTTAAAACTTTATTTTCAGATCATGATGGAGCTGAACCTGCTGGTAATTCAATATCGGCATTAAATCTATTAAAACTATCAATGTTGACTGAAAAGTCTGAATACCGTTCAAAAATTGATCCTTTATTTTTGACATTTGCTGGCCGTCTGTCTAATAGTCCAAGTGCTTTACCAGCATTAGTGTCTGCTCTCACTTTACATTTTGATTCAATGACTTCTGTAAGTGTGATGTAAATCATTTTAAGACCATTTTTAACTTATAATTGTTCTGTTTAGGTATACGTTACTGGTGATTTAGACAATCCTGATCTAGAAACATTATTATCTGCAATTAGACAACGTTATATGCCTAATCTTGTGTTAGCTCATGCTGATAAAAACTCTTTATCAGAACTAGCAAAAGGTTTAGCAATAGCAGAGAATGGGAAAGTTGCTGCATATGTATGCAAGAATAATACATGCAATTTACCAGTGCATAGTACAGAAGAGTTAATTGCCTTATTAGATGGGACGGTAGAAAAGCCCATTAGTGTAGTTGCTTAGTATAAATATTAAATGTATTTTTGGTTTTGTAACATTTTAAATGCTTTTATTTATTATTTAATGTTATTAATGTATGTTTACATATTGTGTATCAATATATTTACTTATATGTTCCAAATACATTATTTATATATTTTTTTATCTTAACAAGTTTAGTATTATGATTATGCCCTATAAAAGAGACCTTTTCTTTTAAGACAAGCTCATAATTTGAGAACATTTATCATAGATAAAAATAAACTTACAAGTTAAACTCATTATGTTGGCTAATTATGAGGACTTTTATTTTACATTTATAATCATCTCTAAATCGAGGAAAATGTTCTCACCAGTTAGATTTACTTAGAATATGACTTGCTTTAGATTAAAAAGACACTAATCATAGACCATAGTCACAACTCACAGATATAAAAATGTGTTTATACTTTATAGTAACTCACTAAAAATTGAATCATCTCATATTATTAAATTAAACAAATACTGTTACTAAATAAATTTAAAATTTGTAGGTGTATGAAATTAGATTTTTTTTTGTTAAGATAATATTGAAAAACACTTACAATATTTTAAACTATTCATCATAATGTATCACTATGTAGCAATAATAATATTTAGATTATATCACATTATATACATTAATATTAATTAACAGCATCTATCAATTCGATTTTACAATACTTAAAATATTTATGCACTTATTATCCATCATTCTTCATTTAGTTTGAAGTATAATAATGTGTAGACCATAGAGGTACTACTAATTTTAATGTTTTTGCTCTCGACTAACATCCACTATACCTAATTTTATATATGATTATCCAAGTAGGTATCCAGTATTAAGTGAACGAAACACCCACGAATATGTTACCTATGTGTTTGTATGTTGGTTTTTTACAACTATTCAGTTTTTAAGTGAGTTAAGAGCATTTTTAATTTATGCTATATCGTATACACATAACTTGTTAAAAAATTGAACTATCGTAAAAAATCAACAAACACAGGTAATGTTCTTACCATCAAATTTCATAATAGGTTTATTCACTTTAGTTTTAAAACTAGCGAAACTAAACATGATCTGCTGAGCTTAAATTTTCTATGTTACGCACATATAAGACGGAGACAACACATGCGGGTGTTGCATTCTTTTAAAGGGATCAGAAACGGTGATTTTACCAATTCAGACTTCAATATCTATTCCCAAAATGAATAATCGATATTCAATTTTATTGTCATGATTACAATAGTTTACAAGACAAACCGAATAGGTTCCCAAGGACCCTGCTGTACTTAATTCCTTTGATTGTTTTCTACTGTAAAATGATACGAGTAAACGCTCAATATTAACTGAATAATACTTTAAGAATACAATAGATAAAATACATTTACTAGACTTATATACACAGACACACAGTTATAAAAATTATTTTTATTGATGTAAAATAAGGATTTGTAATAGAATACCACAAAATCATATCAAGCCCTCACCCTCCGTCCTAAGGTACTTAGTAAACAAAATATGTTAGCGGTACAACTGAAATTTTGTTGTCTATCAACAACAATTTTTGCCGCTAGTGAGGTAAAAAACAGACTTTCTTATAAATTGAGTTGTATAAATTACACACAACATTATATAATAATAATATTACTTTTAATTAGTAATTTCATAATTATATCAATATAATAATCGATAAATTAAAACTATAAAATTTTTTCGACTAACAACAACTTATAGTAATATTTGTTTTGTTTAAAAATATATAATATTAATATTGTAATTAAAAATAATAACTAGTAACGTAAAAAAGAACTAATAATAATAGAAACAGTCAATTTCATTATATGAAGACAAATAATAATAATAATAATAATAATAAAAAAATCAGACATCGATATAATAATATATAACGTTAAAATAAATAAAAGATTTAACAAAAAGTTGATTTAGTTCTAATCATATAGCATGGGTTAATATTTAACAACACAATTTCACAATACATTAGGTAATTTCAATTGTCACATACAACAGGTGGTCCCCTTAATTAAAAATGTTTACCCACTGTTCTATGAACTAAAATATACACAAATTTCTATATTTTAATTTAGATTTTGATGAAAGCATTAAACATGACAAGCAATAAAGGTAAACACATATATTTTAATCAAAACTGAAAAATTCTGAGGACGGTTGGTGCAATGTTTAACTAATAATGCAATTTAAAATGAAAAATATTAGATTAATAAGGAATAAATATGTGAATTTTGAATAAAGAATTTTATACCTCTGTGCCGTCCAGAATTTTTAGCATAATTAATATTTATAAACAGATACATTAATAAACAATATGATTATAGAGTTATACAAATTGTTAACAATTACATCAAATTCGTATTTACACTCGTCAATATAATAAAACAATATATAATGTTTGAATACATAGTGGAACACTAAATTGACTGGATTAATTTTATTTCAACTTGTCAATCGTATGACACAATATACATATTTAAGTGTGTAATTAATTTATCAGTAATTTTTTGTTAATGAGATATTAAACATTAAATGGACTAACCTGCAACATAGACTATTTATACTTACAACTTAAAATAATTTATAAATAATTTAACACAGTATATAAGTATACAATACAATTTTCTTTTCTAAACAACTAATAAAACTGTTTTTGTACTTAAAAATAAAAATAAAAATTGGCTTAATTTATTGTACTAATGCACAAAATTAGTGAAAATTAAAAACAAATGCATATTTTGTTGAGCAGACCCGCATTTAAAACAAATTGATTATATTTCAAGTTTTTTTTTTAATAATGGCACTTATATTTTTTAAATAAAGTAACTGCTTATTTGATCAAATTTTGTCTATAAAAATATAATTTTCTTTTTTAGCCAAACAATTTTTGAGTTTTTTTTCGTTATCATTAAATAAATTGTATATATCTTGCATCCAAGAGATACAGAATATAATATTTAAATTTATGAACACAAACACAGAACAACAATGAATTTAAAACTTCATTGATTAATTACAGAATTATAAAAGTTGTTTATATAAATATAAGATGTTAAATTTAAAGTTTCAATTTTCACAACACATTGAAAACAAATTAAACAATTTTTAAGTAAATATAGTACAACTTTTGAATATATAATTTGTATTGAATGGTTGTAATTATAAGTTATAAGTCATTATAAACATTAAAAATAACTTACACAAAATGTTACCATTGAACATTTTATAATAAAATGTAATGAGTAAAAATAAAATTTCAAACTTAAACATATATCTGTTAATTGTACTTAAAATATGCATACGATTAAATGGAATTGAAGTGTCCTGAATAATTAATTAAAAATGAATAACCACACATATCTATGGCACAAATATAATTAATAATTAAGCAATTTAAGTATACACTAAGTAAAAAATAATATACATAATAATTATATATTATAATGAAAACAACAGCTGTGAACTACATTAAAAGCAATTACAATAAGTTGAAAGACTTTTAAGGTGGTGGATTTGTCTATTGAGTTTAGAGATCGATATTATTATTATAATTAATTAATATACATGTTATGTTACACAACTATAATAATAATAAAACAGTTGAGGTAAGAATTATTAAATGTCAGTGCTATAACAAGTGTCAAGCAAGTGCTATTTATTAACATTTATAAATTAGTGTCCTTAACCTCAGTCTATGTATTGGTAAAAAAACCTTTAAACATGTTCATTCATTTTTTATTCAACTTCTTAAAACAATAACATTATTGTACAAAATGAAGTAAAAATAAAAATTTTGGTTATAAAAATAATCTATAAATGATGGTGATTTATAGATATAGTAATATCTATTATAATATTAGTCATGATCCAGTTACTTAATATTACTTGTAACAGAATATATCTTTGAGGTTTAAAGAATTATGATTTAATGTTGTTAGCTGGATGTCATAACACTATGAGTCTGTTGAGAAGGTGGCAATGTCGAAGAATCTAAAATTATAAACAATACAAACAACCTTAAAATATATGTATTTATTTTTTGGATAATAATGGATCTTTCTGGAGTAACGGCAAACTTATAAGTCATCTATTGTTTGGATCTATGTAACCACCAATTATGGTGAGTTAACTCTTCAATATTATATTAATAAAATAATTATTTGTTTCTATCATAATCATTTATATTTATATATATTATGTTCATAAATTATAACTAAAAATGTAAAACAATAATTTTTTCTAAATATTAATCTTACTTAATATCAATAGATTGCATTTAAAAGCAAAATAAATATTGATGATGAATGAATATTAATATTTATAATTTTGAGTAACACTGTGTTCCAAAGATTTCAATTTCCAAATGTATGAATTAATAGCTAAAATTACAGGCGGCGTTAATCCAGCAAGGTATTTAATTTCAGAAATATAATAGTATAATACTTGAGAAATATATCATTTAAGATGTTAGACCATGCCCTTTTTTTGTATATATAATCACCTCATTAGTAGTTACTGTTCTAGATATTTTTGTTGAAATTCAGTCTAGTACAAGAGCTCCTTGTGGAAACGTAAATTCTTACTTGGAGTATTGGTCGTAGAAGATTCACTAGGGCTATTTAAAGCACTTGCACTACTTGGAGTCAATGTATTGTGTGCCATAAGCTTTTGACGCACCTCTCGTATTTTGAGTTGCAACGATGATTTATTAGGGAAAATATCTGAGTGGTTAGCCTGAAATAAAAAAAATAGATCATTCATTTAATTATTATACAAAAATTATAATTAATTATTTACCTGAAATACTGAAGTTGATTGAGTAGAAGGAAACATGCCTTGTTCTTGAAATAGAGTCATAACTAATTGTCTTCTTTGCTCCAACATTTTTCGGTGTCCCTTTTCTGCAGCAGAACTATCATTTCGCCCACTAGGTGTTTTAGGTGTCCTGGGTGAAGCTGCCACTGTATCTTCTTGTTCTAATACTCCTCTATATGCTTCTGGATTAAAATCTGGACCAAAGAATGTATTTCCAACAAGTTTCCCAGATGATTTAGGAGTTTCCGCCTGAGTGTCACAATCAGGTAATTGCTTTTTGCGGAATGTTTGAGCATTGAATACATGGGGACTGGACGGTACTGATATTGCACTTGGTGAATTACATTCATCTGGTTTGAATTGTGGTAACGAGGAAAACTTCATTTCAAAGTTAACTTGTTCTAAAACACGGTCCATACCGTCTTCAATATTTTTTTTGAAAAAGCTTCGCTTAGCTGATGGTGACACTGGAATTTCATCAGTTGCATCTTCTACCAAATCAGAATCTTTATCAGGTAATGAATTTGGCAACGAATCTTGACTTGAAGATACTGAAAATATATGATAAATATTAGATTTTGGACATACTTTGATATTCTTAAATTCAACACATATTTTATAAATTATAGTTTCATATTTATGTACTTTAATTGCATATAAATCTATTTTCTAATCACATAATATATATATTATGAAACATTATGTTTCATAAAGTTGAATGCATTTATTAACTCAGTACTGATGTATTTCTCAAAACTTAAACAATGTATTTAGTTTTATATTTCAAAATATAGTTTATTTTAATTAGAATATTGTTGATTAAATTATTATGTTTTTACCAAACCATTGGAATAGCAGTTATAAACAACTAAATAGATATAACACATCATAATAAATGCTTAAACAGCATTAGATAGGTATATGAATCAATTAATGATTACAAATTAATATTGTAAGTTAACATTAAAATATTAAATATCTTAGTAAAATATGTAAATTCCAGGAACATAAAACAAATTTATATACAAGAATTTTATTTTTGAGATCCCTTCCTCTTTTTATTATTATGAAATCTTGAATCTTTTATAAATGAAAACAGAATACAATCAAAATTAATATACTAATTTTTACTCTAATAAAATAATAACTGAAAAATAATTAATTTCTTCCACTCTAAACGGCTCCTGGATGTACCCAATATTTTATCAAACATACACTTTTATACCTCTTCCTATAATAATCAAAGCCATAATCTTTTCTATATTTCTTTCCATTTCACATCTTATGGGTAAAACTATCCTTAATTTATATAATATGATAAGTTCCATTAATAAGGAGCCTTCTAATATAATTCAATATTAAATATTAATTACATTAATTATTTTGTGTATTATAGTTTGTTATATACTTTAAAATTGCCATTGACATTAATAAACAAATAATAATTATTAGTAAGTTAGATTATTTTGACCTAATTTGAATACCTTATGTTACAGAGGTCTCCAACCTACGGCCCGGTTAAATTTAGCCCACCGTAAAAAAAGGTTGGAGACCCCTGTTATATTACATCCTATATTACACATAATTAATTCAAATTTACATAGGGGTAACTGAGTCAAAATTCATCTGGACAATCAAAATTCTACTAGATTACACTTTTATGTTTAATTATATTACTAACCCATAGATTGTCTTCTTTGTAAAGGAGCTTTGCCTAATTGTGCTGGAGTGGGAGCAAGAACAAATGGTTTTTCTTCTATTTCATTTTTTGATGTTTCCTCCTAAAATACAATCATCATTAATATTATACAGTTACCAAATATTTAAAACAATATTAACAGACCTTAGAATTGTCATCTTTAAAATCAAATATTATTGGTGAACTATTTTCTTTAGAATCTGCATACTGTGACTTCTCAAAAGACATTAGATTTTCATCATTATCAGCTCTTATTACAATATCTGGATCTCGTTTTTCTATATTAATTTATTAATTTACATTTAATATAATATAATAATTTATACAAATCATTTAATCAGTGATCCCCTTTACGTAGGTTAGTAATAATGAACAGTTGTACATTTTTATATTTTTAATTACTATCATTAATAATAATATATGTGATTCGTAAGTAATTTTCAAAAATTACATTTGACCCTTTCTAAGGTCCTAGTGAGGATCACTGATTGCAACACAACAAAAATTGGTAATTTATTAATTACCTGTGGTATTGGTATTCTTTATGGTAGTCCCAGTTTCACTAAAATAACAAACAAAATATTATAACGCATTAATGAGAAAAAAATATTAATTAATTACTGGCACTTTAAGAAATTGGATTATAACAGGGGTAGCAAATTAATTTGACACTATGTACCATAAATTACCATTTTTGAGCATATCATTAAATTATAAAAAAATGTATAAATTTATTTATATAAGATAATATATTGAATTTAATTTTTATTTAGGTACTTACTTTGTATTAATGACTAATGGATTATTTTGAGTACTGACAATAACAGTAGAAGCTTGTGTTGTTTTCACAGGCTGTGGTTGATTCAATGATGTATCTGTAGATAATAATTTATTTTAAATAAATAAATTAACTGTTATATTATAAATATATATTTTACTTGTAAATGTTTGTTGTGGCAAATATATGTTTGGTAATCGACTGGGTATCAAATATTGTACAGTGGTTGTTTCATTATTTCTTGTTGATGGATTCCCATTATCATTACCTTTGGCTACTAATAAATTAGTAACTAAAGAAGTAGATGAGTCACCAGAATTCAAAAATGCCAATGTTACTGATTGTTGTTGAAACCCTGATGACTGTTTAGCAGCAGTTTGTATCAATACAGGTCGACCGCCTATTACTTGTCTAACAGAACATGTAGGTTTTTGTTCAGTTTCTTTGTTTGGTGAAGATGTATAATGAAATATATTCTGTTGTGATAAGGGTGTTACAACAATTTTTGAGTTAACAGTTGTTGTAGTAGTTGGTTTATTATTGTTCCATTCAGCAGTTGATGCTGCCCAAGCATTCGTATTTATCAATTTTGTTTGATTCCAAGTTTCGGATCCAGACGATGTCCATGCAGTAGATTCAGTTGTTTGTTGAGGAAATTGATCAGAAGGATTTTTGATTTTTGGTGAAGCTGGCATTAACTTGAATGCACCACCAGTAGGTTGAAAAGGAGAAACTCCTACAGGATTAATAGGGGAATGATATGGATACACAATTGGAGTAGTTGGTTCTCTTGAATTAACTGTTTTTGGTTGATACTTTGAATCTGATGATCCTGTAGATACCAATCTAAAAAATAAATATTTATTCAACATGGTTTATAATTGCATTGTTTAATAATACATACAAATATTTATACTAAAAAACCTTAAACCTAAATTATATTTTAATTTAAAATACATGAAGAATTATTTTAAAATAATTTATAAGTAGATACATTAAAGATAAATAAATGTGTAGATCAGTAGAAATTTTAAAAAATTACTATTTTGTTATTGTATAACATATTACACATTTTTTAAATTAAATTATATAAGTGTCTATTTACCTAGCTTTTATAGGTTTTGGTCGACAAGTCACTTCACTTGAACTAGTTGATTTAACAGGACTAAACCGTTGTTGAGGAAATGTTTTATTGTCATGTAATGGTTCAGCATCACTTTGAGATTCAGTATCAGAATCTGTTACTTTTTCTTTACATTTTAAATCAATTTCAGAACTTTCAACAACAACCTATAGAATATATAAAAAATATATTTTAAATAATGTAAAATGTTTTTAAAAAAAAGACACACAAACCATTTGTTCATCTTCTGAATCATTTTTCATTTCAACATCAGCGTCTTTTTTTTCTTGAACTTTTTGTTCATCAGCCATTTCTATAGTTACTTCAACCATAGGATCATGATCTAATGGAGTATGTTCATCAGTAGATCCTAACTTAGATCGACCGCTACCACTTGACTTTCTTCTATCTTTGCTACACCACTTCCACTCTGGATGTGCTTTAAAATGTGCTTCTTTAACTTCAGAAGCTAATTCATGATACTTTTGTTTTTGATCTGGATCTAATGCATACCACCATTCTCCAAGAATCTTTGATACTGTTCTATTATCTTGATTTGGGTGTCGTTGATGAACCAAAGCTCTATGTCTTTTACTAAATATCATAAATGCATTCATAGGTCGTCGTATACGATCTTTAGCTTTTGTTAGTGGACTTTGTGGTTCTTTAGTGTTTTGTAAAGCACTAAGAGATTGGGTTCTACGTTTGCCAGCTGCAGTATTAGGATTTTGATCATCAGTGTCACAAGGTTCTTGCTCAAACACATCATCATCGTCAACATCAGGAGACTCAGCTGGTGGTGGAGTTAAAATAGGTGGAGCTGATAAGGGGGGAGATAGAGATTTTGGTATTGAAGTAATATTCGGTTGGACTACTTCTTCTGAATTTAGTATTGGCAATAATGTATCCCAAGAATAAACAGTTAAATTTCCATTTTCATTGTCTAAAATAAAAATAATAGAATAAATGTATTATTTATGAATAATATTAATACAAACATACTATTATATATATAAATTTTAACTATAAAAATATAATTACTTGTCAATGTGGGGTTAGGTTCAGGTGGATCTTCTTTTCTTTCATCCACAATGGGTAATACAGGTAATAATTCAGTAGGATGAACAATTACTTGTTGAAGTACTGAGTTTTTATTTTGATAATCCTGATATTCATTCTGAAGAGTGGTGTAATTATGTTTTGTTACTACAGAAGGTGTTGTGATTACGTTTGGAATGTTTTGAACTCTTTGCTAAATTTTAAAAAATAAGTAAATATTTATTTAAATAATAAAATAAAAAACTACTTTTCTTACTTGATGATATCCAGTAGTATGTAATAAATGTTGTGTAAACGAAACATTATTGACAGCAGGTTCTTTCTTTATCACAGATTCTTGAAAAACAATATTATTATTGTCTCTATTATAAACTTCATTGTTTTCACAAATTCGACCGTATGCATCACTAGCTGTATTCTATTCATTAAATATTAAGAATAAATTGATTGATTTTTTATTTATTAATTATTGTAAATACTTAATATTTATTGCACTAACCATTTCAACGGTGGTTAATGCTTTTTCTAATATATGACCATGTTGTTGAGATGAAACTACAACACTTGGATGTCTTTCTACTTGCCACTGAGTTGCAGGTTGATTTGTGTGTTTAGTTTGTTGTTGAGGTGAAGATAAGATTCCTCTCCAACATATTTGTGATTGAGAATTCACAATACTCGATTTAGGTTGTATGGTATGAGGTGAAATTCTGATAACACTAGTTTGACTTGAAGTTGGCATTGACTCATGTAAGCCATGTTGTGTTTTTGGTCTCAACAATTCTGGCCTGAAAATAATATTTATTTATTACTAACAGTTTACAATAAATTATTTAAGAACAAATTATTGATTACAAAATCTTGAGTATTCTGAGTACATTCTAAACACTAGTCTTGATATTGAAATTAATAATCAATAATAATTAGGGCTAGATTTATATGTAAATACATATTTTCACTGGGACATGATAGATAAATTTTGACAATTATTTAATTAATTTCAAAAAGTTTTTGTAAAAATGAGCTACATTTCATTTTACATATTTTACAATTCTTCCATTCTTGCTTTAAAATTTAAAAATACATATTGTTATAAATTGAAATCAAGATAATTAATAATTTATTTTTTTATTTAGCTACTGATATTTATTAATTTTAAAAGTATAGTTATTTAATTATTATTTCATAAGACTTAATTAAATTTTAAATAATACATTAGGATAATATATATTATTTTGAGATTTTTACTATACATTTTTGTTGTATAAATACATAATAATTAGTCTTAGGTTATGGATAATTTTAGTAAATACATGAAACATAAAAATAGATTATTTTGGTGTCCTACTATTTTTTTTATAAAGATTAAGTTTATTGACAAATAAACTCTAAAATCAATGTAAAAAATATAAAACAATACAGTAAAGAAATAATCATAAATATACCAAAAGAGCTTGATTTTCTCAGTTGAAGCATTTTTAAAATTTTAAATTTATGATTTAAAATATTAATTTATAAAAAATTTTGAACTCAATGAGCATAATAAGAATTATCTAGTATTAAAATTATAAGTCTCTAAGTTTTTATAATAAATACCCAAGTATAAAAATCTCACAAAAAAAAAGAAAAATGGTCATATTTTATTTAAACCGCAATTCTTATTTTTAATTCATCTAAAAATGTATTTGGAATTAGAATAATAATATTATTTGTAAAATATGTTGAGTCTTTTGGTGACTTTTAAAAAAAGTCTTAAAATATTGAACTCTATAGCTAAGTCACTTTAATAGAGTACCAAAAGAGCACCAGGTAAGTAAACAATCAAACTGGCGTCATTTTTATACATAACATAGCTCATATACGCATATTTATTTATTATAAAAAAAAGTGTTCATAACACTGAAATTATAAATTAAATATAATATAAAAGAAAATCAAAACACTGTTTTGTTGTAAAATTATAATTAATGAAGATTTTAAATTTTTTAAATTAAATAATAAAGAAATACTTTAAAGAAATCTGACAAAAATATATGTAAGATTTTTAATTGCCCAAATTATGACATAGATAACCTACTTAAATAGTTGAATTTTACTTCAATAAATTATTTTAAGAATAGATTTGTAAAAATAAAAAATTGATTTTATCTCAAAATAATATTAAAAGTAATATGTAAATAAAATATATATATTAATTTTCATACTTTACGAGTTGTTGTTGCTGCCTAAATTGGTTAGTAGAATTATTGTTTATGGCAGGTGGAGTAGCTAGTCCAGTAGGTGTTGTGGAAGGATAATTTTGATTTGCTGGCAAAATAATGGGTAGGAACATATTTTGACGGGATCCAACTGTAAGTGGTGATTGTGTGTTATTATTACCACCTAATGGACAAGGGGAAGAATATAATGGCGTTCCAGATCTTGAACTTCCTAATGAAACTGTAAAAATAAGCATTTAAATTAATAAATTATATTTTATTTGAACAATGGTTAAAAAATATTCTTAAAAAATTATCTATTTTGAAATAAAACAATTCGAAAACGCTAGATTAATTATTACGTTGTATACCAAGCATGTTGGCAGCTTCCGTTTCATCTGGGTCAAAGCGGCCAGCCAATCGTCGTTCAGAAAAACTAGGAGAAGTTTGAGATTCCCGTGAAGTCTCATCTCCATCTATGGTACTTCGATTTCCTCTAAAATGGTTTACAAATTAAAAATATTTAGCTAACTAAATAAATATATATATACATTAATTATTAATTATATAATCAAATACCGTGTAAAACTCGTACTACTTGAAGCACAAGATCTTAAACTACTGCCTTTTAAACTTAAGTGTCGAGAACAGTATCCTCTTCTTTGGGACTCTTTTGAGCAACCTTCTTTTGAACATAATCGTCGCCATTGTTTTCCATTAAACTTTTTTCTTATTCCACTTGGTGTTGTTACAATATCTCCTTTCTTATACTTATGAGGGGATGTGATCTGAGATCTTGGGGTAACTGGAGTAGATCTAGGTGTGGTGCTACCTCCATGATCTAATATACTACATGTACTACCTCTGCTTTGCATACTACTCCTTTTACTACTTCCTGATAATTTACCAGCATCTAAAAACAAAAACAAAAATCAAAATTTGAAAGATATAATTGGAAACAGATATTTTATTTTAAAGATATATAATTATTTTAACTATATTTGTTCTATTATTATTATAAGAGCTATCCTAAAACTAAACAGTTAAATTTCTTCGATTACTAAAAGAAAAGGATCAAGTAATTAATGTTATATAATCTTCATAATAGAATGAAGTATCAAGATAATTATTGTGGTTAGCTATATAGTTAAAATAAGAAAATATGAAATGTTAATTTTATTTATAACTGAAAATAATAAAGAAAGTAAAGGGTTCATTATGGAAGTAAAATCAAAAGATAACGGATTGAAAATAATTTAATAAGTATTTAAGTAGCACTTAGTTAATTATTATAAAATGCATATAAAGGATATGAATTATTGAAAGTTGATTTGAAAAATTAACTATGATCAAAAATGTTATTCAGAAATCATACTGACCACAAGATTTATATATTATATACATCAAAATAATATATTTAATATATTATTTAGATAAAGATCAATCCATTTGTATAATCTAATAACTAAGATATTTTATTGTGTAAGTAAATTTTTACAATATACAAATAGAACTCTGAATAAAAATGACAATATTTTAATTGTACTCGATAAAGAAGAAAGAATATTAAATGTGATGTATTAAAATGTACAAGTCTTATTTTTACGAGATTTAAATTTTGTATGTTAAACTTACCAGCATCTGACATAAATAATATGTCTTCTCGCCGGAGATCATCATCACTTTCACAGAAATCATCAAAATGGCGATTATTTATAGGTTGTAAAGGAGAAGATACTGAAGTTTGATAATAATTGGCTGGCTCATTAGTGATAGGTGGTGTAGGTTCTCGTATTAATGGAATATGACCATTGGGTACATCATGTTCAAGTTCATCCCACCATGGTGGTAACAGTAAGCGAAGATCTGCTCTTTTCACCACATATTCTTCATTGTTACCAGATACAACACTTACAACAAATCTTACAGGGCTAGTAATTATTTTTTGTACAACACCTTCAATAAATACTCGTGGAGCCAAATGTCCTTCGTCTGGTTGAGAACCAGCAATTCGAACACATACCCTTGCACCAATATTAACCTATAAAACAAAATTATAACCATATAAATACAATATACATTAAAAATAAATATATTTTCAAAATGTATTAAGCTGAAAACAAAAACTAGTCTTGTATTTATTCAAATTTTGTTAAAAATTTTAATATTGACGTAATTTTTTAAATTAACTTTGTTCATTAGCTTTAAATTTAATATATTGCTAGCAAAATTCAATTCTACAATTAAGATAAAGGATAGATAGATAGTTATAAGATTAGAAACATAAGCCTATTTATTTTTAATATTTAATATTTATAAAATACCCAGTATTTGTGATAATTTTTAATTTTCAAAAAAATAGTTAAAACGTTAAATTAAATAACACTAAGGGCGGCCGTTCTTACAAAGTCCAGTGAGTATCTGATAACGCTAATCGGATATGCAACATTTAGAACAGCAATAATATTATAAATAAAACAATTTATAAATTGTAAAATTGCTGGACGTCAAAAAAAAAAAAAAAAAAATGTTAAATTTAACTATGTAAATGCAATTTTTTTCAGTTAGAGCTAATACAAAATGAATAATCATTTTTAATCATACATGCCTTAATATATCATCATCATTGTTTACCATATAGGTTTTGGAATCAAAATTTCCAAATAAATTATTACAATAGAATTAAATTTAAATAATATAATGTTTAAAATTAAAAAATTTCCAAGAATCATTTTTTTTTCAGTTAGAGCTAATACAAAAATGGATAATCATTTTTAATCATACATGCCATAATTTATCATCATTATTGTTTACCATATAGATTTTGGAATCTAAATTTCCA
Source organism: Aphis gossypii (assembly GCF_020184175.1). NCBI lineage: Eukaryota > Metazoa > Arthropoda > Insecta > Hemiptera > Aphididae > Aphis > Aphis gossypii. The sequence goes on from NC_065531.1 coordinate 82,577,793, forward strand.
AATAAATAATCCCAATAGAATACAATTTGAATAATAGGTACACCTAATATTTAAAAATAAGTTATTTTCAAGAATAATTTTTTCAGTTAGAGCTAATACAAAATGAATAATCATTTTAAATCATACATGCCATAATGTATCATCATAATTATTTTCTAAATAGAATTTTTAATTTTTATTTTCTGTATTATAAATATTGTAGAGCGAAATTTGAATAATATTTAAACTTAAATTGTTCACTAATTATACAATCACCTTCTATTAATTTGCAAATTTGGAAATAAGTAAAAATATGATAGACTGTTAAATAAATGTTAAAATTACTTAGGTAATTATAATTTTTTCAGTTAGAGCTAATACAAAAATGAATAATCATTTTTAATCATACATGCCATAATATATCATCATCATTGTTTACCATATATTTTTTAAAATCTAAATTTTCAAATAAACAATTCCAATGGAATAAAAATTTGAATAATAAGTATACCTAATATTTAAAAATAAGTTATTTTCAAGAATCTTTATTTTCAGTTAGAGCTAATACAAAATGAATAATCATTTTAAATCATACATGCCATAATGTTTCATCATCATAGTTTACCATATATTTTTTAAAATCTAAATTTTCAAATAAATAATCCTAATAGAATGAAATTTGAACTATATAATGTTTAAAAATAAGTTATTTTTAAGAATCTTTTTTTTTCAGTTAGAGCTAATACAAAATGAATAATCATTTTAAATCATACATGCCATAATGTTTCATCATAATTATTTTCTAAATAACATTTTTAATTTTAATTTCCTGTTTTATGAATATTGTAGGGCGAAATTTAAATAATATTTAAACTTAAATGTTCACTAATTTTACTATCACCCTCTAACAATTTGCAAATAAGTAAAAATATAATAGTCAGTTAAATAAATGTTAAAATTACTTATGTAATTATAATTTTTTCAGTTAGAGCTAATACAAATATGAATAATCATTTTTAATCATACATGCCATAATATACATATCATCATCATTGTTTACCATATACTTTTTAAAATCTAAATTTCTAATAAATAATCCTAATAGAATGAAATTTGAACTATATAATGTTTAAAAATAAGTTATTTTTAAGAATCTTTTTTTTTCAGTTAGAGCTAATACAAAAATGAATAATCATTTTTAATCATACATGCCATAATGTTTCATCATCATAGTTTACCATATATTTTTTAAAATCTAAATTTCTAATAAATAATCCTAATAGAATGAAATTTGAACTATATAATGTTTAAAAATAAGTTATTTTTAAGAATCTTTTTTTTTCAGTTAGAGCTAATACAAAAATGAATAATCATTTTTAATCATACATGCCATAATATATCATCATCATTATTTACCATTTCGGTTATGGAATCTAAATTTTCAAATAAATAGTTCCAGTAGAATGAAATTTAAATATAACATTTAAAAATAAGTTATTTTCAAAAAATCATTTGTTTTGTTTTGCTTGATTTTATACAAAAAATGATTAATCATTTTTAATCATACATATTCTAATACATCATTATTCGTCACGATTAAAATAATATTATTATGTTTCAAATTGTAAGAAATTGAACAAATAAACCTAAGCTAACTGGTTTTAGATAACAAAACTAATATATCTTGTAAAATATCATTATTTTTTACAATTCAATATAATTTGGACATGAATCGTGTATTATTTCATATACCTATAATTTTTAAATGTGAAAAATCAAAAATTAACACATTTTTGTTTTGTATAAAGCACATAAGTCATAAAATTATAAAAATGAATATCTATATTCTCAATTATCTATGTACCTAGTAGCTACTAACCAACTTAAAACTGTTTTAACGTCGTTATATACCATAGACCTTATACTAATAGATAGGAACCAAATGTACGATTTGTATTTCAATATAGGGGGCACTTGTTAAGTAAATCATTTCTACAATACAATACTACACTAACATGCAATAGTTTGTATTATAATATAGGTTATGATCAATATGATCAATACATATAATAAAGTAACTATAGTTAATTGCAAAGGTTGTACAATAATATGCATTTTTCTGTGATTATGTGTTAATATATATTTGTAATGGTAAGCATGCACATTTGTCGTCCAGATGGGCTATATTACTGAGTACACATTGACACAATTCTCACAATGCCACAGTATTTTCGGTTTCAGACTATTAGTATAAGATCTATATTATTATAGATTCTAAAATCTAAATCTCCAGTTATAATTAAAACATATATATACTTATGCATAACATACTTGACTTAAAGATGGACTGGCATCACTGATAACATCATATTTGCTAGCATTTATAACGTCTTTAAATGAAACATATCGTTGTCCTTCATCTGAATAGTCAAATTCTATCCATACATCACCATTTGATGTTGCTTGTCTAATGAGACCTGGCAAATAAACGCCATCTTTTTTAGCCAATACTCTATGATCAGTCCATTCTTGTAAGTCAACACCAAGTCTTGGTGTTTCATCATGTCCATTTGTATATGTAGCCTCCTCATTTTGTTCAGAATGATCTTCAACAATTACTGGCACATCAGCATAGTTAGGTCGGTCAAATCCATCAAGTCTAGAATAATCAACAGCCATAGACTGAGGTGGTACAACGACAACACTGGCTACACAACTGGTGTTGCATTGTTTTTGAACAGGTAAAAGTGGATCAGACACAGGATCACATTCTTCAAGTTGAGATAAATCAAATTTTCGTTTCTTTGGCAATTTTTTAACTGTAGTTTGGTTATTGTTGTTATTAACATTGACTGAGATATTGGAATGGCAGTTGACTAGGTCCATGTTGTCGTGCGGATTCATCAATGGGTTTATTTTAGGGTATGTCTGTCCGCAATTTTTCATCTCTCCAAATCTGTAAAAAAAAAAAAATTAAAAATAATATAAAAGTAGTAGTCAGTATAAATGATATATTTTCTATAATAATTTATAAATAACATTAATAATCATTAATCATAATATATTTTTGTGTAGGTACCTATAACAAAACTAATATAAATAGATTTACCTACTAGAATAATAATCAAATATTTTAGATCTATCTATTTAATTTTATAATTTTAAACGTTTTTATTTTATCAGTTGGTACTAAAATATACCTATTTTGTAGATATTTTAATGGTACTTATATGGCTATTTCAAATTAAAATTGAATACCTTTATATTTCTCAATCGTTGAAATAAATCAAATACTCAACCAAATAGTTAGGTATAAGTATAAAATGAATTATATGTATAATAGGTACTATTATTAAAGTTTATAAGATAGAGAAGATAGCACAAAGTTTGATAAAAGGTAGATTTGAATTTCGACCTAAGTATTTGGTATATTTTCAGTAAAATATAATTTGATAAGTAATAGTAATAACTAGTAAGGTAAATAAATAAAAGTACCTACATATTATATTTTATACATACTGAAAACTGATTCGTTTAAAACCTTTTTTGAACAAAAAATATGTAGTAAGTAAATTAATAACAATATCCAATTTATATAAACTACATCAATATCAAATTTAATATAAAAGCTCATTTTTTTAAAGTAAATTATTTATTTTTAAAAGGAAAACTAATTATAATAAAAGTACTTATAAAATATATTGTAACCTATAGTCATACAATTTGATAATGCTGACAAATATCCATAAGATACATGTTTTGTTTGCTGCATACATGAATGTTAAATAAACTGTAGGGGTTTGTTGATACTAAAAGTATAGGTAATTATACCTTATAAGAAACACATAATAAAATAATTATATTCATTCAACAGTTAAGCTAATTTATATGATAAATACAAGAATTGTAATAAATGTAATGCCACGTTTTAAAGCAAAAATTTACTAATATAGCAGTAAAAAAAAAAATCAGTGTAGGTACTCTAAGTAGGTAACATACCTAGTTAAAAATCAATAGGTAATTTTAAATTAATTTACATATTATTCATAGAAAACAAACTCAATGGAATAATTTTATTAATTATTTGTTTTGTTTTTATTAACTGGATAGGTGAACAGGTAAACTATAAAAATAAATCTAAATAAATTGACCTTGCAAAAGTTGCAACTAACATTGTATAAGTTAAAAACTATACAATATAGTAATATATTTGTATGAGGATACAATTTAAAGCTAAATTTGTAGTCTAAGATAATTTTTTAATGTTTAAGATTTAAGATGTATACTTTATTGTTTAATAAAAAAAATCAAGACATGGGTATAATACACAATAAACGCAAACAAGTTAGCTTATGATATGACTATAAAATAACTAAAAAGTATTAAGCAAACGTCATCACACTATTTTTATCATTCTGATCCATGCATTACAAATTTGCATACTGCAGAACTAGCCTTGTGTTATTTGAGATTTAGTTAACCAATTATTCTTGAAGTTGGGAACATTATCTATGATCTTATGTTGGCTTTTTTTAGACAAGTTACGAGTATGTACAATTTTATAATTTAAAAAAATCACATAATATTTTTGATAAGTTTGATAACAGATTAATTCATAATAATACTAATGCTACCTATAACTACACAAAATTGGTTCTGTTGTAACACAAATTGCTATGCTGCGTGTGGGTGAGAGAAAAAATGAGCCGTCATGCTGAGAAGTACTTAATGCAATACATGGAATGTAACATTAGCAAAAAAAGAATATTTTGGGTCAAAAAACATACATTGGTGGATTTATATAAGACGGTTGCAATACCTGAATGTATAATATTAATACCTATTTTGACTGATATTTAATAACAACTAACCACAGAACAGTCACGATCAATCGTACCGCAGTAGTCGTAATTGATGTGTATATCAATGATGCCTTTAAGCCATGATACGAATAAACGGTACGACCGAAAGTAAACAAAAATATATAAATATGTAGTAGTAGTACTATACATGAAGTATGGGAAAACGAACGGTGGTCAGTGTGCACTGTGCATGGTGATGGATGGTATATTTTCGAAACAACCAAACAGGAAAATAATATGTGGTCACCAGTCGCTGTCATAACGGTGGGGAGGGGGCAATATATTTTTGACGAAAATGCTGGCAAGTGGTATCGCGACAATCGCGTAGTTTTTGAATCCTGAGAAAAATTTCACACAACAGGTAATCGCACATGACGACGACGAAGAAGACGTGCTCAAAAATACGAGTGCGCGTGTTTAAATTTCAAACATTCCAACAGTTTACGAATGGTAAACCATATTAGACTCGGTTTATCTCCCGACGAGTCGTGAAAAATGTGTTATCACTGAACGCCGCGCACTAGCGCAACAGATGATTAGAATAGCTGGTGTATTGGCCTGCGGGAACAAAGGATGAATGAATCGAATAGTATGAGCGACACATACACACACACACACACGCGCACAATCGGGACGATTATTAATTAGTATTAATTTCCCAATTAACAACGAGTTACGTTACCGGCGATGGACCCCGCCGGAGGATTCGTGGAAGGGCGAACGCTTCGGGTCGCAGAATCACCGCGACGATCGTTATCGCGCGCATACATAATAATATTTAATAAATCAATTACCCGATGTGGACGTCGCGAAGAACCTACGATCGTTGTCGGTCGGGCGGGCAGCCGTCGCCGATGACGACGAGACGTTGGTCCGCCGCTGTCCGGTCGCAGCAACCCCGTACCGACGGCATACCGATTGACGACGACGACGATCCGTGTAGCGGTGGCGATACGGTTGGCACGTACGGCGGGCGGCAGGCAACAACAATCGCGTTGATTACGCGTAATTATTGATAGCCGCGACTGTCGGCCGAGAGACCGAAATACGATTTTCGAATTAATATAAAAAACGACGACGACGACGTCGGATTTACATAATATCAATTGTTTGTTTACGACATAATAACGATAATAATGTGTATTATTATGTCGAACACGGATAACTACGCGCGCGCGCGCCGAAAATACGACGACGGATCTCGCGAAAATCAAAAATATCCTTCTCGGCAGCGGCGGCGACGCGGGACGGGAGAAGCGCCGATGATAATACGGGAGAAAGAAAAAAAAACTGCTCTCGGAGGGTACAAAACGAATCGGGCGCGCGCGCGCTACGTCTGCGGCGGCGGCGGCGGCGGCGGTGGTGTCGCTGTCAAACGCGCACGGAAACCTATGCGCGTACGTGAAGCCTCTACGGCAGCGGTACTAAACTCGAGACGGGGCCCGGCCGCGGTCCTCGTCGTCGTTTACAACGCGCGCGCTTGTGTGTGCGTGTGCGCGCGCGCGCGCGTACCTCGGTGGTCGCGTGGCCGGGTGCGAGGTGGCGCGCGGGGCGCTGTTGTTTCACAATTGATTGGAACGGCGACGGCCGCAACACAAAGCGGCGAGAGCGGTGTGCGCGAAGGACGGATAGAACGTGGACCGCGCGGTGTCGGTCCGTCTCGCTCGCTCTCCCACGCGCGCCCCTCCCTCCCCGGCACCCCTCCATCCCCTGCGCCCCTACCACCCCGCCCGTCCACCGAGGGCCGGCGGTAACGTACACGCCGACGCCGGACGTAGTATGCGCGTAGTACGCCGTAGTAGTGTGTCGTAGTACGTACGGTATAATAAATTCATGTGTATGTGTGTAGTAGTTGTTGTTATAGTAAAACGCGCGTCCCGACGATTTCGTAGCGCGATACCGCCAGCGCGGTTTACAGTGTGACCGCGACGCGCGCGCCGAACGCTCGCGGCCGTCGTGTGCGGGGCACGCACTGCGAGCGGCCGACGACGTCGCGTGTTACGCGCGCAGGGACGTCGGAGCCGGTTTAGCGCGGCTTTTGACTCGGACGAAATATGCGGCAAGGCCCCCCGCCGGGTCTACGACCGCCGTCTCGGCGGCAGATGCTCCTGGCGTATAGTAGGAACCTACCTACGTTATATATATATATATAGTTGACGCCAATAAAGAAAGAAATTCCCTTTTCTCTTTCACCCCGACTCTTTGGCTGTCCGTAGGGACCTTAGCTCATAAACTATATATTATATAGTATGCATGGGTCTAAGGGTAGGGGACACGCTGGTAGTCGGCACGATAATATTGTATTATAATTTATAAACCCACGTTTATAAAACGGACACTACACGACCCCGACTACAATTCGTTACCTTACTACACACAGCGTAACGATAATCAAAAAAAAAAAATTCGTCCCAATATATTATGTGGCACAAATTGTTATACGTGCGCATAATGTACGCCACTAGGCCGCTGTCGCAGTCGATCGATGGCCGACTGACCCAATTCCGTCAAAGTTCCTATACGACGCCGTTGCTGCGTGGTTTCAGTGGCAGTGCACATATATTATTATATAAATATTAAAATTGCGACGCCGACGCGCACCTGTGTGCGAGACTCTCACTCGGGCTCACCCACCCCCTCCCCCGTGCGCACCGCCTAAGGACCTTTAATATTACGTTCTCTGTCCCCTATCGCGCATGTTTATTGTATAAGGGATGTATCGTTTGAGACCCCCTGCCGACGGTCTTACAACATATATGTATATTATATAACGCAGATAACTGTGTGGCCCGCGAAGATTCAGCAGTGGAGTCGTGGATACCGCCGAATCACGATAATATATATTGTTATTGAAGCGATGAATATTCTTAGAATCTTGAGGAGGTTTGGCCTTTGGTCGATCAAACGGCATTAATACTTATATTGTATTCGTTGAATACTTGAATTGGTACAAACAATTTTCATTATAATACTGCACAGTGCATAGTACCTGCAGTGACCCTGCAACGTCTCGACAATATAATATACGCAATGTAATTGTAGGCGTGTAGGTGTAGCGGCGGCTTTACCTTAGAAATAAAATTGACAGCTGCAGTAATAACTAAAATAAATAACCCTGTTCTACTATGCTATGACCAGTCTTCAGTGGCAGACTACAATTTCTGATGTGAATAACTTGCGATGTGATCAAGAAGTCGATACTGATGATAAATGTTTTATCAATTATTTTAGTCTAGTCTATCTACTACTATAAGCTTTGATTTTAAAATGTTTATTTTTTTAATTTTACTGACTGTACCTATGTACCTAAATATCTAATGTATGATATATTTATAAGTTATTACGAATATTTCAATACGTTATAACAATTATTAATTAATAATTAGTATTTAGTAGTTAATACTAATACATAATATATCGATTATATTAACAATAGACTAATCCAATATCATCTAACTGTTTATTGGACACAATTCGGCTTATCGTCGTATAGAATTCAGCCATACAAGTATAATTTTAAATCTGGTATACTAAACTGTTAAACTATCCGATTGTTAGGTTAATTTACTTGTATCAGTTGTATCTATTATAAAAATACTAAACGAGTTGGTTTAATACTTAATTAGGTTAAAGGTTGGACTTGAACTTTTGGAAACGAAAGTAGTTCGAGGAATGTCACAGCTGAGGCGTTGACTAAGACAAACATAACGCAAATAATTCAATTATTTATTTATTTCAATAAACACCTAAGAGGTCAAAACTTTAAAAACATCCCTGCAGGTCACCAACATAAGATATAATAACCAAACAGAAGATAAGAAAATACATTTGGAAGTGTCGCAAAAAAATAAAACTTTTTAATTTAGGATCATCTCTAAAAATACTGAGATTACTGATTTTGAGGAACAGCATGATGAAGGAATTATTCTCTTTAGATATATCTTCATAAAAACGTTTTAATTTTATCATTTCATTAAATAATTTTACACATTGTTTTATGGTTTTATTTCAATATACTATATTTTGTTCTTTTATTAATAAAAATAAAAGTTACCTACATTATAAAAAATTATTTATTTGTTAATAGTAATGAATACTGAATAGTTTATGTATTCAACATAAACGGTATTAAAAAATTCATATCTTGCTATTTTTGTATGTCTTGAGCATGTTTTATTGCAATTTTCGTAATTTAAATCTTATTATGTTTTCCATACCTACCTCTATTATAATCTATAATATAATAAATTACGTATATAAGTCATTATTAAATTATTTATTACGAATTGACCTATTATTATTTATTATCTGTTGGCTTTTTCTTATCATTCTCTGACGTCTAATGTCTTATTATTTTTTTCTAAAGTATTTAAATCTTTAGAACAACATCATTGAAATAAGTGTTACTTTAATTCTTAAAGAATTTTGAGTCTAGTCTGATTATTCTATTTGGTTACACCAATGCATAATTAATAATAGTATTTTTCTGAATGATAGCTGTTGGCATTTTTGGCATTCGAAAAACAATGAGCGAACGCTAAAAAACAATCAACAGCACCAAGCAACTGTTTTCTTACAACCGACTAACAAAATAATATATCGTAGTTATCAACGGTTCCTGAATATACATAATAATAGGTCCGTATTATACCGTAATGGTTGCTCGGCATAGTTTACTACCAAGTACAAACTGTGATCGCCGAGTATTAAAGGGTAACTAAAGGAGAGGGTTGTAACGGTTACAATAACTTGCCTTTTTCAAATGCATAATCTGTAACTATAAATAGGTACTACTAAATACAGCTGGAAAATAGTTTTATTTGTAATATACATATATTTTTTATCCTTGGACAATAAAATATACTGTACAGGTACCTATAGCTTATAAATTTAAAATATTTGGATATTTTAAATTCCACCTAAATTTTTCAAGTGATATCATAAAATAATATTATGGAGGTACTTACATTAGTATATACATACCTATTTTATACTTATTATTTCTACGGAATGCCAATAGCCACCCCTTTTACCGTTCTTTGTTTTACAGTTTATTGTATTTCATCTAAAAAAATTAAGTACTCAACAGTATTCACACAAAAAAAAAAAAGAAATTTCTATACAATCCTGTAACGGCGTACGGTTTGCACAGCGGTGGCGTTACGAAACAAAAACGCTAAATCTTCCTACCGCGCTAAGTACACCTACGCGCGATTCATTTGTTCGTTGCAACGTAGGTGCCCTGTAACTTGTAAGAGACGATTTCGTAAGCTTTTGAGTCGACTTTGTTTTCGTCGTCGTTGTGACCGTCTGTTGCGGTTCGTACCTATACGTTTTTATGTTTGAGTGAACGAGAGTGGTGTTGGTTGACAGACCACCGATGTGTCGCGGTCCCCTCCACACCGTACATACAACAACAAACGGCGTGGGCCGTTGTCGATGGCGGGGGGGTTTGCAATTCTCGAGCAAGTGAAAGCTGTTTTAAATAATGTTTTATGTCGCAGAAAAACGACGTTCAGTGAATGCTCACGCGATTCCAAGGCCGCGATGTAAACACATGATCGCCGACGACTATTATTTTAGAAAATCTCGCGAGACGGCATCGAGCGGAAGCGACTCGCTCGCAAAAAAGTACTTAATATCCGTTATATTACATCGCGTTCACGTGGAATGGAAACCAAACGATTATGATATTGTCGTCAACGAGCGTCGTCTGATCCGAACCGGACCGTCGATGTCGCGGACCGCGAACACCTGCACCGGTGGAGGCGGTGGACGATGGCGCCATCGTCGTGGAAGGTCGAAATCGCCGTGTTTCTCGCCGTCAACACGTCGTTCCTGGTGCTGTTCGACGCGTTTTCCGCGGACCGAAACACCAGCGGGCGGAGCGCACCGATGCGTCCCGGACCGTCGCGTCTCGACGACGGCCGGCAACGGCTGATGAACCTGAACGGTTTCGAGTACGTCGTCGACAGCGGCGCGTGCGACGGACCGCGACGCCTCACGCCCGTCCTGGTGCACAGCCACGTCGATCACTTCGAACGCCGTCGGGCCATTCGGCAGTCCTACCGTCGGACCGAGCTCGACCGGCTCGGATTCCGTCACGTGTTCATGGTCGGCTTGCCGTCGTCGGGCGACGTCGCCACAGACCGAGTCACGCAGGAGCGGCTGTTCCGGGAATCGTCCAGGCACGGGGACGTGGTGCAGGGCAACTTCCGGGAAGCGTACAGGAACCTGACGTACAAGCACGCGATGGGCCTGACGTGGTTCGCGGCACGGTGCCCGCGGTCCGACCACGTGGTCAAGATGGACGACGACATAGCGGTGAACTTGTACAAGCTGCACGACGTGCTGGGTCGGGCCGACAACCGCGACCTGGCCGGGTGCGTGATCGTCGCCAAACCGATACGGGACGAGAGCAACAAGTGGTACGTGAGCCGAGCGGAATTCGCGGGCGACTCGTACCCGCCGTTCCTGTCCGGTTGGCTTTACGCGGCCAAGGCGGTGTCCGTCGGACGTCTGCTGAGGGCGATAGAGGTGCGCGAGAGATACTTCTGGATCGACGACCTGTACGTGACGGGCATACTCGCCGAACGCGCGGGACTCGAGCTCACCGACCTGAGGCCCGACTTCGAGACCGACCCCGGACCGGTACACTGTTGCGTGCTCAAACGACAGCGGTGCGACTTTCTGGCTGCACCCACTGGCGACGATTGGACGCTGCTCCAGCGATACGCCGAACAGCTGACCCGTTGTAAGGCCACCAACTCTTCCTGTGATCTATTTCGGAAATCGAAACGCCATCATAGCTGTTTGGACTTGTGGAAGAAAAAGAAACCACTAGACGCGGCTGCAGCGGACCGCATAGGGAAACCGTCCATAGAAATATTGGATTGGAATTAAAAGTCTTCGTCAATAGACTTAAACTACACGTGACATTTGACTTTATAATGATAATAATAATTTGTTCATTGCTGTAATATATTAAGTTTGTTTTACTTTATAGTACCCAGTGTCACCAATCACTATATTGTAAAGTATTCGGTGGAAAACATAAGCGCCAAAATGGCCCAAAATAAGATAGTATCGTACGAAACCGCCAAAATCTTTGGTACCTGTGTGCCATTGTTAATGGATATTATATATCCATTATTAACAGATTTAAAGTTTGTCAATTGTCATATAGACAGTGTGTGAGCAGTTTTGTGTTGTATGTTAAATTGTTATAACATATTTCAGTAGCTATTTCGTAAGCATTCGTGTAAGTGTCATCCTTTAAAATTAATTTTAAAAAAACTTTTACTAAATTAAGTTTGTGTATTTTATGAAAAAAAATATAGATTTTTATGAAAAATGTCCAGTGGTAATGTGTCATTGAGGTTTACCAAAATAAAAAATAAAATAATTTATTAAAATTATATTTATTTTTAAATATTATATATTATATTTTGAAGGGTTTTGATAATTTTAAATACTTTTAAAAAGCTACTTATATAAAATATTAATTTTGGAGCAAATAATATATCATTTTTACATCTTTGGGCACTTATGTAATACAGGCTATACAGCCATAAGACGTATTGTGAGCAAAATACCTAATTTGGGTAGTAGAAGGCAGACAAGGGTGAGTTATAGTTATTTGGATAAAAATACATGCATTTTGTTCAGTATTTTAGTATAACTAATTGACTATTTACTGATAACTCCTCTCAGATCTTAATTTTTATGCAATATTAACTTGAAACTAATATGTTTGTTCTTTGCTAATATTGACATTCAACACCACTGATAGTACATATCTACTGTAATCCATAACACCTTCTACATTATGTTTAAATTATTTACAAATAAATATACAATTACTATGAGAAATAAATAATTTATTCATTAAAGACACTTAGGTTACGTTAGTTTTAAACAACTAATATCTCACACTAAAATCATTAATAAATATAGTATTTTATTGTGTATAAAAAAGAATTTTTTTAGGAATAAATCAATTCACAAACATTACAAAACAATAATCAAACAATTTGAGAATGAATAATATGCAGGGTAGTTTTAAAAGAATGACAATTGTAATAATATTATGTATTTCATATACTGAAAGTAGTCATTTTCTTATATACTATAAATAAGTATTTTATTGATGAAATATGATCAAAGATCATCAATATATCATAGAAATACAAAAGCGATGTATAAATTGTGACAAAATTTTGGTTGGTCTTTCTGGCTCAGCAATTACCATAACCCAGAACTATATCCACCTGGTGGCACACGGCTTGCCTTCTTTTGTTCTGGAGCTGGTTCTGATTGAGCAGAAACATGCTGAGCTGGTGTAGCTGTTGCCTTAGGAGCTTCATAACCTTCCCCAGTCACTGGATTACCATCTAAAATATAAATGCACATCAAATTAACATTGTGTACAAGATTTAATTTCTTCTAATGTATTGAGTTTCAAAATTATAACAATTATACATACAACATTATTAAATAATAAATTATAAAATATAGATAAATTATTATACAATAAATAATGGATACTTAAAAATGGAACACACATTTTTAAAACAAATTCTAATTCAATTATTTTCAACTAAACAAATTTTGGTTGTATATTATAATATGGCATATAATCACCTTATTTTATTTTAACAGGTAAATATATATTTTTTTGGTTATAAGTTGATAACATACCTTTCTTCTTATAAGACCATCTTTGACAATTAGTTTTATTGGTAGAAGCAGATTCAAAATTAAAAGCTTCAAACAAATATCCAGAAGACAAACATAAAAGTAGCAAGTAGAATTGAATTATTAAATTTGCAGAAAAGAATAATGCACTATAGTAAACTTAAAAGCGATTAATTTGCATTTTATTTTTGATAGAAAGCAGGAAGTTTAAAAGTAAATAATTAATAAATAATTAACACAATTTATTATGTCAAAAATATTATAGTTAATGTAGTATGTATAAAATTATAGTTAACTAATAATTAAAAGCCAACAAAAAATAATGTGTTTGAATTAAGTATTAAAAAAGCTTAAAAAAGCATACACATTTGAATGATAAAAGATACCAATAACAACATATTATAATTTAATACCAACAAATTAGGAATATAATAAAAGTAATTTAATAGTAGCATTAAATTAACAAAATTTAATTTAAATATTTTGGACTGAAATGCACAATACCACCCTACGCAAAGTTTTCGATTTCTTTTTTTCAGAACTTACACTATTACCTATTTAAAAACAATGATGTAATCAGAATTTTTCAATTGAACTTGGTTACGAAATTATAAAGTTTTGAAGTTTTTACGCATACTTAGTTCACCAAGCCTTTCATAATTTCATTAATAAATTATTTACTCTACTTATTTATAAGCCTAGGTTGTTAGTTTATTACTAACCTAACCTGTGTTGGTCATATACGACATATTAATCCAAGTTTATTTTAGAGTGTTAAGAAAGAAATATAAAATTATGTCATATTGAGTAGTGTCGGGATTCCAACCGAGAGATATATGATTACTTTGTCATATAATAGGTTAACCCCATTATAATAGCTTAGGTTTGCACTCACTTAACTACTTCCCATCAAACCACGGGTCCACGGAGGGTGAGCCTCCAACCGAGAAATCCACAATACCTTGATTTTAGAGACCAAATTGACTTTATATCATACTTCAAAGAACAAAGTTACAATACTTAATGCATGAAAAAAAATAAAAAAATTCAAAAACTTAAAAAAGGTTACAACTTTGAAATTAAGCCCGACCGATAAATTCTGATTGCACCAATGTTTTTCAGAAAAAAACAATCGAAAAAAATTGCATTGGGTGATAAAGTGCACATGTTCGGTATTTTTTAATAGGAAATTGTAAAATTATCTAATAACTTAATAAAATAAATGAACTAAATATTTTTTTTTTAATCTATCTACAATATGTTATAAATAATTAATTGTTAATAAAAATGTAATACCAATTTTTATAAATTATTATAAAGAAGTTGTAAAAAATAAATAAATATATTTTTACATTAATAATTTACAATTAAAGAAAGCATTACATTAAAATTATATAACTATTCATGTATGTTGTTTTAATAAATAGTATAAAAACTATAAAAAATATTAGTTAACAATCATGTGTTCATCTTACCTTTATTACTTGGAGTTACACATATTTTCTCAATATTTTCTTTTACAATTTGAGACTCAACATAATTATCATTAGCGACTTTAAGCTCAATATTATTATTATTAACAACTTTAGACTCAACCTTATTATCATTAGCAATTTGAGATTCAACATTAATATCATTAGCTTTAGCTATAAGTATAACTTATTAAATTAAAATATTTATAGACTATTTGTACATAGAACAAATGGTTATTTTAAAAATTACCAGGTTTATCTGAGTTTCCATTGGCGGCAACTGTACCATTACTATGTTTTGGAGTTTGTCCACCCAAAATAATGGAACTTTGGAGATTCTTCTGATTTGTACCACGTTTATGAGGATTAACTTCATCGCATGATGCTGTTCCAAATATGTCACTACTTCCACCACCTGGTGGTTTTAAGACCCTTAAAAAAAAAATTAATATTTAAGACATTTATAATATGTATTTCATATTATATTAATATTGTTAATTATTGTGACAATTTACCTCTAGTTATCGAATAAAAATAAATGTTATTATCTTAAATGCATAACAAAATAATAATAAATAATTTATTGTTTAACAATAAACCAATTAATATTCAGTATAGGTACTTCAGTTATTTTAACAAATTTATATTTTTATGATATGAGCTAATAAATATAAATATTGTTTTTATTTACAAGAACTTGACATATTCATAGGTCACCACTTAAAAATATTCAAGGATTCATTAGGAGTTGTACCATATGGTATTAATATCTATAGATCAAACATGTATATTTTTATGTGGGAAGTTAAATTAAATTATTATTTTAAAATATTAATTACCCATAACAACTAAAATATTGGTTTTAATTTAAAACAAGTTATAATCAATACAATTATTTATAAGATTTCAAAAATTACCAACCTACTTTTAAGTACAATATTTTAAAATAATTGAAGACAAAATAACAAGTAGGGATAAAAATGCAGGTACAGTAAGTTCTAGGTGTTGAGGTACATACTATGCATATTATATATATTATATCTACTTTATAATAAAATCCAAATAAAAATAGTTAATATAAAGCTATATTAAAGAAATTAGTAAATATTTATTTATGTTTATTAAGCACACAAAAATATTGATACTTGCACTTTAAAACATTGTTTTAGGTAGTTGAAACCTCAAAATCACCGAGTTATAAATAAATTAGAATATAATTAATTTCAAGCACTAGTTAAATAAAGTTAATAATTATTGATATTTAATACATTTTAATATTTTAAATTTGCATTATTTTAATATTATCGACAAATAAGTGTTTAAAATAATATGAAGATTATCTTTAATATTGTTAAATTAAATTTTATAATTTAAAATACCATGTACACTTCCAGTGTTCTACTTGCCTATTATGACACGGAGATCCTACGAACTCAGCGCCCCAAAGATCATGACAAACTCCTCCAGGAGGCATTTTATTTTCTCTAATAGATAATTTATAAGTATTATTTTTATTAGTAAAAAAATAAAATTTAAGGAAATCGATAGCCGTAATCGAAAATGGGTCGATTTTAATAAATCACAACTAAGTGGGTAGACAAAGAAAACTGAGCGATATTTGAATGACCTCGCCTTATTTGGAATATCTAATAGTAATCATCCTACACAAATTTCTTTATTGACAAAATGAAAATGAAAAACATAGTTAAAATTACAATTTTTTTAATGTTATAAATATCCAAATCAAAATGTAATATTTAAAAATTTTAAGATATTCAAAAAAAAAACGGTGTAATAATAATATATGATAATAAGTAAAATTATACAGGTACCTTAAACTCATTTTCGACGAATATCACAAACAAAAAACGATTTACTGAAGTGATACGACTTGACTAGCACTTTATGTAAAATGAAGAAATCGTACCGAGTACCGAGCTTTATATTGATGTATTAAATAAAAAAATCTACCTTGAATTATATGTGTAGGTTGAATTGTAAAATAAACCAGTACAGCCACAATGAAAATACAAAATGTGCTCTTTTATTTTATTTTGCATGTTTTAATAAAATAAGGACTTACATTAATAATAATAAATGGTTTATTAACAGCTGAGTTGCAAATCATTAACTATTACTATAAAAATACAGTTTGCATAAATAATATAGAATGTATAATAAGAGTTTCATTTAGTAAAAATAATTTTAGTTTAGTAGGAACTTAAGAGTAATAAATAATAATTATTAAATTAGAATATTTTTTTTTTTTTAAGAAATTTAGTCTGACTTATTGGCAAAATGAGTGAATTTGATACAGAGGAATCAGGAATACATACTACGTTGTAAGACAATTATTATTCATCAATCATAGAAATTAGAATATAATATGCAAGTATTATACTTATAATAGAAGTAAAGAAATAAATGTAGGTAATATAGGAACAATATAAACTGACATTTAAAATATATATGTGTGTCTACATCATATACTCGTACAAAGAAATCGGAAAAATGTCTATATTAAAATTGTATTTAACATTGATTTATGTACGTATATATTATAATAAAAAATAATCATAAAAAAATTCGATTGACTTTAAATAGATTTTGTTACAAGGGGATCGACCCTCAATATTCCTAACTGTCGTGTTCGAAACAACCGTTATTTTAAATAGAAGTTTTATGAGCAATTGATTTTAAGCACGTTTCTATTATTTCATAATCCGAATTAATAATTTTAATAAATATTGAATACTGTATGTATACCACAGCGGACAGTACATCCGATTACAAATATAGCTAGAGGGATTCTCTATTCATTGGCATCAAAAAGTTTGAGAACAACTATGGAATAATAAACGCCACTATAATAGATTGGTTATGTTTGGTTTACCTACGTTCATTGACATCGTCAATGTTAAAAATGCAATATAAGTTATAACAGTAACGAAATTTACTGCATGTCCAATATTTTCTTTGTCATTCTTGATTTCTTTACAGCCGACACACACATTAAAAAACTTAATAAGTTATTATAATATGCTACATGTCAAACGGTTTTTAGACCCCATAAAATCTCGCAAAAGAATAAAATTGGGTTTTGACGCAGACGCGGTCATTTCACCCTCATAAGGGTAGGGTTCTCCCCAAATTATATATGTTATATACGGAGTAATCACATTTCAAATTATATGACTCATGTTATACAAAAACTTATAAGTAATGACTAGGGCACGGATGTTGTTGCATTTGCAACTTCTTTTCTATTGTTCGGATTCGTTGCTAAGTAGATTATAAATTTGTTTCAAATGAGTACCAATTAATACATAAAAATTTTAAGTGCAACTTTTTGCAATTTTTGACCTTTTTTTAATTTTATTGCAATTTTGTTAATTATTGTCATTTTCAATACAATTTTATGTGTTTTTTTGTGTTTTCACTTTTTTTTTGTTAGATTATACGGTTTAATCTATGGTTATGTCGGGCTTTATTGGTTGTGACTCGTGACGGCTTATTTGTCCGTCGTCGTCGGCGGTAACTGGAAAAACCATTTAATTAGTAGAAAAAAATCAAAAAATAGTTTAAATAAAAAGCTTTAATTTTTAATAAAATTATTTGTAGATTTCTGAAAAAATAAGAAAACCGGACAATTTACTAGATTTTTAATGACAACTGACGAGAATTTGAATTTGAATCTTTTTTATTATCTACTCGTTAATATTTTTTTTAATTTTTTTGGTACAAAATATTTTTTTATTGCAATTTTTAAGTGCAATTTTGGGTTTTTTTCACAGCAATAATGCAATCAATTTTATAACATTTTTAGTGCAACAACATCCGAGCCCTAGTAATGACTAATGAGTAACATTTCAATAAAGATTTGTACTAATATTATCGAAAAACATATTTTAATAGTTGATACAGAGTTTCGAACAAAAAACGAATTAAATATCTCAACTAAATTATTTAAACAAATATTATGCCTTATAAACTTTAATCTGAGATAATTCATGACCTACAGCATACAACTAAAAATTAGGTTTATTTGATATTTTATGATAGTATTATATAAATAGAAACCCGATCATACAAATACTGTTATATTTTTAATTTAATATCTGAAAAAAAAATTGTGAACTAAATACAAAACTATTTATTATAATGTTTAGTCTATTATATTAATAAGTAAAAACAGGCATAATATGAACTTTTCCAGCAATACAGTTAATTTATATCTTTAATACTTGATGCGTGTTTAAAACCGACATTAACATAGTAAAAGCTAGGAGTTCGCCATTGCAAGGTAATTTGTTATGTATTTACTATACAACGGACAAGGGTCAACGTTCGGTTAGCATATTACACTGAAGCCGTGGTTCAAGACGAAATAGAACTTGACTTGAGTACATTTATACAATAATACTATTTTAGATTCCAAAACGATTACGTAGTAACGGGAATTGAATGAAAAAAAAAAATACAATACGATAAGAGGGTAACCGCGTGGTCTACGGATTCATGTACATTGTACATTATTGGTCTCTGGTATCTATAAGTAGTAATTTAATAATAATAAAAAAAAATCATTAGACATTATGAACTCATTTTTCTATTTATATATATGAAACTTCGTAATATTATAATATGGTTTACTAGTTATTAAATTATTAACCTGGTGGTGTAAAACTTTGATCAAGCACCAACTATTAAAAATAAAGGATAATATACTAAATGTAAGTAAACGTAATACAAAATATTAATAAATCTACTACATAATAATCTTGCCTGATACCTCATTAATGTTTTATTTTTTTATCAATACATAAATCTAATAGTATAAATTAAAAAAAAACGTGGTATGTAATTTAAGTTAGGAAAATGCAGATGTTTACTTTATTAATTTCCTAATGGATTATTGGGGTCACAAACAAATAGGGAAAGTTTAATTAACTAAAAACAATTATGTTCAATTACATTTGGTTCATGGGTATAATATTATTTGAAGCCTAGGATTAATATTATCGTTCGAAAGCGTTCAATATTGATTAAATATCTGAATTTTATTTCGCAGTGAAGGCAATGATAACTAAAATAGTAAAAATATAAATATGTACTTTCCCCCTATCACGATTTATTTCGGTATATCCTATAACACTGTAGGGTGGTCATGATAATAATAAAGCAGAATACGAATACGAATGTCGATTCCAGAAAAAGCCATTATAGCATGAGTAACGGATGACAACCTACAATAGATCAAACATTTCCTCTATGAAAGTATAACACAACATTGTTTAAAAATAATTTCAAAAACTCAATGAACCGTTTTTATTTTATCCGAAAATATTCCCGTAGGAAGTCACGTGCCACTATGTAGTATGATGATTACAGTGAACATCTATGACGTTCGGTGGACCGTGCACATAGGAAATTCAAATGAGTTACAATACCGTAACTAGCACACCTTTCTACCCCTGGGATCATCATTTCGGATATAACATAAATATATTATAAATAATAATAACCCATTTAATTTATATTTGAATGCTGTAATTGCCAGGTACCGAAACAATATGAAAATATTTTAAAACAGCAAATAAAAATGTGATACACATTGACATTTTATACCTGTACCAGACACCAAATAACTAGGTACCCGTGTAGTCATCGTTTACCAAATTGATGTATACTTTCCGTGCGTTATTATTCGCATGCACAATACCATGTGTATTCCCCCACCTAATAATGTGAATTACGTTTTTATGATGCTCATTGTAATACTTTTATGGTTAGATGGAAAATTAAATAGTTCAAATTTTCAAGAAAAATATATATTCATTCAGAACATTCACCACACCGAATGAAAGTGAAACAAATTAAATGAAAATACTTCATGGTTATTATTGAAAAATACGAGTAAGATACGTCATAGTAAAATAATTCTTTTGAATAATATGCTAATCTACTGTATATGTACGAGAAAAAATAACTCAAAATCAAACTCTCACAAATATTGCATTGTAGGTACATCAACTGTATCTTTTTATAAAAATAAAAATTATAACTAGGGCCATCGTTCTATAAAGAATATAAGTTTATATCAAACTATATACACTGCATGAATTATTAATATAATGCCACCAATGAGAAGCTTATTTCTCTTTCTAAATTAATAATATTATCTTCGATCAATTCATAATTTAATCATTGAAGATTATATAAAGTTTACACTAGGGAAAATTAAAAATAAATAGATATCAGTAATATAAGTTAAATAAAAGTATTTTATGTAGTTAAAATGTAATTGTTCTTACAATTTTTTAGTTTATTGATTCTATTGTTCCGTTAGAGAATTTTTAAATAACAAATAACAAGCTTAACAATGTCCATAAACAGATAATACTGCAAACAGAAAAATTAATTGGTCTTAAGAAATGAAAAATAATAAGCACACAAAATTATACATATAAAATATAAAAAATACTCAGTCATACATAATAGATACGTATTCTTATTACCCAATTAAATTTTTAATTTAAAAAAAATTCATACGAATTTAATAACCTTAATTAAATTCTGAATAATTGTTGAATTGAACACGTTATTTTACTCTAATAACTAATAATCATATTAACCGTAATGAGTTAATAATAAGTTTAATTTTTTTGAATTACAAGTTTCTATCATAAATTAAAATCAAAATAAAAGTATTTATTATTAAAATATAATTTTTCTCTAATGAAATTTTAATTTATAATAACTAGATTCATAAAATTCTTAAATAATTAACATTTATTAAAAGGTATTTTTCATTTTCATTTAGAATTTATAAATTAAATATATAGGGATACATTACTTTTTAATAATACACATTAGTAAATATTAAATGGGAAATATCGATGATTAATAATTATAGTAATCAAGATTTTTACTTATTAGTATTTTGTTGACGAGTTACTATGATTTAGAAAAATTAATTTTAAATATCTATAAGTGAAAACAAATAAATTAAAATTTGTAATATTATATTTTTATGAAATATTTTATACAAAATTAATAATTTTTTGAATTTAAAAATATAAAAACATGTTAATAAAAAGAACTCAATAATGTCAAAAAAAAAAATTGTTTATAACGTATTAATAAAAACAAAAAAAAATGTTGGAACTAAATAGGTACTTATTATTAGAGTAATTATCGACTAACTTCTCTTAAAATTAATAAATATTAGGTACATTTATTTTGAATTAAATAATTACTTTTTTTTTCCACATCCTATATTGTCCAACTCAATGTGTCTGTAGGACGCATAAGTAGCCATGGTCCAGTTAATGAGAGACTTGAACAGAACACAAGGGACACGTCAAACGAGGAATACTGACAATGCACGACTGCGCTGGTGTAGGGCACTCGTGTTTTCCTAGTGACTAGTGTACGCGGTATCGTGGTTACGGGTAAATCGCCGACAGACTGCATGCAACGATTCACTTCTATGGCGGACCCACCGACCAAAAAAGACGGATCCAACACTTCCTAATACAAGCCCACTCCTCACTTTCCTCATTGAAAGGCTACGTCTACAATATATTAAACACTATACACACCACACCGGATTTACACTGTTTTAGTATTCACCAAAAGAATCAGTATAACTGTCAAAATAGCAATATGAGACGGAAATGTCTGCGAAGAATCAGAAAACAGTTTCACGTAATTTAAGCACTTTTGACAATTTCATTGTACCTATTACACACATAACAGTTTTAAGGTTTGTATTGAAACTTTAATACCACAAATTCGTTGAACGCAAATTAAATTAATATTCTACAACATATCAAAGGATATATATAACAATAGAATCTCAAACACTAGCAAAAATAACATTTTTGGAAAAAATGTAGTATAAATTCTTATCAATATGATTATAAATCGTCATATTATTATAGAATGTCAAACAAAAACAAAATACTCTTAAATACGTGAAAGTAGTGTTGTTGATTAAGTTAAGACATTTTATAATTTAAACTAATATTATCAGTAAGATAATTTTATTAAATATGAAAATTTAGATGGTAATTTAATCAATTGTTTACATTTATTGTTTAATTCATTTTATATAAATCGGTCTGCAAAACTATTAATAAATGGGTTTTAACAATTTAAATGTTAAATACGTAAAAGTATGAGTGTTTTTAAACATTTTTAATTTAAATGTTTTGAGTTAAAATAAATATAACAATTGACAATTATTATTTATTATTAATTAAGATTTTATTAAAATAGAAGTACAAATTATTTAAAAAATGTAAACCTAATTAATCTTATACCCACGTAATTATACATCATAACTAATTTGTTAGTATTTATTTGATATATTATAATAAATATACGTATTGCATAACCAAACAGAGCTGGATTAATGTGATAAGTTGCCCCGGGGTAATCCATTTTTGGGGAACCTAATTTTACAAAAAAATATTTATACATACAGTGGAACCTTAATAACTTAAATCGGTTGAGGATAAAAATAAAATTCAAGTAATCGGAAATATTTTTTTAAACAACACAAAAGCTTCGTTTTATAATTTTATTTACCTATGTGTTTACTACATAGTAATAAGTGTATAATGTATGTACCTATGTATATTGTATTAAAATTTAAAAAAAAGAATTAAGTAATAAATATGTATGCAAATTGTATATATAATAAAGAAAAAACATACAATGTATAATAAATAAGTTAGTACTATTTATGAATGAAATCAGATATTGTTGATTGTTTTTTATTGTTTGATAAGGACATAATCTTTAAAGTTTTTAATTGCGTTTGGTCTGGAAAAATTCTCGTCTGAAATGTCTTGTTCTTGAATATATTTACGTAATTACGTAGGCACAACCTGTAAACCATCTAATGCCTTAGCAAAAGAGGATTTGACTTATAAGCCAAAATTCAACTAAAATATTACTTCGACTTATCGAGAATTTGAGTTAACGAAATTCAAATTATCGAGGAAATTTATCTCACACATATCATATATTGTGAGACAGAGGCAAAGGCATTCCTAAGAGTTATCGAAACTTCGACTTATCGAGGTTTCACTGTATTTTTTATTGATATTTTGAGAGCTTCTTTTTGCTTAGAAGTCCTAGGCTATACCTTCTTCCCCCCTCTACGCCTAATTCGGCTCAGTTTACAAATTGTAAAAGTTTAACTATAATACGAATAAATGAATTAGGATATAAGATGATTAAAGCTACAATTAATTGGTAGATTTAAATTTTTTAAATACTTAATGCTTTTATCTTTTAGTGAAATTGTGATTGTTTAATATAGATATTTAAAACTAGTAATAGTTTTTTTTTTTCATTTTAACTTAAAATTTTTAAACATAGTATTTTCGAAGACGACAAAATGAATTCAAGGTCTGTGGTCAAATACTTTACACTGTATACATGGTACCGGATCTATCCATATATTTTTAACCGATATAAAAATTACAAATTATCGATGGATGACAAGTCCTCCATAAACAAGATACGGTCCGTCGACTATATGAAACCAGTCACCTGCTACTATCAGTTATTTTTATGCGTAGTTAACTGAAATTAGCTTATTAAACATATTTATTCAAGTTTTAATTTTTAATGTTAAATAAGTTGTTAAAACAATAAATGTTTATGGTTAAAAGTTCCTTAAGAAACGAAAATAATTACTAGAGCATGAACAGTTTATACCAAGATTATAGAAAATCGTGCACTTATTAATAATAATATTATGTAGGTTATATCCGGATTTATTAAAGACGATTCGATACTTTTTAAAATGTTTTGTTTTATAGCCTTGACTGCGGCCATTGTTTCTTCATCTTAATAGGCTATTTTCTACATGTATTGCAGTTAACGGTATATCATTAAATTACAATAATATTATTAAAACTACTTTAAGATCAAAAGTAACTGAAAAAGGAAACTAACTACTCTTTTGACATCGTATAAAGCAAATTATTCAACAATTTCTAAACACAATTTATATCTTATAGCGCCACAATTATAAGTTTTCAACAGCAATTTAAAATGTAAATCCAATTAAAAATATATATTTATATTAATTCGCGCGTGCTGATCCTCGAAATACAATACAGTGGTTAAACGTTTGACAGCTGTAATCTTATCAGTTTGCGTGCAAACAGTTGGAAATCCTCAGACTTTCTAAGTTCTAATGAATACGTGTTCACGATCCGATCTTTAAGAAAGATCTACTTTTATAATTAGCTACATCTCTATACTTGTTTATTCACCTTAATCCCATATTTATAATCGCTGTGCTTAACATCACAGTTCGATGATTCTGTTGATTGTTTTAATTTTGTTTAAAATGTTTCGTTACTTACGTCTTCTGTTCATTTTAATAGAACATTATTATATAACACAAAACCGTAGCGGAACAATCAAATCCAAACCGGAACGGTCATCATATTTACTCTTTTGTCCTCAACACCCAGTACACACCACATATATTATAATATAATGCCATCGGCCTCTAAACAGGGTGGGGAGAAATAAGATGTGAAATATACAAATAGTGCATTTCTTAAAATGTTTAATATTATGTTTTAACTATAATATTTAAAAAGTTTAAGATACGACTTTAAAGCTACAGCTATATATATGATTAACATTATTATATAACTACTTAAATATAAAATAACATTTAGGTTTTGTATACTTTAATATTAACGACTATATATTTAGTACTATAAAAATGTATACGTGAATTCCTAAGGAGCACACAAACAATTTTAATGTGAAATAATTTGTATTGTTATCAAGTACTTTAAAGATTGAAGTAGTAAACGAAATAAAAAAACTGTTGTAAACATTGAACTCTCGAGTTTCGAAAGTTATTTTATTTATAAAAATTACTATATACGCCCAACGAAAAACCACTGGGCATACCAATGTCCAGCTCCAGCATGATCATTATGAAACCCTTTTGCCTGGACAACAGACCATTATCCATGGTTCATAATGTTTCCCATGATGATGAGTGCATTTTCATTATCTCTTTTTAATGGTATACAATGTATACTGCCTACTCTGAGTAGACTGCTAACGGTTTTCGTTATACAAAGAACAAAAAATATTATTACATTGAATCTGTGAATGGTTATTTTTGGTTTACGATACCTGTACTGTATTAAGGACATTAACCCGATTGTGCTATACTTAGAATTAACATATTATTTACGATAAAAATTGAAACTGTTATACAAAAAATATTTTACAAATCATCAATTTTTCTAGCTATAAATGCATCACAAATGCAAACATTGTAATACAAGTATAAAATATATTAATATTAATGCATTTAAGTGCATTACAACAGAAAATAATATAATTATGAATTTATTATAAAATATTCTAACAGGTTTTTTATTCAACTGATGACCTAAAAAGTCAAAATACTAGATCAGAAATTTTTTGAAACCTAAAACGAATTAAGCAAGTTAAAAAATTACAGATAAGTAGATCCGTTTTTTTTATTCATAAAATCTTTTTATATATAAACACTTTTAAAATACCTACGTATTTATGTATAATGAAAATAATGCATGAAATGATCCAAGATTCTTATGGAAGAAATCGGAATGTATAGGTATAACATCAAGTGTTTGATAAATTGCGGTATAAGTAATATTTAACCGTACAAATACGAATCAAATTTTTTTTATTAAAAATGTACTTAGTAATAAATTACTTATGCTTAAAATCATAATTATTATAACTAATATTTTATTTTACATCATAATTAATAAAAAATGTGTACCTTCTAATTTTCAGTTTCAATAAATTATAAACTGAGTATAATTTAAACGAAATAAAAACTAATCAATTCTATTACGACTTATTAGTTAAAAAATAATTGTTAACAATAATTTGAAATAAAAATGTTTGTAATCATAACCAAATGCAAACATAATTCACTTAGATTCATGTGTACATAAATAATGAAACATATTAGCATTGATGTTAATTTATATTCTTTTTTTTTTTTAATCATGTTGAAAATATCATTATGACGATTCAAGTATTAAATTAAGTAGTAGATTGTTAAAGGTTTCGTTTCATTTTAATAGACTTTTGTACATACTGTATATACATATATATTTGTGTTACATTTATATTTCTAACAAAAACAAACGTTTATTAAATTTAATTTCTATACCACTCCTTAAAATCTTCAATTATTATTTGTTAATCTAGTATTTGAAACAATAAGCACTTAAGGGTAAGTGATTAGATACAACAGATATTCAGGAAGGGCGTTGCCTATAAAAAACATTTTATTATAAATTGAAACTAATATAAAATTACCAGAATTACTAAGAGGATGTTATATAGTTTACATACCTAACTATAAACTTGTATCTAGCATGTGCAGTTATAGTACATGTAAAAACGCATTGACACATCAATACTTATTGATAATATTAAGTAGTATTTAGTTATTTTAAAACATTTTAAATTTCATTATTCAGTTAATAAAACCAATTTTAATTATACAAGAAACTTAGTCCAACTCAGAAAACACAAAATTGTTTAATTAGTTGAAGAATATGAATATTATACATTTTCTAATTACTTATCTTAATTATTAATATCCTTTTAGATTCTGAACGGAGTGAAGAATGTATTGATTTTACAATGATGTATGTTTTTTTTTTTGTTTTTTTTTTTTTTTGTGTCTGTGTACAGCATAACTAGTCGAAATAATGCTCCAATTTCAAACAATGGGGGTGGTTTCCGATGTAAAAGTGAATATCCTTGGTGCATTATAGAGGTAAAAAGTTAACATTTTCCAACAGTTTTCAAAAAAATCGAGAAAAACAAAAAAAAAAATGACGGAAAAACGGCAATTTTTACGCAAAACCAGTTTTCGACCAAATCGATTTTTTTTTTATGGTTGTAATTCAATAACTAATCACTGAAAATACTTGAAATTTTCACCAAATGTTAATGTCAGTGGTATCTGTATATAGTTAAATTTTCAAAAAATTTTGACTTTTTTTGAGTTATTATAGACCACTGAAATTTTCGATTTTTTTGAGAAATTTTTTTTAAAGTGTCGATAAAAAATTTTTGGATGACCAAAAAGTTTTGAAAATTAATACAAGGTTCCTTATGAGTTGTTTTTATTGTAGCTAAAAAAAATAAAAATCGTTAGTCACAATTTTTTTTTATAAGAGTTTATAGTTCAAATTTTTACGAAATCTGTCGAAAACGCGAAAATTTGCAAGTAATTTTGAAGTTGAAAAATCATAAAATTTTTTTCTTTTATAACTAAGTTTTGAAAATTTGGTACAAGGTTCTCCATACATTTTTCTTCAAATATCTGTAAAAAAAAACTCTACCGGATTCAGACAAAAAATTTTTATGAGTGTTTGAAATTTAAATTTTTACAAAACCGCGTTAAATAACGGTTTAGCCTCAAACGATTTTTGATATTTGTTATAATTCAAAAAGTATAAGTCGTAGATACTTGAAAATTTTACCAGTTATTTAGATTGGCATTTTATTTACTTGATTTAATTTTCAAAATATTTTGAGTTTTTTTGAGCTATTTATAGACAAGAATTTTCAATTTTTCTGAAAAATTTTTTGAAGGGTCGATAAAATTTTTTTGGCCCTATCAAAATACTTGAAAATTTTATACAAAGTTCCTCATATATTATTCTTATAGTGATTAAAAAATTATAAGAATACATAGGCACAATTTTTTTTTATTAGCATTTGAAGTTCAAATTTTGACGAAAATTCGTCAAAATTATGAATATTTGCAAATTATTTGAAGTTGAAAAATCATAAAATTTTTTGTGTTTATAACTAAGGATTAAAAATACAACACTAAGTTTTCCATAAGTTTACCTTCAAGTATCTATAGAGAAAACTCGAAGCATCATTATAGGAAAAATTTTAAGTGCGTTTGAATTTTAAATTTTAACGAAATAGCGTAACGATAACGATTTATCCTCAAACGATTTTAAATATTGTTATTATTCAAAAAGTATAAGTCGTAGATACTTGAAAATTTTACCAGTTATTAAGATTCGCGTTTTCTTTACGTGATTTAATTTTCAAAATATTTTGACTTTTTTGAGCTACTTATAGACAACTGAAATTTTCAATTTTTCTGAAAATTGTTTTTTTATGTGTCGATAAAATCTTTTTGGCCCTATCAAAATACTTGAAAATTAATACAAAAATCCTCATAAGTTATTATTATAGTGATTAAAAAATTATAAGAATACATAGGCACAATTTTTTTTTATTAGCATTTGAAGTTCAAATTTTGACGAAAATTCGTCAAAATCATGAATATTTGCAAATTATTTTGTAGTTCAAAATTCATAAAATTGTTTGTATAGGTAGCTAAGAGTAGAAAATTTAATACAAGATTTTCCATAAGTTTTGCTTCAAAAAGCTATAGAGAAAATTTTAAGAGTCATTATAGGAAAAAGTTTTGAGCGTTTGAGTTTTAAATTTTTATGAAATCGGAATATTTGTTTCAAAATAGAATATATGACAAATTTAATTATAATATATTATAGACTGACAAATCATCTCCGTTCAGAATCGTTTTCGTATACAATGATACTTATCATTGCATTCAAATTTAATCTACCCTAGTCCGAGGTCTACCCCACCCCCATGTACAGCAGAGCGGTACCCACTTGCCGATTTTTTTTTGTTTTGAGCTTTAACAAATTAATATTGCACTAATATTTAAATAAAATCTTTACACATTGAATTAAGATCAAACAATGTCTAAAATAATAACTATCAAGTGTCAATTCTAACTATGTATAAAAAATAATTAACAAAGTTAAACTAATATATTATATAATTCTATCTAAAATATACCTATAAAAACCAAAATTGTATTTGACATATTATACATTAATGAGACCCCATGGGAACATCAATGAATATGAATAACAGAATGATAGCATTTCTCTGATCACTAACATCAATATATATATATATCAGTAATAATTAAATTTAAGTAAATAATATACATTATAATCCTCTCGTCAGTATTGTCATTAAAAATCTGGTAAATTGTCTGGTCTTCTTATTTTTTCAGAAATGTACAAATAATTTTATCAAAATTTAAAACTTTTTTTGATTTTTTTCTACTAATTAAATGGTTTCTCCAGTTACCGCCGACGACGACGGTCAAATAAGCCGTCACGAGTCACAACCAACAAAGCCCAACATAACCATAGATTAAACCTGTATAATCTAACAAAAAAAAGTGAAAACACAAAAAAGTACATAAAATTGTACCTATTGAAAATGACAACAATCAACAAATTGCAATAAAATTGGAAAAAAGTCAAAAATTGCAAAAAGTTGCACTTAAATTTTTTATATATTACATGGTACTCGTTTGAAACAAATTCATAACCTACTTAGCTCGCTACTTAGCAACGAATCCAAACAATAGAAAAAAAGTTGCAAATGCAACAACATCCAAGCCCTAGTGATGACCTTTATAAAACTGTACATTTTAAAATGATTATAACTTTGTTAAAGACAACATCAATAAAAGGCTATGTGGGGCCCTAGGTAATATCTTACCTTAAAATTGTATAACAAATCATTCACACTAATACCTAAAGTCAAAACTAACAGTACACTATTAAAACAAGTTAGTGAAAATTTAGTATGTCACACGTCATGTAAGACATAAACAACAATATGATGTCCTTTTAATAATAAATAACCCAACTTTTTTTTGGTGATAAAATATAAATAAGAACTTGCGACTTAAAAAAAATATTAAACTCATACTTCTTCCCATGATAGTTATTCTGACCACTACTCAAGGATATAATTGTCCTAATAAGATGTTCAAATTAACACAGAATATCAATTAATGATTAAAATTTAATTTTATATTATACGAGTATATTTGAGTTACGCACTCAAGCTGCAACCGGTTCTCAATCATGATTTAATTTGTAATAGGTACTTAAATTAAAAATTATTAACAACAAATTTATTTAGTTACGAGCACAATAGCACTTTCAAATTATTAAAACAGCAAAAAAAATTTTAAATCAAATAATAATGGATTATCTTATCAATATAATATGAAGTTTAAGATATTAAAATAACCCAAAAATAATATTATCTGTAGTTTAATTGGCAAAATAATTTACAATCTACATACCTACATAATTTATATATGTCATGTAAATACAACACAAGTTACGTATGTATACTGTTTAAATGTTATGATTGTTATGTAATTACAATACATTTATTATTATAATAAATATCGATAGTAAAAATATAATTGTGTAGACATTTATTATGGACCACATCCTTTGTTCTACTTTTTAGCGGGAAAACACAATCCTAACAAAATATATAAGGAAACCAAATGAATAACAAATAATTAATGACTGAATAAATTTGAAATAGGTTTACATTTGTATAATAATTTCAAAATATTTATCAGCTCATTAATGTCTTAAATATAAGGTAATAATCACACCAAAACGCAAATGAAGAAAATAACGTGATTTGGCTCAAACTTACTTGCTAGTGTTTCTTCTGATGTCACCGATGCCAACATTGAAATTTGTAGAAGTCATTTTAAGTTATTTTTTAAAAATTTCAAAGATTTACTGTTGAAATTAAAGTTAACAAAACTTTTCGTTAACAATTAAAATAAATTTCCAACTAAGAACGGCAGGCGAGCTGGCAGGGCAACGAACGGAAATTAATGAATGGTATCAACTGATCGACCATTGGCCATCGCTCATCGGCAAGTTTCGCCCTAGTTCGTCACCATATTGATAACAGCACCATCGATGAATAACCGGATAAGTTTAATATTATTTTAATTATTTGGTATCATTTTAAAATTAACAATAATTAATAACCATAAAAACTCCATCAAAAAAATTTAAAAAAAAAACTATTAAAATGATTAAATTAACAATAAAATTGGTTTAATGTTACTACAATCTCTTTGTACAATACAAATTCAAATATTTTATTTGGCGGTAATCTTTCATAATTATTATTATGATTATTTATTTTTTATTTTTATGTATTTAAATTAAATTATTTATCTATTAGAAATATGGAATTTTTTTCGACTATTTATTAATAGTTAGGAAAGATTTGATTTTGTAAAAACTAATAATTATAACAACATTATCTAGATGAGTTAATAGGTACGTCCTTTAAAAATGCAGCTTCGTATGTTTTAATTCTTCACAAAAATTAAATTCTGATGAAATTGTCAATTAGGTTAGGTTAAGGGTGAGCGACAACAACCTGACAAGATCTCCTAAACAAGTAAATAACGTAGATACGTAAACGCAAGTATGTATTTTCAAATTTTTCATATACAATTAAACGATCAGCGTTTTAATAACGTATTAAACCTCGTAATAAAATACTTCGAGGGCTTTCTATGAATAATAGTTTCTATCCAGTATTCACTAATACGAGTATTACGGATTAAAGTTAAGTTAAAGTAACTTATAAACAGCGCCCACAAGCCACGGGAAATTGGTTTTTCGTAAAACTAGCGATAAGAATTTTTGTAAGTTCGGTTGCATCACATTACATATCAGGCACCAAGCATTTATAATGCAATCTAAGCACAACTGTACAAGATTGAAGATAAAGAATAATCAATAAAAAAAAGCGAACATTTTTAAGGGGTCGTATTTAGGCAATATTCGATATCCTTCGTGATTTAAGTGTAACTGTGTGTGTTGTGACTTGTCACTGATCATTAGTGTGTGTGATTGCGAGTTTCCCCAAACGCTTTATGTAATTAAAGATATTATGGACTACGGCTAACATTTTTGGAAATCAGTAACGTACATACGCGCAGTCACATGTTACTAAATTTTGCGATAAAAACGTTTTTTACATGATAATCCCAAAAAGCGGAAGAAAAATTCACCCAATACCAAAAGCCCGATTTTAATTTTAAAAACATATTTGAATTCTTTAAACTCTTTTCTACGTTTTGTAGGAAATGGATTTTCGATATTTTGTGTTGTTTAATTACTATACTACTATAATAACAAATTAATTATATTTATATATATTATACCTACAATTTTTTTTCAAAATTCACTTTAATTTAGAATTAGTAAAAAAAAAAATGTTTTCCTACAAAACCTAGAAAAAAGATGAAAGAATTCAAATATGTTTTCAAAATTAAAATCGGACTTTTGTTACTACGATGGATAAATTTTTCTTCCGCTTATTGGTCTAATTGCACGAAAATACGACTTTCAACAGATATAACATCTAAATTTATATCATTACATATTAATTAGTATACTCATCTGGAGTAGTTATAATGCAATCCTTTTTCTCATCTTTTATAAAAATGAATACCTACTAATTATGTTAGATATTTTAAGTGTGGATAATTTAATCCATTAAAAAATAAATATATTTATTCAAAACAATAAAAAAATATAAAATGTAATATAATGTTACTAAATAATAAAAAAAAAAACTGAATACATATTATCCTTCTTTTTTTGAAAAATGGAACTGTAATATTGAATATTTAAATTGGGAGCATTTTTGGTTCAATTAGAATTTCATTAACAGCACAAAATGATGGTTGTGTAACAGCGAATAAAACAGCTTCTGCAATATTTGATGGCTCGAGGATTTCATTATTAGAGCTGCAGTCATATCGTTTTAAAGCCTAAAATTAAAAAAATATTTTATAGGTAATAAAATAGTATTGGTGGTTAAGAAAAAATATTTATATATATATTGTGCAATACTGCAATAGTATTTGAAATATAATATCATAATTGTATCGAAATTCAGGAATCTATTTTTACCTCAAAATCACTAGTCTTATGTAATAACTCAGTTTTAACGTCTCCAGGTTGAATACAGGTGACTTTTATATTATGTTCAGTCATCTCAGTTCTTAATGCACTAGCTATTCCCTCCATGAAAAATTTTGTTCCTGAGTATACTCCTAAACCTGGAAATGACTGAAATGCCAATATTTTATAATATATATATATTTTTTTTGATTAAACTATGTATATAATTATACTAGTTTTGAGTTAATAACTTACTCTTCGGCCAGCATTTGATGTTATATTTACAATATGGCCAGAATTTCTTAATGTCATAGTAGGAAGAACAGCTCCAAGACAATTTAACATACCGTTACAATTCACTTGTACCATTTCATTCCATTCATCCATTTTACATTTGTCAAATGTTGTATAAAACATAACTCCTGCATTTATAATCATTACATCGATTGGGCCAATTGATTCTTCGACATTTCTAACCACTGTTTTAACCTTTATAAATAAATAATATTTATAAAATCAATTTATAAAGTAATATATGACCTAAATAATTGAATGTACATTAATTGGATCGGTAACATCCATTTCATATGGAAAAACTATGTTTTTGTTGGTTACACCACTAGAAATGATCTTCTTTTTTAATTCCATCAAACGATTAATTCGTCTACCAGTTGGAATCACTATAGCTCCAGCTAATGCTAACTTTTTAGTTATTTCATAGCCAATTCCTGAAGAAGCTCCGGTAATAAATACAACTTTTGACTTTAAAGGTAAAACTTGTGTTGTTAATAATTTAACTGAATCTAAATAAACAAGTATATTGTATAATAATTTATATAATTAAAAGATTTAAAAATGTATTTTAATTAACTTATTTACTATTAATATAATACATTTATATTACCTTCAGTTAGGACTGGTTGGGGAATTAAATTTAAATTGACTAATGTTTCTAGAATTCTACGGCACTCTTTACTGTCTAAAATTGGATACTCTAAATTGGCAGAAGTTAAATACGATTCGACATTTGTTTTTTTCACCGTCAACTCATTCTCTAAATAATTATTATCTTCTACAGATGAATTTAATAAATAAGTAAGAGAAGCTAATTGAGGTTGACGATTTGAATTGTTTTCAATTATTTCTGACCATTTTTCATAAGATACACTTTTTAAGTTATATCCAATGTCCTTCATTACTTCCCATAAATATCTACAAAAAAATCAATAATATATTATTAATATAAATACCATTTCAAAACATAATACATACTTTGAATCAAATGTATCATTAACTAAATGATAGATTTTTCCTGAGGACTCATTTAAATTTTGTGCCAGCTCCACAATAGTATTTGCAACAAAATCAACCGGAGTTAGTTCAATCTGTAGGTAATTTTGCATATTATTTGTATTTTTTATCATTTATACTTTTATAGGCTCATCTAAAATATCTTAAATATCCTATGCTTAATAATATAATATTTACCTTCCAATTTATATCAGGATATGTATTTGTATATAATACTCCTTGTATTACAAATAAAGTAAAATCTGCAGAATTCCAGCTTGGTATTAATCTACTTCCACTTATGTTTCCACATCTAAATATTGATGCTGGTAATCCTTTTTTAATAGCATTCAAAATTAACTGTTCAGCTAGCCACTTAGTTTGCCCGTAACCACTTTTGAGAAATGGTGCCCAGTTTTCAGGGTTATCATACTCTGAAACATCTTTAAGCCCTTGAGGAAAAACAGCCGATGAGCTAAAAACGTGACAATACATTTATTATTTTTATTTAATTTGAAAATGTTTTTATGCTTTAATATTGTATTATTTTTTATTAACAAGACATTATAAATATTGTAGTTATTTCTTTTATATTAATGTTTATATCATTACACAACTTTTTTTTATATTTCATTTTTAACACAAAAATGTATTTATGTAAATCATTATCATAGTCTTTAAATTTATTAAAATAACTGATTTTTATTATTAATAAATAATAATAATCAATTAAGTTTAAATTTTGTATTTCATTTTCATTTTCTTAGAAGGTTCATTGAAAATAAATATAATATATGATACGAAAATTATTTTTTTTTAAATATATATAAATCAAAGATGCAATTTACCGTTTGTTACAAACTTAAAACTATGTTAATATTTTAAATTAATAATAATAATATAACTAACCTAATATGATATAGTGGTTTTATTTTACCGTCCATACAAAATTGTATTATATTTTTGGTACCTATGACATTATTTTTATACAATGCTCCAAATGGATATGATAAATTAACTTGAGCAGCTGCATGTATAACATAATCAATATCATAACATATTGCTTCATAATCATCATCTGACATTCCAAATTGTAATAAAGATACATCACCTAAAATATAGTTAAACCATTTAAGTAATTTATAAATATATAATAGATACAACATACAAAGTTTAACTACCTACTAATACTTGAAACATTATATAGATTTTTATGAGCAAAAAAATCTATTAAGTTTAGGTTAGATTAAGCTATAAAATAATTTTATTAAAAAATCACTAGTCAGTAAATAATATAACTAAAAGAAATAGATAGGTAATAGGTAGGTATTATAGATTATAGCTAATAGCTATTACACATATAATAGTTGGATACCTACTTAATTATTTTGAAGCAGAGTTCATTCTGTATTTATTTGTGAGTATATTCAATACTAATTTTCTATATATTATATAACATTTGCACATTATTAATTATTTATGGTACCTACATAAAATGTAGGTAAACCGTATATAATATGATGTTAATTTTTAAAAATTATCATTTATATCTTAAACATGAAACCTGGGAATAAAACTTGCCCTAGGATGAAAATTTTCAGAATCCAGGATTGCTTATGATGCCTTAATATATGCACATTTATATGTATAATCTATATAAATTTATATACCTACCTATTATTATAACATTATGGTAGACAAATTTTCAATTTAAAATGTATATAGGTACCTTTTAAAACAACAACTTTAGAATAAAATGGGCTATTTGAAGAACCAACATTTATATTATATTTTTTCATTGTCTGTTCAAGCTTTTCCAAAGGTTTGAATTCTGCTGAATCTCTTATCAAGCAAAATATGTTTACCTAAATAAAACATTGGTAGAGTAGGTACTTGTAAAAATATAGCAATAAATAATTAATATTGGCATATAAATAATAATTACTTGAGTTTGC
The DNA here is from genome assembly GCF_020184175.1 of Aphis gossypii. Classification (NCBI taxonomy): domain Eukaryota; kingdom Metazoa; phylum Arthropoda; class Insecta; order Hemiptera; family Aphididae; genus Aphis; species Aphis gossypii. The sequence goes on from NC_065531.1 coordinate 82,614,941, forward strand.
AGTAACTTTTGCAAAATAAATGCACCGACAAATCCTGTTGCTCCAGTAAGGAGTACATTACCATTAGTAAATTTATTTTTATTTAAATTTACAGCTCTCCAAAACCATCTTATCATTTTATCTGAGCTAGAAATGTAGGTATAAAATGTTAGTTATGAAATGTTACTATATTTATTTATATTCAATCAAGAATCTATATACATTACATGGTAGAATCATCGACAAGATTATTTAATTCTTCCATCAAATTAATTTCATTTGATGCAGATATGTTTTGATCTAATAGTGATGCCATTGCTTTAACATTAGGATTTAGAAATAAATCGTGAACGCGCAATTGAGTTCCAAATGTACTATTTAATTCACCTATTACACTAGCTGCTAATAATGAATGCCTAAAATTAAAAATAATAGTTAATTAAAAATAATTTGAAGGAGTTTATAATATGTAATAACCAAGTCTCACCAGTAACAACATAATATTTGTATGAATAAAATTGGTAATAAAAGTTTTACCTACCTACTATTAAATGTACCTAGGTACCTATGTATAATAATCTTTTTTCTATGAATATACCTATTACAATAATTGGTATGTCACTATGTCCTATAATAAGTAGGTAATAGGAATTAATAGGGAAATGATCTATGCTCATGAATGTGATAGAGTACTGAATACTGAATAGAATAGAGACAGTGGCAGTGGCACACTGACACTGGTAACTGATGCAATTAACTCATAAACCTCGGGGGAGGGGCTTGAGCCTTTTAACCAGGCTATAGATAATAATATAATATTATATTAGATAGACCATAGACAAAATAGATAGTATACTTGTTACCTATCTATATTCTATAACTGTGTTAGTTTGTTCATTTATTACGTACCTATTAAATTATACTTCTCTATGGTTTATTCATTATTGCCTATTGGTTTGTTAGTTTGTTACTAACAAAATGTGACACGCACAAAGTGAAATAGATAAAATGTTTTATTTAATAAATTTGTGTTGATTAAGTCAAAAAGAAAATTTTGATCTTAAGACGGTTCAGGGGACTTATTAATTGCGCCACTAGGCAAATAATATTTAATAACTAATAAGTAATAATTAAATCTTCGAATTAAAAACATTTGCTAGGTAGCTATCCAATCTCTCATGATGGTTTTTAATTTGTATTTGATAAGCATTGAATGTAGCCAATGTAGATATATTAATTGTATTTTATTGTACCTAATCGATTAATAAAACAGAAATTTGACATCATGACATAATGATTAATAACTAATCAGTAAGTTTGTTAGAAATTTAAAAAAATATTTATGTTTTGAATATGATGATGATTGATGACCTAATCACAAATTATCAAATTTTATACAATATAGATTTTTAATGACTACATGAGTACCTACCTAATATAGGTAACACCTGTCTGCCTATTATAAAAATACTCTAATAAATTATTTTCTACTTACCCGCCATTTTCGAAAAAATTATCTTCAACATCGAGGCTATACGTTTTTAGAGCTTTACAAAATATAGTAGCCACAGTTTTTTCTGTTTGTGTTTTCCAGTTTTCAACTAAAATACCATTTGACTTATCCAAGGTAATTTTTGGTAAAACTGACTTATCCAATTTACCAGAAGCTTCCACAACTGGCAATCTATATTTCAGTTATAATTAAAAAGTATTTAAATTTTTTATAAATTATAATATTTAATCTTATTATAGATAATTGTTATTTATATGTTATTGTAATACTTTAATAAGTATTTAAAAATTATCTATAGTTAGTGTTAATGTTCTGACTACGAAAAATCAGGACCTAGTTTACACATTGGTATATTTTTAGCACCCGAAAAATAGATTTTTATTGTATATTATTATATTAATTACAGTGAAACAATTGAGAAAATCATAACATTTTTATTAACTTGAAGATAATATTGTTATTTATGAGATGTTGTTTGAATCTATATTGGAATATTTTTACCACATACCCAAGAGTTGAACTAGTTGAAGACACATATAGATGTGTTCACGAATAAAATAAAAAATGATCTTAAAATTAATAAACTAGGTATTTTCTCTTTCTTCAGATAATTTAAGTTGTAATACATAATCCATTGCTTATTTGTTATTATAAAAATTATAAATTAATAACAATGGGCACGAATCACCCCTATACTATATGTTTAATACAAACCTATCTAAGAAGAAGAAATATGGTGGAACCATGTAAAAAGGTAATTTAAGTTTCAATCTTTGTTTTAATGATGATGCCGATAACTTTGCTTCATCTTCTAATACAACATAACCTATTAAATACTTGTCAGTGCCTTCTTCTCCGATGGATAAGACACACACAGAGTTTACTTCAGGTTCACTTAAAATAGTAGCTTCAATAGCCTATAAAATTAAGTATTATAAAGTTAAAAAATTAGTAACTTAAGTCTTTTATGAATGCATATAATGCAAAAAATATATAAATTATAGTCATATATTTATTTAGATATTATTAACAAAATATGTAGATATCTATGATTAAATAAATTAAATAATATACTCGTATGTGATGGCTATACAAAAATTATCATAATCATAAATCATAATTTAGAGAAAGTAATTCAATAAATTTATTTTATACTTTTTTATGACAAACAAGCGCGTGTTTGCTATACTCGTATATATGTCTTGTATACTGTATATAATATGTCTATTTAGTCTTTGAATGAATAATGACACTATATGAAAGTTTATTTTATAATTTTATATACTATAAACACTAACCTGTAGTTCAACAGTATAGCCTCTAATTTTAACCATAGTATCACAACGTCCACAAATCTCTAAACTTCCGTCCGATCTTAAATAACCCCAATCTCCAGTTTTGTATAATCGATCACCAAATTCTTTTGGCACTGTACTGGGTCTTTTAATGAATCTTAAAGTATTTAATTCAGGGCGATTTAAATATCCAATTGCAAGTGTAGGTCCTCCGACGTAAATCTATGTATATAGATACATAATCGTAATATTAAAACGGTTACTATCGAAGAACTAGTGAGATTAATGAAGAAGATTATTCAACCGAATATAATATAACTTTACCTCGCCTGATATTCCTATGTTTTTAACTTTGTATTCGTTATCCATTATTAATATGTGAACACCAGGCAAAGGTGCACCAACGGGAGAAAACTTGCTTGGTTCTAAGTCACTTGCTTTTGAAATATCTGTAAAGTATTAGATAATGAATATTAAAATATAATAAATATAAATATCTATTTAATAGTTAGTTACCAGCACAAGTCACGTCATGACATTCTGACACACTATAAAAATTAAACATTTTAACCCACGGAGCAATTTTTTCCATCCTGTCTCTTAAAGAAGATGTCATTACTTCCCCACATATCCAAATTTGTCTGATAAATAAAAATAACATTTAATTACAAATTAAAAGAAACATTTTAATATTATGAACATTAAATAATATAGTTTTTTAATATTTGATTAAATATTAATAATTTACTTAAGTGTTTTGAATCCTTCGGGTACATTTATACCTTTGTAATCGAGAACTGTTTGCAAAAGAGATGGTGTGAATAACATTCTTGTTATTTTATTTTTTCGTAAAAACACTAGTAATCTTGGCGGATCGTAAATCGCATCATCGGGAATTATATACATTGGAAGTCCTATAAATATAATTGCATATATTATACATAGTAGATAAGAAGAGTGTAATAAGTATAAAATTAATATAAAAATCAATAAAAGCAAACATAAAAATATACATAATATTTTATGTTATTTTAGATATTCTGTCAGTATATTATATTATATTATAATTATAATAAAATTTATAATCATATCGTAAATAGTATAAGCTAATTTATAAAACTTATAAAATATGTATTCATAATTCATATAGTTCATAGGCATATGGCTAAAAAAATATATTTGCTCTTTATGTTTTATTAATTATTTTTAAATAAAAAATATTTAAACCTAATACGCAGTAATGTCTAATAATAATAACATATTATAGATATCTATAGGTACATACTGCCATATTGGATTATACAAAAGATACAACCCAACCCTAATCATTGTTGAATTATATTTTAAAAATATCATAAGTACCATTAAGTACCAATTGTTTAATAAAAAAAAAATTATAATTACCTTTAAGTAATGGTCTAATCATTTCCCAGATGAAAAATACATTACAAGCTTCTCTGTCATCATCCTCGTAAGGATATGCTTTATGTCTCCACGTAAATGAATATACAGCACCACGATGAGGACATTGAATACCTTTAAAATTTAATTATACTAATTTGAATATTTTTTATATTTGTTTCATAGAGCCATATAATTATACAATAAATACATTAAAATTTACTAAATCTGTAGCAAAAGAGTACTACACGATTATACATTTGCATCTTTTAACCAAACTATTTAAATTAGGTAACTATAAATATTTACAAAATTTGGTAAGGAAATTTTGATCTAGTAGTTTTTTATTTTCATATTTTTTAAAGTCAGTGATAAATTAATCAGTTGACAATTAATTAGTTCTAATAGTCTTTAATATATGTATATATTTGTTGTCTAAACAGTATAAACTAAAAGTTTAAAAGCTTATTTAGGGGTATATATAGAAATAATAATAAAAAAAATTAATTAATTTAAATATTTTACACATATTCCTATTTAGCTATGATTAAAAGTATTATAAATTTATAGCGAAACATACCCTTTGGTTTTCCAGTTGTGCCAGATGAGAACACTACAAGAGCCATGTCATCGAGTTCATTTGGTTTTTTCTCAAGAAGTGATCTATCCACTGATGTTTTCAAACTATCGTACCAACCAATATCCAAGAAAATTAGTTGCTGTTCTTTAAATCGACTTTCAAAGAATTCTTTAGTAAGAATTGCTTTGGGAGTCGAATCCTCTAAAACCGAATGAAGAAGTGGTAATGGATAAGATACCTCCAAGATTAAACATGCGCCCCCTATACGGTTTTAAAAATTTTAAATATATAATTTGTATCAAACCTTTACTTATAAAGTTACAAAGAATAAACAAATAATAAATGTCACTATAATAACGTAAGTACCAGCTTTATGAATAGCAATGTAACTAATAGTATACTCAAGGCAACGTTCCATCATGATACCAACCATCGTGTTTTTGGTAACACCAATGCTCTTTAGTTTTGCCGCCAATACATCTGTCATTTCATCTAATTCTTTAAATGTGACCTTAAATTTAAATAACAATTCATCATATTAAATGTATTTCATATAAACTATATTAACAACTGAACTAACCATTGAGCCATCAACATTAATTACGGCAACTGCATTTGGGGTAGTGTTTGCTTGAACTTTAAACATCTCATCAAGACACCCTTGTTTGTCATAATTAGACATATTTACAGAAGGAACTTTCGACATTTTAAAATAGAAAGTTGTTTTCAAATTAATAGTAATGATAAGAAATTTAAATTTAACGTTTAAATTTATATAACTATACCAAGTGAAATAAACGTAATAAGCTCTCAATTACAAGTTTCAACGTATATATAGGTACACTTCAACTGCAGCGTAACCGCGCCTAAACGGCTAAACATACTAACATATTATAATAATCCTATTATTATGTTTTTATCTATAACCAATTAATATGGAAGTAATACATATGCTGATGTACAACGAAGTGGCGTGATTTGATTTGTAATCATTGTATAATAAATAAAACATGATTTAGTCACTATAATACAATACATAAACGATGTGTATATACTGTGTACATACCTATGTATATAATGTTTACTACTGTGACTGTAACTATATAAATACGTCTATATATCAAACTATGTATGTACTTAAAATTTCTCGTATCATTTTTTTCTATTAAAATGTTTATTAATTTTTTTATATAAAGTATATAAGTGGCACTATTATGTTACTGAATTGTGGTCTTGTGGATACCTATATTTTGATTATTAATTGTGTATGACGTATGTATAACTTACAATTAGAATTTAAATATAAAATATAAGTATACATTCTATAATTCTATACATCATTTATTCATTATATAATCGAATTATTTATTGAAATTTCTAATATAAAAACTAATTTTATATTAATAATTATAATTATCGAGCTATATTATTATTCAAAAATGTAAATGTCCAATAAATAGATAGCTTTTATTAAAATAAATAATAATGTATACCTACAATTTACAAATTTCAAAAGAAATATAGATTTTAATCATTTAATAAATGTCTTATTAGTGATTAAGCTATTGTATGAGTATATAGTTATTTTAATAAAAACTTTAAAATTTTGAACATCAAAATAATTTACGTTATACCTGTTTAAAATTGTACATCAATAAGCTTAGTTTTATTGAAATCGTATAATATAATATAGGTACCTACGTACTTATTCATTTAATCCCAAGATAAGCCACAGGTAAAATGCATATATTACATTCCGCTGTTAATATTGATGTACAAAGTTTGATTTTTAATATGGTTACATCAATGAAAAGCTATTAATATTCTTAAGTATAAACATAATTTTATAAGTAAAGGCCTATTAATGTTGGTTGAAGAATAATTTAATCATTATATTGTTAATTGTTATAGTAGCTACTAGCTAGTTGTTAACCCATTGCTGCATCTATTTAAGAAGTATTACTAGTCAAATTATTTTGTAAATATTTTTGTTAGTTGTTACCGGAATATTTTATTTATAATATAAATAATTCAATTCATATAATGATGTAACAATGTAATATGTTATATTATTTTCAACTTTCAATACTCAATTACTATCAATTACTCAAGTTTCAAGTAGTCATATATTAATATATTATATATAGTAAAGTTATATTTCAATTACTATTACCTACATAATAAATAATAATTAAACAAATAATAACATATAAGTATATTATTTTATATAAAGCTACAAATAGATTAACAAGATTGAAAATCCATTCCATCTTTCCATAAAATTAATAATACTTAAGTTCCAGACTCTGGAGTCACTTGTGGAAAGCATTTACCATCGATACCCTACATAATATTAGTAATATATTATACTAATATCATCATGTCGCGACATCCATGTAAATGTGAAGACTACTACACAGCCAGTAAGTCTATATTATATAGAATATAAAATGACTAGCTCCTTTGGTAAAGTGAAACCAAAATAATATAAATATTCACGTAAATGTTTTCTGATGTTACCGGGATCGGCGGGATCAATTAATATTTTTTAAGTCTCTCCTCTATAAAATCGATTGATAATAAGATGGGGTGAAAATTGGCAAAAATTTCACACTCAAGATCTCTTAATAGAAACAACTTTTATGGCAACAATACTTGACAAACTATACATTGCTGTCTGTTAGGAAATTCTATTAGTTAAAAACCAAATTTATACCTAGGTGGCTAGGTACTTCAACGCGCGTACCAAACGATTTCCGTATCAATATCCACACGGAAAATAGATTATAATAATAGGAATGTTTTATGTTATACAAAATGGAAGCCCGTGGGCAGTAGTATAAATAAAAAAATATTTAAAAAATCGGCCACATCGATAGTAGGCGATTTGACCAAGTATCGAAATTTGTCACTCAACCGATACCTATCATCTCATTATGATTCAATTAGTTAAACTTTTATAAAAAGGATTGATACTAAACTGCACTCAATAGTTTCCTTGAGAAGTAAGCAATTTGAATACTATTATTTATTATTTATTAGTTTATTTTATATATTCATACTGGTTATAAGGCAAAATAATGATTTTACTAGTGCCACACAACTAAACAAGTAGAATGTATCGCCAGCACAATAATAAGCATTTGAACAACTCCACGGGTAAGGGCTACTTGTATTTGTACTACTTGTAGTCTTAACTCGTACGACTGCAAATTATGAAATTCTACGCTCACGATAAATGAATGGACTAGACTACTAGAGAGCTGCTGTCGCCTGTCATGCAACTTAAATATCTAAATTCATAATATAATAGAGACACCTACATAATAAGAGACGTTCCCGTATGATGAGCGCGTGAGTTGTACGCGGAAAGGTATGTTAAAAATTGAATTATATCATATTGTTATAATTATTATTACAAAAGAATACAATCAAAAAACGGGACTTATTCCATGGCGACCAATTCCAGGTCGGTTGGGTGGGGAGTGGTAAGTGAAAATATATTGTACTATGCGGGTTACTACTACTAAAGATCATTTACGACTAATACAACGATAATGCTAATTATCGGATGTGTAAGAAATTGCCTATAAAATGGTCCTTAGAATCTAGTACTATAGAGGCCCCTTAATGATTGATTAATTATGTTATGTCTTATCTTACTTCATAATACAATTTTATATGCTATAGATTTCCGGGGAAAAAGGTCTCGTGTTTTAAGTCTTTCGCAGAACTACGGAAGTTAATTTCCTGTTTGATAATGACCTGCGTTATGACCGTAATAATATTATAATGTTCTCGGTATTTTAAATCGAGTTTAAGTCCAAAGGTTTATATATTACCTATGTAGATTGTAGATACTGTTTGCCAACAGACGACGCGCCACTACGTTGCTGTATTTGTAAACTATATGTCTAAATAGAGATATGATGAGGTAGACGGTAGAGTATTAATCAGGATTGGAAAAATTTCTATACTCAACGGTTTTGCTTTGATGTAATTGATATGCCGGCCAGTCACTGAATCACAATTATTACGTTTAAATTTTATTTACGCGGGAATACGGATAAAATAAAATGGATTTTTTCCACGAGGAGCGCTACAAATTCTCAAACTCATAAGACTTCTTATGAACCATGATTGGTATATTTTGTACCATCTAATATCTATGTTATTAAAGTGATAACTCATAGGTGCAGATTACAGATTATACATCGAAACATTATTATATTGTTAATTAACGACGTTTTAAGCCGTTAATGGTTATTATTATATTTTTTCTTTTACTTACCATTTGATAGTATGTTAAACATTTTCTACTGTAGTTTATTGAAATTGTATTTTTTCCGGAATAACCCTTTTCCCTGATGTTTAAATATAAATTTATCGAATTGTACCTATTGTTTTCTTTATTTTTAAATACTTCTTGAATATTGTATTTTCCTATCTTTTGTTTTGGATTTTTAGTAACAATAATACCTATTAACTTTATACATAATTACATTTCAAAGTGCCAATAGTTTTTATTTTTAAATAATAAAAAAAAATACAGTTTAAATTTATTTTCAAAATGAGTATGTTATTTGATCAAATAAAACTGTTACACAGCCAAAAATTATACTCCAATGTCATAAAAGTGGTAAATTTTACATATATATTTTTAATATTATTAAATTTTAATATATTTTTCAACCAATCTTACTTTCATTTTTTAGGCGGAGATGGTTTTAAAAGTTAGTGAACACTCGACAGATATCTTAACAGCCCCTCATAAATTCCGTATATTGGCATATCAGGGTGATTCGCATTACTACTTAGGCAATTATCGTCAAGCAGAAGCTGCATATAAAACAGCATTGACGTTTAAAGATGCGTGTTCTTCATCAAAAGCTACACAAAAACAATATGATGGCTTAAAAGATCCTATGCCTGATATAGGTTAATATGAATTATATACAAATTAAGTTTATAGTTTTGTGTTTTATTTATTTTTAAAATACTATTTATTTTTTAGATATAAAATATCATTTGCATTTATGCTTGGTGAAACTAAAAGATATTAAACAGGCTTTAGCTGTTTTACAATCAGTACCTTCCAAACAAAGAAAAACTAAAATTAACATGGCTATAGCAAAACTACATCATCAAACGGGCAATATTGTTCATGCTGTAACTGCTTATAACAAAGTTTTAAAAGTAAGTAATCTGCAATATTTTGTAATAGTTTTGAATACAAGCTAAACGCTAGAAGCTATATTCATTATTATAGATTTTAAATCATATATAATTTTAACCACTAAAAAAATTATTTTCAAACTTAAAATTATATTTATATCAAAAATGGAACTGTAATATCTTATTTTTTAAATTTTATTTTTATGAATAAAATTTAAAAATCATTAACTGCATTGTCTGCATTGTTTTTTTTTTCAAAATCTTCAACTATTTTATTGGTAGTTTAATTCAATTTTAATTTAATTTTTAAGGAATGTCCACTAGCAATTGAAGCAGCTGAAGGACTTTTAAGCTTAGGTGTTAAAGGAGCCGAAGTTAATGCTATGATGATAGAAATGGTTGGAATTAATGGACTTGAATGGTTGGTATTTAATATTTTTTTGAAATGTTATTACTGATTGTATATACCTTTATATATATTATATATATTATTATGTATATTTATATTTAGGATTAGTGGCTGGTTAAAAGCGCATGCTTATCTATTTCAACAAACTGAATATCCTGCAGCTATTAATACATTAAAACAGTTGGATGATAACTCACCTTTATGCAATAGTAATAGATTATTAGTAGCTATTGGAAAGTCATATTATTTTTACGGAGATCGTAAAAATGCACTAATTTACTTACAAAGGGTTAGTAATTTATACCACTGCTTGTTTCAATTTTTATTTTATTTTAAATATATTTTAATACAGTATATATTCAATTTTGTAGGCTTATAGATTAAATCCACTAATGCAAGACGGCCTATGTACACTAGCTATGTGTCTATACATGGAAAAACACAACAGAGAGTTAGAAAAATTGCTCCCAACAAGTTATACAGATGAATCATCGATTGATTCCCATATGTGGATTGTTCTTGCTTTTGTATGTTATAGTAATAGTAATTATTCAAAAGCATTGTGTTTGGCACAAAAGGTATTTATAAAGATTTTTAAATAAATATATTTAATTTACTGTATTCTAACCATTTAGTATTTTTATAGGCTTGTTCTGTTGACCCAAGAAATATTGAGGCACTGTTGTTGCATGGAATGATATTAACAAGTATGAAAAAGTATTCTGAAGCTATTTTACAATTTCGTAAAGCTAATGATGTAAGTATTTAAATTTTCTTTTTTTCTTATTATTATTTAATGGATGTTTATTATTTTTTAGATTGCTTCTTATCTGTTCGATCCACATAAAGGTATGGTAGATTGTTATATAGCATCACACAAAATGAGAAATGCTGTGACAGCTGCTAGTAATTGTTGTAAACAAATGAATAACCATCCAAAAGCATTAACAGTGTGTATTAATTTATATTTTATGTTTATTTTTAATCTAATAGAAATTATATCATTAATGTAAATGATTTTTAAATTTTCATATCAAGTTGATTACATTTATCAATTATTATTTTAGAAGCAGCAGTGATCATATCTTAATATAAATTTTAAAAAAATCATTATCATTTCAATTTTCTTGTTTCTTATTTCATTTTACTTAGGGGTTAGAAAATGTATTCAATCAATATTAATTTCATTATTCTATCAAGCAAATATTTTTAGGTTTTTTATACTTAAAAGTATAACTTAATACTTGTTATATAATTTATATTTATTGTTTAGTTATATGCTTCAATACTAATGAAGGATCCAACGACAGTTGGCAAAGCAAAAATACTTTTAGAAAGAGCATTAACTATGGACGAGTATTACCTTCCAGCAATATATATGGTTGCTCAGATATATGAACAAGAAGGAAATTATAGTCCTGCTGTTGCTTTATTACATAAACAAGCATTAGATCAACCAACTTGTAGATTATATCAAATGTTGGGTGATTTAAGTGTCAAACAAAATCAGTTAGAAAAAGCATTCGACTTCTATTATTCTGCACTCAAGTAATTAATATGATTTATATTTTATGTATTTAATAATAAATAATATGTGGATATGGCATTCCTATCTTTGTTAAACATAAATTTTTAAGCTAATTTAATAAAGAGAGAAATAATGGTTCTCTTGCATAGAAGCTTTTGTGCATAGGAAGAAAAGAGATTTAATGATGTTGCAGTTAACAATGGTGTGCATATTTTTATATAATGCCATGTTCATAAGTTAAATATAAATGATAATTTATCTGTATATGCATTAAAAATCATATGAATTTATAAATTAATTAATAAAATTAGCTATAAATGTAATAAACTGCTATTAAAATAGGATAACCTTCAGAAATTGTATTTTACTTATATAGTTGTGCTAATTTCATCAATATTTAGTGTAGTACATAGATAATGTGATAATTATTTGCTCCAGTTTACAATCTTCCAATAGTATAAGTTATATTTTTATGTTCATCAGTTTATTTATGCAATGATAAAGTTATCTTATTATTATTATGCTATAATAACAAACACAAAATTTTCATAGTTTAATATGTTGATTTATTTTTTTTTTTAATGTATATAAAATTAAAAGTTGTTGATATAAAATAGATGAACTACTAAATTGTTTAATACTTAAAAAATCAGAAATTAAAATATAATTGAAGATAATCAAAAATCAAAATAAAATAACATTTTTAATGGCCAGGAAAATGTTTACTCCGTATGCGCAACCATTTAGTCTAACACTGTTTCACATGATTAAACTACAATTACAATTCACAAGTTGCTTTAGTATTTTTAACATTTATTTAATATTCTTTGATATTTCAAAGTGTAATAAATATTATGATTGAGTAAATAATAATGATATATAATAATCCTTCATAATATAAGTATAATTAATTTTTCATTTTAAAAATAATTTAAAATTTAAATATAGTACACTAATTATAAAAACAATAAAAAATAACATAGTTTAATGAGAATATTTTATCCAATAACAATAGGACTTTTTTATAATTTATTATTTAGATTTTATGAATCCAATAAAAAAACTAATATTTTAGTTAAAAAATCACATAATAACTATCATTTATTGGTTTTTAGTCTTGACCCAAATAACAAACGAGTTATGGAGAGTTTAGAGAGTTTGGGAAAACCATGCAATACTTCAACAGCCACATCTGCAGATTCAACTGGACCCGTTTTAAATGGTTCACTTTTAGATGCAACATTTAGTGGTGTTAATAATGCGGAAAATGAATCAACACCATTCAATAATGCTGTACATGAAGAAGATACATTTATGGATTCTGATCATGAAGGATCTGGATCTGACATATCCATTTAATTATTTATGACTGTTTTAACTTGTACCAATGAACTCAGATATTATAAGTTTTCTTATTAATCTGCCTTGTGATTATGACATGAATAATGGACAATCTCACCATTTGGACATCTTACAAATGCACTGAAACATTAAGATAATGAAAAATTTGTTTTTTACTATTTAATTAATTAATATACCTTTGATTTCCAAATCGTTTTTTACACACTCCGCAGATATTAAATTCTGTCAAAGTAATATTTTGTGACTCATAAAATATTCTCTGTTGTTGAATCTAAAGTATTATATTAAATATTAAAATTTTAAGAACACATTTAACGGTATTAATAATTTTTACTTTTAAAAGTTTAGCATAGAGTAGTCCACGGTTCACTTGATAAAGCCTTCTATTGCTGATTGCTTTGTCTAGAGCAGTAACTAGAAAATTACTAATACGATGAATAGGTATTTCATCTGGTAACACTTTTAATACATCTGGAGTAGCTATTTGAGCAGCATTTTTATTTAAAATTTCAATAACTTTCTCTAAATTGGGTGCTGGTTTAGATACATCCCCTAGTCCAGCTAACCAACTATCTGGAGGGTCAATGAGCAATCTCAATAGTATAACATAAATCTATAATTAATTTAAAAATGTATTAACATAAAATGTATTATAATTTTTAGTTTTGGTATCTAAATTACTTGATCACAGTTTTCATTTTTTGATTTATAAACTTTATCACAGTACTCGATCGCTCGGTTAACATCATCCAACACAGTGACATACATAGATAAGACTTGTTCATGGCGACCCAGTTTACCTAATACTATAGCACGTTCTTCAAAAAATCCTGTTCAATTATATGTCATAGTAGTAAAAGATCTTTAAGCAATTAATAATAAGTAATAACAAAATATTTTTAACATTACCGTCCAATGGAAAATGTACCAATACTGTTTCAGGAGTATAATACTTTGATTGTTCTAAAAATTCCAGAAGTTTAGTTTTAGTGTTTTGAGCTGTTTGTTCATCAGCTTGCATTGACATGGAATTATATTTTTGAAGCTTTTCTCTGTATTGATGTATTAAAGCATTATGACATATAGCATTGGTATCATTCCAAACGTGTATAACATGTTCCATATAAGGTATAATTAAATTTTTGTGATTTCTAATTAAAAAATCCAATACTTTAGGCCTAGGTAAATGTTCAACTTCAGCAACATCTTCTGTAAATATAGTAAGTCCTTCTTCTGGGTACTTTTTTAATACCCAATCAGAAAACTGTAGAATAATATCAATATTATTTGAACCTATAAAATAAATATTTCATAAATGATGGCAATTATTAATTAATATAATGATAAACAACTGGTAATTTATTAATTACCAATATTTTGTAGATATTGAATAGTTCTTTCAGGTCCTTTGAGATTAGAATCGGAATCATCTGACTGCTTTTGAAGAAGTTCTAATGCTTTGCTATGTAATCCTTTGGTTTGATACAAAATTATTAATTCGCTGTATTTTTTATACTTTTTTAATGTTGTTTCAGTTTCTAATAAATGACAATGGTTAAGTCTTAAAAGAGGTGCTATTAGAGCGTCATTAGTCTGTAACATAAACATTTAAAATTTATAATTTTGTCATTATTTTTCAAAATTATAGCTTACTTGTAAATAACATTTTAGAAGTGTTGTGTCTATAATCTGAAGTAACTGTTCTTGATGATTAGTATTTATTTCAAGAATATCTGATTGATTTTTAACATTGGGTTCTTTTAAAAGATTGAATCTCACCTAAACATTCACCAAAAGCTAAGTTTTAATTTTGAAATATAATGAATTCAATTATAAACCATCTAATTACCTCGGTTAAATATTCAATTAATGCAACAATTTTTATTTCCATCTCTTTTTCAAGTATTTCTTCTCCGTAGTCTGAATCACTTTGAGGTAATAAATTTGGAAATAATCTGATAACATCATAAGGATCTGTAAAAATCAAATTGATATTAAACTAAAATCAATTTTAAAAAATGTATAATAAAATTTTTATACCCGTATTCAACTTTAAAAATTCTCTCATGGATTCTTGATATTTCTTTTTTTCAAATAAATCATTAGCATATAAAGTTCTAATTTGTGATACATTTTTTTCTTTATCGTCAATAGATTCATCAGATATGTTCTACATTATAGATAAAAAAAATAGATAAACAAAGTAAAATATAAATAAATGATTTTAACAAGAAATTACTCTACAAATAATATTTATTTATAACTTATTTTTATGAGTAAATTTAGTTACTAAAAAATATGCTTAGAAAATAGGGACTAAAATATTAAACAAAATGTTTATACAAATACAAGATTTGTTTAATCAAATGAGATTTAAAAGACTAGAACTCGACAAATGGTTCAAGGCAATATAATATAAAGGAATTATAATTGTTGATGATATAATCATAACACTGTCAATTATCTGTAGAATGGATTAAAATTATAAACTATTATTAAAATATTAACCTTTTTACTACTACATAAATACAATTTTATACCTAGTTGTTCTGAAAAATACTTTTTTTTTTATAAGACATTTACGTTCTATATGTTGTAAACAAAAAGAAAGCATATACACGAATACATGAAGACAGCAGCATTTAGTGAGGTTGCAGTCATGTAATATCTATTACTGTAGTCATAGACATTATTTAATTTGAAATGGTTTTTTTTTATACATAATAGGAGAGCATATATATGATGATAGTAGGCAATAGATTAAAAAAACACATTAAAAAAAAATTCCTAACATAACCCAAGAACACGACATTTTTAATAATACCTATTTTGTGCATGAAGTTGAATATTTGTAATTACTCAAGAAAAATGGACTTTTTACACATCATTTTTGTAAGAAAATAGTATTTAATTAAAAATACATTATGCTATGTAAAACATAATTTAGTAATCTTTATAGTTAATTACTTACAGCTAATTTTAAAGCCAGTTGAAAATCTTTGTCTTCAAGAAGTCGTTTAATTTGTTTAGAAAATGGAACTGCTTTTAAACAACAAACATCCAATGTAGACGAAACATAAATTAAACCACTTTTACAAGTAAACATATTCATAGTTTTAGAAGAAGCTGATATTACTTGACGCGACACCGAACTTTCAACTGATTCTATAGTTTGTACATACAATTTATCGCCTATACTTGCAATTAAGTAAGGTTCATCATACACTGAAAAAAAATTATATTAGTAAATACAATACTTATACTTTTAAATATAAAACTTTTACATACAAATAATAGATGGTGTGTCTACCCATTTAATAAATTGCTGCTCAGCTACTTTGCCCATTGTACTCATGACAATTAAATGGGAATCTTTGACAACACCAAACATTGTGTCCGATATTTTGGTTATAATTGGTTCTTGATTTTTTCCAGTTAAGAACAAAGGTTTTACTTGTTCCATAGTAACCTAAAATAAATTTATTTAAATTTCTTTAATTAAATTGAACTAAAAATATAACAATTAGAATACACCAAGTATTTATTTTAAAACTTAAATTCTTTTAACGGGATTTTATTTGGTTCATATTAATATAATTTATATATACCATATAGAACTAATAGTACTAAGACTAACTACATATGATATAGTAAAGGTTTTAATTTTTAAAAAAATGAATCATAATTACTAATTAATAGTTATTAAAATTTCAACTTTTATAAAAAAAAATGCAAGTATTGATATGATTATTATTTTTATTATTGCTAAATTCAATTTCTTAAAGCTAATAATAAATGAAACAACCAAAATTTCAAAGGTTTGATTTTAATTGTTTTATACCATTCTACTATAAAATATTTATAGGTATATTGTTAGAAAAAATGTTGATAAACTCTAATTTAAACCTATACATAAATGTATCTATGATCTATTTCTACATTGACATTTTCATTAATTTTCTTTGACTGACGACTGTTATTTTAATTCTATGAATTAGGTATATTTCAGTATACATTTATATTTTATAATACACTTTTAAGAATTGGTTTATTTATTAGTTTTAGCAGTTTGACTGATAATGAACAGGTTAAGATTTTCAATTGCATTTACATTAAAGCTTGTTATTATTTTTCAATGTTCCTTATGACCCATGATTCATATTTATACAAAAATATTCAGTTTGAAATTATTTATAACTATCAGTTGGTATATTGAAACTTGACCCTTAGTTCTAAAAATCTAGCAGTGCTTCTCATTTAATATTTATACAATCCGTGGATTCCAAAATCCTTAGATGGCATATTAAAGATTGCAACTATATTTAACTAACTTCCTAAAAATCAAAAATTTATCGGAGTATAGTACTGAATATGGTTGGTATAGAGTTAAATAAAGTTGGAATAAGCAGATGTTTTGACCAGAATAATCTTTAATATACTAATTAATGATATTAAAGATTCTATTGAACAAAAAAATAAACATGGTATGGGAAAATGATTGGAATTCTATTCTACCATTTAATAAATAAAAATTACTAAAAAATATCAAATCCCTAACACTGCAATAAATATTGAAGATAGAAAGTCACTTTTATAAGAGCAAGACTTAGATATTCATTCTTAATCCACATATTCCTAATTATTTAAGATCTAACAACTATGCAATACATACTTAATAACTTAACCATTCAGTGTATCATTTAAAAATGCCCAAAATGTTAACACATACATTTTAAATGTATTAAGGTATTTTACCTTAATATCAAACAATTTGGGAAGAGCTCTTAATGAAGGTAATAGCACAAAATCTTGGATTTTCTCATCAAATTAATTAATATTGTTGTAATAATTTATAGGCATGTTTCAATAAATCAAAAAGGAATTCAAATGTATATTTTTTATAACAAAAAATGTAATTTTGAATTATTATAAAACACAAGAGTTATTTTATAAAATTTGATGCAGTTTTATGAAAAATTTGTATTTACACTGTATTATTTAATTTTAAAAATTCTGTAAATTGTGTATAACACATATTATTTTTTAAATATTTTTTTATAGCTATTTATTTAACAAGACAATTTATATGATTTTAATTATTAAATATTTGTGCAGTTAATAATTATTTATTAACTGATAATATATTTCAAATTAATAAAGATTTTATGCATAAAATTTTAATTTTAAGTATTTTTCTGTTTGTATACTAGGTTAATAACTTATTTTGATGAAGTAATAATGACATCTTAAAAAAAATGTATACGGTTATTAATAAAATTAAACTTACATCAAATAAGTAATATTCATTTTTACAGCCAATAATTACTGTTTGATCACACCACACTAATGTACGAGGTATATCTGGTAAGTTAATATTTTCAGAATGTTCCAAGAAATCTTTTCCTTTCCAATAGTAAACTTGCAATTGTCTCTTAACAGCTACACAGAGGCGAACTACTGTGTTACTGGGATTACTTTGCAATCCATCGGGAGTCTATAAATTTATTTTAATATTTTTTTTTATATTCACATTACATTTATAAAGTTCAAATAATTTACCTTCACATTTACAGTAAAATAACTAGCACCTTTAGTTTTTTGTAAACCAGGTGTTTTCAAATGTATTACTTTATCACGAGATACATCAAGTACACTAACTCTTTCATCTAAAAATTTAATAAAAAAAATTAGATAGTGTAAAAAAGGTAAATGTTTAAAATGTTATACCTGATAGACAAATAACTATTTGACATTCTGATATTGCAGTTAATTGTAGTATAGGTCTTTTGCTAAATGTTTTATTACAGTCAACTAGTTGTACCCTAGGACTGGTGGTGTACAAAAATATGTGCCCTAAACGATTACCAACCAGCAAATAATTATCTAAGAAACATAAAAATACAATTAACAATAATTATATATGGTCACAGATCTTTATATAGATTGAAGTATGTTCACCTATTGATATTTAAATTTATAAATTATAAACTAATAGGAGTATGTTTAGAAGAGATATTAATCCAATTTTTAAAAAACAATGTATTTAGATAGTAATTATGGTAAGGGATTCAAGTCAAATGAGATAATTTAAAATATATAATATTTTTAATGCACAAAACAAGTTTAAAAATAAATAATTGAGCATATGATGCAGATTTTTGTATGTCATCAAGTATGAACACCCATTAAAAAAAATAATAATAATTAAGATTGAGTAATATTCTGTAGATATAATAAATATTTTTTCAACAATCAAATATTAAATCCAATTCATACTTATGATGAAAACAATTACCATAGGCAGTGATGCTTTCAATTTGAACAGAATACTTTAACAGTTTTACAACTTCATATACATCATGCATTTTGAACTGTAAATCATTTGCACTCATAAATCACTCGGAAATAACAATTTATAGCTCTGTAGTCTGTATTGAACAAAGATTACTATACCTAGAATAGGTCATGTACCTAAAATTAATCAATTAAGAACAACTATTGAACCTAGATCAACATATTTATAATTGTACAATACCGCAGCTGAATTTACAAAGGTTAGTACTAAAAGCGATTTAATTATTTAAAGACTTCACAAAAATAATAATATTTGAACATAATATTAATATTTGATTCCCAAACCCAAAACTCCTAAGGAAATCTTAAATTTAATACAAGATATTATCAGTTATGATAACATTGATAGGCGTCGGCGACGAAGTTATATTTCGTTGTGGAAAGTAAAACGGTTTCTTTTATTCTTCCATTTACAACTTCACGAATTTCGCGGTCTTTCCATTAAAATATTTTGAATTTTTAAACCACAGATAATCATTAGTCGGGTTTATCTACATATTTTGCCAATACGGTAATGATATAAATTTAGAATTTAGAACTATTGACTCATACTATCATTCGTAATCGTAATCGTAGTAAAAATAATACAAATGAATTCGTCTAAACTACCTATAGTCGAACGTTGTTACTTTAAATTTTAAAATTTAAATATCATACCTATAAATATGTATTAACAGGTATTGCCATATTTTCCGCAATAGATATTTAAATTATTTTATACATACTACTTAGGTAATGAGAGGTAATAATTTAATAAAATCAAGCGGAACTATATAATAATCGATTGAAACGTTTAGTCGGTACAACACGCGTCTTATACTACCTCTACTGCGGTAAAAGAAACTAAGAAAGAGTTTATACGAATATTGATGAGCTTTCTCGTGGTATGTCTATATACAAAAACGGAAAAAGATGCATGCGCAGCGACCGCAGCGTGCCTTCATCTGCCTACACATAATACATGTATATGTGTACATAAATTTCGCGTCGACGTCGTTAAATACAGAAATATTCAGTATGACGTAGTCGACTATATACAACAGTCAACATTCACTGACTAGACTATAATTGTGGAAAATCAGATAACACAATAATACCAGACGAAGTTCCGAGAGATAAAATGAAAAGTGGGCGTAGTCGGTGACGACCAGGTGACATCATCGACGGTAACGGCGTAAAAACTGTGACATTCTTGTGCTACGCTTCAAACGAAAAAAAAATTCTATGACAAAACAGTTGTTGTGACTTGTAAATCAAAAGAATTAGACGCAGACAATACGATATTGTATTGACTATTGACAGAAAGATTGTGTTGTGCTGTTTGTTCTACTACGGTCGTACGGTTTTTTTTCTGCACGATGACGGGCGTCAACTATGTATACTATACATACTAAATATCAAAATTTTCATTCTGCAGGTAATAATGTAATTGAAAAAAAAATCGATATTAAAAAAAAAAAAAACTAAATTTTCACTACTGCGACGGATATAAGGGGGACGTAGGTATGCATATTGTGTGTGTGACGTATGTGTGTGCGTTTGCACATTTGTGTGTGTGTGCATACGTGTGTTACTGTAGTGCCTGCAAGTGTATAATATTATGCAATTTTTTTTTATTATTATTATTATTAATTAAATTGGCTCCCATAGAGATTTCACGTTCATTGACTCCGCCGACGGGTGGTGGCAGCACTTGTACCAAGGTTGTTTTGGGCGGCGCTACTTCATCGCCGCGCCCCGCCGTCGCCCATCCCCGCCACGGCACCAGTAGGCAGTATCTCACTGCGCGAGGTTCCGTCCCGCCGTCCCGGCCTAATCGGCCTGCTCTTGTGGTTTCATCTATTATCATTTATCACCTCAGCAGTGGAGTTCCGATCTGCCTGCGCGACATTGTGGGGATAGGCCAGAGCCGAGAAAAATTTAACTCAATTTAAAAAAAAATAACATACCAAGTCACTAAATATACTCGACGCAATAGAGACGCGACTGTTTTTGTGCATCGGTTTGTTAGTGCGCCGTACGTGTTTGGCTCAATGAGCGACCGTAGTAATATGTGAATATAAGGTAAGCTCTGTTCAGTATAGCCTGATACGAGAAAACCACTGCAGTGACTGCTGCATCACAAGATTATTTCGTTCTCCATTCGGATTTGACATCGTTTTGTTTTTTTGTTTTTTCCGCTTGCAATTTTAATTGTAAATCTGTTTGATTTTTCCGACTTTTTAATATTACTTATTATAGGTTCGTTTTTTCATCTCACTTTTTTTTCTGGTTGACACAGTGAGCCATGAGTTTTCGGAATCGGCTGTCCCGCGTCGCCAAAAACAACAACGAAACACCATCAAGGAACAAAAATACTACCAGACACGACTGTTGCAGTGCTACTAAGTTGCGAGCAAGCAGTGTTGAACACGATCGCATTAATGGCAATCACGAAGCACACAGAAATGCTACTTCTGTAGATAGAGTGTTAAGCGTTAACAGAATTCCTAGGTAGTTTGGTTAATCCGGAACAGTGAAATCGAGTTATAAAACGGTCACTAACAATTACAGATTAAACCAATTGACAGGCGATTCGAGTTGTGCAGCCAGTTGTAGAACTCCAAATAGAACTATTACAAAAACGACAATAAATCGTACCAGTCTGAGTTCCCCAAGTACTCCTCAAAGAAAGGTTTATATATTTTATTTTATTTCATACTGTTATTTCAATACTTTAATTCCATAGGTGTCAGCAAGAGGTAGAGGAGCTGCAACACCATCTCCTCGTTTCAGACGTGAAACAACTGTTCAAAAGAAAACTGTGGATAACAAACCTAATAAGGAATGCCAATCATCATCTGCAGATATGCCGTCCAAACAATCATATCTATTCACCCAAAATTATTATGACACAGGTTCTTGTTCTGTAGAGATAATCGAAGAGTCATGTTCTCCTCAAATTACATTACCAATACCAACGGAAATATTAAATACAAAATCAGCTATACTCAATCGTTCAGATGACGACGAAGAAAAAGCTACTGGAATTTCTCCAGATGGCAGGTAATTAATTTTATTTATTGTATTTTATAAAAAATTGTTAAGATATTTACATACACATAACCTATATAAATATTAGGTTTCTCAAATTTGACGAGGAGCTTGGACATGGTTCTTTTAAAACAGTCTTCCGGGGTTTAGATACTCAAACTGGAGTTGCAGTTGCTTGGTGTGAGCTCCAGGTACAGTAAAAAAAATTGTTATTGAATTATAATTTATTATTGATTAAGTTATTCATTTCTTTGTATTATTATTAATAGGAAAACAAATTAACGAAGACTGAACGCGCTCGGTTTCGAGAAGAAGCTGAAATGCTTAAAGGTTTACAGCATCCTAACATAGTTCGGTTTTATGACTATTGGGAAGTTTCTTTGACAAAACGGAAATATATTGTTCTTGTTACTGAACTAATGACATCAGGAACATTAAAAACATATTTACGCCGTTTCAAAAAGATTAATCCTAAAGTTCTAAAGTCTTGGTGCCGACAAATTGTAAAAGGATTAAGTTTTTTGCATTCTCGAACACCTCCAATTATACACAGAGATCTAAAATGTGATAATATTTTTATTACTGGTACAACTGGATGTGTAAAAATTGGAGATTTAGGATTAGCCACTCTTAAAAATCGATCATTTGCTAAATCCGTGATTGGTAATTTGAAACCAGATGGTAGTTTATTTTAAGATATTAATTTTAGATTGTATATTTTAGGCACTCCTGAGTTTATGGC
Source organism: Aphis gossypii (assembly GCF_020184175.1). Classification (NCBI taxonomy): domain Eukaryota; kingdom Metazoa; phylum Arthropoda; class Insecta; order Hemiptera; family Aphididae; genus Aphis; species Aphis gossypii. The sequence goes on from NC_065531.1 coordinate 82,638,312, forward strand.
CCCTGAAATGTATGAAGAACATTATGATGAGAGTGTTGATGTATACGCCTTTGGAATGTGCATGTTGGAAATGGCTACTTCTGAGTATCCTTATACTGAATGCACTGGACCTGCTCAAATTTATAAAAAAGTGATAAGTGTAAGTCAATATTTTTGTAAGGAATATAAAGTAATAAATGTGTATTATGTATTTTGTATTTATATAATCTTTTTAAAAAAAAATTAGGGTGTTAAACCTTTAAGTTTTGATAAGATTGAAAATCCAGAAATAAAAGATATAATAGAGTCATGTATAAAATTGAAAAAAGAAGAAAGGTAATTAAAAAACTCCTTTTAATGTTATAGAATAGAATATATTTAATATTATGGAATATACTTTTTTCATAGACCGTCAATCAAAGAATTATTGGCTCATGATTTTTTCACGGAAGATCCGGGAATTAAATTAGAAATGGTTAGTAGAACAGACAGTCGAATTGAATTTCGTTTACGTATTCTTGATCCAAAAAAGCGTTGCAGCAATAAGCACAGAGAAAATGAAGCAATTCAATTTGATTTTGATATCAATAATGATAATGCGGATGATGTAGCGTCTGAAATGGTATAAAATTTAATTTTTTGAATAATTCACAGTAATATACCAATACATATTAACTTGTAGGCAAAATCTGGATTAATTTTGGAGGAAGATAGTAAAACCATTGCTAAGATGCTAACTAATCAAGTTTACAATTTAAATAAAGAACAAAATGACAAAAGAGATATACCAATGGACGAAGAACTATATAAGGGTACATATGAATTGATTGTTAAACAATAAATTTTGGAATATGGGTTAGGAATCATTTTGAAACTACATATAATTTTTATTTAGATGATATAAATTCAGACGTTAATGGATTGCAGTTTCGACAACCAGAAACTGTTGTTATGTACCAACCTCCTAAATATATTAATCAGGTATACACTTAGAATTTTTTTTTCTTGTAATTATTATTAAATCACTTAAAATATTGATGATTCATATCACATTTAAAAAAAAAAAAAATTGATTTTAATACTTGGTACTTTTATTATAGGACGAAGAAATTAAGTATGATAACACATCAATTCCACCTAAAAATCTACTTAAACCTTCAAGTGAAATAAATGTAACAGAACTTATTAACCAAGACCAATTATTTTTACAAACATCGCCATCTAAAAGTCTACCACTTCGATCAGTAGATACAATAAGTCAGCAAGATAATTATAGAAAAATATCAAATATATCTAATGCATCTACAGATTCAGCTTATACATCAGATACAAATATGACTTATAAACAGCTCTCTGATATTAACCAAGTGCCAAACATGGTAGAAGTTGTGCCAGAAAACTATGTATCAAACGGAAATGAAAATATTTATCAAGATTCAACTATGTACCAAAATGTTGAACCTGCAGTAAACCAAGATGCTTCTACATTTATACAAAATGCTCATTGGAATTACCAAGTTAATACTGTTCAAAATCAATTACCTCCAACAGCTGATGAAGAGTTACAAAGAAAAATATCTACGGTATCTACTGTTTCCAATTTATCTTCATTATCGTCAGATTCAGTTCAAGGACTTGTCCTACAAGATATCCAGCTTCATGCTATTATACATGAAGAAAATGCATTACAAAATAATCAAAACGTATATGTAAGAAATCAAGAAGGAATAAATGTGAACCAATCTGATAATTTAAGTTATTGTAATGCACAATCTCCATCCAATGAAGCATATCTACCAAATATACAATCCTACCAAGAAAATCAAGTATGTTCGAATTATAATAATCAAATTATCCTTCCAGAAGAGACCATACAGGTAGAAGAAAAATTGTTAGAACCTACTGTGGAATCATCAATTAATGCTGCTGAACCTGATGTTAAACAGAACTTGAGGTAAATATTATGTTCTTAGTGTAGTGTAGAATATTGTTTATTCGTACTAATTAGGGCACAAAGATGCTAATTGTTATTTATTAACTAATGTATATGAATTATAAATTATGAAGTTAGTAATATTAATTGTAATTTTAATTTTAATTTATTAATACTTGATTTATATATTTAATAGACTAAGGTAAAACATATTAACGTGCAAAATTCTTGAATTAATCAATAAGTTATTTCCATTTTTTTATTAATTACATGAATGTGATTTTTTGATATTTTATTGCTTAATTAAATAATGAACTATTTAATTATATATTATTTGATATTTTAGGGTTGATAACTTAGAAGAATCATCTGTGATAAAAGAAGCTGCAACTAGAAAAAAAAGTAGAACTTCTGGTCCTTCATTAAATCTTTTGGCTGTGTATGATAATCGTCAAGCAGAATGTCAATTAGAAAGTAATAAACACAAGACTGTGACATTCAGATTTAATATTGATGATGTAGTACCATACGATGTAGCGAACAAATTAGTAAGTACTGAGTAGATTTTTTAAAGATCTAATAATAAAATGTTTGGAATATTTTTATTTTAAGGTCACTGAAGATTTGTTAGAAGTATCCCATGTGGATTTAGTGGCTGAAATGATGAAAGACTTGGTGAATAAACTGAAATTGGATATGGAACCTGTGTCCAATTGTGTTGATCCTTCTCTATTAAATCAAGAGGTACTATTTAATTATAATTTTCATTGCATGCAATATGATATAACAACCTTTAGAATGTTTTGTGAACAAGATAAAAGCATATTCACAAATAAAAATGTACATCCAAATTGTTTAAAATAATATCTTATTTTCATTTAATATTTGAAAATGTTATGGTTTTTATATCAATTATAAGTTCATACAATGCAGTTGAGTACTAACTGTTGGACAATTTACATAATATTCAAGAATTTGTGAATTGTAATATCTATTTAATCTAGTCTAATGTATTTGTGTCATAAAAATAAACTTATAGTAGCACACCACTTCTTATTACATGTATGTTAATAATAAGTATTCCATTTTTTTTTTATCTGATGTATTCTTTAGACTGAAGGAATTCCAATTACTGGAGACTCGGAAAATGTAATAAATTCAAATCAGCTCAATGTTACTGTTACTGAACCCATTAAAGAAGTTGAGGAAAAATCAGAGCCGGAGAAGAAAAAACCTGTATGCACTAAACATTGAACTTTTATCTTTTACATAAAATAAATGTTTAAACTTTTATTTTATTAACTATAAAACTTATGTTTATTGGTCTTAATCTCAATTATTATTTATTTAGGCACGAAAAATATCAAGGTTTTTAGTAAGCCCAGTCATTACAGAACAAACATTGGAAGAAGTAAGACTTTTATTTTATTGTTGTTATTTGTGTTTTTTTTTTTATAATATATTCATTGTTTTATTAGTATAATAATGATAAGAACATACCAAAACAAAACGAATTACTCAGTCCCGAATCACTCCAAAAGAATATTTTGAATGAAATGATAACATTAGCTAGTACTAATAATCAAAATGTGCCGGTTTGTCCTTTAACTGGAAATGAAGATATATCAAATCCTGATACGAATACCGGTCTAACAACTGATTCTAAACTACATTCCCAAGTTTCATCTGATACGTATGTATTAAAATATTATAAAGTGAACAATAAACTGAAATTGTTGATTGATTAATTGTAATTATATTTAGTGCATGTCAAAAAGGAGGTTCTCTTACTATATCTGAACTCCAGCAAAAATTAATCCAATTGACAGCTCAGCCATCAGAATTATCATCTAGTACTCCACCTATTGGTTCTCATCCAAGTACACCTCATGGGCATACTGGTTATGAGACATACATGAATAACCTACAAAAACGTTTGGCTTCTATTTCAATGCCTGCTGGCAACATACTTGTATGTTTAACTTAACTCTTAATTAAATATTTATTTATTATTAATAATTATATTGCATATTAAAGGGACCGCTTTCACCTCAAAGTACATTACATGCAATAAGTTCCGCAACATCAAAATTAAAAATACCTATTGCTATCGAAGTTGTTAAGCCTATGCAACCAGTAGCCATTGGAGTTGATGAAGTACACATTGGTGATGAAGTCGGACCAATTGTTGTGCACGCAGTCCAAGCTCAGTCAATTTTGACGGGTAATGAAACACTCCAACGTGTGATAGTACCAGATGAAAATAAAGATCAACAAACTATGGTTGTACAACCATTACCTGGTCATGCCATTATGGTTCAATCAAGTTTTATACAAAACCAAGATCCACCTGTTCAAGTATTTAAAGCTCTTTGTTATACCCTTATCTTAATATTTTAACCACATTACTAACTAAATTGTTTACTTTTTATTTATTAGGATTTTGAAAGTAATTCAAATAGCCATAAAGAAGATTCTAAAGAGAGAAAAATTAGTCGTGCTCAGTCAGTTGATTTGCATAGTTTAGAAAAGGTAATGTTTTTAAGTAATAGTTAATTAAAAAATAAATTTATGGCAATGCATTATTATTATTATATGTCTAAATATCAAAGTATTTTTTTTCATATCACATATTTTATAAAGAACACATAAAATATATTATATAAAAAAATAGATGACTAGTTTTATTTAATAAGTAACAGGGTAAGAGTACATAGTCCATATTCAATATTGATATAGTTGTAATAATGTAAACTAAGGTTATTTTGTGACCTTTGGTTATATTATGATAGAAATAAATTACCATAAAATATTATTATTATGATAATGTATAAGCTAATCTATAATAAATAAAATAAATAGTATAACATAATGTCATATATTCAAAAGTTTCATGACAATATTTTCTTAAATATTAAAATTTTTCCGCGGTTTGGATGAGACTCGAGAAGAAACTTTGATGGATTTTCGCCAAAGTAGCACTGAGTCTTATCAAATAGAATAGTGATGACTTATTACAGTTGTCTCTATGCGGTTGATGCTTTATAGTAGGTTTCTTAGGTTCCTTCTCATTTTGAATTGATTATAGTAAATCTATTACAAAAAGTCCCACTATCGAAGTATTTTATGAATAATTTTTTAATTATTTGTTTTAGAAATTGTCTAGTATCCATAGCAATACATACAAAAAATATTCCTCAAATGCAGTCAATTTCCAAACATTACCCTCATCAACCGACCAACATGTGGCACAATCTGTAGAAACAGATGTCCCTTGTGATAATTATCAATCAGTTTCACACTCTGTACGTTAAAAATATTTAACCATAATATTCCATTATTAAACATAATTTCAACATTATTTATTGTTGTGTCATAATCTGTATATTTATTGATTGTAATAAAAAATTTTAGAATGATGAGACTAAGGATCAGAAAGATTTAAACATAGATTATAAATCTGCTAATGCAGTTGAAATATCACAAGCTACTCAATTAAATGTATCATCTTTTGATTTTCAAAATCTATTACAAAGGTAAAATTGAATTAAATTAATGTATTTATTATTTATTCTTTGAGTTGTTATGTTAATTTGGATTTTATTTTAGGCAATATTTTGAATTAGAGAATTTACGTAAACGTCATGTAGAAGAACTAAAAAGTTGTATGCAAATGTTAAGATCAGAAAGTCTGCAACCAACTATACTTTATGAAGCGTTATCACCACTTTCTAATTCTAGTAAGTAATCATTTTAAACATTTTTTAACATAAAAATTAATGTTGTTTATTATTTAAGGTAAAAAAATACCTAGTGAAACAAGTGGAAATTCCAGATCAGCCTCACCAACGCCAGATAATGGAGTGATGCAGTTTACTCCAACTGGTTTATACTTCTTACCAGAGTCTGTTAAGCTTTTATCGCCTTCCTTAGCCGAATCCCAACACCATGGCTCTAATTAGTCAACAACAAAAATAAAAATAATAATAATCTCTTAAGCGTACTTTTAACATTTCGTTATTCCTTATTTTTTTCACTATACACAACGTTCATCTAAAACGCTTATAATTAAATTGTTATTTTATTTTGTATAAGTTCCTTAGAAAATTGTATTCATCAAATATATTATTTAATTATCAAATTTATAAATACATATAACTACTAATATGTTGTATTTGCACATTTATCCAAATGATTGCATAATATAACATATTTGAGTGTTACACTCAGACCAATACTAACATCTTTAATCTAATAATATTATTTATTAACAATCTATCATTTTATGTTAAAAACATAATTTAGTGAAAATTGTTGCGATATTTAATGAATTTTTTTATGATTATTAGTTTTTCATTAAATGTTATAATTGTATAGGTTACAATTTACAGATTGATTGTAATTTGCATAGTCTAGTCTAATTAAAGTGATTTTGTAAGTCATAAGTCATAACTCTTAAGGTTTTTAATACAACCTGAACTATTAGAAAAATACTAGTGTATACATTTTTAATATATTTATATAATTATAATTTATGAAAATCCATGATAATCAATTATGCCTATTGAGATACCTTAAATATGCCATAATAAAAAAAATTGTCTTACCTATCTTATTTTTCCAATATTAGAATATCAGAATAATTAATTCTTTTTTATTTTTTTTAGATTAGTCAAAGTAGAATTATTGCAAGATCTTGGTTATTAGTTTTTTCCAAAAAAAAAAAATGAACTGATAATTTTTTAAAATAAAACTTGGCTATTTAATGTTGTTCTTTTAGTTTAGAAAATCATTCAATTATTCAGTTGTTTTAACCCTTTACAACAATTAACGAATTTGATGCCGTTGATTTGACATCTGCACATTCATGAAACATTATGTTTATAGGTTTATTTTTATTTTTATTTTTAAATTGTTAGTATAGTCAAATCAAAGTATGTTGATTGAAACAAGATACATTGATATATTCAATGTCATTTGTCAATTAATTTAATTAAAAGTTTCCATACTTAAACAAGGAAACAAAACATTAATTGACATATTATATCTAATCTTTCAAGAGTTAGATCTCAAACCATATCACTGGAATATACCTACATAGTATTAATTACGACCGTAATTATTATTTATTATTTTTAAATTTGTACTTCTAATTATGTTGATAATTGATGAGAACTGAAAACTGAGAAGTATCTGTAGATCAGTTATTATTTAATTAATAATCATCATAATTGATTTTAAAGTTCAAAAACATTCTAAATCACAGTTATGTATTTAATTTAATCTGTGAATAATTGAAACTTATGAACTATAATCATATTATTCAAAATAATGTTACATACCAACCTAATAATTGTTTTTTTTTTGTTATTATTCAAGTGAATACAAGGGAGGTGATGGGCGATCGCCCCCCTCCTTGGGCTGTATTTTTTAATTTTTATATTATAAATTATAATATATCACTGAAAGTCGATAATTCATTTTTGAAAATCCCTCCCTCCCCCTTAGGTGACTTTTAGATCCGCTACTGTATGTTTATAATATTTTAACATCAAAAAACTCTAATAGAGATACAGACTACTGAGTACAGAAAATTTAGAACATTGGAAATAAAACACATGAGGAGTCTAACCATTTAGCAATTGAACCCTCTCAGGTTTAAAGTTTAGATTTTTTTCATATTTAATTTTAAAATATCTCTAGTACAGTTACTTTTAAATTTATGCGACATATTTATTGGCTTGAAACAATATAATAGAGAACATAGTTTTATGTGAAAATGTTAGTAAGGTTACATTTGAATGAAATTAATTTTCGCAGTGGCAAGTTCATTTACTGTTTTTAATTTTAAGTTATTATGGAAAACTATCAATTATTATTCGAAAATGAAGATAAAGGATTAATAATATACAGAACCTGTTTCAGTTTGCTTGTCTATAGGGACGTTATAGTCTTGAATCCTGATAAAGGACTAGGAACAATAAGTGGTAGATGTAAATGTGCAGAGTGCAGACTAATAAAATCGTCAAAAAATGTGGGTATATATTTTAATACGAAAAGAGCAGTAGGTTTATGAAAATTGATAGGGAACTAGATAAAACTTTTGAAACAGAGACCAAAATCGTGGATCAGTACGAGCTCAAAAAACTGGAACAATTTAATTTAAGTGTTTCAAATAGCTGGATACAGTTGTAAAAAAAGAATGAATGTCAAATATAGAAATTCAGCAAAGAATTAAAATGGGAAATAAATGCATTAAGACATTAAGTAATCTAATAACGTCTAGAGTCTTCTAAATAAAGGTAAAAATTCAGTTGTATTGTGACAATTATAAAGGATGAATGTTTAAGTTAACGGTCCCAAATTTGTAATCAAATGGCCTGAAATAATTTTAAAAAATTGTTATTTATTAGGTTTAATATTAATTTGTATAATACATTATTTAATAATTATTAATTATACCTACATTAATTAAAGTAATCAATCAACTATTATTTTAAAAATACTTGTATATTAAAATATTACATCAAAAATAAATTATTACTACTCCCTCCTTGCTCTTTTTCCGTAAACAGTGTTAACAATGTGATGCATTTTGTAATATTAGTTTGACGTTCAACTGGTTCGTTAACTGCAGATCTTTAACATAATATTTGAAAACGGCATGGCTGCCCACAGGGGGGGAGGGGGCCATGCCCCCCCGCTTTTGTTGACAATGTTTGTATAGTATTTTACCTAACCTAGCATTAAATATACACCTTGCTCCCCCCGGTGAAAATTTCTGCGGGCGCCCTTGGAAGACGGTCTTCTTAAGTATTTTGTTTTATTGTAGATGTTAGCTCAATATCATTTAATTATATTTTTACAATATCGACTATCGACACATATTTCCTCTCGCATTTTATCAATTTCCATATCGTAGAATGGTTATGCTTATGACCCACCACATGTTTGAATTTATTATTCCAGCTCTCACTAATATTGTTTGTTCAGTGTTCCCCATTCAATGTAAATTCATGCACGTTCTATATCACTGGTGGTCACTGGATAATTGGATATAACGCTATTTAATTCGACGTAGTTTATACATTCTCCCGAACCAATCGTTTTGTAACGTAACCCTTGACATATGTACAATAAAAAGTACTCTATAGTAACTCGTTATATATAATATATAGCTATAGCTTCTAGTGAAACAACCGTTTTTAAATAGGTAGTGAATACCTTTATACATTTTGTGTAAAGCACCCCCCGGCTTTTCAAAAAATAAAAAAAAATTGAATGGTATTATATAATATAATATTTTATATTTATAATATTAAATAATATATAATAAATAATTGAATTAAAAATTATTACACCATGCACGATGCAACCTCCCTAATAAAATTTCTGGCAGCGCCTATGTGTAATGGTAAAAAATCTAGTAGGTATATCAAAAATCCGACTTAAAGTGTCATTATTTGTATACAACTTCTGTAACCCTAGATTTTGTACTTCGGTAGGTGCGTGTTTTGACACAAGAATTAAAAACATCTACTTATTTCTAATTCGAATCTAATTATTTCACGAGCAACCTGGATAGTTGCTTGCTCCTAGTCAATAGATATAATATTTTTTGATCAGGAAAACAATTATGTTCATCACATAATGCACATTTCTCAAATAAAATGCAAAACATTTTTTTGTAAGTACTTTTAGTTTTTTTTTCTAATAAACAATAAACAGCGATCACAAATACTTATATTTTTTTTACCCTTAAAATATAATATAATTTTAAAAAATATTCAGGGCTTAAAAAAAGTTCCTAGGTACAAAACCAATTATTTGCAGTATTTGCACCAGTGATGTATAGTAATCTATCATCCAAAGAAAAAAAAAATACTCGTTCATCAGAATCAAGTCCACTATCGTACAATACAATTAATAAAAAGCGTTCATTTTTATACTACTTAGCTCCGACACATTTTGAGGTTTTTTGGACACATTCGACCTTTACAATTACGCAATGCTCTTTTAGTGGAGTTTTCTTTTGGCGAATTATTGATTTCTTCCGCGAAAACTTGAGAAGGTATATTTTTGTCATTTTGTATCTATTCTATTTTTCATTTCTTCGTTTGCATTTTCAACAATGTCAATATTATGTAGATCACCAGCAGAGAATGCGTTACATTTAAGCTTGGATTCTTTAAATCCGTACAGGTATATAAAAATATTTTTAAAATACGATATATAAATTAATTACAAAATATCATAAACATATTTAGATAGCTCTGTTGGTAGTTAATGTACCAGAACATTTTTTTAGATGACTTCTGGGAACACTTCCATCTGATGCTATTTATTATAGTTTATGGTTAATTGTATTTATGCAAATCCACCATAGGTAACCATTTTTTATTAATTTTATACCATCCATTATTATATAAGTATTACCATTGATTAAAAAATATACATTGTATGATCAATGGTACTAATGTTACTTATTATTATGTAAGCCTAATGTTATATAGTTATAGTTTTATACTTTTATATGAAAATACTCAAATACCCCTAGTGGAGATAGTTATATTTGTGTATCAACACTATAAACCTGTCTCTATAGTAAGAGCGATTAGTTCTTAAAACATAATATTATTTGAAAAAATGACTTTTTAATACCTACTAAGATATTATATTTGTTTAATAATTAGGTGATTAAGAAATTGTATATTAATTTAATTATTAATACACTTAAATAATTATTTTCTGGAATTTTTTCTTAACATCAACTGTACCTACTATTATGCCTATAAAGAATAAGAATTTTCAAATGTAATTTTTAAACTCGATACTTTGATTCTCATTACTTTGTTGTTTATTAGTCAAGTCATTACTTACAATCATTACTCATTATTAATGACTCATCATATAACATTTTGTTTGATACAAATAAAAATGGTAAAATAATACGTGTTTTGACTGTTTTGAGTAAGAGTACAGAGTAATATTTTGTAATGTATCTACTACTACCTAGTACCTACAGTGTTTTTTGAGTACAATAAAATTATAATTATTTAAATCATTATTATTATCAGTCTAACTATCTTATCATTATCCAACTTTTAGTTGATAAGATATGATTTGATTAGTGTTTAGTATTTATTATTTAACTTAATTCTACTGTTCTAGTTTAAAATTCAGATTCTACTTAGAGTTAGGATTTAGGACCAAGGTCCTTTTAAATTATTGACTACAGAGTAGTTGTAGAAAAGTTAAATTTTAGTTAATAGATATTTAGCTTTCATTCTTGTGTTTTATTTCTTAGACTTTATTTGAAAAAATGTTCTAGTTTATCATACGTTATTACATTAACATAATATTAATTTAAATATAATTATGGCGGCCATCAAAACGGTAAAGTATATCTTTTATTATTTGTATAACTACTTTTCAGTGTACACTATGGCTGAAATGCTGAATCCATAATGTATGAGTAAGTATGTTTCAGGAAAGTAGAAAAATATTTATATCAAATAAGTATACAAAATTATATACATATATATATTAAAAGATAATCAATTTACTTTCGTTTTATTATTGTATAATGAATTTAGGGTTGTTGAAATTCAACTATTTGCAACAGTCTTGTGAGCCGTATTCACTTAAGTATTTGTGTATTAATATTTTTGAGAAAATAATTGTTTCCTTGCAATTATCTGATCATTAATACTAATATACATATATTCATGGTTCAAAAATATATTTAAAGAAAAAAGTTCAATTTTGACTGATCATTAAGTTTGTTTGTTATAAATGTATCAATTGAAAATAAAAGTTATGTTACAATATATTAAATTAACTCAAATGCACTAGTATTATGTTATTTTATAGTCCTTGATCCTGTTTCTTGATATTTATGTTGTGTATGGTAAACTTAATAAACTTGAAATTTTGCTTTAATATTCAGTTATTATTAGTTATTACTTATTATCTATTATAGTGTTTTTTTATTGATTTTTTTTCTTTAGTAAATTGCTGTTTGGCTATGTTTATATGCTATTATATTAACGCTTCTAAGTATTGTATTTAATTAATTTAAATATTTTAACTAATAATTATTATTTTTAAATAAAGATGATGACAATTTTAATTATGATATGGAGCACCAGTCAACTGAAGAAACCAAAGTAACAGAAGATTTTGAAGAATCCAGTGATGCTGTAAAATCTGTAATACTTGAAAATCATGAAGAAAATGAAATAACAGTTCACGGTGATCAAAGAGTTTGGGTGAAACCTTCAGATGAATTGTTTACAGATCAAATCAAAGAAGAGATATCAGAATGTGAATACCAAACCTTTGTTGATGTTAAAGATGAAATAGTAGAAGAGGAAGAAGAAGAAGAAGAAGAAAAAGAAATTAAAATACAACCAACAATAGTATGTGAGCCAATTCAACTACCTCTACCACCACCACCACCACCACCACCAGCAATTGACATTCAAGTAAAAAAAGTTAGTTTACCAAAACTTAATTCGAAAACAGTAAAAAAGCCCAGAGGACGAATGGGTCGTAGACCTAGACCTATATTGCCCATGACCCAACCTATAGCTTCTACAAGTACTTCACTCTTGGAACAGGCCTCAACTCAACATCAGATAATTATGCCTTCAACTCAAATGCCTGGGATTGCTTATCAGATTTTTCTGGGTGATAATGGTAAAAACTCAAACAATTCTGTTCAGTATACAATGTTACAGCCGCGACCAGTATTTTTACAACAAGCTTCAACACCTGTTAGCACTCCTTCATCGATGATGATTAGCCAACCTTATCCAGTGACTCGGTCACAGGTTTCAACTGCTAAAATTCCCAAAATCGCCCCCAAAATGATGAATCAATCCTACTGTTCATTTTGTTATAAACTTTTTAAGAATATAAAGGAACATGTTAAAGAGTGTTGGGCCAATCCAGCTAGTAAAAACTATAAGTTCAGAAAAATTGCGCCGTCTACTCCTTTATGAACAATTTCATGAGAATGATGTGTAATATTATTTGTTTTAATAGTATTTTTATTTTACAATATATATCAATTACTGTATCTAGATAGACATAAAAAAAAATTTAAAATTTGTATAAATATTTTTAAAGTTGTTAAAATTATATTATTGGATTATCATTAACAATTTTCATTGGTACATGTATACTTGTACTTTGTAGGTACACATTAGAAATAGGTACCTAGTTAGTTTTTTCGTGATTTATCTATTAACATTAATTAATTAATAATATATGTATATATATGTATATATATATTTTAGATTAATATTATAAAATAAACTCTGATATGACTCTGTTCAAATTTAATATTAATGACAATATATTCTAAAAATCTTATTTGTGGTTATTACTTATTGTCAGTGTAAGTGCTATACATTACTTATGGGCTATGGCTTATGAGTTATGAAAAATAAATATAACTGTGTCTGGTACTAAAATGTTAAATATTACCGTAAATTATTAATAATATTATGCTCATCCACATGATGACACAAATCACTTTCCAGTTGTAAGTAGTTGGTTATTAGGTGGCTTCACCAGCTATTTTTTCCAAATTTTTGCGCGAAACTATCGATAATATTGTACACTTACACAGTATTTAACTTGTACGTTATATAAATGTAGGTATCGATTTTGAACGTGAAAATATTCATATTTCAACTATATTATATCGCCGAAGAAAGCGAAATAATAATCTATAATCGCACAGATATTACAGTAGACTAACCGCCTATCAATTGGCAATTATTGTCCGCCGGCACCTATAAGTGTGGATTTCCTGTACTTTTCATCAATTTGCGGGTAAAATTATGACGTCATGACGGTTAGAGTGGCGAATTTAACGAAGCAGTGTAGCAAAATTTTCTGACTGGACTCTTGCAATCAAAAACTGATTGTATTTAATAATTCCAGGAATGATGTGTCATCGACTCTGGTAAATGGTAGTAAGTAATAACTAAAAACTATACCTTAATCACGTACCCGCATGTAGATCATCTATTCATCCATATGCATCTATTTATTTTTTATGTATGATAAATTATCGTCTATGATTACATGTTTACATAAATTATGAATAGTTTACAACAATAATCAAAAGCAGGGAGAAGCAGCTATTTACAACATTACAACCGACTCATAGTTATGATAATATTGACAGATTAAAATTAAAATTATATTGTATAGTGTGTAATAATATGTGCACACGAGTGATTTTTTTTTTATCGCTCATTGTTTACATTACGCGTTAATGGTTTTTGAAAGTTTTTTTTTTTTACATCATTTTTACTTTTTAGTAATAAAAAACAAACATTTTCTAAATGAAATAATTTTTTCATTATTTTTACAAGTTTTTTGTACAATATGCAACATACATTTTTAATTTCATTTTCCTTAGTAGAATATTATTCGAAGAATTTCGATACGTTAAAATCAAATTTCGGACGAGCCGTTTATTTAAAATTTTGACTAACAGTGCAGTACTTAATCCACTGATAAAACTTTAAACTTACCGTCCTAAGCTTTATTTTTACGTATTTATTACATTGTTATAAGTTATAACGATAAATGATACATTGATACCGAAAATAGAGAATTTTTGTTTTTTAGGTTTTTTAGTATTTAAAATTATGTAAATCATAACGTTCAAAAACGTTAATAATTTTTTAATAATGAGTAGATATTGATTCGTGATAAAAGTATCGCCTGCAGAAGACATCGGTAGATGTTTCCTAATCGTCTATGAATAATTACCGCAAATACAACAAGTAACAGGTACTTATATCTACCTAATAGAATATAGTTAGAGACAATAGACATGATATTAGGCATCAGTTATCATAGTAATAATAGTAATAATGTAATATAAATATAGTATCATACACTGGTGTAATAATATAATACTATTAATACTATACTAATACTATGTCTGTATATTATATATTTTGTTAGTTCAATATACAGCGAGATTCTTTTGTTTGAAGTATATAAATTGTAAATATTCATTAGAAATAGGTACTTTCGATATAGGTATTTAGGGATAGTTTATATTACTTTAAGCATAATTCACATGTTTGTGTTTTAATTTCAAATACTTTGTTATCATTTTTCATACAAATTAAAAACTACATAAACTTTAACAATCGCATACACCAACAGTTATTATACCTATTTGGTTACACCTCACACAATATTCGTGATAAATTATTATTTAATTTATAAGTAGTTATATTCAATGCGCCAGGGTCGAATTGGCCCGGGCCGCAGGTCCGCAAAAATGCAAAAAAAAAAAATACTTTAAAATAATCAGTATCACCCAAAACACATTTTATACTTACGGGCAAACGTTTCAAAACACCAGAAAAAAACATGCCTTTATATCAAAATCCCAGCCCTACATAATATAATGGTTTAAGTAACTATATAATGGTCATGAAAATATTTTGAGTATAGGAAGATATAATTTCTCGTGTAGAATTGCATATAATATGAAATATGATACAATGATATTATATGATAAATGATTAATATTAATTATGTGTTATATTCTTATAGGTATTTTAAGTGAATTAATTATTCATGGGTAATATATTGTTATTTTTTTCTTTAAATAAATGTTTGATAATGTACCTAATCCTATACATTTTATTAATTTTAATAAATTAAGTAATTTTCATATGTTTTATTGTGGTTTTTAAAAAATCAATCGATTATGACATATTTATCGGTACCTATTATAATTTATAACTATAGTCTATAAGTTTTATTAACTAATTTATTAACTATATAAGTCGATATTTCGATTATCGGCGTTTCAAATGTTTCAACAACGCGTATCCCATATTGATATTATAATATAGACATACCACATATTATAGTATATAGTTATACATGCGATATTACTATATATTAATTAATTGTAAAATTTATTGACAAGTACATTTTTTATACTAAGAAGAAATACTTAATTAGTACTTAAATAGTTAATAGAGTTGTATAATTAAATTATTATAGCCTAAGTTAATTTAACTGAAAATATTTATAAGATGTTCTCCTGACCAATAGAACCAAGTGTTGTTATTTTATTGGACAAAAAAAATCCGCCAATGAAAAGTCATATAACGTTTTGGTCCATAACAATATTTTTGATAATTAGAGATTATATCGAAAGAACGATTAAAGTATAGAAAAGAATACTCGCTTATGTGTATATTTTTTCACACAAAAAAGTAGAAAGATCATTTATAAGTTTTTTACGAATTTCATCAAAATCATTAGTATAATTTACAAAATAACTATGTAGGTAAATAAGAATACATTTTTTTTATTTATTAAATTTTAATCTTAACCATTAGGTTTAAAATTGTAGTACAAACTTTTCTTAATTTTTTTTTAATGATAACTGAAAATAAAGTTATAGTCTCATAGCCATTTACATTTGTTATAAACGAATTTTGACATGAAATTGGATTTTCAAACGTATAATTATTATACCCTCTAAGCTCTAATGATTTTTTAATTTTATGATTAATCAAAACTATTAATCGTAAGAACTTGAAATATTTCATTATCACCAAAAATTATCATTTCTATAAACAGTAAAATTTTCAAAATATTCTGTATAACATTTTTAATTGCAATAAACTAATAGCTTATATAGGTTTGTAGATATAGTACAAGGTTACTTGTTACTTATAAATATAGTTAATGAAACTTAAAAAAATAAAAAATATAAATACCTACGTACAATTTGTTTTAATTAAAATTTTGAAAAATGAACGATTTTAGTTAATATTTGTTGTACTTCAATAATATTTACGGGGAGTCTTAACTTGACATTTTTACGTATACTTTGGTATGTTTGCATACTGTAGAATAAAATATTTTACTGTAATAAGCTTGAATGATAATTTTTTTTAAATATTTAAATTAATTTTAAATTATTTCCTATTCATATCACGTTCTACAAGTTGATATTATATTGACTCAAAACTCAAAAGTTAACAATAATATACAAATAATAATACAAAATATATCATATTAGTAATTATTATTCAATAATTAATTGCATAATATAAAGCCAATGCTTTTGGAAAAATTAATTTAACCATTTTAACCTATGTATAATATATATATCGTGTAAAATAGTAAAATAAATTACTAACTATAATAGGCAATAGCAATACATAAATATATAAAGTGATACCATATATTATATAGATTGTATATAACTTTATAAGCTGACAAACAACAGATAGTCTCCGCTCAGAATCATTTTTCGTTTGCAATGATTTATCATTGAATTCAAATTTTACATAGGTATCCATTATAAAATGACTTACTCAATGACGATGTACCTATAGGCTATAGTCGATAGTCGATACCAATTATAAATATACAATTGAGTTTGAGTAAGTTCCCAGATTTTACGTTTTTAAGTTAAATATTTTAATGAGTAAATTGGTTCATTAGTTTTAAGTATATTAAAATATACAGGTTCTAATCAAGACAAGACGAGAAGAAATGAGAAATCCTAAGTTGTTTTCAAAACCTTATTACGTAATTAGCTCGAGCAATCAATTAGTTATCAGTATAATATGCTGTTTGAATGGAATTATCTATCAAAATATATTTCGACAAGAAAAACAGTTGCAGGTTTTAAATTTATTCAAGTTTTATTTTAGAGCAGCTTATACTACCGGGTGGCATAATGCGTCTTGTTATTCTTTATAGGTGGAAATTGATCAAATACTGAAATACCGTTTTCTTTCCGTTTTTTTGCGTGCGTTAGCGCGCTGTTTTTTTTTTTAACGAACGTTTCTCGACCCGTCCGATTAGCGGGCACGCGTGCGCGTAATTTAATATAATCGAACGAAAACGGTCGGTAAATATAACAAAGGTTGGTAGGTATAATGGTAGATAATATTGTAATAAATGATTTTGATTATTTTTTATACTATTCGACAAAATAATAATATGTATAATGGCGTCCAAACTGGACTTGTCGCGATTCCGTTTGTCTGTATACGAGTGAATCCCTGGCCTTGACGGACGCGAATTCCGAAGGCCGACGACATTGGAAAATAGTTGTGTACAATATATAGTGTACACGCGCACGACGATGATTATAATAATAATATGTACAGTTTTGGTTGACGGTCGCGGCGGCGAGAAATAGAGATTAGAGAAGAGTGTGACGATGCCGCGTCGGAGCGCTTTTCTGATGGAAACCAAACGTAACGAATCGCGAGAGAAAAACATTTTCGTTGCGCGGCGGAGGAGGCCGGAGGAGACCTACATCGGCACACCGAGCGACACGCCGCCGCCGACTTTCGGCGTACTTTCCGATCCAATCGTTGCGGTAAAACGGAATAATGATTGTTATAAATCTCTATTATTATAGATCGTCGTCGTGCATATTATTATTATAACGCGCGCGAACCGATTATTGTCGTAAATTGTATTATAATATGATTCATATTATAATAATATGATATGTTGTTTGATTTTAACATTGCAGTCATATGCAGCATTGCAGCCATCTTGTCGGTCATTCGTATCGATCGAGATTTTTTAGGGTAACGATCTCTGCCGACGTTATTTTATCCTAATCGTTAGATGTACGATGTACCTAGTTTTATTTAGTTATTTGTGTATATTTATTTATATTAATTGTGTTTTTATATGTACGGAAATTATATACTATATGTATATATTTACAGAAATTTCGCGTTATGATGATAAGCCTCGTAATGTATATTATATTTGTATACCTAATAGCTGTGTATTATAAATTGATAAAAGCGCAATAAAAATTCGGCTACCGACGGTATATTGTAATAATATTACGGTCAACACGTTTTCGCGATCGAACCAAAAAAAGTATATACGAATTTTAATGTACCTAACCTTATCGTGACTGGACAGTTAGGTAGTTGAAATATAATCTCGTACGTTTTATGTTTTTTTTCGAATATATATGTATTTTAACTATTAAAATATAGAGGTTTTTTTTTGTCGTTATTCAGTATTTACTCGTATACAATCGCGCGCGCTATATTATACCGAGTGATTCTTTTAACGCTAACCGATCATTCGCAAACAGTAAAACATTTCACTCGCTATATTTTAATATTTTATCCAAGTCAATTGTTTACATTTTTTTATTGAAATATTATATTATCGAACATACATTCGGATTTCGGAATGCTATCCACCCCAAGAGGGTTCATCGTCACGCAAAGTAATTTTGATTTAAAATCGAAAACATCCCGACCACAGTAATAAAATTTCAAGATGTTTTTCAGAACGATAATATTGTGCGGATGGACTCGCTCAATGGATCCCCTATGGAAAGAACCCTCCTATGTGGTCATTAAAAACTATATCAAGAGACTGTTATGGTTTCCAGAATATATTAATATTTATAATATGTTCGGATGAAAATGTCAAATTGTGTTCTCGATCGACTTACATAATAGTAATACCATTGTCAGTGGCAATAACTATAATGCACTCGCCGCAATATTGATATTGTGCTGTCGGACGGATTTGCGGATTAATTGAATCGCCCTGTACACGCGATACGCACGAATATCGCATATATACCCGTTCGTAAACCAGTTTTTGGATATTTCGTCGTCGTCGAACCTTTTTTTTTCATTCGGTCGGCGGCATAACCCTAAACCAATGCCTATTTATCTACCTACCTGTATTTTTTTTTTCACGTGTACCTACCACCTACTGCACAAGAGACGATGATGCGCGCGCGTTCGTATACGAACGTTAAACATTTGGATCGCCAGTCCCAAAAACCATTGGGAACGGTGATGGAGGAACACGGTCCATGGTCGTTGTATAAAACATATAATATCGAGGTTACCACGTGTGTGTCGCTTTTAGACAAGGGTTCAAAACGGGCTCGGCACAATGAATAGCAGCAGGTATATAGCCGTATAGGTTATATTCGATGGCGCGGGGTCGACGAGATTTATTGCCAAATATTATTATTATTATTATTAACATTATACTCATGTGGTTGGTTCGGAAAGAAATTTGTACGCAAACGTTGTATAAAATAATATTTAGTATTCCGATAGTCCTTGTTTCGTCCATTGCATCTGAAACATAAACGAGAAACCACCACAATATCAACTGCCTGTAATAAATAATAATATTTACTGTTAATATTTTTAATACAATATTATATTAAACGAGATCGGTCAATTCGTAAGTCACACGTTTCAGTGGTTGAATTAGTGAAAAAAAAAAGTAGAAAAAAACAAAGTTCGTTAACATTTAATGATTTCAGTGGCGAAATTTCAATGAAAAAACTGGCATTCTAAAGTCCTCTGTCGATCAAATCACCCAATTTATTTTTATTAAATTACAAAAGTAGAAAAGAAAAATAATTAATTTTATCATCTTTGTTTATTTGCACATAAACTCGAAGAGGACTTAGCCCTCCATTTTATCTCAACCGGTATAAAAACGAGTTATTTTAAATGTATAATCCTACAATAAACATTTCGTGGTTCATCTACGATTAAAACAAATGAATTTATATTTTTATAGTTCCTCAATATTTATTATGACTGTTTCAGAACACTTTTTTTCAATACGATACTAGTATGACAATAGGTACATCCCATGACCCATACAATATATTATTTTAATTTATAACAAATAAAATATGAAAATAAATACAAATTATTTTGTGAATTGAAAGCAATAATAATAATTATTAGTTGTTTTTTAACACACACGCTTTACAGGAGTTTAATAATGTAATGAAACCGTCAGAATTCTTAGTAAATTTTAATTTTTTGCCATTCTATTCGAGATCGACTTTCACATATTCCTGCTTTTTTATCCTTCTAAATCATAAAAAATAGAAAACTAAAAATGATCATACTATTTGAATGTTTATAGGAAAAAAAATTGAAAAATTCGATCTCTTGTATAGATTAGGTACGTCAATTAAAAATAAAACAAAATGTGGCTTTTCTCTGGAGTACTCGGTCGGTTGGAAATGTACCACACATATTAATCCCTGTGTTGTGTGTAATGTGTATGTGCTACTCAAAGCTGGAAAATCACAGATTTCAATTTTACGCAAAACTTTAATTATTCTGTGCTCGTGAACCAGCATTACAGTCGGGGAATGGAATCCTGTATGTATCCGATGAACAAATTTCGATCGGTAGAACAGTAATCAGTAATTACCAATCATATACATTAACATAATTATTTTTTATGATCATCGATCAGTAATTATCTCGGGAACTACCCACTACCGCATTATTTAGTTGCCAACGATGATATTATTAATCATTCTTCGTTTCCGGCCTTGCGTAACAATACGTGCGCCCTGTATACGACCGTACTCACGTGACGAACGCTATGTATACAAAAACGTATTATTTCGTGGGTCTGCAGCCTGTGCTGGCGAAGGCGAACACATTTTTTTTTCTATACATTAAAATATACGTTTTTGCCTTTTGGGGGCGAAGCGGCGGCCCATCGTTGTTTTCGGGTCGTCCGCTGTTTTTGTCCAATTTCTCGGAATTCGTGGCATGCACACACACACACACTACACATATGTCGAGTCCGGTAGAGAAACCGAATAAAACGACGTGAACGGATCGCCACCACAGGACGGCGATCGATTTTATTGTCCATTTTGGCCTCAGATGATAATATAATATAATAGTACATCATACGTGTACGTAACACGTGTTTACCGTTGAAAAATGTACGTCCGTTCTCCGTCATGCCATTACACGTGACGTTCGTCGCAATGTAATTTTTTTTTTTTTTTCACTAAATATTCAAAATATTCCGACCTGGACGACGGATTGTATAATAATTTTATACTATTATGACGTGTGCGCATATGAGAGAGTGATCGTATTCGTACATTAATATGTATATGTAAGCGCCGAGCTAGTTTTTCGGGAATTACTATTAAATATCACATACATAATATTATTTTTTAAACTCGACATTATCCTAAACATAAAATAATCACACATTTTCGAGGTACCTATCCATGAATAATATTATAAACGGTCAGTACACGGACATTGGCTTTCCAATAAAATGTATACGAGAACGCAAAGTACAATAATATTAAAG
Organism: Aphis gossypii; assembly: GCF_020184175.1. NCBI lineage: Eukaryota > Metazoa > Arthropoda > Insecta > Hemiptera > Aphididae > Aphis > Aphis gossypii. The sequence continues at coordinate 82,660,402 of NC_065531.1, forward strand.
TATATTACCGTTTTTCGAGAGCATTGTATTATGTACGCGTTTCAGCAAAATAATAATAAAACGTGTATATAATACTTATATATATATATATATATATATAATATATAATAAAAGAATCATGAGGCGGCGACGAGGAGTGAGGACGGACCCGATACGGATCATCACAATGTAATTCCGTGAAATAGAATTCTCTCCTCCCACCGAAACGATGGCGGCAACAACCCGTACCGCCGTCGAAAATTCATATTATTTCTCTCTTTATTTTTTCCCTTGTTTCGTTGTTTTTTTTTTTTCTTTTTTGCCCGCGTTCGAATCTCCGCGGTCGTATATTATTGTGTAAACAAACAGCCGCCGCCGAACTTTCCAAACGTTCGTCGCGGCGCAGTGTGACCGGTACGCCGAACGCCGCCATTCCCTCGGGCGCGCACACTGGCAAGCACGTCGACTTGCCTCTACCAATTCGGCACGTCGGCTACGAACAGTACGAACGGCCCACCGGATAACAGAAATAATTATTCGGATATTATTATTATTACTACTCTAAATTGTCGGTCATGTTTACGGGTCCGTAATCACAGCCGCCGCCGCCCCCACCGACAGATCGACGTTCCCCCCCGGTCCCGCACTAATTAACACTGTCCGCCGACGTTCATTTCATTAATAAAAAAACTCATTTACGCGTGCTGACACGCGGACTGATAACAATTATAATTTTTTTTTTTTCCATAATGAGTGTGTGCACACATTAATAATAATATTAAAAGATAAATCATCACACAACACAACATTACAGTAACTGTCGTTAGCGTTGTCTGATGATTTCATATGCAATTTGGCGAGAGTGACAACTTAGTTATTACCGACAGTCAAGTCTCCGTGTAAAAAACCAGGCGCGGTGGACCAAAGACTATACCGCGCTCCGACCGCAGACCGGTCCGAAATTACCGTGCAAACTTTCAAAGTTGGCACTGCCGAAAAAAAAACTTTATTGTCCGCGTTTCGCGCCGTAGTTTCTGTTTTTTTTTTTTTTTTGTTGTTGTTTTTTCTCTTTATTTTTCGTGTATTTCTCTCTCGGCTCCCCGCCCGACCTTCCCGCACCACCGTTCCAGTCCTACCCCTCCCACGGCCCGAGACTACCCGGCTTGCGAGCGCGCGCGCGCACACAATATTTTGGTAATATACGCGACGAACGAACCGAAGTACCGAACACCACACCGGAGTGCCGATGCGATGGTATGAATTTCGTTACGCCGCGTTTCAGTGTGAAAATTTCTCTTTGTCCCACAGCGCTGCTTTCGCCGGTGCTGCTGCCACCGCTGAAAACGGGACCGCCGGACGTCCAATAGAGGTACCCAGTACCCACTACCCATCATATTGGCCAGCTAAAACTCATCCGACGTTTTTGTCGCCGACTCGTTCTGTGCGCGTTCGATCCGTCGCGAAACCCGTAACGACGTCGTAGATCATAGATAACATAATAATATTGTTTTATTATCTTTATATAATATCATCACAAACCTCCGTACACGACTGTTACTGTAGTAACGTATCGATAATAGTAATTTTACTCTAGAGACGATTATTATTTTTTTTATCGCAAGCTATTAATTTTTTTTCAAACGTACCGAATTTTTGAATTTTCTTTTTTTTTTTTTTCTACAGTGTGTAAATTTTCCGTAAGTTTCTTGTCGACTTCGTTCCTGTTTTTCTGCCGACAAGTTTTTTGCGATCTCGTGTGCCCGTGCGATCGGCGCTTTTTGTGGTGCGTGTGGTGCTGCCGCCGCTGCGCGTTTACTTTACACAGCCGTCCGGGCCTATCGGTCGTGTGCTTGCGCGTGCGTGCGTGCGTGTGTGCGTGTGTGTGCGTGTGTATATGTTGTGCACACGCGAACGCGCACAACAGGTCGTCTTCGCGTCGACTGCTCGTCGCCGTTGTTGTCGTCGCATTTTGTAGCGCAGACATTTTCGTCAAGCAGGAGAACAGCAGTTCCGCCGTCCACGTTTTTTAGCCGGTCATCAGCAGTTGTGCGTCTGGACGATAATATTTTCATTTCTATTGTCGTAACAACATTACTTATCATCATAACCACCGCCGAACGCACATCACGTCCCGTCACGCCATGGACCACCAACAGCAGCAGCAGCAACAGTTCTGCTTGCGGTGGAACAACCATCAGAACACGTTGATTTCGGTGTTCGACAGCCTGTTGGAAAGCGGATCGCTGGTGGACTGCGCCCTGGCCGCCGAGGGACAGTGCATGAACGCGCACAAAGTCGTCCTGTCCGCCTGCAGCCCCTATTTCGCGGTAAGCTTTGAAGACCTTTTGTAATTTTATAGTAGTGAATTATAATGTTTTGTGTTACGGTTTTGGCCGTTGTCCACCCGACTTATCGCGTCGTGTCATCCACAAAGTCTTGCGACGACCACGTTGTGGCGTGTCCCATATGTTGAGCCGCCGCGTTTTTGTTGTCCGACCGTACGGAGCACCTGTTGAGTATGCCAGAACGTATCGATTTTTCGTTCCCCAAACTTCCAACTTTTTCTTTGTTGTCGTGGTCGAGGTTTTCGTTGTTTTTATTATTGTTTTAATAATGGATAACTATTGTTCCGAAAACTTTTTTTGTTGTTTTAATATTGCCCAAATTGCCATTGATCAATCGAAAATGTGATTTTTATTTAACTGTAGGTTATGATTGTTTAAAAGGTTTAGTTATTCGATATTAACATTTAACGGTCCTCGGTACATAATTCTTTGCACTAATTAAAATCGGCTACTTAATTTTTGCTTTTGGCTCTTATGATTAAGCTAACCTAAATCTTTATCAATGTGTGGTATAAGGATTCATATGAAAAGTTGTATTTACACTTTTTCACTGTGTGATTGTTTATTGTGAGTTAGCTTTTAATTGATTTAAATTACCTCTTGAATTAAAAAAAAAACCATGTTTTAAGTGTTTACTAGAATATGTACAAAGAAACTATATTAAATTATTTTATAGTAATTTAATTAACTACCTTTTCATATAGGTTAAGTTAGAAATACTATTGTGTAGTGTATTAGACATAAAGGTATATGAGACATGTATGTATAATAGCATATTTTTCTATTGATTCAATATGAATAATATAGAAAATGAATCAGAACATTTAAAATTGTTAATAGGTCCTATTGAATGTTATCTTAAAAAGGTTATCAACATCGTTAAATTTAGCATACTATTTCACTATATTTTTTGATAGATGTCTCCTACGTACTAAATTGTTTTTAGTTTTAATTGAGGTGTTAGTGTAACTATTAGTATTGAAAATTATATTTGATTACATAAAAGTAATATTACTGAACGATCTATTTTAAATTAGCCAGTACTCATAAATTAGATGTGTTGTTGTATGTTATTAATCTTATGAGCACCTATATATTTGTAAATTTAAAAAGATTTTGGTTATTCAAATATTAATAAGTATATCTATAAACATTTCTCTCGAAGTTGTATATAGCTTTTGTATTGTTTGAATAACACTGATATTATAAAAATTTCTCTATTGATTTATTAATTTATGTATTTGCTGTAGAAAGCCAGAATCTTCTGAATTAATGTATACTCATAGCAGTAGTTATGTAAGGGAGTCTGGTTCGATGTGATTTAAACTTGTTTTAAAAATGTATACACATATTAGGGTGATCGTATCAAGTTGAATTTCAATTTGTAACAACTAAACATACATATTCAAAATGTATTGACAGTTTGCTATACATATTATGAGACATATTATATCTAAGTTATTATCTAAAGCTGAATTAATTTTTTAGAATCCATATTATCATAAGATTATTCAAAGTATTCCATATTTCATAACTAAAATAAATTCTTTTAATGGCCACTTATTAATTATAATATGTAGTAACTTTTTTAGCTTTTTTTTTTACTAACTAGTTAACACTCCTATGTAGGAATACTTACAAACCCTACTTTATATAAATAAAATTGAAGTTAGGTGATTTAAAAAATGCTAAGTATTTTATATTTTTAAGTACCTATTACGTATAATAATTATTAAAAGAACATCTTTTTTATTTAACAGAACATTAAATTAATATACAATTAATGATGTAATTTTTAAATGGTAAAATTTTGTATAATTTAATCTTCACTGATACTCAATCATAGTTAATTAACATATTAACTGACAAAAAGTTGAAACTGGCAGGTTACACATATCTATTGTATTAAAATCGTATGAGTATTTCATTGTTAGTACCTATTTAATTTATAATATGATAACTGCATTTTCTTGACATTTAATATAGGTAGTAAGCAATTAGTAATATTGTATGCATTATAGTCCATAGTGTACAGACATAATTATTTAACGTAAAAAGAAAAATTTAATTTAATTAACTTTTATGTTTTAAAATAAAATTGGGTAATATGTTTTTATTAATATATATTTAGGCACTAAAATGTTAAGTTGTGCATATAATGGTTTTTGTAAGTATAAAAATCATTGATTACATATAGGTACCAGTTAGAAGTGTAGATTATTCAATTATAACCATACACTTCTAGATTTATTTTTATGGTTGTATACAAATTGAACCCATGTTTAAATATTAACTAAGTCCTATCAAACTTAAAAAAAAAATTTTTTTTGACTTGGGACGATATTGGTAAAAACTTATATGATGAATATTATATAATGTATTCAATTAGAGTTATTTTGTTTAATTGCAACAAAAATAATATGAACAATATTATATAGTTGTCTCCATTTCTATATATATATTAAGGTGCATCTAGATGGAACAGCTTTTGACACTCGATACGACTGTGCGGTATAAGTGTGATAATAACATATATTTTAATGCTGCACAGTATAATATTTCTGCTGTGTCTGGAAAGTTGGTTTTATATTTTACTCATAATAATTCTCAGACTCAATTAGTATATGTTCAGTGTCTAACCCGGACTCAATTTGTATATGTTCTGTGTAAACCTGGGACTCAATTGACATATTTTCTGTGTAAACCTGGGACTCAATTGACATATTTTCTGTGTAAACCTGGGACTCAATTGACATATTTTCTGTGTAAACCTGGGACTCAATTAACATATTATGTTCCGTGTGTACCCAGGACTCAATTACTATATTATTATTTTTCCATTCAGATCTAGGGACTTGGTGTACATCAATTTTTTTATACTTACAGTTGTGCTTAATAACATATTTAATACCTTTGTTATATCTATTAAATTCTAAAATAAGCTTTAAGAAATTAATTTGCTGTAAGTATTTTTAAACAATCACAATGGATTGGAAAAATTTCTCTTACAAAATTAATGATAAATATATGTAATGTTAACCATATTGTTTGATTACTTTTATTATTTTTTCATGATTGTTATGACATCATATATTCATTATTTTAAAACGAACCAATTGTTGATTTTAAATTAAAAATTAGATCACTGCATAGTTTTATGTCTGGTTTTATGTATAAAATACAATTTTCTTGAATAAATATTTTGTATCTATGCATTTGATGATACATATTTATAATTGTTTTCTATTGCATATTAAAATGTAAAGTTAAAATAATAATAAAAAAAATGTTTAGATTATATCAATGTTGGTGAGCAAATAAAAGTATTAATCATTAATAAAAGAATTGTTATTATTATTTTTTAATAGATACATTTAATCGAAAACTATTGGATTCTAAATAGTTGATTGTTATTATATTTTCTAATAATGAAATAAATGTTCTTTGAATTTTCCTTGTGTAAAACTTTATTCAAATAAATTGATCATGGTAAACTTATTTGTGACTTGAATAATTAATTTAAAAGAATAAAACAATCCAATCAAATAATTATCATTATCTCTTTCATTGCTATGTCAAAAAGGTTAATTAACATTTTTACGATTTATTTTTTTGGTTAAAAATATTTTAGGGTTAAATAATATTTTTTTATAAATGGTAATAAATTAAGTTATATGGAAATCATATAACAACCATTATGTATACTTTTTTGAATTTAGTAATTTTCGAGTTGTCACACAATTTTAATAAGGTACCTTTTTTTATTTTTTAGTTATACTTGCATTTTAAATGTTTTAATACTCAGGTTAATACTTATTAACTATTAGGTTTTGAAAAAAATATTACTATAATTTAAAATACTTTTAATTATGTTTTGTCAACTATACTATATTCATTTTTTTTTTTCATTGAAACGAATGTTAATAATATTATTGATCAGTCCTTATTTTATTAAACTATAAATTGTCGAATGATTATCAGGACAATTATTTTTCTAATACATTAAAAACAATCATTGTGAGTTTTGCCCCTGTTATTAAGAATTATCAAAATTAAAACCTTTTTATAATTATAATTTTCAAATTTAAGATATAAAAATTTATTTTAGCTATATAAGTTTTATACAATACCTAGATAGATATAGTTTTAACTAATTTTTCATTTAAATTACTATGTATATTTTACCATACATTTAACAATGGATTGCAATTTGCATAATTTGTTTGATTATTTATCATTACCTAAGTAAGTACAAAAAGTTATTACATAATATGATGTGGTTGACAAATATGTTGACAATTTGTTGAAAAATAATTCGTAGAAAAAAGTTTATTTTTTGCTTATTAAAGCATATTTCAGAGATAAGGGAATATTTAGCTTATTTATCATATTTGAAAATACTCTGTGTACAAACTAAATGTGTAGCAAAATATTATTTTATTCTTTTTTTTTCTTATTTTTTTTTTAAATTTAAAGAATAAAAAAATATATATATTTGATGTTAAGAATTATAATATTTTATCTAATGTTCTTGTATAAATAAAGTGTTAATGTTGATTATTTGAAAGTGTGCAATTCGTATATTTGTTGTTATAATCTAATTGAATTTTTTATTAACTGAACATAGTGTGCTAATTACCTATTAATCATTGAAAATTGTCTTATTCACTATATCATTCTATGTAATATAATACTTAACACATTAATACTATATTAATTATTAAAATATAAATAAAAAGGTACATAATATACTCTTTAATCTATCATGTATTTTTTCTTCTTTCTTTTTAATGATTATATTGTTAATTAGTTAGCTATTGATTAAAAAAAAAAATTATATTCATTTATGAATTTGTATCTTAAAATATAATATAATTTATATTTAGGTCTTTGTTGAATTACTTTTAGTTCAACTGAATGATTTAAATTAAACAAATACCGTGAAAATCTTGTTGGAAACTATTATATAACTGTGTTTAGCCTCATCTTATTATTGCCTTTCTATTTTCCATTCACTGATTTGGTACATCCAACTTTAAGTGTACTGCTGTCAATTATAATAGAAGGTACATCACAAAAAAGTGGCCTAGATAATTTTTTTTTTTTAATGTTTATTTCGTTACCTAATTTAGTATTTTAATTATTTATTTTAAAAATTCACTTAGACCCATTATATATTTATTAAATATATATGGAATAAATAGAATAAATCAAATATAACTCTTAAATAGTATTTTGGTTTTTCTTATACCATTAAATGATTTTTTTAAGGAATTTATAAATGTAATAAAAAAAAGAAAATAATATGTCACACAATAGGCAATAAATGTGTAGAATATAATATATTGTTTAGCTTGTATGTGTGAGGAGAAATTAGCTCATACTTTTTTTTCTTGTTCCGGTAGACTATTGAGTGTATGACATTATTCAGACAGCTGTCTGATACACTTTGTCAACTTGACCTCTTTTATGAGATACCAGTAACAAACTATGTGAATTATTATTTAATAATAGCCTACCTACTGTGCTGGGCAGAGCTAGGCTATAATAAAAAAATATCACATAACTTATTGGAGTCCATTTTATCTGTACATTTAATTTTAAGTAAATTACTTAAAATAATAATTATTTTTATCATTGTGTTGAATGAAATCAGTAGGTAGTTGTTTTGATTAATTCAGAGAATTTTTTTTTCTTATAGAAGGTATTTTCTTATTTCATTTTAGACTCGTGCGAGCTTATTTCCATTATGAAGTATAATTATTCAATTTTAACTCACTTAAAACTTGTAGATATATATATATATAAATATATTTTTTAAAACCTCTAACTTTTACATAATATTAGTCTTAAATCAATTTTCTTAAGTTAAATTATGCCTAAAAATAGAAATATAATTGATTTATTTGATGTTTTGTAATATTGCTAGAAGTTTTTTAGACTAACTTTTACTTTACTTTTTTATTTTTAGATGCTGTTAAACCAACATTTTGACAAATATCCGGTGCTTATACTTAAAGATGTAACATACCAAGAATTGCGGTCTATGATGGACTATATGTACCGTGGTGAAGTGAATATTACCCAAGAACAACTTGGTTCATTCCTGAAAGCTGCAGAATCTTTGCAAATTAAAGGACTGACTGAAAGTAGTGGTCGATCTGATCGAAAATTAGATACTCGAAAAAATGCAACGAGAAATATTTCACCTGGTCTACCAAAAAAGTCTGTTACACCTAAAGTTTCTGATGGTGCTTTTGATCCATCCATGACTGTCCCACCACTGCCACCCCCAACACCTATCGTACCTACTATACCAAATACAAAACGACGTAAATTAGTACAACCAGTGAAGAACTTTAGTAGTCTTGTTGTGTCACCAGTTAATCCGAGTCGTACTAATGCTAATAGTTTAGATGTTAACAATACACCAAATCCCACTGCACCCAGTTTAGCTGGTGAAGGCAAGGCAAACATACCATCTCCTCCAGTTATACCCAAACCTGTAGTGGAATCTGCAAATGTTCAAGCTGATGAGGATAATCCTGAGAAAAAGACAGAAGTAAATGGTTTAGTGATTGGAGATAAAGAAGATAAGTACTGGCCTTCTAGTGGCTCAATAAGTGATATTAAACTTGAGAAAACTGATACAGAAGAAGAAGCTAGTGAAAGTGAAAATAATGTCCATAACGAAGTATGTACGACAAGCGCAACTGTCAAGGTAGACTTATCGTCCTCTCAAATCAGCATGACAAATTTTCGGCCTGAAGAAGGTAAAATCATTTTCTAAATTATAACTTATTGTTTTTTTTTTTTTTGTGGGAATTTTATACCAATAAAAGTTTAAGTCAAATCATTGACTTAAAATAATTAATTAAATATTTTATAATATTTAAAATTTAAAATAATTTTTTTTTTTAGGTATGGAACTTACCGAGTATGGAGGTATGAACATACCCCCAAACATGCAGGATCAAGGTATTATGATGACTTTGTCATTTGACACTAGTCAATTTTATGTGCTAAAAAATTATGTATATTTATTCTAGTTATTTCTTTAGGTTCTTTATGGTGGAAAAACTTTGAACAAAACTCCAAATATGTGCGTACAACCCAAGCAAATCCATTCAGTTGTCAGCATTGTGGTAAGAGGTATCGATGGAAGAGTACATTGAAACGTCATGAAGTATTTGAATGTGGAGGAAAAGAGCCAGTTCATCGTTGTCCTCATTGTGAATATCGCGCCAAACAAAGTGGTAATCTTAGGGTGCACATACGCAAGTACCACACTGCGTTAGAGTAAGTTCCTAGATGCGTCACAACATCCAATGTAAAAGTTATGAGTAGTTGAGGCTCTCTAAACTTTTTTTACTTTTAATTTTTTATTATTATTATTATTAAACAAACCTTCATATTTGCTCATTGTTGTGATTTCATGGAAACTTCATTGATCAGGGTTCAGTATTAGCTTCCAATTTATTGAATGAAATGAAACAATTATTTTCCTAACTCGTTTGAACAAATAATTTTAAGGCTCAATATCAATTCGAGTTGATTCTATTGATTTTATTATTATATTTACAGTTATTAATTTTATCCAATGTGTATTGTATAATGTCCAAGTACATTTTAAAGCACTATGACTTAATATTGTTTCCTAAACATTGGAATTTTATATGAATAATGTTGTCCTCATTATATGACCAGATGTTTTTGAAACTGAGTTTTTATGTAAAATGTTATATGCATGTGTCTTATGTTAAGTTGTATTTTTTTTTCTTATGTAATTGTAGGACAGTGTGCGTATTATTTTATATAATATTAATATTATGTATGCAGTATTTAAGGATTAACCGCTACACTTGTTCCTAAAATATATATAAAATTAAATGATAAACGTTAATCATTTAAACTTACATCTAAGTTTATTCTCTAGTATTAATTATTTTTATAAGATTTAGTACTTAAGCAAATTTATCATTATATAATTACGAATTTCAAAGCTCATGAATTGTTTAACGCTATGTGATAAAATGTTTTTTTCTTTTTGTATCAATGTTTTATTATATATTTTTTTACGGATATACCTCACTGTGAGCTTCCAAAGTGCCTTATGAACATGTGATTATTGAATTTTTACTTAAACTACAGCATTCAAATTTATTATACTTTCGTTTTTAAAAATGTATGTACAACTTGTGTCTTCCAAATGATTGTTGTATTTTCAGGTGTACATGTTTTATTTTTTGTAAATTTTTTTTTACATGTGCTTTGTTATATGTTAGGTTTGTATTTTTATATGATGGTTAAAACTAATTTTCAGTTAATTACCACATTTTGTAATATGTCGGAACGAAATATTGTTAAACGAATTCCACACTGTTGGGAAAATGATAAAAATAGTACAATAACAATGTAGGTGATTCATGTTTTATGAATTTGCTCACGAAATCAAGTCTTAGGATTTTGAATAATACATATCGACTGTTTAATCGCTACGGGTCTTCATCTTATGCACCACTAGATTTACTTAAAACACAATCACTATTTTTCCATGACAATAATTTTATGTTATATATTAAATGTATATATATATAATATATGTATTTAAATATATACTTCATCTGACTGATTTAGATCGATCTGACCATGTACAATGATTATTATTGTATTTTTGTGTTAATAATGGGCATTTTCCTTGATTTATATTATTTACAAACTACCAACATAAAATTTCGTTTTATTATTTTGTATACGTCTATATTATGAATTTTTTTGTAACGGTAAACAGGTTAGAAATATGGTAAGTGCCCTATTTTTTTTATACATTTTATATGATTTATACTTAAGACTAATTTTGTTAACTATTAATTTTTGTATTATTAAGTATTGTGTTGGATTTATAATATTATTCGCTTTTTTATGAATCTATTATCATTCTTTTTTTTTTTTAGGTACCTACTTATTTGATTTTTCTATAAAATAAACTTGTAAAAATACCTATGAAACTATAGATGATTATTTTTGTGTCTTAATATCCTAATAGCAAAAAAAAAAAAAATAAAACGTTTCAAATCGTTTTCCACGATGATAATTTTGATAAAATGAAATTCAAAATAATCAGCTAGTCACACGATTACATTAATATTGTTGGTCCAGTTATGAATATATTGAAAAGCAGTCGACGAGCGTGTGTGCGGTACAACCGGTATAATAATAATAATAATAATAATATATTATCAATTTATACGGTTTTGCGATGTATTTATGATTTCACTTGAGACTTCAGCGTATCTGAAATGAGGAAAGCTATGCAAGCTTGTGTTGGCCACGTATTTTTCGCTGACCGAAACGAATCGCAATTGTTCACGGTTTGCAGGTCATTTACGATTTGAAATTTTTAAGGCGTAAAAAATAAAAATAAAAAAAAAACAAAACAATAGTCCTACGACTGATGATGATAAATTAATAGAGGAGGTTACACGTGCGAATTCAAACGAAAAAATATGCGCATGGATCTATTGTCTCGGTATTGCCCTTAATCCGTTGCTATATACAATATATATACATACTAGTTAATATACCTACTATTAAACGATTAACTATCCCATGTCTGTTTGATATTAAGTTTTCGACTATTCTCTGTAGAGCTTTACTAGAAGCTTTTATACTTGCCTTACAATAGTTATTACTACTCAACTCATTGCCGGTCGTATTGAGGTATTTTGTTTGATTTTATGTGGAGGGGTCGAGGGGATAGTTGTCCTTTCAAGAAAAAACTTAATTCTGTTATACTTCATTTTTATTTAAATGCAGTTTATTAATATATTTTTATATCGTCTTACGATATCTAATACATAATTATGTATTATTATTTGTTACATAGATTGATAAAGCAAATATATTTTTTTCAACCAGTATAATAGTAGTAATATTGGTAATATTAAGTTCATCATATTTTTAAATACTTCTCCAACCATACTTCAGAAGTCAAGTATAATTAAATAGCAATAATTAATAAAGCAAAATGTAATAGGTATCTTATAGTATCTACCTATACTATGATGATAATATTAAATTTTAACACAATATTACATTAAGATTTAAAGAACAAAAATTAAACTATCAACATAAATATTATACGATTGATTTTATTTTAAAAAGATTTCTTTCTATTTATATTCATAGTAATTTATTAATTTTTCAAGAGCAAGTTCATTAGTCCTTGATTTTTCAATATTAAATATACTTGTATACTTATACCAGTTAATTTTTCTTGAGAAATTGAATTTTGAATACAGTTTTTCTTCAGTTTTAATTTGGAAATTAACCTGTCGGGGATATGATATTAATAATTCATCATTATTCCAATATTGCAATACATTTTAAAAATACCACAAAATAATATATTAATAATTCATCATTATGATAACTGGATTACGAAATATGCATTTCTTTTTGCCCGACCATTACGGTTAGTTTGACTTATGTCTTATATTATTATAATTATCTTCTAAAGATTACCTGAAGATATAGATTCTAGATAATATACTAAGATACTTATTGCTTATTACAATTGATACACTACATGTATAAATATTCATCACTTTATCTTAACTGCTGTGGATTTAATAACATATACCTTTATCTTACCTATATAGACATATAGTCGGTTTTTACGTTACACGATAACAGCTATATTTGGTAGGATTGCACTATTGACGATATCATTACGATTATTTTACATAATAGTAATAGGTAATTAAAAAAAAAACGTCGCCCCAAAATTTTCTCTAGCCGAAATTTCCAGCGCCGAAACAGCCATGCCGAAATGTCCTAGACCCAACCTTTCGGCCGTAGCGACTGGCGACAGTAATTGGGACTTGGGAGACTAAAACGTAAGTATTTCACTTTAAATGGATAAAACATCATTTTAAATTACAAAAATTCTTTTCAGCCTTTTATGTAGGTAGTGAGATTTTTTGGAACAGTTATTATAGCTAAGAATTGGTGACATTTGAGAGATAAGAGTTTTTTATGGTTTGAAAATAATGCTTAGTTTGTTGTGAAATGCCACGATAATAGGAGTATTATATAATTTATTAGTAAAAATATTATCTGTTACTCGCCTTTGCTTTGTACAAATTACATTAATATACTTGTAGACATATACACATTGTAAAATAATGATCTTGCTACACGTGTAGGTAATAGGTATAACATAATACAGTAGCTGGTATAATATCATAATAGTTAATTGAGATATTATGTTTAAATTAGCGATAAATAGAAATTAAAATACATGACTGTGGGCTGTGTTAATAGAATTACTTAAATGTCTTTAACTAATACCTAAACAATAATAGGTTAGGTGTTAAAAGTGGTAATGATAATAATACGAGTACACTGATATACAAATAAACAATCTAATAATAATATTTAATTTTCTGTTGACAAATTGATGTGCATTTTTAAATCGTTTTTTACAATTAATGAGTAATAATCATTATAAATTATAAAATATACTACCTAATATGATCAAGGAATTACATATTTTTATGAATACCTATCATAAGAAATAAAACAGAGTCGATAGAGAAAGTTAAATATTATTTGTTATGCGATTCGCTAGTGTAAAGAACGGAAATAAAAAAAAAATATAATTTTTTTACATTTTTGCTCTATTTCCTGGCGTCTCAATATTTTAGTTATTTATTATTATTTTTTGCTAGAATCGATAATATTGGTCGTATTGTTTAGGTTTACTATTACGCAAGAATATAATAATATTTTTATATTTGTCCATTATTGTTAATTACAAAAATAAGATACCATTCTTAAATGTTATGTGCTTATTTCTTAAATGTACCTAGATAATATTTATTATTAGAAAATTTAGCAAATTAGCACTAAGTACTAAGTAGGTATACGAGTATTAGCTATTAAGAGGATGCTACGCTCGCATATGTCGCAAATTTACATTCAGTATAACCGATTTTGTGTTTTTGACATTAATATTAGTGTAAATTGACACATTATAAATCCCATTAAAAGTAAGAACAGGTATTTGTTATCTCGGATTTTTATTACGATATCTTAAATTTTAAGCGTATAATGAATATGCATAATACTAAAAATATAAAAATGCTCAATTTGGTATCGTGGAAAACTGACATTAGTTAATGACGACAATTCGTTCTAATATTAATGTTGATAAAACAAAATAGGTGAATTTTAAATATAAAGTATGAGTATTGAAAAAAACAGATAAAAATAATGTGGTTTGTTTAATTGCAGTGTCGTAGGAAATTATAATGACCTAATATTAAATAAATTGTATAATATCAATTAGTTTTAAATATCACACATATGATACATCAAACGTAAATTACTTATTTACCGACTGACGCACAGAAATAATAATAATAATAAAAATAAGCACATAGTTGACAATTCATCAGAAAGTTTTATTTTAATTGAAAAAAACGGCGAAACGGATATCTGTTTCATGCAAAATTATTTTCTTGCTGCAGGTTTTGTTGATATGTAATATTTTATTCGGTTAATTATTTTGGTGTTAAAATATGAAATAATATATAATATCAATTAAATAATTTATTTTTAAAAACAATACCAAAAAGTACCAAAAAAGAATTAAAAATGTGATAGTACGGCGTCATGGATAGGTTATTTATGTTACACATTCGAAAAGACTTGTATGATAATTGATAAGAATAATTCATAATAATAAATATAATATGAAAATAATTAAATACCTAATAATAAAACAATATGCACAGTGCCTAAAGTGTCTATGCGCTAATACGGTCACATATATATACATATATGTATAATTAAATAATAAAACTATTTGTATTTAATCATTAAAATAATTTTTCATAACTATGTGAGTGATTAATAATTAATATAAACTGAAAATCATAGTAATTTGTTGAAGGTATTATCACTCAAGTCTCAAATAGGTTTATTTGATGAATTTATTATTTTATTTATATTTGGTTCATTTCGATTGTTTATTTATTTTTTAAAACATGATCCATAAAAAATATGATAGTAAAGCGTCATGAATATGCTATTATGTTTTTTTTTTTAATGAAAAAAAATGTAAAACGTGCTTTTGTTTTATCCAAGATTACTTTCATTTTACAGGTGGTTTTTTAGTAAGCAATTCTATTTGGTTCATTTTTCCAGTATCAATTCATTTAAAAAAACATTAAGTAGGTTGAATAGTAGGTATCATAAAAATATGATAATACGGCGTTATGGATAGACTATTATGTTACACATTACCAGATTCTTTTTATAGTTTAATAAAATATTAAATACAATATGTAAAATAATTAAATAATTTTACAATATTAAATATATAAAAAGTGTACATGTATAATAATATAATATGTAGGTTGATTTACCAATCGTGCTAATCCCCGTTTTAGCTTTTAGTAATACATTTATTTAATATATGATTTTCGAATAAATTAGGTACACAAAGTTTAATAACTCGGAAATTATTGCTCAAATTTTTTTATTTAGATATGTTAACATTTACAAAAAAAAAATCTGATCTGTTGAACAATTTATAGTGACAAGGGTGGTTGTGTTCTTGTTCAAAATAATCTTTGTATCGCCGCGGGAATCAGAACAATTCTTAAATTCTATACAAATGTTGAAATATAAATATATAATTAATAATTATATGATATTTAAGTTGGCGTACATCAATAAAAAATCAGAATTTGAAAAATGCATTAACTATAATATGATGACTTAAATGTTAAAATATTTGATATATTTTTAAAAAGTAAAAATGTGACCATAATAAAATATTTTAAAAACATTTCTATACACTTCTTAAAATCAAATTTATATATTTGAAAACGTTTTTATGTGTTCGATTAACAAACGTATCGAATGACGATAATTAATGAAACGTATTAAAAATATATCATAGTACATTATTATGAGATGCAATTGGTTAGACGAACCCGACATGCGTACCACAATAATTGTGGGTAATTACAGGAGTATGATAACAGCTAAAATGAATGCCGTCTCCAAAGATAGAGATTACAATTTGAATAGACTTATAAACCGAGAGCCGATATATCGCAATAAAAACGTTGAGTACGGGTTGAGATAATTTACGTTTAACTCCTAAGAGGTCACAAAAAAAAACGGTATAAAAACATCTGGTATCAAAAATTGTAAAGAAGAATACTTTTATATAGACCCGGAAGAAATCATATTGTTGATAAATATTTTTAAACATTTTAACCATTAAAACGATAAAAATTCAAAAATAATTTAAAATACATTATGAAAATATAGGTACGTATAATAGACAATTGAAATGAGATTTGAAAAAAGTCGGATTTCTTACAGATCCGAAAATAAAATTCTGTAGTTTTAATACTGTTACACCATTCAAAATGTAATTGTATGTGTACAAATTGTGATAAAATACGTTAGGATTCTAAAACGCTATAATGAACTCTACCGAAATATCTTTCGAGAATTTCGAAAAATTTCTCAGAAGACGCAGGTATAGAGTCATTTATATTACTATTCAACGAGAATCTACGTTTTTATCATTCTAATCGGTCGACATTAAGATTTCTCTGACTAGTTTACAAACAAATAAATATATTTAATTAAAATTTATGTTAAGTGAGGTTTAATATCAAACTGTATTTGTTCAATCATATAATTAATGTCATCTTCAGATTCTAAAAAAAATTAAATTACTGCCATAATTCAGATATAATTCGTTCAGCAAATTATTTGAGTAAAATGTGTTTAAAATTTAAATACTGTCTTGGAAGTATTTGTATTTAAGAATCAAATTGATGTATTATTATCTTTATTTAAATACAATTATTGTGAGAGTAATTTTTACAAAACTGCAATTAGATTTCAATACATATATATTATATAATTACATTCAATATTATATGATTAAGTAGTAACATAAACATATTTTACCAAATTTATTATCATGTCGACGTTGAGTGTGCAATTCACAGTTTTCTGTTCAACTCGGGAACTTGATATTTTTTGTTTATTATTTTCGCGCTGGTCTTGTATAGTCGAATTGAATTCGACGTTCCATTAATGAAACTACCAACGTCGCAACTGCTAAATAGGAATCTCCAATGACTTCTGTGGCTGCCGTTATGGGTTCCAACCTCTGCAATTCTCAACAATTCCGATAATCCAATAACCGAGTGGATATGGGAAATTGGATATCGGTTTCTTACAGCATCAGATCTTCGGACGATGAGATTTTTATTCGGATGACGATTTAGTTCGTCATTTCGTCGTCCGAAGAAATATCTGATGCTGTAGTACAAACTGATACCCAATCTCCCATCCACTCTGTTGTAGGGTCGTCGGAATTGTTGAAATAACAGAAGGGCTGAAACCAACGACGCTGGCCGCCTGTGTCATTGGCGATACGGCTGGCTGTCACGGGTTCGGTCATTCGTCTCTCCGAACGTCGAATACAATCAGACTGTTTGTAAATAACTATATAGAACCCGATGTACACTACCAGCACTAGGAAGACTGCAATCAGAAATATCAAGTTCAAAAGTTGAACCTCTGTATGTAAGACGGCCGCGTATTCTGGGGGTGGCGTTTCAGGCTCTCCGAGTTCGTGCACCAGTAGATTCATTTATATTGAAGGCATCTTAAACGATATACTGAGTAGAGAATATAATATTATAATATCTATTGACAATTACATAATAAACACCAAAAAAAAACCAAGGTGATCCAATTACAATTTAAATACTATAGCCATAAATAGTGTTGTTTAAACGTTTTCTAAAAAAGGCTCTAGGGATCTATTTCCATCGTCCCTTCCCCATAACTACGCCGCACTGGACTCGGTGATCAGTATCGAAATGATAACAGTATGGCTAATAGTCAGAAGGAAATTGGATATACTAATTTTCAAACGACTCAACAATTTTATTATTGTATTTTAAAACCGAAAACGAGAGGAGACCGCGGTTTGCTTATTGTTGTAGAGTAGGTATTTCGTAATATATTACATACTGCACACTGAAGTATAGGTGCGTACTTGTTTCAATTCTTTCAAACTATGGTTATATTTATTTTTTTTTGATTTTCAATCTCGAACCATTTTCGGTAAAAACTTAAAAACGAAATGATAACTTATAAAATCGCGAATATAATATTTTAATAGGATTATAGTAAGAGCGCACTTGTTCTTTTACATGTCATGTGGCATGTGTAAAATGCTTGGTTTCTTGGAGAGTTCAAAAAAACCTACAAGTAGTCTCCACGATTTAATTTCCACTAATTGGTAACAATACGTGACACTATTTAATCGCTGTTGGGTTCCGGATCGACGATATCGTCTACAGACTTTGAATTATCATACCCATCTATGGTAGGATTTTGTTAGAGTAACATTGTGTTATTATTACGCTATTTTCAATTCGTCAACAGGTGAAAACAATATTAAAGAGATTCGGTACAATCGATTGCTGTTGTTTTTGTAATACGTGTTTTTTGTCAAATGAACCGAATGATCAGTGAAGCGATAAGAAATCTGAAAACAGATTTAAATTTGTTGTTAAATCTACTTGATATCAAAACTTTCCCACTTTTTTTTGATAATAACTTCTTTAAAAAACGAAAATTGTAGTCCCATTCTAAAGATATTGAAAATTTTTAAATTTCTATTTTTTAATATAACATTATTTAGATTTAAGGTGATAAAATCAAAAATGTGGGAAAGTCGATGTCAATTACACTTAATGGTAAATTCTTATGATTTATCAGATTTATTATTACTTCACTAGATCCTAGATGAATCGTAAACAAATCATTAATAATTTCAATACGACAGTTTATTTTTCAAGCCAATTATTGGAAAAGTTATCACAAAAGTAAATAAATTAGTTGAATTAATAATAATAAAGCTAGCTAACTATAGGTTATAATTTAGTATAAATTTATAATTAATGTCCATCTTTGGTACTGATAACATTTATTTAAATCAGCCTTCAAGATAACCGCGTTACATGAATTAAGAGATATTTGAGGAATTAGAGTGCGTTTTTTACCTACCAAATTACTAATATTTAGGTACTGTAAAATAATATTACTTATTGATGGACGGCGCGTTAGGTAGGCAATTTAGGGTCATACGATTTATAATAAATATAATAAATGATTCCATAATATAATTTTATAATTTATAATTGTAGACTGTTGATCTTATGTTGGGACGGAACCGTTTTTGGTAGAAATGAAGTTTTATATTTTCGGCCAGTGTGCATTTTTTTTTTTTTATAATTTAATTTTTAGTTAGTACATTATATAGGTCACTTATATAAAATTACACCGTCATAAAAAAAAAAAAATATAAAATAAGCTTGAAATAATATTAAATTGGTATGCGTATTATTAGTACCTAAAATTATTGAAATAAATGCCCAGTTAATATTTAACAGGACTACCTACGTGGTTACTTTGCAGTACGCACGCACATTGCACACAATTTCGCGGTACTTATACAAATACAAATACTTAATGTATAATATTAAGTTGAAATTGGAAAAACCAGAGAAACAATTGGTATTGTACAATAGGTACACATAATATTATAATATGCAATCGCTATGGACGCTGGATAATATTTACACGTATCTAATACGCATATAATTTTTAAATTAAAATATACATTTTTCAAATGTAATTAGTTATTCTATTTATGGGTATTATTTCATTATATTTTGTTAATTAATTTCTTAAAAACACATATTGTATTTAGCTACAAATTTAAAAAAATATATATATTAACTGAAGTCAATGCGTTGTATGAAAATGCAATTGATATTTGTGATTAGTATTAGTTGCATAAATAATAATCAAATTTTAGTTTATTATAACTATAAATCAATTTATTTAACTCGTTTTTATAATAGAAGTCTTGTAAAGCGTAAAACATTTGGTGTTAAATATAGTGTTCGGGATTCGTTAAATTATTTTAATATTAAATTTAATAATAAAAAAAAAAAATATATATATATAATAATCATAATTACTTGTAATAGTGATGATAAATATTAACGACAAAATATAAACTGAGTTAATCAAAATAATAGATAATACGTATCGGCCTTTAATTACTTAATTAACTATAAAACCATTATAGTTATACTTTAAATAAAATTTTTAACGACAACGTATCGCCTATTACAATATTGCGTATAATGTATTGCTATGCATTCGCATCTATAACATTTACTATGGATTATATAACAGAACGTATCAAAAATTAATTTTTTTTCAATTAAGTACAACCTATTTGTTTTGGACGTTAAGAACGACATTACGTTGTTATTGTACGAGTCTTATTATTATCAATCAACAATTATGAAAAATAATACATAGATTTATTTTTAATTAAAACGGTCTTTAAAATGAATTAAATCGAGGCTTACGATGTTTAACCTTCATATTACTTCGTTTATAATAATTAACAATACTTCTTAAAATACGTTACTACATTACTGATATTTTATTTTTAACGGCTTGTCATTAATAATAATTAATGTATAATAAAGACTTTTGATTCTCGATTTCACTATTGAGACTTTTAAACGTTACTATATTGTAATTCTACATAGTATTCAAACAATTATATATTATTATGTGTGCGTATTACGTAATAAATGAGTTAAATAGCAGAACTATAAAACAAAGCGAACGGATTATCTTTATCATTATGTGGTTTATACGCCATCTATGTACGAAAACCATGTAATTTTTCAATATAAACATCGGCGTGTTTCTAAACGAAAAACTAGATAGCAGCACAAAATTATAGTCGTTCGTAAAAATATGTTGTGCTATAAAGTCGGCACCGTGGTACGTTACCGTCAAAACTCGTTGTAATGATTTAAAAATTCCTACTCACTTTGTGCTCGCTTACTCAATACGAAAAATTCCATTCCAACTCTTTAGCCCTAGTCTACTCAAATTTACCCGCTTTCTTAATTTTAAATATCTCACTCTTCCAGGTCACCCTCCAGGCCGCTTACTATCCACGCGATCTTAAATATACTATAATTGGGAAGAATAAAACATGATAAAAATCCTCTTTCAAGCTGAAGTAGCATTACTGGGCGTTTTCTTTATTCATGTCGTCAGACCCTGTAAATCGTATTATATTTATTACACATTGTATTTTTTCATACAGATTGTAATTAATATTCGTATCAAAAACGAATAAAATATTTATAGCTGTTTGCATAAAAAAAAGTAAGTGGATTACAAATTCTTCAGGTTTATAATTGTACACGTCATAATTTTTAACGTCTGTATTTTTCTGTAGGATACGATTGTATGTATAACAATGTGATCATACATTCTTAAATCTTAATTGTAAATTATATCTAATGTATCAATGGAAATTAGTAATAATTTCTGTAATATGTGTGACGAAAGATTTGTACTAGGTATATATAAAAAAAAAAAATGCATATTTTAAAATATTTAAGCACTATAGACAATATAGTATTATAGTAGCATGTTTGAAATATAAGATCAGTATTGCTAATATTATGTTAGAAATCTGTGAAAGATATAATAAGTCACAATTTAAAAATTACATGTTCTCGTGGAGTGGTCATTATAGAAGGTAATTTTATTGAAATTATATCTTAGTTTTTTCAGATACTTTAAAATAAGAAAAATATAAAATCTAATATTTTTATGATAAATTCTATGTCGAAAATTTTCTTTTACTAGGTATGTAGGTACCTAGTGTAATAATTGGAAACCGTTGACAAATCTATTCCCTTATAAACAATCCATCGTTAAGTTGTTACGCCAATAAACTGTTTAATAAAATTAGTAAATAACGGAATTTAAATTGCATCTATGTCTGACATGCCTGTTGGTAGGCAGGTAAGTGTACTTCTAAAGAAACTACTTGTCAATTATTTTAGCAGGGAAGTGTTTAAACGGAACGTGACTTATCAGACTTCTTCAGTTGCAATCTATACTATTTCATCAGGGCGACAGTTTTACGTAAACCCGTCAATTATAATAATTTTATTATATTTATTAGTCACCAGTTATTATTTAAGTAAACAATAGGCACATGATTTCAAATTCAAATTATAAGTTATCAGGTTTATAGTGGTACGTATTTAACAGAGTTTTGTCAATTTTCAATATCGTATTGAACATTTTTTTCTTCATAGAAAGAAGAAATTATGAGTACCTTGTTCGCCTTACTTTTGTTTGTTGCTTAGCAAAACTTCCTTATTTAATTAATGATATCAATATATTAAATTGTATCGTATTATATATAGGTATTTTATACCTGCAGGTCGTTTAAGAATATTCAACAGGTTTGTTACTAATTTAATTATTAAAACATTTATAATTATGAAACTTTAAAAGTTAACTGTCGGGTTCTTTGAGTGCATTTACCATAAAATTATATAATATATTATATATATATAGCGTGGAAAATAACCGACAAGCATTCATACACACGTTATTATCGAGTGCTAACATGTTTCGTGTAATTTATTGATTATAAAGTATATTGAGAATATTTATAATTTATTATGTATTGCAACATTTTAAAACTAGATACAACCTTCTAACAATCGCGATGTAGAACAATAATTAGTCGGTTGGTAAACTGAGAGTTGTGAGTTGTGACCTCGGTGTTTTAACATAATTTAATTAGCTCAAGTAAGCTTCACAGTGTGAAGTATTATACTTGTATACCCTACATATTACATATATGTTAAATTAAAAAAATAGTATACAGACAATTGTAAATAGTATACCGATACAATGTAGGTATTGATTATTAAATATTTGTTTTCAAGCTTTTCTTTACTTATTTATTATAGTTCAATAGTCAATATATTTTGTACATTTAAATTGTATAAAATAAATAATGTAATGAAAAACAAATTTATAGTTTAAATGTATATATTTTGTATAGTATTATATGTTACAAATGTAATTATAATAATATTAATTCGTAGGTACCTTATTAATTATAATACATGGCCACGATATCTTAATTCTTCAACTAAAATTGTTGTGTATGTAATGTACTTACAATAATGTACATATTCACAGGACATAGGTAGTAGCTAAAGTATATCAGACATTATAATATATCAATAATCTGAGTATTATAGTGTACCAATTTGTTACGAGTTGAAATATACTTTAATACACAACTGCAGTATATTATATTCACGGAGATACTATATAGATTTGATTATAATTTATTAAATTGATTTCTCATACAAAATATAAAGTGTACTCAAAAGAACTTTACTCGATATGAATTTATATTTTAACCATATATACCTACTGCCAATATCACGTTATAACCGGTACCGAGCCGGTTAATGTTGAATTTTAATCATAACGTTTTAGCAGTGGTTGTGGCGATTTCAACGTTCGAGAAAACAATTTGATTTAAGAGGGTGATTTTAATATCACGAGTATATATAATACAAGCGATAAGCACACATACACACACACACACGACGGTACACGAGCTCAGAAAATGCGTTGGAAGCGCATTTCCCGCGCGTCAACTGCATAATATGCAACAGCGCCGAGCACTGCAGCATGGTTTATGACAGTGCATAATACTACACGATCCGATGTTGTATTGATTATTTTCAATTTCAATACAACACCCAACAGGTCGTTAAAATAACACTCGCGCGGAGACTGTGTGTTCTCACGCAGTCAGACACCTGTACGAGTATACCTGGGTCTCCGTGTACACTATTATAATATGTATTCCTATACATATATATATGTATATTATATATTATATACATGACCAATTAACCAGCGGACTGGTTTCGTTTGGTTATTTTAAATTACAACTAATATCTACACTCCATAGCGATGATTTATCGGCTACGCGGTCGCCGTACGTTGTACATAATATGCACTCTAGTTGAGAAAAATAAACGATAGGTGCCTGAGAGGCCGAGAACCGCGCACGAGTAATTGGGGGAAAACGTCATTACGAACGATCGAGTGTGCGAAAATATAAAACTCGGACACCGTAAAACGGGGTCGTTATTGGAGCGATTTTAAAATTTTAATTAAAAATATCGTTATACGGAAATACAAAATTTGGGTTATATTATAAAACCCGTACAAGAATCATATTAGATCATACGATTAAATATTATGTGTATTGCCGTACTTTTTATTTTATTTTTATCACCCATATATACCCTGGACGTAGTCGTGGGCAATCGTCTAACTCGGGCGGTGGTCTCGAGATTACTATATTTATTATGAGATCATTTAAATCTGATCATCCACTATGACACTTTTTTTAATATTATTATACTTCACGAACGGAATGTACTCACTTGAAATGAAGAATCTACAAAATTATTTTATTCTGTTGACGACTTTATAGAGAAAATATTCGAATGCGAACGATAACGAAAGAATTAAATATTATGGTAATAAGATACGTCGCAGTTAAGTCACGTGATAAACAAAATCAGTTGTTGTTATTGCTCCGAGTAAAATTATAATAATAAATCGCAAATGATAACTTGTGAGGATTAGTATTGTCGTCTGCGATGTTTTATTACAAATAAATTGTATTCTATTATCGAGTATCTCTTATGCGCGTGGTTCGAAAAATCCATAACGGCGCGTGAACAGAACTATTCATATTATAATGTTTAGTGGTTATAGTGCTGTAAAAAATTAACTCATAAATATTTAGACATGTTAATAGATAACGTTAAAAATATTCATCTAAATAATAGATAATAAATAATTATAATCATAATTATTCGAGTTAAAGTGATACGTATATTTGTATCTAAATAATGTACAACACTGATGAAGCTCAAATTCAAATCGGCGGCGATTTTTCACAAAGCGAATTATTATGATGCCAGACGGAATATAATATATTATTGTGTTGCACACACTTGTATGTATTATATAATATGATTTCGCGTCGCTTTTTATTTTATTTATGCCGACTTATTGGCCGAGCACTCGCGTTACATATTTTATTGTTTATTGCGCGGAGATAATGAACATATTATTTCCGAACGCCTGTTTACGCGTGGACCATGCGGTGTCAGTGCAACTTTTCACACCGGAAATGATCTCTCATATTATGTACCTACATCGTTACCGGACAGGTATAACCGTGGCATTTTCTTGCAGCGTTGTTGTATTACATATGATATACGATTATAATTTATCAGACGCTGCGGTCCGAAGATATAGTTCGTGCCTATATTATATTTTAATATTCGCACACACAGGCGTGACGTGTGCAGTGCAGTGCTTGTCGTCCGGTCGCACTATATTATAATACGATATTATATACGATGATGTACCCACCTGTATAATATATTATTGTTATATGTACTTGGTTTGCGGTGGTTTGCTGCGGTGTGTCCGCTCGCATAAAAATGTATTTTAATGTTATAAACACCAATATAGGTATGCGGAAATATACCCGAGGCCAAAATATCGAAATTCAGCTAGTTGATTAATAATAATTGCAATATTATAATGTTGCGAAAATCAGACGTTGTCGAGAGTCGATATGAAATGTTTAAAAGTTGCATTATACACCTACAACTATATTATATTACCAGAACTCTGCTAGAAATGCATCTTGCACGCCAATACGACACAAGTAGTCTGTACTCTGTAAGTAGGTACACTATAATCAGATTCGTCAGATATAAATAAGTGTAAATAATAAAAAAATTAATTGTACCTATATAGTTTAAATCGACGAAAAGGCAATGTAGGGATATAAACGTCATAGAGGAAAATAAATGCTTGTGTAGGTCATATTATAATATTATTATGATTTATGAGTTGTTAAGTATAATTATATTTTTTATTATCCTAATTATAATTTTAAATTTAATTTTTAGTTGATAAAATAATACGTTGGTATACTAAATAATAAATTATTAATTAAAATTAGAAATATTCACATGGTTGGATAACTATTAACAAACTTTCTTGATCTTGATAACCAGGTTATTTTTTTATGAATATTTTTTATTGAGTAACATTAATCTGGTTGTTTAAGTTAATTTCAGAGCATTATAACTTATGAGTTACTTATTTCTGTAAAAATATAATTTTTCACTATAAGACTTTAACATTAGTAAAATGATTTGTGATCTATTCATTATATCATAGAAGATATTCAAAACAAATTTTAAATAAAATTCACTATCGGGGTTTGTTAAAATTTTCTTTTTATTACAAATGAATAATAAATAGGTACTAAATATTATAATAATAATTTAATTAATTTGTATATTATTTGAAATAACAATAAATCTATCTAAGATTAAAGTATGCATGTCTAGTATACTTACTTACGTAAATTAGTTTTTAGCAGTATGCAAAGGTCACATTTGAAATGTGTTTAGTTTTGTGATACAAATTTATCATAATTAATGAAATGTTAAGGTTATCTACCTAACAAATCTACTATATAAACACTATAATATATACTTTCTATTTCCTAAAATATAATTTATTAATACAAAATATACGGGATAAATTTGATACATATTTCAAGTAGATACGTAGGTATATTGTTCAATGATTATAAAATAAATAAGTAATACGAATTGAGTATTAATAGAAACTAATGAATACATTTTGAAATATATTTTTTATTTATTTTATTTTAAAATGTTGAACTAATTAAAGAAATGATATTTGTATTTGGATAAACAATTTGAATCTTTGGATAAATCTTTTCACTATGTATAGATTTGGAAACCACATTTAATAAAAAAAACACTGTCCTTAACTGCAGTTACTTAGTATGCTGCGCTAATCAACTGTAATACCATTGATTGTAAGTTATCAGTACATTGTATATTTTAGCGCACATACATTGTAGTGTTGGAGGTGTGAATTAATTACACATGTCGGGGGCGTTCGTTTTCTATTCTCGTTCATCAATTAACTACGGACCCATATGGTGTTTTAAATACAGTGTTAATTTTCAAACGTAGTTAGGTACATATTATTTTGTTATTATGATTTTTTTTTTTACAACTACAGATTTAACAATAAATTATTTTAATTGGCACATAAAAGTAAAGTTCATCAAATCCGAATTATAATGACCGCGGTTTAAGAAACAATGTGACCACTGATCATAATACATGATTTGTGTGATTGCTGTAATGATTATTATTCATAATAATATATAGTATATTTAACTAATATATTTGTTCAACAAATTTATGAGACGGTTTACATTATGTAATTAAATGAAGTGATTATTTTCTTTTTCCAACTCGATATCATGCATCATCTTTCTGTAGCTGTTTCGTTATGCAATTATAATAATATGTAGGTACAGAATTAAAATCGTTTCACTAATAAATATATTATGTTTAGTCATTATTAATTTTGTTTAATTAACTTAAATAATAATTAATTTTTCCCCGAGTTTCAAAAAATATTCCGACATTTAATTACATTATATGTATAGGTATCTAAATCTTACAGAATTAATAATAATAATATTATTATTATTGATATATAAATATAGTTTTAATAATAAGGTATTCATTTTTATACTTACACTGCTACAAAACATATTTCTTTACTTATTTTTCAAAAATTATTACCTAGTTTTTGAAAATATTTTGTCATATGAGATGAAGTTAATAAAAATCTGCAATATTTTTGAAAAACAAATTATTATTATTATTATTCATATTACATTATTTTAAACATTTTACCTTTTTGATTTTCCACACGTTGTAATATTCTTGATCTGAATATTTTTTCGACAATATCAACATATTCAACATATAATATAAAACTTACAGAAGTAGTTAGATTAAGTATATTAACTAATTATTTATGCAACAGAAGACTTAAGTATGTGGCTATAGCTCAAAAAAACAATTATGCATAAAAAAATTTCCTAATATGTATGCAGCAGAACGAAACAATTTTAATAAAATTATTGCTTCTTTTATTTTATAATTATTAATTACATTATTTTTATAATTTATTAAAGTATACTCTAAAAACACATGCTACTATTAAAATTCTCTAAACCTTATAGTTATAAGTATTGAAATTTAAAAGTTTAGATGAGTGGAGTGGATTGGTGTCCTGTAAAATGTTGATCCATTACTCCGTTTATTTGTATTTTAAATACTTATATACTCGTATTTAGCTATAACTGATTAACTAGCGGAGATGTTTA
The DNA here is from genome assembly GCF_020184175.1 of Aphis gossypii. Classification (NCBI taxonomy): domain Eukaryota; kingdom Metazoa; phylum Arthropoda; class Insecta; order Hemiptera; family Aphididae; genus Aphis; species Aphis gossypii. Next base: position 82,689,037 of record NC_065531.1, read on the forward strand.
TCTTTTAAAAGAATCACCTATAATTTTATTTTATAGCGTAAATGTTTTTAGGAAAAATAATTATGAGTACCTTGTATCTACCTATATGCTATTGTACTTGTATGAAAATATTATTTTTGGTTTTCAAAGACAGTCGATCTATGGATAGTAGTAACTGAAATAGTTAAAACACGTTACTTCAAATACGGTGGATGTGTGAAATGCACGCACCTACTGCACTTATCACAACAATGTCCAGAATCCAGGTATTAATACATGTCCAGCGCGTATGCGCGTAATTGAGTACATTTTTTTTCAATGTTTTCGTTGGGAATAATATCACGTTCACGTACCTAAATAAAAGCAGTACGCACATTATAAACTGCACCTCGTCCCCGGGCTATTGGCTGTAATAAATAATCACGTGGTAAATTGTAAAGGCCGAGCACGATGCTATATTATCCTCGTCCCGAATATTCACTGAGCAAAATATTTACACATTATACAGGTGGTGGCGCGAGAAATATTGGTCAATTAATTATTCCATCAAATTTTGTGTGTTTTTTTGCCGGTCTAATCTCACTGTGGTATAACACTATACCTATTACCTAAATTAAATGTATGTTATTTCACTGTTTTACACTGGAATACGATGGTATAAACAGTTTAAAAAATATATATTTCAAAGAGCTGATTAATCATTCAGCTTCAGAGTGGAATTCCTTTTTTTCGCAAAGTGGTATAAATCGTTTAGTCGTTTATTTATGAGGAATATAATATAATAATGTGCGTATTATGTTTGATTTAATCGTTTTTTTTTTTATAAATTATTCATATATTGCTAGGTAGTATGAGAATTTATTTTTGTACATATCAAAGTTATACGGTTTTGTTCAAAATGTGAAATGTATTTGTAATATTAAGTGTACAAAACAGTGATTAATAGTTTAGAGTTCCAAATTGATACTTTGTTTGGTTATTTATTTAATTAAGTGATATTAAGTTGCATACATTTTACAATATTAAAAGTTCTTAAAAATATACTTTGTTTTATAATATGGAAAAGTCATGCTTAAACAACAATACATAAAAATTGTATTATTCTTTTTATTTTTAGTTCGAAGGACATGGTTATTTTTAAAGGTATACAACTTTTTGTATTGCTGACCTGTGTGAACGATTGTGAGTCTATTTCTATTTTCTAGTGATATATTACCTATAGACAAAATGTGTTATGTAATGTTTGATGAATATCGACATTCGTTTGCAAATGGTCCTTAGTGTTAAGTGTCGTCAAAGATTTGATTTAATTTTTTATGTGTTGTAAATAATATCAGATTTAATATACGTGCATCCCTACACGCGTATTTCCGTATGTGGTGTGTGTGTATGTTTGAGTGTGTGGGCTAATGTTTATCAAAATCTCCGCTTTGCCGTGTGTCAATTCAAGTTTTGATTAATGTGCCGCCGCTGTCGTTGATGGGTATACAAACGAATTACAAACGAAAAAAGTCACTAATTCGATAGGTCAATCCGATCCGTCCCCTTAGGTCAATGTCTTTATATTGAATCGTACACGCGCGCGTTCTGGACGTATATGTTTACAATTGCGCATTTGTTTCATGAATTCATCGTCCCAAAAAGCACGTATGCACAATGTATCTACACGCATAACCTCGACGAGCTTCGTAGGCGCGGCCTTCTGCCGTCCGAATCCTGCAGTCGACATCAATAATAATAAGTAATAACCGATAATTATTTCACGAACAAATTTTATTACGCTCAATCTTCGTAATCATTAATATTGTTTACTGCACAGAGCATAGCTATACATTTTCAACTACAACGATTAATGATTCATAAACACGATACCTTATAAAATATTATAATAGTAACGATTTAATATTTTAGTTTTAGCAATCTGCATTTATATGCACATTATCATTACGTGAATCTTAAACAATGATGTGCTGCAATTCAGAAAATGTAATTTACAAATCCATCTATATAGTAGCAGATACCTCTATAATACCTAGGTATATGTATTTTTACTAAAAATAACACGTGACGGTACCAACTCAGAGGTCATCGCTGTAAACGTCATCAATTACAAGAGTTTATAAAAAAGGTTAAAATTAAAATAAACCAATAAATAATCGTGCACCGTGTCGGCAAGTATTAAGTGGACGTGGGTGGGCAGAGGATATTGCCACTTACAACCATATATATATACAATATACACATAATATACAGTCCATGACCAGCTTAAACCAACAATATGTTCCTGCTTGAGGTATCTATATAGTATATACGAACAAATACACACAGGGTGCTTATTATAATATTTTAATAATAAGTATTTTCGTTTTACGTTAGTGAAGAAATAAGAAAGTAATTTTTGAAAATTATTACAAAGACAACTTACTGTTTAGGTATGTACAATGAGCAAGTAAACGCAATGTATTTGGAATTATAATATAGACTTTTTATTTTAAACATTTTATACAATTTTTGAATAATAAAGTTTAAATGATATTAGAATCAACTATGATATTAACTAACTTTGATTTTTTTGCAGATCCCAAATTTGCATGCAATAAATCCAAATTGGTTTTATAATTTAAATATTTAGTTTCGAGATCGTTTGGTGTACTTAGTGATGAAGACATTTAAGAAATCCGGAAGTTTATTTATATGTAAGTAGTCCAGTAAGTTGGGTCGGAATGAGAGAGGTGGATTTGGTATAGTTTAAATTTAAAAGATATAAATATGGGATTAAATGTATATATAATTATACATAGAGTTTATAAGATCATGTGCTTTGACAGAAGTTTGGAGATTTTGAAAATTTACATCGGCATTGTTCACTATTTTTATTTTGTAGAATAGGTAATCGATCTTTTATATGATAAATTTTTGATTTTGTAAAAGTATACTAACAGTCAATATAGTATGCGCGTTGAATAATGGGTAATGTACCTGTTAACTGTTTGTATTTTAAACTTTAATTACTGAAAAATAAATTATTGTGAAACATAAATAATATGACGTAATGTAGGTAACTGCGATAGTCACTACAATTACAGGATTTGATTTACTATCGTATAAATTCTTATTTTAAAATAACATTGATTGTTTCTTGCAAACAAAAACTATTTTTTTTTTTTTTTTTTTATTACAATTATAGACAACAAAATACAAGGTTTCTAGATCATACAGTATTAAGTCTTCGTTTATAATACAACTATCTTATTTCAACTTAATTTATAACTAATCTTAATACATTACGACATTACGTCGAGAGTATATATTTTAACATCATAAATTCATAATACTATATCTACTTATAAATTTAGGTATCAATATCGTGGTTTCAAAAATATATTACCTACGTACAAAGAGGGTGCTGTTTATTCCCAGAGTACTTCTTCGTGCACTATATGTACAGGTTGTGTGCGACGCATCTCAATGGCGCGAAAGAAAATTTCGAACAGTGTAAAATACCGTGTTCGTCGCATTTAGACGCAGTTTGGTTTTATTTCGTGATTTGACAGATGGACGTGCATAATTAGATTGATGTATCCGATTCTTTATGTAGTGGCGTGAAAGACTGAACAGCGAGGAATGTCGGCGAAAGAATGCCATTTGTTTATACTGTTTTGGGTATACGTTTTGAATTTGTAGCTAGTTCTTCTCGTGTCACGGTTGGTCCGTGTCTCAAATGCTACAGAATTTTCATTTTCCATTTGTCGACAATTAAACGTACTCACGTCGTCAGACTCCACCCGCCACCAAGTTTCGGCGTTGGTCGGTGTTACCGATGCACAAGTCGAGAGGCGTCACGGACGTTTCGCTTTGTCGCAGCGATCGTAACTTGGCGGTCTTCCATGCAGTTGTCTCATTGTTGTTATCGTTGATCGTTGACTGACGAACGGTGAGATCTACTGGCCGGTCGTCTTCGTCTATGGATCCAAAAACGGCGATCTCTCGAAAGGCCGACCATTCGGACCGTGGTAACGGAGCCCGACCGTTCGGAGCGAAACCGAAAAATTGGAGTAACGGTGATGCCCATTGCTGCTGCGGTACCGGTAACGAGAGCAATGCGGTACGTGGGTGATGTGACCGTGGTAACAGTGGTAGCGGTAGAGGGTCGACTTTACCCTTACCACTGTGGTCATCGTTGTCGTCGCCGGGTAGAAGTGACCGTTCACGGAGTAGGCAGTGCACCTTAAACCAGTTAGATCGACGGCCGTACCTCGAACCGCTCTTCGACATGCCTACGGCTAAACACTTCTTCAGCCGGCATGCTTTGCACGACGTTCGGTTCTTCTTGTCGATCACGCATTGGCCCCCGCCCGACTTGCACTTAGCCGACACCACTGCTGCGGGGTTGGTTTGTGCCCGGCCGAAAAATGACTGGAAAAATTCGAATTTCGATCAAAAATTGATTTTGCAGTTATAAGCTATTCGTTTTATATGTAAGCATTGTAAATATTGACTATATGTACGTAAATATATAATGGTACACACAATTTTTAAGTAATTAAAAATATGGCCCTTAATATTAATATACTTGAACATTTCAAAAATCAAAATTTGAATAATCAATAAATCCATTATTTAAGGAAATATATGGTGGTATGTATTAATCATCTTATATACGTATAATATTGTAACAATAATGATTTTATGAAACACTTTGTTTTGTGTAATGCTACAGAAAAACAGGATAAGCATGGATATTTGCTCCGTGTTAGAACACTTATAAGTATATCAGTATATGTATAAGCAGATGTTCAAACGAGTAAATATGTTGATTAAAAAATTACAATTGGATAAATCCTGCTTATTGTATATAATAATAAATTATTAATCCAGATCACTTGTCTTTATTATATAACATCATAATCAAATCGCTATGATTTTATGTGCATATATAATATATGTGTGTAAGCACGAATTATTAAATATTAATGTGATGGACGTATTTCGGGTATATGTTAACGTATGCAAGTACCAAACACCAATATCGGTGTACCTAAGTGTAGGTACGTTACGAAATATCTATTTTAGTTACACAAATAAACTGCGGCACTTGTGCTGTCGTTAATTACGAGAAATTATTTATATTATATTAAATAAAACAATGATTAACGATATACAAGTGTGGTTAATGATACTTAATGCAACAAGATGTTATTAAATTTACCATCATTAAACTCAATTAATAATACCATATTATACCTACGTTTCATATGCGAGTGCAAACCAAACGAAAAAATATTATTAAGTTCTAAAATTTGGTTGTGGACGAAATATTTTGTAAACGGTTTTATTGTACTGGAAAAAAAAATATCTTCAATGAAACCGAAATTAAATGAATATTTATATTTACGCGGTAGTGGAAATGCAAAATGTTAACGATTTCTTTCAAAAAGTTGCTTGAATAATTACAAAGGTATAATGATTATTATAATATAGGTAAAATAAAAAAATAATAGCAACGGCGAAGTAACACAATGGAAGAAATAAATAATATTTGTAAATTCACTTTAGATGCAAATAGAAATCAAAACAATGGACTTTTCTGTAACTGCAGTGAAGATAATATGCAATTGCAGTAACTATATATAATATCTTAGAACTTAGAAGGTCACTCCATATTATATAGTTGAACAATTGAGTTATTTATCGTGTTTTATAAATGATTATATAGAATGTATAACATTTGAATGAGTTAAAACGAATGAATCTATCGTGATTTTATTTAAATGTTAATTTATTCGAAACAAATAAAATTTTTCGTAAATTAAAATATAAAATTTATTCATCACGCAGGCTTATAATAAATGTATAAATATTGTTCATAAAAATAAATTATTATACTATCTATAATTATACAGTAAATAAAAAATCAGTTAAAATACAAATAACCAAAACTTTTTTCGCAGAAATAAAAACAATTATAATATACCTATAGTTACTAAAAACTCGAGATTTTATATGTTTTGATACATTATTGATAAAAAAAAATTATTATAAGCTTGCTTACAGACGTTAAAACAATAACAAAAATCGTATAATATTTATCTTACCTTACACCCTTCGCATGTAAAAGCTCCAAAATGAAAGCCAGCTGCCGGTTCCTCACATACCTTACACCGTTGATGGTTCATCTAAATATAACGATAATACACTATTATTGACTATTTATGTACATGAATGTTTAAGTTATGTTTTTAGATGGTTATTATTTATCATTATATAATGTGTTAGTAAAGAAAACACAAAATATTTCACGAGTTTTTACTGCACTAATGAACAAAATATTACTATTGTTTTTGAAAAATTCAAATATTTAATTATATTGTTTTCCTTCACATCCACCGCAAAACAATTTTTTTTTGCGATTTGGAAATTGACTGGTTTGGAGTGAGTTGAAGTTTAAAAAAATTATATGAAATCACTTGGACTTTTGTAAAACTATTGCTATAGATTGTTAAATTATTGAACTGGCGATAAATAGATTTGAGCATATAGATTTCAAATTAAACCTACTCTCAATCAGCCAATTTTTAAGGTAGGAAAAAATATAAGTCCACTTACACAATATATTATACACTATAATAGTGAATTAATAATTTTTAAGCATTTACCCCTGGTTCCCGTTTTTTTACTTTAAACGTTAAACATTTGTAAATTTTTAACCATCGGTAGCGATGTTCGATGTTGATGTAAAAAATTATTAAAAAATGAACGAGTATACCAATATTATACCTTAAATAGAATCGCGTACTGTGTATTTATGTAGCTTTTATGTATATAAGCAAATTATAATGCCGATAACTGGATGTTTGGTAATATAAATGTATGCAAATTATTTTTCAGTATTTCTTTATACGCATGCACGACATGCGCTACTGTCGTCGTAGCAGTAGTAGCAGCGGCAGCACACATCTAACTGTACCAATACCAATCCTCGCAGTTGACGTGTCAAAGTGTAAAAATTTATATTTTATAGTTTATATACTATACAGGTATGATGTACAAAAAAGTAATGGTGGTCGTGTTCGAAAAAAAAAATTAGCGGTCGTGTTTTTATTATTTATTGCTATTATTATCGCATCGCCTATTGGTAATAGGGTAATTGGGTACCGGCGTACCCAATTTTCCGACGTGTCTCTTGTGCGTACTACGGTTATAGATATACGAATAATAATAATAATAATATGGAAGACGACGTACTTTTCGCCCGTCGTAGCCGCGCTCGGGCCGGTTACTGCGACCGAGACAGCGGTCGGACGACTGCTGCAACAACACCGTACGCACATCACGAGGTTAGCGTTAAAAATCGTAACGAGTTGTGCTCCGTCAGAGTCACGATCTCGATCTCGTTGCTGCAGCAGTATATAATGATTAGTTTTGTTTTTAGAGTTTTTTTTTTTTCCGGGCATTCCTATCCGCTCGCGCTCGTAGCACCGACACTTACCGACGCAGCTCTATAGGTGACGTTTTAAATAATAGTCCAAATTGATTTTGGCCTTTCGACCGCAAACTCGAGCGTTCGTGTCCGACCGTTCGACGTCCGTGGCGGCTCCTCCTCGTCGACGCCGCCACGCCGACGTGCACCACATCGTCCTATTTATATTATATATATACCTGTATAATAAATATGATCTAGATGATGATGATGGACAGGTTTCGTTTCGTTTTATCTCTCTCTCTCTCTCTCTCTCTCACACACACACACACACTCTGCTTAACTTGGTCTTTATTCTTATTTTTTTTTCGGGGAGAGAAGGCGTCCGCGACGGGTTTTATTAGTATGATTATCATCGCCGTGTCCATATAGATGTACAATATATAATATTATTCTTTTTCCTCCGCTTTTCGCTATGGCTAAATATGATTATTAACGCGCGTGCGGCCGAGGATATATATATATATATACTGCCAGAGACATGATCGATAGGATCGTGATCCGATCTAATTTTAGGGCGGCCGATTATATATATGTGTGTTTGTGTGTGTGTATGTATATAGTTTTCGTCATCGCCGCCGTCTTCGCGTCTCACGCGTAGGATATACGTATATATTATATATTATATTATACTAACTAGTATAGCTATTATATATTATGCGCGAAGAAGAGGAAGAAAAAAATACGCAGCTATACTTCAAACACCACCAGAGTTTTCTATACAAGTATATGTGTGTGTACGAAATACGAGAGCGGACGAATAAATCACCCGTCGTGACGACCTAATACGATTCCTCCTCCGCGGCCTATATATTATTATAATATGATGTATAATATTATAATATATACGTATACAATGTGCACGCGCGCGCCGAGAACGAAAAACGCGCTAATAGATTCCGTCGGCGTTCTGTATATTATATGCACAATATTTACGGCAATAATTGAATAATATTACATATATATATAGGTACGATATACGCGTATCACGCACAGCAGCGACCTTATCGTTGTAGATAACGTCAGTGCTGCTTGCTCGTCCGGGACCTCGACGTTTGGGGACGAATTCATGAATAGTCCCGACAAAAGCCCGTCCTGCTACGCTACGATTATTGTTTTGTTTTTTAAATACCCACTCGTAAGCGCATCGACGCCAACACGTTTCGATCGTTTTCTCGACTGGAGGTGTTAGATTTTCAACTATAAAAATATTGTACCTATAATTTATTAGGGCCATGATCTAAATTGGCTAAATTCGATACCATCGCGATATTATTTCAAAACAGATATTTGATCTGATATAGTAATAAAACAATAAAAATTCACCAGCATATCATAAAATACAAACAATTATTGATAACGCTTACAATATTTTATATTAACGGTATTATTGGTAATTAGTAATTACCCATAATTTATACTCGTATATACATATTGTAAAAAGTGGTATCAGTTCATCTTTGTCCAATATCATCGATTGAAATCTCCTACATAATATTAATTATATCATGTAATTTTGAAGTGAACAAATTATATTAATCAATTATTACTGTACTTGCATGTACAATTCTATGTACCTTCGATATTTGTATATCGAGTACAGTCGACTATAGCGAGAGGACGTTAACTTATTCCAACACGTCCAAGAAGGATAATATAGTGCGTGATAAAGCAGCAGGGAGTAGTCGATTCAATTTCTTGAAAACGTTTAGAATTATTGCTAAATCTAAAAAAAAAAAATTATTTAACTAAAACTGTACATAAACATTTTATATTTTTGTAACTGAAATTAAGTTTTCGATTGATTATACAATAAATATCCAATGCATAATTCTAAATAAATTATGTACTATACTATTTTTATAACAATATATTCGCTATAAAATAATTACAATAAATATTAAGCTTGTCAGGTAGAGGTGATAAAGTGTATTGATTGATGTAGGAATAAAAAAAAAATTGGTATTTTGTATGGAAATTATAATTTAGGTATAGTATAAAAAAATAGACAAAAAAACATTTTGTTAATAAAAATTTCGTTGTTTACAAACTATTTTTCCAATGGATGAAATAATATTACAGTAATATACTAAGTATTAAATTAAACAAGACAACTCGGACGCTTTAAACAAACATAATATATATAGTGCTAATCAATATGATGAGAAATAGTACATTTCCGTTGAAAATCGATAAAATATTTCAATCGCGGTCGTGCAGTACTCGACGAGTACATTATTATTATATGTTTGCAATAAATAAATTATATAACTTCGATGGTTATTGGGGGAGGGGTAGGGACATTTCAATAAAACCTTCTTGATTTATAGTTAAACGGTTTATTTTTTTCAATCATTTTTCATGTTATGCTATAAATATAATATTTCCAAAGCAAATTTGTACTCTGAAGAATATTAATTTCAGCACAACACCGTAATAATAGAGTAAACCACCTATAATCGAACACGAGTCATTATATTTTCGACACTAAACATAGGTAATATGTTCAGTTTTCTAGGTCATGTACTTCGTCTTCCGATAGTCTATGATGGCGTCTACTCCACAGTATTATTAATCTATTTTGCTAATAGTGCGATAGGATGATAAACAATATAATGAATACCGTTCAATTATTTTAAAGCGAAGAGAATGGGCATATAATATAAATCTGTAATAACAACAGTCCGGAGCACAATATCGTTTTGTTCTTTAATATTATTATCATACGAATACAGAAACCGATTATATTCTAATATTTTAAATCGTTTTTGTGATACAAGCTTCGTTTCGAATTCGATTTAAGTTTTGTACATCGACTTTCACGCATGTACAGTACCTACGTATGTTTGCACAGGTATTAAGTAGGTACCTATAACTTACAACAGAAATCACGCTTTGAACCGGCTTATAATTATGTTGGCATATTATCTTGACGATTATTATTGCTTTAGCTGCGCAAAGCGATTTTTCTCCGGTGCCCGCTTATTTACACGTAATATATAATAAAAGACATGCATCGGTGATTTAATAAACGCGTTTTTAATAATATAGGTACTTTGCAGTTTGCATAGGATGCACCGCACCTGGACGGCGATAGAAATAAGAAATATAATACCGTCAACTCGCGGTAACTCGGAAGTTCACGAACGAGGAAAAAAGATTGATTTACTTGCGAAAATGTCGATAAATAAAAAAATCATACAGAAAATTATGTATTTTATTGTATATTGAATATTTTAAAAGTTTACACTTTATTTTACTCGAAGAATTATCTAGTCTAAGGTCATTGTTTTTGTTTATTTAATACATTCGTAACAATTATATTCTCTGAACAATCGAGTGGTTTAAAGAAATCTACCATACGTACATACACCTTAATCGCTTTTAATAAATTTACGTAATGTTTCTATACAAAGCAAGTTTCGCTTCTCATTTACTGGGGTTGAATGTGTAGGTTTTCGACTTCTTCTTCGCGATATCGTACGAACTCTACTGAAACCGACAAGGTTGTACGAATCAGAAATCGAGTCGTAAGTGACAAATAATCGCGGTCCAATTAATATTCGAATTTCGAATTGACAAGATTGTTTGAACATTAAGACGTGTAGTATAGAAATTTGAATGGAATCTTACCTATTCGTCGGATGTATTGAACATTTCGAGTATCAAGGTTTGAGTTACGTGGAGTACTATGTACATCGATGATATGCTACTGAATAGTAGCGGATCCAGAAGTCACCCAAGGGGGGGGGGAGAGGGAATGGGCGAATTTTCAAAAGTTAAATTACCTAAAAGAAAAGCAACGAGTATCGGCAATAGCGTGTTATATTTGTCGTTAGTCGATATGAATAAGACGTATAATCAAATAAAAAACTAATAAAAATAGTATAATATATTAGTACTATAATCGGTATAATCGACACAATCAATTTAAGTTTGTGATAAACAGATGAAAACAACGACGGTGGCGATCTTAGATCATAATCGGTTAGGTTTCTATGTTATGAATTACCAGGAGAAATTATAGGTATCTAAATAATGCTCCATATGTAATTATTAGCATTGAGCAGTATCATAAAAATAAAAATATCAGCCTTAAGTCCAATATTATTATACCAAAATAACGTGATAAACACAATCCTAAGGAGGGGATGGTCGTATCTACTCCCCCCCCCCTTGTATCCGCCAATGCGAGTATTACACGCGTTCATCAACATTTAGATATAATACAAACGACCCTGTGAGGATCGTATTTTATACTATAATTATAATATCACTCGTCGTCCGTCGTCACTCGTATATACCTTGTCCGCGGGCGAATTTTTATTAGGCGTATACACACGTCTCTCGCGGCGCTAATAGGACTCGCGTACAATATTATACCGCGGTAATATTATAATATTATATAGATTAGGCATCGTATCCGCCTGGTACGCGCATTTATATAGTTCATACCGTTAATGAGATTTCGTGTGCTGGTTGAGCATACACTTCCAGCTAGATCATCTCGCTGACAAATCATTTTGGTTGCCAAGGTCGCGCGGGGCGATGCGCGTGTTCTCACTCTCTCTCGTCGTCGTCTCTGTAATCACTGTAATTTGACGCTCGTGTGCGCTTTTCGTACACATTAGCTATTACACACACATACACACACACAATCAGCGCCACTGCAGCGGCGCGCGCGCTGTATCGGCCGTGTTACAATTAACGCATTTGGTAAATAGGACTCGTGATGATTGCGGCCTTGTCGTTACAAGACGAACAATAACTCATGTCCGACTCCGGCGGACCCCCTCCCCACGCGTCAGAGAGTCCCCGAGGCTTCTTCCTCGTTTTAGATTGCGAAAAATAACAATAACACGCACACAAACATAATACAGGTATATTCATACGTACGGTGAAATAATATTATAACGTTTGGCTGACGACCAAAATAGAGTATCGTCGTTCAAGGTGTCTCGAGATGATTTTGACGAATACTAAAATCATTTATGCCGCACTCGCATAATGTAACAGTGTCATGTACGGGTTATGCAGGAGGGATGTATACATAGGTTCGCGTAATGTGTGCGTATACATAACGCCGATCCCGAAACGGACGATAAAAAGAGCGGCGGCGGTGGCCGACAAAAGGTTTGTTAAGTCCGATGGTCCGCGACCGTCGTCGGAAGAACGTCGTCGTTGAATGACAAGTACACGCGAGCGGCCCGCAGAGATTGTGTCACATGTTTTTATTTATTTTTTTCGCACGATTGGCCAACATCGTAACGTAGTTGATTTCCTTTTTTAATTTTTTAATTTTTTTTTTCGTTACGGACGTTTGCCGACAGCACTTACTGCGTTTGCAAAACATTATAAAAACAGTTTCCTAATTATTAATATTATTACCAGAGACCTTGAAATACTGCAAGAGCCCTATTGAACTATATAATATAACATTATGCATTCGCCGTACTTATTCAAGTATTAAGAGTACCAATAGCCGATAAATAGTATTCTATATACTAAATTATATATTTTCGAATTAAGAGTAAAATTATTGTTCTATTTCAATTTCATAATCGATTAGCGTATTTAATCATCAGCGTTATTACGAGCATTATAATTTATACCTTAACCTTTCCTAATAATATAATACAATACATACCGATCTGTATGAAAAAAAAATATCATGATCATTTTATATTGATTATTTTGTACGTGTTCTTAAAACAATAATGAAACGATGGCGCTTCCTCTTAGATTACAAGAAGTTTTCGTTTATTAATTTTTCTTATTAAATTGTTGGATATTTCGAATTTTCTGCTTAGATATATTTTTCAACAAATTATTTAAAAAGGAAAAGATGAAATAATCTTGTAAAATTATGTTCTGTTGAAATAGATTGTTAATAATTTATTATAAATCAGATAGGTTATATACTATATAGTATATAGGTACTGATGTATGGAACTGTGTATGTTTTTTTAAGGACGTGTTACCTCCTAACCATAAATATTTAATATAACTAATACTCGTAAATTATAAAAAATAAATAAGTAAAGATGAATTATTCATTGTAATTTGTATTTTGCATAGCGCTAATAGAATTGTATATTATTACAATTTATCACATAGTATTATTTATAATGTGTAACAGGGAAAAAAATGTAGTAATAAATAGTTAGTTTTTTTTAAAAGTTTCAAAATTATATTGGGAAAATTAAAAATATGAACTAAATATTATTTACTGTTATAAATTATATTTGAAACATATTATAAAAATATAACGCTGATCATAAGAATAAAAAGCCACATCACTAGCATGTAACAACAAAAAATATGATGATGTTAAATGTTGAGTTTTTGAATTAATTAATCATAATAAATTTTAAGTTAAGTTAAACAATTTTATTGTCTATCATTTATAAATTTATTGTATGAGTATTAGATAATAAGTTAAATTTATTCATGCAACTTTAAACAATTTTTTTTGGTTAAAATATTATAGGACTTGTAGAATTAGAATATTTTAAATTTAGTTTCAATTATAGGTACCTTATAAAAATAGCATTTTTCGTTTTTAATATTATTAATTATTATTGTGTTATCGTTATAAAATGTGATTTAAATTTTAAATTTTTCAATTGAATTGATATACCTATTTGAATGGATATGAATTATATAGTTTAAGAATCATAATAACATTGACGCACTGCACCCGGCTAGAAACACGTGTATCATAGTAATATTCGTATAATATATATTATATTCAAGAATCACAATATATTGTATTCAACTCATCAAGTACTCTAAAATCGAGAATGTTGGCAGTGTTTTAACCATTGTTTTTTTAGAACATTAATCAGCACGAAAATCGAATATTATCGAACAAGTTTTAATTTGGATTATGTATTGAATGTCAAAAAGTGTTTTATGTCGTACATATTAATCACTTTCGAGCGTTAACTAAATAATTCATTTTCTAAATAATGTGATGCTCGCCGAACGCATTAAGAATGCTGATGTATCGTTATATTTAGCGTGTATTGTCGAGTATGTTACCGTAGGTTGCAATGTTTTAATATCGGACGATTAAAATTATACGAAAATAATAATACTATCATTATCAGTTACCTACCTATCTGCACTATTAAACATGTTTGACAAATAAAATATTCCGATGACAGAAATTTCAATTCAAAAGTCATTTGAATTAATCGCAACTTCAAGCAAAATAACGATTGAAAAACGCACAATATTTTGAAAACGATATATTTCTAACGATCACTTACCTCGTTGACGGTATTTTCTGTTTTTCAATTTTAATTTTGGTGCCGTGCGTGTGATTTCTCTACGGACAGCGGTGTAGTCGTTTTACATACCAACCAGGGGCGGCGGCTGGGATGTGTTCTTCTGACAACAAAACCAATGACCAGTCCTGGTATAGTTGTTCGAAAACGTATTTATTTTAATATTACGACGTATTAGTAGGTGAATAGTGACGCGGAGAGGAAACGATACGGAAAAGCGCTACGGCGAGCCGATAGATATGCGGTGACGGCGGAGTGAGTTTAGCCAGACGTCTAAGTGGGAGCGAGTGATATTCGCGTCTGTCATTGCTGACTGTTCAAGTCACCGGCGACGACGTAATATTCTAATAAAAATAATATAGCGGTAGAGAGCCGTTGCGCCGGTAGCTACCGTCAAGGGCATCCGTATAAAAAATGTCCGATACTGATTTACCGAAGTGTATTCTAAACGTACCTATACATTATATTTGTACTACAGTAATATACACTCATACAAGTGTGTACATAGAAAACAGAGCAAGATAAATGAAATCTTCTGCATAACTAACGAAGTTGATGCCAAACCATATATTATATATTATTATTATTAACGAACCGAATACGAACGATTCGTAATAAAATCACGCGCACGGTATCGTGCTGCGGTGTTATAAGACAAATGAAAAATCGATACATTATGTTATCGTCCATTTATGGTGTTGGCAAATATAAGCAAATTTATATGGTTTGTCAAATTCTCGTGTTATTAACGAACAATATTTTGAAAGAATAGCTGATTGCCGCATTTACGTTATAGATATAGGCGCACTATATATAGTATATTTATCGTCAATTGTCGAACGATTATATATAGTTTGAACACGATAAGGTGCATTACTTTTTATATTATATTACTGTACATAGTCAGTGTATTAAATGACATGTCGTATAGCTTATGTAAATTTCGACTTCAAATTCACACCGAGTCAAGTCTTGCGTAAATGTTAAAGAGAATATCATATAATATTATGTAATATTACTATATTAGACCATCAATTATATACAATATAGCACGCGTTTAGATACATTTTGATTTTTAATATTATGATACAATAACTGCGATTTTTCATATTTATTTTATCATATGGAGTATTTTTTTTAGTATTTTGAGTAAACAAAAAAACATATTATTCAAAAAATAGTACGCCTTCGTTTAATTATCAGAAAGAGAAATTATTCGATATAAGTAACCTTGATAGTTTTCGTTGCATGCATAGGTGGAACGAAAAATGTAATTTGTTTAATTTAAGTAAATGAATTCTGCGGTAAAATTAATAACTGTGAACCGATTACACTATTTTCTAATCCATTTGAACTATTGTCTATTGCGATATTATTGTATTGCCTAATTGGAAATCGGTTAATCAAAATGTAAGAAACTTCTGTTTAACACACTTGCGTGTATTTGTATACACTATTCAGTATTCACCTATAATCTATATTTTATGCATTTTAAGTTTAAAACCAATTAAATGCAGCTGGCGTACTAAAACTTATACTGTCGTTAGCCGTTATTTAACCTTACCTAACGGCGCGTCTACTGTTATGATTGGTCAAAAGACTTCGAAATCGTGACAAAATTCTACAGAATATAAATTATATATAGATACACTACTTAAAAGCAAATTTTTCGCATATTAATTTAATTTTAGTTGCATTTCACTTTTTTTGTTGCCTACATTATGACATTTTAATGTACCTATTGTTGAAATGTATGTTTTAATTTTTCGATGAAATTCAATTTGATAATTTTTGTATGGTTGTACCTACCTATTAACCTAAATAACCTATGCGCGTATGATATTAGTTGACATCCCTGGAATAGGTTCGCTTAAAAGTGAATGTTTGCACCGAACAGATAACGGACTGCACGAGCGTTATATGCCTATAATAATATGTATGTTTTACTTATGCGTATAGGAGAAAAGCCGTGATGTAAAATGGTGTTTTACGCGATACGGAATGGACTATATGAGCATTGGATAAAATACCTAAGTACTTCTTTACGTTGGGATAATGTACGTTTGTAATAAACCTGTGTCGAGGGAAAAAAATGGTAATAAAATATGCGAACGATCGTATTGTATAATCGTCGTCGTCTATATTTGTACAACTACTACAGCTACCACTATACTACTGTCTACCACTACAAATACTACTATTACTACTACAACTACTATTACTACTACTTCTACTACTACACCTGCAACATATACACAATGTCTTCGGTGAAAAACGTCAGCCGGACGACCCTTTTAAATAAAACACGATACCTCCGGCGCGGTCGATCGCGGATATTCCGGTTCGGCCCACGCGGTCGCTATAGATTCTATATATTATGTGTGTGCGTATTCGTATTGTACTCGTGTTGGCGGCCAGATATAGTCGCGATGCGAAACAAACGAACAACAAAAAAAAAAAAAGTAATAAATAAATAATACGTATTGCGAGTATAAATAATAATAATATATGTATACGGGTATACATATATATATGGTGCAAGATCGCGACGTAGAGAGAGAGTGAGAGGAGAGAACAAACGGACGACCAAAGGATGATGGCGAGGAAGCGACTGCGGAGGAAGGAAGGAAGCTATATACATGTATATGCGACATATACCTTTACGGAAAAGGGTTTATGTGCGGCGGAGGTCCCGCGACGTGGCCAATAAACATGACACGGAGATATCATCTGTTAAACGGGAAGCGGCACGAGAGATATTTGGATTGCGTGCGCGAATAACACATACACACACTCACACACACTTGCGCGCGCGCGCCGGAGTTGTTACCCTGCATTGTGAAAACAGTACAAATTCAATACGTCACAACTGTGTATTTCACTCATCCGCCGCCGGAGCTCCGAGAGATCAGTTCATGCGTGCAGACGACATATACAGGGTGTTCGGTATTTACATCCAACACTACAGTCTCGAAAATCCTTAAGGAAATAGGTATACAGAAATCGTAAAAACCTTAATGAGATTAGGTTTAGACAATCACTCAACACCATATCTTCCACCTTGAAAAAAAAAGAAATGTGTGTTTTAGTAATGCCTATTATATATTGCTACACCAAATATTATATATACGTCCACGCGAACGCAGATTCGCAAACGACTTCGATAATATTCGCTTTTCACCAACCCTCTTGTTATGTATTATGTTTCGATTGTTATAGAATTTACTCCTAAACGGATAACTCGAAACGCCACTCTAGACGTTAGCTTGAAAAAACGAAAGACAAAATTTAAAAAAATGAAATGAGGCTTAAGTCGAAAAAATATAAACATCGTTTTATCGCGTTAGAATGTATAGGTTGTAAGTGTACGTCTACTAGTCGTTTACCCTGTACATGACACGGTAGTGTACACAATATTATTATCGTGCACGCGCGTAGGCAACAACAGCAATAATATAATATTATGTGTCATACGAACAAACGTCGCTGTCGTCGTCCGGACTCCAGATCATACCTCCTTTGCCGGGAAGCTGACGTTATCATACAAACCGATCGTCAATTGTCGACGAAGACCACAACGCTCGACTCGACGGCCGACTTGCATATTATTATGCGTGCGTATATTATTATATATGCGTATATGCATATAAGACAAACGGTCGACAACAACGATGACGTAAAAATCGTTGCGATGAACTCGCGGACTTTACCGGTGGAATGTCGTAGGACAATTTTCCACAATCGTGCCAACCATTTCCGTGCGAAACGCGATTAAAATGGAATCCATACGTTTTAAATTTATAACGCATGGCGCCCAGATTTCAATGGAAAGCGTGTTATTATTTTTTATTTTTTGATGATCTAGGATGATGTACTCCAAGTATATAATTAATTTTATATAACAGGCACATCGAGTATGAGTAGTATGACACATTTATTTTGCATTTTTTTTTCAAATCATTTACTTATAAATATTTAAGCAGTGCATAAATGATAAATGTATCAATACTTTGTTCGAGCTTTTAGTAGTAGTTAAATAAATTATATTAAGAATATTAATTGTTCTTGTAACATTTGTTTTAATAGTTTTTAGAAATTTTTTGTTCTTCGCATCAACAGAATAAAATATTAATTGTTCAGTTGAGAGATAGGTACCTCCATAGAAATTATATTTATTTTTGTAAGTTTATTCTGTTTATTTATTGTGCGTGCGTAGTTTAGTTAAGATGAAGTGTTAAAAATGTCAAAAGTTAAATCATAATTTTTCTATCATGGCTTGCTTAATAGCATGCCTAAAAAAATGTTACCATTTTATGGGTATTATTACGTTTAAAAGACATTTTTTAAGGCACTTTTCAATATTTTTAGAGCATTTTTTGGTAGTTTAAGAACATTTAAAGTCAGGTCCTAGTACTCCAGACTCCTAGTATAAATAACATAATAATAATATAGCCATATTACCCATAGTAGTTAACGTACCTTTAAGCGTATTCGGTATTTCGGTCTTCGGAAATCGTTGTTGAAACGAAAATCCTCCATATGTGCTATTACGATTTTGAGATTTTGATGACCCTGAATTAAAAAAAAAAAGCTATAATTTGATAATACCTTATAGTATAGTTAATAAATAATATTAATTAATTGTATAGTTAATGAAAAATTATAAAGAAAACTTTCTATATCGCAATAAAACATTTATGAAATATTTTTGATTAGGTAAGTGATTAATAATTTATAAAATGACATAAACTAGCATTCAAAAAGCCACCAATGTAATTTTGGAAAAAAACATAAATCATAATAAAATTTTCCACGGGGCAAAATACATTGACAATGTATATTGTATACAATATTTCCACAAATATTGAATTTGACTCGAGTTTTTATTAAAATAGGTTTTAATATAGGTAACTTAAAAGTTTTAAAATTTGTTTCTGTAGATTGTTAAAAAATATTTTTTCAAACATTTTTCGTGAGTTCTTGAAAAATCGACTTTTAAAACATCTAATGAATCGTGTCGATTAAACATCATTATTAAAGTGTGTGCGAAAATTGAAACTAATTAAAACTATGTGATACTATGAGGTACATCCTTAAGGATTAACGGTAAGACAAATGGTCTGCAATAATATCTTTGTATTTCAGTTATTTAAAATTCTTTAAGACACTCTCTTCATTAAGGGATTTTATACTCACGTAACTTTAAAAATACTATAACTATGGTAAATGAATAACAATAAAAAGTTATTGCAAAAGGTTATTGTTTATTTAAAACACTCCCACATGCATCGTGCGGAAATTCATGTCGAGGTTTAAGGGATCTTGAGAGGTATGAAGATTGAAGACTGTTTCTATACGATTAAAATTTTACCACTATATAGGTATGTACACAGTTTTTAGAAACATAAATGACAAAGTATAAAATGTCTAAATTTTAAACGAGTTAGCTTTAAATCTTACCACATTTTCATATATAATATAATATGTATGTATAACAACGTTGAGTTAAACATAAACCAGTTATAGAAGACTTCAAAGAATTTGGCGGTAATCGTTTAAACAGTTTGTTCAACTTGAGTTAACAGTGATGGATTATATCTGAGTTTATACTTTATATTATATTTCTAATTTCGTGTGATTTTATTATGACTATATACGATTTAAGACTATTTTATATTGTACGTGCGGTAATGAATCCTGTGACCGCGAGTAATAATATAAGAGCCTTTATTAAATTTCATTTATTTATATAAAATGTATACGCCTACATACCAATTAACACGATATATGGATGTGCCCCACTTCAGTTGGCTTCGGGTTGTTAGCTCTTAGGTTTTGATGTCAGATGCGGTGTTGTTATAATAAAACATATTATTCAAACGTGAAACGGTATAATTAAACTGCTAATTGTGAAATGTTATAGTACTGTATAGCGCAATACACCAGTGCACGTGTGTTTATAATTTATATTATCATTGAAGTATAATAATATATACTGAAATTCAAATTTAAAGTGATGATTATTATTTAAAAAATTACGTCGATAATATTGCAATAATATTATTGAAGTAACGAGGAGTGTTTAAAAATAAACGTTTTATTTTTTTACAGAAATGTCACCGTATAGGCATAAGTTAATACTATTAATTTAATATTATAACAGTTATCCGGTGCATATTGACAAATGACAATAAGCTTAAATTAATTTATACACTTTAATACATACCTATTATCTACTATAAGGCCAGAGTATACACTATTCAAATAAATATTAATCAGACATACGATGAGTATATAGTAAACTAAACCATACAAATATCAACTACAACTTAAAATTTTAATGCGTTTAAATTAAATGTTATATATTATATATAATAAAACTTGGCACAATATTATGATCATGCCATATTTCATCACATTATTTGTATATGAATATGTTAACTTATAATTTTTTCTCAATATAATAAAATAACGACATGAGATAATAATATTACAAAATAGCTATACGTTAACTCAACAACACACAGAAATATTCTTTTTTTCATAAACATTTGTAAACAGACTGCAACTAAGAATAATTATTTAAGCTAACGTAATATACATATATATCAGTATTTTAGTTTTTGGGAATCCAAAATGTTTTTTTTTATTAATACTTATATTTTTTGTTGACAAATTAATATTTCATTATCCGTACATGACGTAGGTATATCATAGTGAAGGTTATGGGAGCATAAACAAAAAAATATTACGACCTATATATTTATACTTCAAGATATGAAAAAGAAAAGTAACGAAATTATAATTTTAGAGTAGGTACACGAAATGTTCACATTATAATAGAAATGGTTTTTTTTGCTAGATCTCAGAGTGTTATACTATGATGGGTAAACACGCAATGCAGTAATATTTTAAATCTCACTTGTTTTATTTTTACTAGATACATATTATACTTTTGTCCTGAACTATTATAAGTAAGAATTATTGTAAATCCTTGAAATGTGACCAAAGCTGAATAGTAATAATCGTATAAATTTGTTATCATTTAATATATGGTTGACTGTGTACTAATTTTACTGAATAATAATGCTGTAACATACAAGTACAATTTATGGGGTAATCAAGAGTCAATTTGAAGAATATCGATTTTAGAAATTTTTTTGTTTGTAAACATTTGAACAACTAACTGAAACCTACTTTATTTTTCTCATCATTTTTTCTTCAGTAAAAGTTTCTTTTAATATAATTATCTTTTTTTTTTATCAGAACATCTCATTTGTTTTTATATAGGTAAACGCATACTTTAAAACGTTTTACGAATTTAAATAACTTAGAATTATTAGCGCTGTAAAATTTCGAACGAAACGGACATAAAAACGGTTCACAGACAAATTAATGAGGAGATAGTTAGGTACATGTGTATACATTTCTTATCTATTTTCAAATTACCCTACTATGAATTTTCGTGTTTCACAAATTTAAGCTTTAAATTATTATTATTAATATTAAACTTTAAACTATAAAACTATCAACTATTAGTCCGAAAATATTAAACATACACATGTCGATATAGTATATGCAGTAACATTCATTTTTTAATGAATATTATAAAAGTTACCATAACAAATAAGCAAAATTTAAATATTAAATACCGTATAGCAATTTATTTCTTCAGAGTAGATATGTGAAAAAAAACGTTCTGAGTAGTATATACAATAATATACATAATATTATGATTAAATAAAATATTCATAGGTAAATAATATTTGCATATGATATTTATATATTATATATTTGTATATTTATGTTGATTATTTTATCCAAGTAGATATATCGTTATAATTTACACGAACACATTAGTCTTTTGTAATTGTGAAATAAATTATCACTATTTTATCAATACATCAATTGTTTATAAATTATAACTTAATATTAATAAGGTTACTATTATTGCGTTATTTCAATTTTCGCGGTTAATAATATTGTGTGTATCTGTATGTATAATATGTGTGTGATTATGATTGTATAATTCATTCAGTTAACCGTGGGAATATTACACTAGCGATATTTTTCTATTAATATGCATAATTGGGTATATGATTTTTCTTAGTTAACAGTTTGTAAATTACTTTAAAACTATCTATACGTATAATTCATATTGAATGAGTTAGATTTTTAATAACTACAAGCAAGGTTTAACGTTTTATTTATTTTTTTGTAAATTTGATATACCTATATATTATAATATATATTAACATTAGTGCAATCTGATAAATAAGTACTTAATTTTATCGGAAAAAAACTAAACCAGTTTATCCTATATATTTTATTGAATTATATTACAGATATATAGTTGTACAGAAATTTAAGATTTGTTTAAGTATACATCGGTATACGTATACTTATCGATTCAATATCAGAAGGAGTTATTTGGCAATATATGTTATTTTATATATTTTTGGAACTTGTGAATATTATATGTATATACTAACAATATTTTCTTCATGTTTAATTTTGTTGTCCAGATTCAATCAATTCGTTTATTGCTAGTATTATTTTGTGTACAAACCTATATAGGAACGTGATAAATGATAATACACGAGTCTTAAATGTTTCAAAGAATAAATTACAAAATAACAAATTGTTGGCTAAAAATATATATTTTGTGAGATACCGTTCAAATAAATAAACGAATCGCCTTTAGGCTTCATGCAACAACACGTTAAATAATCTACATGGCGATTTCCATACATACGTTATGCATGTATATAATAATAATATTATCTCACAATAGTTTAATAGTTATATCACTGATCGTGTACTTATCTGCATCGCTGCGCACCGCGAAGAATAATAAAAAAATTGTTTCTAAAAATGCTCATAAATGTAGGTTGTTATAAATTTATAATTTATATTGTACCACACGACCCGACCCGCATCTATTATTTTATAAATTATAGGTAGGTATATAATATTATTATAGTATTATAATATGACATGTAACTCTATTTAAAATATCCACGACTTATTAATTTATACAATATTTTGTATATCTATTCGATGTACACGTATGTCGTATAGTCGAGTATTCGTGTTAATTATTTTTTTATTATTATTCAATTACACGCCGCACTGTACGATATATATATTCGATAGGTTTTAATTGGTAACATTGGACTGTAGAAGAACTTTTGATAATGTTGTTTAAATTAAACTCGATGACTGTTGTCCGTTTGTAATGAGTAGAAAAACGATAGTACCCACCTTTATTAATTTTCAGACAGGAACGCTGCGAGAAGATTTAACACGAAATCAGAAATGACCACCCAGTTTATTTCAAGCGCATATAATAATAATACGATTTTTTTTTTTTTTAATAAACGTCTATATAACGCTTTTAATAATGGTCGATGTAATTTGTCTATAAAATTTTCGGACACGATATTGGATATCCGGTCGAAAGATTATTGGTACATTATTAGTTATTAGTTATTATTATTATTATTATATATATACACGCCGCACGTCGTACACAATATAGCCCATGGCCCGGTGGGAGTTTCCGAAGGTGTACGAGACCGTTCAGCCAGTAATTAATATTAATAAATATATGTATATACGTTTATATTATATTTGTCATTATCTGATATGAATGGAAACATATACCCGGGGAAAACAAACAAAACTCGAATTGATATCATCTCGATTTGCGTTTTGTTTTACGACTCGGACACACCTCTTCCACGTTCTGCGTGCTCGAAATATATATTATATACATATGTATATCGAGTCCGCCCAAACACGTAGCATCAGAACGTTTATTATTATTGCTATTATTATAATTATTATTAAAACAGCGATGACGAAATGTGTACTTATTATTATCATTATTATTATTATTTTTTATTTCACATTGATAATAATAATATATTACCTGTACAATCTAATACATATAGCGAGACTTATTTGTTTGTATAATATTATTATAATTTGAGTGCGCAATCGTTTAATGTCTCGGGCCGCGGTCACGCGTTCGTACATAATAATATTATTAAATTAAATTGTACGTCGCGCAAGGCTCGTAGAAATCAATTTGATTGGAAAAATTATAAGCCTATATACGAGTGAGCGAGCAAAGTTGGTGTGGTGCAGTCAGTGTGTGTGTGTGTGTGGTGAGCGGAATGAACAGAAAACTACTACAACAGCACATTTCGAGTCTACGTTATTTATTAAATTTTACTCATAAATAAATAATGGAACATCCATCAATTAATCCGATAGGTAATTACTAATGTAAAAATTAGATTTTTTTATTGTGGTTGGGTCCGAGTTTAATTACAAACGATAACTATATACATACAGTAACATAATGATTAAGCGATTATATATATTATTACAGCTATTGATATTAGTAGTACGTGGCTACACTAAATTGTAGGACCCCTATGTTATAATTTTTTATGGCATTCGTAAATATTATTTTTTCATAACTAAAAAAGTAAAAAATACCCATCTCTAAATATCTTATTATTTTATTGTCAGACTTGTCTTGGAAGCATACCCGCTGTTAACAGGTTATAAAAGAAATATAATATATGCCATAACTTATGTGACAAAACGTTTTTTTTCTTAAAGAAGGCAATTTTTAGCATTCCAAAATCCTCTAACAAAAAAACCATTTGCATATTAATATAATAATGTATAGTCTTAATAAATGAAATAAATTTAATATACTTATATGTTTAATTTTTTTGGGATTCGTTATATACGTATACAATAACATACCTCATAAAAAATATTGCACATGTGACATTAATACTTTTTGGTTCGAAATATAATAATATTATGATATCTTAACATAATCATATTATATTATATTATGACCTTAAATAAGTAAGCAAAGTAGTTTCTTAATTAAAATGTTGTAAAATAAGAAATAACTGCCCATAATAAAAATCATTATAAAATATTTATACAATTATGAATTAAATGTATTAAACTAATAATGATTATAGTAGGGAGACCTAATGATAAATAGGTAGAATGTAATCGTTTTTCTGGAGAATACTCAATTAAAAAAAAAAAAGAACCAAAATAAATGTTTATTTTGATTATAATATAACTATAGTTAACTATTTAATAACGTAGCAAATTAATTATAATCAAGTATTTTAAAGTAAAAAATGGAAAATATTATAATTTAAAACTCAGTAAAATTCTATACTTGACATTTTTATAAATAATCTATATAAAAATAAAAATGGTTATGGATTTTAGTATAAAATAATTCAAACGAAAAATGCGTAAATATTAGTTTACAAAAATGCAGTAGTTTAAAATTCGGTGTGATGATGCATGTAATCATTACCGCATTTACCAATTATTGGCGATTGATAATTCACATTAAAAAACGTATAGTATTATCAATTATCATTGTTTTATAATATTATAAAATCAATGGTATTATATAGGTACCTGTCGATGAAAATAAATGCAACAAAAAATTAAAAATCAAGGTTGTGTTTGAGTTAACAAAAAATGGTGAATTAGGTTTGAGTAAAAATAAAATTGATCATTATTAACTTACCTACTCTAGATTCTATAGAAAAATTATGAGGTATTTTTGTAAAATAATGCCATTTGATTTCATAAATTATGATTATACCAGTCGAAATTTAATATGAGATAATTAAATTAAATTAATATTAGAAAATCGTGTAAATTGATTTTTATTGGTGCATATACGTAACGTACTTATACACGAATAATCAAGAAAAATATCTTTATTCATTTTTGATGTTCGAAAATAGCTAATAAGAAAACAAATTAGTAGTATAATGTATTAAACGTGACCCCTGCATGTAACCGAAGGGTCAAAGGTGTTTCAAAATTATTTGTTTTTTATGTTTAAAGTTATAACATAGGTACTTTTACTAACCAGTATTCGATGAGTTCGTTAAAAATGGAAACCACTGAAAAAAATAAGTGTTATCGAATGCTTGGCAAGTAAAAGTTGATCGAAAACAGTTAATTTATCGTTAAATTTAATTATACATTGGTTACTCTGGTTTAAATAATTTTGCTCATTATTGAAATAAAAACTCTCGTACAGAAATGAAATAACTAAATGTTTGCGAAAAATAAGTTGCCGTGTTTAGTTTACTTCGCCTTCAGCTAAAATTTTGTTACTAATAATAATTCCATTCGCTTTCATGTAGTGCATTATTATTATTTATTTTAGGGGATATACGAATAATTAATAAATCATTCTTAATGAAAATAAAAATCATTGAGTTTATATAATAATTCGTATAAAAGTAAATTGCATACATAAACATGTATATATTATATTTACTTATAATGTAGCATTACTTTTAAGTTTTAACGGATATCATTAAATGAGTGACCTATTAAATTGTAAATATACATATTTTTTCTTACTGAATGTTCAAATATCAAAAATAAATTAATAACGATCATGATCAACCACGAATTATTTTATATAGGATTACATATCAATAGTTGTTGTGTATATTGAAATAAACATTACAAATTAACTTAACAGTACTTATTTCTTTATGCCTATGATAGTTAATGATTATATTATGTATCGTAAAGTAGGTATATAGTTGAAGTTTTCTGATTCTAAAAAACTTGTTGAATCTATAATGTATTATGTACATAGGATATAGGTACTATATTACATTATGATTTGTGTTACCGTGTAGGTTAGGTTGCCATCACTACAAATGATTTACCAGCTAGTTCAAATTAAACCGGATTAAAAATAAAACGGAGGGCGTAAAATCAATAATTCCGTATCTTTTATAACGAATCTAATATTTCAGTAATTACACGTATATAGTTATTACATATAATGTCGTAATTTAATTATTATTTTTTTTTATATATACGCTTCAAGTGTTAAGGTTAAGCAGTTAAGCACATAAACTTTATTGTAACGTATTCTAATATACATATATTTTTTGATTAGTGCGTTAAATATATGAAGATTGTGAATAATTTTCAAGCAATTAACTATTCTTATATACATAAAACAAATTCCAATACTTACGAGTATATATTTTACAAACCTAGAAATATTGTAAAATACTCGTAGGTAAGTATATTACAACTAATATTTAATAATTTCAGAGAGAATTATATGTGGACACCTTTTTTTTTTTTATATATAGGTAGTAGGTACTAGGCATTATGTACAACGGGTAATTTAAACAATCAGACATGGAGCTTTTCGGCAAATTTGATTTTAAAATTTCTCGTGCTTTGAAAAAAATACAACGTTTGTGGCTTTGTAAGAGTATAAAAAATAAATATTGAATATTATAATAATATTTTAGTGTAATTGTGTATTAAAATCGTGGAAATCCTGGATGGTTATAGATATATGTGGTATGCAAAATTGGAAAAAACACCATTAGAGTTAAAAAAAAAATATCTTACCTCTACAGGGCGCGTACAGGCTAATTGAAAGCACCATGCTGGGAATTATTATTATTATCCGGTCAACGTTCATATAAAATATACCATTCCTACCTATATCGTCTCTGTATGTAGATGTTCGCGAGTGAACCACGAACGGTCATTCAGTGACATTCCGTTATCACATATTATATGCGTTCAATGGATCGAATTTTAATTGACTTCCCATTCATATAACCTTATGCGCGTAAAATATAATTACTGTCATGCATATCGAAACGGAACTTAACGCACGTACTGTAGCACCGTATATAGTCTCTTTATAAACATTTTAATAAACACGCAAGTCTCATGCCGTGGTTACGGGGAAAATGGATTTAGGTTTCGAGCCGTAAAAAAAACGATTTTAAAAACTTATATATTAAAGACATCTATATTATATACTTTTGTACACGGTGATCGATGGATATGTATCGATTTGAAAACATTATTTACAACAAAATTAAAATATACGTTTAAGTTATATATTACTTTTTTCGTTAAATTATACACACATAATGTTCAAACACGATAAGAAACACGCAGACCAGAGATCTTTAAAGTGATTTTAGCAGTGATTCTTTTTATTTTTTGACGATACATGTATCATCCCTTTTCCAATTCATAACCGACATTAAGCTTCTGCAGAATAATGATGTTTAAAATATGATCTAGTTTTCTGTCGGATGGCGCCGACCCACGACCCACCACCAGACCAATAATAATATCGTTGTTACCAACGTAGTCGGTCTGCACGCTTACGGGATTTTCGCGCACAACTTGGCCGTCGTCGAGTCCAATCGGCCCGCGGGCCACGATGTCCGTATGCCGGATGTATATTATTGCGCGATCGGTGGTATTTTTTATTTTTTTAACATTTCGTTTTCGTCGTATAGTACGCGTATTATTACACACCGGGAGGACTGGTTTCTCGCGTGGGTTTCACAGTGCGCCGCAATAATAATATAATATTATTCTAATTTGTAATAACGGGCGAAATATGAAAATGAGTCAAAAAGGAAAAAAAAATAATAATAATAATAAACATCACGTGGCTACCAGAACGCATATTAACATTGTGTATAATATAATATAATATGACTAATGACTGCTATTAAAAACACCGGAGCGCGGTCCGGCTACATTACACATATTATACGCGCACATACGTCATTAATGCTTAATTTAACGGCAACGAATAAATCACGGACGGATTTACATACACGACACACGGTATTATCCCGTACAAATTGCTCTAGTGCGCCGAGCCGCCTTACCTATATATACCGCGGTATAAGGCCGATACGATATTATTATATACCTGGAGCGCGCTGCCATGTATATATATTATAAACGCACAACTGTGTGATATACAGAGTGTGTTTTCTGTTCTGCAGGAACGGCCGATGCAAAGACACTATAATAACGTAATATATGACAATTTTTGATAAAAATCGATAAGGCTTTAAAAAAATAAATAATTCGATTCGATTAACTTTTAAAATACTCGGTGACTGTCGTGCAGATGATGACGATTGGAACACTAAGTTGTAAGTTGCAGTGTAGGTACTGCATAGAGTCGTTACGCTCCGATCGATGTTGGGGCAGTGTGTGTTAAAATACTTAATCTACTACCCAATGTTCGTGAGTTCTTACCCTGCAACACGCTGTATAATATATACATCCGTCGTCGTGCTGAGACTAAACTTTTCGGGCCGCGCGGATCGTCCGACCGTGCCGAATTACAATAATATGTTAAATTATTTTTGTCGGCTAAGGTTAGTATCATTATTATATATTATATTATATTCGACCGTGGTGTACATTATATTATATGTATATGCGTATAGGTGCACATCATGCGTAAGTCGTTTCGTGGTGGTTATGACGTGGATACGCTGGCGAAGGGGAAATTTGTCGGTAAGATTTTGAAACGAACACGAAACAAAAAACAAAAAAAAAAGACGTATAACCTAACCTAACTATGTATAATATTTATGCTTAATATAATATTTGAGTACACGAGCGCGTTTCATCATTATAATATTATTTACAGTTGCTGACCGTCACTGCTACAGTTGACGATCGATCATTGTCATTTCATATGTATTTGTAAAATATGTATATATATATACAATTATCATAATATGGAAACCAAAAAAATTACAATAACATTATATTCTAAAGAAGCTTCCTTGATCTTAGTTTATATTTATGTTGCATGGTTTTTACGTGTATTTTGAGTATTTTTTTTCCAGCCCACCATAGTTCGCATAGCGTAATATTCTTACACGTGTTAGGCATTATCATATTATCGTCATCACATGTTTTATACGCTCGGGATAAGACTGCGAAGGTTTTTAATTAGGGCAAAAGTGATTGGCTCGCAGCGTCCATTTGATACGGACGTCACATTTAAATACTATATAGGTACATTATATATATTACACGCGGGCGCGCTTATGTAAACGTCAAAACGTATTATTTTGGTCTCAAAACATTGACGATATATTATATTATACACTACGTTACGTTAAATTGGCCGAATAACCTTACCGGCTTTCGGTATTGCCCGTAATGTCGGCGTTGTCGTATTCGTGATCGGTGATTAATGGTTATACGCTTATAATCTATCCCTTCAAAAGTTAATCATAATTTATTGGAACGAATTTGTTGGCCGTGTATATTAACGAAGATTTTTTTGTACGGATAAACCGCACCGTTCTATAATTTATATACCTTCGTTCATTACTGGTTTCGATATTGTGAGGTTGATGAGAACGTCGCCTTAATATTTTTCTGAACGTAGAGAACTATTATAATATTATTATATTCTGTAATAGATTCGAATTTTAGTCTGCTAATATTCTATTAACTCGGTGGTTTATACTTCGGATTAGATTATGTTATATTATGTGGTTATTTTACTACAACTATATAAAATACGAACCCGCATAATACATTGGAAGCCCATACTATATCGTGCTACATTTAATTGCATTTTTTTTAAACATACTTATACATCACTTAAGTCAACGACATTAATCATAATAAGATAATTATTGTAAAAAATAAGTAACACCTACTTGGTACCTTTGTTAATCGTGGTCCCAATTTTACAATACTTTAGAAGTTTTACGTTTGAATTCTAATTTGACTTGGTAATATTGAATTATTTTAATATCATATATATTTACTAACATTTATTACAATATTCAATGCCATAATAATTTAATTTTAATCAATTTAAAATTTTAAACATATCAAGTGCGTCTATGATTAATTTGAATTTTAGTCACTGCTATATCGATAATATACTCTAATCCAAATGTTAAACGCATATTAATTATACTTTATATACTCCATAGTATTATGTATATCATTATATGTTAGTTGATATGATATTATTATATTATATTAATTATTATGAATTATACTTAACATGAATTAATAGTAAAAAGAGAAGGTTTAATTTTTAAAATACGTGATGATGATGATAATGTGGTTCCTATAATTATTATGATGTGATGTTTTACTTAATATATAAGTAATGTTTTAAATGGGTAATCGGTAATTTATAATGGTTTTGATTCGTATTACATAATAATATATACCAACTTCCAATGTTTATTAATAATTTATATTGAATTAAAAATTGAGTAATGTTTTGAAATGTCGATAAATTATGTCAACAACTGGTGTCATAGTCATACACTACACATGTCAATTAATATGCGATTAAAGTATTAAACACTTTAAAATTGTTATTAATAATATTTTCTCTCACCGTAATACATTGCAGTAAATGACCAATTGACCAAAGTATATACATACATATATAATATAGCGATCAAACATTCAAATCAGTAGTATTCATTTTTTATATCAAGAAAGTAATCGTCACAAGAAATCTAGACATAGATAATTTGAACATTGCATAAACATGTGTAACAATAAACCTAAATAGTAAATACTGCGCATGTAGGTATGTTCAGTTTTTTTTATAATAAACGTATTTAACGTATATACATTATACAACTATAACTATTTCAAAACAGTAACATTTGACTAATTATATTTTTTTGCTCTGACGACATCTTGGATTGTGTATCTGTAATAGGTTATATGTAGGTATTTTTAAAATTTGTTTTTCAAATTAAACAAATGGTTTTCTAAACTTTCTAATAATGTACAATAACACGATGAATGGTGATATTTTTTAATAGTAACCTAACCTATGGGTAAAAATGTCAATAAACGCGACCGATAACCG
Organism: Aphis gossypii; assembly: GCF_020184175.1. Taxonomy (NCBI): domain Eukaryota; kingdom Metazoa; phylum Arthropoda; class Insecta; order Hemiptera; family Aphididae; genus Aphis; species Aphis gossypii. Next base: position 82,721,543 of record NC_065531.1, read on the forward strand.
TTTATGATAATAATTGTTATATACTTGTCGAGATGCTAAAGTACGATACTTCACAAGTCCACACCTTTCGAGCACACAATACCACCTATTGGATCGCCAAACATGACGTACACATAATATTATGTGTCCATCGCGTCGTTGTTGTCGTCGTCACCGACCCGCATAATATAATATTATAATGAGTTATAACTTGTATAATGTATATGTATATACGGGAGACTTTAACGATGGGAGTATTTTTTAAACGCTAGCGGCCGTTGTTACGGTTTGTTTTGATTTTTTTTTTTGTTTATACGTACCATAATATACATTATACACTGAATTTTTTTTCATTTATTTTAACCAACGAATATAGAAAAGACCGCACACACACATGATATTATACTTAAAAAAATGTTATATATGTGTACCTGTAGTGTATAATGTGTATTACACACAATAGATCCAGTTTATTTTTAAGGCACTTCACACCGCGCTTACACACACAAGCATACACTGTCACACCGAAGTCTATTCATTACCACATGCGTGTTCCATAAATTTTAAGTGGCGCGCGCAACAATGTACTCGAGAGTTTATAATACAACATTATTATTATATGCATGCGCCGCGACATCTCAATAATATTATAATTGTTCCCTCTTCTGTAGGGGTTGAAAAATACGCGTACCGTGTGCGTATGTATACCTATGTAATATGTATTTTTAAGACATGAGAAAAAATTTAGACCCTATATAAATATGGGCAACGACCACTTACCATATCAATTCGACGACACCTTTCGCCCTTTACCACCAGCGATTTATTGCCATTTTATTGCCGGGCACAAAGGCATAGTCTTTTGTCGACCAATACATACGTTTATATTTTTTAATTTTAAGCTACCTAAACCTTTAACCTTACCCCGAACGGTAGCGGTGCAAAAATGCCGTCGCCGTCGCTCGGCGGGGGGTGGGCGTTGGGGGTAAGGGGAACGAGGTCAAACCTCAATGGAAACCGCCGAACAAACACGTCGCCAAGAGATTCGTTTTGTTCGATACGGTTTTTTTTTGCTCCTTATGATGTATACACGGTTTATATTATTCACATTTACGCGTGCAGTACTTATATATAGGTATATGCGTTGTTTATCTGCAACGTGAATTATTATATACATATTATATTATCGCACCCGTTGGTATTATTTTATCCAACCACGCCAAGACGACAGACTATTATATATAATATGACCGTTGCCACCGTTGCGATTTATCCGAGAGTACATATTATATATGATATTTTATAAATTTATAAATTCCCACTGCTCTGTAGAGGCATAATATAGGGTGCATATTACGAGTAATAGTAATAAGTGAATAAATGTGTTTTGCGATCAAATCTGTTGTTATATTGTGGTGTATTGCAGCGATGACGATAGGGTTTTCGTCCGAAAACAATCGGACGTCTAATAAGTGTGATGTGTAGTATATATATAATGTAATGCATAATAGAGAGCTGATCGCGTGCAGCGTTTACGCGGTTCTCACTCGACGCGACGGCGCACGTCGTTATAAATCATCATCTCGTCGGTCGTCATCGAACGGTCCACAACGCGCCGCTGACAGGGGCCCAATTTACAGTTTTCCCAACCCGATCCACAAAATATATTTTATAACAATCGTTGGTGTGACAAATCAATAGGCGTTTGTATGTCGTGCGTGCCGTTAAAAAAAAATCTCACAATATTTGTACACAGTCATCGTTGCAGCAGTTCGCGGGGTCGACCGCAGCGTTCTCGTTATACATCCTCCCGGGTCCTATATTATGTACATACATATATATGTTGTGTTATATTATTCAGTGTGTTGAATATTATACGTATATAATATCGTTTAGAAATTAGCTGGATACATATAATGTCGTTATATTGGAATTTCTTCGACGGACGATAGGGAGGAGCGGAGCGATGCCTGTATTATAATACTGTACAGGGGCCCGTCTGCTGCACTGCAGTTAATACGGATAATAATGTAAAAAGGCAAAAGGAACAACGTCGACGACGACAATAATAATTGTAAAAAAATAATCATATATACATCGGATCGTATAGTAAAGCATATATATATATATATACATACGTAAATAGATTGTAAGTACGAGTGTATTATATATATATATATAAACATATATAATATACATAAAAAACATAACTATATATGTGTGTGCCCACGCGCTCGCGCTCTACAATATACGCGCTGGGAGCGGACTATATAGCGAACACGGAGAGCATAATACACAATCTGCGGCGTGCTACACGAGAAACGGTCACGAAATTGGCTCCGTGTATTATTTGCCCCCGCCGTTACTCGTGAAGGACATATGTCGTGCAACTGCGCGTATCGTCTGCCTTTTGCACAAATCGTACGTATATAAATATATATATAGACGCACGCGGCTCCTCGTGAAAACAAGCCGCAACCGACGATCCTTGCTCCAGTTCCGTGTCTACACGAATTCTCTATACGCGGGTACAAATATATACAACGTGTGTATACAGTGTTCTGTTTAAGTATAAGTATATATTGCCACTGCTGTTGTCGTCGTCGTCGTCGTCGTTGTTTTTTGTAACTATCCCATAGACCGTAAAAGGCATCACACCGCACCAGTACAACTGCGATGTATTTATGCTGCGCGTGTGTATGTGTGTGTGTACGTTATATGTAACTGCGCGATTTTTTTTTTTTTATTTTGTCCATCTTCACATGTCGTTTATGTATACACACACACAATATAAAATAATATATATTGTAGAGAAACCGTTCGATGAAATCGTTTAGAAAATTGGTTCGTGACTTTTGGTCTTAATAAAATACATATACCTATATACACGCATTACAATATTATATGTAATATGTATGTATAGCATTTCGATTAGCTTTTTTCCTTTCTTCTTTGAACAGCGGCGGTGGCGGCGGCGCGGTAGGTAGGCATATGTACTTATAAACGCATATTTATAATATATAGTGCGTGGCGTTTCTTTTCGTCGTTTTCATACTGTGTACTACCTACATACGCATATCATTATTTTCATTTTATTATTACCTACTGCAACGTTATTATTATACGCCTGTATAGCGACGTTTTAAATATCTAATATAAGTATCGTAATACCTAGTGGACAGCTGTTTTATCAATACTTCAAAGGATTAGAGGGATATATGAGGGGATTTAGTATGAAGCACAAAAAAATTACGAACAAAATTTGTTTTCTTGCTGAAAATTGTACATTATACATGTGTTATATTTTTATCGTTTACATTGCCGCCCTCAAACTGCCAACATACAGGTTTATTTAACTGCACGACTCAGTTAGTATAACATTATATGCTGTAATCTCGAAAATAAGAAACAATTCTAAGAACGGATTAGGAACTTAGTACCTACCTTGATTTTTTTACAATAATTATTATAAAATCCTGCGGTTAAGAGTCAGGAAAACGTATTAAATAGGTTTACGTATACAAACGTGTATTGTCTGAGGTTGCAACAGAGGCCGCAAAGCCTCATCCCTATTCACGTCAGTGATTATTTGGCTGGCCGCGGTATTATTCATTAATTCGAAGATGCGTATCGTCTGGTGATTTCATTACAAAATTATCGATTTTTAAGTACATGTGCGTGTATATTATATTTTAAGAGTAATAGATTATGTAATAACTTAGCGCAATCATCGCACAGTGGTATTATACATAATTAATATAATATATTTTCCGTTCATTGAAGTTGTACCAATATCATGATATATATTTTCATTATTATATGAACGCAACACGCATACAATAGTTCCCATAAATTTTAATAATGTATTTTTTTGATTTTTGAATGTAGTTATTAATATATCTTATGATGTCAAACCTATGATGGGTGGATATTTTGCAGGTTTTCATTCCAAGTTTTCGTGTCTTCTCGTTTTCTCATTTTCAACTTTTATATCTATGTTTTAAAGGGATTTTGTGTGCAAACGTGAATTTTTTTGAAGTTTTTTATAACTTGTAAGGGGTAGGTAGTGATATAATATATAAATGTCGAGAGTCATTGTTCAAACATTGTACGTGACTTTAATTACTATTTTAGAGTCGATGTCACAGATTTTCGAATAGACTTATTATCGCTTAACCGTACAATAATCGTAAAATTATTATGTAGTATCTCGATAATACAGATCTATTAAACTATATTAATATTATTATTAATATTTTAAGTTTTCTAAATAATGATATTTTTTTCATGGAACCATGTAATTTTCATTTAAAAAAATTTCTATTTAATGAATTAATTTATTGGTATAATAATAATAGTAATAATAATAGAATATATTCTGTAGACATTTTTAAATATATTTTAAATTATTGTTACTTATAAGTATACATTAATCGTCAAACCAACATTTACGAGTATACGTACGATCGTAGATCGTATGTCTAATTATACTTAGTTAAATTTGATTTAAAGAATATTATAACTTACATTTTATACATAATACTAAACATACTATAATTCTATACATATTATTATAACATATATAGGTAAGTTACAAGTATTGAGGTAGGCGTAAGTATATAGTATAAGCAATACGCATAATTCGATATTATTACGAAGATCAGTGTGGCGGGTTGGTCCCGCGCATCATCGCGATGTGATATTATGTAATATTTTATAGCCCGTAGAGTAATACGGCGCGTGAATCGATTTTGAATATTTTAATATAGAAGGTCCGCCCGGAACTAATGATCGATATACTACACACTTGCACACAATGTAATATATTTACTGCATATACCTACATATACTCGAGTATGGATCGAATTACGTGCAGGTTTAACGTTTTTATACCCATATATACCTAGAGGTATATACATACAGAGTGATTTAGCGGTTCTTTAAAATCTAATTTTTGTAATTCTTAAATATACTTAAAGAAATTTTTTTTACAATTCTTAAGAATCTTTGTGCTACTTAAAGAGAGTTCTATGAAGATACAAACTTATATGTTTTTCTAATGAGAACTCCCATTATTTTTATAGTAACTTATTTAGTGTACCTATAATCAAAATCAAAATTCAAACCAACAATTATCTAACTTTAAATATTAAGTATTACGGGTTTAGCAGATATGGTGTTTTGAATGTTTTAGTAATTATTAATTCATGAATTTTTACAATTTGTAAAATTAACATTTTAATAACTAAGTAGAAATAATTCAAAAATTAGATTAGGTAAGCACATCAACATTTTCATAAAGACTATCCATTAAATAATTTACAGTAAAAAGGAGTTTTCTCATTCGGAAAATAGGAGAGTTGGTATCGCCATAAGACAATTGTTAAGTAGTGAAAAAGGATCGTAAGAATTTGCGATTTACGGTCTTTCAGTGTATCATTTAAAAATTCCAAAAATCAGGATTTGAATAATAAATTCATTATTACCTAAATGAAAAGATCGAGATGAGCACGCTTGCGTTGAACCACTCTGTACATATGGTACCTCTCATATATTATACGCGAATACCTAAGTTTTCGTGAATTATTTTATTTTATAATACGTAATCCATGATATCATAATATCATACTTATGTTATAGAATATTATTATGCACAGGCTTGCACCGCACGGTGAGCGTACCTATATTATATCGCGTGTACAATCGCGCTCGCGCTCGCTGGCCATTCGCGTATACATAAATGACCCCCTCGAGAGGCCAACACACACGCGGGAACGTCCCCGAATCGCGCGCGATGGGTAGGTATACTTTGTATATTATAATACAATATATATATATATATCACAGGTGTATATATTGGTATATATATATATATATATATATATAATGTCTATTATACACCGCGGGTACTACCATCGCTCTGAGTGAAAGGTGGACCAGATATCTTATATACGCGCACGGATTATTATAAATTATTCAAACGATCGAAATGTTATAGATTTCGTAGCTTCGACCACACCCCCCGGGTCACGATCTTTGTGTATTAAAAAAAAAAATCTATACACAAAATATTATTAGATGTGTTTAAGTGCGCGTACCGTACTTATACGTCGTGGTGTATTACAATATTGAAATCGTCTCTCGCGCGTTTTACCTGGAACGATCGACTGTGCAGCATTTCTATGTCAGATCTATAATATGCATAATATAAAATACTATATATAGTGGGTATACGATACGCCATTCCGATATTATAGTGTATAGTAAAATAGTAATAAAATATTACGCCGTAGTCGGTAACGAATATAAAAATATGTCGTACCTACAGTAAAATTAAGTCTTCCGAATCGCCGGTAACACGCCAATCATAATGTGATGCCCGAGTGGAAGGTCATCAAATGGTTTAAAAAAAAAAAATTCAATCGTACAAATATACCGACGGTTATACGTATATTACGGTTAAAGCATTGAGTATAGTCATTTATGAGTTTCAGGAACTTAAATATTGAAAACCATTATATTTTTAAATTATTTAAACTATATGCGTGAATGAAATGAAATAAGACTGTACCTAACCTAACCTAACTTAAAATGATGTGTGCTTTACCAACGTCTCACAGAGTACTAACAGCACTCACACTGCAGTACTAAAGTAATCCAAAAAATATTTTGTTTAAAAATTTGAAATAAAAAAAAAAAAAATGGTAGGCAAGTGAGTTTTGCTGTATAGTGTATATAATATATATTAAGTGTTTAGCGTGTCACTATTATAGATGTATTAAATTTGAATTCAATGATGTATCATTGAATTTATAATCCGGAGAATATCAAACCTAACCTAAATTGCAAAATACTTTGGTTATTGGTTTTTGATTTATAAAAAAAAATTGTTTGTTTTCCTCGATTACAAAAAAAAAACATACTTGGAATTTTTAATTTTTGTTAAAAGTATAAAAACAAAATCCAATTTTATATCTAAAACCCTCAGAGTTTAAAATTAATGTATTTTATCGACAACTTATCATGTAACCATACAAAAAAAAACCAATTCATTGTGAAATTAATACATTCATCGTTCTTTTTAAAATCTAAAATATTATTGTCAAAATAGAATACAAAACTAATAATTAAGTTAAAACTTTTTGAAATAATGAATGTTGACACTTCGATGAAACAACTTTTATAGTTACGCATATAAAAATAATTTAAGTTAACCAAATTATATTAGTACAGTGAAGTAACACCAGAATTTTGCTTTTTTGGGGGTGAGGGCAGAGCATTGTTTATAAAAGTGTATTTCTATATGTATTACTTTGGTCTTTTTCAATAACCTTCATAATCTTACAAGTACTCGTATTACCGATTTAATGCATAGCATATATGCGATTACATTTTATACAGTACTTTCATAAAACACTAAAAATGTTTTTAAATTTTTTCAAAATCTTTGTAAGGAATGCAATAAGCAACTTCAGCCACCCTTGTAGCCACACTACCAAAGTTGTAACCTACAAACTCAATTTAACTTATATATTTTTAAAGAACATTTTTAGTTATATCATGTAAGCACCTAATGTTAAATTTTACAAAACACACCATTGCCTAAAATAATTTAAAACTAAAACTAAAGGGGTTCTGAACTTTATTTGGTGCGAAGCTACGGTTAATATTATATTGCTGGAAACCGGAAACGAGTATCACCCATTAATAAATAGGTACGTGTGATTATGGCGTCACAGGTGTAGTTCTTTCGGTGTATGCAATGTATGATATTGCTATATAAATGTGTATTATGTATTTATGTATATTATTTTATATACTATATTATATAATAGTACTATAATACTATAATATAATACATATAGTATTACAGTACATTATATAGTAGTCCGGGTCTTATATACATAATATCCGTTAAGTCGATCGTCGTTCTGGATTTTTTTCACTCAATTTTATTATTGCGTTTTTATTACTATATACCTCTACTAAATGCTGCATATACAATAATATAATTTGTGTAAATCGTCGTTTACGTACACCACGAGACGTATAGTATAGTATATATAATAATGAATCTCGTCGCTGCAACTACTATAATATAATATAGTATATTATGTACACCGACCTATCGGATTCGACCAATATGTAATAGTGGTTTATTATAGGTATTCATAATCATTTTTAAAAAGTTATCGTTTTATATATATTTTATGGAAAACCACTGTTACCTACCGCTGTCGCGGTTAATAAATATCGTCTATAAAACTGTATATTTACGCTGGAAATTAAGTTTTACAATTTTTAATTTATATCATATAGTATTATTGCTGATGTACTCATATATCTATTTCGATCCATTTCTTGGGATCATTTATAAAATTAATAAACGTCGGACGCCTATGAAAGTATAACTTACGACTCCATACTACGTAGTTTCATCCTCTGCACATAAACATTAACCCACATAAACCCTGCACCGAGTAATATTACATATTAGTCGACTGTCACTATTTTTTGTTATTAAAATCGAATATTTATTTTTTAGCCAACAACGGAAAATGTTGTTTAGTTACTGTATATAATATTTGGGTAGTATAATGATATAATTATTATATTTAAAATTTTTAAACATCTATTTACGGATTGATATTATCATTTTTATAACAAAACGACATATTATAAGTATAGTACTGTTTACGAAATTTTATTAAAAGTTATGTTTAGCCTGTTCACTTAATCATTATTTGGACGTAAAAAATATTACAGTATTTTTTAAAGTTATCAAATCAACGGTTTTTCATAATCGTCAGTGTATACGACTGTACCTAAGCATTTAATGAAAACTCTTTCAATATTGAGAATTAAATTTGAAAAGTTATACTAAATATTTTATATAGCATCCTATATTTACTTTAATGTTGGATTTTCCAGACATTATTATTAATATTTTTAAAAAAAACATCTGCACGTAGTTCATTAATAAAATTCCTTTTTTCAAAAGACCATCTGGATAGGTATGGCGATCCCTATGGGCGTATCACTATATTTAGGCCAGCTGCTATATAAATTTATATCCCCAAATATTTCTGGTATTTGGTGTTTTCGAATTACAAATCTTTAGATAGGTACATTTCGTATTACAGCAAAAAATATATTTTGCAATATGGATCCAGGATAATCGTTTGCCTGTATGTGCGTTTTTGTTAGATCTCAATTCCTTCATCAAACAGGCAAAACCTAACCTTAAATTTTGGGGATGCTAAAATTATACATGTTTACGATACAAATTAATTTATAGCCTTATTCGTAATATTTTTAATAATGATAATAATAATAAATTACTTAAATAAAAGATTAGTAACAACTAATAAGCGAATATCTATATTTAAACAATTCATCTGTTCGAGGTTTCGATCATACCATTGTAATTTCGATTGTCTCGCGTTCATTCAAACTATCAAACTAGAAATCCATTGTATTTCGATGTCTACCATTTTCCAGTACAGTTACCGGTAGATTGGAACCAGTTCGATATTCTCGATTAGGTACACGTCTCTAATGCGTATATAATATATTAATATGGGCACCTATAAACCAAAATAGTTACGGTTTTTATAGGGGTTTTTTTTTTGTTGTCTTACGATTACTTATTCATTATTGTCTTTCGGTTAGCCATAAAGTATATCTCGATCTGGAACAAGAGTATTGTTTTAACTTGTTTATGCCATAAACGTCAATTATAGCTGTAATGTATTACACTCGAATACAATCATACGAAATTACGAAAGCTGTAATAATGACGTAATCATAAAAATAAATAAAATCGAAAGATTAAATCAAATGATCGAGACATCATATTATAACACGTGAAAAAAATCAATTTTACTGTAGAAGTATTGAACTATATGTATTATATACAGTACAAGAAAGACGACATACGTTGTACGATTAACAACATACCTACTAGCAATTATCATTGATATTACGCGATGTTTGGGATTAATAAGTGTCGGGAAATCACCAAAGCATTCGAGGACGTCGAGACTTTTGGTCCGGCACGAAACGGATGTTACAGCGCTGCTTTAATAGCCCCGTACAGACGATGACGACGACGACGACGATGATGGAAACGAATCGTGTGATCGGGGAGCCGATGGCGAAGGGCGACGGTATATTTTGGTTTCGCAATAAATAGGGTCGCGTCATCGTATACATAATATTATTATTGTATACACACAATATCATTACGCACCGTAAACAACGGTGAAGTATATATACCGCGGTCTGGCCACGTACCCATACATATAATATATATATATACTATACGTTATGTACACACAGACATGCATGTATACATCATAGATAACTACCTATGTGTACTTACAGCTATGTATATACATTATATACAATTATGTGCATATATAATATTATAATGCACCGCGTATATAGGTGGTGTAGACTGCACGTCCGAATCCATCGAACGGGTTGATTTATCGCGACTAGTGGGCGGAGGTGTTAAATAAATATGGTTCACAGTCGTGACCCGGTGCGTGTTCGTGCAGAGCGGCGGCTGAATTTATACACGCGTATTATACGTATAGTATTCTATATACGTGTGTGTGGGTACGCCGAGAAACCTATAGGTATGGCGAGAAGGGTATATTAAATGTATTATTATATGGGCTAACGCGTGGAAAAGACGAAAAACTACGAACCGTACGGCACTGGTGCGCGGCGGACGGTATAAGCGAAGCGCGTGCATGGTATAAAAACAAACATCGCGGGGGGATCGCGATTGTTATAATAACACGGTCTGCGTGTGTGTGTGTAGCAGCGATATATATATACTTACCTATGATGTATACATATAATAGTTGAATCAATAATACGTAACGAATATTATAATGCGCGCGCGATGTAGGAGAGCTGTGGCGCGCGACTAGGGCCGTGGGGGCCATTAGTTGTGTGAGTGTGTGCGAGGTCGAAAGATTTTCCCACTGATACGATATGCTTTATATGTGTGTATATATTACGCTTGCGTGGTGTAGTATATATACCTAAAACTTGCTGCAGTACATAATATAGTATACATCGCAGATATAATGATATATAGGTAGCTATTATAATGTGTACGACGCATAATATCACATAATGTGTGTATAAAATAAATAGGGGTTTGTTGTCGTTTTATTATGAATCAACGGCGGTCATCAGAAGTCACCGATTACCGGAGATTTTAATTACGTTTTATTTAGATTTTGATATTTTTGGACAGAATCCCGAAGTCGTTCAGCTATTCAACAAATCTATTCATTTTGAAAATTCAAATAATATTTGTCTCGCTTACCAAAATTCAATCATATTCAAAATATCTTCAAGTAATAACCGTTTTGGCTCAAGACGAAAAATTCACGATCAGCCCAATTCGTATTATGCATAATTAATAATAATTATTATTACGGATAATGCTATTATCATGTAATGAATATTTAAATCACACGCTCCAAAGTCGCTTATTCATAGTATTGGACCAGTTGATGTTTAACTCGACGTAGTACAAAATATATTTTATATAGCATTGCATCGAGTTTGAATTTAATGTCGGTAAATACCACGTATAATGGGCAAAAGCCACACGTTCCTCGTTTGATTATTACTATTATTACTGTTTATGGTATAATACACGTAGTTATAGTCGTACATTGTAGTACAGATAGACGTGTAACACACATTAGCGAATGTGTATGCCACCGAAATATGGTCATATTATATGTATTACTAATATTCGTATACGCTATTATACGCATAGACGACCGATTGAGAGAGTATTAAGGCGGTCTCATAGCAGACAAAAAGGGTTAAATCTTCTTTTCATGTACATATGCACACTCCGCAGCGGCGTGTCGCTATTGTTGTGTGGCGGCGTACACACACCGTGCATTAAATTGCTATTTTCCTGTATGTATTTATTATATAGATACACTGCAACACGGGTCTTATTGCCAAACCATGGACATGTAACTTATTTATCGTTTTGTTACATATTATATACAAGACGGAAGTCATAGTTTGTAGCTTTTCATCGATTTTCACATTCCACCGTGAAAATTTAATCTAGGCAGTTTTCACAGGCCCAATGACGGACATCTTTGTGATTTTGTTTTTCTTCAATCTTCATTATCTGGTCGCTTTTAGGATTTGCTAGGCACGGGAAAAAATATTATTTTTAGGCCCTTGTGCAGTTTTTCCCTAACATAACGTTATAATTATGAACATGTGCAAGGTTCGGAGCGTGGGCCTTCAGACTGATCCACCTTACCATTGAGCGGTCCTACCCATGCGTTGAAATTATATTTGATAAAAAAAAAGCAAGCTAGATTGTTTAAAATGTATAATTAACAATACATATCCGATAACCCATATAACGCTACATATACATCTATACATGTCATTCCAAGACAAAATGTTATGAATTACTTTGAAGTTATAGACGATACAATAATCTTAGGTTTATAGATTTATTAATGTGTCTTAAAATACAATTTATCATCATTTTTCATAAAACCATAATTTAGTTTTTTTTATTTATTCAAAAAAAAAAAAAAATTATAATAAATGATTTCTTAAGTTATATTTATTATTATTCAAACATATATGTTTAGTTAAATAGATATTTTACAACCATAAATTAAAAACCTATTGATTGTAATTTCGATTAGAACTATTATACATTCATTAATTATGTGCGAAATGGGGTTACAGTCTCTAAATCAATGTGTAAAAAATGGACGTTTTAAATAGCTGAACATAATTTATTTCTATTATAGCATTAATTATTTTTAATATATATTGTCTTTTTATTGTGTATGAATTGAATTTTTGTTTTCATTTAATTCATAATGGCTATAATATTAAATTATTTCAGGTCAGCCGTACTAAAATAATATAATGTTTATATTGTTGTACCTGTGGTATTTCTATTCATCCGTTCTATATCCTGTATACGTTTTAGATATAGTAACATAAAATTAGTAACAAACGTGATATTTAATTTTGAATTGAATACCATTCATGCGTAGAAAAATCCCCGAGGCAATGGGAAATATTTTTTTTTCTTAGAAACCGATCTTGGGAAATTTACATACACGCCGACGCTTATATTATATGATACAACATGCTATAAAATATAATATTATCAAAATTATAGTTTTATATTACACTTATATTCACACTTATCATAAAGGTTTTTACTCGGTAAGGTACAGAATTGTTATTTTTCACATTACGAATATTATTTTTGAGTACACTATAACAATGATTCTTTTTTAAGTTTATGTAATGTAAATACTCTGCAGTATACAATTAATATCGCTAAGGAAAAGTATTGTGGTTTTATTAAAGGAATAATATTATTTTCACCAACACACCGTTATAATATACCTATAATACGTTGCAGTTAATATAATACATAAATCAGACCTGAACATACATGTCACATGTGTATTTATCGACTGACTTTGTAGCTCGATGTAATAAATATCGAACGGACGTTATCTAATAGAATATTAAGTGTTAAGCTACGTTTTAAAAAATATTATAAGGAACCAATGTTTGTCATATTATGCGGGTTTATCTGCGCAGCGCGTATACATAGAAGAAACGACTATAAATTAAAAAAAAGGGTTTTGAATGGTTCTTTGCAAAGTTATGTTTGTAATATATTACACCATGCATTATTTATGAATATATTACTAGGTAGTTTACAACCCCGTTTAAAATTTTCTGGATGAATCGTTTTGAATAACTTATTTCAAGCAATTTCATTCCTATATATATTGTCCGTGCGAAACAATTGTATATGAAAACCAGAAAACGACCGGAGACGGACAAATTATAATAGAAAAGTAATATGTGGTATTGGATAGAATATTATAATACACTCACACACACACATAATATAGTAGATATAATAATATAATATGCATAAATATAGTAACATACAGATGTTTAAATCTTATATAATTCATTCCGTTATAATTTGGTCGTTACAAATATGATTGCATTCTTTATTTTGCACGAATAAAACGGTATGTCATTGAGGTAAACAAAATCGAAAAAATCTGAATAATTAGATATAACTGATAAAAATATTAAATTATGTGTTGAAGCTTACAAATTGAAAATAAAAATCATATTGATATCGATTATTGATAATGATAAAAAAATTGTTTATGCCTAAAATTTGAAAATAAGGTAATCCTTAATATTTCAAAGTTATTAGTTTTGGAGGTTATTAATAATAAAATTATAATTTATTTTCCAAGGATAGAAAAATCTAAGATAACTGATAAGAGAGTATTGAGTAACAATAAAATGTATAATTTAATATTAGGTCATTTATAAAAATTGCTTTACAATGAATATGTTAATACCTTCAATTATGTAGTGTTATAAAACATGTTTAATTCATATTTCTACAATTGTATTTATAGTTAAAACATTTTTAATTTTGGCGTTTAAACATTTTTATTATCGAGTAGGTGTTTAAATTTTAATAATTTCGAAGAATTACTTTCACCATGTCAAGTTTTTATGGAATTTGAATGGGCTTTTTTTTATCAAAAACGAGTAAACTATTTCTCCTATATTATGAAATAAGGAAAAATATGCTTTTGATGGTTTTTAATTTTAATTTTACTTTACTTAAACTATTTGCGATGTACAAATATTAAATAAATCTAATATTTCATCCTTCTCTAATATATTTTTATTTTATCTACACAATATTCGGATTTTTATAGATACTATTATAGATATATGACATTGAAGTATAATGTATATTATATACAAATAATCATAAAATACAATTATGTCAAAGTAATAGCTATCTCTTACATGTAATGAATAGAGCTAGAATTTTAAAGCATATTATGCCTTTTTTTTATATACGAGATAGTAATCTAATTTTTATACATGAATTCATTTCATGTTATTCTGATTCCAAATTAATCAATTTATTTTTGCTTTTTTAGTTATTTCAGCTGAAGAATTTTTATATGTTTATTATGCTACTATAGTAATAATAAAAAATTGAATTAATAAGAAACGTAAAAACCCAGAATGCGTTACAGGTATTGGATTGTTATTGTTTTCGTTATCGGCTTGTTTATTAAATATATAGATTATCGATCTATATACTATAGGAAGCGGTACCTATACAGTCTGCAGTATACCTAAACATCGATATCGACTATTTCAAAATTTAAGGTTTAATGTTGTAATTTGAAACCTTTAGTTGGAAATATGCAAAGATCAATTCAGTGGATGTAGAGAGTCGTTTTATATATATAAAAAAAGTCAGTTTCACTATTGCAAATCTAGAGAAATACATGGTAATTAATTCTTTTTATTCATTTTTATAAGTAGCCTGTGTTAATTTATAGTTATGTTTTTTTGCATTTTTAAAAATAAATATACTTCTTTTTGCTTTTTTAAAACAATCGTATGTTTCTTTTTTAGTTGCTTATTATGCTTTAAAATCCGAGCCTTAGTAATGAAGAATTATATCTAAGAATCTAAGAATTATATTTATAAAGTCGAAAAAAATAATATTGTTATTCAGTTTTATTTTACTTTTGAAGCAACAAAATAAGTATAAACTCGATATTATCTTGTATACGACTAAATTTTAAAGCCATATAGTAATTTAATTAGATCATGTATTCATAAAAGAAGAGTTCGATAACATTTATTTACAATGAATATTGTAGTGGTATTCGGACCAAATTTGTACGTTGGCTGAAAAAAACACTTAGTCGAGCGTATTCGTATTTATTATTCAAGTGTCACAGAGCCCAAGTCATAAAAATTCTATTCCTTTTATGAATACATATATATGTGAACACACGCATTGCGATTGTTTGGCTCTAAATGTTGTTTTAAAGATGTAAAACCACTCCCACGCCCGCAACACATATATCTGTTCCGAGTATAAATGTTCTTTTTATCGTAATTACCGGAATACTTTTTAATGAAAATATGTGTTGTTTAACGATGTTTATTTCCTTAAACCCTTTAATAACAGGTTTAATGTGTTACACTAAAAGTATAAAACCTTAACGCGCGCATTTACAACTAATATAGTATAATACATATACGTATATTATATACCATACAGACAAAAAAAAAACAAAACTTGATTAGTTCAATCCGAGTTTTTGTCGATTATTTTATGTTACACCCAATAACGCTATGTAAAAATCGTTGTTTCATTATCGCCAGAACGTGGAATACATTGCTGTAAAACTAAATACTGTTGTTTCAAATACGTACGTATACATAACCTGCATCTATAGTGTCCATAAATTAGCTTACGCCAGTGGTTCGTTTTGGATTTCGTTAAAGTCACACACGCGCGGCCATCGTCGTATGGACGATGACAATAAACCTTGTATATTATAATAATATACAATGTCACACTGTAAATAGGTGGTATATATATAATATTATGTATACACGGACGTTAGCGTTCCCGGTTCGGGATAACGATTCAATCGTGTAGATATTTGTGTGTGTGTGTGTACGATTTTCAATTTACCATACATAGATTTCATATTCAATCCAAATATGCGGACGTGTGTCGACTGCGTTAATATACGTTTCCGCCGACGACTGCAGCACGAGATACAATATAACATTATAACGCGTAGGTATCTATATTACATTATTATATTATATACAAATATTATAAACCGATTTTCACTCATTGCTACAGTACTACCACTACGGACTATATTATAATAGGATAGTGCGGCTTTCTACAAATTTTGGAAAAAAACACACACACACGAAAACGTGTCGCGATACAAATGCCGTTTTTCTCTTTTACGCGCGCATATACATATATTATATTGTGCTGCAGTCTGGTAGACGATTTATTGCGCGCGATGGGTTATATATTGTACATATCATTGTTGTAAACCTATATACCTATCGCGGCGATGATCTCGTGTTTTCGCTCGTTTTATTATTACTATTATTATTATTATTATTATTATTATTTGCATGCACGTATAGATGCGCATCGGTGATATTGAAGTCATCGATATAACGTAACGTTACATCGACCATCGACGGCAGCGACGGTTAAAAAACCTAAAAAATGACGTCAGCGCGCGGCGGAAAAAGCGCGAGGGTTGGACGCGTGGTGTTCGAGCGTGCGCGCGTATATTATTAGCGGTTCGGTCGCAATAAATCAGCGCAAATAACGTATTATGACGTCAACTCGACTGTATTATATACGTAAGTATAACATAATATATTACGAAGCGTATATTATACCAATACTAGTTAAGCACGGACATATCACATACCCGGGCGCTGCGTGCTGTACATGAGGCCATTTCGACGGAAAACCATTCTCTATCGTGTACAGGCACTAATCCCGCGATAGGTAACATCGTACGGGTAAGGTCGAATTGCACGTGTTTTTGTCGAGTTGCACAGATATCGAGACAGATAAATGCAATGGTCGAATATTGCACTAACTGGGGCTTAAAATCGTAGATAATGTCAGAAATACACTCTCTACGACCACTCGCGGTGTACCTACTACGACGCAGCTTATTAACGCCTCATTTATACATGTTTTATTTATAAAATGTATAATTTTCAAATTAAATGAAATCAACCCATAGTCACGTTCACTTTTAACGATTTGTAAATTATAATATAAATTACGATAATATAATGACCACACAGAGATGAAAGAAAGTATAGCTGTTATATTATATATTATATCCACTCTTAAGTTAAACAAGATGATAATACACGTATTTTTATCATTTTACATATCAATATCGTTGTAAAAAATTATCGGTAAAATACAAGATTTTATGTTCGTCGTAGATAATCAGGGGCGGCTCTCCGCATGTGGTAAACGTTAATTTCAAAATCGGTTACATCGTGTATTATACTATAAATTGATCGACTTTCAACTCACAATTGCAATTGTCAATTAAAATTAATATTTATTAATTAGGTTAAGAGTGCAATTCGACTATACCGCGTACACCCAACACCTACTGTAGCCGTATGTATAAGATAACAGCGGACAGGTGATGCCGTGATACATACGATACATCAACTTACGACCTATACTCGATATTTTAATATTTAATTCTAATATATGTTATATTGAAACGCGTGCGCCGTACCGGTCAAGCCTGTAGTGGTTTCTGACGTTTCTGTAGCCGTTTTCCGAATACCATTACAATAACAATAATAATAACGACGTAAGCTACGAACGCGTGCATTTTCGTAATATTGTCCGGGGACGAATAATGTTGTTTGTATAATATCATCTATATAATATGATAATAATACCTACTATGTACGTGCAGTGTGTCGACGACGACGTTAGAGATATATACACTGCAGCACATACAAACGCACGCATATACGTCGTGATGGCCAGTAACGACGTGTTATAGTGCTGCACGCGTCCTGTGCGCTCTTCTATTCTATAATACAATATATATTTTAATGTAATATCGTATCCTCCTCGGTCCCCACGCCGACGAAATATATAAGAGCAATGCGATCCGAGAAAAACGAGATCACTCACGGTCGCCGTAAGTAGGAAATTACTATTATTATATATTATGTTATATATTACGCAGGTTTGAATATTATACATATACACGCGAGTATATTATATTAATATCTCGGCTGTTCGTTAAATTACCAAAAAATAACAATAAACAATCTGAGCACGTTTGCCTCGGTGTTAAAAAAAAAAAAAAAAAAAAAATGTAAAATAAAATTTGAATTTGCGTCCCGCTGTGTGTGCAAGCTATAAGGCTTACAAATCACGCCGGCGCGTTCACTTACTATACACACGATAATGAACCCAATCGGAAATTTATGACTTATGCCGACAATCACAAAGGGCGCTGTACTGCGACTGTACTGGCACCCCACAGTTGGCTGGCCCTTACGGGTACAGTACTGGCCATAATTTTATCAAGTACTACACCAGTACTGAAATCTAGTACTGGTAACCAGTGTGCAGCCAGTGTTGACACAATACTGGCATACTACGGGCACTAAATGAATTTCGAGCGTGGGCCAGCCAGTGTAAGTTATAGTTGTTCCAACGTTGGCGGAGTACTGGCATATTACGGTCTATGTTTCAATTGCGAGAAAGGGCCATCCAGTGTTTGTCGTAGTTGTGCCAACGTTGGCGATACATGGGCAAGTTTCCCCTCCTCCTTTTTTTGAGTTAAGTATTTGTCGGCCGGGTTTTAACTTAGGAGGATCGTTTCTTCACCAAAAATGTTGGTTTAAACCCATCTAAAACGTACTCCTGGAGTCGAGGGTCCTCGGACCCCCTCCCCTGGTGTATTTTGGAAGACGTTTAGTTTTTGTACGACGTTTCTGATATTCGATGTTTGGGTAGTTTGGTAGTCGGTGATCAAATTCAGCGTCTTGTGTCGAGACCATAGGAGCCGTTTTCCCTCGTCTTTTGGGGCTTCGAAATAGTTCAAAATGCATGTTATTATTTTTTTTTGACATTGAAACTTAGATTTAGAGTGCGGTGAGCCATTTAGTAGTCGGATGTTATAGTGGATTTTGCGCTGGATCGATAGGTACCAATATCGAGGTTATCCGACTTTTTATTCGGATGTTATGATTTTTCGTGTGTTTTTTAATTAGAAAATTACATAATTACGTGGTTTTTTTAATATTGGGTTTTCGTTCGATCACTACGAAAATCGAGATTGGTATATTTTGGCGTACGATGATTTAAAAAGGATCTACGGTTGAAGTGCGTACGACTATTATTTCACCCGTAATCGGAGTTACAAAAAGTTAAAAAAACGCATTACGTGATTTTTCGTTAACCATACGTTTCCTTGTATAGTATACGTCCGTTTAACGTTTTAAGTAAAAATTATTTTGAACTTTTTTTGGTATAAGAAGCCGTGTAGCTCATTATTTATTAATGTATATCGATAGGTATATCAGAATAAAATATTAAAAACAAAAACTATATAAATAGGTATATAAAATTAGGTCAATTCGCTCTATAATAGTCTAATATAATATTTAAGCTAACAACATAAAACTGGAACGGCTTGACATAAATTATGATAACATAATATTGTTATGTACTATGTAGCCACAATAACATTTTACTCTAAATTTTGTAACATAATAATATATAATTATTTTGGATGTCTGATATATAGGTTATAGGTATACCTATACAATGAGTTATGTTATTGTTATACTGTTATGTGGATACGAATTACAATACGATTGGTAGGTATTATTAGGATATATAGCCTTATATTGGACTAATTATTCATACTTCTCCGGTAAGTATTATTTATATCATTAAGTGTTGACTTTTGATATTATTTAAAGTCAAAATCGATGTCGGAAAAATGAATGCACATACTATAACTTGCAAATTATGTTGCCATATTGGTTAAATTGTGCACATAATATTATATTATATTATACTGTAGTGACTGTTTATTTAAATATTTTTGTGTGTATGCTGCAAAATCTGAAAAATACACCTATTTCATCAAAACCAATCAATTTACAACTGCATTTAAAGTCAAGTGAAGTAAATTTTTTTTCAAATTTTGGTAAGTGTAGATATTATTGTTATTCATAATAAATTATTCTAAAATCAATGGTTGTATTATAAATTATAAGCATTATATTACTCGTTAAAAGTTGTATGATTTGTATTTTGTATTTTGTATTTAATTATATATATTATTATATTATATATATATATTATTATAATATAATATTTTTACAGTAATGATATTATATTATTATCGTATAGCTGGTAAATAAACATCATTTTGTTATTTTATTACGATTTATCAGTTGGGAAAACCGTATAACGGCTATACCCGCGAACAACGAGTCATTAGTCATTGTGAACGACCGCCGCCGCTCCATTATATCGCACACTATCACATGGTTTCTATAAACAGTCTTATGTGTGAGTGACAACTGACAGACGACAGTGCCAAACCAATGTGACCATGTTACTTGAAAGTTGAAAGTTAAAACTGTGAAAGTGTGACTATTTTAAGTATTAACTACTTACATACCTACTTCAATCG
This sequence comes from Aphis gossypii, assembly GCF_020184175.1. Classification (NCBI taxonomy): domain Eukaryota; kingdom Metazoa; phylum Arthropoda; class Insecta; order Hemiptera; family Aphididae; genus Aphis; species Aphis gossypii. Next base: position 82,742,674 of record NC_065531.1, read on the forward strand.
AATTTAATTATTATTTTTTGTTTATAATTGCATCTCTTAGACGTTTTCGGTAAGTACTTATTGTTTTTACTAAAAATATACGTAGTAGTAGTATTAGTAGTAATGCTTAAAAGATAATCTCGTGGTAAATACTAAATACATTTGGGTAAGTAGGTAGTTAATTAGAGACTAACCGGGGAGACAATTTAAATAGGTATTCAATATTGTTTGAGCAAAATATAGGATATATATATAATATATGATAAAATTGGTATTAGCTAACCGTACATAATTTATTAATTATTTAATATTGCTAGGTAGGTATTGCAACAAATTAAATTATAGGTGGGTAGGTACTTATATTATAAACCCATAAATGTATTATAATTTATAATATTATACAATTACCTATAAGTTCTATAGTTAGATATTCTAATATTTGTAATTTATTCCTAACCACAAGGTAGTATTATGGGTTCAATTATTTTTTATTATATATACCTATTAATGAAATCTATGATGTCTACTTTTTTTCATAAGTCCTGTGATGGACTACAGAGGTTTTAGTCAAATCTTAAATAGTTAAAATGATAGAAATCTATAGTTTTAGATGTGGATAAATTTAAATTAACAAATATGTAGTTCATTATTATAATACTATTTCATTTCATTCTTTGACATTATCAAAATCTGTAGTTCACAAACCTGTACAATTATTAATAAAGTGAAAAGAATTTGATACTTAGGAGTAATAGATATTTGATATTAATTTAAGCTGAAATTGATATTTAACAACTTATTAGGGAAGCTTCGCTTCATAACTTACAAGTTACTCTAAGTTATATTGTTATATTATTATATTGTACAAAAATATACAATGAGAAAAATAAATTACTATGCACTTTATCAATCTAATTTTCAATATAGTATATTAGTATGGGTTGGTCTTCGTGATAACTAAATGCACTAATAATTAACCAAAATAACATTGTTAGAATTTGTCTAAATAAATGTACCTAATGTTAGAGGATCTATAAATCAAAACAACAGGGAATTTATTTATTACAGGGTACTTATACTAAAAAATAGTTATTATGCATTTATTTAAAAATGTTAAATTAGACAATCACTATATAAACTTATGCAATAAAAGAGAATTAAGAAATATTATGATTTTCCTGTTAACTATCCCAATTAATCTTTTGATCAGTCTTATTATTATTATTTGAGACTAATATTTTTTAATTCTATTTGAATTGTGATTGTGATTGTAATGAAATAAAAGAACTATCAAGTATAAAACACCTAGGATTGATCTATGACAATAATTTAAATTGGAAATACCATATTGAGCATTTAACTAAACTAGTGAGAACATTTTTTAATATTTTTAAAACACTCAGACTATTCTTAGATACTAAAGTATTAAGAATAGTTTATTATTCATTAGTAAATTCAATAATTTCTTATGGCATAAGTATATGGGGTAGTACTCTGGTAGTACCTTCAAAACTAATCTTACTCTACATAATACTACTGTAAATTTCTTAATTAAATATATCTTAAAAAAAAAACCATACCTAACCCCAACTAACGAGATATACACAATATTCAATGTTAATAATATCGAATAACTGCATAGAAATCATTTACTTTTATTACTTTACACATATAAGCATCTTATTAGAAAACCAACACATAATTTTGGTACCAGATTAAAAGAAAAGTCTAATGTAAATACTCCTATATGCAAGAAACTTTTTGGTACGATGTCACCTTTAAATACTGGTATAAATTTACTCCGTAGTAAAAATATTAATATTGATTCGTTCCAAACTTTTATTACATTTTAAATGTACATTAAACATTTAGATTAACTAGTTAAAATATTAGTTCATAATTTCAATTTATATTATTCATTGTATCTATTTTATATTACATACTATTATTATAAAGACTCACCCAACCTAAAACAAGTTTATACTCATAGGATGGGTCAGAAAAAATATTATATTTAAAATTTAAATTGTATCTTGTGTTTCTGAAATAAAGTTATTAATATTATTATTATATATTAAGATTATATTAAGCTCATACATTTTGCTTAAGCATATTACATTTGGTGAGTAACTTTCATAATTTCTCATAACTATTATACCTAGGTACTATCTAATAACATTAAAAAAAAAACAACAAATTTCATAAACATGATAATACTCAGTTGAAAATTGTTAAAAAATTAAAAATTAAATGATGTCTTAGGTATATAGTATGCATGTGATAGGTTTAGTATAATTATTAACCTTGTTATTAATCAAACATTTGAAAATAACTAAGTATCTACCTTAACCATTTTAATATTTTTAACAATTGGGTAATACCTACCAAACGAATAATAATAAAAAAAATATTTTCATCAATTTTGTTATATTTTTCTTCCAAGTTATGAATAATACCTATTTAATATTGAAATAGGTCTTAGCAAAAATAGAAATTGTTGTTTGAAAATGTATGTAAATAATTAGAATTTTTTTTTTTAAATTTTTATTGGATGGTTGCAGCTGTTATAGGTCGTAGGTATGCAATAAATAACTGTGCTTCATAAATCAGGTAAAAATTATATTCATTAGCTAGCTAAGAAGAATAAGAAAATGTCTACATATAATAGAGTAAAAAAACATCGTCAATTGAAACGTTCCGCTGTTGAAGAATCAGTAGTATCAAGTAATGAATCAGACATTGTTGAACCATATCCAAATATGCCAATAGAAAATCCAGATTCGTCGACATGTGTATTTTTTAAAGACGATGTTGATGATCACTTGACCGATTCCTCTTTTGAGAATACTAACCAATCACCAAATTATGACGAATGTCCTATGTCTTCTCTGTCATTAGAAGAATCATCTAACTCAGATGAAGCCTCTTGTCAAGGAGGTGACAGTCAAAATATCAATGCTACAGTCACTACTTTCCGTGACAGATTGCAAGGTTGGGCTGTGAAGTTTAGAAATAACCTTACAGTTGAAGCAATAGATGGATTATTAGAGGTGTTACGGACTGATCATTTTTATAGTTTACCAAAATCATCAGTTGGTTTATTAAAAACAAAATCAAATGAAAACATTAAGATTATGATTAGTTCAAAGAACACTAACTGCTCTTATGTGTACTTTGGTGTTGAAGAAAGTTTGAAAGAAATAATAACTGATGAATATCTAGATGACAGTATACGTTTATTGTTTAACGTGGATGGTTTGCCATTGTTTAATAATTCAAATGAACAGTTCTGGCCTATTTTGGGTCTTATCATACATAGTGAATACGAATCAAAACCATTCATTGTATCTGTTTACAGTGGTGATGCTAAACCAAAAAGTGTAAATGAGTTTTTTGAAGATTTTGTTGAGGAAATTAAAATTTTAGTTCAGAATGGAGTGACGATTGAAAATCGTATATTCAAAGTAGACATTATTGGATTTACGTGTGATACACCTGCAAGATCGTTTCTTAAGCAGTGTAAAGGTCATGGAGGCTTTTATGCTTGCGAGCGGTGTGAAATTAAAGGCAAGACTAAAAACAAAAGAAGAGTATATCCCAGTGTAAATTCTAAACGACGCACTAAAAAAAGTTTTATTAAACAACGACAAGCTGAACACCATCTGGGAGAAAGATCACCTTTATTAAGTATACCACACTTTGACCCTGTCAAATCAGTATTCTTAGATTCGATGCATTTGCTATACTTGGGAGTAATGAAATGGATATTACATAAACTGCTCGGGACAAAAAGAGTTGATCGTAGATGCAAAATTTCTCGTCCAAAAAAAATTCTTTTAAATTCTACCTTAAAAATATTTACTAAATTTGTGCCTAAAGAGTTTCAAAGAAAAAAGTTTGAATTAGATGCGCTTAGTAACTGGAAGGCAACACAGTTTCGTTTCTTTTTGCATTACTGTGGTGCTTTGGTGCTACGTAAATGCCTTTCTAAAAATATGTATCATCATTTTCTACTATTAGTAGTTGCGTGTAGAATACTTTGTGATCCTGAACTATGCACTACCAAAGTCAACTATGCAAGAGAATTATTGAAGAAGTTTTTTGAGCTTCTTCCTTCGTGTTATGGAACAGATTCACAAGTGATGAATAATCACAACCTAATTCACTTGGCAGACGATGTGGAACACTCAAAAATTAATTTATCTGAAATTTCAGCATTTCCGTTTGAAAATTGTCTCGGTAAAATCAAACGACAGATTGTTGGAAAAAATAATCCTTTGGCTCAGTTGATAAGAAGAATGTCTGAACAGAAAATGTGTCCACTAACAGCTAAGAAGAATGCTATACATAAAAAAAATTATCTTACTGTTAACCCTGACATTTTACATACAAATAAGAACAATGTTAAAAGTGTTATTTTAAATGGAGTTAAATTAAGTAATTGTAGACCTAATAATGTTGTTTTACTCAAGTCAGGTGAAATTTTTAATATATTTAGAATAAAAAAAAAACGGGAAAGTATTTGTTTGTATGGGTTTACATTCAGTACGATCTCTGATGTTTTCAAATATCCATGTAATTCATCAGAAGTTGGGATCATGAAATTGGGTAAATTATCGAGAAGGAAAAAAATTATTCCTTTAGAAAATGTACACAAAAAATGTGTCTTTTTTGAAAATGGCCATAGCAGTTTTGTAGTTACTTTTCTTCATAGTTCATAAACATTACTTTTACAACAATTATTTTTGTTACTTGCTATAAATTACTACTTATTCTATTAAAAATTAGTGTTAAGTCAATAATGTTTTACAATATATATTAATACCTTATATTGTTAAATATTTGTTTATTTTTTTGTTCTTTAATTAAATTTTTGTATTATATAAATGTTAAATTTACGTTTTCAGTTTTATAATTTTTAATTGATCTGACAAATTGTCAAAAAATTATTAAAAATATGGATTATAAGGAAGATGTAACACATTTCATAATTAAATTTATGGAAAACAACAAATATGGCAAAGCAAATATTGACCTAGTACCAATATCGTGGACCTATTATGTGGAAGGCAAATTGTATTGCAAATATCCGACAAAAAAAGATTACCATAAAATAGATAAAATGAGCAAAGTTTCATCTATTTATGGGCCTTTGTGGAAAGGTTATGAAGTGAATGTGATTAAAGAAGTTCGTGAGTATTAAATTTTGATTTTAATTTTAGATTCTGAACGGAGTTGTATCAATGTATAATATAAGCACATATTTTCTCATTAATAGTTTTATCTCCAATATGGTATTTTAGGAAATTACGATCAGGGTCTTAGAAGAATGAACAGGGCATTCTCAGACACATTAGTTCACAGCAGCAATGTCGATGATCAATATAGCAGTCAAGAAGAAGACGACCCTATTAATCTAAGTGGAGTTGAGCTAAAAAATTATCTAAAAGATATACCTCCTTTTAATGCTGCAGAAGAAAAAATAAATGGTAATTGGCCTTCATGTATAAACATAAATAAAGAATAATTGTACTGAATTTATACTTCAAAACCCATGTCTAAAATAGATAACGGTAGTGTGCAGTCTGGGATGTCAACATCATTCGATTCATTTTCAAAAAAAACCAAGCAAAAAAAACCTAAGAACAAGTCCTTGAGTAGCATTGCTTTTTCTAGTAAAAATGACGATGCCATAGTTGTAGAGGACAGTGATATAAATGGTAATTAATTTTATTTATAATATAATAACCTAATGAATTTATAGTTAAATAATTATATTTAAAATAGATGATGATGTGCAGTCTGAGATGTCAACATCATCCGATTCATTTTCAATGACTTCCAAGCAAAAAAACCCTAAGAACAAGTCCTTGAGAAGCATTGCTTTTTCTGGTGTAAAAAATGTTGCCACAGTTGCAGGACAAAAAAAAAGAAAAGGTAATTAATTTAAATTGTATATCACTTAATGAATTGATAATTCAATAATTACATTTAAAATAGATGATGATGTGCAGTCTGAGATGTCAACATCATCCGATTCATTTTCAATGGAGAGTGATATAAACGGTAATTTATTTTAATTATGGGCAAATCTTTTGAATATGTGCGATTTCTTTGGATATCAATATTTTTGAATTTATGTCTATCTAACAGATAATGATAGTAAGATACAGTTCAATCTTGCTCAGTCATCTCAAAAGTCTAAAACCAAAAAGAAATCTATGCCAATTACCAAACCAAATCACAATAAACGTAAGATTTTTAACTTAAAATGTTTCAACATAACAAAACTATCACCTTATATCATTTTCTTACAGTTATAATTATAATTTTGTTTATAATGTTTTTAAAAATGTAGCTTTAAACATTAAAAAGAAGAAACAGTGCCCAACATGTGGTTGTACATGTGCAACAGGTATATTTTCAGTCAAGTTTTTAAGGCATTCTTATAAAATAGATATTAAATATTCTTAGTTTCAACTATGGATATTCTAAGACTTTCCTAAAAAGTATACGATAACTGCTACATGTATTTTAAAATTCTATCATGCTTAAATAGTTTAAATAAAAATTAGAATGATATTACATACAGTGCTTGAATTAGGTCAAAGTACCTCATATTTTTTAAAAATATGTTAGCATACTACTTTTAATTATATTTTAAATAATAAGATTAAGTATCATTGCATGCGTATGGTCATTATTTTTTCACTTTAATATCTCTTCAATTTTTTACAATACCAAGCACATTATAATATTACTTTATAAGTATACTTTTTAGTGATTATCTACAAAAAAAAAATTATTTGTTATGCCACTTACCAATTTCACCTAATGTATTTTTTTTAAATTAGGTATGCCACCTTCAGAAACTTATGTTTCAAGAGCAAATTTAGAATCAGTCAAAAGAAGCTTAGAATATAAAATCACAGAAGAGGCCAAACAAACAAGGCACTTATTTGCATCCCACAATAATATAGGAGATATTAACAAAATCATGCTGGAAGAAAACTTAGATGACATGCCCAAATTAAACTTAGAAGATTTCCAACAATTCGATAATGAATTAAAAACTAATTTGGAGTTAGTTAAAAAGCTGGTAAAATTATTACTAAAACTGCACAGTTTTATTTGATTTGTAAATCTATTTTTTATTTTTTAGAAATGTTTTATGTTGATCTCCATTAAAAGTGGAGATAAATTATCTGAAAGTTTAAAAGCAGTTATTCCAAGAATAATTTCGAAGGAAGTACAATTATTATATAGTGCTTTTGGAAGAGAAACAAATGGAAGCAAGAAATTGAACTTTTCTGGGACACAATCATACAAATATTTATTAGGTATACAATATTGTTCATATTTTGTATTTCATTTTTTCAATTGATTTATTTTTAATTTCAGAAACCATTACTACCAAAGACCCTAATTTAAAATTAAAGGATATTTCAAGCCAACTAAGCCGTTGGTTTTCGGGTGCTAAAGATCGTGAGGGTGGGAAGAAAGATAGGATTTTTAAGAAAATGAAACACAGCCTTAGTAGAGAAGATAAAAGTGATTAAAATATATTAATTGTATTTTAAAAAGGTGTTGTTTAATAAAGATTATGAAAAAACAAAATTGAATTATACTTTATAAATTATTTATATCCTAGAAACACTAAAGATTGATCTCTAAGAACATTTTATTTTTTGAACTAGGCATAAACATGCTAAGTTATATATTAATTTGGAAATTGTATTCAACTTTTTTATAGTTACCTACTTACCTACTATATATTCTACCCATTTTATAACATATTTTTTTATAATTATACATACATAGGAATAGATATTAATATATTTATCATTGTTACATTGCATGTTGACACAATACATAAACTGACAATTATAGATCACTAAAAATATATTATAAAATATTTATATAAGTTGTATTATTAAGGGCATGCCAGCACAGAACCAGCAATGGTAGACCAGTCACCAGTACAGAATATCTTGGTACTGTACCAGTAATATTACTTGTTCTGCACCAATAATGTTATTCAGTAATGGTCTAAATCTGCCTGCCAGTAATATGCCAGCATTAGCCAGTACTGGCACAATGATTTACCAGTTGCTAGTCAGTACTATTCCGGTACTAAAAGTCAGTACTGAATACTGTTATCATCCCAGACATATGCCAGTACTGCTAGCCAGTAATATGCCAGCATTAACCAGTACTGGCGCAAAGATTCGCCAGTTGCTAGTCAGTACTATTCCGGTACTAAATGTCGGTACTGGTCCAGCACTGAAAGTCAGTACTGATATTCAGTACTGAATACCGTTATCATCCCAGACATACACCAGCACTGGGCCGACACTGACTGCCAGTAATGTGCCAGTATTAGTCAGTAGTGGCGCAATGTTGCGCCCGTTGTCGATTTCCGATTGGGAAGTTACCACGTTTTTATTTGGCTCATATGTTATAAATGTGTGAGTGCGTGTGTGTGTACGTACGTGTGTATCGGGAACGTATTATAATGCTCGAGATGTCACGACCGGGCGATATTAATGGGAATATCTGTTAGAAACCCTCCTGGAAAATATTTGTCAGGACTGTGGGGGTGGGGAAGGAGAGGAAAATAAGAAAGAATGATGAAAAAAACTGGACCCATTAGAACTCACGAAAATATACACACACACACACACGCAATTGTATAATTTTTTCCACTCTTTCTCGATATACACACTAACACACAAACACACACGCGTATTATTGTATATATAATATAGTGTTGGCGTTGATTCTTTATTTTTTTTTTAATAATATACATACATATATAATAAACCAGTTTGCGCGCGACACGCGGTCCGTTTTCCCTTCGTTAGTGTAAGACATTTTCGTGCAAGACCGTGAAAAAAAATAAATACCGTTTTTCGACGTAATACACATAACATTATTATGGTACATAAACAATATAAATAAGTAATTTAATGTGTATTGTGCGCGCGTATCGGCTATTATATGTTCAAAGTTATAAACAATGAATATTATATAAAAAGTGTTTTTTCGAGCGTCTTCGGCTATGACCTCGTGAAAATTCACCACTTTTTGTGCATATCGATGAACGCGTTGTTTTTACAATATTATAATGCTCCACAGTGACCTAACATAAGTGCGCGCCGTACATTGCAGCGTGAAGTCGTGCACCCATCCTATCGCGGACCATCCTATATCACGTATACGCGTTTGTATACGGTGGCGTAGACATTGCAAAATAAATAATTTGTCGAAATTCTGTGTCAAACAATATAATTAGGCATTATTATTAAACTCAATAAGTATATTGTGTACAATACGATATGTGATTTCCCAATGGTATAGAAGGACATGCGCGGTTCTATCTCATTTTTAAATCACGTGAGACGGTCAAAAAAATTCAATAATGTATAAGCATATACCTATTAGATATTGTATTTGTACACGCGCGTGTATTATGCAAATTTTAATAGGTAAACACTGATCTCAAAGACGGCTGAGATATTCTTTTTAATACATTACAAACTTACGAAACAACATTCAGAATCATGCGTGTATATTATATTGTATATGTTATAAGTACCTATATGTATATTATGAACTACGCGGTAATCGCTTTTTTATCTCTTAAAACGTTGTTCTCGGAATTATTACTACTACCATACGTAATATTAATAATGAGTACCTATGCTGCAGAAGAAGATTTACTTTTTAGAATAGAAAAGACTATTGCGTTGACCTGTGTTCGTGTTTGTTTTGCACGTATAATATTTTTTTTAATATTAACAAAAATTCGATCAACGCGCGTAAGCTATAATATCGTATTATAATCATACGTTTAATGTTTAAAAACGATTTAGTTGATGTATATTATTATTATTACGCATATATGCACAAGGAAATCAAAACGGTTTTATTTAATAAAACGTGATCAAGACGTTAAGAACGCTGTAAATGAAGTTAAATGTCACAACATTGAAAGTTTTGACTACGAGATGATAGTAGTCCCAATTTTCATTTCCAGTTGTTGTATTTTGTATACTAATAAAACATTAAGTTATCATTGACTTTAAACATATTTGTGGGAACGCTTCTTTGCATTTACATAAATAGCGTTTTGTAGAATACTACTTCACGAGAAATAGATACTGCGTGTACGATGCGGTAATAATAATAACATTCATCGGAAATAGCCTGTCAGGAGTGAAATTATTAATAATTATTTACGGTTAAATTTAAGTAGAAGATTTGAAAAAAAAATCGTACAGCAATAAAACGATTATTATTTTTAATTCAGTGTTTCGGTTGTCCAGAGACAAAAACCACTCAAGTCTGATCATGAGTATATCTATTATAGGTATATCACTATTAAACTATATGTATGCAGTAAAGTGTAAAACGTGCATATTTTTAATTAAAATTTAATTGATTAATGTTTTTTTTTTAATTATTTTATTTTTTCAGATGAACGTACTCACAATCAATCCTTACAGTTTTTGTTTTCAATCGGATTTTCAAACTACGGTATTTTTGGTTATGTATTATCTCATTCAATAGTTCGACCGTATAGTCTAATGATTAGACTCTAATTGATAATTTTAATTATACAATGCGATTCAATTAAAATATTTATACATATCATTTCGAAAAATTTTAATTTTTTTTTTTTACATAATTTTATGATAAAACAATTTTTTTTAAAATAAATGATGATACATTTTCAAAATATTCTGGTGTTTTGGAATTATTTATAGACAACTGCATTTTTCGATTTTTCTAAGTATTTTTTTTTTTTTTGAAATGTCAATATAATAATTTTGCGAATTTCTAAAAAAAATTGAAAATTGAATGTAAGGTTTTTCAACATTTTGCTTTTTTTAAGACTATTTATAATAGGTATTTGCATTTGAAATATTAGGTTTTTTTTATGAATATCGATAAGATTTTTAGTTAAGTCAAAATACTTGAAAATGGGCTACAAAGTTCTTCATGAGTTTGTCAATGAGTGGTTCAAAAATTATAAGAATACATAATCACTTTTTTTATTAGCTTATAGCCAGTTGAAGTTGAAATGTCGAGAAAATCATGAATATTTGCAAATTATTTCGTAGTTAAAAATGTATAAAAAGTTTTATATACATAGCTAAGAATTGAAAATTTAACACAAGAATTTCTATAAGTTTGGCTTATAATATATAATTATACAAAAGAAGTTGAGCGTTGGCCAATTAAAAAAAATTTATCTGAAGTTCAAATTTTTACGAAATAAAAAATTCACGAGTAACATAACGATTTACTATCGAATAATTTAAAATTGTTGTTATAGTTAAAAATTCTAGTCATAAAAACTTGAAACATACACCAATAGTTTAAATTACCATTTTCTGTACATGATTTAATTTTGGGATATTCAGGTCATTTAGGTAGTCATTAAAACATAAACCACCTTTTTTACTATTCACTGGAAAATATATTCTAAGCTGACAAATCATCTCCGTTCAGAATCGTTTTTCGTATATAATAATACCTATCATTGCATTCAAATGTAACACTTAACCTACTCAATGTTCACTTGACCACCCCTTTTTTTGTTTTTTACTAATACCTACATGGTTGCTATTTTAAGTTATAGAAAAAAATTTATAGGTAAGTTAGAGGTGACATATGGTTTGCTCGAGTAAAAATCAAAAAAATTTTTGGACAGATTTTGTTTCTGAGGTTTTGCTTGTTATATATTTTGTATAATATATTACCAATATTTCTGTATATTAATAAATCGAAACTAAGCATAATTAAAATTTAAGCACTTCATTAACGCTGCATAGTTTTGTATACAGTGATCACTGATCACTGCTGAAGAACCAACTCTTGCCCGCTGCTATTCTTATATAATATTATAGCTTAACCTAGTTTTATATTTCGCTACATAATTGTTTTTAGTCTACTTAAACTTACTGACTAAGACTTAATGATAATATTGTTGTCACATATTATGTTACATAAATGTTTTATTAACCTAGTTCTTAATTCCAATAATGTTTGTGTAGAAACCTACTGATAGTAACATTATTATGTGTACCGGTGTACCCCGACTTCGTGTTAACACTTGTAATTTATACATATTATGTATTATATAATATTATGCCTAATACCATAATAATATAATCTATTACATTATATAACCGTGTAAGTCCGAGTTAACTAATAGAATGGGAGTTAGGTCTTATGTATTGAAGAAAAATAACAAAACAGAAACAAAAATATGACGACGACGATGACGACGTTGTTGACAGTACGATATTGTTTCGGAAGATTGTGTAATCTGAGGCGTCTACAACAGATAGGTAACTCTGAAGCTGGGCTCGACGAACACACGGACGACCGTTTCGGCGACGCTCAAGACTCGGTCATTAATAATAAGTAATAACATTATTATAAAATGTATGTTATCGTCGCAACAACGACGACGTCGATCTCGATGGGATGTAATGTATAATCGTATACACGGGCGGGCGCGCGTAAATTACACTTAACAGCGGTAGACCGTCGTTTTGATTATTTTCCGTTGCACGGGTTGGGTGTGCGAAAACGAAAGACGAAATGAAAAAAAAAAAACTCGCGGTTTAACGGTGAATTATTGTTGTTTATCGCGCGCGCGACAGCGAGGCCCGACGGAAATATACGATAATAATAAAAGCAAATTACAATGTTATTATATATTATTATATTATATTATATTATTATTATACGTGTACAGGCACCTCTATATTGTGTATTGTCGTGCAGGCGGCGTTCATTCATCCGAGGGGATATACGCGATAGATTCCCGTGGCGCGAGCAGACTAATCGAAGAACGCGCCGTCGATATAATAATAATAATAATAATATATTTATCTGTATATATATAACAATAATATAAGTTGTATAGGTAGGTAGATACGTAGGTTGGTATATATCGGTTCGTATATATATATATATTTATAATATAGGTATACCTATGCTGGTGCTTAAACCGTACGAGCGGTCGCGCGCGCGAAAACAATAATATTGCGTTATATTATGCGCTCTCCTAGACGGCGGCGTACACCGGTGTGGTGCGCTCCCGTGGCGGAGGTTTCACTCGGCGTGACGCCGGCGACCGAGTTGTGTTATATTTATACACGCGCACGCATAATAATAATAATAATATCGTAGAAATCGACGACGTTTCGGGATCAACGAGAAATATTATAATACAACAATATAATAATAATATAATGCACACCTCTGCGCCACGCCGCGCCGGTGCCGATTTGTACAACAGTAACGACGACGACGACGACGACGATGATTTGGGTCATAAATTATATAGTGTATCTATATATGCCTAATATAATATTATATTGTTTCGACGGGAATAGTTTCGAAATTATTTGTCAATCGACAATCGTCGACATGACCACATATCGTCTGAGCCACATTTAGAGGCGACGAAGGTATGTGTATATAGGTAGGTACTAATAATGATATGTAAAGACGTTTAAACACATTTTTTAGTATTTAACATTTACATGGTATAATACATGACGTACAACTCAACGGAAGTGGTCGGAAATGTGGTCTACATAACACAAATATTCGTGTGATTCTGTGATGGTGTGATCTATTATCACGTATTGATGTGTACAATGTTTTTATAGTTTGCTTAAAGTATTATTGCTATTTTAAAATATGAAAAGAACAAAAATCAAGATAAATATACTAAGTAAATCACAAATTTTAATTTATCGATTAGGAAATATTAACAATATGTAATATGTTGGATGATTACTGTTTTTGAGTTTCGAGTACTTATTATTTTGTTTTAAAATGTTTTTATTTTTATTATTGTGATTTAATATAACAAAAGCTCATTCATGCTCTTTGACCCGGAGATAACTTATAGTAAATATTACTAAATCGTGATGTGTTTTATAGAGTGTAAATTGCATATTTGACAAATCTTTTTTTGGTAGTTCACGTTGGACTACCATATACAAGTACATACGTATATTATGTATTCAGAAGAAAAAATAGATTAAAAATATATTATAACAATATGTAATTTGTTCATAAAAATTTAGGTCTTTCTCGCCGTGTACGGGAGGTAACTACGAAGATGCCTATGTGTGGATGCGCGGAAATGTCGTCACGATTGTTAAACTATTATAATATAGTTATCTGCAAGTATCAGAAACCCTTCATTATACAATAAATGATAAATCATCCAAAAAAAAACCGAAATGCTGCGGAGACTGTGCTCGAAAAACTCTCACGCACGTCCGATTGTTGTATGTTTGTATAATATTATGATACGGTGTTATCGATCGAGTCCGTCTAAATTAAAACCGTCGTCGCCCCGAAGCAGGGAAATACGATGCGAAATCGGATAATACCTAAGCACGTACATTTTAATTACGTCGAAATTATTATGTCGTGAACCGGATGGTTATGTGTATAATAACAATATCAATATATATATATAATATATACATAATATTATGTGTATCTGCATAGAAACAGAGAATATTGGGATCGAATTGCAATGCTTGCGGACTCGTCTGCCGCGTGTGTCCTACTGTTTTGCTGAACACACGTTTTTCGTGTTCCTCGACCACGCGCGGTACATAATATATATAAGTGTGTATGTATGTGTGTATACGTTTGTTCAATGTTTCCCAGAAGTCGTTTGATTTTTTTTTTACGTTTTATTTATATTTCCCTACACGATAACATCTAAATCATATAATTAAAACCGTTCATCGACAGGAAAAAAAAATACATAAAATTGTTTTTCTTACTTTTAGTACATTCATTACTATATGTTATAAATTCGTATTTTTTATAGTCGTGTAGCAGTGAATAAAAGGGTTTTTTTTCATTTTTTTACAATCACAAACGTCAGATCAAAACAAACGTATAATTTCATAGTGATATAGCGAAAATAATATTGCGTTATAAGTAGGTAACCGAATAATATTATTATAAACGAGTGTATTATACATAATGCTTAACAGTTAACAGTATAACTATATTCTACATAATAATATCTATAATATTTAACGTAAATGTTTTTAGGTAAAAAAGTCAATAATTTAACAATAAGTGACCATGATTATTCTCGACAACTACGCATCAAGACAAAACTTTGGTTGAATCAGTTTTCTTAACGATCGTTGCAGTATATTATATTGAACTGAACCACGTCGGAAAACTTCAGTATTGGGATATTATGACTTTATTATAGGTAGGTACAGCACTATATTTACAGAGTTTACCTATCACACTGTTTACTGCCACGAACGAACGAAAAAAATTGTACCATAAAACGTGCTCTTACACGTACATTTGTTCAATTGATATGAACTGTAATACCTTAACGCGTGGTTGTATAAAGTTAAGAGGTAGGTACCTACCTTTAATAATAATAATGATAATACTTTAAAACCTTAAGGTGTGTAATGTTATTACAGGGATATAGCTTTATTATTTTATTATTGATGTGGTGTGTATAAACTATAAAAGTGTAATATTTAGTCGGCTTTTTGGGTGGTCCGAAAGTATCGATCAAAGGGTTAGATTAAATAGATTGCAATCGAATAAGTGCTCAATATTTTTTCCTTATTCAAGCTGCAGTAGGCCTGCAGCACTCAGAGAAGAACTCGATTTAATATATAATTCGAAAATTGTCTGATCTATTTGTATCGGACGTGTCTATACATACCTATATTATAATTACTAAAACTCGAATAATTAACGACATAGGTATCAAAATATATACAGACAGGATTAGTAATATATTAAAATCCGATACATACTCGATCGAGACGAATTCAAAAAAAAGACATTAACAATTATCATTTTCCATTTTCGAAGGACTGTACACGTCTGATCGAGATAACTCAACATTTAAATCTCGTTCACGTTTTTTTTTTAAACACTTCCCCGAGTATCCAATCATATCTATACCTATATATTGCCGCTCGCCAGCTATCGTAATAACAACGAATTTCGATTTTATACACTCACACACGCGCGGTATGTTTGCTTTCCATTAACGTGCACTGTAATCTGTAATAACACGCTGTCGGATTCGTTTGAAAACAGTCTCTCCAGTTCGCCCTTAAATAATAAAAACGAACGCATAAATTATTATAATAACTATGAATTAATCGAAACGCACGCGCACGAGCGCACGCACACACACACACCGCTGGGACACTCGTCGTTCGTCCATTCCACTACGCCTCCGTCGTCGTATATCAATCTAATTAGCCTAAGTACTCTGGTTTGGTGCCGACGCGCGCGCTAGCAAGTCCAAACTCGCATATATATGTATATATATATATGTATGTATTGTAGACGACTTGGCTGTCTTGTACATTATTATTATTATTATTATATGGCGTTGTTATTGTTGGTCCGTCGATCGCGTCGTCTGTCTTGGGCATTTTCGTCTGTGGCGTACCGCCGTCGATATACGAATAATATTATTATTATACACACTAGTCGATCATGAATGACAATCCTATTAACCTTTCACACCTACAACACTTATCTTCCGAACGGGGACGCCGTATCTTATGCGTTATATGTATATATTTTTGATTGATTAATCGACCGCCGACGTATCATAATACCATATAGACAAAACGTACATATAATATAGTCCCGACCATATTATTATTGTACACAATGTATGATGGCGTTTAATACCGGCGGGCCGTGGTCTTTTGCAGCGCATGCGCGGCTTACATTTTATTATTATTTTTTTTTTTTCAGGAAAGGGTGGGTAATAAATGTATGAGGAAAAAATCATCAGATAAAAATTGAGATGTTGGCGTGTACAGTGTGCGACGTTTTCCGTACTTACAGGAATGACGAAACACGCGTACTGCAGCAGCAAACACCGAGACGCGTCCGCTCGATCGTCGCCGACCGGTTACGACTTATACGTGGCATATAATAATAATAATAATGCATAAGACGTGACCGGGTAAAAGCGACTTAGACGACATAGACGACGACGGTGACGACCGTCGCGAGAGACCTGCGGCAAGAAGACGGGCCCATTGTTATTGTTTTTCGAAATATATAAATCAAAGCATGAACCGATAACGGATATGTGCGCCGAATGGTAAACAGCGTATTTTGTAACAGATCACGCCTGGGCTAAGGCATCCGGCAACGTGTCGGACATCGTTGATACGTTCCGCGTACGTATATGCTCTATACATATATACCTGTATAATACTTATATCGTATTATATTATATAGGTACTTACGCATTGCAAAGACAATGACCACGACGAAAATAATAGGTATGTGTATATACATATTATTATTATATTATATCGATAGAAACCATTATTCGGTGTGTCAATGCTCGCCTATTGTACTTATAGGTATATACGAAGATAAATTTATATTATTATAATAATAAGGGTGAACTGCAGGACGTAGTGATTGCTACTTGATCGATAACGAGTGAAAATCGGTCAAAAATGCGTTATTATTGATTATGTCGACATAGCGGAACATTTCTGAAACGTAGTAATGAAATCGCATTACATTTTATAAGAAATATTATTTTACAACGTTGGGAGCATCAGAAATCGTTTTGCCACGAATATTATGCGAAATGAATGTAATTATGATTTATACCTGCGTATTATGATCAGTTAGTGCAGTAAATAGTTGATCCCACCCTTATTCTATAGTAAATCGCATGATATGTAAATGTATATACACACATTTTAGTTAAACATTTATTGCTCGTTAAAATATTTATTTATTTCAATGATAAAATAATATAGCTCATACGAGTCGTACGACGCCTGTAGCTCACTGTATTTTCAATTCAAAATTCAGAACTTTTCTTCCATTGCGGCGAATACTCTTTTGAATTCGTTTAGTTTTATTAGTCGCATACTATATATACGCGGTTAGGTATCGAAGAAATAACCATCCCCATCAGTTCCCCGTAAAAAGTGTTTGGCAACAGATCCTAATCCATTTTATTCTTTTGTGTCATTGTGCAGCTTATTTCTTCATTTTGGAATGACAGTAGTTAATTTTTTAACAAATACGATTCTTTGTCGGCTGATGCGTGTGCGCGCGCGTACACATTATTCAAAAAATATTATACATTCGGTTTGGACGTAAACGTTCCATTATACATAATCCGGTATATAGTACCTATCTTTATACTTATACGTATAGATTTATAATAATAACGTATTACGCGCGTTGTTTCAGACAACATTAAGATCACGGAATCGAAACGCTCCGAGTGATTAAATTATAATAAATATATTCAATAAGTATACAACAGCATGTCTTAATAATAATTTGGCTTTTATTCTATTTGATAATCTAATGGATTTTTTTTTTATTTTAGTTCTGAAGAATCTTCTCGCTAAACTCGTTTACAAAGTGACATAAATTTAATCGGGCTGTCCGTGTACGCACAAATACACACGCACATACACGCGCTCACAAAACTCAGAAAATTAATTTTGTCATTGTGCGTGTACGCGCGGGGAAGAAGGGGAAAAAGACGTGTATACGAGATTTCAATTTATTTTCGCGGAGTCGACAATGAATTATAATTTAAAAAAAACATTTCGAATAAAAAAAAACTTCAACAAAAAGCTGATCTGTGTAGCTAACCGCCGCCGATTAACATGAAATCGTCCAGTCGGCAATAACATGAACCGATTTATTTTGCTCGAATTTTTTCTAACGAAATTCGTTTTCTCACGAATATACGTGATAATATATTATATATATATATATTTATATGTACATATGATTATATACCATATAATGTAATAATATAATTGCCACGCGTGTTTGACAAAACGTGTGCGTATCGATATAATAATATTTTCAACCATGCCTCGTTCGAATCTGGTTGTAATATTATACACCATAATAATATGTGTAAAAAATAAATCATATTTCTAAATATGGGTATAATACTATAACGACTGAAATATAGGAGTGCTCTGGAGTGCTACGTATATATATTAATTCATATCAACTTAAACGACAGCGCATGGCTAGTGGTGGCAATAGATAGAAGACGAAGGGGATGTATCACTTACATTACTTTATTTTTATTTTATTATTTATACTTTATAGTAACGTATTTAATATCTAGGTATGCATTTTGTAAATAATAATCAATTATTTTATATAAGCTGATAAAACTATTAACATTTTTTGACATGGCGCGGTAGAAATCGTAAACTACTGAAATGGTTTATTGAAAATGAGGAAATTATATAGTTTAGAATTATTATTAACTGTAAAATATTTTATTGTTATTTTAAACTGTTTAAAAAAATTTGTTTTTGTTTTTCATTGTGACGTCTTGTGTTAGTGTTACTTACATCGTAGGTACATACAATTTCTACAATATTACCAACTATGACTTTTATTATTTAACAATATTAATATTGAGTAACTTTTTTAGTTACCTAACAATTTTAGTCGATATATAATTCATTTTATATTCTTTGTAATCGCGTTTTCGATGATCAAAAGAGATGCTAAAAAATCAATTTCGACTTTCCTCATTCTCCTCACGATGAAATCATTTATGACTTACACGGGACATATAGCAACAAATAAGCAGAAAACGTTTTTCCTCGCGTGTTCGGTTATACTTAAATATATAACGCGATGACGAGTATAACATAATAGACCTGGAGAGTCGCGGTCCATCTTCTCATATATTGTTTTATACCTACGCAAACGCGTTAAGTCAACCGATCACGTATGTGTATAATATGAAATATACAACTATACACACTTATATATAGGTATTTAATTGGCTCAAATCGATCAGACGGTGGTGGGCCAAACGGTAAGCGCGCGGTACACTGAAACACATATACACCTGCAGTGTAGAACACAATATTATGTATATACGTATATAATGTGTGTATAATAAGCGCGTATGCATGTACGTATGTGTACTAGTGTGTATATATTGAAACTAGCTTGGATGCGCGTTTGAACCTTGGAGCGGTGGGTCTGTGACCTTACAAACGTGGGAACCGTCCGCGGCGCAGGGCTCGATCGTCGTTATTATATAGAAATCTTTTAAACGGCTAATGATATGTGTGTTATCCTCTTTTAAAAAACCGTTTTCTTATTATTAAAAGAGCAACGGAGAAAAATAACTAGTTCATAGCGTGGTCGGTATGTCCGCCGCAGCCGCCGTAGCCGTCGCCGCATGTGCACGCGGTCTTTTCTAATTGCTTTTAATGGTCGTAATTATTCAATCGGGGGTCTTGCGCTGAAATGAAATGATCGAAAAATCTTATATTTTTTATTTTATTTTTGGCTTCTTTCTCGTCGTACTCGCCTTCCCCCCGCCCGTCACATCTACAAATATATTTATATTATTATGTGCCTATATACCTATGTATATATATGTGTGTATATACTTTTTTTTTCGTGTCCGCGACGGTTTGGAGGACCGGTCACGACGAGCGCAATATCGGTCCGCGCGCTAAACAACTTAATTAGACCAATTCGACCGTCAAGAGGAGAAAAAAAACCTCAAAAAATAAAACATACATCTGCATGAATAAAAACAAACGGTAAATAATGTCTTGTGCAGTGTATAACATACGCATATAGCCACATAGGTATAGTATATGTACCTAGATATAAATAAGATACTGTTCATGCGATGATAGAATAATATTATTATCAGTGGTGTACTCACGTTGCGTTTAACTCTCTTTTGAATTTTTTTCACTATCTTACTTTTTTTACAAAACATATTTGTTAATATTTTTTAATATACCCTCGTCAATAATTATTGCGCGCCTATGATTAATATATATATATAATATTATATATTATATACTAGTTGTATATCTTGACTTCGCCCGAAAAAAATTGAACAAATATAAAATAGTAAAATACATAGCTATATAGGTATAGCCATTAGTCATATAGATGTATCTCGGTTTTAATGTACCTCAGTTTATGGGAAAACTAGTATTGGTATACTTCGGTTAGTTTATACTAATTTACGAGACAGTCAACTGTATTTTGCGGATTACCTATAGCACTTGTTATATTTTTTAATATGGTTCAAATTGTTTTTTTTTTAATTTTTTGAAATCTAAGAATTATCTCTGAAACTTTCATTAAAATCAGTCAAGTAGTTTTAGAATATTACATAAACTTCTAACCTACATTTATTTATATTTAAAATATACAGATTTACAATTATAAAACTATAAGTCTTTTTTATATCTGATACCGATGACAAACATAAATGTAAAAAACTGCAATATTTGATTTTCATATTAATTCTTGTGTAAGTCATCCCGTAGTGACTTGTATAGTTTGAAAACGAAGTTATAAACACTTCCCGAGTCTCATTAAGGAGTATATGATATATAATATACATACAATATATTGCCAATTGGTTAATTTAGTGAGTACTGACACATAAGCGCAATATTTTTTTTTTATTTAAAGATAATATTATGAATCATGATATAATGTAAGATAATTTATTTGTAGCGTTAGTCTTTACGGTTTACGGACGAGTCTCGCGTATGTACGATAGCTGAACGCATCATCGTAGCCGTCACTGAAGCTAAACGAAAAAAAAAAAACGAAATTCGGCCCACACAAACAGGAAGTGTCAATATATTTGTCTGTACCGTTTATGGCCCCAAAGCAGTCACGTATCTTTGCGCGCGCGGCATCACTTGTGTATATTCTAGGCATATATATGCGGAGTGTGTATGTTTATATATATTATATACAATACAATACTAGACGGTAAGATTTTATTATTAGAATTATTATATTATTATATATTACACACTGTGCAGTGTTTTTTTTTTGTTTCTGAGTCGTAAACGGAAATCCTAAAAGCGCTAATGCTGAATAAATTATCCAGGTTAGACGTGGTTGCAGGTAACGTACACGTATAATATTAAAGCCCGATTCACACTGTTATGGCATGGCACGGACCCTAACTGCCCGTAACAGCATGACAAATTGTACATATATTATATTATTCTCACATTCGGCGTTCAGCAACACGTTTAATTATATTATTATTATATAGTAATATAGTACATATATTTGATGAAACTTCATAATATTTAATGCCAGATTTGGCTATTATTGTAATTTTATTAGACAAAGAATATTCGGCAAAAGTCTAAAGAAAAAAAAATGGATCCATAATATTTTATAAAATAGAAAAATTAAAAGTGAGTTCGCAATCTTATGTTGACACATATTAAATTGAAAATCATGAGGACAAGTTTTCTAAATATTTCTGATTGTTAACCTATGCATTGCTACTTTGATGTGGATTATGAATAATTAAAATTATGACCATATATTTTAAAAATTCATTAAAAGTCCTTAAAATAAGACAGAGAGCGATATCAAATGAGTTTTTGGAAATTTAGAATTTTCTCAATTGCATTAGTGCTTTGGACAGAAAGCATTTTGTCATTAAAGCCAAATGCCTGGCTTATTAGTTATTATAACTTTAATTATACCTACAATTGTTTATCAAGTTTACCTAGCTAGTGTTCATTAAAACTCAGCATAGTTTTTTCGTTATATATTATACACCTATTGGCTATTGGTGAAGTATTTTATCGTATTAAAATATATTCATATAACTTAATTCATATCAATATTATATTTAGCTTGGCATATATTATTTACAACAATTATACTTGAGGTCGTTTATCATTAAGAATGGAATAAATACAGTAGTAAATATTTATGATAAAATTGAGTATCGAATTCACGTATCCATCCACACTATTACGCTATATATACATCTAGTGTACTCAGAGAAGAGAGGAAACTGACCATCTAATTATATCACACTAAAAAAATTCTTTACCCATTGCCATAATCATGGTTATGCATTTTATACAATATTCGCTCCTTCCACACCCATATAAAAAATAGTTCCTGCGTCACCGTAAATATATCAACATCTGATCTAATGATCAGTTGCAAGCGTATATCATATGAGTAGACTCATACATAATACTATACCTATATAATATTTATACGTATCTCTTTATACATTATATAAAGATGGAATATATACGAAGCAGAACACATGATTTTCTTTCAAATACATATAATATGTATAATTAAATACTATATGAAAAAAAATGGCCCTCTACAAACCACTAGGGAAAAATTTAAGATTATCTGATTGGGTGCGATGAAAACCGTGTAACTGCATACATATAATATCTAAATTATTGTTCAAGTATCATTCAACTATTATTATATACATATACCTATCTTATCCTTTTTATTATACTGAATATCGTCATATGAGATAGCTAACACAAACATTTAACTTGAATGCCCCCCCCTGAAATTTTTTTTGCCCCCCTGACAAATACAACTTTCAACAAAATGCACCTATTTATTAAATTCACAATACTTGTTACGATTACCGCACATAATGGTGTTCAATAAAATATAATTTATCTATATCAATGTTTTTATACCATATATATAGCCAGTATAGGAACTATCTAATGACTGTACCACCATTTACCAATGAAAAAAAGTGAGCCCCCCCTAGAGAAATTGTCTGGATTCAACACTGCAGGTAGATAAACGGGACTGGAGTAGATAACATACAATATTTGTTGTCGTTGTCGTTTTATCAATAATCAAATAGGTATATTAAAACAACTTTACGCAAGGTGACAATTTAGTTTATGTGCAGAAAAGCTTATTACACTCAGTGATGTCCCAGATAAAGATATTTGTTGTTAAAAGGCATCCAAATCCCAATCACTAGGTAATAGTCAAGGGTTTTTCAAATACACAATGCACATGTGAACAAAAGTGCACCATAAAATACTGCATATATTTAAATAAAAGGTACTTTGTAACTCTATAAATGCCATCCAAAAAGTTTAATACTTATAAATAAATTATAATTTGTAATAATAATAATAATAAATTGATGTTGTACAAATTAAAATTGACTTTTTTTAAATGAGTATTAATTATATTTTATCTATAGATTCAAAATTAGTTTTAAATACATTAACTAAACCATTATTGTTAGTTTATAAAATATCTAGTTAATATGTCTAAAAACTAGTTGATGTACCAATGTGTTTATGGATTCATTCAATACATTAACTAAAAGTACCCATCATTCTATAAAATAACTAACTATTAATAACTAGTTATTTTATAGAATTACAGAATTTTATACATTAACACTAACAGTTACACACTTAGACTTATCTCAAATACATGTATTTCAGTTACTGCCCAGCCTTACTAAATATAATATATCTTGTATTTTTATATTCGAATATATATATACGATTTGCGAAACTGTCCACGACTTCCTCAGTCGTGTAAGCACTCCCGTGCGAGGAAATGTGGCGCTGATCGCACGTGGTGCGTTGCAATTATTACATTGCGTTAATAGAATAACGATTTCCTTCCGCTACGCCACGTCGATCAACGCGAAAATCTTCCCCGCGCGCGCGCTATAGTAGTAAATGTGTGCACGTTACTATTATACTTAGTCGGTAGTACGGGCACAATTTTTTTCTTTCTTAACGCGTTAGGAATATGAAAAATAAAAATAAAATATACTCATTATGAAATCACTATACGATTGTTGCAGTTGTCTTCTATAGCGAATACAAAAAAACATATGATATGTAACGCGTTTATTGTTTATATAATAGACAGTACACGTGGTATACCTATATAATGTATAATAATATAATATAATATAATCATTATTATTATTATAGCAAATGCGATACATGAAATCATTTCTAGTCCGTAATTTATAAAGCGTCTTCATTGTTATATAGATAGATAGATCATTATTATACTGTACGCGGCATTGTTCGCGCAGATAAAAATAAAAAGTTTTACCTTTATGACCCATGCAACAGTTTATAACAATATACATGATATAATAATAATAATAATAATATTAAACTCGTACTAATCGCATTGCGTTATAATTTTAACATATTATCCATACACATATAAAAGACACATAATATTATGGTATAAGATAAACACGAAAACTCGGGGATGCAATAACACGAAAGGCGATCTAATGATATCGGCAGTAATAATAATATGATATAACTGGTTTATGCGTAGTACTCTCGCAGACTGCAAAGTAATTAACATTTTATGAGAATTAAAATTCGTACAAAATTTACATTTTTTTTTACTTAGAGTGTAATTGATACATAATTTATAATTGCTCTTCGATATTAAGTTGTTTTTTCTTATTTAATTTTTTTATCGCAGACATTTACAAACGTTGGAATTTTTTAAATTACGGCGACTTCGTGATATAAAGTAGACTAAATTCACGTGATATTGCAATGCGGTTTTAAGTGCAGAACTACCACGATTGTTTTGCTTACCTATAATAAATGAATGTCAGAATCGTTAAAATATGTTTTTAACTCGTATAAAGTACATTCTTGACTTAGTTCATTATGCCATTGCTATAGAGTATAGATACTCAAGCGCTCAAGCCATAAGCGATCTTGTGAAGTTTTCACTTAAATATATTTTATTGATCATTGTTACTGATATTTTATCTTATTTATTATTAACATGGCTATATTATATTATATTGTACTGTATATAAACAATAAACATTTATAAAAATTCTGATAGATTATTATAATATAGGTTTATATTATTATACACGAACATTGAATATACATGTGCCTTATGGCAAATTGCATTTTGGATCTATCACTATTTATTTAAAAACAAAAAATAATTCATATTATTAAAGTTTCTTCTCCTTGGAATTTTTCATTAAAATATACGAGGAACACATTAAAGAAGAATGATGGTCATAGATAAAAAAAACACATTTAAAATGGAAAATATATAGTATATACTGTATACGTTTGAGTTTTGGCATGGTTATTTTAATAGTTTTTTATAGTTTAAAAAACATAATTTAGTGTGGGAGTACACCTCCACCTTATAGTACAAATGTTTCGAACCCTGATGGCGCCTAAATAACCAATGCCCTCGTTTAGCTCCCACATTACAACAATATATATTTCGTCGGTTACATATATGTAGCGCTCATAAATAATTTATCAGCAGATTAGTTATGACAAGTGTTTATATCTATATATATTTATGTTTTCAATGATTTATGTATCCTTCTGTTAAAATTTTGAAACATTGTCCATTTTAATATGCATTGTTATTAAAATATATATAACTAGTAACTACTACAGGTGTTTAATTTTATTAGTCTTATTATTATAGTAATTATAATTTAAAATTAAAATGTACCTACCAATATTCACTTTCAACCATATATTCAAAAACAAAAATTTAATTCATCATTCTATTTTTAGAATTAATAGGGTTAAAGTTTAATTATTACACAATCTGTTCAGTGTTTAGTGTTCATCAATTAGGTAGGTTATTGGTAGATAGATATGTTCTTATATACTAAAGAACGTACACGGTTTCATGGTTGCGTATTAAACTTTCAAAGCGATAGACAATATTATAGTAATTAATTCAATGATCTTTTTCATAATTTATAATAACTTGAAAATATATCTTTGCGCATCTGCACACCGTTATTATTTTTTTGCAATGCTAAAATTCTTATATTCTACTTATATATTGTATTCCTAACGGCAAATAAATTAATTCTCTTATATAAAATATAAACAGTAAAGTGTTATAATAATAATAAATAATAACAATAATAACTCCAACGCTATACTATATTAAATGGATGTATTGTATCTACGTAATCACAACAAAGCCAAAAAAGTACATAATCAATAAAATTTGTTTGGTTTTTTCCTCGTGTTATTGCAATTAAGGTGGGGTCTGCGTTAGCGTTACTTCTACCTTAGTCGTATAGTGTATACAAATCATATGTTTACTATATAAAATCAATTATTAACAATTTATTTTAAAATGTGTGGTAGACGAGACAAGTCTGCCATGTAACGACTGAAGAGTAGATATCTATACTATTATGTTTCATGCCTATATCGTGGATAATAAACGCGTTGTAATAGTAACGATTGATTACATTATATGATAATTAATTTGGTTATATTGTTTAAAAATTTTACTGGGTTGATACATGATATAAATTCCTTTTTTTTTTGCAATTGAGAACCATTCTTTTTTAATTTGAATTTGAATTTATAGAAAAATCAATATTTTCAAAAATATCATCTACCTACTTAATAGTTTACAAATTTAGGTTGTCATAAAAAAAAGAAGTTTCAATCTTATCCGGCATTTTTTTTTATGGCATAGGTATTGTAAGTAATTGAAATAGACAAGTGATAATATACTCATTTGGTATACTTACAAATCCCATAATTAGAATTTGAATAAATACATAATAAAAAAACAAAAATGAGATATGTGCGAGTTTGGTGAATCACTGTGTAATGTGTATATATAAAAAAATATAAATATCTACCTACTGTTAACTATAAAATATAAAATTATATATGAGTTAACTGTTTATTAAAACCCCCAAAAATTAATAATATGTATGGTAAACTAGTGTAAAGTATATAATTATAAATAATTATTATTGGATTTAATGATTTATAAAATATATAATATCTAACGAGTTTTCAAAAATGCAATACAACTTTTACGTAATAATAACAATTATAAATATTTTATAAAATTTTTATAATAATTATTTGATTTGAAATTCATAAATTTAATAAAATATTTATGGTTCTTAAAACAACAGTTTTTTCAATTTTATCGAAAGTTAGTAACAAATAACAGTATTTATTGAACTTACTAAATTAGAAACTTTGGAATTTCTTAAACGCATCTCATAAACAATAATAAAAAAAAAATAATTGAAATACGTATTCGCTATTTACTTTCTACATTTATGTGCGTTGATATTAGCTTGCAGGTAACATCGTTTGCATATTTTCTTATATATACTATATAGGCATTCCAGTTCTCTTCTATAGTCACGTGATAACTATAGTCGATACCATATCACACCTACGTCACATATTTATTTATTCTTGTTAATTTCATTAGCTGTATTTTACTTTTGCTAATACCGATTTATTGTAATGCGGAAGCTCAAAGCCCTCAAAGTTCTAATAAATTTGTATCAATTGTTGCCACCGCCCACGCCACCACTACCACGAGTTAAATGTGCCGATCTAATAAACAGGCAATTTCAAACGATTTGTATACATGCAGAGCGTTAGCCGACAAACATATATTGATATAATTGGAAGAGATAAAAAAAAACCCGCTGAATAGATGACGGGCATGGACAATACAATCGATTGACAAGGGAAAGAGTTGCGTTGTATGCGATCTAGGGAACGCAGGTGGATCTATATATAATTGCATTGACAATGAGTGATGATGACTATAAAATTGACTGGACTTATTATACATAATATATTATGTTAGATAATGTATAGTTTTGAACAAAGAAGGAACACAATAACATCATATTTTAGACCCTCGTATTACGTTTTGAAAACGTTCCTGATATACTATAAACTAATTTTTATTCAAAATTGTTAAACGTTTAGGTGATATAAAATATTTATACACAAGCACATGCCGATCGAAGAACTGTAGGAGGGCCAATGAGAGGGAATCTTGACAAAGAAGACGTGCACCCGTCGACTTAGAACTATATTCGAAAATCAAAGAAAAACACATGTCAAACAAATAGCTAGTTAGTATTATGATATGAGCGTATTACATTTTTATGAAATAATAAATTGTACCATAATTCATATTTTACACTCACAACTTCACATGATTCAGTTATCATTAAGTCTCAGTTTTCATTCAAAATATTCACAGTTATCAGTCAGATGAGCAGCATATTATATCAATTATTTATATGTGGGTAAAAAGTATATTAAACTATTGCAGATAGAGGAAACAATATATTTTGAATCCATATATTAAACCTATATGTTGAAATCATTTAAATCTGGGGAGCCGAAAGTATACACTATGGAAACCGAAAAATAAATAATAAGTCTAATTACAATAAATACATATTACAGCAGTCGTATATATCTATCTAGTCCCAATTACATGGATATTTATTATGAACGAAGTATATATATAATACACTATAGTGTATTTGTAACAGGTTATAATTTATTAATCAACACGTACCTATACGCAAAAAAAAACAGATTCAATATCAAACGTTTTCTAGGTATTGCGAAATTCTTAGACGCTCTACCATCACCGTATAAAATATATTATACTATATACCTATATAATATCTAATTAACGATTATTTATATTTATTTCTGATTTTTTTTTTTTTTGTTGATTTTTACGTGTTTTTGTAGTCCGAAAATTGTGTGCCCGAAGATGGTATCGGAGCGGTCGGTGGCGTATACATTTGGTCGGTTGCCAAATCTACAACGGGTTTACTTTCTACGAGACCAATGATAGCGAACCCGCTCATTCGCGCGCCACCGTAGCCGCCACGACTTTTGTATATTATACGTACGAGTATAGCGCGGACGACCGATCGGACATACGATGTGTGTGTGTGTGTGAGAGAGACAGAGATTATAATAATATAATACATATTATTATAATAATATACGGTGCGTTTTGCTATCGATTTCGGGCGACAAATCCAGTTTTTGGAACCAGATCCGTTTCCGAAAATATCGCGAGCTTGTGTGTGTGTGTGAGTATTTAGAAGAGGAAAATTATTCATGGACCGCGCGGTTCTCTGACGGTTTATAAATGAGTTTCGTCTGCACACACACTCACACAAACACAAAACCGACGCGTAATATCACATCTTCGAATATTCTTTTACATACCTATTATATGAGTGTGTGTGTGTGTCCTATATATTATATTGTACATATAAAGTCGCCCGCAGAGAGAAGAAGATCCAGTATACGCGTACACTCACACGCGCACACAAATACATACATGCCATTCGGTTTGGGTGTTGTCCACATTTATCAAGGCGCTCCCTTTCCCGAAAACCTAATGCGTTGTTTATAACGCCGCCGTGTAACCCATCGAGGTGGCGAATAATATAATAATAATCTGTGCTGCGTGTTAAACATTTTTTTTTCTTCCCCGATACTGTAGAAGACGTCCATCTTCTCATATATAATATTATTCTCGCCGTCGTCCGTTTTTTTTCCCACTATACATATTATATTCTTATATTATTGTTATTATATATTATCATACACCTGCGTAAAGACGTGTATAATAGTATATATATATATGTATTGTATGGTGTGTGTGCGGAGTTTTTTTTTTTTTTTTACAACACTGTGTTTTATTGTGCCGGGAGCCGGGCGCTAAATGACATACGACCGCAATAAAATATCATATTAGAACGGATTTATGTTTTACGACTCGTTGTGCGATTGTTCTACAAAGGCCACCCAGCGGCCTCGCGCGCGCGCGCGCGAGCTCGCGCCCATATCATAATAATAATATAAGCGTATATCAAACCACCGCATAATATTATATATTACTAATAACTATGTATATGTTATACACTGCTGTTATACGCAACACGCTGCTGCCGTTATATATGCCTGCACGACAAACGAGCAAGACACCTCTAATTATGCATATATTATATATTATTATACAACGACGTGTATAATATAGCCGATACGATAATAATTAATCGTCGTGTATACATACGCGGGATGTATATCGTCTATATATTATATCTTCGGAAACGAATAAAAGAATAAAATAAATAACATAATATGCGTGCATCATATATATGTACGTATACGAGTATAGGCACACTTTCTCCAATCATCGTCGGAACACCCACGCACTAGATCGTCTGATCGCGATGACGGCGACAAACGACGACGCGCACTTACAAAAATGATATCAGTTATACTATGCATAATGCATACCTGACTGCAATTGGAAGATTTCGACAAAGACTTGTATATTTGTACACAATAATATTATATGTAATTTATAATGACGTAGCTAGTAAAACATTCTTTTTTCGGGCGAAGTCTAGACATTTTCTATATAGTATACATTCTATACCAATACGGCAATACCTAAAATCTAAATAGTATCTACCACCCCACCACCCCCTTACGAACAAATCTTCGGCAATATTATTATTTTAATTTTATTAATTTATTTTCTTTTTTCTACTGAAAGTATCATTAAATTATGTTAATAAACAATCGATGACTGAATACTTTTGAATACTTTATAGGTCCACTTCAGTTGAATAATAATTCAATAGTTGTATACTAGTTTTAATACTCCGACGCACTCAGCCACTCTCATTCAGACTACAGAAATTGCATAATAAAAACGTCAAAAAATTATCATGCTTCCATTATAATTAGTCCTAGAACTAAGTCTATACTTAAATGTTATTGAGTTATCCATAAATATAAATAGTTACTCTTGAACTTAGAAACTAATAGTTATATTATCACTGTTTATTAGTTATATCATGGACGGTCATGGCTAGAGCCTAGAAGTATCAGCCATAATCTACATATACTTTAATAAATTGTATTGTTAAATTTCCACCCCGAACCCGCCCACCGATTTTCATTCAGGCACAACAGCTATAGGTTTCAAAAAATAGCCTTCACCAAGCCACTGAATTATAGTATATCATACATAATAAATAGGGCACATATAATGTGTGTATAGGCATGGCGATGTTGAAAACAACGACGAACGCTACGAAATAATATAGCCTGCATCGCTACTGTCACTGTCGGCGGGCTGAGTATATAGTTGGTATATATTATAATACTTATACTGAATATAGTATATGCTGAACATACTGTACGTAGAAACGATCGAGCGAATAATAATTATAATGGTATTATAAGGTAATACAGAAAGATAACGTACGTCTGAAATCCGAGTGTTTATTCGACGGAATCGGTGGCGACGACGACGTCGAACAGGTTGACTATTATTTATCGATCTCGATCCCGAAAAGAAGCTTTAGAGAAATCAGCTCTTACGAAATCCGGTTGTTAGGTGACAAATTTTCGGGTCACTCTTGTTTCACGGCCCACTCGCGGCGGCGGCGACCGGTTTTTCAATTAGGATCATCTTCAGGGTTTATCGCGATCTCGATTCGCCCCAAAATCCTGTTTTGTACTTTTGAAATTATTTCCAGTTCTAGTTTTTTTTCTTCTTATTCTCTCGTCTTCACCAAACAACCTGTCTTAATGCGACGAAAATTTCATATGAATAAAAAATATAAAATAAAATACTTACACGCAGACACATACATACACTCACACAAACACACGATCACATATTACAATGTGGAACTATTAAAAATCAGTCCGAAGACGCGTACAATTTAAAGTTCAATGACATCTATCGGCCGGCTGGCTGGCTGGCCGGCAAAACGCGTCGGCGCGACATGAATATGATATTTCACATTTTAATTATGTCTTACCAATACGGCAGCGTTGTGTGTCGTAATATAATTTGAGGAGTACCTATACCATAATAATGTTGTAAAAACGATTGTGTCCTATTATATATTATGCACTGCAGTTTCATGAAACAAATTACTGAATGTTCGACAAAAAAATTACAATAACATACTATAAAGTGATCTAAATGATTCGATTTTTTATTACATAATTCATACTATGATTGTAATCGCATTTACAGTAAAAATATTTCAACTAGGTACACTCATATAAATAATCAATTTTTATTTGGAATTTGGAAATTAAATTATACCTTCATTGTATATTTCCGAAACTCGACGCCACGAATAATCATCTATATAACTTACAAGTCAATAAAATTGTAATGGATATATGTATATTGTATGTACAATGCAAATACGTTTGTATCATATCATTAAATTGTAATTGGACTCACAAAAATTAGATGGCGCCAATACGTAGCCTGATAAGTATTTTGTTAAATTTTATTGGAGTTAAACACGAACAAATGAACATGTTTATTTTAGAGAATATATTCCGCCTAAAACGTTTTATGTAACAAATTAACATTTTAATATTTGTCGCACTCAGAATTATTTTTACGTTTTTTATTGTGCATATTGATTATAAGACGGCAGTTAAACGCCGAATCTACCTATAAAGTAATTTAGTGATGAAAAATGGTAATATTTTCAATTATTTTATTGGAAGAATACGTGTAGAATTAAAAATCAAAGAAATTGAAAATTCTGTTTAATTTGCCAGACAGTCGTAAAAATGAGAAAAAAAATTCGTAAATATTCAAGTTCCTGCGTTTAGTTATAAAATATAATATATTATGTTCTTTTATATAAACGGATCCTATTATTTCATCTTACTTTACCTACTATAGTGACTATTAGGTATTATACATTGTGCATCTCATTCAAACCAAGTCATAAAATTAATTTAATCGTAAAATCTTATCATCTATAACAAGCGTTATAATAAGTATGCATATTTTATTAATTTCGTCGGTTCTTTTTAAATGTTATGATTAATCAACCGAAAAGTATCGAAGATCACGAACGCCATTTCTGTATAATAATAATATTATAAAATTTTTGTCTCATTCTACGGCGAATAATTCCGAAATCCCGTGCTTCATAATAATATATTATAATGTGTTTACAAAGTTAATTTAATACTTTATACGATCGACAATCATGGAGCCGGCAAAAAGTTAATGCAAGTTTTCTGTGTGATATATTATTTATAATATAGATAATACACTTGGCTATCGTGTTTTTGCAAATTATACAATAACAAAAAACGTCCAGTTTTAAACAAACGAACGGAACATGTGAACCTGTATTATATATTATGTAGATGAACGCGCAAGCATATAATATAATAATATATGTAATACATTAAACGAGATGGACGGATTGCTTTTGGCAATTCGATATACGCTGAAAACTCGGTGTACCCATGTCCTATATAATATATATATATAAACTATATGAATATAATATATTATATTCGGAGAAGAAAAAACAAAAAGGATTTATACGGAATTGGACGTGACTGTGGCCTTATATTATAATATATATATATAAATAACGAGTCGCAATAATGATATATATATTCCGTCTCTCAGTCATCCGTTTTCTCACCAAATATCCCGCAGAAGATCGGCTGCGATACGTCTTCGTTATATTCTCGCGTGTTCGAATGTTTTTTTTCCTTTTTAGATTTATATTTTATACGAATATACAGGGTGATTCACCAAACAGAAGCATGCTCACCCCTTTTACTTCTTCAATATAAAATTATTCAAAACTTGAGTTTAAGAAATTTTCAAAATTCTTTAAGACCAAATTTTTAAATTGTTGAGATTTTTTTTTTTACTACTTTTAGAATATTCTATACTCTTGTGGAAATACAAGCTTTTGTTTTTCCAATTACAGCCCCTTTCTTGTACATTAAATCATTTAGTGGATAATTTGATGTTTTTTATTTATATATAACTTCGGACACTAAGGTTTATAGGTCTATGATAATGGGATTGGAAAATATAAAGGATATGATTGGAGCATGCTTGGTGAATCACACTGTACATCGTCCACGTCGTCATTTTCGATTTCGGGACGACCGTGATGCTGCACCTGCAACCAAACAGCGTCCGTATAGAACTGCATTTGGAGATTTTATCAACTAAATACGAATTCCATTTTGCGTATAAATATTGAATCGGAGCAATTTATACACGCATTATACGTTTGACGTTCGTATAAAACTTGTATTTTTCCATTATGTATTATTATGTATACAAATCGTCGAAACTATTATTGTTGTTCATATATCAAAAAACGCGTGATTGGATGACATGGTGGATGTGTGACGTTTAGTAAATTAACATACCGCTGGCGTAAGACTCGTTACAATTATATATATACCAATATACCTATTATACCTACTACCTAAGTACATACAACAGGCATATATGCGTATACGTATGCACGGATGTTATTGATACTTCGCTCATTATAGGTCATAAGGACGTTATTAAAAAGAGCCTTATCAACAGAAAAGGGTTATCAACGTGCCGTGGATGAATAAGAAAGTACACACGCGGACGGTGATTAAAAATAAAAACAAAAATAACTATAGAAATACGCATAGGTACGCCATTTTTCGTATTTAGGAGAAAGCCTTCTTGCGCGAGCTTATAAAATCAATATAATATTATACTCATCGCAGTCGATTTAGAAATCACACAGCATCCTTCGAGACACGAACGACGAACATATACATATATATATAAGTACTCACGGTTATACCTGGGCACTTACCTATAATACATATATATACCTACACATACAATATACATATACGTATATTTGTCTGGTATTTTAATATTATATATGTATATATAGATATACACCCATATAGATGCAGTGACTGAGACGCGACGATCAATATATATTATACATAGCTGATAATATTATAAGCGTATTCATCTCTTGACCGCTGCCGGCGGTATTATATTATTATATTAATCCCGAGGGGGCATTGGTGGACAGTGTGGTTGGGTGGGTGAGGGAGGTGAATCCGATGTAATGGAAAGATCGCGGGGAAATCGTGAGCGGGACGTTAAAACTGGACCCTGTGCCGGGCGGATAGGTGAAAAAGGTTAAGCGCCGCCGTTGTCGTCACCGGTCTTCGTCGTATTTTTATTTTTTTTTATTTTAATTATCATCCGCGAACATCGTTTGCCGTTTTTTTTTATTTCCCCGCCGGGTCATA
The DNA here is from genome assembly GCF_020184175.1 of Aphis gossypii. NCBI lineage: Eukaryota > Metazoa > Arthropoda > Insecta > Hemiptera > Aphididae > Aphis > Aphis gossypii. The sequence goes on from NC_065531.1 coordinate 82,778,499, forward strand.
ATCCGAACGCGCGGGGCATGGCTATAACTGCCGGTAAGTCTATTGTACATATGTGTGTGTGTGTTGTATATATATATAAATGTACCTATACACAAGTCTATATGCTTGTATATATTAATATCTCGAAAAGTGTCATATATATATGTGTGTGTGTATATGTGTCTGGCTAGCAGAGTGTATATAATATTAATAATATTCTATAATGTGTATATATATATATATATACTTTCTTTCACGTGGTTAAGAATGTCACGACGTTTGGCCCGAGTTCGATTTTTATAGCCCCGTATTATTATTACATTATATAGTCGCTTCTTCGCGATAGCGCACCAACGGCGATGTCCGCCGCCGGCAAAGGTCATGTGAGCCAAGAAATCCGGCCGCTGTTTTAGCGATGCGCTTTTTTTCCGGTTATATATAAATAGTATGTACATAAGTGTATTGTAACTATCATCCCGGGGGCGTCACAAGTACCTATATATACACATATTATAATAATATGTCGGAATATACAGAGAAATCGCCGTTGAACGAACGAATCTTTATTCATCTATAGCTGGTACGTCACCGCCGTGCATCATCTTACGTTCCGGTCCACGATATAATATATACCCTTGGGTGAGAAATAAAGATCGATCTGAATTTTTCAATATTATATCACACTTTATCGGAGACTTGAACGCCCGCGTGAGCAATTAGTTTTTCTGTTCATGTATTCATGCGCGTTTTATATTTTCCATACTGCCGAACCGAATTGATATCGACAACAGAACAGTATAATAGTATATACTCGTACCTACTCGTGACCCATATATATACGTATATTATATTCATTGACGTTAAAATCTTTAATGATTTTCTCAACATTATAGCTCACAAAGATAATATTATATGACCCGGTTGATGACATGTACAATATATTACGCTGTATACGATTATATAGGTAATCATAATTTAAATGGCGAAGAAACCGATCTTCGTACTATACCTATATATGCGTAATATAATATAATAATACGGAATCATAATTATTTATATTCACTGTCATACCTACTAAAATCGTAATTGTACGAATTATTTTTAAATTGTAAATTATCGAAACCTTTTTTTATTTAAATACACCTACTACCGATTGTTTTAAAAATATATATTAAATTAATGAAATACTAAAAATTTTAGTTGTAGATACTCTTTTTACATGTGTAAACACAATCACGGTGTATACATGTGCCAAATACGCGTTAATCTAAATTGTCCTGTACATGTCAACACAAACGAACATACCTACACGGATTACTTCGTTATTATATTATTATTAGGTATTGCTGCAGTACGCTGATAATAAAAAAAACCATCGTTCAAATTTAGTTGTTTTCACCACACCTCTTTTGTATTTTTGGCTACGCTACAATGATACAAATATTACACACCGGTTTTTATTTTTTATTAACCAGAGGTCGATAATTATTATTTTTTGTTGCCAAAAAAAAACGTGATAGTATCAAATCCGCTGCGGTAAGAAAAATACATTCATATCATTAATTGAATACCTATAGGTAGTGAATTAAAAATAGAGTTGCATAATTAATTAATGTGTTACAGGGTCAATGTTACATAATAATCACAATGTGGAAAAATATAACAATACAATAAGCAAATAAGTTAAGTGCGCGTCACGCAAAATAGAAAATAATACCATGTGTCTTAGTTTTACTTCATATTATATTATGCATAAATATATAATACGTATATTACGTATTATGTGTATTTATTTTTTGTATAAATGCGCATATAATACATGAAACGTAAATTGTTTCATAATTTTTATTTGACATTTTCTGAATATATCAAAATACTAAGATTTTTGAATTACTGTAATTTACATAATCAATGCGCATCTTGCTATACGTCATTAACATTCAAACTGTAATTGTCGCTTGTTTTAATACGAACTCTACATGTTTAATGGATAATTACTATTTATTTATGACAATATTATAATCTGTTTCAGTGTAAAATTCATTTCCATAATATCAGATCCAAATAAACATATCAAGAACGACAACATTTTGGCAGACACCGTATAATAGTATATATCTATAAATTACAAATCGTTCAAACACTAAAACACGAATGTGTAAAAAATAATCTACGATATTCGAGCAAATCAATAAACTATTATGTTTATTTAGACTTCAAGAACATGTAATGTGTAAAAAAAAACGACAAAATACTTTGAAAAATATTTCATGCCTAGAAAATATTAGGTAATATAAATATTTAGTGAACATTTTCAGTCTTTGCAATTATTTATATAAATTTGAATTAACTGTACACCTACAAAAATATATATATATATAATACGTACAATTTTTCATAATTTTATGTTTTTCCTAATTATTTTGAAATATATTTGGAATTTTAAATTATATTTCTTATCCTCCCCCCCCCCATAATAGAACTACTTGGTTAGCCCAAAATTGCTATACTAAAATAAAATATCAAAATTAAAAATAAAGCATTTTTAAATATTAAAATAAATAATAAAAATAATAAATAAATAAATTTAAAACATATATTATTATATAAACCAATATACGTTCATCATTCTTCTCACAGAATCTTAAAAAGTATGAAATACGATACGCATTGCACAGAATCGTACTAATTAACTTGCCTCGAGTGAATTATGATAAAAACAAAGCGTTTTAAGTATCAAGGAAAACATAAATACTTAAGTTTTATTACCATATAAATTAACAAGAACATTAGGATAGTATTTTGCAGCACGCAACAATGTGATATCGTTCATGTTAGTAAAACATCGCTTATTAGTTAATACTCATTACCGTTAAAACGTGTATATAATACTGTATATACATGTGTATAAATATATACCTCAACGTACGACTATATACGTCTTTAACGTGCCAAATTATTGAAATTGTTATTATATTCTAAATCATTATTATTTTAATATAATTGGTAAGTCTCGTCTATTTAAAGTTCGATTTATCTACGACATCTGACAACTTAATATAGGTAAAACGAATTTAAAAAAAATCATTTTATCGTAATCACAAGCAACGCTTACTTATTTACTTATAATATAACGGACTTACGCATAAGTCATAGATGCAGCGTAGCATTAATTAGAAAGATTACAAAATTGGAAAATACACCTATATATATGTGTGTGTGTGTGTGTGTGAATAGTGCATTTAACAAAGCGCATATTTATTATAACACACGACGAACAAGAAATACAAATTATATTATTGAAAAATAAAAATAAGAGGGGTTCATTGCAGAATATATACATAAGACAAACTAACGGTTTGTTGCATTCATAATAACTTGCCGAGTATACGTATACAGAATATCTACTATTTATATTGTACTATAATATGTGATGTACAGCTGATATGTCTATATATTGTATGACACTAATTTGAAGAAAAATTGGACATCTGGGAAATAGTTTGAAATTTGATGACCATTATATAATATATATAATATGCAGGTCTTCTTCAAGTATTGAAAACCAATAATTATTATTTAATCGGGACTATATACCTAGCGATATACTCTTTAGGTACACATAGATGTGCTGGGAATACTTTTCAATTATTATAACTAAAATATGTTAACTTTCGCCTAAGATATAAAAAATATGTGATGTTTTTGAAAGAGTTCCAAGAATAAAGAGTATTATATAATGCGATATACATATCGTTGAACAATAATTTTTATACCTTGTATAAAAGTCCATTTTACGATGTATTTACGTATTAAGTGCAAGTATTAATCGTGGTCAAAGTATTATGTAACTTTTAGTTTTTTAAACATGAACTTTATAACTCCTTACACTTCCGTTGTGTTTGTTTGTCTGTGTTAGTTGTAGTTGGTATATATTAATATATTTTACAGAATACATACGAGTACACAATATGATCTGACACATTTAAAATATGTAATTTTATTTTAAAATTTTCATACTTCCATGATACACCGTGTATATTAACAATTGTTCACAGGGGAGGTTAAGAATATTGTATGTTCCCGGAAATTAAATTAAATTTAAGGGCCCAAAAGTCTTTTGCTCGCTTCGCTCGCAATACGTTTATAAAACAAATGTGTATTCTTATTCTCATACTATTTTATTTTTATATAAAATTATTCAGTCATAATTATTCATTAATACGTTTTATAAAATACTTTGTGCAGCCAGCTTATCGATAATATCATTGCGATTAATTTTAGTTAAGATTTCTTTTTCAATACTCAAGCAATAATTAAGCTTTAATAATCGACGGTATTCTCATTTTCTTACCAGTTACCACGATCATATTATAAAAATAATCGATATTACGATATAATTATAATAATGATTTTAAAGATAATAATTTATTCATAATTCATAATTTACATAGATACGGTAGAAACCGTAGTACAATGTAATGTAGTGTATTAACGTAAAGTCGTAAACGCATAAGTATTTATTTCATTATTAACTATAGCCAAATACCAAAAAAAATAAACTGTTCCCAAATTTTATATAGTTCGATATTATTATTAAATTATGAATTATAATAATTAAATTATTAATAACATTTAAAACAAAATACCGTGTTTTGACTGGGGGCCCCATAATTTTGTACGGACAGGAGCACACTGCAGGGAAAATTTCCTGATTTCCTAATGACCAATAGGGTTATCCATCCCTAATTGTTCGTGTACATTATTCCATTTAAACATTATTATACACATATATATTCACAACTCAAAACATGAAAACCATGATTATAAATGTTACTCTAATTTATTTTTAAGTTGTATACGAAATTATAATCTATAACTTTCCTAAATAAAATTGTTATAAATTATAATATTACTTATATAGTTATATATGTAATTAAACTATTATTATTATTATATAGACTTGCGTATTTTCTAAAATTATACATATCTATATGAGTATAGTGAATTGAATAACTAACTCAAGATAACTATAAATGCATGCAAAGATTGGTGACGAATTTGAATGTTTCCCACTGTATTATATAATGAAAACATGACAAAAGAAAATGTTTTAGTCACACTATTTATTATACTATTACGATGTACATCATAATAATACATGGATCCGCTGATTGCGGGTACATACCAGCTTGTTTAACATGTACCTCTCGAATCTCGATCCTCATACCTATTATGCATGTATAATAATATAATATATAAATACGTATGCATAATATATAGGTGCTATATATAAACGCGAATCCGTCAATTTAACATAATATTTAATATCGTGCCGTTATAATCTATACATACAAATACGTATTAAACTATAATATGTGTATAGGTATACATGTGTGTGTGTATAATATACATTATATACATATATTGTGTACTGTGCTTGTATATGAGATAACCAGTTGGCGTATGGCGTTAGTCAAAGCAAAACGACGTGTCGCCGAGCAAATTGATATCGTTCGTTATTTATCGGCGATGCGCGTTATTCCGAACGGGCAAAAAAAAATATGTGTATAAAAAGAAAAAAAAATCAATAAATAATATATATAAAGAAGAGTGACCCGCATCGACGGCGGCGCGAAGGAATTCGTATCGCGACGTTTACGCCAGGCAGATGGTTCTTTAATATCTCTCCGTCTCTCATAGGTTATTGCAATCACGTTATAAACGCGCGCGCGCGCGCTCACACACACTTATATTATTTCTTCTTCTTTTTCATCTTCTATTTCGCGTTATTATATTACACACACATATTATTATACTGTACTCGTATACAATATATACACAATACTCATATATGTATATATCGATCAAATCGATCCAGTTTTGGTATATATATGCGCACATAAAGAGATATTACCGTTGAGAGACGCGACCGTTCGCTGTGTCCGAGATTGATTTATGCCGTGTTTTATTTATTTTTTTATTTCATTTATTTATTATTACTATTATCATCATCATCATTATATATATATATTTTTTTTTTTTTTTTTTTGCCCCGCACTCCGCCGTCGGGTATCCGCTCACGTCGCCGTCGCCGTCGTTTTGCACGCGGACTATTTGTCTCCATCAACAAATTGCGCGTATGTCCACTATATATACTGCTGCTGCTGTTGTTGCTACACAGCAGCGCCGACTTTGAGGGAATGATCTAGTTTTGCACGGCTACCGTCGCCGTCTTTCTCAAACCAGTTCATAAATTATTATCGTTCGTACATAAAAAAAGAAGAAAACATCGACCAAGACGATACAAGCAGGAGAAAAAATACGGTTTTCTTATATAGTGACTGTTCTCACGAAGGTTTATTTTTACGCCCTACATATAGATACAATATTATGCATTCGTATCCATACCCATACTTCACAGTGTATTTGAGCTAAGAATTATGACTAGATACTCAGCTAGATGAAATTGGGGTTCGTGAGATATGAAAGGATGAGTATAAGGTTTAAATACAAAATATGTTGAGATAATTTAAAATCACTAATCCGTTCGGTGCATTCATATGCGCAATACAATTACAGTAAAACCTCATTAATTCGGACAACCTAGAGTCTGGATTGATGAAAGTTCGGATTACACAAAATAACCAAAAATCGTAAATTATAAATTTAAGAAAAATTTATTTTACATATTTTAATGTAATAAATAAATCTAACAACATTCAATCTAAAAAAATATTATATAGTTGTATTATAATCATTAACTATAATATTAAAGCACACTTTCTAGCACTTTTCTAGCACAAACTAGTGTAATTTATGTATCATAAACGGCTGTCCAAAATAAGCGAAGTTCGGACTAATGAGGTTTTACTGATTTTATTAAAAAGAACACAAATTGTTTTATACAATTTTACAGATTTTGTAATTTACCCTAATTTTTGATGAAATATAAAACAATTTAAGGTACATTTTATCTTGCATGTATTGAAAACTAACACATTACAAAAGTGTTAATTTAGATTCTTTAGCTCTCTGCACAAGTAGTCATTTTTAACAATATCGGGAATATTTCGAATAAAATAAGCATGATTACTTCTTAAAAAGCAGGGATTATTCATAAACTGAATTTTACTGTCAATTTTTTCATGATAGGAATAGTATAGAATAGTATATGTATTTGAATCTGTAGGTAAAAGTAATTGTTGCTACTAAAATAGCTGTTATTTTTATAAAGTACGAACGTACCTAAAGGGTTACAGACATTTGAAATTCTCTAAAAAGTGTATTTTGGTACTCCCTTTCACCTTTCGAAACCACATTTAATTTCAAGGTTATTCAAGAAAATAATTAGTTTTATCTATAACGTAAACATGCGTTAATATTGTGTGAATAAAAATATGTAGATAGTATATATATGTCCACAATTCGAGTAAATCATGAGAACGACTGCGTGAAATACTGAAATATAGTACTATATTATTTATAATGAGAACCGCAGTCCGCAGGTCATCTGTATATATCATAATATGTTTAATCATTGGTGCTCTACATGTAATCCAATAGAGCAATGTAGGAATTATAAGTGCAATAAGTATTAATTATAGTTAATCATACATTGCAAAAGATGTACGAGACGGTATAATTTAACGTCACTACGGATAATGTTGAGCACACCCGATTCGCTCGGTTGTCTGCTCGAATTATTGAAAATCGGTTAAGAAAAAAAAAATAGTCAAGTGATCAAACGAGTATTTGCAGTACCACTAACGAATATGGAAATCGTACACTACATATGGTCGAAAAGAGTATATTCTAGATTTGAGCACTTTGAAATTATCGTGCCCGAATATTATTTTTATTTATTTATTATTATTATAGCATTTTCAACCAAACATTTTGTAAGGCAGAAAAAATTATTATTTTTATAAGAAATAATTGTGTCCTGAAATCCGGGTTCAATACAGGTACGGCTCAACATTTTATTTTGATTGATCACGTAACAAATCATTGCCTATACCTATTTATTCATAAAAAAATTATAATATTGATTTTACTTTTTACATGTATGATGGTGTTATTATATAAACATGGTTGGTAATTTAATGTTATTGGTAAGGATCAACGGCTTACGGTACAGTTTATCCAACGAAATTGATTCTAATTGGTTTTCGACCGAACAAATAATAAAAATATTAAACGATTTGAATTCCGTTTTTTTTTTTTGTGATAGGTGCTTCAGAATTATATAAGTGTTTACGGAAATTTTTGAATAGGTATTTAGTCTCTCATTTCGTTTTTCTGTAGAAACCGCGTAAAACAATCTAATTTTACAATATCTATATGGAATTTAAATTATCATAATATTGAACTTTTAGATTTTAAGAAAATTGTAGTAAACGTTGGTTTTTGTATTTTAAGCCTGTGCAATTGTCGGTCAAGCCAAATCATAATCCTTTATATTATTCTTGCATTTCATTTCATATCGTATACATAAAATATACATTATTATATTTGTTCAAAACTCATTCTGTGTTTTTTTTTTAATCGGGTCATATTTGTAATTCTATTAGTCACCTGAGTTGCAAATTTAATGGCACTTAACATAATTGAACATTTTACACGGTGCCACGAAGAACAATTTATAATATATAGTATACATTTTATATATCTACATATACTCATCTTCAGAGTTGTCAACATTATACATTGTGATTAATTAATGTATTGATTTTTCTTTTTATTATTTATTCAAACGGCTTCGGTTCAATATCGGCTTGTGTAATTCTTACAATTGCGAAAATCCGTCAGTGTGTCTTTTCAGTAGTAATAAGTTATCGCATCAATAATTTCTTACTAAATGTTATTTTAAATCAAGTATGAAGGATATACAGAAACATTGTGTAACGCTTAATGAATAAACATTGAAACTATACACCGTAACACAATTAATTCAGACCATACACAAATTAGTTTAATATTTCTACACACATACACTGACACTCATACACACATAATATGTATACGTTCTGATTTAATTCAATTATATAGGCATAATATTTAATAAAAACAAAATGGAAATATAATTTATCGTAGCTGAAAATGTTACGGTAAATTTCGAAATATTCACGCGGATTTTATAAATAATAATAATCAGCCTGCAGGTAGCCTTTCTGGGTTGATACACGTTGGTATAATAATCATACTGTTTTCATCGCCATCGTGTGCAGCAGTATATTACGTATAATATAATGTATACAACAATTATAATATTATACACTATACACGGATATATGGAAATAATGATATTATTATTAATAGCATAATAACTCGTGTAGAGATTTTACAGATTTTAAACGGAAACGAATAGCGTGATGCGGTATATTAAATCACATACTAATGTTATAGAGCGTCGTAAAAAACCGTAAAATATTGAACATTTTAGCGAAAACGATTTATGAAAATTACAAGGAACGCGCGTGTGCAGTATGTTATAACTTATAATATAGCCGTGTGAATCAAATAGAAAAACCGATTAGATATGGCAAATGAAGTTTTGACGTCAAACTGTTTTGCCCACATGAATAACAAATTATAACGAACAAAAAAGACAATAATGATTTATTTGAAATACAAATAAAAACAAAATGATAAATGATAAATGATGAACAATGTTTCGCAGCTAATGAACGGCGTTAAAGGATAATGTGATTTTGTTACAAAATCAAATGTTTCAAGCATGTGATAAGCGTAAGTAACAATATTATCTATTTCTCGAATTAATTATATTTAGACCTCCGCATGATGCCTATACTATAAAGATTATTCATTGTTTTGCATGATTTTTCACATACACGTTTTTTAAAAAACAAAAAGTAATAATGAAACAGTTTTTTCGCTGAATACGGAAATCGTTCTTCGAACTTATGCAATAATTTATGAGAATATCATATCAAGTACGTTTAAACATCAATTGCATTGAATGTGAACGACTATTGTTAACCTTGCTTAACTGTTAAGAATTTAAATACAAATGAAATTCACAATCTGTAATGTCGTAATTCATAATATGTCTTTGTAACGTCAACAATTTTTTCCCAACTCATTATTTTCAAGTCAAAGTTTTAAAAATTATTTTTATTTTTTATTTTTTTGAGTGAACATATTTTTGTATTAACTTTTGTGTGCGTGTTATTAAAAACGTTGAGATATAATATACCTAGGTCCAAGAGCATGTTAATTATTTATTTTAATATATTTATATCTACAAGTAAACACTCACATGCATTTTTACTGCAAGGAGTATAATATAATATTATATTTAATGATTAGTTTCAACGAATAAAAAATAATGTTGTAACTTTAAATTTTTAAATTTAGCAATTAACTTACCAGCTTAAACTTAAAATAACAAAATATATCATTTAAAAAAAAATTATTTTTATAGTGGAAGACATTTACCTAAGATGGTATACGTATATCCTATTATAGCTGTTATTCGGAAATACAATTAATGTGATTTAATAACGCACACACATCTTACGCAATAGTGCGATATATCGATATATGGTACGATAATAATGGATAAAATGATTATAGATTCTTCGGTCACCACTATTTAGCATTTTACACGGATAATTATTAATATGCGCGCCGTTCAGAACAGTCATAATATAATATAATAGTGTAATGAGTAAATTATATTATAATTTATAATAATCGAATCAATCAATTCGGTTTGTCGTATAAGCCGAATATATAATAAGCCAAACGTTGCTGCAATTACTTCACGCGGAACGTGTGCGTAAATGTAATAGTATGTAAATCGGTGTAATTGTAGGTCTGTAGTGGTGATTACACATAATATATAGGTTTATGATAGAAAATTAATTCAAGCTGTAATGCGATCGAAGACGAAAAACGAACATCGAATTCGGCAGGTAGATGTCGTCGGACTGCTGTATGGGGGCGTATATGTATATGTAACTATATGGGGAAAACAATTATAATTAGGGAGATTTGACATCAAAACGCATGCACATATAAGTAGGTATAAAAATAATTGTAGTACATATTTAAATATTATATATGTATACACACTCACGTATAACGCATACTCGTATTATGTAATTTATAATATGTGTTCGAACATTGTTGCGGCGGCGTGGGTGATATTGAAAATAATATTGTGGGAAATGTCTGCGGAAATAATAATATCCGAAATCACAAAAAAATAAAACAAAATAAAAACCTGTTGATCTTTACGCACCGCAGGGACCCATCAGCGTCTGCGTGCCCGTGGTCTATAAAATGATGTAGCATTTATAATATCTGATCGATAACAACAAACATACTATAATGTGCGAGTATAGTATAATAAGTAGAAAAATCTCAAAAATTTGAAGATATAGTTTTCATGTAGGTATATTCAAAATATTCAAAAACAATAAAACAAAATCATAGCTATATAGTGTTGATACATGCAGTTATTTTTAAATTAAATTCAAAATATATTCATTTGATTTTGGAGTATATTGCAGCATATTTTTGATGCAGTTAGGACTTATAAAACATAATATGATATACATGGTATTTTTTCTTTCGGGGCTATAGAATACATGACGGATAGTAATGTAATTCGTGAAAAATGCAGTGTCCCTTTCAATGGTTAATCTAATCCAGAATCTATAAATACCCACGCCAGTATATTATATACGTATGGACAGTTTGGACACTCCGCGCTCCCGATGAATCCAACCACCACAACATCTCATCATAAAGGTATATATAGGAGAAAGGAAACGGTCATGCATACCAATGACATTTAAGTGTAAACATAAATACATGGGACGTAGATATGTACTGTCGTCGTCGACATTGGCCTTTGGCGTTTTGATCTCGTGTCCGCGTGTGACATGAGCTTATCCTACGATATGTGAACGTTTACAATATTATTATTATTGTTATTATATAGCATTCTCTGCATCTATTTTCTCTCAACAGTTGAACAGTCCATACCGTATATGCATTATATGCACATATAATGCATGTATAATATATATGTATAAATGTACGATGTGTGTATAGTTTACACATACATACATGCACTCATGTGTGTATACATAATCTAAGAGGCACACTGATTTAACGACGTACACGTCTGCGACGACGGATGAACGTCTGCACGGCGCATTTATATTATATTCTCGTATTTTCGCGGTTTGTTAGTCCAAGCGTGTGAAAGTATATATTATAGGTACGACGGTATTAGCTTGCGCGATTACGCTCCACTTACGACACCCTACAATCCCGAGATAATATGACATTATTATAATTTATACACAATTTGGATACCATTCGTGGATACCATCGATACAACAATATATCTGATGTATGTTGAATAATAATGCTGCAGTCGACTCGAAAATGAATATTAATCACGGTAGCAATATTATAGCTATTAATTGTTAATTTAGATGAATACCTAACTGTTACAATCGAAACTAAAACATAAAATACAATAAGCATCTATACACAGATTTAAAATTTATGTTACAGCCTTTTTTCGAAAAGCTTGTAAATATTCAAATTAGAGAAAAATGTTTGATACAATTTTTTTTTTATATAGAAATATCTAAAATTATTGTAAATTGTATGTTTTCTTACAATATTTTAGAGGAGTTTTTATTGCCACTACTTGGCAGAGTGCAATTAAAATTTTAAATAAAATATAATATACACATGACTTTAATGCATATTTTAATCAAATACAATATTTTTAATTAATTTATCTTTACATTACAGGTGCTCAATCAATCCACGCGATTTTTAGTTAATATCTGAAGCCTCTTTCTATCCACCTTATATTTTACTAAACAACTACCTACTATTGATTGTATGTATAGTAATTAATTGACAAAACTATTTTGTTTATTTGAAAAATACCTGATATAATTTTCCATACATTTTAATGTCTGACTATTGACTAACTTTATATTTTAACTATTATAAAATTGATCGTTGTTTTATTGTAAGTCTAACACTAATACCAAAACGATATCAACACTAAAATTCCTAACCCCAGAAAAACACATCAGTTAGATGTATGATAATTAGATTTAATTTTTGTATTCATAAGAAATTTATATTCCATCAATTTTGATTAGAGCTTTACAAAATAATAAATTATTTAAAACATGATTAGACATAATTGGATGTACCAAGTATAGTTATTTCGTAAACACCTGCAGATATTATAGGAATTTTAAATTAATTAGTTTATTTTCCCGAAATCAACACACATCGGAAATTTGAAAGTCACCGATACGATTAATTATAATATGTCTATAAATAAATTTTTACTTTGAATAATATACTAGTACCAAGAAGTCATTATGGCGAGTATCATTTGAATCATATGATTATACGTTTTTATTTCTGGCTACATTCGTTCGATTATATTAGGTACTATTTTAGTTTATTCTAGTATACCTAGTACAGTCTTACGTCTAATTTAAAGTTTAAAATGTTATCTGTGCATTAAAACTGTATATTTAACTTTAAAATGAGTTAAATATACTATCTTTAATAGTTAAATCTCTATAAACCTAACACATTAATCTAATTTCAACCGTATATAATTAAAATGTTCTGATGGTTATTAGTTATTACCAATATTTATTGTTTGGTTTAACAAAATATAAAATTACAAATTTTATTTAGAATATATAGATCGATTTTAAAAATACACAATACACATAGTATGTATACTTTAATTTAAAAAAAAATTCAAATTAAAAAATTCACTATTTACTTAAAAATGAGAACAATTCTACAAAATTCTAAGGAACATACGCAATATGCAATTGTAGTGTGTATTTTTTAATAAAGCAATAATGTACAAGTCTTGCATCAAAGTGCAGATTTTCATACTAGTCTTAGTATTGCAGGTATTGTTTTGCTCATTACTAACTTTGACGTATTTGGCATATGCAATTCTATACAATATTAGGTAGGTATATTATACAATACGCACTGACAGACATCATCAACGAAAAAACTTTTTTTTTTTATTTTTTTGAAATTCACTTAAATTTTAACACCAAGGGAACAGTCAATGACAGTTATAAGAAAATATCGTTGCTACATGTAGTGTGGTCTTTAAAGGTTACCACGTGGTAATAACGGTAATACACATCTTAATTCTAGTTACCACAACTCAGTGACGTGTTAAATATAGGTATATTTTATATGTAAGTAGGTACTTAATAATAGGTACTTAATAAAATGTCATAAAAACGTAGTCACTAACCTTTAAGTTGAATATTCGACCCAATTGCATGACTCTATGTAACGAAACCCCAGCTTCTAGTGGATCATAGATTTCGCCATCGACAAGTTTTACAGGTTTAACGACAACCGACGAAAATTGTTTGAGAAAACGTTTTGTCAGATCTGCGATTGGACGAAATTTCGTCGTTAAACAGCACAATAAACCATTATAAATCATAGATACCGGATAAACACACTCAAAATAACGAAGTGAAAACGATTAATCGCAAAATTAGACGAGACGGTAAGGTATGACGCCATATTCTTACAAAACTGTCCAAAAGAAATGTCGCGATTACTTTATCGCAAGATTCTCGGAATGTGGTATTTGAACCGCGGTATGTTTTGTACGAGTTTACTATGGATTTATAGCTTCACTGGAATTTACGCTGATAGCAAATAAATGCATTGATAATAGTAGATATTGGTGAATTAAAATATTAATTAGTTAAATAATATTTAATTACTCAAAAGCATAAATAATTTAAAAAAATGTAAACAATAATATGTATTTTTAATTTAAAATGATAAATTTTCAACATAAGTCTTAATGTAATAAAAAATGGTTATAACTAGTTAAAACTATAAGATTATTTTACGATTTAGTGAAATAGTTTTTCATTTCGCATAACGCAATACAAATTAATTATAATGTTTTTATATCGAATTATTACATAGAAATAAAACTTATTATTATTATATATATTTTATACTCTAGTTTTATCATCATGAACTCGAAAACCGACAAGCCGATGACAGCCACCTTAATCTTACAAATAACTGGTTAGTATTTATTTTTAAGTATTTAGCATATGTAATCAGTATGTATTTGTATGATTTTGGTTTTGACATTATATAAAAAATAAGGTGGAGAACTCTAGACACGTGTTATCATATGCTGACCACATATCAAAAATACTTCAATTAGCGTGTTTTTACACAACTAGTTCTCAAATTCTATCGTTATCCCTTGGTTCGAAAATTACATGCTAAACATTGGCACAAAAAAAGTTAAAAAATTAATGTTTTATAAGGGTCTATTCCAACCCCTAGTTTTTTATTTTCACGTCTAAACTAAAAGCACACAAACACACTATCGTTAGTATTTGAATACATACTAAGTATATTTGCTAAACAGATTTTTGAAAATGTCAATGTGGCATTGTGGCGAGCGAATAGGGGTTTTACTAAAACCGTTTTAGGGTCAGGTCAGATTCGGTTCGCTGTGTTATCATATTATGTTTTTCTTTCTCAGCGTACACAATATAATATATTTAAATTAAATAAATATAATTTTACCATAAAAGGAAGTTATTATTGTACTAATTTTCGAAAAAGTATACATATAAATATAATATACCTATATATTATACATTATATTCATATTATGTGATCGTCTTTCAAATTTCAATATCAATTCAAAAAATTCATTATACTATAAACTATTATAGGTAGGTACCATGTATCAGTCATATTGCGCATACCTGTAACTTATGTATAATACTATATAAACTAGTATGTATATTAATCTGGTTGCTGTTAATAATATTAGGTTTATTTAATGTGTTTGCATGTTGTGTGGTAGTGGTACCTATTTATATGAAATTACCGAGGCACCCACACTGCATCCGTTCCCGGCTGTATACACAGCATAATACTGTGTGTGTATGTGTGTTTAATATTTTAATGTATAATAATAATAATAATAATAATAATAATAATATGTACCGAAACGTCACGGCCAATCGCGCTTATAATAATAATTACCGTCGTTTAACCGTATTATAATAATGTATAATATTACACATTATATTGTTACACTGGGGCGCGATTACGATGACCCGCATAGCCGCATCATAAACAAAAATCGAAAAAAAAATCATGGCATTATTATAAAATCCACCCACAAATATCACGAAATTCGAACGTTGCGCAAAATTAATTAACGTCGTACGAGTGTACCGGACGGTTTTACTGCCAAATTTAAATGCACACGTGCGTATAGATATATATAATAGGTACCTAGCGTTTATGTGGAGGAATAAATTATGGTTTCACCGTTTGCGGTGGTTATTATATGGTTATATAAAACAAAAAGATTCAATATAGAAGTACACTCGTATATAAGTGTATATAAATATAATAATAATAAAACAATATAACACTCGTTCGAATTTTGCCACCACAATCTGCATTCTGCGTCCTGTAATATTTACTCATGTACACAATAATTATATTATATATGCATATACCTACACCTATGATATCGCGTACGGTTTCACAAGATTGTGCGAAAGATTTTATCACTAA
This sequence comes from Aphis gossypii, assembly GCF_020184175.1. Lineage (NCBI taxonomy): Eukaryota > Metazoa > Arthropoda > Insecta > Hemiptera > Aphididae > Aphis > Aphis gossypii. The sequence continues at coordinate 82,795,119 of NC_065531.1, forward strand.
ACACTAAGCGTATTTATATAATATATACTGTACAGTGGGTAACACTATAGAAGTATAGGACTAATATGCACTGCAGTTTTATGGATAGGTACCTGGCTTTATTGTACGCTTATAAATAACATATATACATACGTATGTAATATATTGTGCGTCCTACGTCATCGTCGTCATCGCGTCTAGTATGGTCTATACCATAATATTTACCATATAATTCTATACACACGTGATAATATAAATTTATATGAAAAACTTTATATCCACCGTAAATATTCAAATAGTAATGACATTGAACGTGTTGTAATGATCGTTAAAACTGTCGATTGAAAGTTATGTTAGGCCGCGTCCGTCGTCGTCGTCGTGAGTGTAGGATAAACTTAATCCTACGGAAAGTATATTAAACGTACCTATACATATTGTAATAATATATAATATAATGTAAACTCTAATAACGACTGATAATATATATATTTGAGTAATAGCGTTGTGCGCGTCGTGCTGTAATATTATACATTTATCCCTACTCGCCCGCCAGCCAATCCATCTATTACTATTATTCTTTAGCTGTAATGGATAACACGTAAACGAGGTAAATAAAAAAAAAAAAACTTAAAGCTATTTATTAATCACGAGATTTAAATGATTTAATAAAATTGATTTTCAACTAACTGCAAAGTCCTTGTGTTATACTACTGACATTTATTACTGACAACGCAATAGAAATACAAACAGTTTGCTAATATCATTAAAATAAGTTTCGAATAAAAACTATGATAATATTACATAGATGGTTCACATGAAAAAAATCCAACAGCGTAATAAAAGCATTTGTAAAATTACGACCAACAAATTTATAAAAGTGGATTAAATGTATAAATAGATGTAATTTTTACTTTTGATGAATATTGTCGGATCTGTGTATAGTAAAACTTATGGCTATAATATACTATAAAATAATTACTTTAAATATCTAACTTTTAGTATTTACTATTAATTATAGACTATAGTTGAGTACGTCATACTTGCGTGTGTTGTCTACGGCTTACAACTGAACAACACAAAGTCTAACCGTCTCAATTCTTTGTTTTGATCTTTAAAATTAAATACTAGAGTGAATTGATCACCTATTAGTAATTTAATTTGATACTTACTATAAAAAAATAAAATTAAAAACAATGTGTGTGCTCTTCCGTTGATTTTTTATAATAATTTAGTTTTATATATATTTTATATCTTAGATCATACATTGTATATGATCTAAGATTTGTATTGTCTTGTCGTTACAATCAATAAGACAATACATAGATAATGTTCTTACACATCTTTGAGTTTGATAGAAGGATTCATTTTGATCATTCAAGTATTTGAGTTTTTTTATTAGAATTTTACTCGAATCTGTCAAATAGTCAATAACTTTTGAAAGTATTATAATTTTCTGTAGTTGAGCTTTTCACATACAATATTCTATAAATAAAATGTTTTTTTTTTTGCTATTGCAGATTTTGCAGACTTGCTTGAATATATTACATAAAATTTACGATAACTTTTCGTTTCTAAGTCAGAATAGTAGACGAAGAATAAGATTTATTTTTACATCCACTCACTATAATTGTGTGTGGAATATTATACCGTTGCACCCACGTCATGACATAAAGCGCGTAAGTAATAGTATTTAATTCGATTTATAATAAGTGACACATAATTTATTATTATATTAAATTTAAATAACGTTTTAAATTTCAAAACTTTTACTAAATCAAAAAACTGAAATAATGGTATAATTCGGTTCTTACTTCTTATGAAAAACTGAATCGAACACAAAATGATTTCAATAAATATCATTGGAGACGTCATTTATTAAATCAATTTGTGTACTCGATCAAGTCGCGGAGTATACCTAATTATATATAAAACAAAAGTGACTCGTTAAGCTGTAATACAAGTTAAAAATAACTCAACTTTAACTTATTAACTCGTCAATGCCCTTGGGCATATTACACACGTATTATACATATTAGTATAAAATTAGTGCCTATACGTGTACCTATACAAATGAGACTTCTCTTGCGGCATGTATTATATATAATATATATATTATATATTGGCAAACTGAGCGCCCGCCAATCGCGTTCTTAGTCTTTAAAGAGTTTACGGTTTTCAGTATATTGTAGGTTTACTATACGTGTATTAAATATATACGCAAGAGCACAAAGCGTTTCAAATAACACGCCTGTTAAGGGGCTCATCAATATTCTTTTTCAATATTTGTTTATAAATGGAAGGCCGCCGCCGCTGACTGCACCCATTAATATTAGGTATATATAAATGCGTTTAGGTAGTTTACCTACTTGTACTCACACACAATATTATGCATATATACGTATATTTATGTGTATAATGTGTAAGTATGATGTGTATGTGTGAGTGAGTGTATATGCTTGTATTTGCTCTTCGCTGCTCGTGCAGCGTTTAGTGTATACGGGCGCGCGTTTACGTGTGTTTTCCGCCGACCCATTACGCGCGTATTACTTATGTAGTATATATATTATATATATTATATATATATATATATATTATACACACGTAGGTAATTTATATATACGTATATAGTATAATATGACTATATTGTTTTCGACCGCCCACAACGGGCGACTTACCGCACACACGATATAATATACTCTATTATAATATACGTCATACAATATTATAATATATAATATTATTGCGTTATACAGCCATTCATTTCCTTGGATTTTTTTTTCAAATAATATGTTTTATTCTTTTCCTATTTATTATGATAATATAAGCACCAGAGTGTGTAAATATATTTTCTGTCATTTATTATTTTAAATATACGAGTACCGGAGTACGTCACCCTGCGTGCGATCCCGTCGATAGATCGAGCAAAATTTTTCTACGCCATCGATCTATAACTATATAATATAGGTAAGAAGTATACAAAAGCATTTCACGAGGTTATGTTAGTACCTATATGCTCTCAAATTAAATACTGTAAACATAACGATTCCTCTTTTCAGCACTCTCATAGAAAATTTGGAATAACTGTTTCGATTTATCAAGGTACTATAATACCTGTATAATACTTATTATCTATCTACCTATTGAGTATCACTTATAGAATACATTGGAACCGCTATCGATATTTTTCAGAGCAATAGTGATTGTGTCATGAAATAAATAAAAAAATAATTATAATAATTAGCTTGGCATCTGGATGCATGAAATTTTCCATTTGAACTTGAAATAAAATAAAAGTATTATTTCTAATTAAGTTAAAGATTTTCTTTAATATTATGTAATTTAGAAATAAAACCTTACACCTAAATTTAAAACTGTCAAGTACCTAGTTCAATTTTTAAAGATTTGATACTTTTACTTAGTTTAAGAAAGTTTTTATAATTTTACATACAGCATATTATATGTTTGCAAGCTGCTGCCGACTTAAAATTAATACATTTTTATACTTAAAAAAAAAAAAAAATATATTAAATTTATAGAATTTACATGATTATTATGGAATCTGAATCAGAATACTCGAAATAATTTATTTTATAAGATTGAATTTAAAATCAATAAAAATTACAACAAATTATAAATAATTTTTACGATCATGGTAGGTACCTCCAAAAAGTGGTGCTCGCGGTTTTCAGTTTGGTAATCACTGTAATTAAACAAATATATAATACGTTTATTTTATTATTACTAATAAATATGAAATAATGTTTTTATTGTACAATACATTTAAAAAAAAATCATAACCAACGAACGTTTCGTTATTTTTCCGGTAGTCGACATTATACACGAGTACAATAATAGAAGATTTATATGGTATTTAAGATTAATAAAATAATTAAAAAAATATAACGAAATAAGGTTCATAAACAACTACTGATTTATACAAAATCAAAGCTATTCCAGCATCACAAATTACATATAATGTGTTGTATTTATTATCCAATTTATAATATTATACAGTACATATAAGTACATATGGCTATAATATTATACTGTCAAAGATGCGTTTTTTTTTAATTCTGAGACACTTGTAAGTAAAAATAATAAATTATCACAAATTGTCATTTTATAAAGTAATAAAATAAAATTTATTAAATTTAAAATAAAAAATGATAAAGTAGACAACAGTATATAAATCTCAATAACAATTTGTTTTAGCAGATTATTTTTCACTTAATCATTCTTAAAGGGGTTGTAGTCGGTTGTGTTTTAAGGAAATTAATTGTGAAAAAACTGCTAAAGAATAGTGTACCTACCTTTAAACATAGTTACATTTCAATGCGCCAACATAGTTTTTAAAGAATACAATTTAATATATAATAATAGTATCATATGATATGTTTTTAACACTGTTATTTAATGCACCTGATTTATAAATTTTAATATGTGTTAACATATAACTTATTTTAAATTGTATTAGAATAATGTTTGATATTCAAATTTTTAAATAGAAACGAGTTTAAAAATGTATACAGCTAAAATATAATATTTTTGGTCGTTAACATAAATAAAACGACTTCTTATTTTGGTGTTTAGTACACGATATAAAAATGTGTATAGTACAAAACTGAACGTAAATGTACCTATACAAGTTTATGTATATGTGTATGAGTATAAATCGACTATAATATACATATTATTATGTACGTCTGTACTGTTGAATGTTAAAATGTGTTCTGTTTGCTTCATTATTAAGGGTAAATACCATTAGAGGAATACATATATATTATTATTATTGTATATACTTAATCTCAAAACAGAAGAGTTTTTGAAAAAAAAAAATACCAAAAACCGGAATTAAGTAGGTAGATGCATTGCTTTATAACATGTTCACACTTACATTGTATCGCATCAGTTAAAGTTACCAAAAATTGATTAAAATCCGTTGACCGCATTATAATAATATATATTTTATTATTATTATGTATACACTATACAAATACCATAGGTGTACATTGGTGCGCTTCTACTGCAGTATTTATACGCTAACACGACATGTATAATAATAAGTGTTGCAGTATCTTAAACACGTTCGACCTAATTAAATGTTGAACATCACGAAATAAATCAAAGACAGATTTTATCGTATTATAATATATATATAGGCACCTATCTATACAATTTTACTGCATTATACCTATATTCAGGATGATTTTATACGATATACCACTCAGTCGACTTTAGTGTAAGATTAATGGTTTTTTTTTTTGATTAACTGTTGTTTTTTATATTAGATATTGAATAAAATATTTATATTTTATTTATTTATTAACATTTCAACTTTAGATATTATTATATGTTAAGTATTAAGTGGCAAAGAATATCTTGTCAAATTTATAGTCTATCACCCCAATTATAAAATTTTAATACATAACTATTAATAAAAACTACTATTTGGATATTTTTTTTTTTTAGTATTCTGCTCCAGATTCTTAAATACAATTATTAATATTGCATAAACTTGAAAAATTAAGATATTTATTGAAAGTGTAGTTAAAATAACTTTAAATTATGTTTGTTAAAACTTTTTTTTTAACAAGATAACGAGTGCTTTGTGTAAAAAAACACTCCGTATATTATTGTATATATTGATATACTGCCAACGTACCTATCATATATAGCTATGCATATAAAATTCTCAATATATTTTTTGTCACAAATATGAAATAGGTACAATATATTCCCGATGACGATAAAACGGTTTATTATATATTATTTTATTATTTATGTTTATCCTAGTGATATGGACATTGGACATTTTAATACTAAAAATAATATATTACAAGTATGAAAAGATATTTTTCACTCGCTCCGATGTAATTTTTTTGTATTTATCTACTTATTATTATTGATATAGAATATGGATAATACGGAGGCCATATAGCCATATAGGTGAACGTACAATATTCATGTTGGTAAATAATATGTATATAGGACCTATAGGTAACTTTCATGACGAAAGACCGATATTAAGACTTGACTTAACAATGAAGCAACGTTATGTGCATATTATATATATATATATATTTACATAAAAAAAAGTTTGTGAGATGGGTGGGCCACGGTATTTTTCATAAATTTGAAAGCAGTGATAAATCGTTGTCGAAGTAAAAAAATAGTTCAAACGGCATTCAGTTTATATCCAAAAATGGTAAAGATTTTGATAAAAACAGGTTTATAGAAAACTATTTTAATATACAAAGTACAATCCTGTACAATCGATTTCCATTATATTTAGAGAAATGGTTTACTAAAAAACTCTTTTTGAAAACAATTACTTTTTGATATTAAACATTTGTTTAAGCATGATATATATATATATATATATATATGTCTTATGCGTGTATATAGCTTTTTACAATAAAAGTCAAAACAATGTACAAGGTTAAGTTTACTAAAATTAGGTATTTATCGTATAATACCTATAGATTTATATAGGAAATTGTATGTAGTTTTATTTTATACAATTTGCTACAGAAAATTTAATCGAGCATACTATTATACATCGATTTTGATTAAATAGTATATTAGACGATCGCTACAATGACTATAATATTGAACGTGTTTTTCAACGGACAAGGTCCGTGTTATGATCTTAATATAATTATGTTATTAGGTAGATATAAAGACGCTGCTAATCATAACGATCAATAAAATATAATATTGATTTTGTCCAAGGTTCTAATATAAGAGTAAATCGAATCGACGGCCATCGATGGACGATAGTAAAATTATATTTATCACAACGCACGCGTTCGACGTCATTATAACGTCAAAGAGTTATTGATTATATAAAAGCATTTTTCTAACCGTACATTTAAATTTATTGTCGACGGTGTTTTTTTTTTTTATTTAAACCAATATCGTATAAAGTATTTAAATAAGTCAACACCGATGTACAAACTAACATCGGAACCAGGTGTCGAGTGTACATATATTATATTATAATACTACATTACTGTGTAACATATATTATAATCGTATTTTAATTTATTCCTAACTAAACTTTTTGCTTTGAGTTGACCAACTACCGGCTATGACAAAGATCATTCTTCATTTGATATTTTAGCACAAAATGTTACTTTGGGTCATGTATTCTCAGGTAATAATATAATATAATAATTTACTTACTTATTCATTTTTAAATTTATTTATCTACACTTATAATAAATAACGAAATAATAGCCATTGCAGTTTTTATACATTATATAAATTAGGTGACTCTCGGTTGCAACTTTCTGCAGATTTGAATATTTATAAATGAACAGTATATTAGTGTATATTATAATATATACATGTATTTCAACTTCAAACAAGGATGAGAAAACGAATGACTACAATTATTATAACACATAATAATATATTATAGTGATTTGAATAATATTTTGTTGCAATATTATCCATGATATTCTAAAATTACGTGACTAATGGGAAGTGCATATATTTTACAATGCAAATGTACAACGGTTTTTATCACTAAAAATATAAGAACCAAAAATAGAAGAGGCTTTATAATTATTGGTCATATGTAACATAATATACGCTGACATTTGCTCAATGCAGCCGTCGCCATAAACTACATAATATCGTGTTTGTAATGATACGCCAGATTGCTTGAATCGCATTAACTATAGTTTTTATGTATTATAAATCTGAACTCATAGGTATCTACTTACGAAAAACTTACGAATATTAAATGTATATTAGAACGAAAATTATGATAAAAAGCGGTGGTATAATATATATGTATATATTGTATTAATTATTATGTACTATATGTAGGTATACCATATAGGTTTTAGTTGTCATCTAGTTTGTTCAAAATATAATGCGCGTCTATATGATTTTCACTAATTATTATGTGTACCTATTATTATTGTACAATAGGGAAAATATAGCCTTCTGAACATAATAAACTTATTATTTTCACCAGCTGTTCAGATATAAGTGAATTTTTGGAATATTGGACTGTACTAAGTACTTATCTAAGTATTAACAAGAAAACTTAAAAGTGGGAAAGTAGGTTTATAACTAACCACTCAGCTGCACAGTAAGAGTTGAGTACTTGAGTGTAAGTATCTCGTTATTGAATAGACACTGTGTGATGGATGTGTTAAAATTTAATTCAATGATATCGTAGTACCTATATTATGATGAAAAAGGATTCTGGGCAAGACGATACAACAATTATTTTAATAATTATATTAAAAGTACATATAAATATATAACAAATATTTATATATTTTGTTTTTAGTTTTTGCTGATTATTTTAAAAAATTCTGAGAATTTTTAATTTAAATTTTTAACTTTCTAAAAGTATCAACTTCATTACTCATTACTAGAAACAAATTGCTACAAGAATCCTCTATCGAAATTTATGATTTGAACGTTTTATCTACTAGAATAAGTTTTTCAAACTCACATACACACACAAATCAATTAAATTCAAAAACAATTATCATTGTAAAAGCATACATTTATTGTTACGTTAATAATATAAAAATAGATAATATAGTTAGTGAATCGATTTATTAATAAAAAATGATTAATAAAATCTACCAAATTTGGAAATCATGCAGATTATTTAAATATTTTGATTTTGACCAAACTATAATAAATTAATAAGTGTCAAACATTTCACATAGGATGAATTTTAATAAAATATTTTACATATTTTTTCTATAGTACATTGGAGTAAGCGCGCGTTTTCTTCGTATACCACGAGCTTATAATAAATCTATGTATGACGCTGCAGCTATATATAAATATTTATCATAAATAAGCGCGTCATCGACAATATACAAATTAAACGAGTGATTATAATAATTTATAACATTTATAACAAAAGTGCGGTTTTAATAATTACTATATTAGATAAGATTTATATACATTTTAACGCGATCCATAATAATATATATTAAAACATATATTATGAGGGCACTCCTTGGCTCTCGCAGTCTCACTGTAACAGTATAACATTAATACAGAAACAATAAGCCACACTCTAATGCATAAAACATAAACTTAACGTCTCGCATATGTATGTATAAACTACTTCAACCGTTGCAGACCGAATACGGTTGTATCACATACATCACGAGAAAAAAAGTAATGTATTATTTCAAAACGTTCACTTTTATCCCATCTGATGTGCGTGCAGACGCCATTTTACACGGTCCGAGTTCTCATTGTTTTACCCTTCATCCGACAAATCGAAAGCGGAAATGATACTCTTATTCCACGCGCACGAGTAAAAAATACTCATGTATTAGGCCAGAGTTGATTACCAGAAACCCGGGTTTTTAAACATTTGAGAACATTGAAAATATCTCGCGATTCGTTAACATTCCCGCGGTATAATATTATAGTTAGGTACCGAAAAAAAAATAATATTGTCAAAAACACTGTTTAGACCAATAGTAAAAATAGCCAATTGCCATTTATCGGATTCTGGTATTTCAATGTTTTAAATGGATACCGTCAAGCGCCAGCCTTAATACAATATATTAAGTTCAATCCAATTTGAACTCAACTAGATCAATTATTAATGTAATACCAACTTTATACAAAGTGACTTTAATGCCCAGCAATAATTAATCGTTACGAACTTACATTTCTGAATGTAGGTAAAATATTATTATCATTTGACGTAAACACCAGATTATAAAATATATTATGTTATTTATCGATAGTCCACAGTATAGGAATATATTTACGAGCTTAAATAATATTGTCCATGTAGGTGATTAAAAACCAAAAAAAAAAAGATATGAGATGATAAAAAATTAACGGCGGGCGCGCGCACATTTGTCACGTCGTTGACGTGCCTATATCATAATATATACAGAAAAACTAGTAGCCGACGTGCGTAAATACGTTGTAATCGGCGTATTAACGTCGTTGAGTGTGAAAATAGGATTTTGCGTGCGCGCAAGAGAGACGGTAAAAACTGCGCAATTATAAATTAAAATACGACGGTGATACATTTGAGCGATACAAGTGTCTAAAAAAAAAAAAACAAAAACAAAAAACCTGTTTATCGGGACCGTTTATCACACGACGATTGGTATCGCAAAAACCGGTGGCAATCCCCGTGCTCGGCTTACGAATAATATATATAATAACAATAAAAATATTCATAACATTACTATTGTACTTTTTGTCCGTATGTAATAATATAATTACAGGTTAGTTACCAAGATGCGTTATGAACGTTTATATACATATATATAATAATGCACATACAGAAAAAGATTTTGGAGGCTGCTTGAGGACCTCCAGTTGGGCCAATCACGGTATAATGAATTTATCTAATAATTCGTATCATTACTAAGTAAATATAGAATAATAAGGCAACGTGGCAAAGGAAAGAAAGTTGATTTTATATACCTATAAGTATATATGCCATATACAGTGCTTTAGTATAGTGCTGTAGACAGAATAAAATATAGATGTATAACAAATTACTAGTGTACTAGCGTCTAGCAGTACTCTGCGGTTATACTTCTTGTGTTACTGTATTAGATACAGGTTTTAATTGTTATTAAGTCATTACTCATTAATTTAATATCATAGAATCCAATCAGTTAAAAAAAATACATATGATATTTGATTGAACTTTAAACAACATTTTTAAATAAAAATAAATAGTTAAATATTATTTTGTCGTTTTATTCATGTGATAACTCTATGATATAATGCATTTATATAACTGCATGTGATGATAACAGTCTGATACATTTATTCAGATACTAAATTGTAATGCCAATATTATTTAGAATTTTATACTTCAAAATGCTACAATATGGATAAGAATAAGCGACTATTCGAAAACAAAATTTGTAGTAAATAACTTTACCGTCATGGAATTTAGACATGTTGAATGTATTATTTTTTTGAAGTCATCCGATAAATTCTCAAAATCGAGATATATTTAAAAATGTTCAATAATTCAGATACACATAATATAGGTACCTACGCGTGTCTATAACGTTAAACTGATCACTCAAAATGTTTCACGTAGCGATATTTTATGTCATACGCATATAGGTAGGTACTATGTAATGATGATTTTATTGTAATTAATCAACAAATTCTCCGTCTCGATTCACCGGACCTGGAAGCCTAATGGATTCAATGGGACTGTCGTGCCAATCGTTGTTTTTAATTTGGTAATCGCATACAATACGGCAAATTTTATAACCCTGTTTGCTCCGTCACGTATGTGTAGCTCGTGTTTTCTACTTGTACTATATAGGTGTAAGCACAACTATTTTCACCTACATGCGCTTGCAAGTAATGATATTCCCTCGACTCCGCCGCCGACCCATTATTGTGGTGTACGGTTTTAAAAAATCGTTTTCCAAATCGATTACCGTCGCCGGGGAGAGCGCGCGACCGACCGGTTGACCATCATCCATCAAAGGCGGCGGTTCAGGTGAGATATGTTGTTGTTGTTGTTGCTATTATTATAAATAGATTAGATTATATGCGAGCGAGGTAAGGATATAATAATAATATAAAACACTATTAAACACACACACACACACGAACCCGTGTTTCGAATTATGATTAATTATTGTCTTGGGAAAAAAAGGGTTTTTTTGTACATAGACGCGCGCGGAGAGAAAGACGCGACGCGAACGCTTCATTAATAATGATGATCGGAAAACGGATGTATAATAATATAATTATATTACACAGGTACATGCACAGTACGCGCGGGACGTCTTGGCGGCGGTTTTATTAATGCTCATCGCTAAAACTGTATATAATTATAATTATTATAATCGGACCGCGGCGCGAAGAGAGGCGTTCAAAAATAATAACATGCTAGACGTGTAAAAAAAAAAACGAGTCTCTTGCCACGTACCACGCGCGACGGCCGACGGACCGAATTTCCACCGTCGTTGCCGTCCCCTTAGCAGTAAACGAAATCCAAGACCACCGAAATAGCAGGTATGTCATTTGCAGATTACAAAATATAGATTTTGAACGATATTTACTACGTTACGTTATTATTGTGTACTTAATGTGAATTATTCTGAATTCTCACGCCCCAAAGTCGTTTATAGAGATTGGCAGTTGGCACACTCATTTTCGTAAATAATCAGGGTTAAATAATTAATTATATTATAGACATTGTATTTATAATATTGTTATAAGTTATAGGTTAGGTTATAACTTATAACTATAAACGTTGCAAATTTTTCAAGAATTATGTCCATTTTTTACGACAAACTTTGAACGGAACGCTTTTAGTATAGATAATCGTGTCATCTACATATTATTAATTATTATTTTACATAAAGAAATAGTGATAATAAAAAACTTGTACATAAAAAAAAGGATAAACAAATATTTTCACTGTTTAAAATTGAGTTGTTATCGAAACAAAAATTAATAGATATAGATAATTTTATAAAGATTTTATCGCATATAACAGGCAGATATTAGCTTTTATCATTAAAAACATAAAAAAAAATTATACAATTTTCAGAGATTTTTTTTTAAGAATTGAGCCAAAATCATTTGTCTCGTTTTGTTTTGTTTGTAAATTTAGTCAACCCATTCAAGGCCTTATTAGTGCGTCGCCAGATACATAAATTGCAAAGACACAGTTGGATCGATGACGTTCTCTTTGATGATTTAAGATTTTGAACTCCGAATGAAGTCCTCGAATACCCCCGAGGCTCCGACTCTCGTACTTACATAATACACGAAGTTCATATAATTGACACACAGCATACAATATTATTATGATACTAATACAATATAAGTACATCGATCTAACCGCACGTTCGCCAACTGCGTTCCCGCGCCACAACTATCTCTCTTATACTACGACGTATTTCCACGGTCCACGGCACGCACAATATTTTAATATACATATTATATGATATAATGTATGTATTATTAGATCTTCTATATTACAGTCTATCTCGTTGCACCTTACCGTTTTAATTTTCAATCGGTCGGATCATAATATATTATAGGCGTATACACGAACACGATAGTATACATGTGTATACCGACTTCGGTAGAACTGAACACGAGAACTATTAATGTAATATAATTAATAATTATAGACGTATAATATATTATAATAATACGTATAGCAATATTATATAATAATAATATTATTAAACGGTACGGGGCGGCGGCAATCGCGGTTTGTCTCGAAGTCGATGACGAAGACGAGTCTGTTCGTGCGCGGATAGCATATAAGCTCGATGGATAACCGGCGCTGTGAAGTCTCATATTTTACGTATTAATATCAGTCCCGCTGCAGCGTGCAGTAATCAAAAATTATAAGTAAGATAGCTATAGTGAGTATAATAGCTGTTACACTCGGCGGCACGGTGGCGCATCATATATACGTACCTCGCGTATAATAACGATCGAAATACTTCGACATTCCGTCGTGCCAGTCATGCGCATACGCACCACACTATCGTGTTAAAGCGATCATACCGAAATGTCGTCGTCGTTCAAAACGGCGACGTCGCATGACATAATAATTAAAATTTAAATAAAATATAGAAAAAGAAGAAAAAAATGAAGAAATTTAGTGGAAAAAAAAAATTAAAAAACGTACGTATGTATAATAAATCCGACGGCGCATAAATTACAAACATTGTGGAGGGGAGGGGAGGGGAACCGGTTTTAATTTCACCTATGCCGTGGCGGCAACGGATGATACAGATTGTTTTCGATATATATACGTTTTTCCTCCACACATCACACACCCCCCTTACACCACCTCGTGCGTAGTGTGTCAAAACGATTCTCACCACCGCCGCAGCATATTATAATAATATTCTCTTTTTCCGTGCCCGTACATACGCATATAGGAATGCTGCCGGCGAGAGCATGCGCGTGTGCGCGCGTACGTATAGATCGTGATCTAATTTACGACCCGGTCGAATCGACCGAAATGCCATATCCAATTATCTGGCGCGGTTTTGCGGTGTCTGTACGTAAGAAATTCGCCAACTGACACACACGCGTAGTATGTATAACAAGACCTCCTCCGCTCGAACGTGAACTCGTTACTCGCAGCATTGTAATAATCTGCCTCGAGTGTGTACCACCTATATGTACACACACGCTCGTGGCGTTTATTTATAAATTTATGCACAAATCGTTGTCGTCGCGAGTAGTCCGGCCGCGGATCGGCATAACACAATAATTGAAGAACGGTGCGAGTCGCGCGCTCTCCACCGCCGCGCGGGGCGGGCGCTCGCCGATGGAAATCTGAGAGATTTGGAATCGTAACGAATTTCGCACGACGCGTATCACCTCCCCGCCGCGCCGTCGCCCCCGAGAGACGCGATCCGTTTTATTTATTGATTTTTCGTAACGTTATCAGCGACCGTGTAGCGTATATACGCCATCACATCGCGTTGATCGGGACGATCGATAGCGATTTTACAAAACGCGTATTACTATTATATGCCTACGCGGCGTGCACCTATTATAGTGCTCGTACGAACGTAGCACTGTGTGCCTGCTATATCGATATCGTATACGACGTGTTACTTATAAATTACGGCCGTTGTTTCGCGCACACGATTCGTCTGCCGCGGACGAGCGTTTTCTTTTCGATCGACTGATGCTAAGCCGCCGTAACCTATACATCCTCGCGTGCTATATGGATTTCATTTTTTTAGCAAAACGTTATAACAATGTCTGTGTATATGAGATTGTGATCGGTCGTCGTCTGCAGAACACCGTCATAAAGATTTCGAACGGTTTTGATATCCATTTTATTGACAGACGCGAAGAACAGAAAGTATACCTACCCTTGCAGTTTGCACATATCGTGGATCCGTTAAAAAAGGAAGTCTCCAACAAATTTCAAACGATTTCCAACAAATCTATTCAAACGTTGTTTGTGCGTTCCTCGTACGTACCTACCGTCTATCAGTGTTATCGCCGGATTAAGACGCAGAATGTTTGATCTGTAAATTATCAATGACACCAGATTTCATCGCATAAATCTAAAATCATATATAGTTATATATTACTCCGCTTAAAGGTCTTTCCTATGCTGTACTCATATACATACTTTTCGATTTCGAGAATTCGAGAATTTGCGTTGTGTATATATTATACAGAACAACGGAGTATTTAGGAATGATGAAAAATCGGTATGGAAGTTGCGGTAATAATCTCCTAACCGGTAATTTGTTACCACGATGTTTATGACTACGAATATTTTTTCAGGTATTATCATAGAAACTATATTATCCTAAGTGAGATACAATGTCATATACAAGACGGCATACTAAATTGTACTTTGCATATTTTTACATAATATTCTAGACATTTCGGATAGATTTATTCACCTATTTGCGTATACCTATTCTTTTTTTAATAACCACTTGTACACGCGTTTTTCATGACATCGGTCATTACAGTTGTCATTGACAAAACGTACATTGAATTGATAGACATGGGCAGTTTTGAAATAATAATATACTGTTGGATGAAAAAAAAAGTAGATCGATGGTTGTTTTCCAATTACGAATCAATTGCATTTTGTTGTTTATTATAGAGTCCCAGATTATGGATAAATTTAATGTTTAGATATTACGCACAAAAAATATTCAGAAAATCTATAAAGACAGATTTTTAACAAAAAAATATTAAGTAGATACTAGTTATACTTAATATTGTACTTACGTTTAATGAGTCATTATAATTTTACAAACACGTTAAATATAATAAGCGCGTATCTACTATGCAAATTTGTAGTTTTTTATCTTGAATGGTTTTCATAACGTTTATACCAATAAAACATACATAATGTTCAGTTTACATTTAAGTATTTAACATTGTATAATATTGTAAAAATATAAAACTAATTAATGCATTACTTATATGCACTTTTATATTTCACGCTATTTGTCAAACATTATATTGAATTTATAAAAAATGAGTACATACAATGTTATTTAAAAAAAAAAAAGATTATAAACGCACATATTATATGTGCCATGTGTCATTATAGCAATAAAACGAACCGATATCTTACATAATGCAGCTGTGCATGATATATTATGTGATATACTTATACCTACCTATAACACTGTATTAGGTACTGTAGTCCGTAAAATTCGTGATTCTATTATTATATACAGCTGATATATCTAGGTGTATATTATATTTATATAAAAACACACAACACACATCTATAATATTATAACGATTAACGAAAATGTACGAGAAAAGTTCTTGAATAAATCATAATTTACTAACTTATTTTATTTATTTATTAAAATATTAAACGAGTACCGTCGAGTATTATTTAATTTTTTACTTAAATTGAATATAGAAACTGGACGAAAACCTTATTATAAAAATATACGAAGCGGCAATCCTTTCACCACGAGGTAATTTCATTTAAAAATCCTGATGAATTTATGTCTAGACACCGAGACGTCAACATTTTAACAAGTGGATCCTAATTATGTCTATTCACCTAAATAATACTAACGGTGATGTTTTACCAAAAACAAAAACCACATAATATACATCATATATATATATATATAAGAACCACACGTCTTTCAGCACACACACATCGTAACAACAATATTATAATAAAACAATAATAATGTAAACTACGCTTGGAGACTTTAATATTTAAAATTTGGTTTACCTATATGTACTACGATCGCGTTAGCAGACTTGTCGGGATGGAATCGTTTCAAAATTGCGGATGTACAAGAAATATACAAGAAATAAATTTCTGTTGCAATGAGATATCTATAAACGTAAGTAATAATTAGTAATAACCAATATAATGTTATGAATTGATGTTAGATACAAAAGAACACATTTAAAGAGAAAGAGGCAGTTTTTTTCACCATTTAACAAAGAAAAAATTGTTGACGTAAGCGTATTGTTAATAGTTCAAAACGGGTGTGAGTGTATTACTTATATAAATTACAGTACCTATACGTTAGGTTATACGTATACCTACACAAGCATGTTTATGAAGCGGATGTGTAACGTACACATCAAGACAAGAAGTAAAACAAAAGGTCGTTTGTGTATTATATTACGTATTTAGGCTGCAGGTATTTTGTGCCACGACAGGGATGAATGATGACGCAGAAAAAGGTACCTAATTAAGAAAGGATTAAATCGGTTCAAATATATAGGCAAGATGAGGGTATTAATCTACGTGCTTCTTGCAGTGGTATTGAACGGATCTTCGATTAAAAATGTTCAAAATAAAACAACCGTACGTAATGAGTTTCTGGGTGGTAATTAATTAATACGAAAAATTAAAAAAAAAGTTTGCCGGTCTTTTATTTTTTTTTTGAACGATTGGGTAACAATGTATTATTCACCTATCTGATACTTACTACGGGCATCATTATCCTTGTATAATTAAGACGTTTTACATGCGAGGCAGACAAGCGTATGTTACTTATCAATGCACTGAGCGCGAACTGTTACAACTGCACCTGCAGGTATAACATAATATAGTGTCTCGGTGTAATTTCTGGATTTATTAACATTTACCTATGTTAATGCTATAATAATATGTATTTATAAACACGGGCATCGATTAAATCTAATCTCGTTTTAATAATAATCGCGATTGAATAATTTGTTAATAGTAATAACGTTTTATTCTTATATTAATTTTCTTCTTAGATATAGCACTGAACGTTACATTTTTCAAGGTTAACCGGAGCAGCAAATGGGTAACAACTATATATATAGTACAGGTATTATAGAGGTACAAGTTTACATAATTCCGTCAATTCACCTCATTTTTTTATTCATATTATTTACGTTGTTACTGATACGCGCGTGCGGAAAGCTGTCTGCTAGAGACTATATTACATAGATGTAGTTATAATTGCAGTCGCTTATGAATAATTTCGATCAAGTGTCGAGATTACAGGCAGAGGACGAGTGGTCGACGGATAAAGTTTCCGTGTGTATATTATATTTTTAAAAAGCGTTTATTATATATAAAAACGTACGCCGTAACAATATAACATGTATATAAAATGTTACAAACGCAGTGGCACATTAAACCAATTAGGTATATTTAAATACAGGCCCCGGTCTAGAACAACACATTTTAGGGGCGTCGACAGTTAAGTGGTTCAAAATTAATATTTGACATGCTTTTTCGTGTCTGTTTATGTATAGTCCAATCTCGGGTTGATATTTAAATTTAATTAATTATAAATGATTTCCGAAAAGGAAAATTATTAAATATTATACCTATGTTTACATCCCGCATCAAAAATATGTGTTAAATGATGAATGCGCATATCACAAGACACAAGTATGTGGCAATGTTGTTGCTACACTGTTTCAGCTTTTCACACAGACGTATTATTCACACTATGTGAAGAAAATAGAGTAATTTTAACTGAATATCTAAATTATTGACGCTGAAGTTGATATCCTGCCCTACTACTCGTATGTAGAATTAACTTTAGTCAAAGATTTTAGTTCCCTAGACGTTTTACATTTTCCTGTTCCATATAGTAATTGTATTTCTTTGACCAATCACCCTAATTGTTATAATGATGAAATTGATAACCGCGAGGATTTATATTTTTTAATTTTGTGATTTCTGACTACCAATACAATAATGATTGTATTTTTTTTATAAATGCTATTCTATGCAATGTTATAATAACATACTCAAATTGTATAGGCTCATTGCATATTTAAATATAGATAAATAAATACAATTGATTAGTACAATTTTTATGAGTCGTGGAATAGTCTGGTTTTAATTTACCTAATGAATAATGTATGTTGTTGGCCTATATCATGCAGTACGAGTGTGACGCATAATACAATTACGGGATTTTTTCTTTATTTGGCTTATATATGTTTGTATGTATATAAACATAGAGTCATTACTTGTTAGTCAGCCCATTACTCATTAAATAAGTTGAACGAAATAATTTATTTCAAATAAAATATAGATGAATGATGATGTACATCTAATGTTATTATTATATTTTTATTTTATAAGTTTGTAGTTTACATTATTTTATTTATTAGTAAAATAATCCTTATAATTTTTAACTGTAATTTTTGTTTTTGAAAACTGAAAACTAATGATTAATTTGTATAAAAATAAAACTAAATAATAGAGTAACTAAGCATTTGTGGATACTAGACTAAATATACTTATCAGTCCGTATTAACACGTTTTCAATCATTTTACCTGTTATGTTTCGAAGAGTAGGAAGACAGAGTGACTGAGTGAAACGAAAGAAAATTTTTTTATATTATATTCTGTCGCATCTCAACTTTAAGAGTCTGTAACAGTGCAGATGGTATAAAATATATTATCGGCGTGTGTATGCAGAATTGCAGACGACAAGATTTGGGAGAAAGGTCTTTAAACTTATTATGATATATATTAATAATGTCTATATTATATTCGAGCGGGAAAAGAAGAAACAAATGAAAAGTCGAAATACCGAGAGCAAAGTATATTGTAACAATAATAATAGGTGTATATAGACGGATTTAGATTTTAGACAATCGATTACGAACACACACACACATGCACACACACGCAAAGATCAGGGAGCAGATGTTGCGCTTTTGTGCGTTATTGTTCGTCTACCGGCGGTACAAAGAAAGCATCACTTTGTGCGAGGGGGGTGGGGACACGAAATGCGTATAGATTCTGTATATACAGGTATAATATCTACACGTTTGGCTGACTGCGCGGCTCGCGCGTACGAAACGAGATCAAAAGATTGTGCAATGATAATAATTATAATAATAATAATAAAAATAAAAATAACCAGACGTGAATGAGAATCGACCGACCGACGTGTGTGTGTGTGAGTGTATTGTCGTCGTGTTAACACGATTATTGGATGTAAATTAGTTATCTGCGAGCGCGCGCAAGTATATTCCGACAAAACTATACCACCCGAGGCACCGATCTACATTTTATATAATATATTATAATGTATAAAAGCCGGTCGAGTCTCGCGCGCACAGCTCTCTTCTTTATTATTTTTTTGTATTATTATTATTATTATTATTTCTTTTATCGCGCCACGGGGGACGCGCGCTTCCACCCACACACGAGAGAGCCGGTGAGACAGTACGGCACGCCGAAATCGTGTGTAGTGTATATATAAATATATATGCATATACGAACTTAATATCATACCAGCTATACCATTATTATGTTATACCTGGTTACTCGGCCGGGACCAACGACCGCCCGTGAAAAAGTGAAGACTGACACTGAACCGCAGTTTGTGGATTTACTTATATACTTGTTATGAGCCGTTATGGATTTTGGACATCATCAACACCATCATTTGCGAAACCAGTGAAGTGTTTAAATGTGCAAGTACCTTTAAATTTAATTTAAGCAACTCCAAATGGTAAAAGTTAAGAAATGATTTTCTTTAATACATAACCATTCTCATTATTTTATTGGTTGTAATATTAAAATAGTACCTCAATAAATATCTACTATATGCAAATATACAATATTTATTAGTAATTATACATCAATATAAACTTTTAAGAATTGTTCGAGTCAATATAATAATAATAACATCAAACATTATTAATTATTATATTTCATGAAAAGGAATGTGATTTTTTAATTTCTGCCCCCTCCCTAAGTCCAGTCATTGCTACCCCTAAAAATATTAAAAATATTAGAAACACATTGTTTTATACATAATGACCCCTTCCAAAAGTTTACTTTGTTCCACCTAAAATTTTGATCTGGCTACGGACCTGATGTATTATTATTTTACAATGATGTGTGTGTGTGTAAACCAAAACTTATCGAAATAATGCATCAATTTAAAATTTTAGGGGTGGTTTCCTATGCCAAAAATTGAATATCCTTGATGCATTTATGTAGGTCAAAAGTAAAAAGTTTCCAGTAATTCTCAAAAAAATTGCGAAAAACAACAAAAAAATGACCGAAAATGGGATTTTATAAACAAAATTAGTTTTCGACAAAATCGATTTTTTTACATACCTATAGTTATAACTTTAAAACGAATCACTGTAAATACTTGACATTTTCACCAAAGATTTATATTAGTGTTATCTATATACAATAAAGTTTAAAAAATATAAAAATATTTTGAGCTATTTTTAGAAAAGCGAAATTTTCGATTTTACTGAGTATTTTTTTTGAAATGTCGATAAAAAATTTTGGGTGCCGAAAAAAACTAGAAAATTGAATACAATGTTTTTTATAAGTTGTTCTTATTGAAGTATTAATTTTAAAACAGAAGTTTAGAAAAACATACCCTTAAAATGTACTAATTACGATCATTAAAGAGTTTCCACCCCCCCCCCCCCCCCCCAAAAAAAAAAAAAACCAATCTTTTATGTATTTGTTAGAACAAAATAAAAATGATGCTTAGTTTAGCTAATAACTTATAAGTTGTATTATAAATATATTTAATCCCCCCCCCCCAGAAAAAAGTCGTGTCTACGCCATTGGACTAAAGACTTCATAAATATTTGACAAACAGCGAGCTTGTGTTTTGGTGCGAATGTTTTGCCAGAGTAAAAAAATAATTCCAGATGTACTTATCATCCACTATTATTTACACAAACACAGAATAGTGGCAAACTTGTCTCCTAAAACCCTTTAACCTTATCATATTAATTTAATAAAAAGTTTGTTGTAATACATATTGTATTATGCTTCTATAAAAAATAGTATGAATAATTATACAATGAATATTGAATAGGTATTATTTTTATTTATATATATATTAAATATATATACATGTTAATTATCATAATATAATACCGTCGCCCACAAAATATATTGTTGGGCTATCCTTAACGTGATTCCGGTGCGGAATTACCTTTTCTTAGAACTGTTTTACTTTATTCTGTTTGGTTCAAAACATTTTCAAGTTTTGGTACATTAGGAATGCCGAATGAGATCCTGTTTCATCTTTAACATTTGTGATTCAAAACGAAATATTCGGTAGTGATGTCGTGGGATTGTCGTGGTTGGCAATGCCATCACTAACTGCACCAATGCTACAGAATGTATTGGCCACTGGGCCGATGTTATTGTTCGTGTATAGTAAATAATTATTTTAAATGAAAAAAATAATAATATTTAAAAAAAAATAATTTTTCAACTGTCTTTGGCTGTTTCGTACGCCCTATGTACATAGATAAATCGATTGATTTATGGACTTCCATCGTATGTAATAAATGTTTGGAAATGTCAAGGTCGGTGACGATGAGATGCTGATGCATACCCGTTAAATTTAAAAAATTTAAATATCGGCTTATATACCTACTATGGTACGATGGTAACCATGGTATTATATTATTATTTATTATAACTATATATATTATTACAGTGGATAACGCGGTGTTATGTAGAGCACTTAAACAAATCGTGGGATCAGGACTCGGGGTATACCCCCCGGTGATTAAAACGAAAGCTATGGTTACGTGTAACGTACCCGGTCCGGTTGTAAAATTGTTATATCGATGCATACCTACTTATAATCCAATACTCATCATCGGTACTATACATATATGAAATATATTATATCTGTCTCAGCAGCGAAAAGAACACGAGAAATATTATGTAGGCACAAGAGATTTTTTTTCATTATAAAATGATTAAACGACTCTGACGTTTTTCGTAAGTCGTAAACAAAATGTTTGCTGAATACAATAATATCACACTCGAGCGTTCAAGAATATATTATATTATGTATATACATATAATAAGACTATACGTCTTGAATAAAAAAAAATAATAATAATATAATATCATTATATTATTATTATAAATATGATTATATATTGGTCGATTGAATTTATCGTTTTAATTCGATTTAATATTCAATTTCATACGTCATATCCATACGCGATAGCGGCGGATGGGTTATAATGTATAAATATATATACGACAGCGACCTTCGGGTGAACATCGTATATTTGAATAAATATTTACACGGCGTCTCTCGCACGTGTATGCAATATTGGGGGAAAAAAAATTAATTTATATTTTGAATCGATTTTACCGGGCTTGGAAATTAATTCATAATTTATTTCCGCCACGGCGGCGGCGGCGGCGGTGATAATAATATTAATAATAATATATAATATATATACACATTTTATTACGGGCGTATACAACACCCCCGTGGTGTTCGGGCATTGCACGAATGCGCACAGCTTTCGAAGCTAAATAATAATAACGTATTAATTTAAAAACGGAATATGATTTGTACGAAATTCGGACAGAAAGCGGAAGTCTACACTACGGGCATAGATTATGCGCGTATTAAAAAAAAAAAATAAATAAAAAACATAGAGAAAAAATTCCAACCGCCCGTCGTCGTCTCATCGTGTCATCGCAATAATATAATAATATATAGGTACACGTTATTATTATCATTATTATTAATGCCACGTAGGTATTTAATATTATATCGTATTGCGCGTATTGTACAAAACACAATATTATATATTATATATAGATGCCGTTTTCGCCGAGCGTCGTTTAATAAATACCCTCGTCACGGTGGCGGAGGCGGCAGACGAGAGATGATGTACACTGGACGGCATACCGCTGCAGTACAAATAACAAATATAGGTAATAATGCAGGTAATGTACCTGGCGAGTTACGCGTGTGTCGTTAACTATATCGCTCGACGGCCATCGTCTGCGCACACAGTATGTGTGTGATGATACTGTACGCGTATGCGTATATATAATATATTATACTTGTGTTAACTAGTTTGCTCTCGTATATATACTCGTTTTATGTGTTATTCTCGTACGTCTCAAACCCCTTTGCGGGCGTATGCACGTTCCGCGAGCTGCTAATTATTGCGATTTGTAGAATTAATAACCGTCGCGTACGTCCGCCGCGCGACATGTCGTACACAACGTAGGTAAAGCCGTTCGTATAGGTAAGTATATGGCGATATATATCAGTTAACAGTGAACGCGGCTAATCATTTATCCGGTTTTTCAGAGCGCATGTGACACGTCATGCTATACGTTTATTATGAAAAAAAAAATTTAAGTTATCCTATATGGGTACGGAAAAACGGTACACGGCGAGATATTATATAAGTCGTATAAGTGTATACCTATTTTTAAAGTGTTTGAATTTCGATGAAAAATGAAAATAAACGGGGAAAGTCAGTGTACACACAGCACTGCTCCTTGCAGGAGGTAAGTGTCGATAGTGTACCTTCCTCGTCGTCGAGGAATCGGCCATTGTAATGTATGCGTATTAAATTTGAATTCAATCGTTGCAAACGAAAACCGTATCTGACGGTCTGTCGTTCTGCAGCTATACGTCATTGCTGAGTATATTTTGTCCATAATGTCCACGTTATTTATATTGTAGGTATTTAAGTGATTTATTTTACGATTAGTATTTGGGTAGGCTGAATGGTATTGACTTATGTATTTGAAAAATTCATTCTGTGAATAAATTGCAATGAAATACGAGTACCTGCGTTAAGAGTTTCAAGTATCCATAAATAATACTTTTAAATTATAACAAATGATAATTCCATTGTTATTTTGAAAATTACTATTGATATTTTATTTTGACTTTATAAGTGCCTACTTATTTTTCTACCTAAAAGTTTAAAATTAAAGAATTTTTTCTACTTTAAAAACTAAAAAGTATTTTCTGAATCCTAACACAAAATAAAAACACACATACACATCATTGTAAAATCAATAAATTAATCGCTCCGTTCAGATTCTAAAATATACTAAAATAAATGCAGTTAACTCCATAAAATTATTCTAGATTATAATATTGTACTTTGGTTTATGTCGTCGCAATAGTACGCTCTAATTTAAATTTGTTTTGTGTTCTTTTTCATTGAATCAGTAATTAATATTTCGTTAGTTAAGTTTCCATTCTACACATCACATAACAATATGTTTTATCTAAGAGACGAGTTAGGTATAAAAAATAATTACTGTGTGTCTGCGTTTTGAAATAAATTTATGTTAGACAGTTAACTCGACTATATCACACAACCTTACACACTACACAATATACTCTGTACTAGTATTATTATTTGTAAACATTGTACACACAGTATACAATTGTATACACACAATATATATTACATATTATTTGTCATATATTACAAAGGGTAGTGGCAGAATCACCAATTTTTTTATATATTATACTCATATACAAACAGTATGACATGTACCGTGTTTGTGTCTTTACCTCAATATATTTACTAAAAAAAAAAAAAATTAATAATAATATTATTACCTTTGTTATATTATATAATATATATGATATATAATCAGCTGCAAAATATATAATAATAATATGTAGGCATGTAAAGTGGCACGTTGGCCGCCTACTTGAGAGTTAATGATAAATTAACACTATATGTCATACGTCTATGGCCTATATGGATTGTTTTCCTGAGTATCTCTGCTAGTGTTTTTAAAAATATTACAATAATATTATCAACCAAATACAAAGATATTTTATAGAATGGCTGAATAGCACCACAAATCGACAATGTTATTAAAATGTTGCATCTTACATCGGAACTTCTATAAAAAAAAATCGTGTCATCGTTTTCTCTGCATCAATTGGCAAACGTATCGTAATATTTTATTTATGTATGATAAAATTATAATTTACATTTTATACATGAATAATGCTCTAATAGTATTTTGTTACATAACATTGTACGCTAAATATCATGTTGAAATTTATTGAAATTTTGCCAACCCTGCGAAACAGGGTGGTGCAGAGTGGGTGGTAATTGTTTATCTTCGTTATTTTAATCGTATATATACGCTTATATACGTGTTCGGATATATCTGATGACTTCAGCGGTTCTGTACGTGGCGAGTCGTTTGGTATCTAATATAAATATACCGCCTTGCTATAATGTACATCAATACGAATTTTATGAAATCAGAACACTTCGGTATATTATCTGTACTGAGCAACGACTGCAACGGCTGTCGACGATGTTTCCACATATTTTTCAGGCCAGTGAATTTCAAAAGGTATTCACTATAAATATTCGATCGTCAGAGGAGTTGATAATAATATATTTACGAACACATTGTGTGAATATTATAATAATATGCAGTATTTTGGTATCCGGGAAGAGTTATATTATATATATTTAAGCGCTTGAATGGAAAGTTGTCTGTACGTTAATATTATAAAAGTTGTTCCTGATGTTATTATACGCCCGAGCGCTTGACTGATATGACCTGATATTGATGGCCGATACTTTGTGTGTTACGCGATTGATAGGTAGGCTTTTCCGCAATTCTATTTTTAAGTTTATAACCATCGAAAAACGGGGCACACACAATAATTTACCGTTTGAAAACGAAAAGTGGATTACCGGTAATACTCCAGTACAACGAGTGTATTTCAACATAATGACATATTATTAGATAATACGCATACGATAATATAACACAGACGTGGCCCGTGGGTCATAAAATAATATGGCAGAATGGACGATTTTGCTCGATCTATAATATATGTACTTAAAACGGCAGTCGGTATTATATATAATGGTATAGTTGCGTCGCATATTATATGTATGTGCATATTGTACGCATTTTCTTGGGAAATTCGACGGTACCGGAGCTCGAAGTCATCATCACCGAGTACTCACACAGAACTATATAATAATATTATATAAAACGACCGGCACGCACGACGTATATATTTAAGAAACGATCTCTCGCGCGCGCGCGCGCGCGCTCGCGCCCGCAAAAGCACTGCAGCAATATATATATATGGACGTGTATAGTGTACCCTGTAATTTGGTTTTGTTCGGCGAAAGAGTATAAAAAATAGAAACTATTACATTATATACATTTACATTTATATATATATATAGTATAAACGTCGCAGCAGGTCGTGTGTGTAGTGCAGTCGTCGCGTCCAGTTCACACGGTTCTACCGTCGCCGCCTCGGCAGACTCTATATATTGATACCGCCGTTGGACGTGTTAATTTTACGATTGCCCGGTAGTTCGTCAGTCGTATTATATATATATAGTTCACTGTGTATTATATATTATACAGCCGTAATAAGCCTTCTTCTTAAGCGCGGAGGCGGCTACGACAGCGGCGCTACCGTTTGCGCCCGAAGTACCGAAAATGTTTTAAACGACTATCATCGTTTTACCGCCGAATCGCGTTTTTCTTTCTATATGACTATTATTATTATTGTACGACGTGATATGTAGTGAATGTGAGTATGAGTGTAAATTACCTACTCTGTGTATGCTTCATAGCTCGATCGCCCACAAACACTTATACATACGTGTTTCTATTATGTATAATATAGAACACACTGGACAACAGCGGTGTATATTAAACATTATAATTAAAGAGCGGATTCTTAGGTTTTAAAAGAGCTTGAAATTCTAAGGTTTTTTTTTTTAAAGGAAACCCTTAAATTATGGTAAAATATGCTTAAAATATGTTTTTTTTTTTTCAAATAATTTAAAAACCTTTATACAAGTTACAATATGAAACACATATTATGTTTCTTACGATGTTACCATATTAATATACATAATGTTTACATTAAACTTAATAAATTTATAATATTTACATTTGCCATCCATAAATTGCACATAATGTAATAATATATTTATACGCTTAAGCTTAAAAATAATTATACTCAACACCTTTTTTGTGGTAAATTATTTAAATTCAATCATACTAAAAATAAAATTAAATAATTTCCAAATTAATAACAAACAAGTTATTAAATGATTTTTATCAAAAACATTGGATATATTAATAAACACATATTTTTGCAAGTTCTTTTCTCGATATCCAAGCCTGCAAAAGTGATACAATAACGTACAAACTGTGTAAATCAATGAATCATTTAAAATAAATATATAATTATTTAATTATTTAAAGAATATTGAATACAAGGTATTTCCAGTAACACAATACTATTATATTTAAACTGAAATTGGAATTTTATTTCGTAAAATAAAGATTATTTATTATTAACTATATACTTGATTTCCAAAATTCGTAAGTAGTTTTGTGCACATTGAACTATTTAGATATGTAATTGTAAGATAATTTTTTTTTAATAAATGTGTATATTACGTATGATGTATATACAATATTTTTCGTGACAAATGTTAAGTATATATTATATATTAATATAATATTATAGAACATTTTAATTTTACAAAATTATCAAGTTTTTACTTTCAATTGAATGTACCTACCTATGTATATATTATATGTAATGAGCAATACCAAATGGTATTTTATAGGTACATTCATATAATAATACATCTGAGAAAGAAATATTACCAAAAAACACAAAAATTGAAGATTAGAAAAGATATAGTATGTTTGGACGTGACCAATTTGTATGTATAATATACGAGTGTACCTTTGAAATATTATTTTTTCAAACGGAAGTGAAGTTGTGTGTCAAGATAACAATGCACGATTATCATAAAATATTAAAATTATAACAAACGAATCTTAAAACGTATTGTTAATATAATACAATAATTTAACTTACCTATTTAAGAATTATATTTATTACCGTATTATATTATATTATCGTATTTACAATTATCGTGCCGAAGGCATATTTTTTAAAAAATTGCGAGGAATGGATAGTGCAACCGAGACAGACTATATACGTATAATATACTCCACACATAAAAAAGTAACTCGTTTAATAATGTTACTAGAGTTAAAAAAAACACACTTGCTAAATTAAGTCAATATATTTTATAGCTATATATAGGCTTCATAGAATAAATAGGTAGATATATCATATCCGGTATTTCAATATATACTGCATTTATAATAAATAATAATATATTCATATTATATTAAATTTAGTTACAACTTGTGTAGTGCGACTATCACTAGGTATATTGTATTATTGCGTTTGTTTCTACGAATTCCATTTTATCTAACTCAATAGTCAATTTCTTGAAAAATATTAAACGAATGCCAAGAGTTTTACACGTTTTAACATTACATTATTCACACTTATTATTACATTCCTGTTGGAAGCTGCAGATTAATATACAGCATCGACACCCATATTTTATTCAGTAAGACCTACCAAAAATGCAATTCGCGTTAGCTCATTTAAACCATATACAATGTCGGTATGTATCTTATACTCCAGCCATAATATTATCATCTATATAATATGCACAATATTGTACTGTTAACCGGGTATCTGACACGCAACATTACAACATTTACAATGCATTACAATATATTTTATGCATTTCACGTATACGTACGTACATATTATATATACATAGTATTGTGATTACACGGAGAACGGGAAGTAGAGGGACTGCCGAAGGATATTCACGCCCCGACCTGGACCTGGGCCTCCGTCCGGCCGAGATATCGCGGGCGCGTCATTAAAACGAGTGGCGGAACACATAAATAAAACATAATATACACCGCACCTCGCGCGTATACCTTTATAATATATGTATACAGTATTGTTCTGTTTTATTTATTTTTTACTTTCCCCCCCATTCACACGACTAGCATTTGAATTTCTCTGTACACCCGTCGTATAATACAAGATTTCCCGAAAGTAACGCATAGCACCCGACTTAAAGACACGACCATGATAATATGTATACAGTGTGATCTAGTTAACGTAAGGTACATTATAATCATTATTTCTGAAAACTGACGATTTTTTAAAAAATATTTCTATTTAATAATTTTGAGTCTATATAAAACCACGTAATTGGAAAAAAAAATCAAACTATTTTTATCGTTTTTATTTTTTAAAATGACGTCTTGTATTTTTATTTCATATTCTAAAGAAAAATATTATTCGGTGTATTTCAATCTATAAAAATTAAATTTTAAACTTGTATAGTGTATAAGTTATATACTTATATGTATAATACCTAGCTTAGATTATATCATTGCATTCCGTTCAATAAAACTTTAAATATTTATAACGTTATAACTCGTACAATGGTCGTCGAAAATTCAAATTTTATGTACTTAAGTATTAAATAAAATATTCTAGGTACTTGAAAATAATGAATTGAAAATGCATGTAACCAATTAAAAAATTAATCATTAATAGTAAAAAATATATTTTATTGGAAAAATGTTGTATTTAACAATTTAAAATTATGTACAAAAAAAATTTTCAAAAACGTTAGTCGTGTTTTGTAAAATAACGAGTGTATGGATTACTCGATATTTGGTTGTCTATATCAATATCATAATATATAATACGAGTATATATAAAATACATAATAATATATAATATAATATATATACATAATATTTCGTCAGTTTTGTTTTATATATTATATTATATTATAATATAGGTACACATTATTTTATTGATCCAAATATCTAACGTCATCTATAACTACGACGCGTGTACACCTTTTATATACAATGCACAATTTGAGTACGACTGTTTGTATATATGAAATATTATATAATGTTTTGCCACACATATGGTTTAAATGTATAATTTATGTACAGTTTGTTTTTTTATTTACTTGGAAATTAATTTTTTTAAACATATCTTTATCGCGCATGACAACTGCATGCCAGTTTGCATTATAATATACATTATCATAAGGTTTCGTAAGCACCGTTTCCAGGGATAAGCCACCGGCGACTATGTATTATTATTATAATATATGTATCGTGTCAAAAACCGAAACTCGAGTAAAATTTTGCAATTATATCAGAAAACAACGAGTACGCGGAATTCGCATATGTACGACACAGCGACGACGTCATGACGGATAATTACGAAACTAATAAAATGTAATGAAAGAAAGAAAGAAAAAAAAAGAGTAAAAAAATGTAGGACGTGATTTTCGCGATCTCCTGCGTCGCAGTTTATAATTATATTGTGTTGTTGTACCGTCTTTGAAAAATTGCAGCTTAGCAATACGTAACGCGATCCGCGTCTCTCGTCGTATTCAAAAAAATCGTTTGTACCACTATATTAAGGTGGGGGACACTAAATGAAAAAAAAAATACAATAATTATATCGTAACCGATTTTACGTTGAAATCCGCCGCACGTGGAGGCGAAAAGTCTCCAAGAACGCTATAGGTATATATTATTTAGCTGTATTAGAACGTGCGAGAGAAATCGGTAACATCCAAACGACATTATCGGTTTATCAAATAGCATAATATGATTATACACCTACGGGACAGGTATTATATTAGTATCACACGACGAACGTTTTTTTTTTTTCAAAATCGTAGCACGTGTCTCGTGATCGTCTCGATCGAGTTTTGTTCAAGAAACAAAATACCCGTTGGTATTATATACATATTTTATTCGTCGTCGTAATCCTTCGCGAATCACATGGTCCCGTCGAAGAACAGGTGGGTATAACACGATTTTGACGAGCACATTTTTTTCACTGAGAAAATAAAACCATTCTATGACATGACGACACGCGAACTGTGGTCAGCGCAGATAAGTATTTGTAGGTGGGCGCGGGTGCACTAGCGTTTGCATGGTCGCGAGAGTATAATATGCTCAGTGCATATTCTGTTGAAACTACCACGACGCGCGTATAGTATTGGTATAAACGCATAATTATTATGCATATAAATGCGGTAAAAAGAGAAGAGACGAAAAATAAATAATAATAATAAAACAATTTATTAGCAGGAATAATCGTCCGGAGCGCGGCGTAGTATATATAATATAGAAACTGCTACAATATATTTTAGAATATTACAAAACGACATTCCACACAGAAAAAAATAAAGAAGAACTCTTCTGGCAGATGAACCAGTTTGTGGTTTAATGCCACCGCATCTTTTTGTATTGCTTTTTCCACTTTTTTTCGTGTGACATTTAAAAAGCGTACCAATACACACACACACACACACGCACACGCATACACACACGCTCGCACGCGCACACACATATGAACAGACCGACGGACGTACGGAAAGAAGATCTAGTAAAAACGGGCATCAAGCGGGCGCGACTGCGAGCCCGCCAACTCGACTTCTCTTCTTCTTCTTCTTCTCCTTTAAATAATTGATTGACCTTAAATGTTACATCCATTTTTGAACGACCATAACGGATTCAAATTTCATGAATAAACATAATATACAGATAGGTATGTATATACATGTGTAAATGTATATATAAAAATCTGGTTTATATATCGAACGGATTATATCGTCGTTATCGTTATTATAATATATTATATACGTCACGACGGCGACGAGGAAAACGAGTCCGACTACACAGAGACACGACGGACACGATGAGTCGGGTAAATTATAAGGAATAAGAAAAAAAAATTCTAGTTGTAATATACGGTATATGTATATAATATGTAAAAGAATTTCGCACGAATACCTATGTGCATGTAAATTGTAATGTTTCTATTCCTCCCTCCAGCACCACAGACATTAACAAAGAATACAAATGTTTTAGACGTTAAATAGATCAACTTTAACCAGTCATGTCTTGTAATACGCGCCAAACACATACGCGTTACAGCACATCAACAACTGCATACTGCAGAGTGCAGGCGCTTTCACGCGTTTTGTTTTCTAAACCCTAAAAAAAACTGCTTTTACGATAGATTGGTACCGTATATTATTATTATGAATTATGTGACAAACATTTTTATACTGTCGTTTTTAAGCTTATATTGTACCTATAATATGCACGGGGTTGAAGAACTCTGAGTTATATATTTAATAGAGGGACATCGGTGACAAACTTTCAAATTTCACTAACACATAAAAATTAGAATTATACTATTACTATACAAGTATGTGTTCATATATACATTAAATGATGTATTCCACATTATATACCAGCTCAACTAAATTGTATACAGTGCCTGTACTGGTTCGAAATTCCACTTCCTTGGGCTCTCTATAGGCTCTTTGACAACATCGAGTTGACATATACGCGTTGTTTTTATTTTCTATTAGTTATAATAACTATATGGCTATAATATCTATATGTATTATAATTGATGCCACAAACAAGTTACACGTCAGTTGTTTTTTCGCATATTTGTTTCGTAATAATTATCGCACTGGTTTATTATATTTCGTTAGCATCCGACTACGATAAGATTATAAACTGCAGTACAGTTTAAGTATGTTGCACGCATCGTACGCGTGTGGTTTGGATCGCGCGATAAGAGTTTTTCAAATGACATTATTCCGGTCTCATGATGTATAAATCTACCTATGATGACTTATAAACACATTATACATTAAGTCAAATAGGTTTGTAATGTATATTATATGACTATGTCTATCCACATTAAATTAATATTTAATTGTTTTGATGACTGAATACACTGCTAACTTGTGTGCCTCGATGACAAAACATTGCTTGACGACCTATTGTTTTAAACCACAAGCGAACTCTCTGTTCGCTGAATATTATATTTCTGCGGTTTAACCATATGATTTTATATTGTCTAGACGTTTCTATTTTGTGGACGATCCTTAAGTCATGTATTCTGATATTTGGTAAAATTATTATGGTGTACGGTATTATGTAGTAATAATACTATAGCATTAAGCAGGGCCTAAATTGCAGTATATAGGAGGTCTTTAGTGCGAGGACTTTAAGAACGCTATAAAACAGAGGAAAAAAATTACGCACAACAAATCACGGCGGATTAAGGAGCCCCCGGTTGACGGCGTAGATATAACATACTAAAACGTACGCGGTTAAAAAAAATATATATAAATATTATAATAAACTTACAGTTTTTTTTTTATCCTTGCCATTTTCTCCCTTTCCTGCACCCAACCCGTCACGTTTTTATCGTCGAGATTAATACTCGCAGCGTGTACTTCGGTCCGTGTTCTATATATAAATATATAATATTATGATGTGCAGTGTATAATGTTATGTATATACATACTTACTTATATCGGTATATAAATACAAACTTATATCAGCCTATAAATATACATATTAATATAATATACACCTGAGATGGAGATGCGAGATAAAATTCAACCGTAAAACATTTAGTTTTCAGGTGCAAAGCGTATTATTCCTGCACCGCTCTGACAATATAACTTTACAAATGGAATACTAATTACACTTTTAGTATGTGTCGTAAATAAGAAATACTACTCGAAAATATAGATTTATGCCGTTCGAGATCGCGTAAAAACTCGCACTTTATACAGCGACGATGAATATAATATACTGCCATAATATATTATTATATAATAATATTAAACATAAATATAATGCCTATACGTCTAACCTCAATAGCGGGTGCGCACACGCGCGCGCGGGCTCGCGACCGCGTTTACTTGTATCGAATCCCATAAAAATAAATCAAAACTTAACTACACCATTTTTATGGCTGATGTTTAAGGGCAAATGTGTAACTATAATACGTCTGTGCCTACTTTATATGCACGAACCCGCGATAAGTAATAGAATAATATATAATATACCTATTATAAATTATAACGCATTATAATATTACGAACGCGGCGGTGGCTCCGCAGGTTTACTTCAAAATAGGTATAATGGACATTATAAGCGAGTGGCTATTTTATATTAATGTACATAGGTGTATCGTATATCTGTGTACTTGAATATAATAAAGTGGGTAAATGTTCAATGCCGGGTTGCATAATTAATCACTAAATATTTGACGAATATCAACTAGTCAACTAATATACCTATATGGTCCCTTAAACATGATTTAGTGGCCCATATGATTGCTCCATTAAATTTTAACGAGCCATTAAATTAATCAACTTTGTTTTTTTTTTTTTTGCAACGGCTTCAAAGTTATAAAACTCGTGAAATTAGTAGAGTCGTTAAGTATATGTCTCCTATTAGCTATTTTTTTTTTTTTTATAGGCATAAATGTATACATACGACGACGTTAGGGTTATATTTATACCTAAAGATTGTATCACATTGTTAAGCCAAAACGTACGATTTCACCGATTTGTCACTAATTCTTTAGGAACCATTTATTTTATTTTTTTTTTTATTGAGATTTCGTGTGAAGCCTACTTTTACTCTCACGCGAAATTAAATTTGCCAAGAAATCCAAGAAACGCGGTATGATCTGTCTGCATAATATAGCTACCTATCTCGATCCTCTGGCTTGGTCATCGTTTACCCATTTTATTTAGCTGTAGGTACCCACGTCATACTCATACGTGTAAGTTAGTATATGGTTGGCAGTATTATTAGCTGCTATAATAGACATAGGTAATATATGTTAAGTAAACGAGTTCTCGTTAAAACACGTTTATATATTCGGTAATTAGCCAACTATAATGTTTTTTTCCTGACAATTCTATTGTAATATGTAAACATTATGGCTTATAACCGGCGCATTAATTATTATTTTCTTTTAAATAATTATTTTGGACGATAATTCGTTTTAATAATCTATAGTCGCGCGACCAAGGCCGTCGGCCAATAGCGAAGATTCGTAACTATATTTATATTACATGAATGAAGAATATTATTGTACATTGGTAATATGCATCACACATATATAATAATATAGTCATATATACATTATACAGGTATTAATACACAGCAGAGTGTGTTTGTTGCTATAAAATGTGTGCACGAGCACGCGGGCATACCCGAAAATAATAATTACCTATCTATTCTAGAACCGGTATTTTTTATTATATTTTTTTATTGGGATTTAAATGTTACTTATTATAATTATTATTATTGATATTACCTATGGTTAATGAAATTTAAAAATCTCGCCGTTTATAGCACAGACATACAATAATACTATATTATTATATAGGCATAATATGTATAATGTATGTATTTAGGTAAATCTAAATATCTTAAACAATACACAATATATGTACCTACCTCTGAAAACGTAAACAGTTATTTCAATATATTTTGTGTTGTAGGTATGTCTAGAAGTATTTCGTAAAGCCCATCAGTTAAAATATAATATCGTTAGGCAATAAATCGAGTTATGTGTGTATACTCGTCTCGGGTTAAAAATGATATTCTCACTTTTTCAAATCGACAGCGATTGTTTTTACATTAATCTGCACAACATACCACGAACGGTCTTGATTTTTAAAAATAAAAATATTTATTTGACACTATATCAGTGTATAGAGAATTCATCGAACGATTGAAATTCTATATTATGTTATTCGATGACGTTGGTATGTGTTGACGCCGTTCATGAGGTGAGTTTAAAATACTAATAAAACACAATGTTTAAAACTGAAATAATTACTAAAAGAGTAAATCATTTGTAGTTTAATAGTAAGTATATCATTTATGATTGTTGAAAGATATAATATTTTTTTATTAAAACAACAATGTGTTATTTGGTCTTCACCCAGACAGGTATAGTTATGTATTTATAAATATATATAGGAATTATTAAAACACAGAACGATTTAAAACATTAAAATCAAGTATGTTACATAATCACCCCGTAAAGTAAAAAAAAAAAGTGCATTGCATTATATTATTTAAATGATTTTAATAAATTAAAAGTTATCTATTTTATTTGGTAAATTAAATTAGCTAGAGAGACGTAATTGATAGAATTAACTAGTAACTATAAACTGATCAGAAAAGTAATATTTATATAAGCACCAAAAACTAACTATGCAACGTTTGGATGAAGGTTATACAACCATATATCCATTATATGACTGGCTGTGTTCCGAATTTAAAAAAGCAAATTAATATCGTTTTATTGTATACGTTCCACATGATGAATAATTATTAATAACAAACATCAGCATTCGGAAAGAAAAAAATAATTTTCATTGTCAATATTTAAAGATATTTTAGTTGCAATTTAAAATTTGTATTCCGTATAGATCGACAGTCACACCTCATATTTGATAGTTGTTTTACGATTCTTTTCCTGTTTTAACACGTAAACTATTTAATACTGTAGGAACTATAGGTATAGATTATATTAATACCTAATGTTATATAACAAATAAGAATAAAACAAAATTAATATCAATAAAATAACTACAACGCATTATTACGATTTATATATATATATATAAATAAATCCAGATTATTGTCTTTTCTAGTAATTTAAAATACATGCCTATAGGCTATAACACATTTATCTTTACACCACTAGAAGTTGCACTGTAATGTATCTGCTACAACTAAACTACTCATGTAACACCAATGTCATACCAATTTAATAATTATTACTCAGTTAGGTACATAGACTCAGAGAGAAAAAGTATAGGTAAAGTATAGATTAAGTGATTATAACACTCATATCAATAATCGACAATAATAATAATTATACTTATACTTACTATATACTCTAGGTAAAACTTTGATTAAAAAAAAAACCAAAAGTGTTGTGTTTAATATTTATAAGTATTTATATACTATTATGTAATAATTCTTTATAACATAACATATAATGGTCTCTGTTTTATATACATTATTAGATATTCAATTCTTTTTTTATACGGGTGCTGGTTTAATTACATTTGAATTAATAATAAGTAAATGTTTGGGTAGCATATAAATGGTTTAAAAAATAAAAAAAATTAGGATATAATACTGCAGGATGTTCTATATTTTTTGTACTCCATAATTTTACGATAATATATATGCGACTGACTCGTCAATTTGATTCCGATCACGATTTTATCGTAGAATTAGTTTACACAACTCAATGATGTTTGACCTACGTAATTTTTTGGGTACGTGCATGCGTTTTCGTTTTTCGTCGCGGGATGAAAGTAAATGATTACTTGTTTAGGCGTATATTTTTCATTTACATCTTGACACGTTTATGTATGATTATATCCTGAGCATTTAGTCGTGTAACGATTAGAAATCATTAGGAAATATGCACTTGTATTGAGCTGAGTTCGTTTAAATATATCAATCGATAGTATAATAATATAATGAATAACGGTATTATTACAAATACGCTATCTTCCAACACTTAATATTACCGACAGCATTGAAAAAATTAAATAAACATCGTCGAACCACGCATATACAGTCTACAATTAAACTTAACGAACCATAAGTATGCGCTGCCGATTAGATCGCCCGAGAAAGTCGCCTAGTCCGTGTGCTGATTATTGGCACGGCGGGCGACTAATTTTCCGAATGAAAAAAAAAATGATGATGATAATAATAGTAATACTATCTAACGATCTAACATCAAGCGTGTATAATAATAAGTGTAACGTTTGGAATATTACTTGGTACATTTAACACGACTATATACCTATTATACCTATACGTAAATAGCATATTTATACGCAGAGACACTTCCTCTGTGTAGTCTATTGCGTTGGAACTATTTATACAATTATATAATATTAACGTTATGAGCTTATGAATTATGATGGTTTTTTTAAAAAAAAAGTTTTCACCGTGTAGCCCATATTATATGTGCGAGTGGATGATAGATTAAGTATTGTTTAATGTGGGTCTGGCGTATCTATATAATTACTATGTCGTAGTGTCGACGACGGCGGTGGCGGTAGAAGAAAAAAATCGTGCATAATAATAATAGTAATAAGAACCGCTGCAAGGATTATTACTATTATGAATGTATATTATGAGCGTCCACCGGAGGCGTTTGTTTTTTTTTGTGCTCGGAAACGAGCTATATCCGTCAAGTGACATTTACGCTCGACTTAACGTAATGGAGGTATTCCTTATGGAGTTTTCCCAACAGACGATCCAACATAATTATATTTAAGTATTTTTAATATATTGCAACCTATAAACGTGTGTGACAAGTATAATAATATAACGAATATTTTGAAAAAATACAATAATTATTGACAAATGCTGAAACATTTTGTTATTGAAGATTAATATTAGCTTTTGACCGAGAACATATTTATCCTGTATATACTGACATAGGCGTAACTTGAACTCTTTTCACATGGGGGCAAAAATATTTTTTGCAGTAAATGAATATAATATTATGTTTAAGTTGGTGGGGGCAATGCCCCTGGGGGTAGTTGCCCCCATCATTCGCCCCCGCCAAGTTACGCCTATATGTATACTGAGATTTTTAACATGATCAAAGGCTAGTATATGTCATTTAAAACCATAAAATCAGACAGCCTATTTATAAAATAGATATTATGATTTCTTTCTGATTTATTATGTCATATTTTTAAGCATAACATTTTTCCAAATAATTATTTTTTATATATTTATTAAGTTGAGATAATCATATAACTGAGCCATGCATGTTCTATTTATAGTATTTGTATGAATAAAAAAATATCAAAACACATTTTTGCGATTGCGAATCGATTGAATAAGCACAGGACAATAAGTATATACGTCCTTCACGTCGCAAAATCCTCTTGCATACCTATATAATATATTTTAAAATATGTATACCTATTATATTACATATTTGTATCTATTATTTTACATCTCGAAGAGGACTATATGCAATACACATACACTACGTTAGCAAATAGAAGTGAAAATCAAGAAAATCGTACAAGAATCACACACACACATTCATAAGTACACTATTCAAAGCATGTTTATAATCGCCAGAGATCATATTGTTATGTTATGTTCATAAGTATTTATTATATAGGTACATTATACATGTACGCAATAAGTGTTGGATATCATATAGTTGGCAATAACAATAGGGCGGTAGTGGCGGTCACGTTTCCGCACCGACGCGATTGAGTGTTGGAGTTAATTGTTAATTATTGCCGGCGCGCGCCCGTTTTCTTGATTGGAAAAAACCAACGTACAGGTAATAAGGTACCTCTATTCTAAAAGAAAAGAAGAGAAAAAAAGACATTAGCAACAAAGTGCATCTGCACCGACCATTTGTTGACGGTCGTGTAAAACACTGCGCGCACACATTAAAATAATACACATACTGCAGCTATGCATGTATGTGCAACGAGCGTATTATTATAATAATATGTTCTGGAGAAATGACTTCACGACGACGATGAGTTGGACCGATATGCGGCTATATGTATGTACGTGTACCTACTGCACAGGCATGTATACTGTCGCAGTCATCGTTACCACACGAGGTTTTCTTTCGGGGGCAAGTCCGTATACCACGTCGTCGATTCGCGTGCGTTTCTATTGTGCGATCGGGCAAAAAGAGTTTATATATGTATAATGTATATATATATATAAAAAAAAAACCAGAAGAAAGAAAAAATATATTATAATCAACCGCTCTGGGTAATTATTAAGTGTATACACACGAGAGACCATATTATTATTATACACACACGTCTATACGACGACATTGGATCGGAAAACGGGATAACGACTGCGGCAACAGCAGCATCGGCAGCCACAGCGTTCGCATGGATAGAAGCATTTAGCGTGTGCTGCTGCCTCTGTCGTCTCTCTCGGCCGCGTTATCGATTGAAAAATAATAATAATATAAATCCGAGTGCACATACACACACACACACACACACACATATTACGGGTACACGTATATAATATAGTTGGGTAATTGAGTTGTACTCGCGCGACTCCGCGGCGTTACTTATTGGACAGAACGTGCACGACAACTGCAGCGAGCTACTCCTGCAAGTCTTCGTCGCCGCCGCGCGCCGTTTAGTGGGCACTATTATACATTTTTAATACGTATATATTATATACTGTACGAGTGTGCGAACAGACGGCCGAGCCGGGAAGACGTGTGTGCATATATAAACGTATTACAAAGAGATAAACTGAAACTTATGTTTTTTAACGCGCGCGTCTTATTTCTTATTCGTAATCGCCCGCCGCTTAATTGGCACGACGGGTATTTGTGCGAATTTTCATATTTCTCTCTCTCTCTCTCTCTCTCTATCTATCTCTCCTTCGTCAGTGTCCATTATATTACATCGCATTCACTTTTGTAACAACAATAACACCTCGCGGAACCCATAACCACGATCATAATATACGTATAAATACGTAGGTATATACTCGTATATATATGTGTAATATTATGTACCTATATATCAGTAGGTACTGGACACGGAATGGTTTTTTAATGCGAATCAGACAAATATGTATACAATATTATCGTTTTACAATTTTATTTTCTAACTCTCCCGGATAAATATTAATTATTTTGTAAATTATTCGATTATGTTCTTAAAAAAGTCAGATATATAAACCTATAAAAAGTTCAATTTCTACAATCGTAACTATTAAATACTCGTCGACTATGTACCCGCTAACATGTTCTGCCGTGCAATTACAATATCTAGTTTACGTTAGATTATTTTTATTTCATATTATTATTGACTATACGAAAATTTACGTTTTATTTAAGGGATGTGACAATATATTTTTTCATTGCCGTCATAGGTCATCTGTCATGAGTCAGACGAATCTGTGTGGGGTCGTTCACGTATATGTGTGTTATGTACGCCGTCGTCACACTGCAGCAGATATTATTTACAAACATAATATAAGAAACTTTTTTTCAGAGAAAAACATATATTATTATATTATTAGTATATAATAAACGCGCGTATATATCGTCTCCGATTCGGCGACGGTAAATCACAGCTGCGGCGGTGTGGGAAAAGTTATCGAGGTTACCTCCAGGTTCTCGGTGAAATTTCTAAAAAGCCGTAAACGACAGTCGAAATGAAAAAAAAAATAATATTCCGAGTGCCGCCGTACGAATAAAAAACAGCTATACGGCTACAGTATAATAGCGGACTGTGCGCGCGCATTATGGTAGTCCTCTTCGACGACGATTAGCCGCCGGAGCTATTGTTCCGCGGAGAAAACGGCGCACGTCGTGTCCATATACACACACGAACAAACACACACACGAACAAACACACACACACACGTATAAGATCCAATCTCCGGCGATCGCGCGTCAATCATCGCATAAACGCCGGTGAGTCCGAACGTGATCACTCAATTTTGATCGATCCTCGGCCGCGGAAAAAAAAATCTTGCACAGAGGGTAGCTGCGTCAGCAGCTCTCATAATACGAGCGCGATTTTTTTCTCTGTTTTTTTTTTCGTCGCACGCGATGCGAATTAAAATTAATCGATTCGACTCGTATATACCTACCTACCTATATTTATTTACACATCATAATATCTCGTGTGTGTGTGTGTGTGTTTATACGCATATAGCTGCAGGTCGCTAGTGACGTGAGGTCTGCCGTGAGAACCTATCGGCCGTCGCGATAAATCTATAGTATACACTATCGCCGAGTAGGTACATAAGGTATTAATAATAATAATAATAATAATAATATATATCCTTTACGCGCGGAGGAATAACGTCGCGGTTATTTGTCACAGCGTCGCCGACAGCTTTCTTTGTGCGCGTCCGTGTGGGCGGAGGGGTACGCGGGGCTCGCGAAGAAAGCTCTGCCGCAGCCGTCTCTGATGCTGCAGCGAGCGTAGAGGAGGCACACGCGCACACGGCCAGATAAATAAGTTTGTCACCGTCGGCTAAATAATGTAAATAATGTGCCGCTCGGCGTGTAACGATTGCTGTTCGCGATCTCGTTCGGATTTAATGTGTTTTGGATTTTTACCGCCTTTCTTCGGCGACCGCGGCGGAGATCGACACGGCCGATAGTCCGTATAGACGTGAATGTATACGCGTAAAACGCCGCGTTTTCCAACGGCTGTAACCCTTTTCGTTTATATACGAATCGAACGTTTAGTTATATATACGAGTTTATATTATGATTTACGGGCAAAAACGCTTCAAAGCGTATATATGGCGAAAAAAAAATCAATCGTTACAGAGCAAAACTCTATGAATATTATATCATAAAATATGAGCGATCTGCTGTTCCACGTTTTGTCATACTATGCACAAAAGTTAATCGGTTTTTTTTTTTTTTAAGAATTACGTAGTGAAACAATATAGGTATTATAACAAGTGTGTATAAATATGTAAATTATATTATTTTACCTACGCCGATTTCGAATGAGTAACAATGCGAATATTACTACTCTTTTTGCGTCTCATCTATATTATATGTAAAGGTGAAAACAACGCGTAACGATATAATAAATAAAATCTCATCTAGAA
This sequence comes from Aphis gossypii, assembly GCF_020184175.1. Lineage (NCBI taxonomy): Eukaryota > Metazoa > Arthropoda > Insecta > Hemiptera > Aphididae > Aphis > Aphis gossypii. Next base: position 82,838,254 of record NC_065531.1, read on the forward strand.
TTGGTTTTCAAAACGAGTTTGAATATTATTACACTCGAAACATAAATATGTATTTCGCGCTGATCTCTCTTTTAAATATAAATTATGTTTTTTTGGTCAAATACGCGTAAAGGTCACGATTCGTGAACTATTACTACCGCGCGAATTAAATGTAGTCGCATAAGATATAAGACAGAACAAACAACTCAATTTGTATACATTTTTTGAAGAATATTCGAAACTGTGAAAATATGGAATAATTGTAGTTTTTAGTTTGTATATTGTACTTAAGTACAGTCAACAATGTATCGTATGTCACACACAATTGGAATCTGCAGTAGCGAATTTATTAACGAGACTTGGCTAAAAAAAAATAAAAAACGACCATATATAATCATATACTTCAAAATACCAATGAATTACATGCTGTTATGCAACGCTATATATGGTATCATATATTATCATAAACACTATAATAATAACTTGAGTATGACAAATGTACCGAATTATCCATAGCCGCCGTTTTAATAACATATAATCTCGTAGAAAACTGCAATAATTGTACGGGGTGCATTTTAATATTATGGGAACTATTGTACTATAATGTTAATAATAATACCTAATCTATCCGGTGGCACGATACAATCGTGGGCTTTGTAAAAATTCATTTATTTATTTATTTTTTATTGTTAGTCTGATCCTTTCCCCCATCTGCTGCAGTTATTATCATATGCGTATTCGTCAAATGACGAATGTATGCATTTTATTGCTAATGAATGTTATATGATAATAGCTAATAAAGGTACGCAATATCACGACTTGCATATCATGCAAAATATATTCAAACTGACTATTTTTTATAACATACAAATATACAATACATACACAGCGTACAGCTAACTTTAACTTTGAGGTAACAATACATTAATTCTAAAACAGATGACCTCGGATTAATGTTGCGTTCTATGGAAAAGTCAGTAGCTATAATATATAATGATCACGAAAAGTTTTATATTATAAATATTTGTCCAGAACACATATTTTGCAATATGTTTAGCATTTTTAAAAAGCGCTGTACAATGTCATTTCTGACACTGCAGCAGGATTTCGATAGACATAAACGCGATGTTAAATAAATAAATATAGTTAAGAATGATGAAACATTATTATGCTTATGTATATAGTATCTATACATACCTATAATAATTAATAATAACTATATAGTATATAAAATTAATATGACTCGGATTTTAAAACATAATAATATGATTCTTTTTTTATATAGGAGATAGAAATCTAATTTTTATACATAAATTCGTTTCACGTCATTCTAATTCCAATTAAACCAATTTATTTTTGCCTTTTTTTTTTTACTTTTTTTTAGTTATTTTAGTTGTAGAATTTTTATATGTTTATTATGCTACTGTAGTAATAATAAAAAACTGAATTAATAAGAAACGTAAAAACCCAGAGTGCGTTATAGGTATTGGATTATTATTGTTTTCGTTATCGACTTGCACTTGTTTATTAAATGTATATTAAACGTATAGATTATCAGTATACATATTTTAGCAAGTATAAGTGTCTATACGGTCAGTATGCATATAACATCGATATCGACCATTTCAAAATTTACAATTTAGTGTTGTAATTTGAAACCTCTTGTACCAACGGAATATGCACCTATCAATTCAGTGGATGTCATTTTCTATATATAAAAATATTCCGTCGGACAATATAGAGTCAGTTTCACTATTGTAAATTTAAAGAAATACATGGAAATTAATTCTTAAATTTTAAATTCTTGAAAAATTAATTTCAATTAATTTTTAAAATTTTTTTATTCATTTTTATAACTAGTTCATGTTAATTTTTAGCCATGTTTTTTTTTTGCTTTTTTAAAACAATCGTGTACTTTTTTAGTCATAATTAGTTACTCGGTTACAAAGTCTTAGCCTGCAGTGTAATGTATATATATAATTTATATAAGTAAATATACTTATGAATAATGATATACTCACATATATACTTATATTTTATATAAATATCAACTAGATCGTAATATAATATGGTTAAAATTAAAACTATGTATACGTATATATTATAATGATAAACATTATGCATTTAATTAAAATTTTAAGCACACAAAAATATCATCATCAGGTCGACGATCGCGTCTGGGAATTCAATGCGCTTGCAAAACACCTCTATCACAAAAGTAGGAATATAAAAATGTAGTTGTCTGATATACAACAATTATTATAACTATAGTTTGTCTCCTGCGGTGACGAGTATAATAATATATGTTCGTGAAGTTGGGCTATATAGTTAGTAATACACTAACTATACTGCATATACTGTCATATGTATATTGTTTATATTATATATATATAAATAACAAGAAAATGTAAGCGAACCAGCAGTAGGTATATATACTCTATACCTGTGGTCGTCGTCGTGGTGTCATCACCGACTTTACGACTGGGCCCGGCTTGCGTGCTTACAAAAACAAGTTTTCGCATCATTCTAGTGGATGGGTGAAAGTTCTATCGTCAGCATTATGTATAGCTCGCGTGTGCCTTGTGCATTATTATTACTATTTATTATTATTATTATTATTATTATTTGTGTATTCTGATTAACTCCTGTCTTCTCGAACACAAATTGGTAACACATCCCATAATTCAAAATATCATTCACGCATATTATAGCGATCGATTTTAAAAAAAAGTCTATTTCCGTTTTCATAAAACATCTTTAAAAGAAATATAGGTATACTATAAATATGATGAATCAACACATAAATATCAGACCACAGCTGTTTACATAATATATAATATGATGTGATTCATTTTATTGCAAGCTACACTTATATTCGAAATCACAGTATATTAATATTGTTTCGAATCTGGTTTTTTAGTAGGTATTTAAAACGCTATATTAAGAAAAAATATTTAAATTAAATTTACTTTTTATTGCTGATTTTTATTAGTTTTTAAGTACTTAAACGAGAAATTATATTGTGTTATTCATAATCGGAAGAATCTAATATTAATACATTTATAATATATTTTCATTAATGTTTATGTATATTGCAGTGTTGTTTTATAATTAGTTTTTTTTATAATAATAATTGCAAGTGTAGAAAAATCGTATTGCTGTGGACCAACATTTTTGCAAAATTATACACGTATACGTTAAATTTGAAATCCTATGAAATTTTACACACGGGCCATTGATTTTTCATACCCATTTTTCTTATTTTTCCCTATACAATAATTAGCGTTGAGCATACGATGAAGAAAACAAGTAATTTTAACAACGCAGTGATTTCGACATTATTTTTAATTAGTGTTAAACTCGACCTGCCACACGTTCGAAACGCGCGAGTCTGTAGTTACACTAACTAACTGACTGCTGCAACAGCAGGCCGCAAAGGCAATAACTCGTTTCATCGCGAGACGCGCTTCTCGGCCGCCACATGACAATAAAAAGATAAAAGAAAAAATATTGAATACCGATTTTTTTTCTCTTCGCGAAAGTAGTAAATTTGTTGTATTTTTTATTTATTTTTTTTTTATTTTATTGTTTCGACGTCTTTCCGCAAATCTATGTGAGCTCCACATAATTTATACTTTATTATTATCCTGGCGAGTGTTTGCACGCGTGGAAGGTATTTTAAAAGGTGCATCGAGTAGCACTAAAACACATTTCATCGCCATAAAACGACACAGAGATTGAGAGCCGGTCGTTGAAAAACCGCAATCGAACTATAATAATAATACGCACGTATCTATTCTGGATTATACAAACATCGTCAGTTGCCTACAGTTAGTATATTATATACACGCTGCACCGATACACATCACCACTGCCGCGGCGTTTCACACGTACCCCTAAATTATAATATTATATTTTAACGTATTGTATCCTCATAGGCGTAGGCTATGGTACCTATTTACATTTTTAAGTCTCATCTAAAATCATTAATTTTTACTTTGTTTTGTTTTGTTTTTTATTTTGATCGTTATTGCTATGTAGTTGGTAAAATAAATTTGAAGGTGCCTTAAATAAACAAATTAAAGAAAAATGTATAATATACTTATATATTACACATATTATACTATATTAATACGGACACTCGTATTATTATTATTATTTTTTTGTATTATTGTACACTTAACCTATATGGATTTATTATACAATGCAAATATGCAATATCTATAATTAAGATCTAAGTCTTTTTTTTAGGAAACTTGTTTAAAACCTCTCCCAATTCAACCTCATTAAGAACATCTTTATTAATATAATATGTAAAATAAACAAATCTATGATCTATCTTACTTTATACTAGACCTAATCTAAGCTTCATTTTTTTTTCATTGCAGAGAAATATCTTTCATATAATGTGAAACTTACAATTAATGTGACTTACAAAAGTTTATGCAAGTTCAGGAAAACATTTTCATTAACAATTTGGGTTACATATTAATATATTTATAACCTAGAATCTAGATAATTTATTATTATAATAATAATATTTTAGCTATTATAAACGTATTATGATTATTATTTGTCCTATACTTAATGGTCTACAGGCCATATCCGATATGTAATTCCAATATGTTTTTTACAAAGTCGTATAGTCCATTGAAAATACATTGAGATATGGCAAAAATTCTAGCTTAAATTATTGGAGTGATTTTAAACTTATTAGGAACCTTGGACCCCCAAAACTCTCCTATAGTTATATAACGGTCATGAACCAAGATTATATTATAATATAATATGTTATAATATTCATAAGATATATTTTACAATTGTAACCCGCACAATAAATACGGCGCGCCGCTGCAGAATAACTATTTGAGATTTGATATATATATTTTTAATTGAATTATTATGTATTACATAATAGGTAGACACATTTTATGTAAGTCGCTTGTAATCCGATATCTGGGTTAACATTCGTGGTCTCGGACGAGTATTATAGTAGAGCTATAATACACATATTATACATAATTATTCTTTAATTTCTATTATGGTCATACTTATTTGTGCGTATGTATACAAAAAACGACGAGTGACGTTCTCATATATTATACGAAATTCTTTTGACGTCAAACGATTGTCCACGACGTGACGGCCTTACACAATGTTTACGGTTTGCATAGTGGTAGGTTGATTTGGAAGGTTTTAGTCCCACAACCACACTGATACCACACCCGACAACTACTTCTTCACAACACATCATGTAATATCACTCACGTGTCATCGAACATTTTGTTTCTAACTAACGCATTATCATTAATATATTATCACACGTATCAATATTACTCAATTATCGAATGTTATGTAATGTAATGTTATATTATGTTGAGCGCTATCTTTTATAGGGGATCAAGTGTATTTTTTTTTTTAAATTAAAATTCTTCTTCGGTTAAACCGAATTTTGACTATCGATTGCGTAAGCAAATACCACGTCGTTATCAGTAATAGGATCGTATAAAAATAAAAATAAATAATAATAAAGTATAAATTATATAAGTTAAAACTTGAAAATGTATTTAGAGAAAGACCTTAGAGAATAAGGAGACGTATATACTATTAAAATGTACATGAACTGATTGATTAAAAAGTAAATAATATATTAATGACTTATATTATTATACCCATTCTTATTTTTTTCAGATGATATTACAACTAATTTCGTGGTATTTTCTTACACGACCGGATAGCCAACATTTTTTCAACTGACGAAAAATTATGATTATAAAAAATTGAAAAATAATACAATTATTTTTTGTTTCTTTTTTCTCCTGGAACACCAAAGACTTTTATTGATAGTACACTTTTCATCATATTATGTTATAATAATAGTATGTTTAAATAGTTTATTGACTTAATGTGATTCATCTTTTGTATTATTTTTTATTTTTGAGCAAAAAAGAAAAATCTTTATGTAAAACATACTTTGTGATCTTACACATCATTCGTTATTGAAAATTAATTACTAATAGGAATTCTTTGTTTGACTATGAACATTATTTATACTAATATAATATGCTTATCTTTTATTTTGAAACGCCAAATACTTTTTGTGGAGATGATTGTAATTTCATAACAATCATTACGAGTCGATTGACATATTATGTGTTTCCAATACACCACATTCAGTTCTTTGTCATCAATATGTGAGAGAGTCGAATTCATTAAAAATTATACTTTTTTAACGATATTAGGTAGGTACTACCTAATTTAATTTTAGCAGAGATGTATTATTTTTTTTTTTTATTTATTCAATTAATTAATCATAACTGGTCTTAAGGACTTTTTTTTAATTAATGTCTTTTAAGAACCTAAAATAATTTTGGAAACCATTAAAAAATATACATGGTACAATTATTCTAAATTATAGCATAAAAAAACGAAAAAGATTATAGGAACATCAACACATATTAACTATCTATAAGTTATTAAATACAATTAAATAAATAACAAAACAAAATGTGTACATAAAATAATTTTATCTATCATCTACTTAACTATTCATAATACAATCGTGTTGGCCACTTACGGTTAGCACGTAAAAAAACACTTCTATATTAAATTTACTTATCAATTATTTGTCTTAGATCAATCCTCTATCCTATATATGGATGGATAAATATATATTATATAATATAATATATAAATATGGTGTTTTAGGTAAGAATTAGTTAAGTCAACTATATATCAGTAATAGAACAATAATTAATTGATACTTATGCATCTATAGTTATAAAATATCCTTAGATATAGAGGTTGATGACAGCGTTCAGAATAGTTTTTTGTAAATATATTGAATGACTAATCAGTTGTCATCAAATTAAATTTAAATTTAACACTTTCATTAACTTAGCTATAAATTACGAGTCACCTACACTTCAAACTTACTATACAGCAGAGTGAGTTCCACGATTTTTTAACGTTACTAATATATTTTCAACATCTTATAGTATGTCTTCGACGCAATGTAGTTTATATTAGCTTTCAAAGACACACAATATTTTAATGAACTACGATCTCTTGATGACGCGCAAAATAATCAGCTGCTATCGAGAAAAAAAATGATCGAGTATTTACTGACGTGCCCGTGTCATAAAAACCAAATCAATTTACAGGATCTTAATAGCATATCAGTAACCACTAACCAGTTCGTTCAATATGCATCGCCGAGTCGACCAGATATATAATATAATCTAATTTAATACACCGGATGCGAGTATACATAAAATATACCTATACATAACGAAACGTCAAACAGTAACATTATACTGCTAATTTGTTTATACACAACGTCCAAAATCGAGAGTATCACTTATTAGATTATTATGTTGTACACAATTCAAAATATGTTATCTTTGATCGCGTCAGTTCAGCATGTCAATACCATAATATTTTAATAGGCTTATAGTTTATATACATAATCTGTTTTTTCAATCTTATTAATATTTTACGGAACAAATTAAAACTTAAATATTATAATATTAGACAGACAACAACCATTTAAATATAAGTTAAATATCTTGCTAATTGAATATGTATACAACGTACATATTTTATGAACTGTATTGGAAAATAGAATATTAGACGAATTCATACACGGCATACATTTGCGTTAATTACAAATATTATAACGAATATTTGTAAACAAAAATCTATTGATAAATAATACTCAATAATCCAATGCATAACGTATCGAAACTTAATCGAAAGGTACAAAAACGTACAATAAATAACGATCTTTTACGGAGAGTGGGGGTGGTCTAGCCGATCTTCGCGATCGATTTAGTAGTTATTAGCAAACAAAACAGCGACCGTTTACTACACGCAGTAATAAATTATCTGACAGGGGGTGGTAATCGAAATCGTACACGAACTTCAGGAATTCCAAACTTCGTACAAACCGAAATCGAAACGAATTAACTGTATTTACTCATTCACGAGTCCGCCGTCGAGTAGGTACCGCGATTGCGTTCCGGTCGGCGGCGGCGGCGGCAAACAAATGGGATACGAATCACGATAGCGCGTTTAATGAACGCGGTACAATCCACATATGACACGATATATATATATATAAAATCTATATAATAATGACGAGTGTGCGTTATATATTATATGCGATATGCGACTGTGCTGCAGTGGTTAGGTATTAATGGCAAACACGATTGGTGGCGGCGGCTGTGTGCAACTTGGTTACAAATAAGTGCGCGCGCGACGACGACGACGTCTAAAAGGAAACTTGCTCGGGCGTATTATTATTGGACCAACAACAATGTTATTAGCCGACGGACCATTTGCAGCGCACAAAAGACACACGTACACCATACACAATATATATATATTATACTCACACAGACATAAGGAGACGCAGTGTTTGCGATACATATACGAGTATGTGTTTTTTATATACCTAGTGTGCGTGTGTGTGTGTGGATATTATTATTATAGAGTTGCGCGTGCCTCCTCTCCTCTAGTTGCGGTGGATCTATGGTGCTGTTGTTGTTGATGATGATGATGATCGGCGGCGACTAAATAGAAATAACGATCTGGAAATAAAAAACCATTTGAAAACTCGAGCGCGCGCGTCGGACGTCTGTATATAGTTTTGCTCCGGTGTTGTCTACTGACCCGCGCGAAACCGTGTCAATAATCTCATCTCGACCGACCGTCTTCTATTGTACAGGTAGTATACGTATACGTATACATAAAGTGCAATATATTATACGCACGCCACCTCCGTCGGTCGTTTTTTATAACGACGTCCGCGTGTGCATCACACACCGCCGCCGTCTCTATGTAGACTCGCGAAGACCTAATAATAATAGACGTTTGTAAACTCTGCCGAAACGTTTCATGATTACGACGATGCTTTGGTATGACGTGAACCAGAACAGGTCCGTAGTTTTGGCCGAAAACTTATACGAGTACCTACTTGAATTTTTTTTCACGACGCTCGATGGGGGATGAATGCGAAATCGTACTAGAATTTACACGAAAAAATGGTAAATAAAACGAGTTTATCGGTCAATATATACAACATATATATGTATATAGTAGGTATATACACTTACCGTATAATATTACGACGGAGATGAATTTTTTTCCTGGTAGCTTGTTAGCATGCGATCTAAAAATCTTCGGACGTAGCGAAAATGTAGAAGGTGATGGGTACAACTATAAAGAATATATTAAAATAGCGATATTGTTGCTCCGTTGTAAACGCATGTCGTAATGATTGGCATATTATAGTAATCGTTATAGAAATATTAATGCAATACCGACTGTTAAAGCCGGTATACGGATTTTAAATGTATTTCAGGGTTATGATATTATATTATATACAGGTGTATACATGTCATAAAATACATAATAATAATATATATATATATAGGTAAACTGCATTTACGATGGACCTATTCGAAATAAAATCGAATTATGCGATGCAGGTAACCTGCTTGTAAATTGTGAAGAGATTTAGACTTTTAGCATTTATAACATCATATTATACTCGATTCTATGTCGGTGGTTAAGTGAAAGAAATTCCGCACGACTGATCCTATATACAGGTCGTGGCGACGGACGAACAGAAGAGATCATAATATAGATGTGAAGAATGTTTAAAAACTACGAGTCTTATTGCAAAATCATACATTGTTACAATAAGTAATCTTATATCTAATTAAAAAAAAAAATATCTCAGCGGCCTGAAATGAGTGTAAAATAACTAAATATTATTTATAATGTTGTAATTATTTTTTATTATATATTATTTTATCAAACTATTAATATAAAATTTAATAGGTGTAGGTAGAATAGCAGTACGTTTCTAGAGAAATTTCATACCATATGATCATAGAATATTTTTGTTTGCATATCAATAAATAGAAAATGTAATGTAATGAGTTTCATATACGCATGTATTGATGTATATTAATATAGGTGCTGTAATAAATAAATTATAAATTGTTTTATTTATCCTATTATATAACATGCATATTATTTGATAGAGCGATGATCACATTTTCTCTTTTATGATCATTCTAGGTGAATCACCATACATAAAAAAAAAAAAAATCTAAAATAATTATACTCGAATGGTAGTTACACCTCAAATCATAGTTATTTGGATTTGGATTTTCAGTGGCTTCTGTCAACGGACGTCATATTACAACCCATCACCACCGCTGTCGGCTTGACGAAACGACTGAAACGTTGGCTATAATGATGACTGCAAAAACGTGAGTACCTACATACTTATTATTAAAAATCGAGTAACGTGATGAACACAGAACGGATAACAGGTACAGATGATGTCAGACGAAAACAATCGCGTGATTACCGCTAGCAAATATTATTATTATGGTCGTTGTCCATATAGTTGATGAATCTATTATGGCAACAAAGTTTACTGTAATAATTATTAGATGTTAACGTGGCCATTGGGGTACTGCGTACGAGTATATTTAGGGTTTTCCCGAAAAAATGCACTAATTTCCATTACGACCATTACATAAAAAATCGCAAGTGTAAGGAGGGCGAGAAGCGGACTACCGCATACAAAATATGATACACGAAACTTTTGAATCCGTTGTTGTTCTTCAGTTAGATTCAATTTGATTCGATTTAATTTATAAATACATATTATAATATACTCATAACTCATATTATGTTCGTTGAATTCTTGTGTATAATATTATTTAAGGACAGTTTACGTTAAACGTTTTAATTTTCATCAGTTTGAGAACAATTTCTCGGCAATCATGCTGGGACGATCGCGATGTGATGAACAGGAACGATCGATCTCGATTAGACGATTGTGTATTATACATTATATTTCCTGTATAATATAATAGAACGGAAAAAAAAAGTATTCAGAAAAAAACTAGTAGTCTTATGTATCATTATAACTATTTATAGCCTCACTCGCGAGCAGCCACTTTACCGACCCCGCGAGCTATATATATAATACGAGTACAACGACTTTATATAGAAGATAATATAGTGACGCTCCGTGTTATTAATGCGTTCTGATTAAAGTGTTTCGGTGTAAATTTTCATCTGCAACGCGTGCACACTCGTAAAAATGTTAAGAAATTAATGTCGAAATAATTGTACACAAATATATTATACAATATAATATGTATGTATGCACTTCAGTGCACCATTATATACATACAACATCGCCTGTAGACCGCGAATATAATAATAATATATTAATAATTACTCTGTTCTAGGGTGTTCGCGTATACGAGTTGTCCCACGCTCTGGGGTTATAAAACAGTCGCTGGGTTATTAAAATAAAAAAAAAAATACCTATAAAATTGTTTTTCTCCGTAATTCGTTTGCATAAAATTCCGCTCATCGAACACACAGCCCAATCGATTCCCCCCCCCCCCCCCAAATAGAAATTCATCGGTTGTACATAATGATATATTATAATTTCCTCCTACTGGCCACTATGCAGATTTAATAGTTTTTTTACGAATATAGGATTATATTATACACGTATAATATTCTTCGATGCTGGTCAGTACTGTATATATGCGCGCATCGTTGACACAGTTATATAATTCGTCGTGGTTGCGGATATAATATGCGTATTATATATAATATAGGGCAGCATAAAAACGCATAAGCGAGATTTTTTTTTTTCATTCGTCACTACACTATGTATATACCTGTATATAATAATATACAAACTACAAAGTGCATATTCGGCCAACGACGACGTTTACCTACGCGTACCCGTCTTAATACCTTCGCATTAAAGTGTATCATCTACCGTGGAATAAAAACCCGTCCCGAACCCGACCAGTTATACACGTTTCGTAATAACCTAATCGTTTATTATTATATGGCATATATTGTTATAATAATATGTGTATTGTGTATACCTATTAGGTACCTACGTAAACAAATTTAATTTTTTTTTCTACGCGAATCGTTTATTTATTTAGGTATTTATTTTGTTTCTATAAACGTCCGCCGATTGTAAATTGTTTTGAAGGTCCGTTTCACTGTCAGTTTCCCCTACATATTAAAATAATATAGTATGCACAATATATGTTAGACATTCATTAAAGCCTTCAAACTATATTGACCGTGCGTGTATTAAATCCACTTTTTAATTCAATCAATAGGTATACTACGTTTACTTGACGCGTTATATGACTCAATCTCGACGAGCAGCTTCATATACGTCTATAATCATTATAATATTATGTAAGTGTGTAATATAATATCGTCGATAATTTATAACAGCAAAAACGGATAAACACCATCGAGTTTTTGGTTTATATTTTGTGTATTATTGATCGGCATAATCGTAGGTTTTAAATGTTCGCAGCATCGACAACTAATTAAAAACATTAACATATTTACCTATTCAAATATACTCGTTTATTATAGTACCTAAATAATGTATATTCGCGAATTTTCAATATTTACATCAAAATAAACCAATCCATCAATTAATTAATGCACGTTTAAGTCATGTTATAACGCGTTGAAACAAATACATTTAATTTCTTGCGAATGTGTACATTAAATATTGTACATCTCGTGATTATTTGCCATCCCTACGGCGATTGATCAATATCAGTGCAGTCAAACCTTTTGTAGTTGGCGGACCAATTTACACTGTCATGAAAACACCGGAGGCCACCAAAAGAAAAACGGACTCGATTCATAGATATACGTACAGTACGCTGAATTAATCATGCTTTTGGACGCTATAGTAAATGCACGTACATCCATGTTTTATAGTATGAAACGTAAAATGTATACGATTTTGTTGTAATATTATTTTAATTTTTCAAAAAAAAGGCTTCGTGAGCTGTGGGTTGGACCACCCTGATCTATATTATTGAGTAGTTTGTAAACAAATAATCGTGAATGGCACCAAAATTGAATACAACATAATATTTCCGAAGCATAATAAAATAATAATTCATAGTAATCATTTTAAGAGATTTATGTGATAATACGTTGGTCTGTTGTTACCCATTCGTATGAATAAGCACATTGCACATACTACAGCAAAAAAAAAAAAAAACGATAAACTGAAGTATTGGTTCTATTATGGAGGAGGAGTGGGTAATGAAATAAAAAACTGTCACCACTACTTACCGCAAAATAGAACACGCAACAAGCGATAATGTCATCGCCTCCGCCTCACGTCGATTGTCACACACAACTAGAGATGCACACGCTGCTCTTAATAAATTTACGAGCACCGTGATTTCACGCCTAATTATAGGTCGCGATTAGAATTTATCGCACTACTCGTAGTCTCGTTCGTCCAATACCTGATGCTAGGCTAAGTTAGGGTACGTGTATAGATTTAACGAATTATATAGCAAAATAAATTATTTTACTCGTGTTCGAACATGGAGTTTTATAAATCACATTAAAATTTAAAATACTACGTTGCGAGTGTTGCGACCTACGATCGTTATAATATGCAGGTCGATCATCATCATCCAATTTATATGCGTATATAATATGTATGATTATTTAGATCGTAAAAAATATACATAGATTTTATAAACTAATTGTATTTTATTACAACACCTATGATTAAATAATTTTTATTGATCTTATAGTCTCGAGTATTTGCATTTATTCGTAATTGGTAATATTATTTTGGTGTGTTGACTAATCGAAATATCTATACACACATGCCACACAGTACAATACAACGACGATAGGTATGTGGATTTTTTTTTACTCGTATAGTAGTTAGTACAGAAAATAATAATAGTGATTTTGAAATAAGCAAAACTTTGTTAGTAATTCTCAAAGCATTACTTTAAATCAGATACAATGTGAAAAACACAAATAGTGTTTATTTATTTTTTAATTGAACAATTGAAATAACGCATACTATTGTGAGTTTGTCGACAAATACAAACTATAATCAATTAAAATTGTTTTCTGCTCGATGCGAAGAATTTATGGAAGATTTGAAATTGTTCTTGTGCGCACTGTGCACATTTAATGTGCATTAAATCCTCTAGAGTCCCACGGATTATATAGAGCTCGCGTTCCAGTTTCTACTTGCAAAACATGTCTATTGTCCTAGTATGTGTCCGCGTGGTTTTCGTTGCGATCGATATTTGTCAATAAGTTTTGTTACGACTTACGATAGTCTCGTCGTAAACAACTGCAGTACACTGCATACCTGCACCGCAGTAGCTGATTATACCGTTGATGTTAACTTTTGAACGAATCGACACGATGTACAGTATACTATAGTAATATATAGTGCAATTTATCGAGTGGTTTGGTCAGAGTGTATTATTATTACTATTATAATAATATTTGCACACAGTATAATAATAATAATAATAACAATAATACTGCGACGGTGACCGCGTATTATACAATGCGTATAAACCCGCTGCCGGAGAAATTGTTTCTCGAATAAAAACGTCAAAAGCCGATTATCTATGTACTGCAGCGTATATATTATGCGTGCATATATATGTATAATATACGCATATGCACTGTTGCAAACGCTAATTCGATTAAATTTCCACCGTCACGGTGATATAGGGGACACAACGATTTATACGGTGATTATCGGCACACATATACAAGCGTCTGTACGACTGTGGATTCAGAAGGTCGTAAAAATCAATATATTATGTATATGCGTATATATAGCAATCAGGATCTGCTACTACTTCGCCGGGGTAGGTATACGCGGCCGACGAAGATTCACGAACTATATTTTTGAGATAGTCGTCGAACGAGTATAATAATAATAATAATGTATATTACTTCTATATTATTATATACAGTGCTTCACGCGAATTACCCAGAAGATGACATTATATATGTGTATGCGCGTACTACACTGCACCGGCTGGAGAAACGCCAAACGACACCAAAACGCATCGACCCGACGTCACACGGCACACTACGACCATATTAATAATATAATATATAGTGCATCATGAGCTATATTATTATTAAAACCTATGATATTATAACATCGCGAGTGTGAGCGTAGTCGATTTTTTAGGTCGCGTACGCGTATACCCGCTCGTGCTTCATCCGGAAAACAATACCGCAATGACGATACACTGCAGCAGCCGATGAGACAATTGGATTCTGCTAGATATCAATCGCGCGTAGTGTTATTATTATTGTATTCCAACTCGAATTTTTCTGTATATATACCGAAACACCCGCGGAAACCTACACCCGCGGCGTAAACGTTTATTACTCGCGTAGGCATAGAAAAATATCGTGCATATGTATATGTGTGTGCGTGTGTGTGCATTTCGTTCTCGTGGAAAACAACAATAATGTATACGTACGAATAAAAAGAGAATTTCGTTTGTAACGAAGGCGTATGACCTTATACGCGCTTAGTCGTCGTCTGCGCGTGCAACGATTTTCGCTCGAATATTATCCGTGTCGGATCTCCTCGCGCAATCTCCGTTCGGGGATCCCGCAGAAATCTCTGCCGCCGCAGAGAGTGTTTGCGCTCGTCGCACAATATACCGCGGCGATAACACAACAATATATATATATATGATATTTACACACACACATGCACACGCCTGCAGTTGCAGTGGCGGCGGTGACGGTGCGGTGTCTCGGTCGATAAATACGACCTGAAGTCGCGGAAAAGGATGTACTCAGGTCGTACCTATCGTGCTCGTGTGTGTGTGTGTACATAGAAACGACTGGGACGCGAGCGTGCTGTACGTATGGAAATCGCGACGGAATACCGATCTTCCTCGCGTGTGCAGTCCGTTGCAGCGGCGGGAAGGATGCGCGAGGTGATACGCCGGCGGAGAAATGAGCCTGCAGGTGCGACCGTGACGGCGCGGTTGACGAGGACGACGCGGCGAAGAGCCTGCGCTATACGACAGTCCGAGTATATATTATACGCACAGCACGCGTATATATAGCATATAGCGATGCGTACGTATATAATACGTATATGCGTATATTACGGGAAGGAAACGGAGGAAAAAAAATCGCCGATCTGAATAATACTCCCACGCCTCTACCGTTATTATGTCGGTGCAGCGCGTACGTCAACGTCAGCCGATTGTGTTCGTCGTCGTCTCCGGGCTGCGACTCGCCGCGGCGGAAGATCATATCGCGGGATGCTGTGCGGCACGCACGGGGGTACGCCGCGGAGACGAATTATGCGCGACAAAACCGGTCGACCGAATCGGTAGAACACGTCAATTTACATATTGGCCGGGACCCCGACGCGCGGTCGCCCATAAAATACGCGCTCATCTCTCCCAGGCTTTCACCGCCGCCGCCGCTGCATCGGTCGCCGTTTGGCTACCGGCTATTTGGATGGGTACCTACACCGTGCCTATCCGCATCTGCGCACATATAGGTAGGTGGAATAGTTAAATATATAGGCAGGTACGAGCACTCGCGTAATATATAATATGCCGCGTGCTCGACGGCCGACGATCTGCACATCGCGATTACAAACAATAGGTATATATCGAAATATTTTCCAAGCACACGACTTGTGCACAAAGCTTTATATAGGCGAGATATATGAAGGAATGAGGTTAGGGGGTGTACGCAGACCAAAAAAGTTTGAACGACTTTAATTTTTCCCGGCCACGCCGCAAACGGCGCAAACACGCTATATGATATCAAAATATAATATACATGAAATTTGTGACGTTCGATTAGCTATCGACGCAAACAAAATTATATGCTATCTACTATATATACTTATAACAAATATATTGCAATAATAGCATCGAAAAAATAATGTTATTCTATAGCAAACATAGCGAAAAATCGTTTTTAAAACCTTCACTTGCGCTTGTGTCACGTTACCGCGCGGTATAACAGTAATAAACCAATAACTATTTAACAATATATACATTATACATAGGTAATATATGTACACGTATACATGTTCTCCGATCGTATTTGCAACCACGACCGAATTGATTGAATGTAAAATATATTTAGTCACGCAGTGTTGTAACGTTATAATTCTGTGAAGTATTAAATAATAAATTATTAAAATACAGCTAAATTGATTTACGACAATAATGGACATCAATGATGGTTATACGCGAGTTATACAATCGTAAATTCTTGATTATCCCATAAATCGCATAAAATATGACAATCAACATTCAACAAATTGTTTAGAAATATAACGATTACCTAATAAATTTTTATCGTCAAACCGTATTAAGATGTTGAAATTCAATAATATGTAAATAAAAAATAATACTACGACGAGTCAAAAAGAAAACAGCGGTAAAATTAATCAAACAATAATATACATGGTACGTAAATTAATTAGTTGTATATCCAAAATAGGTGTGTATTCTTGTTTAAAAATTATAACCACCGAAAAATATCTGCGATTTGATACGGTATATGAACTATGAGTCACAAATAAAATCACGATTACAATGATTAATTGGGCATACATATGGTCAGGTTACATAAAATATTATATCGCCATGCAAATTTGTGGTTTGCATGAAACCTATTCATTTTTCACAGGTGTTTACCCAAACAGTCAAACTGATTTACTATTAAGTGCTTTCTAAAAATGAACAAATACTGCTACTATCTCTGCGTTCAAAAAATTCAAAAACCATCTACATGACCTTAATTATTCATTGTTTCGATAATTAAAAAATAGGTATTTTATTGTCTTCTTTCAAAATTGGATTCGGCAACTGGAGTCTGGAAGAGTCGTTGAATTCATTCCTTAATCATTCGCGCACATTATATAATAAGCTACAAACACCGCACGCGCGATGGTGTCGAACGAGTATAATGCTATATTATTACATTATTCAACCTAATTGTTTTTTTTTTTTTTTTTACATACAAATTTTAGCACCATCACGAGAAATCTATACTGTCATATTGTTGTGTTTTTAATTAAATTATTTGCTGTGACTTAAGAGATACTGGCAGGTGGCGGTATTACTTATACATATATATATATATAGTAGATACGTTTGTCTCCTTGAGGAATTCCAAAACAGCTACCGCTATACTGCTATAGGTAGGTTTTGTTCTATGATTTCGTCCGCGGCAGCATGCGGTGTTCTGCAGTGCTTTTGATTACATCTTTATATAGTTTTCATAACTTTTACAGCAGTCGGCGGCTAAACGTCATGTGCACGTTTCAGTTGTTTGACTACACGTCGTTCATCGGACATGTTTAGGTTTTCTTTCATCCTACAAGGTATCTGAGTAAACATCCTGTGCAATTTGACCCATCCGAAAACGATTTTACATCATGTCAACGAATTTTTGTATAATTTTTTAGTATCATCTGTTTGTTAATTTCTATATCTATATTATTATTCAACGCGTTAATAAAAATTATATCACCCATACGGGACATAATACGCCGCCATTATACGGACCTATTAATAATATACACCGAAGAGCCGATGAGCGAACTCTGTAGGCATATATACCATTATACGATATAAGAAAATCAAACACAATATTATATTTGTTCAAGAAAAATTCTGGTTGCTTTCTACAGAAGAATGTGATGCGCTGATGCCTCAACAAATTCCGTCCATAAATCATTTACAATTCAAATGTATATCATATGATCCGTTTACAATATTGCTGTTGAAACAAACGCCATTCAAGTAATTTCTATTAAATACTCATTGCAGGACAAACACTATTACGCACAAATGTCAATCGACCATATTCAAATGCCATTCGAATGAATTCCATTCAATTTAATTCTCAGCGAGAACTTTGATATTCAAATGTATTCAAACGATTACCATTTGAAATATTATTAATGTTATAGACGATTGTACTAAGTACTTATAATAGTTGTTAATCGGATATTGTTTCTCGTAAATGTAAAGGTATTTCAAATGATTTTTATTTAGTAGCTTGACGGGTATTTAGTTTAATTTGTAAATGTTGCTTATCTGATGCTTCAGAAAATAAACCGACTATTTAAGTCTCTTTATTTATATACAGATCTAGAAGACATTTTATAGATATCATTATGTTCAATAACGGTTAATATTATAGTTAAAAGAAATTTAAATAAATATACACATTTTATACAATATATTATGATTTAATAGTTATAACACATAGCATGGAAACATCACAGCTATAAATATTCCAATAGATATGTTGAACACATTTTTAATCAAAGATGAAATATTTCAGGATCAAACAATATTTGTTCGCTATTATAATTATTTATCAATAAGTATTATAACAATATATCTTATGATTGAAATTCGTTGTTAAATACCAACATCTTGCAGAATTATACCTGTTTAAATTTGTCCATACGAGTACTCCTAATCGTCTAATATATTAGTAGTCCGTGTACACACTTATCTTAAACGGTTTAACGGCTCTTTTCTGTTGACAATAATTACAATATATAAGAACTCATCTGCTGCAGTGGTTCATATTATTATATAAATCGTATAATAATTTGAAGAAATATCTAGGGCAGACGCAAGATTCACACAGTTTTCACGGTACAGAAACAACCTTGACCGCAAACACTGTATTTTAATGCGTTGCATTGTTTTTTTTTTTATACTTACATATATAATAAACACGACATATTAACCCGTAAAGTAATTAGTTTTCTGTATACATGCGGAACGTATGCGTATTATGCAGTCGAAATATAGTGGTGTCAGCAGTGCGCGTGCGCGGTCGGGTTAGCAGCAGAGGTATATACACGCTTTAATCGGATTCGGATACTGACAATGGTATAGAAATAAGACTGTGGGAGACGAAATTGCGTTAAACAAATAGTATACAGTTCGGCGGACAGCGATAATAATAATAATAATAATCGTACCATAGTATATTATAATATATAATATCATTTGCACACGCGTCCGGCCGAACTGCAGCGCTAATTCGCATATTATATTGTTTCGGATTATCGGTTTTTAAAATGATTATGATAATAACGTATAATATATCGTTGTCCGTCGAATCTTTGGTTTTTAATTATCATACCGACGGCTACGGCAGGAAGTTTCCGCGTGAACGGTCACGTGGCGCACATATAATATATAGCTGTATAATACGTACCGCGGCGGCGTCGACTGCGTACGATATTGCAGTAAAAGGAAATCGACTCCGATTTCAACACCGCGTCTGTCACGGCTAGCACCCGCGGTCCGAGAGCAAAGATATAACAATATAATAATATCACATGATGGCAATGCCGCACTCCGAATCTAAAACGTATAATGAAATGCGCGTATTTAACGAGTTGGACCCGGACCGGTGCACGAGTTTCATCGCCGTTCGTATGGTATATACCTATATACCTATGATGGCTAATAATAACGATCGGCGGTGGCGTCGACAGACGACACGATCGTTTATATTATATGGACGGACGTATTTAACGGACCGACTTGACGGTCGAAAAGCAAACACAGCATCGGTTATAATAATATTAGTGAGTTCGTTTGGAGACCCGTCCGAAATCCGGTTGTTTTCGTCTTGTATATATACGCGTCCACACGTATTATTATAGGTATATACACCGTCGTTTGTTTTTACGATCCTTATAATATATGTATATTATATTATATATATATATATTTAGCGGTCGAGAATATATTATTATTATTATTATATACTAATAATACAATATTAATATACATTGCCACACCGCCGACGAGATAATAAATACGATATACAAACATGTTGGGTTTATAATAATTTATATAATATAATAATATTAATATGCGCATACGTATAAACGATGGACTCTATATCGGATCGAGATTCGCCCGAGACAGAAACCGCATAAATCCGATAGATGTGGTAGTGGGACGACCGGCGACGCCAACAACGACGACGATAATATTGCATACGCACGCGCGTCGGTCAGCTATCTCTTTCTCTCTGGAGAAATAAGATGAGCATTTAAAACGGTATATGCACCACAGTGTATTGTTACATAAAACGTAGGCAGGCCATCAATTGTTGTTGCGGGCGACTCAAATTGGACTTATACCGACGTTATTTATCATCCACGGTCTCTTGCAACTATTATATAGATCTTATCGTCCAGTCCTTATTCCCTCTCAGTCTGATTCCGATACATATTATAATATGCGAGGATATAATACATAATAATATGCCGCCCGCGACATTGCGTGTCCTTATTTAGTGTCCCTTGTGCTATAATTTTATGACCGTCCTCAAACTTCAAAGATACATTATATGGACCGTTAGGATCATGTGGATCATTATGTGAAATTTACATCTAAGATAAAATGTTTAAACATAAGTACCTACTATTTTGACAAATTACGTTAAGATCACGAACATTTTAAAATTGTTTTATACGCCTTTATATTATATAGTTGAAAATCCATAGAATACCATAGAAATTCTTGATATTTTATACTAAATTATGGTTAATTACCCTCTAAGTAAGTTGCTCTAAGTTAAATTAAAAAAAAATTATTATACTAATTGGGTCGAGCCACAGAAGATGACAACAATTTTAGATGTTTTGTTATAATTCAAAAAATTGTTATCTAAGTGACTATATAGAAACTTTCCGATATTGTCGATTTTAGAATACCTCATTGTAATACATTTATTTCAATCGATGATCGAGCAGGTTTCTCCAATCATACAATTCTATATTTCTGTTGGTAATACACCGCAATATACTGACTTATATAGATACCTATGCAATTTTTTCGAGAAATATTCATTCTTGTCGAATGAAAAAATGTCTTATTATAATATAATAATATAAATAAAATATTACGTAAACTATCCTTCAAAATACATGCTGATCTACACATCTCACATGAATTATGCATGCAACACAACAATAAAAGTCTATAACTTACTGCGAGGCTATAATAAGTCTGATTTAAAATATTAGATATGATTATGTAATATGTTGGTTTTTCATATTAATTTTATTTAACATAATACCGATTTTTATACTTATTTACCCATTACTAATTAATAAGTACAACTCTCAAATGTACCTTATTTTTTATAGCAAAACCGCGTTCTTCTGTTTTTATTTTGTTTATACAATCACTTATTATTATTAAAATATAATAAAACTTTACAAAAACAGCATTCACGTACTACAAAAATTGTTCATGATTTTGCAGTGATGTCTGGTTACATACTTGTATAGATATAAATAAATAAAATAATAAATAATAAATACGAAATGTTTTGAAACAAATTGTTTTAACGTGTACGATTATCACCGTTGGTTTTAGTTTGTTGACAGATCATAGGTAAACGCAAATGGTACATTATTTATAATATATAATATATTAAAAGCATAAACGGAAATACCCTATTTCATTCCTTATAATTTTGGTTACAAAAATCTTAGAGCGTAACCTCTACACTCACAACTTTAGTTATTGACATACAAATAAAAATTATTATTAACTTCAATTTGCAACATTATAGTTTATAATTTAAATCTAAAAATAAATACTTTGTAAATTAAATACACGTTTTTATTTCGTGTACACAAATAACACTTTATGAAATTTAAACTATAATAATATAGTTGTGAAATTTCATATCTTATAAATAATTTCAATCGTATTTATTATTATATGATATTACATTTATAAGCGGTGGTATCCGTGGTTTCGTATTCTTTTTCATGTCAATGCGAAGCACATCAACACTGAAATATATGTGCCAGGTGTAATACTGGCATAAACATCGGGAAATCCACAGTAATAAACTAATAACATATAAAATCGAAAATCTACCAAAAAGGAAACTGATTTAGCATGTTACGAGACTTTCCTCGCAGACGACTTTTGCAATGAAAATATTACAAGGGGCACACGTCCTTTGTAACGATGCCCTGTCTTAATTCGTTCACTTTTGTTTTTTATTTATTGTAAAAATTACCTATACTATCGTTTTAGAACCAAAACATAATTTATTATTTACCTACATTATTATTTATTATACATTATGCACAATATAAAATCGTGTGGTAAGAGGTGTAGTCACTCAAGTGTGCTAGTTCAGCCACACTTGTAGCTTGAACTAGACTATTATAAACGATGTATTTATGAGACGAGTCTATTTGTGTTCCCGCGAGGCCAACATTAAATTATAATAATTATTACTTTTTAAGTATATGAATTTAATTTAGAAATATTTATTAAGTTATCACCTTCAACAAATTATAGAACTAGCAAAACCGTTGTTGTAAAACTTGAAATTTTTAATAATCAATCAAGTTCGATTAAGCATTGTATTTAACAATATTGCGTTCAATTTTTCAATTTTTATTAATTATTCAAACTATTGTATGTCATACTAAAAAACAACATACATGTAGATCAGTATTTTTATGTCTATAAAAATGTCTATATAGTGATATTATTATTTATTCGTAGTATTTTAAACTTATTATTAATATATGACCCTTTTATATACGATACACCTATATAATATAAAATATAAATAATATTATATTATTTTTAAATTCATCGTAAAAGACCAGATGGTACTACATTTAACATTAACCATTTATAGCAGAAAAAAATACTCTTATGTTCCCCGTCATCGGATATTAGTTACGCGAGTCCACAATGAGATTCATTCATTGTTCCATCTGCATTTACGATGTCCAAGTCACTTTGAGACACCTGAATCCTGTCTACGAGATAAATCGTATTTTATACGCGGTAAAAAACGGGTTTATACTTTATACTTTCATCTCAGTATAGAACAATGATTCAGGGTGGAAGAACTAACGGACACGTCGATGGTTTTACAAATACAAACATTATTGCATATCAATTGTACACAAGTTAACCATTTCACATTTATTATAATATCTATTTAACATCTTCTATTGACAATGCAATATAAAAAAAGAATATTCATGACTGATTTTAAATACTAGTTACTATACATGACTACTAGTATAATACGTTCAATATTAACAAAATTAGTCTTAAAATCGAACTATTGATTATTAACTCTATTATTGAATTGCAATTAATTTTACTATAGATACCTATAGCATGATCAAGATCAATACAGCCGATAATACTATCATATTTTTATCGCATTAAGTTTTATGAAAAAATAATTGAAACTATGATTTTCGTTTCTATATTTTTAAAACCTTTAAAACAAAAACTATTTGTATAAAACTTATTTTTCGAATAAAATATTGTTTCCAGTGTTTTTACTGTATTCGTTATATATATATATATATTATATATATATTTAATAAATTGTTTTTCTTTCTGTAATGGTCTTTATTCTAAATTTACCATTGAATAGACTTGTTTATAGTTTTCTTTTTACAGCTTGTTTGACTTTAAACTGATCCGAACATGTTCCCTGTTTTGGTTTGTTTGAAATAACTGAAACAATTGGTTTAGTTATGTTTTTAGTAACTTTAACTGGAGTTACGAATGGTTTAGGTTTGGCAGGCTTTTCGGTATAGACGATTTTATTATCAATAGTACAGTCTTGTTGTTGATTTTTATCTTCTATCTCATCTGTACATAAATCTATCGATTGCAACTCGCAATCTAATTTCTTGTCACCACAATCTAATTTCTGGTCGCAATCTAATTTCTTGTCACAATCTAATTTCTTGTCACAATCTAATTTCTTATCGCAATCTAACTTCTTGTCGCAATCTAATTTCTTGTCGCAATCCAATTTCTTGTCAAAATCTGTTATGTTAATTACATTTTCTTTAGTGGGAACAACCAATGGACATTGTGCCTTACATTGCGTTGGTTGAACTTTACTTTCTGATAAGTTTTTAACAGACATTTCATCAATATTCGCTTTTGGTAACGGGTTCTCACACTCGTTTTTAACCGGGTGTTTGTTACACGACGACTTTGAACCACTTACTCCGACGGGAGGACTTATATCAGTGGCAGAACAATCCTTCGATGAGTCATCCTGATTCGGTAATGAATCTATAAGATGACCGACTCTCTTGATAATACAAGAAAGTTTTTTACATATTGTACTAATAGTTTCACTAGGTTTAGAGCTCATACTCTGGTTTGATGAACAAGTGTCAACCGTTTTACAACTGCAGCAGGGTTTAGTGTTCTTAGCAGAACTACATTTATTTGTTATTTTTTTGAATTTACAACAAACATGACTATTGTTCGATTCTAGACTTTCCGATGATGTTTTACAACATTGAATCTTGTAACACGTTTGATTTTCTTCATGCATCTTGTCACATATCGGAATGATCTTATCCGATGACCCTTCAATTACAAATTTCAATGTTAAGTTGTTATTAAGGTGATTATCGTTATCCTTTTGACGAAGACCTAGTAAATTTTTCAAGTATCCAAATATACAAAGGAGATATCTAATAAGTGAATGATACATACAAGTACAATTCTCATTCATCTCTTTGGTATTTTTTGTTGTTCGTGAAGTAACTTCTTTTAAATTTAGAGGTATTCACAATTTTTAAAATTCGTATTATTACTGAAATATAGTTTTAAAATAATTTGTTGTATTACTTTTAGAATTAAATAGTTACTTAGAAACCAATTTTTAGGTTTAATATTATGATAAAAATAATATAAGAAATTTGCTAAAAATCTACTTGAAATTTTTAATAACTAATGGAGAAACAATCATCAACCCGTATTCTGCATGTTTAATACTATATCATACTATATCATATTATATGATATAGTATTATGTATTATAATACTATTTTATTATATGTGTCTGCAGTGTGTTCAAGATATTGTTTATGAAATAATAATAAAATTTACTACGGAGTAAAATTGTTAGAACAAGTTTCATTGATTGACTTAAAGCTTCCCATATCATGCCTTGATAAAACGATACGTAATGTATTGATCACTTACAGAGTTTAATGTTGTTGCATACGAAAACTTTTAATTTATTAAAAATTACGAAAGGTTTTTAAAAGAAAATATAAACACAGTTGTTCTAGTTTTATACACATTTTCTATCTCAATATGACAAGTCTTTGTGATATTATTTGGATATAATTATATTGTAGCATAGGCACGGTATTTTGTATTGGTTGGCCAACTATTTTATTTACACAATCCGTAACGGTACGGTTCGTCGGTGTCGGCAACGGGTGACGTTTGGTCGTTTGACACTGATGTTCCGGTTCAGTTTGTCCGGAAGGAGTTTACAAACACGTGGCCTTGGACGGAATTTTTCTCTATCACTCTGTCTCACTCACTCTGGCCATTATTATTTATTATCATTATTATTGCACTAATCAACCAGCGGGAAGGTCTTTTCACTTTCCGAATGTAGTAAACCGACAAACAGAGCGGAACCCCTGTGGAAAACAACGACTCCGTCATTGTAAACTGACATGCAAAACTACCACACATCCGATGAATATCACAAATACCGACATGTATATTTCACGCAACATAATTCATACAAAATGCAGTAGTTAGTTGCAATGTTGCATTACTATCTACTACTGAAGGATTTTTGATTATTTGTTATTAGTTATTATACTTGTTACTTAATGTAAAATATCTATTACAATGCCCTGTCAGTTTAGATTAATATATTTATAAGCCTAATAGAATAGAATAGAGTGATTCATTTAGATTTTGTAAACTGACAAAAATAAAAATCTATGATACAATTGAATGTATTTGACATCGAAATTTATACTCTTAATATTTTATAATTAATAAATCTACGTATAATAGCTACTAAATATAATGTAAAAGTAGAAAACGTAAATAAAAATAAATACTGTATAGTTTTAAAACGACCAATTTTTCTAAAATCTTAAAATCATATGATATAGGAATAATAATAGACATGTATGCGATAATATTACGCATTGTTTAATCATCTTGCAAGTTTATTGTGCAGTTAAATAGATTATGTTTAGAATTTACTGTGAACAATGTTACGTTTTATTTCAGCATAGGGCGTCGTAAAGATAGTGTTGTAACTTTGTAAGTATATTATTATGATGCGGGCATCATGCGATGCTTAAAAAAATCATTCGAAAAAGGTACCTACTAAGAGTGGGTATCATAATAAAAACAAGTGTATGTCCTATAATAGTCGAAACAACGTTATAATAATTCAAGAGCAATGAAATGTAGAATATTATGTTGAATGTTAATATGAATCCCAGTACTTTTTTTTTATCTGTTTTTTCATCACTTTAGAATTTACACGTGCGTTAAAAGAACAATGGGAAGTGAGTATGTTTTTTTATTTAATGAATAATATTTGTGTAAAATATTTATTTATGACGTTCACCAAACCGACTTGCTAATAAAGTGCATTGTATTTGGATAGAGCTGTGGTGTATTTATTTCAATGTAAATATCTATTAAATTAGTAAATATTATAATACATAATAGACATTTTTAAGTTAAGAATTATTATAACTTTTAATACTTTGCATAGGAATAAACTGATAGGTGCTTAAGGAAAAGCAACCTATAACGTTCCTCTCAACCGATAATTCATCATGATGTAATTCTAAATTAATTAGTCAAATTTTGTTTATAAATTTATTATAGATATTTTAAACGATTGAATACAGAAAAAAGTTAATATTAAAATTTTATAATGTATTAACCTTTTTTAAAAAAGAATTATCCCATTTTTGTAAATTCATAATCAGATATTCTAATTATTTTTTTGGAAATGTTAATAAATCTAAATTTAAATTTAAATGAATACTTATTGAGTTATTTAGTATTGCGTGCCAAGGATAATTATATGTTCGTAATACGTTTTTCGGAAGATATAATACGTATACTCTTATTTTGAAAATTATAGTAATTGTTAAAATTAATCTATTAACATTCTTTAATATTTTTTAAAATTAATAATAGTCGGAATATAATAACTACTATATTAAAATACCTATATTTCATATTTTTGTAAAACCATTTCTAAGGACTTTATGTAAGTGTTCCCCTAATATATACGTTTTAATATAACTCTTAAAGTACTATAGTTTGATTTAATCTCTACCCTTTAACTTTTAAATCAACATTTTCAAAACAATATTAATTCATAGAAAAAAAATAAAAGTCTGCTATATTTGGAAAAAAAGACACCGTGGGGCACTCTTATAAAATCCGTTTTCTGGAATCATACCGACATAAAAAATCAAAAAAAATCGACTTGGATCGGTTAGGTTATCCTTTCTGGATTTACGAACCGCGTATACACTTTTCCGAGTACACGGCGTAAAGAGAAAAAAAAATCGAAAAGCACGATCATGCACGTTATTTGCACTTTTGCGTGACAACCCGAACGACAAATCATAATACCTATATATTATAAACGGATCTGTCTGGTATAGAGTAGTACAGTGGTAGTGGTATGGTGCGTATATGCTGCTGCAGTCGATTATTGGCGAACATGTCAATTTCCGATGCCGTGAAGGCCGAACGATTTGTCAAAACGAGACAACCGGTTTGAAGTCGTCGACGGCCAGTGTGGGGGCGGCGGGGAAGGGCGACGCGATTTGAAATAATTAACCGTTTCACAACTTACTACAACCGCAGCGCAGCTCAGTCGTCGTCGTCGTACACAATATTATTATGATAAATCGCGAATTGTGGTGCAGGTCGTCGTCGTCGTCGTCGTAGGAAACGCTACCGACGACGACGACGACGATTGGCGTGTAAAAAATTATAATATTGTACGCGCGGAGATAAAATATGATAATTAATTAGACGATTTGATCTGGCACGGGTATGTTAATTCAACGATTTTGTTTCGGTTACGAAATCGGCTTAATGCGCGCGTAGGTATTACCTACCTATATATATATATGTGACACATAGTCCTAAGCGTATTTTGTTTCGGTTTTGAGAAAAAAAAATATATATATACGAAAAAACCGTTTCAAGGTCGTCGCCTGTGTGTATGTGCAACGCCACTACGCCGTTTCGCTCTAGTAATTCGGTCGGGTCCCGTGAGCAGCGTACGCGCGCGGTGATGGAAAGCGAAAGGTTACAGGGAACATAATATAACGTATTATATATATTTTAATGTATAAATATTATTATGTGTACAATAATAAACCAACAGACGGAATAATTTAACGATGTACCCACTACAAACACACACAAACGTCATATATATATATATAAAATAATGATGATAATAATGTGTACCACTGCAGTGCGTTTGACGGTGATGCGCGCAAAATTAATAACAATAATATACGTATCAACCTTGGACGACGTTTTCCGGAGCTCGCGATTTAAGTGCACTATACACGACTATTATTATTATCGTAATAAATCGTCACAATCCGATGTCGCAATAATTCGAGTGTAGGACCGCATAAAATTTTCTACACGTGTGCGGATTTAACGGGCACGATCGTCGATCCGTGTGCCTGCAACGCGATTCGTGTACGACGCACCGCGTACCCAAATACCGAAATTACAGGAACAGAATTTTACCTATTGCGCGTGCTTATCGCAGTTATCAAACGCTTTTACTCGGAAAACGATCGGTTTACGACGCGAACGATGCAGTATAAATACGTCGATTTATGAACGCGCGCGCCCGCGACCTTGTCCGGGGCCACGGGCGCGCGCGAGCGATGATGAAGGCGAAAACGTTTGACTATTAAAAGAACAAATAATGACACCATAAAAAAAAAAAAACCAAGACGGTAAATATTATACGTAATATATATATACCGAGAGAGAGAATAATATAGACTACAGAGGCGAAATACGCTTACCTGTGCACTATAAGCTCGTTTTGTCTTCGACCGGTCCAAATGATATTATATTGTATTTGTCCAAAACTCAATGCTCTCTATATATTACACACTCGATTCTATACGACCATTTGTCGACGAATTTGACGATGATGATGATGATGTGTGCCCTTGACTCTGACATGGCAATTATCGAAATATCGTGTTAACGCTAATGGATAGTACGAGTTTAGGTACTCTTTTTTTTTTATGCTCTGTGTACACAACACGTGTGTGTGTGTGTGTGTACCCAGTGGTAAGCACTTCTACGTCCCATCCCACCGTCTCTTAACTCTTTTCAGACAATATCGTCTGGACGATTTCCCCCGAAAGCGTTTTTTTTTTATTTTTCAAACGGTCACTCGTCTGACATTTTTCTAACAATTATTATAATTATCGTTTATCTACTTATTTAACACGACGTTTGTATGTCTCTCGTAATATTATATGCTGGCAATTTGTTTGTAAACAAAAATTGAAATGTTGTGTGTGAAATACGGACGGAAGTTTACTTATAGCAGACAGCAGTGCGCGCAATGTGAAAGTCGATCGTGAAAAAGTTACACGCATCTTTATATAGATTTCGGAACGCTATTTTTATTAGAAGATACGTTCTGCAAACCGGTCTCAAAATTTTTCAGATGCCTCTATCATGACTGACGTTCACATCATTAGCAATTCGATTAATCATTGTAGTGCGCGATTTTAATTGAAGATAAATAGCAATA
The DNA here is from genome assembly GCF_020184175.1 of Aphis gossypii. Lineage (NCBI taxonomy): Eukaryota > Metazoa > Arthropoda > Insecta > Hemiptera > Aphididae > Aphis > Aphis gossypii. The sequence continues at coordinate 82,868,788 of NC_065531.1, forward strand.
TAGTGAGACGAAGATCGGGTAGATCCCTTCTTTAAATACCTATTGAATAAAATAAACATCAAACGTAATGTAGATATTGTATAACAATGATATGAGTATATGACTGGTTGAATAATATATTGATCTCGTCACTTCTTTGTATACATTTTTAAATATAGTATTAACGATTCAAATTTAAATTAATTTTGAATGCATATATATATACTTATATTAATATGTATATTATTGATTTAATTTATAAAAAATGTATCATTAAAATGTTTTAATCAACAGAAGTTTTTAACGAAAATACTTTAAAATATTATTTAAAACTTAATTATCGTTGCCATTTTTAAATTAAATGAGTTCTGCGGTTTTAAGTAGATAATTTTGTACGAAATACAAATGAAATTGTTTGAACATGTACACATGTACACATGTACATTGTATAGGTGTTCATTACAGTAGTAATACTTATACCCCAAGGCTTTTACTGTGCACATTGAGTCTTAACACAAAAATTCGTCACGACTTAGTTAACTTAGATTCATCGACATACCTACACTTCTATAAAGATGCTCTTTAATCTTTGTAAATATGTTTGTTATTTTTATCAATGCCATTCAATTGATTTAAATATATTATGTTTAAGACACCATTCCACAATACTCTAAATATACATGTTATTATTATTATTGTACTATTTTTTTACAAGGTGAGAACTAGTTCAATTTCGTATTTCAGAAACGTATCTAAATCAAACCTTGTGCCATTAGACATGTGTATTATAATATAATATAAACTAATATTCTCATTTATAAAATCATTCATTTTCCTTATTTATTGCGCAGGTACCTCTATTATATCATTATTATACGCTACTATACAAAATAAGATATATTTTTTTGACGTTTCTCTTAAACACATTTAATGGCAGGGCAGTCAATAGCAATAACGAGTTAATTACGAGTTATTAGCAAGACATAATTTTAATAACACTGTTTAGGCAGGTAGTATAATATACTATATAAATGTATGTTATTGAAAGTTGCTTGAGGGTATGAAAATTGGCTGTGTATTCTAAATAAATTGGTACTTATTTGTAAAACTGTTCTTCATTTTCATTTTTTCAAGTCTTACTATACAAAAATATTACCCTAGTGGGATACTGTAGGTGAATTTAAAAAAATTCACGTTTTACAATGTATTCGTTTTAAAATAAGCATAATATTATACTATTTATATTATACGATAGGTACATGTAACGACATTTGAGCATCATTATAATATTATTTACATTTTGCAAAACACTTCCATAAGTCACTCTATATCCACGCACCAGTGACAGATTGTAATTTATTTTACTATTCTCTTAAAGGTTCAAAACAAGTGAATTGCATTACGCCATAACAATAATTCATTCAATTATATTGTGTATATTTCCAAATAAGAAACATGGTTAATGCTCGTTTCGGTTTAACATAAGGTATTATAATATATAGTGTATATATATATTTTAATTATATGAACTTAAGTTTTGAAAAATAATCGTTATTAAAATACTATTAACTTGGTAGACATTTATATCTTTAAAAAACGGATAATAGTTTCTAAATACCGAAATAATAAATTGTGTGTTTATATGTTATTAGTATGTATTCCTATACTTACTACAATACTACCTACACTAAATATTATCTATGTATCTAAATTCTAAGTGTATACGAGTCTAGGCACACAGTTGTTTATAACATATGGATGGTTAGTAAATACCACAGACAATAAAATAAAATGTATATATAAGTTAAAGTGTAATAATATTATGATATTAATTACTTTAGTGTTCAGTGATCGTTAAATTTAAGTTCAAGACCACATTTTTATGATAGCTATCAATATAATGGCCAATTGGTACGTTGACTATTTTCAAGTAATTTTTGCGGTAAATGAAAGTATTAACCTATAACATAACACCATGATGTAGGTATACCGATTTTATATTGTAGTCTTTATATTTAAAGATTCTAACGTAGGTACCTCCATAATATAACTATGTGATAAAATGGGTTAAAACTGATTCATCATCTTTCTACAGTTTTTTGTTTTCCTTCTATTGAAATGTACCTATACTACAAAAACCAATAAATTCAATGGTTAATTTTATGATTTCCTACTTCTTGATTTTGGACATATTTTTTATGTAAGCAAATAAACATGATGCAGACAAATTCAACTTATAGGTAATGCTTAAAGTAAATAAATCCAATATTATTATAATAATTGGTATCCGCTTTTACATGAAAATTATGTTCAGAAAAGAAAATAAATCATAAAAGTAATCATTTTAATAATCATGTTCATAATTATTTTTATTTCTAAGATTTTTATATATTTTTTTTAAAATATATTTTTAAAAATTTTCGTATTCCATATTTATTATTTATCTTTATTTCCATAATTAAAGAGATAATACTGATACCTAATATTATCTGTAATCGATGGCTGCAATCATTTAAATAAACAAAATTATATTCGATTTTCGCCATCTAAAATTAAATTTATGTGTGAGCCGTCCTATAGCAATTTTAACTGGTTAAAAAAAATAAGCTATTAACACCATTCGAATACACAAAAGTATTGATATAACTTTTATTGAAAATGGACCGGTAGTTTTTGAATTTATAGAGGTAATAACAAATAAGAAACATTAATTTACCTATGTTCAATAATATATATCACTGGAATAAATTATGAAATGAATTACAAATTTTTAAAATGTTTTTTTTTTTTTTTTTATTTAGATTATATAATTAAGTGTTAAAATATACATGCATAATTGGCAATTTCACGATTAATTAAAACTATATAGTTGTGTGTAAAAGCTTATTTAATGTATTTCTTAAAATGTATTATTCAAAACAACTATGCAAAGAATTGGTGGCCGAATTAATATAAATTTATTAAAATAGTAGTATATTTGTTATAAAATTTAAATTTTATTGACCACTTTACAATATTTAATACTGAATGATCAAATTAAACTATAAGTCGTAAAAAATCAAACCAAACCCAAGCCCACCCAACCCGTTTAATATATCAATATATACGTTTAAAAATGTCAGCCATTACGATAAAACTATAGACGTATAAAAACACTAAACCATGTATTATACATGTATATATATATATAATATATTAAATAGTATTGTTTTCGATTAAAACTGTAAATGGCAAAACATTTAAATAAACATCATATTACATTATCGTTAAAAAATAAAATCTTTTTTAAATTTAATAGTTTATACGCAATTAAAGTTATGTATTTTGTAAATATATATTATAATTTTTCACCATAAAAGTATTATAGGGTCATTGGATAAAGGTGTAGAATATAATAAAATCATTTAGAAATGTTAAACATATAATACTAAATTGGTAATGACTATGATGGATAATTTTGATATTAACCCACATTATAACATTAAAAAGGTTTCATAACCAAAACCTTACAATAAAAATTATTTTGACTACTTAATTAATGAATACCTTTAGTGAAATTTTTAAGACCTCCACTCAACCATTCAACGAGTGACTAAAGTGTAATCTAAAAAAACAACAACGATTTAACATACTTATTTAAAAGTACATAATATAGTTTATTAATTAGGTAGGTATGTATGTATAATATATAATTGGTAGTTTAAATACTAAATATATAAGATAATTAACCTAAATATATTTCCATTTTGTTAACATAATTTTAGAATTTTTTGATGTAATTAAAAATGAAAAACATTTATGATAGTTACCATTAATAAATAATTTAACAGAGCATTTTCGATATCTATTTACTACTTATTTATTTTAAATACAATACCTATGAAGAGTAATGCCAATCAAAAAAAAAAAAAAAAAATTAAAAATCAAATCTAAAATATATACTTTTTTTTTACCAATTATTTTATTTATTGACTTGCATATTATTATTATTTTTATCGTGATTTTGTTTACTGAAAATTCATTAGACTTTATTTTGTTATTTTATTTTTATGTCTAAAATAAATATAAACATATATTTCGATAATGTTTAAATTTACATATCACCCTATTTAGGATTTACGCACATCAATTAAATTACTTAACAAACAACATGATTTATTTATGTAATTATTAAATACAATTTGCAGTGGCAGTTACTTTTGAAGTAAATTTATTATAATTTATGATAATAATTGCAATATTCCAATATACATAATATATAATATGTAATACATTCAATAATAATAAAATATAAAAATTTTAATATAATTTAACAATATAATAAGTATTTATAAATATAATGTATGTAGTATTATATAATATACATAACTTTTATATTACATTTTCGATCTACGTACAGTAATATTCGAAATTGTTATAAAACTACTATATAGCTGTGTTAATGTAAAAAGAAACATTCGAATAATTGTATACGTTTTCACAGTGAGATAAAATGTTAAATTAAATAAATCGTATTATTTATTCGTATATTATATCAAATAATTATTACTGGTACTAGTGGTACTGAGTGGTACTTACCTACGTGTTACATATTAAATATAATATAACAAATATGTACATTTATATAATAGTTTACACAGAAATTCACCTTCATAAATAAGTAAATAATGTGAATATAAATATACGATTCAAATTATTAATTAGTAATTACACATTCTATCTCGTCATGGCAAATTATATAATTATTTAAAATTTTTCTACACCCAAATTTATCTTAAACAATTTATAAATGTATACTCGTTAACTGTGTGCATGGTATAATATATTAATATAATAAAATTTACAGATCCGGATGTATTGGAACAATGCAGGAAATGCACGGACATGACAAAACTCCGATTTATTAATTCCTTCGTCACCGCGCGTAAGGAACTGCGTTTACGTTTAACCGTTAGCCAGCCTGTTTCAGCATTGCAGGACGTATACGTAAAGTTGGACCTCTCTAATTTTTGTTTTCCAAGTTTTTTGATAATATACAATTTCTTGGATTTACGATTTTTTACAATTGTTTTCAGTAATTTTGAAAAGTTTGAACCTATATACAAGCTAAGTCGGTAAGCCTCAAATTCGTTATCACAGGTCACCAGGTCTCCAATCCAACAACTGCCACTTCGATTTCATTAGTCTCCAACGTTGCATAGTAGTTGACTGCAGTGCGACCTTCAGACGGAATCGTTATTATCGTTATAATATTTGATGATTAACTACGAAGCCTTATCAGCGGACCGATATCGGATATGATGTTATCGGACATTCGGACGTATTGTTATCGAAGATGTTGACGAAAGCTTCAGTTATTCAGAGCCTTAGAGGTATCGATATACTTCAATATAGTGCAACGACAAAATATTTGATAAAAAATACTTATTGATTTATGTCTTGATAATTTAACTGTGTCGATTGCATTTGTTTAGTAATGTCTGAAAATATCGTGATTACGAGTACATAATGGACATATTATGCTAATTAACAAAAATTCAAAATTTATCCATGTGTAATGCGTATTGTACATCTTAAAATAGCATAACGTATTAACGTAGCGGAAGTCTCCTTTTTCGTATAGTCACACTTCCAATAAATTATAACAATATATTAATATGTTTACATTTTTGTACTAGGTATTTATGTAACTTATGATGACGTGTGTCATTGTGTGTCATCATGTCACCAAAACAAGTTCAATGTAATTATTATTGAAAAAAAATATTTTATTATTTAATCCGACATTGCGTTTTGCGTCGAACCAACCGTTATTATAATGTTATTATGTAGGTAAACTTCGATAACCATGTACGTGCATTAATAGTGTTGTTGTGTCGTATCGGAAATTCAACTCTTTTTACGGAGTTTCGAGTTTCAATAATAATTATAGAATAATAATAAAAAATATCAAACGATCATAATAAAAAAAATCTTACGAAACGACGGAGGCTAGACCGTCGCTGCACGTGTTTGTTTATGGGGCAACGATTAATGTTTATAGCACCAGCGTATAAAAATGGAAGAAAGTGAAAATGTGTCATTTCGCGAGCGAGGCGCAGATGCTACCGTCGCGATGCCGCCAGATCGGTTGCTTTTGTAGGACGAGATTCGACGGCGACGACTTATCATTTACCAACGTGCGCTGCATTAACATTTTTATTGTAGTTAATTTCGGAAGTCGACCTGAATACGTAAAAGTGGACCTATAAAACGTACGGGGACAATTTATTATTGCGCACGTCGTACGAAAACGGCATCGAAGGACTAGAGAATGGTTAGATGTCAGTCGATCGGCCGGTCGCAAAAACGTTTTGAATTTAATTTTTAACGTCCTGGCTTCAAGTTTTGTAAATCTAATCGGTTTTTGACTTACCCGATTTACCTACCGTGAATTCGAAAGCCGTGTCGAAAACACTTTAAAGTTGGCCATATTATTTATATTCGTAACATAAATTATAATACAATAGTATACATATTTTTATACATTATCAACAATTATTTTAAGACTGGTTTTAATATTCGTATTTAGAACGAGGACGTTAAAGGTATATCGAATACAATTTTTGCATAAAAAAAAACAAAATCAATAAGTGCAATAATACCATTATTACATCGAATGACATGTTAATTCGTTTCAAATGGACATAAACATAGGTACCAATTTATACATTATTATCCTTCAATATTATACTTATTAGCGAACTGAGATGTCTTATTTTAAAATAAATCATAATATCCATGGCATACGAATAACAATGTTATCTTTCATAGTACTAACATTCGAGTCGTATTCGTATGTTGTCGGGATAAAAGATACCTAATAATATTCTTGGGAACTCCCGGTATGGGACTAAGGTAAATTAATATTATTAACATTATTATATTATAATAATACACCTTGAACACAATTCAATTCAAACGTATTTAAAAGCGGTACCATACTAAATGTTTCACGTAGGCGAGGTTTGTCGGTACAATCGGTGTTGTACCTACGTTTCGTAAAATGAAACTATTTTGATTTAAAAATAAACGCATAATTCGGAAAGTGGAAATAATTGTGCGTCACACTACGCGTGTTGCGCGCGTAGTCGTTGATACAATTTTTAAATGTTAGATAAGACAAGGTAATGGCTGCTATATATTAGTAATCACTACTATAATAACTAAAACGGCGTCAGTCGATAGACTCGACGAAAAAATCAGTGATACGATATTATTGCATAGGGTTAGTGGTTGAAACGGTATTTATTTACATGTAATTATTACCAAATACCTGGTCGACTATCAAAAAAAACGTGCCGACGGACGTTCAAAAACAATACCGTTTAAGTATTTTACTAGGAAATGGATCAGTTCATCAGTTTATCGTGACAGATCGTACTGTAAACAACGCTGCCGAGTCACGTCAGTATTTTTTTTTCTATAGAAAACCACCCGACGCATATTAAAACGTTAAGGTAATCGGCATCACAATAATTATTATAGGTACCTACACCATATTATTATCCTGCAGATTTATTAGCCGTTGGCCGTTGCAGTGCGCGTGCGGACGAATTGTTATTGTTTTTACGGGATAGTTCACGCACAGATTTAGTCGGTGTTTTTTTTCCTGCTAGTTTACTATATACTAATCGTAAATGATTAAGACGGAGAAGATGACGCGGCCCGTCTTGGACAGCCTCTGCCGGTCGTCGTGCACTATTTATCAAGGTCGGCGTCGGTAATAATAATGATTACACGGCTATGGTGCTTTAGTTTAATTTGTGGCGTGTGTGTGTGTGAAATTTAATGGGCACGACGATGGCATTAAACGTTTCGCGTAAAACGTATCATTTTTTTTTCCGATGTCTCCCATCTGATCGGTCCGATCGCGATTTTATTTTCGACTAGAAAACCATAATATTATTATACTGACCTCTGAGGAAGAAAATTACAAACGATAATGTGTATAATATTATATTAAATTATTATTTTATTTTATACACGAACACCATAAACGTCGTGACTTCCTGCAACTGCACCTGCAGTAGTCCGTCCGAGTTGTATTTTGTATTGCACGCGTTTCTGTTGCGGCATTTTCGATCGACCGGCAGAGAGTACCCATACCGATTGCGGTGTTGTTATACTGTTTACAGGAAAGTCGGTATAATTATCGCGTGTACAGCACCAAAAGGGGATATTATTGCTTTTATTGCATTTTTCAATAATTCCGTCATTTTTTTTTCCAACAACACGTCTACGCAGTATAGAATCTACGGTATTGTACACAAGCAGTATACAATATAAGAGCTATTTATTGCTCAAGTACGGTAAGCGCTCGACCGAATTAGAACGAGGCTATATGGCGTTGTTATTTTTATTATTTTACCATTTATACCTAGACCGATGAATAAAAAACAATAACGTTTATATTGTATTATAATGTATATGAATAATAAAAAAAAAAAAAAATAGTCAAAACACATTGTATTTAAAATCTAATTTTTTTTTATTTCCATTTTTCTTCATTTTTAACAAGTTCTTAATTTTAATAATTTATACAATTTATTTTTACATATACATAGATAACGAAAATAAAATAAAATTACAATTACGTCTTACCATAATAAAGTAATATAATATTAAATGAAATACAGTATGTACAATGCTATTACTGGCCGAGTCCCTATAACTTAAAGAATGAAAAAAAAAAAATAATAATAACAATTTATCAATATTAAAAATGTAATAATATTAAATCTTACGAAATATTACGTAGCTATAAAAATAATATTCATATTATATTATTACAATATGTTTTGCATAGACGACGAGCTATAACTACAATAACACACGAGACCCGTTCGTTTAAATTATTATTCAGTTTTTATAATATTCTATAATCGAAATAGAAATAGTAAAATAATATTATAAATATCGGTTTTAACTACACTACGTATCTAATAATAATCGTAATAATAATAATAATAATAATAATAAAAATAATAATAATAATAATGATGATAATAATAATAATAATAAAATAATGTATGCAGTTTGTCTCATTCGGTCTTAAGAAAAATAAATTACTGCTTTGTTGACCACACATTATAATATATGTAACATAAAAATACGGGTAATAAATTACGGGTGTGGGCCTAGGGTGTATGTGTGTATTTATATATATATTGTTATAATATGCACAATATGCGTTGTAGCGAAGACAGCCGCCCACCGGCATTGTTACCGAGTGTGACAAACTCCTATTGTCTTTGACGCGAGATGTGCCCACTGCAGTATTTATTTATTTTTTTCTTCCCGTTTTGTTTTCGTCTTCTAAACCCGAAATGGACAACAGGGTTACCGCAATGTAAACACGCGCACACCACACCGCATAGTAACCGTATAACCGGTATATAGTAATATCACCTATGAGTGCGTATATGTATGTTCACCGAGCCCGAAGTACGCGTGCTCCCCCCCACCCAAGCCGCGAGATTAAATTCGAATCGCGGCGTCGTTCGTTATTTGGGCACTTCGCAAGCCTTTACGAATCGGTTATTTTTTTTCATTTTTTTTTTACTTCGTTTTTTTTTCTCTATACAATGACTAGGACGATGCCAACAAAAAAAAAAAATAAAAATTTCAATAAAAAAAAAAATTCTACTTTCGGACGCGACGACAACGGTGTAAGCGTCACACAGCTCGTACAGCAGTGATATAGGTGGTACTAATAGTAGATAGTAGTAGTAGTTGTAGTAGTAGTAGTGGTATAGGTAGTATAGTAGCTGCAAGGTTCCTCTTCCGCGGAAGCGATGTGTCGTCGTATGCGCGCCGGTCATCAGTCGAACGAGACTTCGGCCGTCCGTTTGGTGAGGTCCAGCGGCGACGGCGGTAGCGTCGTGGCCGTGGCCGCGGCCTCCGGGTCGTCGGTCACCGAGTGCCGTCCGCCGGCGGATTGGGGCGCGTGCGGCGGCGACCTGTTGTACTTGGCGGCCGTGGTCTTCAGCGACAGGTCGATGGGGTATTCCTGTTCGACGGCCACGCCGCCCGGCGCCGGGCTGGACAGCAGCAGATCGCCGCCGGCGGCCGTGCGACCCGCGGCCACGGCTGCGTGCCAGCCGGCCGCCGCCATGGACAGCGTCAGGCCGCCGCCCACGAACGGCGTCAACCCGGGCCGGGTGACGGACAGCGGGTAGTACGGCGAGTGGAAACCGGAAACGGGCGACGAGCCGACGGTGGCCGACGACGGGCTGACCGACATCCGGATGCGTTTCGCGTCACCGGAACCGGTGGACGAAGCGGACGGCGACGTGGACAGCTGACGGAACGCGGGCGGTGTACCGCCGGTGGTGCAGGACGGGCTGCGGTGGTGGTGCCGGAGCACGGGACTGGCGGTCTTGCGGCGGTGATGGTTGCTGCCGCGGTTGTCCTCGTCGTCGGGCATGGACGAGCCGCCCGAATCGTCGGAAGCGGAAGGCCGGCGCCGACGACGGCGTCCGCCCTTTGGCGAGTCTTCGTCCTCGTTGTTGTTGTCGTTGCGTTCGCCGTCGTCTTCGTCGTCGTCGTCACGGCGACGACGTCCGCCGCAATCGTCGTCGTCGTCGTCTTCTTCGTCGTCATCGTCGTAACGGTGACGGTGTCTTCGGTCGACGCCGTTGTTGTTAAGGTTGTTGCTGCTGCTGTTGTTGTTGTTGTGATGACGGTTCCGGTGGTGGTGGTGATGTTGGTGGTGGTGTACGCCCATGATGGCGTCCGCTTGGCGCCGGCAGGACGCGTCGTCCTGGACGGCGGCCGTCATCAGTGCCGCGGCAGCGCCGTAACCGTTGAGTCGGGCCTGCAGGAACTTATCGGTGGTCAGGAAATGGTGGCCGGGGTGCACCAGACCGGCCGGATACAGTGGCGAACCGAACGGCGGCGGTTGCGACTGATGGTGCGGCGGCTGCTGCTGTTGGTGATGCGGTGACGAGCGAGTGCTGCCGTTGTGGTGCTGGTGATGATGGTGCGGTTGGTGGTGACCGACGGCCGCTGCGGCCGCCGCTGCGTTTTGGTCCTGCAGCAGGCAATGGATCTTGAACCAATTGGACCGGCGGCCGTACCGCGACCCGCTCTTAGACATGCCGACCAAGAGGCATTTGCGCAACCTGCACGCCTTGCACGACGTCCTGTTCTTCTTGTTGATCACGCACTCGCCGTTGTTCTTGCATTCCGATATCGAACTCAGGTTGTTGTAAGTCCGTCCAAAAAACGACTGCAAAAAAAAAAAACGAAGTTTATAAATATATTTAGGTATATATAATTTATGAATAGTTATATCGACATGGTGTATAATATTATATATTAAGTATGTTTATTTTTATTGCGACAAGTCACGGATTTAAATGCAAACGTATTATTTCTATCCGAATGCTCATACTTATATGACATTTATAATACAATCTAAAAAGGTAACTTTTATTTTTTTGGCGATTGTTGAATTTTTTAATGACCGTTGCACATTTTTTGCACGCAATTAAATGCATAATTCACGGTTTGTAATAACCGAAGAGCGTTCATCGAATCCTATAAGCCATTTTTTGATGTTTCGTGTTTCTAGTATACGGGATCATTTCAATTCGCTCCTATTATTAAAATTATCATTTATCATCTATGGGTCATCACGCGGAGAGCGATTTAGTAAAAAAAACATTGAACGATTAGGCGTAACTAATCGTATACGAATAAGTTAATAAAATAACAAGTGGTATTTTTATATACTGGGATATTTTCGTGATTTTGTTAGTAAAGATATAATATTACAACGAACGGAAAAAAAAGTGAGCGCGCGATATTGTAATAATATTGAATGGGTACCAGCTATGTGTTTATATACGTTTTGACCGGAAAATAATAATATATGTAATATACTCGATGAGGGCGTGTCCGCCGTGGCTCCGAGCTATATGAGTCCGCTCCACACAGCAGATACTTTGCTGACATTATTCCCACGAATACACATAGGTACATAGATATATATAATATTGTAATATTATTTCGACCGACGGCGGCGAACGTTATTAAAAACGATAGATCACACGGTCGATATATTGTGTATGTGTGTGTCTTCGTGCGCCAAAACGATAGTATATAGGTACGGAGACTTAACCCGGCCGCGATAGGCATCTAAAGACTAATGAGTCACATCTATATATACATATTACACGTTTATAATATATATTGTGTGTGCGTGCGTACTAAATACGAATCGGTATTAATCATAAATCTTCGTATCGCGATCGAATGAATGAATGTTATGTAGCCCATACAACTGTTTAGCGTATACCTATTATGTGTGTCTGTGTGTGTTTGGATCGAATGCACTTACGGTTTACGTGAGCACATATTATATTATATTGAATGGCCGACGAAAACAGCACAATTATAACTATAATATACACACGCATAATGTAAGATATATATATATATTATATATAAGCATTATTCGGCTATTAAATGTACCTCGAGGGTTAAGTATACGTGAGATACCGTTGTACGGCTAAAACGTATTAGTTATTATATGACCGAAAAACAATTTGTGATTTGTATAATACGAATGACCGCCGTCGCTTTGGAAACGGGTACGAGTAATCGTTCTGACGGTTTAGGCATGACGGGTGTTTGGGAAAACACAATACGCCGGTGAGAGGGTAAATCGCAGTGACGCACCTGTGTGGGGGAGGAGCAACAGGGGATTTGCTTTTTAATACATGATTAATGAAATATAGTTTAATGTAAAATTTTCGTTTTCATTCTTCGATATTATCAGTTAAACATTTTTTTTATATCATTTATCAAATTCAATACGTGAATCGCTATAATCCCAAAGAAGTAATAACGGTTCTTGGATGGACGAGATTGAGTCTTCTTTATATCGTGCTCGACGTGCTCGTAATCGAATACCTAATCATATATAGTTTCAAATATCTGTATTCGTGATTCGACCAAGCAGTAATAGGCATTAGGTACTGTGTTTGTTTAGTGTTTCGAGCTCTTATCGCATTAAATATCGAGTAAAGTAAGATATTTAATATATTGCCCCCAATCCCTGAAAACATCCCCAAGTTTGATTGGGATTGGCGAATGTTATCCCGATCGAAAGTCGTTTTTAAACAAAATATGCAGGGTGGTTTAGATCCTATAATATTGTATTGTAAATTTTTCTAGGAGAACGAACGTTGTGGGTATAGATGTTAAATAACTGTGTTCGATTAAAGTCATCAAACACGTTCCTGGAAGTAAATTTGTGCCACCACATTTATATAAATATGAAGAGCAAGATATAGGTATTTGTTGTGAAATCGATATTTATGTAATAAATATTTTTATTATCTCGGGTGAGACGCGCGCGTATGTGGTTTGTCCATATAATACGTATATTATAATGGTTTTGAAAATAAATATCACTTTTATTTCGTGTCTGTGCGGTCGACGAGAAGAGTGAGCGTATAAGTGGTAGCGACGAAGGTAAAAAAAACGAGAGTGGATGAAGACTATAAAATTCTTGTGGGTCCGTAAATATACCGTACGGAGCTGACGCAACGGTACTAAATATAATTATAAATGTATGTTCATTGTGTTTGAACAATTTTAAATATTTCCGACCTGCAGTGCATAATTATTCTATACTCTTTATTTGACCATAATGGTTGTACAGTTTTTTATTTAGCATCATATAATATTATAAATTACAGACACACACATACCACGCGTCACCAAACGGTTGTACACAATATAGAAATATGAAAAAAACGCTATATTCGCAGGATCGGCACCTGCACCTGCATTAAAATATTATATTATTTGTGTTACCGCGGAATGGATGCTCTTGGGTTCCGGGAATATCTCGGAGAGCGCGCGGAGAAAGAGACGGAGGAAACGATGAGAGTCAACTCGGTCCTTACAACTCCATTTGCACATAAAAGCAATTTGTAAATAATGGTGAATTAGTTAGGTCGCCGATAGAGCTGATGGCAGAGAGCGAATAAAGAGAGACAGCATCGGCAACAGGATGAATGCTGCAATATATTATACCATGTAATATTATTATATGGCCCATTATATAGGTAGGTTGTAAAATGCTCGCGCCAGGTTTCATTTTATTTATATTTTTTCATCCGCATTATTATTATTATTTTCAATCGGTTTGACATTTGTCTCACGTGTGTGTATAATAATAATAATATAATACTACACACACACACAACGTATATATATATACCCTACACCGCTATAGATGTAGGCGAAGATGCCGCATTCCGCGTCGACCTGCAGACCGCACCACAACTGGACCATCACTGATGAAAACCAACCGGTATATACACGACGCATAGGTATTATACACGTATATTATATATATACATACATAAAGACGCTCGCAGTTGACATTTTATTATTATTATATTGTTGTTGTTGTTTTTTTTTTATAACTCTTTCCCTACTCTTTTTTCGGTCCGCCTTAATACATAACAATATAATATCATCTCGATGACGATAATAATAATAATAATAATAGTGAAAAAATAGAAAGTCACACGACGGCCCGGCCGGCCGGCACGCGGTAATAATAACATTACATTGGTCAAATAAATCGTGTCACGAAATTAACTCGATCTTATATGAAGCGTACCTATACGCATCGGAGGCGGTAGGTACGTGTAGGTACACGCGAGCGAGTGAGTTATCTAACGATCGGCCACCGCGTCTTTTTCTTCTATATAATAATATTATAAAATATATTATATGGTCGGTATACGAAGCGCAGCGTGGTCGAGATACCCGCGAGAGACATTCGTCCACGGCGGGCATTGCGCAACAAACGTCGTCTTATCCGAAATAATTGTAATAATATTCGTGAATAAAATTATTATTGTGCAATATTATGCATGTGCAAGTACGAGGCGTTCGTATTTCGTGCCAGCCATCGGCGGCACTGCAGGTCGGTGTGCAGTCACATTCGTCGTTTGTGAATCCGCGTAAATCCGCCGGACAAACGCGATAATAAATATTAATAATTTGGCACACGTCGTCATACGACGTTACCTTCTCCTCTTCGATGAGTTCGATGTCACTAGGACGAGTGGGACGACGGCGGTCGACAAATCGCGCACGAGACACTCCACCGCAACGCGTAAATATTGTCATAAAATATGTGTTTGGAACACGGTATATCACAATATTAATATTATGTGTACGTGTCGGAACGGAAATAATAACGTTTTTCGATCGCCATAATGGATAGCGATTGTTTTTACGGCCGACCGAGCACGGCGGAGGTCTCGATGTAATGCGTGTACGGTATAGTGTATAGTATCTACACAGTAGACTCTCGGCGATCCGGCTGCAAATGTCAGGCTCGAAAACTGCCCAGGATTAACGAAAGCGCCGAATTGCAGGAGTTGGGATTTTATTTATCGAAAAATCTTAATGAATTTAATTGGAACACATGAACGATACACATAATAGAACATTTTGGTTTCTTATCGCGTTGAATCGATCTTTCGCGATGATGGTGTAAAAAAATCATTTTTTGTTTTCCTCGTTTGGAACGATATTTTTAAGACTTTTCCTCGTATATAGTAGTCGCGTTTAAGCGAGAATAGTAAAATTAAAATATAGCCGGATTACCGGACACGTATACCGGATTATCGCACGGCCGGATTAACGAGAGTCTACTGTATAATATTACCGTATAATTAACGATATACATCAAAATATATACGGCGTCGCGCGTCTTAGTCGAGAAACGATAATAATTATGCCGACGATGATTATGTAGGTACCTATTATGGTTGAGGTGATAAAAAGGTCTTGTAATCGATTATTGTTTGCCTAGCCGCGAGGCGTGTACGTGTACTATCATATTATATTGTTTTTTGTCGCGTATATAATAGCTATAAAACACAGTAAAAGCCTGCGATGACCAATAGGACAAGACGTGCAATGCGTGTGGCGGGGTGGCGGAGTGCGACAGCGGAGATTGCACTTTCTTATTTTTTATGTACACTTGTCGCAGTGATGATTCGGAGGAGAAAGATCCGACTTTGTCGAATTCGCCGTGTACTATGTATTCATTACACGCCTAAGTGTTACGATTTTCATAATTAATTTCGTTACTCACTTTGCAGCCTTCGCAAGTAAAAGCCCCGAAGTGGAAACCGGCGGCTGGTTCCCCGCAAACTTTGCACTGTTGATTCATCTGTAAAAAAAAAAAAAATCAAATAAATAACCGAGTAAATAAAATGTAAAACAATTTTTTTTTTAAAACGCCAGATAAAATATCATAATATCCGACCAAACAAGGATGTGGCGCGCGGGCGTCATATCCCCGAACAACGTTATACTAGCACGCATCATAATATATCGTTTTTACATCGCTGAACGATATACGTTATTATGATCGATAGATACGGCCAAGGAAACCTACTGATATGATATTGGGTTGGCATTAACATATTATTGTCATTAATACTACCGTATCATAATATATTACCCGTTACGCGCAATAATGATGGCAAATTGCAGGTACACGTTCGCGTTTTGTCAGAATCGCGGACTATCACTAAACTCATGATTGTTTTGTACAGGTACTATATCGTTTCTGTCTCGATGAACATTATTTTACAAGCGAGCCCGTTGCGGATTACAAATGGTTGTCGATATTTCATAATATACGATATTATATTTCCCGTAATATAGAACGAGAGGTTAGGACAATACTTTTTTGTCACGCTGACTAATTGAGATTAATACCCATCCATACGCGGGATGATCGGTAACATCGTCAGCCGAGTGTTTCCTGCTCCTACATGTACATTATGCCAAATCGATTTTCGCCCATTTTGCTTAGACGAGTAATAATTAACAACGTTATTAATTAGGTATTATAATACGTGTGCACAATTGCTCCGAGTCACGAAATAATTAGGTGTTATTATTTCATTACTGCTACTGATGGAGTTCTCCCTTCCTCGTATACAGTCTCTAATAACCTTCGCTCATATCTTAAACGCCAATAATCATAATATATAATATTGTGGAGGGGGGTGAGTACCCGTTGTTTACGTAAAAATCCGTAGTCATTGTTGACGGTATTCATTGTAAAATGTAGATACGTGCGTGCGCGTCTTATATCGGCTACTTATAATAATCCATACCGCTACGGCGCAGCAAATATATTCATAATATAGGGCCATCCGCAGACGACTTTCGCCTGCAGTGACTAGAGTCGCCGCGCAGTGTCGTCGAGATTTATTCGATTTTTGGACAGTCGTCTGGATGTTATATTATTCGTAATACGTTTGAAATGCGCAATATAATATTATATAAACCTAACCTATCGGTTGATATCGACATGATTTGCGAGGGTTTCGTCGGAAAACGAGGCATCGGTGCAGTCGTTAATGAACATTTTACTGCGTCCATGCGCGCTCGCAACACGGTGTCGCCGGCCGGGGACGAGGTTAATTAAATTTTATGTAGCTGCGCGAATAAGCGAAGACTGTGAAATATCTGAACGGCGGCATCTGTATATAGCTATAGTGGGTGCGTAGGCGATATCGTGGGTCGTCTCGTATTCTCCCGAGATTATTTTTTCTCGAGAGATGCACCAGCCCACCCAAGACACGGTGCTCTCGAGACGCTACCGGAACGGAAGACTCTCCGGACACACATATATAAATTGTGTTAAATTAACGGTCGTCATCATCGATCGCTATCGAACGCGAGGTTTATATAACGTGGAAAAGAAGTCGGCTGCACAGGACAATAATATATTTATAAAATATAATAATATATATCGAGTCGGTTATCCAACTCCCCACTCTGTGTACTATACACAATATAGGTATGTATAACAGTGCATTATTATATCGTATATTATATAGGAACCTGCGCACGTAACAATATAATATTATTATCGTCGTGATATTATTTCGGTTGCTCTCAGTCCTATATTGTTGTATAACACACGCGCGCGTATGAGATCGAATTTACCACTCGGACAGTGAATTTTTATGTATATTATATTATATTATTATATATTACACACGTTTAAAAAGATGACACCGGCCGCGACCGGTTTCGTCCGTCGCACGAATTGGCTGGCTTCCTAATTCAGAAGCGGGCTTACGATATTATATATACATAATATTATGTACATACACGTATATATATATGGTATATATTTTAAGTACATGATACTATACGAGCACACACCCGCGACCGAATGCCTTCTTCGACACGACGCGATCTCTTGCGCGTGTCTACTATCGTATATACGACGTCAACGGCAGCAGAGACGCATATTATTTTTTTTATTTTATTTTTTTTTTATTATTAATCGCCCGTATACATGATAATAATATTATATACAGTCGTCTGACGTTCGTATTATTCAAATAGTAGATCAATTATTTATTTGCTGCGTGTGCGTTTTTCCTCCGGAACAACGGCGACTACGCTATATTTTTTACGTAATACATCTCCACCGCCGTGTGCGCGTGGCCACACGCGAGGTACGCATACTCGGGACACACATTATATACGTATAATATTATTTACGCGATCACGGGCGAATCGGATCCGAGTTGAATTCGTCGTCACCGGACCCGACTTCTTAAACACCTTTAGAATCGTCCATCAACATAATTATAGCGCGTCTTCTGTATAGCGTATATACCAGTATGATATAGGTTAGGTTTATATTGCGTATATCCCGAGGGACGACGACGACGCGAGTCTTCGATCGATTAGGAATCTGTCAGGTTAACTATAAAATATTACACACTCGAATAATTCTTTTGGACAAAAAAAACCCCGAATCTTGTAAATTTTCTGTAAAACCGCCAGTCGGTTTGCAGGGGGAGATAGTTTCTCCCCGTCCACTGCGATGCAGTTTTACAGAACAAATGGTTTTTAAAACGTCAAATGAGATTGCAGTATCTATCCCTTATTTATACGTAATATATGTTAGTCGACGACGACGATTATTGATTAATATTTTTGCTGTCAAAGCGATTTTCATACTATTTATTATTGTTATTTTAACCCAGAGGTATTCCGCCGTTACAATAAAACACATTATAATATTATAATAATATGGGTAAATACTCTTCTTTGTGTAAATCGATGACGGAGACGGTGCAACTGCAGAATTTTGGTCGACGATCAGATTGCTCAACGCGATAAAAACGAGAGCACATTCGCACAGACGGACGAGGCTCTTCCCGTCCAGCGGTTTTATCGAAACACACGCACACGATGGCGTGATTTGGCAACGTGCCGCAAACGGTTTTCTCGAACGGCAGCTGCCCAAACTTAATCAAAGTCATCCGCCTAATCCCCCGGAACAATATTAACTCGCTCTTTCTCTGTCGGTCTTCTGTTTTTTTTTCGGATGCACCACGTCTTTTTGTCATTGACAAATTAACCGTAAATATATATACGCGAGCTGACCCTATCCCGAGATCCTCGAAACTCCTTTTGCCACCGTCCCCTACAATATACACACACGAGTATTATATACATTATTATGAGCACCCGATCATCATTAATATTGTAGACGTGTTTTGCAAAACCACTTCAGTCGTCATCGTCGTTTATATAATATTATATATAATGTTCTTATTCATTCTTCTTCTTCTTTATTATTTTTTTTTCGAGTGTGAAAGGGATGCGTGTCGCCCGTCCATTGTTCTCCGACGCGTATATAAGGTAACACGGACCATATTATTATTATTGTTATATGTATACAAAATAAAAAATTACGGTACTCGAATGTGCAAAAGAGCTGATGGTATATTGCAGTACGTGTACACATAAACAATCTGTCACTGGCGGCGAGAAGAAAATGCGAAGGGATAAAGTGTCGTCGTCGTCGGCCAGTATCGGCGGCTTTTATTATTACTGTTATTAATAATATTATCCTAAGCGCCCGTGACCGGTGAGAACGTTATATCCTTGTGAACGGTATATTATAATAATATAATACTGTGTATACTGTATATACATACTTCGTATATTCTGCAGTGTTGCGTTGTTATCGCCTCGACAAAACCGTTATTTGCGCACATCATACATATAAGATCTACGTGTTTGTTTTTTTTCTATTTTTGTTCATCCATTAAACACTCAAGCGTTGTCCGCATAATATGCACTTCTACTTATATATTATAATATATAGTGTATGTTATAGAGTTCTGCTGGGAGGACCGCACATAGAAAAAAAAAGACGGACTATGCCGTTGTTCTACGCAGCTTTCGACGGTGGACTGTAAAATATCGAATTTTATAATTTTATACTCGAACACCGTCTCAAAAGGCAGACACACATCATAATGATACATGATATAGGTATATATTATCCATTTCTCTTCGTCATCGCGTGTTGTACATTATATTTACCAGAGAAAATAAAACTAGTACATACCACGAACAAATTTGACAAATTGACGATTGGTCATCGTCTTTCCGAGTAAAAAAGTAATTTGAGAATTTTATAGTATTTTTTTTTTATCAATTTTGTCAACCTATGTATTTTTTTTTTTATTAGTTAACACCTAAACCCGTACTATTCAGTACCGAGAATCTCGCGCTCTTTAAAACCTAATTACGCTAGAATTGTTTATTACTCATTATTACATATCTCGGATATAAATATATATATTATGATATGTACCTATACTAAAGTCAGCCGTCATAGCTGAATATCCGTTAATAATTTGTCACGTACTCTCGTGGATTTGTGATAATATATGATTCTATCAGTGGTGCATGCGACAGTTCAATAGTAGGAAATATATTATGAGAATATATACACGGTGATGGATCAATCATGCGATTATTGATATTTTGTATAAACAAACGAAATCCAAGATGACTAAGCGTTTAGCGACTGAATCGATTGTATTGTGCGTTTTTAAGTTTCCGAGTAAAAAAATAACGAAATACGTATATGTATAATATAATAATATATTATACAAATACACATGTGCAGTAATGTCGTATTATGACAGCGTCGTCTGTGCATAGGTTCTGTCACTGTTGATGACGACCGTCGAAACCGATTCTGCTTATGACGATGATGGATGAATACACGGCGGCGGTGTAGATCATTTAAACGTTTTGGGGAAAAAAAAAATCCCTATTCGGATTATATCTCTGCCTATACCTATCGTACACGTTATACGACGCGATAAACGGTTTTAAAGTCATGAAAAGGATATAGGTACATATAATATATATAACGAGGCCGATTATATTCAGAAGTGTATTATTCTTTTGCATCATTAGGCGCTGTGCAGAGAACACAATAGCCACGAGCATTTATAGATTTCCGTCAAAACGGTAGCTCCGGTATAAGCATTTATATACAAGAATAAGGACGCGTAAAAAAATATCTATCGCATTCTATACCGCGAAATGCCGCTCGGTGATTAATGATTTGATGTATTTTGTTCTCCTTTTTGGGGTCGCCCCGGGACCGTCTACCGTGTCGCATTTAAATTAGACACCTTGAGATATAAATGGATATAACGTTTCAAAACATATTTAGGGTAAGTGCGCGCAGGATGTACGCATAATATATAATATATTTAATATTATAATATACACAATATGTTCGCATTCGAGTACATACAAATATTATATATACCTTTACCTATAAACGTATGCATAATACACATATACATAGGTGCATTGGATACCACCGCGACTCGCAGGCACTTATTATATGGATATGTATACTACATAATATGTACTATGCGTAAACTATATATACTATATGTATATATACGTGTAGAAAATGCTGCTGCCAACGACGACGACGACCGTCGACAGACGGAGATAACCATCGGAACGCGCACATTATGTATTTAACACGACGAAAGGATCGTGTTTTTTTTAACCATCCCAACAAAAAAATCATATAGTCGTTGACGTTAGGTAAAATATGAATAAGGAAAAAAATTATAATAAATTTCAAGATTAAAATAAATAACACACACACACATATAGATAATATGTAAAAGTATACTCGTGCATGTATAATTCCTGACTAAAATTGTTGCATGTTTTAGATTAGATAGATATAATTAAATTAATAGCCCACGCGTATATACACGTGCTAACAACGCGTTGTCGCTAATTCCCGTCTCTTGTTTTTGCGACTACAAATCACAACACAAAAAAAAAAAATTTAACAAACAAATTTCAAACATTTTTTTTCTCTTTTTATACATTGTAGTTCAGAATCCACACGTACATATTATGTATGGATGTACTAAATGCATGATGGGCGTCGGTTTACTGCTCGCGCTCCGGTCATAACAAGCCTGTGTTTAATTTTAATTTTTTTTTTTATGTAAAAGCTTCATTGTACAGAAAAAATATACATATAATTCATGACGTGTATTAACTATATACATATATATAAAATATAAATGACACAATATGTACCGAAAGCAAACTAGAGGACGTTCACGGGAAACAATGCCGTTCTGATGGTCTACATAAAACAAGCCTGTTAATGAAACTTGCCTATTGTGCCAACAGTCATATCAATGGAGCATTGTGACGTTCTGATCGTATACGGACCGTGCCGTTTATGCAAATCAGAAGTTTATTTTTTCTAAACGGCTCGAAAATAACAAAATACAGCTTGTTTGTCAGATATGTCAAGTATAGGTACACACAAACTCACATATTATACACACAATATACCTATATTATACAAACATATTGTGCACCGAGAAGGAATATGCATATTATATATATTATCATCATATACTCTCATTGATTTGTTTTTTCCTTGTCCGTGAGTCCGTGACTATGTAATTTTCGTTCATTATTATATTGGGAAATTATAAAAAATATATCTACATATGCATGTACGATAATGTACTTTGTAAAACTGGTTATTTTGCTCTGATGTGTCCGGGAAAATCCGAATATATTGCGATCGTTGTATTATATTATATGAATAAAGTTATGCAATTCTTTTTTTTTCTTTCTTTCGTGATTTTATTTATTTTTTCACACACATTAGGTATTCGCTCATCGCGGATCATCATCAATGTGGGTCACCTTGAAACACACCGCTACGATTACTACTATAATATACTATAGTACCATCACCACCACCACTATACTGCTGCTGTTGCTGGTGCAATTATATATATTCACTGACGGCTCGGCAAAAGTGGGTGTGATAGTGTCGGGGTCTAATGGTCGGATATCGTGATGTCCATTAGCGAGTAATTGTGAAATATCCGGTATTCATTAGACTCGACTATTATTATTATAGAGTGTGTGTACGCTACACATAATTTTTTTTTAACTCGTATATTTTTTGTGGTCAGCTGCTGCTCCTCTTTCGGTGGCAGTGTGAGATCTCTCTTCCGCGTCCGCGTGTGTCATCAAATGGACCGCTTCGGTCAAAGATTAAAGAAGCAAGTGTAAAATATAAACAGACTCCCAAACGTAATTCGTAAGAATACAAGACTATACCTACTATACATCGTGTGAATATACCGTAGCATGATGGCTATGTATAATAATAGTCGTCACTGTGAGTCGATATATATTAACATATATACATCTTGGACTCTTGACAACTGTAACATGTTTAATAAGCAACATGAATTTAACTAGAATTTTAACGAACTCGTCATGCAACTCATGTAAAATGAATATCGTAAAGCAAAATAAGTAATTCGATCATTATTTTTCTCGACACATTTGATTAGACTATGGCAACATAATAAAACAACAAACCGCATACAAAACTTATTCTAATGGGTGAATAAAATTTAAAATTAACTCACAAGATATTTTCGATCGTTTATGGTTAAAAATAAGTCTCTAGAATAGAGAATAATATATTTATTAAAAAACCAAAGTTAAGAGTTACAAATTAAATTTTAATAAAGGTAATTTTATAATTGTATGTAACAACGAGTACAAAATA
Source organism: Aphis gossypii (assembly GCF_020184175.1). Classification (NCBI taxonomy): domain Eukaryota; kingdom Metazoa; phylum Arthropoda; class Insecta; order Hemiptera; family Aphididae; genus Aphis; species Aphis gossypii. The sequence continues at coordinate 82,892,789 of NC_065531.1, forward strand.
ATTAGTCGAAGTGATTTAATACTCAGCCAACAAATTAGCATTATAAATACAGAACCATGGGAAATATAATATTATGTCGAATGTTATACATACATTTACACTTACACAATTGCTGACAAGGTTTTGATTTAGACTTAATATTATAAAAAATATACACATGTATACGTAGTTTTATTTTAACATATTATACATGTATACTGTATAGGTATGTATAATACTATAATATGATGTCCATGTGCCTTTAGTTTTATTTACTATAAATGACCTTAAAATTATACGTTACATTACGTAAGTATAAATAAATATATAAACACAATAACACATACAAATATTTTAATTTATGAATTTATTTTTATAAAATGTTACGTATTTATTAGGTACTATCTAGTATCTATATTTAGAATTTAGATGTACTTATAACATAATATATATTGTCACTGCCTTCAACTGATGATAGTTATTAGGTAGTTTTTATACAAGTAGGCTTTTTTTTTTTGATAGAATAATGGACAATTATAATATTATTTGTTCCAATTAGAGTAATTAATATCTGCGATACATAACGGAGAAAGTTCACGAGAAACCTCACACGAAGCGTCGGACGCCAATCTTGGAATTTAGGGGACGGGACACATAATACTCTATAATTTAATAAATAATTAATTAATAATCGATGTGTTCGCTATGTACAAGTAATACGTAAACATACGTGGTTAATATATATACATATAATAATAATATATATGTACTATATATTAAATGTATAGGATTTGTGTTTTCATTTTAAACCGATTAATCGATGATCGAGCGTGGGCGTGTACGAATATATATTACATATATATTCTATATACCCATCGCCTCGGTTGTATCTTGGGTCGTGCTCGGTATAAACGCACAACGCGGGTTTATAACTAAATTAATTAAAAAAAAAAAAACCGATATTAATATAATCGTTATTATTGCCGCTATCGAGCCTATGAATCGGTATATTGTTATTAGTCTATTACTTTCCGTTCATAGAAAAAAAACACTTTACGCCCATTCCGTGTTCGCACGGACTTTTCGTGACCTATTCGCCCACACCAGATCACCCGGCGATTATTCACGTACATTTCCGATGAGTCCGTTCTAATAATAGTTGCAAAATAAGCTAGTTACAATACAACAAAAAAAAATTACGTCGATAATTAGGTACCTACGTCTATTATTAATACATATATTTTCTTTTCAATATCAAAAATTTTAAACTTTACGCGTGATCGCAATTGTATATATATAGGTATGTAAGTAGGAAACTTTAACGCCAATAGATTCTAAAAACTACAATTATAATTTATAAACACCATTACCGTTTTATAAAAATTGAAAAAAAATTATACCCGACTAAAAATGTATATTATAGAAAATTATTATTTTAATTATTATAATAATATCATATTGTAATATTCTATAGATAGAACTTTTATACAGATAGAGTAAAAAAAAAATCGTGTAAAGTAATTAATTTTATCGAAAACAGCATATCCCACAAATCAAGTATTAACATACTTGTTCTGGCGTTGAAGTCTCCTATAGCTTTTTCAATTACCATAAATAATAATAATTGTAAAGATAAATCATTTTTTTGCGATTGGCAAACGTAAATTGCAATTATTATTATAAATTGTTTTAACATAATTGTGCATTGATTTTAATGTTAATAATTAAATGGTAAAACCGCGGAAAATCGTAATGGCGATCACATAAATAATAATTATAATAGTCGACGAAGACGTTTTACTTACGTTTGATTTTAAATCGACGTGTAGGCGAACAGCATATCCAATGGAAATCTGCCGAAATGTCCTTTTCCGTCTATAGCGGCTTTCCGGACGTCACCGTCTGGTCCTCATGGCCGAAAACGCACAGAAAAGATAGTTCAAAGGAGGTATACGAACGATCGTAACAATTTTTCGTCGCAAAAATAAAAAAAAATAATTCAAACATACATATTATAATATTGGCGAACGCGCAAAGTTCAGACGACGAAACCGAAATCAAATAATATTATTGCGATAATAAAATATTGTCGTCGGCGGCTCGACCGGATTTCGTTCGCGGACAATCGAATGTGCGATCTCGAATATCGTTTTCGCGGCGGCGGTGACGACGTCGTCGCAGCGGCGCGTTAACTGGTAACGATGACGAGTGACGATTGACGACCACGACGGGGGCAACGGCGGCGATTCGCGGTGTGACGGGAAAACACGAACTGGTCCGGAGCGCCTGCCGGCTTGTACTGGCCCGGGCCGCGATCTCGTTCCGGGGGGCCGCGACTCGACCGCACCGGTTCCGCGGGTGGGGGGTACCGGCCCGTCGTCGCGGCCGAGGTGGGAGCCGCGGGGGGGCGTGACCGAAACGCACCAATGCCGAGTCGGCCCCACCGCCCGGGCCGTCGCGCGAAACTCGCCCCTTTTTACACCGCCGCCGCCGCGCCGCCACTGGCACGGCTGTACACTCGCTCGGCGGCGGTTCACACCTGCTGTTCGACTCGGCCGGAGCGCCGTCACACGGTCGTCCGAGATTTTCACTTGTTATACATATATATATAGAATGTCTTTGATATTCGCCGCTTCTATTTTTCCTTCGTCGTATAGTCCGCAAACTCCTCGTTCAGGACGATCGCCGATTTTTCTCGCACGGCTATATAGAAAACCGCAGTGAAAAATCGCCAAGACGCGGTTCGCGTACGACGTATTATAATTTTACACGAATTTGTATTTTACAGTGATATCGCGAGCGAGTACGATATAATAATATGAGGAACCCGTTGCATAATATATATATATATTGTAATAATATTGCATAGGTATAAACCTATATATACCTGTTTAATAGGTGTATTTAGGTGTATATAGGTATATAATACCCGCGGCTAATGGTTTTCGATTTTCCCACGAATTTATCACCGGACTAATTATTATACGCGTCGAGCCAAAACGCAAACGCGGCCGTCAAATTACCACCGCCGCCGCCGCCGCGCGTACTTATATAAACCTAATATACCTACGTTGTAGTATGTATATAAGAAACCAATCAACGCAAAACCAATTGGTTTGCATTTGTATCGGTTACATATAGGTTTACTCAGATATTTATTACTTTAAAATGTGTATGTGTGTGTGTGTGTGTGTGTGTTTGTGAGAGAAGTCGGATTGATAATTATATAGATGTATACAAAGTAATGTTTTTTGCGTGTTGTTAAACGCGCGTACAAAAATATATCCGTTTAATAGGTGTTTAAATTATAATATATATAATATGGATATATTTTATATTATATTTTAAACTTATAGTTGGAAAATGTTGTTATTATATTATTATATAAGTAATAATATGACTTTATTTTAAAAAAAAAATTAACTATACGCATGTGGCGCATATATATATGTATAGGTATACGCACATTTTAAAAAATAATAATATATTAGGTATATGCGTAATGAATAATAATATGCGTATATTATGTGTATAATAGTATACTCGAAGGTTGCAGAGATCAAATTAAATTTGTATATACTTACCTAAGACATATAGTAAATAATATAACATACTTAATAGTGAACAATTATTCAATCAAGTGCGCGCAGTAATACTGAAAGAACAATAATTATAATTATTATTTAAGTATGGGTATATCTGTCGTAAAATATTATACTTGTATGTCGTAGGCAGGTAGGTAGGTACTTATCTCATTCTATATATTAGACACATTATAGTGATAGATATCCTTTGGTGTAGGAGCGGTCAGTGCGGAGGTGTAAGTAATATTAGATTATTCACCGACATTATTGTGTCGAATAGGCCCGTAATAAAGTTATTAAAAAAAAAAGAAAACACTAAATAGGTTTGATTAATTTGTTGTAATTAATGTTACCAAACATTTCAATCTAGTTATCGTGGAAATCATGTCGAAACCATTTTAAACCAGATTTAAAATAGGTATACGACGCACCTAATAAGTATAACAATATCATTCAGTAATATTTAAATATTACCAAACTTTTGTTCGCTCTGAATAGTGAACATACCTATAACCTACCTAACCTAACCTATATATCGATCCGTTCGCTGCAGACCTGCAGTGGATATAATAAAAAATATTTATAATATTTCACTATTATTTTATTAATAACAAATTATATTCGGTTTAAACGTCACTATTTGTAATAAAAATTACAAGTAACACTATAATTTTAATGCCTTACTCGAGGACATTTTCGAGCAAAACAATTTAATGAGAGATGTAGGTAGACGCGCATGTACACTATTAGTGATGACGACTGCAGTTCTAATATAGCTATACATATACATCTATAAATATATTTGTGTACGTGTGTATATAATATATGTTACGCGTTGTAGTCGTTATACACGATTTAAACGTTTATGTTGAATGTAACTATATGTACCTACCTATGTATCTATCTACCTAACCTAACCTTTCCGTGAACCGTTATTTTAATCATCATTGAGATGTAGGTATAATATTATATATACGTACCGGAAAAATTGTGTTAAGGCAATTTAGTTAATTTGAAATCAAGTCGTGTACCCGAATTTAACCGAATATTCTTAATATTCGCACAGAGATGTAGAAATTATAACTCATACAATCTATAAGTTTAAAAATTAATGGCATTGTCCCGAATTACTTGCAGACGTATAAGTGACATGTCCCCATCATATATCCACATATTATAGGTATTATGTATAATATGTATTTGTAATTAGTGTCACTGAAACCTAAGAATTATTTGGTGGACGATACAAAATCGACTAAATTATATAAGGCCAAAATATAATTTATAAACTATAATACTATTATTTTTTTTTTTTCGTAAATTATATGTTTGAATTATCCTAAATTATCTTACTGTTGTGATTGTCGTTTGAATTCGAAAAACCACTTCTGACAATCAAAACTATTCAGATACTGGATTTCGTATAAATACCGATTTCTATAAATGTGAACGGGTTGTTTATTATTAGAAGACAATAAAGAATTGATTTTCTGATGAAGTACCATTATATGATAATATTTTACGTATTATTATAATAACATATTTTTAATACGATTATTGTGCAGAGGTGTATTTTTATTTTTCATGTTTATTGGACAACATAATAATATAGATTAAATTATTGCCATGTACAAATGTATATTTACATTCGATTATGTCTGTATATACAGACTTTTTTTTTATATTTTTATTTTTATATACTTGACAGTCTTGTTTAATCTGTGAAAATATGGTGTGTGCGTTATACATAAAATGTGGATGTTGTTATAAATTGAATAGGTGCTTATGGCGTATAGTGGCGCAATGTAAATTATGGTTCACATTAACTAGATTAGTCTTAAACCGAAAGAAGTTCATGTTGCTTTTACTTTACCGCCATTTCTAGTGCATACGTGTTAATAAAAATGCATTACTGTCGTTTAAAGGTTAACTGTAAAGCGGGAAACCTTCGAGTGTAGGTACCTATATAATATTATTTAAATCATAACTATTTTGTATATAGGTAGGCTTATAATATTATATTCATACTATACAGTAATACGTAATATTATGTATAATATATAGGTATATAAAATAAATCTACCATTAAGTATACATGCGATAGAGAATTAAACTATATAGGTATATAAACATGTAGCGTATTGATATGCAGCAGGTGCGTGGGTCACCAAATGGCGGACCAAATCGTTTTATTTTTTACTTATCTTATTATAAACACAAAAACTATGACAGAATGATTTTCAAACATATGTGTTTAAATTGTATTTAGAGGTTACATAGGGTCCGTAAAAAAAAAATGTTCACGGTCCGCCGTTTGGTGACCCCAAGCTGGTGTAGAGAATATGCACTTATATAATATATATATATATATATTATATTATATATACCTAATGGCTTATGGAAAATGTGTATATGTATAGGTATATACCGTGCAGCTGTAAATCTGTTATGCCGTACGCTTAATTTTGTATGCATTGGTTTCTTTTATAATATGCATCTACTGCACAAATATAAACATTATTATTGTAATTTAAAACCAAAACCCATTGATTATTATTATTATTATTTTTTTTTTTGAACCACATAAATATACAGTCAACGACGTAAAGTAAAAATCGATTTATAATGTTGCGTTTTCCCACTCTAATTTCAGATTGTAATTGACTTACATTGTTCTTGTCCAGAGCCTAATCGACGTACAAAATGTTATTAGCCCGGTTAATTGGATTCTACCTGATGAGTTTGTTTACCGTTAGTAGCTAGTATATACGAATTATTATTATCAATATAAAATATTATTACTGTCTGTGGTGGTTAAAATTATGTTTGCAAAAAAAAATATATATTTATATATGAAACTACAAGAATCTAGTTTGCAAGTCAACAAGATTACAAGATTATGTTTTCTAGATTAAACCAAAGACTCAAATCTATTTATCTTGCCTTATTATCATATAATTCTTATTTTGGGAGGTCGTCACGCGTAATGATAAATGAGAATTCTATTATTGCGTACAAAATAATGTTTATTATTTACATTTTAAAATAGTAAAATTCGTATTTTAACGAGTTTTTTAAATTATCATATCATACAAAGTCGAAACACTAATAACATATCAGCTACGAATTTCAGAGTAAAATTAAATTAAAATAATTTACAAATTCGTTTGGATTATATTGATTTTTAAACAAATTTTCAAAAATATTATAGACATACTATTTATGTCTTATTATACAAATACATATTATACCTAAATTATTAAACGTCTAATGCACGTTTCCCCTTGGAACATGTGTACACAGTTTCAAAAACCATCATATTTTATGTGGTATGTAATATGTATATAATATAATATACATTATACAATAATCATGCATATAATATAATATTATATAATAGATTTTTTAATTAATCTTATAATTACATCATATATTATAATATTGATATTATACACTAAACTTAAACATAATAAATACAATTACCTATAATAAAATTACTGCACAGATCTATTATTTGAAGATCAAAACTTATCGTTTATTACTACTATATTATTTATTATATTAATTCAATATTTATACTGTACACTGCAATATTGCAGTAAAGGAAGGATATAGTTATATTGCTTTTAATTTCTTCACTTATCGATATTAAATAAAACGTTTCAATCATTATTAAGTAGGTAATGACATCTTATAACGACAAACTATATAAGATAATATTAACTTGCATGTAACACAAATGTATATAATACCAGAAAAATTCAATCAAATTGTGGTATAAGGTGTCGCTTTAATTATAATATATATTATATACATTATAGTATTATACAATATAAACATTAATGTGTAGAATAATATAAAATAGCATTAAATTTGTGAAAGGTATACTATACGATGATTTCAAAACGATTTGTTTAAAGCAATATATCATACACACGGAAATTTATTTATGTACCTATATATTGTAATAATATAACTTTACTACACAACACCGGTAAATAAATTTCAAACGGTGTATGATATGTCGCCGGAATAACAGAACTCGTTAGATTTAAATGTAGATTTTTGGCACGGGTTTTTGATTACAAAATCTCTACACTCATCTCTATATTTGCATTCTGAAAGTGCAGCGCATGGTTAGTATAAATGATCAATCTCTTATTTGTCAGTATAGATAATACACAGTAATACATACTTAAGAATACCTATAATATACTTATACTAATAGCTAATAGTTTATTATTAGTTGTCTTAACTATTGTATAGTATAAAAATTTTACAAGATCTATCATTTTAATTTAATATAATATTTGGCACCGCAATTGTCTGCGTATTATATTATAACTATCGTGTATATATATAATGTACTCACTGTATATTCAATTTTTGTATAATTTAGTGTGTATATATTGTACTGTAAATCCAATTTATATAATATATTGTACATTATGTACATTGTATACTATATACTATTAAAAATGTATTAACAATTAAAATAAATAAATTATGATCGATATGGTTATTGATTTTTGTCTATTCAACTAATGTCTCAAGTGGCGAGTGTTAAAGCTAAAATCAGTTTGAAAAATAGTGGGTATAATATTTAATATAATATAATATATAACTGTGTACGAGACGTTTTGGCCTCTCGTTTAAGTCTCTACGCGCCGGAAATGTGATGTCGTTTCGTCAAGTTATTCATTTACTATCGGTCGTATAATATATAAATGTATATAATAATATATATATTTTTTAATGCGTCGTCGTCGGAGAATGTTAAAACACCATAAAGCACGTATTTATCGTATTTATGTTATATCGCCTGCATTAAAATAACGTCATCTCTATACGCGTAAAATATGTGCCGCGCAGTGTGTAAAATAAAAAAAAGCTCATCACCACCACGTCCGATGAGTCTAGTTTGTAAGATAAAGCGATTTTATATATATATATACATAAGCACACACGCACATATTTATGTCATAATATGTACGTAGGTATGTGTTGCACGTGTGACGGTATATAATATAATAACATATAATGTCTCGGTCGTGTTTTCAAGTAAAAGTTGGCAAAGATATTTTTCATTCGAGATAGCGAGAACATCTATAGGAACACACATACTCATAATTTAATACGTAATAAACGCAATGAGAAGCTATTATTTTTATTGCGGACCGCCGCATAGGTTAGGTACCTGTACATAAAAACGGCCGGTGCCCATCCCTTTATAACACATATTCGTCGTCCGCCGCCAGCACGCGGTCTCCGCACGAGCTGCTGGCTGCAAATGAATTAAAATCCGACCGCACATTACCTATTTTATTATATGTTTATATATATTATTATACATATAATATTATAGATGCGTTGTTATGCGCGTGCATCTCTAATGAAGAACGGACGCGACTACATATAATGATATATTGTAAGCAATATTTGTCCGATTGTCCATTGTAGATAGAAAAACTAATAATAATAACCGTAATAATAATAAATACATTTGCGAAACAATTATGTGTTGCGCCGTCGCTGCCGTCACAGTTATAAGTGTTATGACCGTCAGACCGTATACATACATTGTGCGTTAGTGCAGTCTCGAAGGATGTAAAACGGTCGTAAAACTCTTTTGGTCGCGTTACAAAAAGGAAAAAAAAATGCCGTCACTTATAAATGTAGTTAAAATGCACACGCGCTGCCGGATATTGTTGTATGCGTATGACGTGCGTATTTATGATCTATAGACCGTGGTATTTCTCAGAGTGACAGCCTCCCCAGCCGGATGTATATATTATTGTAAATCAGTTTTAAACTTATACGGCACACGTTGTTGCAAATAACCTGCGATGTTTTGAGTTCAAAAAGCTTTTCGTGCGCATACGACGCGTGTACGCGTATAATACATTATATCTTTATATGGATTTAAAACATAGTTTAAACTGTATTATATGACGTATGCGCAGCGAGTGCGTCGGACAATTTATCGGTACTCGTTTTCTGCATCGGCGCCGCGGCCGCCGCCACCATCGCCGTCGAAGTTGGGTATTAGCCACATATGATATATTTAGATTTTCCGACCACCTAGTAAGCATGCCATATAGCTGATTATATATTACAATGAATAACAAATTAAATTTCAGGATATTATTTATACATACATTAATTCATTTATATCATATACATATTATTATAATAGCCATATAGGTATACTATCTAGATTATAGATATGAATAATATAATAAACTATGACATAAAATTTATATAGCACTATTATTTTTTTATTCCAGTTATTCTTACTAGTTGATGTTTATAAGAAATACTTACATTTTTGTACTGTCAGTATATTTGTCTTACTAAACTATTCATATAGGTACTATTTAAAAAAAAGTTGATATCATTTTTTTTATAATCGTATTAATTTAAAGCAGTACGGTGTGATTACTATATTGGTATTAAATAATTTTAAATAAATATTTGGTTACGAAATCATCCATAATATTATTTACTCGCCATTAAATATCGCATATTCTATTGCATTAATTTTAAAGCAGTTTTTAGTGTTAGTGTGCACATATGTATTATAAATTATCTACTTAAAGTCAAAATTTAAGCTTTTACCATTTGTAAACATGTTGAAAAATAAGGTATTACTAGTTTTCATTTATGGAAATAAGCACAATCCGCGATTAGCTCGACTCATTCACTAACAATTATTTATGATATTTCTTGGTGAAATTATTAATTGTGTCGATAGTGCGGACTACAAACCATATTGCTTAATGTTTTATAACCATAAATTACTTACATCGTAAAAGTATACAAATTAATTACATAAAGAAGAATTGGATGGGTGACAGCTCTAATATTCTATTCATATACAATAACATGCGAAACAACTTTAGTATCCATATAATAACCATAAATTACAATATCCAATGCTATAATCGTTCAAGACCTACAATTTATGCTACTTGCAATTTTATTTTTTACAACTTTCAAGGATTTGAGGTTATAAAATAGCAGAATCGTGGTTAACTAATTCCGTTAATTTTCATGCTCAGACTTAAACGAAATCCTTCAATACTACTTTGACATCGCTTTACTATATATTTCTTGGTAAAGAAAAATCTGATTTATAGCACTAACAATAACCTATTCAATACAAGTATCTAAACATTCTAAACCACTATACATACTTTAAACATACATAATAATATAATTTATAAAAATCACGTTATACTTAGAAATTATTAGGTAAATTATAAATTAAAGAATAAGAATCACATACGTGCAATCGATGATAGATATAGAAACAATCACATTTTCCAACTACACTGCGACGTCTATCGAATGAGCGATATAAAATAGTAATTATAGATAATATTTTTAGACGCATAAAATTTGCATTACTAAAAAACAAGAAAAAAATTAATTTACATCATTTTAAAATAACGAATAAATATTTTGTTTTCAAACTTATATACCTACTTAATTAAAATGTATGTATTTTAAGTCATTCATCAATCAAGTTGATCTTAATAAAGATAAATTAAGATATATCATTGTAATAAAATTATTAACATGTATCTACGTAAAGTAAAATAAGAAAACGTATTAAGTAAACTGTGATTGTAATAGTAATAACGCGTATACGGTAACGGTATACTATATTGGTGTAAAAATAAATAATATTTCAGTTATAGTATTAAAAAATGAACAAATCAACAATTTCATAATCAAGTAATTTCACTTTTTATGTGCTGTATGTATGAGTAGGTACCTACCTACTTATGTGAGTTCTATGAAATTCTAATAATTATAAGTTGTAACTAAAAAAGTGTGGAACATAGATTACCAAAAAATAAATGTGGCGCTTATTACACGTCAAGATAAATTATTTTATACATCGTCGTAGATTATACACGTAATACGCACTTAAATGCATGCGCCTATATTATATTGGTGTCGCAAATAATTGGACTAAAATTTGTACAACATATATCATCTTCTAGATATTTTCGTACTACTATTGATTGTAGAATGGTACTACTTATTTCTCCGAGTTCTACAACGAATTCTCAAAACCTCAGGCTCATATCATATAATACCTATATAATATATTATGTATAAAATAGATAACTCCTCACACCACTGTGACTTTACACATGGATAGATATACGGAGTACACATACGTCGCGTCGCGGTCATTCGCAGAGGAGAACAAAAGCGCCGTACTATAGCATACAATATCGTTTCCCGAGATCTGTCGATCGGATGCACATAATATACAATACATAGGTAGGTGCCTAGCTACTACCTATATAGGTATACCTATATGCTTGCGTTCGAAAAGGAAGACGAATTTACAACACGCGTCGTACTGACGGACGTCTACGGATTTATGCGCCGGTCGTATTTGACGAGGTTGAAAAACCCACGAGTCCACGATGACGGTCGCCGAACGCCTGACTGTACAGCAATAGTAATAATAATAATATGTATTGTAACCGCGTTATCTGTGTCCCTTATCAACGAGACTCGCGGGTTACGTCATCACGGTGACGCAGGTCATCGACTATAATGCTATATTATACGCGTATAACATAGCACATAGCTGATAGGTATATACCTATCCTATATAATATGTGAATATACCGAGGTATGTGATATTATATTATTATGGGTAGTCGTGATGCGCGCGTAACACTATATATACATAAATCATTGACGGTCGTCGATACGTATTTATTTTCGAGACAATTTTTTTTTATTTCTCCCCGCATGGGACTGCCCGTTCGGCACCGCGGTAGCGGTATACACGGGTATAATAGGTATACATAATATATATATATATAAGTACTACGCGTAGTTATTTGCGGCGGGCGCCCGGGGGCCATCGATTACCATCCGGGACGCGCGGCGGCCGTAAACAACTATTAGGAAAGTAGGCTGTGTCTAAACTCTAAAGATATATAATATATATAGGAACCCGCGGTGAACAGCAGCAGAAACAGTCATGTATAATATATATATATGTATAAAGCTGCATTTATGTACCCTCTACGCGCGTATACAGAATAGTATAATGTATGTTTTATTTATATCGATTGATGCGCTCGTACGTGTACGATTGCAACTTTTTGCCGCGACGATTAGCCGGACGACACGACTTTATGCTAATCGGCCACGATTTCCCGTCATCGATCGCGCGTTCCGCGAAGACAAGCAACAAGTAAAAACACCGTGTCACAGAACGTCCAAACCTTATTTTATTATATATTTCCTAATTGTGCTGTACCACCTATATTGTGTATAGTATATAATATAGGTAGGTACACGCACATAATGGGTAATATAGTAGTAGTGTAATCGGGTTGTAGTGTATGAGTGTAAAACAATAGGCAATATACCATAGCTCCTCTGCATATACGATAAAATAGCAAGTACCCGTATAATACGTACAGTCATTGCACTTTAACTCCGCAGAGTAAGTGCATATAACCGCTGCAGTGGAAGTGCAGCGAAAAGAAAACGGTCAGAAACTCGAGTGGTGTACATATTATTATATTATATCCACTGCAGTGTGGTATTTCTGCAGGTTGTCTGCAGTTATTATCGATGACGAGAATCGTTGCACGATATTTTCAACAGACCATTGTCAATTATACATGTATACACGGTCGATGAATACGTCATCATAAACTGTTTCAGTTTATAGGTTGGGTCAGCTCGATTTATAAGCGTTATGCTGTCTAGCTTATGACGGACACGTCTTATTGTAACATATAATATGTATTATTTTCAACCTTTTTCGAAATAATATATATCGAACGGTCTTCGATTATAAAATAATCACACTGTATACACTGCAGTGACCAATCAAATCGTTACCATAAACATGTACACGCCGAGTGCTTGGTTAGGACCTTTGAACCAAATTGTATATGTGTGTGTGTTTATGCTCGCGCGCAGTAGCAATATTTTATTATTGTCTCTATCGTCCGACAATACAATGCTGTTTATCTCATATGCGTTCCCTCTACGGTACGAGAAGTACCTTATAGCCTATCTCTCGCGTGCCCCGCGAAACATCATTATCAGCTGATATCGCACATGACCCCCAAAGACCCGGCGACGGAGACGACGACCTAGAAAACACGCGTTAAAAACTTGCGCATATCGCGGTATATATGAATACTCTAGTTTACACCTATACACCGGGTAAAAGGTATGCACGAGAGAGGTTCGCTATAATGTAAGAGTAAGACCATAAATTGTAAACAAAGGGGCAACAAAATGCGTATTATTATTATTAATATATATTATATATACCTATGTATATTGTATAGGTACACCTTGAGGATTTCCATCGTATACCCATAATATAATATATACGTATTATATTATAGCAGTAATATTATGGTATATAAACCTATACTATCGTGCGCACGTCGATATTTTATGTGTTCCGGTCGGTATAGATACAAAACCGGTAGCCATCGCCTTCCAATAGTTATTATTGTATACCTACTATTATATATGGTTTTTCGTATGATTTTATTTTTAAAGGAATATTTAAAAAAATATGTACACGTTTTGATGAAAATATGATTGCATGCGAGTTGGGTTACTTAGTTAGGTAAACCTAAATTATTTTTTTTTTAATTTTTAATATTGTTTTATATATCATCAAACGATGTTTACAATCGTTTTGTTAGTTATCTATACCAAATCGCTATATGATTGCAAAAGTTATCAAATTATTTATTAAAAAGTTATATTCATTCTGAAGCAAAGTTTCCTTCAAGATTGTAGTTAAAAATAATAATTTAAACCTTCAACAATGAGGACAACAGAAGCATGTGAATCCTTTCATCTATACCTAAAACGAACAGACAGTCCTAGCTAAGTCTATATTGAAATGAGGAGGAACCCAACTGATATAATACGATTTTTAACACATGTGATTTGTGCGGTATATCAGTAAATGTACACACACATGTGAGAAGTAAATACAGGATATTTATTAGACCTTGGTTTAAAAACATAGCAAATTGAGCATTTGTTTTGGAAATATCATATAAAATTAAGATTTCACATAACATTATGAGCTAATTACAAACAATTGTTGAAATGTCGTTATTTTCGAATAAGACACGTATAATAATATAGTATAGGTGCAGTCAATATATCCGAATACTATATCGTCTATATCGCACAACAGTGCCATACCGGCAGTAAATTATATTATGTGTAGTGTGTACAATATTGTCAATATTACAATACCGCGGTTGGTATGGAAACCGAGACACACGGTGCGTTTCGAAATAGATTTTATTATTTCAAAAAGATAATACGGCTAATGAGATTTTCGATTGCATCCAATATGACCGAGTTTCGTTTTACAATAATAAAACAATAACACAATATCAGCTATCGACGTGCAGTAGTTATATGAGCTAAAATATCGACAGACTGTAATAATTTTCCAATTATTACACACACACTCACATATATATGTATATAAATATAAATTATATATATTTTATATACTTACATGCATATTATAATGGTCGATAGCGGAACAATGACGGCTGGAGACAAAAAATATGATACATCCCGTTGACTGAATGACAAGACCGTCGCTGTATATCAATTGTGCAATTCTAAACAATTGCGTAACAGAATGTACCTATTTCGAGTATAACACTTTATTTATAACATTTATTTTTCGGTGCCGAATTTAGCAGCCAGCGGTGTAAAACACAAAAATATAATAACACTAATCAGAAGATACGGGCTACCCGTGTTGTATGTGGTTCGTCACAGCCTCTGGCAATTGTAACGTTTATTGAAGCCTAAAACTCGTACATGATAATCACTTAAAATTAGGCGTTATTATTATAACAACGCGATACTGATGAGAAAACACGCGGATTCGGTGTATCGTATATTATTATCGTTAAGCAATCGACTTATGTGTCGTTTAACACTACATAAAAGTTATTATAACAGCCGTGTATGTTTTGCGCTTTCCTGCACTTGATATGATGTTCTTCATGACATCATACGACGGACGAAATTAGACGAATATTTATAGTAAGGGATATTATTATTATGTGAGAAAAATAATCATATTAGTGTTGGTATTATAGGTACTTGAAAATATACTTCGGAAGTTCGGAATTGAGTTCAAATATATTTTATATCAATCACCCAGGTTTTTTTTATTTTTGGATTAGAAAATATAATATAACTATACGGTGTTATATCATTTATATTCGTACACATTTTGGATCAATACGGATTTGTAATTTGTTATTTATATTAGTCCAGTTATATTTACTGAAATCGTAGTATTTGATGTTACTGCAATATATGATTCTATCACCGACGATTTATATATACATAATTAGAAAACATACGTTTAACGATCCCAAAAAGTTAGTTTAGGGCCCAAAAACGATAATAGAAAGATTATGAGTTATGTCGATTTACATGAATACGTGACCGATATATTATGATTTATATTGTATATTGTATTATGTTTTAATTCAATTTTGATTTTCCTGGAATAGAAAACGAAAACAAATATATTTCACCAGAAATTTTTATAGGGCCATGTTTATTGATTGGTGTAGTCTGTCTGGGAGAGTGAAAGCGACGTTTGTATTATTGCGTTTAACCTACATATGACCTGCAATGTCCGTTATTGTTTCCTAGTGTACCTACCTATATTAAATCTGAAGTTTGACCACCCCACAATTTTGGGCCAGTGAATCTTTAAACTACCGGTCTATTGTTTCTTGTGTACAATATGTCAATATCACTACTAACTAGCTGTATTGTGTCAGTACATTATATACGTTGAATATGAGCTCAAGGTTTTTCATACAATTATTCATATCCACGCCGTTTATTGCGACAAAAATATTGTAGGTAAGTTAATATAGAGGTGCATACAGTATTACATTTCATTATAATTTAAATCATTTATTTTTGATGGTTTTTTTTAGATAACTATACCTATTTTCTACATTTACAACTTAAATCTGCTATAAAATTTACATGTAAACGTACGAATTGAACATAATAGTTTATAAATGATAATCATTTTGGTAATTTATTAGAAAATATATAGTAAAAATAGTAGTACCTACCTACTTATATTATTTCACAATCATGGTTAAAATATTATACAAACATTAATAAATTACCATAGCCGTTTAGTTTAGTTAATATATCTCAATCGTATTGGACTTAAATTATATAATTTTATGTATTAATGATACTCGTATTACACAAATATATTTTCATCAAAATATAGTAAAAAAAAAAATTGTGCTTTTGTTGTATTTATTAAAAATAAATAAATATGTTTTTGTGATATAAATATATAAGCATGTAAATATTTTTCATCAAAATGAGTAAACCTGTTATATTAGGTTACCATTACTGTTAAACCACTTAGGTATGTACTGAATAAGTACATTCAACAATTATGTAAGTATAAATTATGTATTTAATCGTAAGTTCATATGAATAAAAACTTGGATTTTTCATTTATTAAAAATATGTATATGATGATGTCTATAATCAGTGACATAACTCAAGTAAGAATACTATATAATATGATAAAACTATACTAAATAATGTTTATGTATATATTTCACGACTAACCTTCTCAATAGTTTTCATATTTATCGTTAATGTTTAGACGTTTCGTCTCAATTGTTCGTTTCCACTAAAATGCATAATAGCCGTGTATTTGAATGTTGTCTAGATAATTGGAGTTAATATGCTTAAAAAAATATAACTTGTCAATTAACAAACTCCAAGAATAGATCGGAGTGCATCGAAGTTTTTTGCTTTTTTATTGTATAGGTAATTAATCGTAATTAAAAAAAAAAAAAAAAAAAAAAAAAATAGGTATATATAAATAAGTAGATTAATAAGATTTTCAATAAATAGTTTACAATATTAATACAATAAGACAACAAGTTGAAAAAAATGATTTTTCGTGATTTAATATTGCTTTGATCATTTATAAGTGAAGAACATATTATAGTTATAAATATGCAGAAGAAAAATACGAATTTTAGGATATACTTGCAATATTTAATGAATCAGTTTTTGATGTTTTTATGTCTTGTCTAATTTCTCAGATAAAATTATATAATTTTCAAAATATATTTTTAACTGGAGACTTTAACGCACAAAAATATTATTAACTACAAACTTAAAATACATATATATATCATACAATGATTAATGAAACATTGAATGTTGACTGTTAAAAACTAATTAAAAGATAGGATTTTTAAAAAAAGAATACACTTAGACAGCAAATTGTCTAGAAATACACACTGTAGACCCTCGATTATTAGAAATTAATGACTTAGAAGACCAACCAGGATGCGCTGAACGAGAGTGTATCAGGTGATCAGGAACAGAGAGAAAATACATCGCCATAGAGATTGGATATTGTTTAGGTACCTAATTATATGTAATTATCATTAAATGAAGTTGATTATGAATAAGAAAAAAAGAAACAGTATATAATGTGAATAGACAGAAAGAAGTCCAATACATTTTATATGGTAACTAGTTCAAAATAATAAAGACGTCGCATCATCGATGTAGAGTCGTCGTTAACAAATCTCTAACGACTCAAGCACCAACGCAAGTATGCGCGTTGTGCGTTGTACACAAGGAGGTAGAAATTAACAAGTGTGTATATAATATAAATTATATCGATTCATTCATAGTGTATGTTATATTATATAATATATATCAATAAGTCTCATGATGAATTTTAATTGTATCGAGTGTTATACAGTGACGACATTGTGTATTACTGCCGATGTGTTAAAGATGAGAAAAGTATCAATAAGAAAAGTCTATATACCTACACCGAAACTCAATTAAAATACAGTGAACACGTCTTGATTATAATACTGACGTTCTTTCTCAATAGGTTTGTAGACAGAATATCCTCGTAAACGGGGTTTCCATCGGTATGGAATGGAACTTAAACCTTAGCAGGCCTACGACGCTGTGTGATTTAGTCCAATCGAGCGATTGTGGTATTAAATACCATTGGAGTAAATGTTTCCGTAATTCGAGTTAAGTACGTATTAATATTATAATAACTTTTTATAAGTATATTTTATAATATAAGTTTAACCTCAAGTTGGTGAGCGGGTTCGTTTCTATGTTACTCGAAGAGTCAAACTTTAGATCACAGGCAAACAAAACACTATCGGTCAGTGGATTGAGTTTTATTTTATGAAAACCTCATAGTACGTACTGTAGTTAACGTTATACAAGTTCAATTAGCGCAGACACACGCAAATCGCAGTAGATACCAATAATTGTTTTATATTACGTACACTTAGGTAGGTTGATTATTCAGATAATCGATTATAATTTTGATTTAATTTTATCGTTTATTTTCCAGCTTTTATGAAATGTGATTAATCATATTATAATGATCGATTAATATCGATTACCTAATCAAAATGTAATTAATCGAAATATCAAATTGAGCCTATTATCGTGACCAGATGATCGTTTAGGTATCTATTAGGTACTTATTTTATTTATAAGTTGAATGTATTTTATATTCTATTCTATTAATACTCATCGTTTGTGCACTTAGTCGTAATAATCGACTATTGGTAAAAATCGGTTTACGATGAATATTATTCGTTGGAAAATCAATACCTATTATTGATAAACACATGAGTTTACTTATCAATAAATCTAAAATATAATCGAGTAAAACGTACTATTAAAAATCGGTTGTTGAAAATCGAACGGACCATAAGGTGTACGCCACTGCTGCACATAACTGCTGATTTATAATACGTATTTTATCAATCACTGAAAATATCGTACAGCTTGCGTTTTACACGTAAATTTCGGTGAAACACCAATCGTTGAAAAATCGTCGGTTTACGTGTTCACGTCCCGCCGAACTCATTACTCCGGCCCACACGTCGCAGCCGCATATACGTGCCTGCAGTACCTACTATAAATTTCCACGACGGCGCAATAAATTCGCTTGGAGGTGAAATATAGAGCGTCCGCCACCACCCACGCGCGTTCCGCTGAGAGGCCGTGTAGTCGTACCTATAAGGCCATATCACAACGTCCGAGCTTATGTTCCGTACGCTATACGCATACATATTCCTCTTCTACCAGCAATATATTTTACGAGTGTTAGTATAAAATAATATATTATAATGATTTTCAGGAATTTTAAATTTTTTACACCAATCATTCTATAATTCAGTATTATAAATTACGCGTAGACAATCGGGTTTTTTCCTATATAGACAGCAGCAATCGTGTAATACCCAACGTTATATGGTTTAAAATTAAATTGCATTTGTCTTATTATTTAGTTATTTACTTTACTAAAAGAATATGAATAGACGAAGATGCTCCTTCCTACAAATTTAAATTAAATTTTTTCATAGACTGATTTAATTATGAGCTATTATTAGATTTTATAACAAATAACTTTAAAAATCTTTTACAACATTTTATGCCTATTAATCCTAATAATATTATGTATGTTTTGAAAGCCACTGTAGTATATATGTTGAACTTTATAGAAAGTATTAGAAGAGTTACAAATAAAAAAAACAGCCTCAAGTAAATGTCCTATCGATACGCCGACTATCTGCAATTAATTTTGTTTATTACTTGTTATGGAAACTTAAATAAAAAAAAAACGTGGTTTATTATGAATCACGCCTTATATGTGCCATCCTGCTTAAACAGTTAAACACCACAAGGCACTATCGTACGTACAACGATATATTATATTATTATGATTATTTGTTTTCGTAACGAATCGTCAAAATCAGACGAGGGATTTGCATAAAAAACTAATTTTCACTGCGCGCCCAGTGCGAGTACATCATAGTATTATATAGCTACGTCAGGGAGAACACAACATCTGTACCTACAAAACATCTGAATAATATCATCATATCGGCGAAATCGCGATGGTCTCATAAATAAATAAATATTATAGTCAGATTTTGTACCAGATTCTAGAAATATCCCGTACATCGTCAAACGATGAGATTTGCATAATATACTAAACGCATTTAAGCTTAACTGGTAATATATTATGTATAATGTCTTTTAGATTTTAAGTCATATTTTAATAAAATTATGCAGTTCTCACGTCGCCGGCGGGACGTGCGACGTGTGCGTAATAACGGAGCGCATCACGTTACGCACGACGACCTTATATACCTGCGCCCCTTTTATAGACGACTTCTTCGAGAGAAATTTTCCCTTCTGTGGCCTCGGGTGGCGTGTCGGTGTTCGACTATAACTTTTGAACGACCATAACACCGCCACCGTTTGAATTGCGTTCGGATAACGACGACGAGACGCGACGATTATACGGCTCGTGTAGGAGGTACGCAGTTAATACCTGTAGCTTCGTCGTCTCTCGCTCGCTGGCGAACACATATACGCAGCAGTGTTAGAAACGACGACATAACCGTTTATTATATATATTTCGTTTTCGTTTCCACGCCCGACCGTATGGAGCGGCAGAGTAGCATAAGAAAAATCGTACACACATATATACACAGATAGTGTGATGGTCAAGTGTGTGTGCGGGACCGTGCGCGCTTTCTAAAAAAAAAAAAAAAATATTATTATTATGGAAAAGCGGAGGACGAATAAAAAAAAAAAAAATTGAAGAATAAGTGAAGAAATAAAAAAAAACCGCAGGCGCTGGCCGGCCAGGTCGTGCTTGTGCATTTCGTATGACCCTCTCGCACATTTGTGACCTTATATACTATATAGTATACTTATATTATACGTATATACACCGGTTGCAGGTACATATAACATTATATATAGGTATGCGTATTAAGATATACGACTATATATAGCGGCGTGTATACGAGCGCACAATATTATATTTATTTATTATTATTATTTTCAGATTTGTCGATGATGATGATAGTGCGGCGATGATGACAGAGCGGCTGATATAAACGCGCGCAAATCCGGAGGTGTTTTTCGACCACGACACCCTCTATATACGCATATACGCCTATGTACGACGCGTAATGCGAAGATCACGATCACGATCTCTTCACACGTATGCCTGTATAATATATAATATTATATTATACGCGTTGCCCAGAACTATATGGAAGCGTTATTAGAGACGTATGTTCACACCGCGCCAACGTAATTCGCTCAGACACCCATCACCGCGTATATTATATATACGAAAAACCCGAAATTTTCTTCTCTCATTATCATAATACGCGCGCTGCCGCCTCCGCACGATTTTTTTTCTACTTCTCCGTATATTATGGTATTTTATATATCGTTATTATTATTATTGTGCTGTATCTGTTTTTTTTTTCACGCCATCCGACTACCCGAATCACTCTTTTTTTCCAAATATCGACACACGAGTGGATATGACTATCAATTCTTCAGTCTTCCGCATCTATATATACACATATAATTTATACGTGTTTTTTTTATTTTCTCTCGTTTTCGCCAATAAAATCCACGAATTACGTATGATTGCAGTGTTCGTCTGTCTGGTCAGTTGGATTTCACATATAGTATTTAATCAATTATCGTCGTCTTCGTCGTCAACAACAGTCCCTACATCGTATACGGCGTTGAACTATAATAGTCGTTTCAGACTTTTCAGCTAGTGTTATACATACCCAATGAATATATACTTTAGAGTTCAAATATTATCCGTACAGTTGCCACACAAAAATAAAAAAATTTTAAAATTATTTTTGTATTACACTATGCGTACTTCAATACGTTTTAGTGAGCATGTATTAGTTTCAGCAAACAATAAATATCATATAAATGTAGTAACACCTAGCGAGGGTTTAGTTAAAAAAATATTTTTTAAATAAATATTTGTATTCTGCAGTTCCATTTCTGAAAGAATAACTATACAATATGATGTACAGCCTTTCACTTTTTTTGCAAATATTGTGTAAGATTTGTTTTTTGTCAGATAAATACATTTCATTATTTGTATTTGTTTTTCTATACGCTTATAAGTTTACATTTGAACAAAAACTTCCGTCAGAATTCTACTTATATGCATATAATGCCGTAATCGACTATATAACGCAGTGTTAAATTGAGTTATCTCAACCTTGAATTATACAAATGCGCATTTAACACGGTTTTTGACTTAAAGTATTGTATAATTATTATTTAATACATTTTTAAACTATAACCAATAGTAGATTTTTATTGAGTGTAAAATTCATTTATACATACGCGTATTGTAACGAGTTATAACGATTATTTTAAAACCTGCGGATTAATTACACAATTAAATTAATTTTACTTTTTGTTATGCATAGATTGATTATCTAGTAATGTAGTTTTCTAAAAATACAATACATTTTATTTGATATTGTATACTGTTATAGTTGATAGATTATTACTTATTATAGTTATGTTATCTTTGTCTGGTATAACAATCTGATCTTGTTGTTACACTATTACAATTTGACATTCTATTTTTACTTTGCTTTTCTATTCGAATAGTACGAATTTTTAATGATTTATTGCTTCATAATAATAATATCGGCCGACAACTGATGACGATGATTGTGATAGAATTTTATTCTAAAAAATGAAATATAATAATCATTCACAATAGTACGGTTAATTAATCGATAAACAGCCATTATTAAATTCTAATTTAAATTTTCAGCAATCAAAGTGATCTGAGCTTGTTGGAGTGAGCACATACATATTATATTAGATATATATATACTATATGTATGTCAGATCTAGCTCTAGACAAATATTATGTATTATTATTATTGATGTGCCTATTTAGGAACAGTTATTTTTCGATTGCGGAACGTAGAGCAAAGGGGTTAATACCAGATACCATCTCGTCTAATGTTGAAAAATGTTTCATATACTGCGAGCTTGCACGCATAAAAACATGTTTACACAGTGTCGGTAGCATCAATTTTTCTAAATTATAATATAGTGTGATATTATAAACGAGATAATATATAAATATATATGAAAAAATATAGTAATACCTAATTTATAATATTTAACAGAGGACGGACCTACATTTGTCTTTATGTTTACACCGTTTCGCTGCAACAGCTATTTATACATACAGTCTCGTTTGTTCAGACGTTCAGTGATGAGCAGGTTTGACCTCTATATACACACGATAGTTGTTGAAGGAGAGTCTTTGCGCACGCCCCGAGGGGTTGGGTGTCAAGATAAAATGCAGAAGTTAGAACACCAATAATTATCGTGCGCGCGGCTATAGTCAAGTAATGTGTCGTAATTTATAATATAATGTTTTCACGTATATATAATATGCACTGCATAAGCACTACGACTACAGTAGATGTATGACGTGTATAGGCAGTACTGTGCAAGTTGAGAGAGAAAAAAAAACATGCTCGTCCGACGTTTAAAATATATATATATATATGCGATAATAATCAACTAAAGTCTAAAACTAAAACATACGTAGGTATATGTAATAGTCGGATTTAAGACGTAGAAAATGGACGACAATCCGTTGTACTCCTCTAGTGCAGGTATAGGACACGGGTACTAAAGACTATAGTGAGACTACTGCCGAGACTAAATCATTATATAAGTGGCGTATTTTAAATGCCAAATTTACCGTTGCGATATCGCATATTATTATTACACACGCACATGGGTGTATTAAACGTGTTACAGAAATCACTCCGAGACGTTCGTGGAGACACAACCATATTATTATGTATAGATTCGATTTACAAAATCTAATGTAATATTTAATTAATAATAACAACGTATATATTGTTGTAAAGAATATCATAGCTGGTTTATTATACTTTCCAATAACCATCTGTATATCTGAATGTTATCTTAGTATTGCTGTGTTTGGCCGCCGTCGTACATATCCATTGAATATTATCATAATAATAATATATTCGACCGTTTCTGTCCTTTTTCACGACGAAATATCGTTATGAAGTATAGGTACACATAAATGTTTATGGCCAAACGATGAAGCAATGTAGATTTGTATTGTGTATGTATTATAGTGTTTACGCGCCGTGTGTGGCGTGCGTACAAATGAAATCTTCTTATGGTTCTCGAGTTAAAAATAAATAAATAAATAAATAAAATATTAACCATTGATAATCCGCATTCACAGACTTCACATAAATCTCGTTTTAAGTATATAATATTATACAATGTATGATATCATATTGTGCGCACAGGTATAGCGTACATAATATTTTAGGTAGGTACTATATATACGTATATAATGCGTGTCTATATAAATACGGTTATAATATGATGGACTTTTTCAAAAACAGTTCCACGGTCCTTTAAAAAAAAAAAAAAAAATTCCTAGGTATAATATATTAGCGATTTGAATTACATTTTTTTTCTCCGTGCCTATACCCGTCAAAATATTGTTATAACCACTGTTATTTATGTGTATGCACGTGTATTCGGGACTCGGGTATATTATATTTTGTACGCGGTGCTGCGACGGTGGCGGTGTGGCTTTAAGTGCACGGGCACACAATGGGATGACGATAGTTCGGTTTGTAACGGTGTACGAGTGTCTGTCTGTCTGTACGCGAAAATAGGAATAATGGGCGCCGGACAATAGCGGCCGTATTGGCGTTTAGACGTGGTGTGTGTGTGTGCGTGTGTGTTGCAGGAAGTCTATGAAATCTCGACGATATAACAATATTAATTTCGCTGATACGACAACGATGATATATTGCGCCGTCGTGGTGGGCATACGTATTCCATCGTCGAGTTAAATATATTATAGAAGAGGACTTAATGACCCGTGAAAAATCGACCGTTGACAAAAGAGTTCAACCGCGCGGGCGCGCGCGCTAGCGTTCACGCCTCCCCGCGTGTATAATATTTATATATACGACGATATGTGTTTACCTTTTATAGGGTCAAAACAAGGAGCAGTAAATTTTGTGTTTCAGCTCAGATCTACGGCCCGTCGTCGCGGGGTGTGCGTGACGGCTCTAACGCGTCGCACAGTTCAATTGTTCGTTAATTCATCTCTCGCGCATCATGCTCGTCCACCGCCGCGTACACAACAATAATAATATACGTGTCGAGACGAAGCCCCCGGGCCACAAGATTTTTTTTCAGAGACCTCTAATTTTGTACTATATATACCTACCGGCTACCAACATTTATAGTATTGTAATTATTACATTTGAAATATTGTGCGAAAACCAAAAATAATAATTTCTCATCATCTTTTTTATTTAAGTATAACAAAACTGTGTGTATAAGTACTCCAATTAGTTATAAAAATAATTTCAATAACACAGAAGATGAAAATATTTAAGTACGAATTAAAAATTATATGTTTCTATTTACGAAAAAGTGAAAAAGTATAAGTAGTCTTATCACAAACCTATTAACTAATTTAAATAGTTCAATTTCGTGAATAATATATAACTTGAATTTAACCAATAACAATTCATTTTTAAAATACGAAAATTATTAAATGTTTTAAAATGGTTTAATGTAAAGTGATTTATTGATGTATTCTTCAATTTAAATATCGCTCTAAAAATGAATTGAACTATACCAAGTACAAATTGTTCTATAGCCAAAAAAAGTTTTCAAAATTTGAAAGAATTAAAAAACTAATTACGCAGTACACAAGAAAGCTTAGCTGCGTATTTATGGTATTTGATTTAGAAAATTATATTTTACAAGGTATACGTATGTGTTAAATTTAATGTTTTAATAGTATAAAAATATAATTATTATAGGCAACTTTTTATTAAAATATCTATGACTAATTTATACAGGTGTATTGTATATTTGACAAAGCACCAACTTTGAAGTTCAAATTAGCAGTTACCTATTGGTATATCGACATAACCACTTAAACGCAAACACATCATTAATTGGTTCGAACAGTTATTAAAATTAATTTTTTCACTATAATATATCTACTACTTAATATGGTGCACAGTAAAGATAATATATTTCTATGTTCTATACGATAAGTATAAATACATATGACTAATTTATATATAGTATAGCGAGTTAATTTTGTATTATTTATTTTATTTATTTATTTATTTCTAGTTACAAGACAAATACATGATATAACAAAGACAGATATTAACTAGGCATTACTCTACACTGAGGTGAAACCTCGTGTCGTTGAGTAAGAGACCTTATATAAAACAAATAATTAATATTCCGTACTTTTAATATGGAAATAAATATATTTTCTGAATACACGGAACATAAATTTATGTTTTATTATTATTATTGTTAATTTATTCGCGAATACAATGCGTACGGGTAAATCGTACGACGGACTTATCGTTTTGTCTCGCGAGGACACACAAAAACAAAATCGTGTTCGATTGGCACGGTCATTCCTGCGCGTATACCTTTATTATATAAACAACACATACATATATTATACCTGTGGGTGTATTATATTATTATGGATTGTCGCTCATGTACAATGGCAACGGATAAAAGGGACGTGCGCATAATGCTCGTCGGCCACGCCGCAGAACACATTTGTACACTTCGGCCGACGATGACTATGATGAATGGCGCCGTAAGCCTCGGTGTTCCAGGGACGCGAGCGCATATCACATCCCGCGATCCAGCGATCGTGCAACAGCATCAGCACATTGATCTATAACGATAATAAATTATTAATTGGTCCATTTGTTTCGGAGGTTGTACGCTCGCTTATGTCTGTGCGGGTGTGTGTGTGCGTGTGTGATGTCTTCTCGTTGGGACCACATGCGGATTACTTACAGGCAATAAATCACGCGCCCGGCAGCAACACAACAACGTCTACGTCTACATAATATAATATAATAAAGCTACTTTATTAAACAGAGATGGCCGATAGATATTATTGGTCTCGCGGAGCAGCGTATATAGTCAGCAGCCGGCCGGCCGACCGACAGACCGACTCGACAATGGGAATAATGTGAGATATTTTGACAACGATACACACAGTACAACGCTTTTACTCGCGCGATACCTTTTCCTCGGGGGTTTATATTATTATGTTTGATTTTTTTTTTTTTTTTTGTGCTCAAAAGGCAAAACGGGCGCATAAACACGTCGCGTATATACACTGTAACTATATATAATATTATTATATAGTATAATATAATATACGCAACACACACCCGCAGCAACAACGCGACGCGTCACCCATTATGCCGGGCCAGTCGACCAGAAACGTTCTGTGTGAAAGGCGTACGAAAATCGACGATGATGGCCGCACGGTTTTGTTGACAAATTTCGCACCCCGCAGTCGAACGTCGTGTGTTTTTTCGGGGATTCAAAAAACTGATAACGGGACATCTGCGCCTCAGCAATCCCGCCCGAATCGACAATAATAATGCACTCCACTTGTGTGACGGTTTATTTCTTTTCTTTCTTTCTTTCGTTTTTTTTTTTTATTGACTCCGCGCGACGGGAAATTTTCCGAAAAAAAAAACGTGTGTTGCGGTCATTCCCCATCACGGTCGCCGACGACAGACGCGTCTCCCCTGCTACTCCAGCACCGCCGACACGACCGCGACGCGTTATCGATCATGTCGCGCGTGTAAACACGCATTTGTCACAAAAACCGACGGTTGTCAAAAAATAACCAAATATTTCGTTTTTGAGTTTTTTGACGGATACGATACGATATAATCTATTGTACTTACATTTTTCTCCGTAATCGACCGTTTTAATGTAAATACCTATCATGTGCAAATAACAATTATCCGGGTGCGTTTACGAGTAGACTATAGGTACACATTTATGGCATACATTGTAGGGCTCAAAACGTAACGCGTTATTTTGTATACTTCTTTATTTCGAAACACACTTTTATTGGCGTCACTTCGTGATATTATGTTTGTTTTTATTTATTACAGTTTTAAATTGCAATTGATTTATATCAGTTAAACTGTAGTCTCTACACCATTTGCACCTCTGGCGTCTTGGAAGACTTCCATGTATTTCATTAGTTAATATAAGCTTTAAATCACGAAGAGTGAGTTAAAAGATTGTTTTACTTCTTCCCGAACAGAAGAAATTGACGCATCTGCATTATCTATTATTTTTTTAATGTATTTTTAATTTATAAGATACTCGTAGTTTGATAACGTCACCCAAAATTCTATAGTATAAATTCTATTCCCATTTTTTGAATTTTTGCGATCATTTTGAATTCAGTGTCATTTTAATATTTTTATTGGATATTTATAATTTTTGTAGATATTATTGGAATGTTTTCATACTTGTTGTTTAACAACAGGTAATACGTTATTTAGCCTAATTCTTCTCATTTTATTTATTCAAAAAACCGCTGTTTATCATCTACTTATATTCTATGAATCCGTCCATATCAACTTAAAATATTCTGTAGTAAGAACGACTTTATACTTGGATTTCTTAATTTTTTAGATTTAATATTTGTGTTTGGTGAAACTTATCAGCGATGCGAGTTTAAATGACCTCGAATATTTATCGCTTGAAACTGTTATTAAAAATGAATTAATAGAAATAAAAGAATTACCAAGTGTAATAAAAAGTTATGAATTATTTTTATATGGCATTTTTAAAGAATAACACAATGCATTTTTAGTATTTTTTTCATGCTTTTAAATCGTTACTAACATATATATATATTTTTTTTGATACATTTTTTATACTTTTTGGTGATTAATTTTGGGACACTATGTGTGGAATATATAAGACGATAATATTCACAAAAATAAATAATTACCAAAGCAACAACGATGACGTTGCACACTAGCTCGTTTTACAAAAAGCGTTTCAGAAATGTATTTTTAAAATGTTATTACGACAAATAAGGTTTTTTTTTAACTCTCGTCGCTTTTTTTATGTTATCGGTGTGATATTTATGTCTAAACCAGCCATATATATTTTTCGTTATAAAAGATCGAATAATAATAAAAAAAAAATAAAATAAAATAAAAATACTTTCCTGTAAACTTAAACGATTATATTAAATAAATAATAATTTTATAATTAGAATAATAAAAACCATGCAAACTCTTAATGTATATTACTACAGGTGTGGGTATATGCACGTACATACGTATACACATTACACGTTTTAAGAAAATGCTGTGCGAGAGTGAAGAGCTCGTAATTAACCGATCGTCTCGTTTAAAAGACAACATCGTACACGCGCGTATACAGACGACGACGCATATAATAATAATTAAGTCTTCTCTCATCACACGAGATATACATAACACATATTATTATATTATATACATGCGTTGCAGTCGCCACGGCGTGTACGTACTGTACTGTGAGTATAAAATCGTGCGGACGGGCGCGAGCCCGTTGACTTATAATATACATATATAATAAACATATTTTTTTATGGTCTGGCGATTCGCATAAAACAAATTGTGCGCAAAATAAACGTAATAATTAATCGATAATATTATACGCACCGTATAGTGTATATATAAAATAACGAAACGAGAAGAGGATAAACAACGACTATATTATACATATATGGATATATTATTATAATATTATGTGCACTTTATGTATGCATATACACTGTTATACAGTATATACACATTATGTAAATGCAAATTGTAAACGTTGCTCCGCGACTTAACTGCAGCAGACTGCAGCATCCGTTGTTTTTCGCCGTGCACACTTTACTCGGAAATTATTATCTTTGTCTCCGTCTCTCTTCTGTTTCCTATATACACTCGTAGAAATAAATTAATAGCTCGCGCAGAGACGATATTATAATGTGAGCGCGTTAGCTGTACGCCTGTTGTACACCCATACAGGGTGCTTCACAGTGTTATAGTCGGTTATTAAATTTTTTTTCACGTTTATACAGGATATTACAATAAGTGGCCGTTTAATAATATAATAATTATGTGTATACCTAGATAATGAATGTAAACGTTTATCCGAAATAAAGAGTTAAAGGGAAAAGAGAACACTTTCATTTTCTACGAAACATTTAAATTTTCGACTGTACGCGGAGCTTTTAATATTTTCCAGGATATTATTTTCCTGCACCATCCACGGCGAGACATCCTGTACAGATGCACCATGTACATATATATATATACTATATTATTATAATATACGGTTACCTACGAACGCCGCACGCAAACGAAATTAATTCATACCGCCGTTGTACATCGGCGTTATGCGCGTAGAGATGATTGTAAAATAATGATTATAATAATAATAAAAAAACTTTTTTTTTTTATTCCCCAGAACTACGGTATATTATACACGCGTGTTATTATTATTATAATACGCGTATATATATACTTACACGCGACGCATTGTTTACAATATGTATACTCGGTCGTCGTACGCGCGGCGGCGGGGTCGTGAAATACCGGCTGCAGGTATTTCGCTCACGCTCGTCGTTTTTCCAAAGAAAATTCTCATGATGCCCGAGAACGTGTTCGTACGCATACCTACAACCGTACGTATTTACGGACTTATGGTCACACGCGGTTGTAACCTCATAATAACTCGCCACACTTTATCTCCACCGTACGATATGATTGTTATACTACGCGAGCGTGTGTGTGTCTATTATTATTACTATATCACGTACCTATGTAAGACGCGCCGCGGCACGCTGTGTGCAGAGACACCTTTACGTGGAGGCTACGGAAAAACTCGAGTCTGTGCGATATTGTTTTATTTAACGACTGCTCGTTGCACTTTATCGACAATATTACCTATATTTTATAACCTTCATATAAGCATCTAAGTATGCATGTGTTTTTGCATGGTGTTTTTTCCGAGCGGTTTGCCGTTGAAGTTTTTTAAATATAGTGAGTGAATAACCACGAGAAGTCGAAATCGACATTTGTTTATTAATTATTTTTTGTTTTTATCGTTTCCGATAAAAAAAAATATCATTGTTTCACAGCATTTTTTAACTTCATGCCTTCGAGTTAAAGAAGATAATATATACCTACTTTCATTGGTTTGACTGTTTGAGAGCTTTATTTGAAATGTAACCCGTTTAAAAAATATATACTTACTAACAAAATGTTTAACAAAAATTATCTTATATAAATCTGATGGTGTAACGTGTTAAAAACATTTTAATTAATTATTCGACAATCATATTTTATTTGTTTATTGCATTCTAAATAATATTGTCACGTATTACTTGCGTATATTTATGAACGTGTTAATTTCGGAACAAGAATTATTAAATCGGATAGCCAACTATAGTTAAATATGATAATATTATTTCTCTATAATCGACAATTTAACAAGTATCAACTGTGTTATTAACTGTTTGCAATATAAAATAATTTAATATAGGTGTGTAGGCTTTTTGAAAAAATATATTAGTATATATTTATATATTATGTATCCATATGAAAAATAAAAATATATTAAACTGCTTTCTCTCAGGTTTGCGAAATCTAAAAACCACTCTTTCCTCAAGTAGACTGAAGATTCCAATTATTTAAATGTCAAAAAATAATAATAATAATAATTCTATATTAATATTAATATTATTCTTGTCGAATTATTATTTGTGTAGATATGGTTATCGATAGTGTATTCAAAAAATGATTTATAACGTTTAGTTTAAATTGTAATTTATATTACATATTTTCTAGAGGCGCCATTAGTTAGTATAATTTATAAAAACACAGTATGAAATAAATTATATGAATACGTGGAATATTATAAATGTAAATTAAATTAAATTTCCGTTATTTTTGTTATAAGTATTATATAAATATTAATTAATAAAATGGTAGAAAATGTAAATAACAGTTGTTGTAAGGACGAAATTTGGATAAAAATCTGTTTAAACACAAAAAAAAATATAGAATATAAAAATATGTTATTCATTTTTATTTATTTGCCTTTCAAGATGATCTGCAATAAGACGGTATAATCATTGATTTAATAGACAAAATTTATTACGTAAATACGATTTGGTTATAATTACCGTCTAATAGTTGTGCGCTTTAAATAAAAATATCAAGGTCGTGTTATTACTTATTTTCATACATCCATAAAATACAATGTAGTTATCAAATAATTCTTGTGTATTTCAGTTTACTAATTGCTAATTCGTAATATAGGTTGACAAATAAAATGTGTTTGGAATTATGATTATAATCTAATCTCACTTATTGATGTATTACACTAATGAACAAAACAATTTGTTTTGATTGTATAGTTATAACGACTAAATTATATGCCATATTAATATCAGGTACTTACAATGATTTATTATAAATTAACTATTTATATTATTATAATTATGTGTTATTCCGTAAACAATAGCCAACGAAATGTAAAAAACATAACATAATACATATAATTACCAATTACGTTATAATGATATGATGTACGCTGCACGTGTGTACAATTGAGATGCCAGATAATATGTATAAATTATTTTCGGTTATACGAACCGTAAAAATAAAATTTACAAAAACCAAGATCAAATAGGTACCATATTGTATTTTATAATATGTGTGTCGGTATTAATTGTATCTACGAGATTTCTCATTTATAAGTTGACATTTGTTGCGATATTTCAAAGTATAATAATGCGCTCCCGAACTCCAATTGAGTTTTCGATGTCACACTGAGAAGTTTCTATTCGAAGGCTCTTCAACAATGAAAACGATGCACCCATCACTACACACGTCTTTTTGACCTGAAAAATTATCACGAATTGTAATACATAATAGCATTGTACATGTGAATTGAAGCATATGGGCTTTATTGTTATTATTGTACACGCAGTTTTATGATTTTGAATTGAC
Organism: Aphis gossypii; assembly: GCF_020184175.1. NCBI lineage: Eukaryota > Metazoa > Arthropoda > Insecta > Hemiptera > Aphididae > Aphis > Aphis gossypii. Next base: position 82,926,231 of record NC_065531.1, read on the forward strand.
TGCGGATTGGATGATGTACGCGAGAGATTGAAACATCGTTTTTTAACTTTCTTTTTAATTAGTAGTAAACAATTGAGTCGGGCGAGCACAACAAATACAATAATAACCGAATAATAAATTTTGCTCCGCGAGAATAACGAAATGTTTAGAAATATAAAATGTACTTAATTTTGACTATACAATTCGTTTTTTATTCAAAAAAATATTTTATATTGTAAATGGATCGCTATAATATGATGCAGGCCATTAACATTTTGTACCAAACAATTTAATTGCATGTAAGCAAACAATGATAATAATATTGATATAACTATATGCAATATACTTTATATAAGTATAATATTGATAATATAATATATGCAGTAATTATGCACCACGGGTTTGTCATTTAATATTCAAAAATGCAGATCTGTGTCATTTTACTGATATCGTTCTCTGATAGTTTTGATTATAATATGAATAGACATATTTAGCTTTGACTTTATAAGAGTAGAAAACACAATCGAAGATTTAGGTATTGTTTTCAACACAAAATTAACATTATTTCCTTACATAGAACCTTCTAGTTGTAAAGCACTAAACATTTTTGGGTTTGTACTTAATTCAAATTGGTGTTGTCTTGGCCCCTGATTAAATTATTATACTATACCTTTGTATGCACAGTGTTTGAACGATAGGATCTATATTGTGGAATTCTCAAGAAATTAGTCATAACTATCTCGTGTATATAGCTTAAATTATTTATACTTTGTTGGACGTGTATTAAAAATTGTTCACTAGTCATCTGATTATTATTTATTATCCAGTTCTTTATTTTCTGCAATTATCCTCGTCGGCTAGTAGAAACCATCATAGGAAAACTCAAGCAAATTTAACTTCTCTGTCTAATTTAACTTACAGATAAAACTGACTACCCAAATCTCCTCTTTTGCATTGACTTTAGAATCTCTGCTTTGACCGCATACAATAACTATCAGTTTTATTTTCCTGTTTTTAACACAAAATACGCTACTAATAAGCTACTTGTAAGAATAATGAAGATTATTGATACTGAACCGTCTCACTCTTTTAATAAACTTACTGTATCATACTTTATAGTATATATTATATTTCATGTTTCCATTGTGTTAGTTAAACATTTTTGCTGTTTTCGTTTCTTATTTTATCTTTTAATCGTATGTTAGTATTTCAACTATGTAATTGAATGTTTCTTGTAATGTAACCAATGCGCTGCCAGCCCGTATGTATTTAATTTTTATTATTTACTCTGAAATACTATACATGAGCCTAAATTGATATATTTTTTACTTTTAATGTTTGAATGTACAAGTATACATATTAATCATAGACTTTCATTAAATAATTTTAAAATGTGTACTGAAATCGTTTTCTCAAAATTGTACAATGTGATTCAATTGTTTACACTTTTTATTCGCATAATCCGTATAAAAATACTACAATAATTAATAATTATTTTTTTAATACCAAAATAAATTTGCATATGGAAACGTCATATGCACCGAGTAGATGACTGTTATAATTTGTTATGTGTTATTAAATATAAAACCCCTATATTGTGAAAGCAATATGGTTTTTATGTTATGAAATTAATTCATTGCATTTTGTTGTACTTTTAAGTTAAGTTATTAATTATTTTTCCATATAGTAGAAAATAATATCTATGAGTATAACTAATTAAGTAATGTAATCTATTCTGCTGCTATCTTAAAATGACGCATTATAGAACCTTGAACTTGTATAGACAATGAGGTTTATGTATATAATATAATATTATATCATTAATGTTTACTAAAGATAGGTAGAACAATTTTTATACCGATTACCCACTTAATGTAAAACTATCGATTACCTAATTTTAAAATATACATAATTACTGGCGTTTGTAAATTATTACTATGTTTAGATTTATAATTTTAAAATTTGTTATTCGAAATAGGTTCTGGTTGACAATACTAATTTATCTTCAAGAAAATGTATATAGTATAACTGAAATATCAAAAATGAACATAGTATTGAATAATGATCACAACTCATATATTTTAATATTTAATTATATTTAATGCAAAAATGTAAGTAAATAAAACAATTAGGTGAAATTGATAAATGGCGTGATATTTTGAGAAATAATTCATATAATTTAATAAATACATAGGTACCTAGTTTATTTTATATGACTTAATTAAAACAAATAAAAATAAAAATGTACACATAATTTATTGATTAAATAACATTTTTTTTTTCGAAATAAGCTTATATTTTGTGGTACTTAAGAGTTGTATTTTTACTGGTGGAAACATTGAAACATCCATTAGTTTTGTATAAAAATGTATAGTACATTGTGCATAATATACTAAATGTATTCTAAAATATTCACGAAGTAATAGGAATTGGTAAATTATAATTTTGAGATAACGTCATTCCAAGGTCTTAAACATCAAATATATTATAATAAATGTTTATGTACAAGATGTGCATCCGCATAAATCAGATTATTCTATATGTGTGCCATCAAGAAAATTAAACTGCCCTCGTTAAAAACTGTGTTGAAAAAAAAGGCACATACATAGTCAGGAACTAAATATTATTAGGTATCATTTTGTTCGATTTTATGTGATACAATTTAAATTATCAACTTTCACAATATAGAATTGTATTAATAATGTAATTAAGTAAAAAAGACGTGTAACTAAGGTTCCATAAATACCTATATGGGAACGTAGAGCGTATAATGTAAGTAAGTTTCTTCGGGAAAATATTTTTTATATATAATTATTCGCTGATTCCGCAAGTCATTTACATGGATGAATTTTTGTATGTATATATATTTTTTTTATTACCAACAATAACGAACAAAATTGAATATACGCGTATATAAAACGACGCATTATAGATATTATACATGTACGTGTAGTGGGAGGGTTTTAGTCATAAATTCTCATCAACGTCTGGCTACCATTACGGGGCGTTTTGTAAAGTGCACATAATACGATTAAACCTGTTGGACGTATTCTCGTTTTGTTCTTTTATTTAAAAACGGCTTTTTGGCAAAATCGTATGATAAAGTGTCCGAGAGACTTTCACGGCTGTCAAGGGAGTAAAAAATAATACAGGTAACAAAAAAAAAAAAAAAAAAATAAGAGGGTCGCCGTGATACGAATGTTATTATTATTTTTTTTCCTTTCTATCTCTTCCAGACGGTTTTTACGGGCCATCGGTTGCTCTTGCACCGTTGCCACTATATATATATTTTATTATGGAATTCCACTCCGCCCTCGAATCCCTTGTAAATAAAATATGTTTCTGTTTGACTTCAGACGCTGCACAGGGGGACGCGCGCGTTATCTGATCCTTGGAAATAGATCAGGACCCGAGGAGAATATTATTGCCATCACATATGCGTATATAATATATATATATATATGCTTACATATATAATAAACGTCACGGAGAAAGGTATGCGCGGTGCGGGTCGGGTTCGTTCTCAACCCCCGCACCGGGGCGATACGAGATCAACAGTTATAAATATCTCGCGCACCCCACATGTAAATTAGGGTGTCCGCACAGGTAGGCATACGCAAGGTTATATTGTATTTTATTATTATTATTATTACTTTTTTTATACATGCATTATATTATTACATACACACACACACATAAATATATTTCATTTCACTGATCCCGACCTATAACCGGAGAAACGGCATTTTTACCCCAATCTCTAATGGACCGTCGCAGACGGCGTTTTTGTTCTTGTTAAAAATCGGGTTGTCACTATCCATAAACTTACACACATACACACACACTGAGCACTCACGTAATATTTTATATACATACCTATATAATATTATTGGTACGTATATGCGCGTCATTTTATAGAGGTTCCCGACAACAGCGACGTTGCGAAACGATATATTTTATATGCCTATAAGTATATGTGCTGTATTTATTATATTACACATATTATATATACGTATGCGTCTACGTGTTTATACAGAAAGAGGGTCGAATTCCTGCCCGTGCGCGTATTTTTAATTTAAAAAAAGAAAGAAAGAACTCTTCTGGCGAGCCCGCGGATTTTATTTCTATTTTTTTTTTCGGGGCGTACCAAAATATTTATCCGAAATACAATATATGCACATTTACCATACACGCGCGCAATCAAGAGAAATCTTCGGACGTGATATTTTGTTTTTAATAACAACAACGTTGTTCCGACGTAGGTATATACAATATACATATATATATATAAAGGTACTTACGCGAACGTAGGTACATAGCTAAACGGCGTACGCATAACATTTCAGATATATGAGTTATATATGTAGTCATTTATAACTCGGCAGTACAGAAAAACGTGGTGTAAGTACGCGTTCGATCGTGATAATGACGTGCCTAATACTGACAAGAAAATCACGGGTTTTCCGGACGCGTGCGGATGATGACAACAAAGTCAAAGACGACTCGACGACGAGATGATGATTATGATGATGACGATAATGACGGTTGTGATGATGAAAAAAAACACGAGCTTGACAATAATGACGTGGACTCAGGTGCGAAGGGCGTATGCTAATATCGTACGATTAATCCGATACTCGCCTCGCTCATTTGATATTATTGTACATCTACATACCTATATATGATAGCGTACCTGTACAAGATAATTATTATGATCAACTTTTCAAACACCTTAAACGCGTTCGCCATCTCTGTCTTCCCTGTATACGATCACTGCCTCTCTTATATTATATCTTCGCGTTTGGCGGGTTTGCGCACACGCCGCTGTAGATTCCGTCGTCGTCGCGGTCCTCTCGTCGTATTGTACGGCCACCTTATATGTGTACGCACACGCCGGACGATGTTATGACAGGATCGTGTACAACATTATAGTAATAATAATAATAAACCACTGCCGCCCATCGGATTTAATAATTGAATAAACCGAAAATATCGTATTATTATAAAATATAATATATAATATAAGCGTATCTATACGGAACCGCCCGACGTACAGCCGACAAGGTCTAGTTTGGTCCGATGATATGCGTACGTGTGCGCCGAATTATTACTTGCCCCGAGGGGGCGTATACGAATATGTGCGTATGTACTTATACATACATATCGTATGTGCGACGATGTAGGTATAGATATTGCGCGCGCTTGCGTGTAAGTGTACTGCTTGTACTTTTTTACGAGCGATCCGAAAGTGACTGATATTGGTTAGTTTAAGTTGTCTATATAATATACCAACGCCATAAAATAAGTGAAAGTTTGATGACTTATAATTTTATTTTATTACAGTCCATACGCTTGACGCGTTATTATTATTTTTTGACGTCCGTACTCCAATTTCGATACTAATAAATTACAATTTATTTCAAAAATCATTAACAAAATCATTTGTGATTTCTATTTTATACTGATACAATTTAAAAACTTTATGGTAATGCTTTTACAAAATCACCGATTTTTATGATTTAGAACAATATTTAAATTTGATGACATCGCATATTTTATATTGTATATAATATGTATAACTGCAGACGCGAGTAATGCTAGATGGTTAAGTAAAGCAATATAGTGAGAGTAAACTCAAATAAACGAAAGTTATTAGTTTTGATGAGCTTTTGACATGTTTTGTTCAAACATTCTTTAGTTATAAATTATAAAAGATTACAAACTAATATTATTTTCAAATTCTGATCAGAGGTTTTAATTCTTTTCCAATGTATACATTTTTGGAACAGAAACCAACATCCATATGGCATCATAATTTTTTAAATAAATTTAAGAAACTAGTGCAGCTTAAAATATGGAATAAATATAAAACAATAATGTAAGCTAATATATCCTTTTTAACTAACATCATAATTTTTTTAAGATTGTAAATTAGACATCAATATTATATTGTAATTCTTGAAAGTATTATGGTAATAAGACTAGGAGACTTATCAGAGTTGACGCTCTACTCTATATTTTTGAAGTAGTCTACGAAAAAGAAAAATCTGCATACTTTTTATATAAAAAACCGAATTGCCGACAGTGGGCAAATTCAGAATTTCTCATACAGGGTCGTCTTCACACCTGCATATTATATACATCATCCGATTATGCTTTATAGGTACACATTGCGAATTACGATTCATCGTGTTTTCTAGGTATTACAAAATAAGCGATAAAAGCCTATAGCACGCGGATATATTATATATTATAGGTATCTACGTTTTATACTTAATATAAATTAATATGACGTGGTTAAACACGTCACGACAATGTTAAGGGCTGTTGTCAGTGCACCACCGTGTGGGCCGAATATAATATTATATCGTAATACAAATTACACACTCGACGATAATATTATACATTACACTATAATAATGATACGACCGGTCTATTGGACCTCCGTCATGCCGGTCCGTCTGTGTAATATCGTCCGGCGCCCGTTCGGATTATATTATGATAATATAATATAATGTAGGTACCATCAAAACCCTCACGATCGGCGGCGGTATGTCAAAGTGCCGCAATCGCCGCCGCTACCGCAAACCATTGTCGTTTTACTTATACGTCATGACCGTCATAATATAGTGCATCGCACACGTAGATGGGTATACTGCCAAACGAGGAGTCCACGACGTGTCTTGCAGTCGTTCCCTCCAGTGTCGAGTGTATCGATATATAAATAATTATGAATAGTCCGAATCGCTTTGTATATAAATGGGTGCCCGAAAGGTTGCAAATTTTAAATTTCTTTCTTCCCCTATGTTTTTTTTATTACCAAGCATAAAACATATAACAATACATTTTTCATATTACATTATATTTAAGATTTTAAGATTATTTTCCCTCCGCAACCTTCGAAATACGTTTGTGAATTATTATGCAAATTGAGATCTTAAATATTATTATAAAACCAGTATTGTGTGCATTTATTATATAGAATATTATTACTTTTTTTTTTTTTATCAATTATGTGCATTTTTCGGTAGTTTCTTCGTAATATCATAATAATTTACTAATAGTTTTACTTTGCACGGTTTAAAATTAATTTATCTTTTTATTTTTTTTCCGTTTCACTTCAGTTTAAAATATGTCATGTGGTACAATACAAACACAATTATTGCAATGATTAATTTAATGATATTCAACTTCTAAATTATTCAAGTATTAATAATGTAAATACATAAAGGAATGGGAGCTATATTATTCAACGAATATATTTAAAGACTAACGTAGTTCCAATATCGTTAAATTTGTTGTTATTTAATTATATAAATTAAAATTTCCATAATTAAGAAATCAAACCATGGTTGAAAACTAGCTACCATTATTGCAACTATTGTGTTAATACTAAAATAATTATTGGTAACGTTAACAATTTAAAATTTAAATAAACAAACAAATATTTGATTTTTGTTAGCCAAAACTAAATGTATGCATGTATTATCTATTGATATGACTTTAATTAACCTTCAAGTAGTTTTTGAGTTAATATATGTATAAAGGACTGAAAACAAAGAAGGATATTTTATATTAATATATATATTAGATATATAGATATATCATAAATTATAGGTTATTTAAATTTCTAAACATATTAATGAATTACTATTTATGACTTATACATATGTATATTCGACACTTTTGATTTTGACTTGAACAACTTTTAGAATAATATAAATAAATTATATTTAATTTAATATTATGTTTAATTCTATGTCGGGGTTATCATTCATTTTCAATTTATTGAACGACTTGTGCAACTTTATCGCGGTGCTATTTATATCCAAACATAATATCTTTTACGCTCATCTCTGTGACGTCTTTGCGTCTATATAATATACATATATGTACACACTTTTCCAGAGACGGCCCTACGTTCACAGGGTGCTTCTCTCACACCCGGAACACCCTGTAGCCATTCGCCCGCAGACTAGTATCCACCCGGATAAAAGATTAAAAAGTAAAAAAAAAATGAAACGCCGAATTATATCATTATACTCGCGCACCTACACCTCCTATGCGGCGGCAAGTCTCTCGGCAGCCGGCGGCGGTCGTGGGCACACCGCGGCCGCCCTCGCCGCCGCGCGGTTCCTATTATTATAACCATGCGCGTTCGCACAGAAGCTCTAAAAACATTAAAATCCATTACGGCCGTCGAATACACATTATGTACAACGGTGTAATATATGTGCGCGCGTAAATATACTGCACGCCGGTGTTATAATAGCCGTCCGAGACGATGCCGCATACACACACACACGCACACATACGTATGTATAATATTATTATACCTTATACCTTATACCGTATACCTGTACTTGTACAACATATACCGTATATATACGGTGTGTCGGAGCACCCGTGAGAACTGTTGTTTGTTTTCGGGCTAATCACGACGCGGCGAGCGGATAATATGTGTTTCTTTATTTTATTTATTCCTCTCGCTCCTGCCTCGCCGACGTATATAATATAGCATATTTATGCCCGCGTTCACCGATTACGTGTTTACGTATATATAATAAATAATAATAATATATGAATGTGTAACACAACCGTTCACAATATTTAATATGTGTGCATGGACGTAATAATTATTGTTTCGGTTGAAAGACGGCGAAAAAAAAAAGAATTCGCACGCGCGTATACCAATATAATATTATGTGTGTATGTGTGTGAGTGTACTTGAAGGATTTTTGACGGCAACCAATAATAATTATTAGATCATTTATATCGTGTATTCATCATGATCAGCTATCGCACCTATATTATAATAATATCAATCTTGTAAATAATGCTTTTGTATTGCATTTTAGAATCTATGTGTTTGGATTTTTTCTATATTTTATGCTCGATAACGCATTATTATAGTTTTAATTGATATATTGAACAATTGATTTATTAGAAAAAATGATAAAATGATGTTTGTATTAGTTCAATTAGACGAGGGATTTGGGGGTTAACCCCCAAATAGTTTCATATCAACTTCAAGTATATATTACGGATAAAAAATAGATAAAAAAAATGTTTTATTCAACTATTATGCAAACAATTGGCTGTTTATGGTATTAAAAGAGATGTTTAGAAACGGAGATTTAAATTCAGTGATAAAAATTATTTCTATTTTTTTTTCCACAATAAATACAATTATTTGTGTGTCAGGTTAGGCATTTTGTATTTTTTACTCGAAAAAATAATACAAAAAACATATTTACATAATATGTTTTTGAATAATTATTTTCAACTTTGTACATAACTATTCGATTATAAAACAAAACGTTATAAAATGCTTTAATATTCTACACGTTTTAATATAGGTACCTATATCATTTTAGTATATTTATTTCAATATAGGCACGTGTAGACGACGGTGTAATAAAAGTAATCATTAATTTGATATTATTATTTCATAATCCGTTTCGGTTCGTTAATCTATTTATTTTTATTTTATATAGGCACCGTTCAGTGATTCGCTGGCCGCTGCGATATAATATCTCAGGCCGATCTGCGTGCAGCATGGTGCGGCGACGGCGTCTACTCAGCGCGAAGATAGTACTACACACAACATTACAACAACAAATACGTTTATCTTTTTTCCCTCCCATAACATTCCGTTAATGAGAACATTTCGATACGTCCGCGGATAAGGCGGATACCCGTGTGCAGTACAGTGTAAAACAAAACCAGAATCATTTATCAAAATGCCTGCGAACATCTGCTCCGCGCGAACACAGCGAAGATACTAGACGTAAAGGTGAAAGAGCGAGAGAGATAGATCGGAGGATCTCGTGTTTCTGCCGTGAAGTGGATACCCCCTTTTTTATGTTTCGCCGTTTCTTCTTTATTATTATTATTATTATATATACATTTTTTTTTTTAATTATTATCGTATGTATATAATATGATATTATATATGTACGAATACACAATATTATTATAACTGGACGAAGACCACACGCGAGCGCAAGTTACATGATAACATATATGTAATATACAATAATAATAATAATAATAACGACCTGGACGACACGAGCGTACGCGGTTTATTCGGAGTCTGGATATATTTAACCGCAAAAAAATATTCGTAATGTACAGCACACTAGTTACGTCAAAACGTCAAGTATAGTAATAATAATAATAAATATATTATATTTTAGGGAGAAGTTTCGAAAAACGTCATTGCAGTGTAAGTTGTCAACTTACATACTGCAGTCTATTATTAAACCCAGACACTCATTATATAATAATATAATTTAAATATCGATTTACCACATTATGAGTATAATCGCTAGCTGACGAACATCGATATGAGGTAAGGAACGTGGTGAAGGTACCTCATATACATTTTTCGTGTAATGGAATTGGTTGTAAAAATATTGCGTATATCGCTTTACAATAACACAAACACGCAGTTTATTGGTATCAGCTATTTGAGTATAAATTATAGTATGGAAATGACTAAATAACGTTATGTTTTCACGTTAAAACATATTTGTAAAGATTCAAAAATATACTCAGAAATCATGCAAACTCACCGTGTCCGTAATCACGGTTTCCACATCCAACAATCTCCTTATTAGTTGTCGGTATAGTTCACCTCGTCGCGTGAAAATAAATTAGTGCAGAGAGTTTTTTTAATATATAAAATGTAATTAATTTATGTAGGTGTGTAATTTAGATAATAGTATGTAAACTTAAACGAGTTCCATCAACGGCCGATTTCTCTCCCCAACTCCACTTGGCTACGGCACTGTGAGCATAAAATAAATTAATTATAATCACATACGCAGTATACACAGTATTATAGTAAGTATATATATTATCATATTAAATGTATAATGTAATTTATTATACATAATATTCTTAGTTTACAAAATTAACTTGTTTTGGTTTTTATTTTGTATTATAATTAAAAATATATTATATATATCAAGAATAACAATGAACAATATGCACCTATCCTGATCTGTAAAATACACATTTTTTAGTTATTATTGGTTCTTAAATAAAGATTAAAAGAAGAAAAGATTTCGGTGATTAACATATTACAAGAAACGAAAAATGTTTAGTAAATGTATTCTAATTAATCAATTTTGGTATAAAATCCAAAGATGTCAATACATTTTAAATTAAATGTCAAATTATATTTTAATAAGAATAGCACTCAGAAAATATGATCGACTACCTGAGAAATGTCAAATTAACAAGTTATTCAATCAAAGATAAAAACAAAGATTTTCATTCGTTAAAAATAATCCAAACATTTTACATAAATTAAATTTATTCTCGTGATTAAAGAACAACATCAAACCGAACAAACATCTGAGGGTATAGATACATGTACGTATAACATAATATAGGAAGTATTATCGATCTTAATTTTTTTATATATAAATAAATTATAAAACATTAATGCACAGCAATTATTATTATATTAATTATTATATCTATATAAGAATCGTAGATAGATTTAGAATTTAGGCTTAACTGGTTATTCAGGATATCAAAAAGGGATAAACAAGAGAGAATGGAGTTGAATAATTATACCCATAAATATATATATTTTTTTATAGTTCATTTAATGAATGATTAATATGACATTTGACTAATAAACTTCATTAAACAGCCAACCAATCTTCATATTAATAATCATATACAACTAACAGTATTTGCAATTATAATACCTTTCAATGTTCTTATAAATTATGAAGAATTAGAAAAACTTACTTACATATTTTATAAAAATAATGAAAAACATGTATAATTTCATCTAGGTCACAGTATCATATAATAACTTTTTCTAATCGATCGTCCTATATTGACTTATGAGTTACCATTTTTACCATGCATCTATACATACAATCTTCGGGAAAATTTTATAATTAACATTTTTTTACTACTTATACCTATTGAACTGATAAACGTTCGGGTTTAATTTACTGCACGTATTATTTTTTTTTTTTGCTACCTGTAATCGTCGGTACAAAAATGTACGTTTCAAGCCCGCAGACACAAATGATTTAATATCCTATATAGGTAGTACATACATATAATTCGTAACATATCCAAAATATAATATACATATATATATATAATAATAATAAATAGCCTATATCATTATTTTACCTACACACATATTATATATATATACAAACCAAATACGCGTGTATATTTTTTTTTGGTTTTTTTCCCTGTAGTTTCACCCTATGCACGCGTTGCGTGTCTGTACCTATATATCGCCGTGCATTATATATACATCGTAAAATATTTAATAATAATATCATACGTGTAGTATAGCCATATAGGCGTCCGACAATAATAATTATTATTGGAATGCTCTGAAACGATTTTAATGTTGCCGATTTCGTGGGAAAATCTAAAAAATCTGTATTATTTACAACGCGGATGACGACACGCCTATAATTTAAGGTATTTAACATAAGTTAAGTGATTCATTAGATTTTATGTACATACCTATTGGATATTAACCAATGTATAGAGTAGTGCAATTTTTATGGTGTATACTATGTCGTTGTATTATACATGACTTAGAAATAGTAAATAAAATAAAGGTACTTATTGTTTTTAAGATTTCAATTTTCAATAATAAATTGTAATTCTTGATTTTAATTTAAGTAATAACAACATTTTTTTTGTATGATGAGCTGTAGTGTTTTTAAATATACGTACCTAGGGTGATAAAATATTATTAAAAAAAGAGTACTTTATAAAATTAAACTAAAATTGTCTTACATGAATTATTTTTATTAACACAAGTATTGAAGTATTTTTATATTCATTAAATTTTTATTAAATTCTTAATGATTGAGTAGAAATTTAAATAAGAAAGAAATGTATGCAACTTTATAGGTATGTACTAAATTAATACAGCCATTTAATAACATAGAGTCATTTATATCATTATAGGTATCATTTTGTTAACTAAAAACTAATTAGAATTAAATAGGTACCTAACTTAAAATTAAATTTTGTTGTATTTTTGTGATCCATATATTTTCTTTAATAACTTATGATTTTCTTTTAATTTGTTGTGCATTTCAGTGCAAGTTTTATCATATAGTTTGTATAAACTTGCATAACTGAATTTAATATTTTGATATTTAATTGAGATTCATCAAAAGTTCAATATTTCTTAATTTGCGAAAAAATGTGTAGATAACATTTTTAAGTTTCCTACTACAATACATCCATTAAAATCTCAATTTTTTCTAAAATACATTTCTATGAAAACCAATGATAATAATATTAGGCACCTATTTACATATAAAAAAAAAAGAACTTAACAAATATTTTCGATAAAATAAAAAATATACCAATATATAACTGTAAGATAGATTTTTCTCCCCCAAAAAACCGTATGGAATACATAACTAATAAATACATGACAGAAAATTGAAACAGTATAATATATCGATCTAAGAATATATTAACTGTTTAATTATGTTGTATTTACAAATAATAATAATTGAGAAATTCTATGAAAATGAATATCATTAATCAAGTAAAAATTGTAATCACTTATACCTACATTATTTAGTTTAATATAAAAGCTTTGATTATAAATTAAAAAAAAATAATTTGTACAATACTATTTTTATGACCCTACCTACCTATATGTATTATTTTTTGTTATATCTACTGATATGATATATGTTTGTGAATTGTATTGATTCAGTTATAACATAGAAAATATAAATCGAATAATGTTGTTAAAATATTATTTTAGTTTAATATTTTGGTGTGACCACTACGTTGTGCGATATAAATGTCTCAAAAATATCGGGTTGTATATATATACATCTATATTATGACCAAGGACGCGTGTCATGTGGTTTACCGTGTTTTCGCGCGCGTAACCCGTTCCCGTAACGTCTTTCTCTGTACGCATGGTTGTCGTGACAGAAGCGAAGGCCGAGTCACCGAAAAAAGGGTTAATGGACGAAATGATAAACGAGCTTTAAAAAAAGGATTAATGCAGTGCGTTTGTAGTGGCGACGGGTTGATATAGATTTTTCGTAAAAAATGGAATAAAGATGGGTTAGGAGACTGCGCCGACCGTGGGAACTGTGAAAAAACCATCGTCATTACCTGGTGACCGCCTCTGACGTCTCATAATAATATATATAATATTATATATATATATGCACTTAAAATATAATAACAATATAAAAAATAAAAAATTGTACTTCCAAACTAATGGTATTGTCGTTAGTCGGTTTGTGCACTATATTTCAGACGTTTCCACGCGCATTAGGTCAATACAAATATAATAAAACATAATATATATTATATGATATATACACATAGTCATGCGCGCAAACACGCCAAATCGAGGGAACATGCATGACGTTGTCGTTCAAATCAATATCGCATTCTTATATTTTTAACGCGGGGGGGGGGGGATAGAAATTTTAAATCGTTATTTAAATCCGTTTGACGCGTATACTCGGGTAGATGCGTGTGTACGTGTATTATCGTGAACACTACGGGACTTAAGTACCTAGCGAATTCGTAGGACGCGCGCATTAACATATTTCCAGATCGATGGCGATAATTTTCACATGGAATCGTACAGTTATTTGACGAAACCGCGGCGTTCCCAATAGTCGTTCCGAGTGCATATTATTATTAATATATTATAAACACTCGTATTTGGTGAATATAATATAATATTATAACGTACATTTAGGTTTATCATAATGTTATGCAGATAAAAAGTACGGAAAACGAAAATATATATTATAACTTAAATAACTACATACTGCGGGAACACATAACGTCGTGAATCTGAAGTATGAAATTAGCATGCGAAATGTTGCTGTGCTGTCAGAAAACGGCTACGGCGGCGGCTGCGTAGCCAACTCTCTTTCTTTTTTTTTCTCTTTTTTTTTCATACCGAAATATTACGGTCGACCATTGTTATTAAGTCGCGCATGTCCATTACGTCCGTTGGCATTAAACTAATGCTGTCCAGACCGCAAGATGTGCAACACCCATAATCATATACTTTCACAATGGACTCGTAATTAGAATAATACGAGAGAATAATATTATTATCTTTCCATATATCGAAGACTTTACGCGGTTGTCATATTATAATAATATCATATTATTTATGTATACATCTATCGTATAAATTATTTTGCGCGCGCATTTTTATTTTTTTTTATTTTTATGATTATTATTTTGTACTCGTTAAGGCGACGGGATCGCAAGCTAACAAACGCTATAGTTATACTACACAACACAACTCGGGCGATCTTTTCACGGGAACGTCACCGTCGTCGGGTTTAATAAATATGAAAAAATATAAAAACCGCTCGATAAAAAATACTGAGTGTAAAACGTGTCCGTGTCGCCACGGGTATCCGAATAATAATAATAATGTGTAACTGCAGCTATATGTATCTCGTATAATATAATATAATGTACCCCCTCGCATTGTGTGTGTATCGCGCGTTACACCTGCAACTGAAACTCGTCAAACCGCCCTCGTATACGGCTCATTGTGCCGTGTTACGTCGAGATTTTTTTTTTTTTTTTGTTTAGGGAAATTCGAATCCAGGGTGTCCCAATACTGTGGAGCTAGTCTTATTTGCGCAATGACAAAATACCGCGTCGTCATCATATTATGTATATGCTCATACAGCCACACGGGTACCTATAAATAAACATATTTA
This sequence comes from Aphis gossypii, assembly GCF_020184175.1. Classification (NCBI taxonomy): domain Eukaryota; kingdom Metazoa; phylum Arthropoda; class Insecta; order Hemiptera; family Aphididae; genus Aphis; species Aphis gossypii. The sequence continues at coordinate 82,941,953 of NC_065531.1, forward strand.
TTATTATTATATGCACAGGATATACAAACGTGACGCAAAATCTTCCATTAAAATGCGTTTTTATACCGACCACAATGACTGTCAGAAATAATATTCGCATCGACCGCGGCAATGTTATATTATCAACGTTGTTTGTTGTACGTCGTTTGGGTACTTGCAACAGGTATCTCTCATGGACCGTCATCGTAATTAGCCTCCGTCGCCTAAGTAACATATAGGAATAATAATTTATAATAATTGTTGTTAATCATTTCCGCTACCTGCTGTACAGCGTGTAGTTGTTTATAAACCATTAATAAAGCTTAGACCTTTATGCAGTTACATAATATAATAAAAAAAGACATTAAGAAATCTTGTTCCATTTACCCAAAATTCGCAGGTATATAAATTATTTTATTAATAATTGATGATGGTTTGTAAACTGGCGTCAACGACTCAATGATAAATGGAATACGCGTTCGCAAACCGATAAAATCATTCGATTTCAAAACTATAAAATATTATTTTCTAACCGAATTGCACGATATCTATTATGTTGTGGGTCCACGTGGTACGTGTATGGTGATTTATGGAAAATTGGACTAAGAACGACTCAACAGTATAGGATATATCATATAAATATACATACAAGCAATGGATAGGAAAACATCACTCAGTCTCTCTCTCTTTAGATATATATATCTACTAATCGCCAACGGGACAGAGTTCTCGGGTTGAGGTATTCGCCTTAAAAATACCAAAAATAATCATATTATATATCTACAGTAATCGTTCTCTCCGATCAGTTATCATTGTACCAATTTTGTTTATTCAAGCTAACCAAAAGCGTAGTTGCCCTCAATTTATATGGGTTTATAATTCAAGTATATAGTTTTAGCACAATTTGCTATTGTGCTTTAGTAAAAAAAATAGAATACCACCACGCGGGAAAAAAATAACATTATTCCAATATAATACACGTACCTATATATTATATCATAGCATCCAACAACGCTCGTACAGACATGATGTCTTATATGTACGCTGTATAGTAGGTATATCTACTCATATATTTGTATGATCTATTCGATATACCGAATTTTCACACTTGTCGCATGTCATTTCGTAAATATAATACTATATTACGATTTAATATACTATGACTTTATCCGTCGTCTATTGCAGTAAATCATATATATTATATATAGTGCCGATGTTTCCGCTCAGACGAATTTGACGACTGCGATAATAATAATTGTTGTTATTATTACAATACATATTCGGGGAGGTCCGGGTAATGGTTTGCGAGGCGAACAGTCAGGTCTGGCAGTAGTGGGCGTACGCACGTTATTGCTGCTTCGTCTACTATTATAATATACACTACGCAGCGGTATATATACACACCGCGACATCCTGTGCGGTACACGATTTGATTAGACGACACAGAGGATCCGGAGCCGATGTTTTTATTTTTATTTTTTTTATTATTATTATTTCTATTTCTATTATGATAACGATTCTGCGGTTTTCGATTACGCCCGGAAATGTACTTTATATCTCTCTGAAATTGACTTCTGAATTCCGCGGCGCGATTGTTGTGCTCCTTCGGTATATTATATTGTATGCGCAGCCGTCGCAATCAAACCGCGCAGTCCGTTATCGTTTGCGGCGGCGGCATCTAAAGTATATTACAGGTCGTCATCGTCGGATTAATTCGGTTTTCAGGACTTGACGTTGCGCGCCGCCGGTTTTGTGTTATACTGCCCAGTGATGGTTCGGGCACGAGCTATCCTACTTTGTTATATAGATGTATACGACAAACGTAAGACGCGATCACTTCTATATAGACGTGTACAGTAAACATAATAATGTACAATAAATTATTTGTTGTTTTGATTTTTTTTCTTCATTACGTTTCGCGGTTTTTTTTTATGGAAAATTTGTTCTCCGTCTAATCGACCGCCGACAGTTGTACGGCAGCATCGTAATATACATACCTAGGTAATGTTGTCGCCGGCGGCGGCTCGATGGTCGTCACGATTTTTTTCTCGCAAAATTATATGAAAAATCATACTATATAATACACGCCAGTTGCCTATTACCGTATAAGCACATTATAATAATATAATATAATATAATGTATGAGATCATTGAAAACTAGGAATATCGAAATTGGTTGTGCAGATATTGTATTATACTCGCATTTATGGTTGGTAGACTGTGTACCATAATAATGTGTAACGCGAAATAGTAGCGGCATTATAATATAGGTGTAAGTACAATTGTTATTATAATATTATACTCCAAGTCGTGGTGTTTTTATGAATTTTTTTTTCATATTTCTGAGGTATTTTACCCGATCGACGTATATTCTTTGTAGCTCATTTATTATTATTATTGTTGTTATTATCATATGGTTATTTTAATGTATAAATTCCTTCGTGCGTGTTCAATAAACCGACTATAGTCTTAAATTATACTTAGCCACGTGGGTATCCTATAGGTATGTAAATGTACAAACGTGTAAAGTTGTAAGAGGGGGAAAACAAATGATCGGTACAGTGACTTTATTGAGATGTTTGTTGAGTTATGTTATGCAGGGTGTAAAAGAAAGAACTAAAAAAAAATATATATACCTAATAAACTATATATATATTACCTACGTATGTGTGATAATGTTGAACGATTGCTACTATAGTTAGTTGTCGATGCACAGTCTGATGTATTTGTACTTGATTGTTATACGAGTCCGTCGTCGGCTATACTTGCATGTAATCCCTATAATTATGAATATATTAATATACCTAGTGATATATATATATACTTTAAGTTTCTGTTACACCACGTGTGTCCTATATGGTTGTATAACATTACATAATATGGTGTATCTGACACCAGAAAAGTACATTTTATTATATACTATTGGTATGATAACACATTGAATTTATTTATTTATTGTTATTTGATATACATATAAATATAATATTATAATATAGTACAATAATATTTAAATTATAAATAATAGTATATTCATACTCACTAGCTGTTCGTATTAAAATCGAGAGATGTGCCCAATATATGCACAGTTTTAATGTCAAAGCATCAGGCGTCATGAAAAGAAGCGCATTTAGAGTGATTGCAACTATAAATAAAATATGTGTGATTATATAAGAACACGTGCAATTTAAATTAAAACGATTTATAGCAGGTGTAAGACACATAAACGCTCGTTTAAAGATGATTTATACTCGATTTTTTTATCAACACATATAACAGTAGTGGTATACATTAATCGTTAATAATTCTCTGTATATATTTTTTCTAAACTAGTTACAATGTATAATAAACATAAAAAATAAATTCGCTCTTTACACGATGCCACCCGTAATAAATTATAGAAAATTTGGATACCCGAGTACTGTATTACACGATTATGTGTCTAATATATACATATGTGTCAGATAAATTTTTCCTCTAGCGCACGTTAGCATTATTATTATTATTATCACGCAAAACGACAAATCGAATTTGCAACTGTCATTTCGATTATTCTCGTATTAATCAAAACAACACGCAAATGCAAATGCAAATCCCTACCGCGGTGTAGCTACACGGTGCGCGGATGCTTCAGCGGTGTACGCGCGTGGCAACAAATTGCCGCAATAGTTAAATAATATATTATAAGCTTTGTGTTCGTATTAAAATATATTAACATTATATTATTATATTGTATATGTACGGGTATAGGTGCACCGCGGTGCATCACACACGATAATAAGCTGGTACGTATATAAATAGCTACATCTTAATCCGACGTCAGATTTGTATACTACGTCCACTTGATATAATTAATCACCTTTGGCGCAGTATATATAATATGCATTTTTCAGATAATATATTATAATACATATTTTATACTACAGATATACATACGTCTAAAATATATATGTATGTAGGTACAACATTATCGTCAATTATGTGTACCGAATTACTTATGTACCGAATATAAAACGCGCTATATATGTGCAGCAAGCGTCCATGCCAATAACGTATATAGCAGTGAATTTATCGCATGATATTATCGTGTGTATATATATATATTATACGATAAATTACTTTAATATAATTGTCGTACGCTTTAAAATTTATATCTATGTATAATATACATACTCTGCAACTACACACACGCGACTGACGAAAACAAAACACGTGTATGATACACGAGTATGTAACGAGTTGCGAGCCAAAAATTACATGTACACGGTGACTTTAACGAACGGCCACAAAATATCGAGGAAGCAATAATAAGTCTCGGCAGATGTTTAGAGCGTATAATCTTATATAGGTACCAGTTGTATGTATAAATATTAATACATATAAAAAAAATACCTGCATGATGTTATTTGTGGCAACTAAATCGGTAAACATTTATAAAATAACGTATGTTACTCTGGTTCGTGCAACACCGTACATTTAATATTAACTACCACTCGTATATATTATAATACCTACTAGAAATAATGCGTACATTTTTCGAAAGATCGCAATGTTCCATTTTAGGCATATCGTAATAGGCTATAAAAATAAATAAACTTGTCGTCGTGTTATGAATCTGAAAAACGCACAAACATATTATATATTATATTATTATACTTGTAGTCGACAGTCGTATATATACCGTATAGTCTGCAGTTGATTATTTTCGCGTGGGTTCGGGTTTATACACGACGAAAACTCGTGTAATGCGACAAGGAAAAAATGTCATTCGGCGTCGTATTAAACATTAGAATATATGGATGAAAGAAGAAATCTGGTCAAATATCGTTCGACGATTATTTCTATCCGTAGGACGCATATGATGTTTGTATTTTTTCGTTTTAACGATAACCTTGCAGAAAAACGAATATTATAAAATTCGTGTTATTCATTTGCAGTGAATATTGCATAGGTATAAGGTTAATTTTTCGGTCGAAAAAATACATATTAGGTACATATATGTAGGTATTTGTACGTATAATATATTACTAGGAAAATGTAATATATCAAGAAATGTCTGTATATTATAATATTATACATACGAAATAATTCACCGAGTGTATTCGAGTCCTGTTTTTATTTTATTTTATAATAAATTTGTTAAAATTTTGTTTTTTGAATTTTTTAAGTAGGTAATAGATTTATCTACTTAATGCATTCATTTAAAAAATGTATAGATTTTGTATAACATTCAAGGAATGTTCCGTGGAGATACAAAATTCTTTTGTTCAGAAATTCTTCTTCCTGTAAACTATTAAGTAGTTTATTATTATTATTTTTTTAATGTTAATATTATATCAAAATTAAAATTTTAACGACTAGTTTTTGAGATAATATATAAATATAGGTTCATAAAGGTAAAATGTTTGGATGATATGGAGCTATGATGATTAGTAGGTACCTAGTTAGTATTAAATTATTATGATCTATCAATATTTTATACTTCAAAATAGTCAGACTAGTCAGAGTATAATATACGTATAGATACTTTAATAAATACTACATATATTTTATACTTTTATAGTTATGCAAAACCATTTATAAGGTACACTATATTATGATCCTGAGTTAATATTTTAATAACCATCTCAGAAATTAGTTAAGTATTTGTTTTAGCACAATACATATAGGTACATTCCTTAAAATATGTACGTAATAAAATTAATTATTTTAAAATGTAGTTCTTAGGTATAGTTAAAAAATTCAAAAAATCAGAATTTTAATAAGTTTGTTATTAAAAAAAAGAATTGTGGTGAGCATGGTTGGTGAATCACCCTGTATATGTATATGATGTATATTGTATATAATATCCATTACAACGGCGACGGCCGAAAAACGAAGATTAATGTGTACAACGGTTTTAGATTGGAGTAGAGATATATGCTGAAATGCGCGGAGTTAAACGAAAATTAAATCTTATATAAATGTATATGTATATATTATATATATACGCATAAGAACGAAAGGTGCGATGCCGTTGAGTATTATATTATACACGTATACATAATAATGACTATATGCGGTCGTTTCGTTTCTCGTAAATTTTATTTCGCCCGAATTTTTTTTCTACTTGACGTACATGTAGTCCGCCTTGTCTGCAGTATAATACATATATATTACACAATATATTATATACCAACACAACATGGACATGTACATAGTTTCATGAGTAAATGATGCCCGATGAGACCTCGTTGGAGGTAGGGTTGACTTTTTATTAATCAAATTGATGATGTGAACAGTGTCGACGGCACGTCGATGACACGTACATTGACGACTTAATATAAAACACAAACAACGACATCGTCGACAAAAAGAAAAAAATCGAGCACCCCTGTGGAAAGGAAATTGAAAAATAACACACAAACGTGCCACACATACCGCGAGCACCCCATACAAGCAGGGGCTGATTAATGGAGGGAACATCACCCTAAATCTGCGACCTACCTCAGTTTTTGTTGTTTCTATTTTGTTGTTTTCTTTATACATAATCAAATGATTTCGCTCAACGAACAAAAACAGCAAACAACCCCAAAGAAAGGTCTGCTATAATACAGTATACATGGCGTAAGTTATCATCTGTGTATATACTGCCTATACATTAAACATGTAATAATAAAATAGCTTCCAATCGTTTTAAAGAGTGCCTATCTCATCCCTATTATGTTATAGTACATTGTAAATGATCATTTTTTATGTATTTATAATATTATGTAATAATAATAATAATTCTGTTCATCGTACGGTGTATTTTTAAAGTTTGTACTTGGACTTATCGAAATGACATAAAAATCTACATTTTAAATGCGGTCGACAACTCAAACGTTTAAAATTAATATGGATAATAATATGAACACTACTATATAGGTATAATATTTTATGTTGATGTTTGACAAGTGTTTTTCAATATGACCAATTCGTAAATCGGAAGACTGCCGCACAGTAAAATATTGTTTCAAAAAAAAAAATAATAATAATAAATAAATAAATAATACGTTTACAATAGTTCGTATACATTTTTGGGTCGTGTTTCGGGTTTCTACAATGATTAAACGAACACACACATGATAGGTATAATATTATACAACCGGAATAGGACGAGCGCAAATAAAATCCATTCAATGTTTTGCCAGCGCACACAAATATTTGTCATAACTCATAAATCAGCATGAGGAATGTTCCCAATCCGAAATTAAAAACTCGTTCTACACCTCGTAATTACTCATGAAATGTGGTTGACAAATTTTGATATGTCTAAAGGTCAGTGTATACATAAAATATATTGTACTAACATTTTTTTACACGATAGATTATAATATTACAGTTTTGCATTGTATCACCAAAGAAGAGTATTATTTTATAATATTATGTTAGTGTGTCGTTGAAAATATTACAAGTATTTTTACTCAATTTCATATTTTCATTTGAAATTTACAATTATTTTCTTACCACTAATATTATGTAAGATATGATTTAGCAAAATAACGAAATTCGACGAATCGTATGTAGTAATATAGCGTCTAATTAAAAAAAAAAATGTATATACTTATTTTTTATTCTTGTAGCAGTTCTAGACAGGTTTATGACGGCTGACATGTCCATCAATAATATAACATATATTATTTATATTATAAATCAAATCAATAAAATATATTGTGTTGTCTGATGTACTATACTTATTTTTTTTATATATTTTTAAAAAAAGACTGAATATTCTGTATTCTGACCTTTAATTTATAATTTGACGTGTCAATATCTTGTTCGGTTTCAACGGTACGTTGTCAGGAGGAATGCAACTTGAAACCGCCTATAAGCGCGTACAGCCTAAAAACGCCCCAATGATTAAGGATATTATATTATTATTATTATTATTATTATATAAGTCGTGGTATAGAGAGGTAGGTACCCACCTACCCATAAAGGAATCAACTGTGAGATACGAATCGCTGTAGTCTGCATCGTACCATAAGAATATATTATTTTATATCCTACTGTGGCGCAAAAGAACCACGCGTGGTTATTTAATATATATGTATATTATATATTACCTATGACCTATGTATATGATATTCTGTACACTTTAATCCATTGACACGGGTCAGATAATAAAATATTTTTAAATGTTGTTGTGATATTAATATTTTTTGAACGATTCGCTTGATGCGCATTTATGCGGCGCAGACAATGACAAACGAACGTCTGACGAGTCGGGCTTGCAGTGATGTATGTATCAATATACGTCGTATATGTCTTTATAACGAAACAAATAAATAAACGACACGGTATTAATTGTGAACAGTATTCAATAAAATAGTTACCAGTTGTAGCACCGGTTGAATGGAATTCAAAATTAAATCGAATACGACGACGATGTCCGTAATTATAGTTTCGTTCGATACGATTGATGACATATATTTTAATAGAAAAATTAAAAAACTAACTTTAATTTATTGATTTTACCTCTAATGAATTTTGCCAATGGGAATTCCATGACTTCGAAACACTTTTAAACACGAGTCGTAACAGATAAAAGACGAAAGCGATTGTTGAGACAATATATCTCACATGAGTTCAGTAAATTTAGAACAAAATCGAATTAATCGAATGAAATGAAACGGTAACATTAACACATTTGAACGGAATGAAATAATTATATCAAATACTATTTTGATTGATTCCGAAGCGTTCATACATATTTTGTATTTTCAATTTTGGTTCTAATCTAGTTTGGTTTTCTGTTTTCACCGTGGAATATCTCTCATTATACATACAAGAATATATTTTTATTCTTTTAAATTATCATAAATATTTTCGATTTCACTTCTCACAGATCGTTGAATTAGTTCTGTTATGTTTCCACTGTTATAATATAGCTATTTTGTACTGTATAAGTGTTATTTATATAATTTGTAATTATAATATCGATGGGCGTAATACGATTAACGTTTTTTAACGTATTCACAAGGAGGAGGGTAAAAATTTAAGCTCGTATAATATAATATATCATATATAAATATAAATGTTATCAATTATCTAGATGAAATTTCGATAAAGTCTCTGCTATCTTGATAACTTTTGGGTCATATTATCTCATCTGTACATCACCGAGTCGGTAAATAATAACGCCTATCCGTAATAGTGATGTATGTAGGTAATAATAATAATAATACGAGTGCTTAGGTACATAATATTGTGAATCTCGGACGCTCTCACGAGTGATAATATAATATTAAATATCTATATATATATTATATATATACGACTGCGACGGTCGAAATCAAACCAGGATAACAGTAAAAACGGTCGTCAGGTATAAAATATATACCGAATGAAATATGACTGGTCGACCGGAGCGACTCTTACCTATATAATACTATACGCTCGCATACCAGCCACGTTACCCGCGCACAATAATAACAATAATATACGCGTTTATTATTATTTGCTGAGAAGAAGACGCGGCGATAAAAAGAAAGCGTACTTCGGCAGCAGCAGCAGTAGCACCAGAAGAATACGACCGGTGACGGCGCGTCATAATAATCGTACGGCGTAGGTTATAAGAATCGACTTAAGACAACTTCTGCAGCACGTCTGTAAAGTATAATAATAATTTATGTTTAACGCACGCGCTCAGAAAAAAATTCACTCGGCACTGATATAATACATATAAATATATAATAGATATTCGATGCGAAACGACATGTTATACGTATATAAAACCTACTCGAATAATACCTATACAGTGTACGAGACAACTCTCATTGTGTTTTTGGGATTTGTTTAACGTTTTTTTTTTTCAATCTCCTTCTGCAGCAGCATCATCTGATCGTGTCGCAATCGTTCGCGATTTGAGTTGTTCGATGATAATGATTCATCGCGGTGGACTCCACGGTAGCAATATATATACGTATACCGCTCGATACCCAAGGCGGATCGATAAACGAAACGAGAAACGTACGTGTAGCATATCTATATGACATGTATATATGTGGAAAAAAACAAATTCGATATAAATTCAAAAAAAGAGAAAGGACCGTCCGAAATGTGGTCCATTGTTCTATAAATAATAATAATAATAACGGGTCCGATGGGCGAAGGGGTATGGTGGACCTGCAGCAGCCGCGGAAAGGGAGTCACCGGTCGTCGGCGTTTCGCAAAAAACGGCACTTGTTATTTATGCGTACACCCAATATCGAAGACGTACAATCCGTTTACGCTGTGCAACTATAATAATAATATGTGTACAGCTCAATTTCTCGTCTCCGATCGCGTCCCCGTAAATGGACACGTCTCGTTCTCGTTTGTCCGTCTTTTGACGGCGCGGCGGCGGTGAATTCCTGGCAATCAATATCCCATTACCGTGTACGCGTATACACGGTACGTTTTAAATGACAGATTGGTGGCGGCGGTGGAGGTTAAAAGAGACCGCACGTCGGAGAGAGACCGAACTGCAGCGGACATAGAGCATAGGTATTGTGGCACATATTATTATATTTAGACTCGGTGCAGTTATTTCTTATTTTTTTTTTTTTTGCTCGCTCGGTTTGTGCAGCGTCTCTCGCGCGTACCTACACAAATACCTACACACAACTCATCATTTCAACATTTCAAATATACGCGCGCCGGCAGATGATTTCTAGATCCGGCGTATCGAAAACGATTCGGGCGAAAAAAATGCAATAAAAAAATTCGCCGGTCGTTTTTTTCCTTCCATCGTCTTTTTTCCCCGTTCGTATTTATTGTTTGTTATATTTTATTGTATACACGTGACCCTCGCTTGACGGATCGCTAGCTCACTATCGCCGAATACACCAAATGCGGCGGCAGTGTAATATTTGTATACTATATTATTATTTTATTTAAGTCGCGCCGCCGTTATTACATTATTATATGACGTCGTTATTAGCATAAAAGCAAATAATATATATGTACCTATGGGCGAGCGATTATCCGATTACGCGAACGCAAATCCGCGGCGGAGAATGTGCGCTCTGCTGCAGCAGTACCTATATACACACGCGGACGTACAAACAGGTGTGAGAAAATTGAACTGTCGTTGCCGGGTCGAGGGCATAACAATATAAATAATATTTCAATACGTACATTGCGTAATACGCTGGAGACTTGTGCGACGGGCACCCGAAATCGCGTCACTGCAGGCAGCAGTTTTCTTCTTGATCTGTTTGCGACAGCCGGCAAACGTTTCGGATGTTGCAGTAAGCCGTCGCGATACAATATATAATAATTTTTAACATTAGTTTTACTACGTTAGACTTTAGAATTGCTCAATTGCACGTATGCACGTAGGTTGGTAATGATGTCAAATTTAAAGGAATTATATTTATTTATTTTTTTTAAATTTTTAAATTTTTTTTCCAAAATTTCATATAATCTAATTTAAATACTAAATAACTACTTTAAAATACGTCTAATAGTATGCACTTCATGTTCTAGCAATGTATGATATTATATTATATTTAGAATTAATTGTAGAGTAATTTAGAAAAGCTTAAAATTTTTTTTTTTTTTGTATACCTCCCATTTATTATATTATCCAGGAATGTTGCACTAATATCAGCATTAATTATTTGTGGTTTATATTTATGTGTTTCAGCCTCTTGGATACGTTTAAACTTTAAACATAGGATATGAGTATTATCGTATTAATGTTCAAATGCGCATAATGATCTTGTACAGACTTATATCGGTTTCATAAAAGTTGATTGAGAAATATACTCACAAATTACTATACTAGAGCTTGGAACTTTATTTGTATTTGGTATCGGTTAGTAATGTTTAATCTTTTTGATTTCGATTAAGTTAAGCACTTAAATAGGTACAGAGAAAGCTTCTAAGTTTAGTGTATACTACGGTGCTTAAAGATGTAAAATTGGTAACTAAAGTGTATAGGTAACTGAGATAAGTATAAATAATTTATATTATCATCAAAGATGTAACATATTATATAAATTATTTTACAACCTTTTTAAGGTTTGTATTGTACCATGTATTTGTTTTTAAATATTATAATACTTGAAAAATAAAATTTTAATTTATAAATTCGTAAAAAAGTATTATCATCATTGAACTATATTGTTATTGGTAGTGGTTACAATTATTCGATTACCCCGAGAAAATTAAATACTTATACCAGAGGGGTTCCGGTTCCACGATTTTCGGTAAGTACCGGTTCCTATTCAGGTATTTTTAATTACAGTTCCAATTACCACGAGACGAAATATTTGCGACCCAAGCAAGCACGATCGTGTTAATTCGCTATTAAATAAATTTCACTCGGTTAAAAGCTTTTGCAATGACTGCAGTTTGAATCGAACGATTGTAATGAACGTGAATTATAAATGTTTTCAAACTATGCAGCAGCAGTACCTATATTATGTGTGCAAGCGTATATCTAATACCTATATATTATATATTATATTATAATAATATATTATCATATCGGCCGTATCACTCGGTATTTTATTAAATTTCCCCATAAACGTGATTTTACGTTTTTAGCACGCGCGTAATAATATACACACACACACACATACACATATATATATATTTATACGTTAAAGTGCAAAAACGATTAGAAATTGAGTACGTATAGGTAATGTGTTAACGAATATGGTAATTTCGTTGGATCGAACACATCGGGAGGTTTGCATACATAGGAGAAAAAAATAATAAATTACCCACATCACGAGAGATAACGAAGGGAAATCTATCTATTGATTATAATATTATTATATTATTCATAATCATCACGCGCGTGGTCTCTGAAATGTCTGTCCCCCCAACGTAGAGATAATGGCAAAAAATGGCGTCACGTTCACGTAGCTTCGGTATATTATTATGTTATAATATACAGGATGATTCTTTTAAAGGTAAACAATCGTTTTTAACATAAGTTTTAACGTTGTAGAAAAATGTTTGAAATATTTTGAAGTTAGCATAGTTGGTAGAATAAACATTTTACTAAATAATTTAATCTTTATAATCCTTTAAATACTATTGATCTCTTTGAAAAACAGCTTATATGTCTTAAATTACATATATTTTTAGTAGAATATTTTTTGAAAATTTTTATTGCATAAAAATTGAATTCTTAAAGACTAGATATAACTTATAAATATTTAATGTTTTTATGAAATTAGTGTAGCGGATCAACATAGTGTGGTTACACCTGTGCACACGACACACACACGCACTAATAGTATTTAATATATTATATTATATTTTTTTTTATACTTATAAATAATATATAATACAGTAATATTATGTTAAAAATAAGTATAGATGCTTTGCGTAATGTTTCTGGGGATAAATAGAAGTGGATTATGGAGTAAGTACCTATATTCTGTAGCTTTATCGTTTTTTTGTTTTTGAAAAAAAAATCGATGTATTTGCAATTATTTTAATGAACTCACCATCATAATAATACGGTTTGTCGCATCATTTTTATTATTATTTTATTATTTTTATTTTTTAATCGAAAAACATATTTTTAAAATATTAATGTATGCTATATGTATAGTACTGTTGGTCATTACTATGGAAGTTCCACTATATTTCAATATTTTTGGTTTAATATTTGATGTTGCAATCGCAAATAAATAATATTTCTAAAAATAATATCCTGCATGAAAATAATTTGGAAAGTTGTGATACAGTATGAACAAAAAAAGTAATAATTTAACTTTTTGTTGTAAAATTGTATCAACGTGTTATACATAATAAATAACAGGCTGTATTACAATAAATTTTAAATTCTACCTTTTTCAAATAAAAAAAAACACGAATTTCAATGTACAACAATTTGACCTAAAAAACGTGTGTTTTTTAAATTAACTGTCTGCAATAAATTTCGTTTAGACAAAAATATATTATGCATACAATTTATAACAGCTATGTTGGTTTTTAAAACTTGATTAAAGCATATATGTGGACATTTGCTGGTTTTTTTCTCTCGAGAACGGGGGTGCGTGCTATTATTATTCAAATTACGTGTTAATTATCCTAACTCAATGAAGCAATAAAATTTTTATTATCCACGGACGTTATAAGTGTATGTTAAAAGTGGACAATTAGTGGTAAGTTGTATCTGCCCCTTGCTACATTTTCAAATTATTTTATAGTTTTAGTGTTTATCAATATTTTATTTATTAAGTTTTTTTCTACATTAAAACATGTTGTAAATATATAAAGTTAATTGTAAATTGTATTTTAAATTTTTATGTTTGTTTGGTTTCTATAATCTTTGGCCCGCTAGATTTTAAAGTTTCAAAAATTAGCCTTTCAATAAGTGAGATATTTTTAGAATTCAATACATTCTCGTCGTTCACCTAAATAAAATCATGTAGATTATTATACAGTTTTACTTATCTTCTACTATAGTTTTGTTACTGTATTAGCAAGCATACTATATCATTTTTCAAATAACTTGTTGACCTTTGCGTTTATGGATTATGGAACATGATTTTGTGTATTCATCTGGAAAAACTTTCTTGTACGCACGTCAGTAATTGCAATTTCAGATGAATTATAAATTTGAAGCATCACGTTAAAAAAAATATATTATCAAACTTTTATTATAGATTTTTGATGTATAATTTTTATGGGTATGTATTAAAACTATTAACGGTATTTTAAAAATAATTAGGCAACACGCCACGATGGGGTTCTCCGAAAAAACTAGAAAATAATTAAAAACGTGCAAACCCTATAATATGTAAGCGTGGTGTATTGCGATTGAGAATTGTTATAATCATAGACGTTCATAATAAATCGCGTATGCGCAGTCATCGTGCAGCAGCAGTGTCGACTGTCGAGCATCATGGGCTGCGATTTTTGCGCGTGTAACGTTAATCAGCAGTGCGCGGCCAAAAACGAATAATGAAAAAAAATTAATAAATAAAAATCACGAAAACCACCCCGTCAGTGATTTAGGTGGAGATAGGTGATGTATGGGATAACCGCGGTCCCGTCGAACAATGACAATTTAAATTGCGGGTATTATATTTTATCATGGTATTGTCGTTATTATTATTATAATTGTTGTTTCTGGTGGACTTGCGGTGTGCGATATTCGACGATTTTGACGACGACGCCGACGACGCCGATGATGATAATAATAATATATGCTCAGTCGCGGTTAAAACGTATTAATATTATATGCGGCGAGGATCGGTGCAATTTACTCGGGCCCGTAGTACACGCACGCCGGGCCACGCTCATTATCCACGCCGACGGGTCGGCATAAAGGACGTGTAATGATGAATTATGAGCTACCCGAAACACAAAACCGTCCGATTAATTTAAATGACAATAATAATAATGATGATAATAATAACAGTAATGTGTATGTATACATGCTTACGGATTACTAGAAACGTTTTTGCTTATATTTTTTTTTTATATGCCGCGTACCGGGTGATGTCTTAACTGCGAAACGAATAAAAACTAAAACCGTGCTCGGTGGTATATTATAATAATATATTGAATGTACACGCGTAACGATGTAATTTATATACGCGCGGCGAGTTAAACCTATTAAAACGGAAAAAGGCCAAAGAGTTATTGCGCCGACAGCCGTGGAAAATCTGCCGGATTCGATCGAGGGGGACCCTATTCGTCGTAATATAATTTCACCGTCTCGAGGTTTTTCGCAAGGACCAGGTGGCGGCGGTAGTGGCAGTCGGCTTTTCACGGCATAAGAATATTAGCGTTACAAGACGACAGACGGTAAGCCACTGCCACAAACCGTTTGTTGGTTATATTATTTACGCATTACGTGTAGGTATAGATCAGCCAATCACGATAACCATTAACTTTCAACCACGTTCTCTGCCCGTAGATTTTAATACATGTACCTCGAATGTTGCGAAATAATAATATACAGGTAGATTTCATATCATTGTGTTGGAAGAACATCTTATATGACGTACAAATCGGGTAAAAATATATTATATTCGGCGTCTGTGTTTTCAGAAAAAAAATATTAGAACCTCGAATTTGTTAAAATATATGATACGTATTTAGTAAAAAGGTAAGTTATGAATCTTTATCATGAGTAAACGATAAATTATTATAAAATATACTACCTATTATGTGTTATAATTTTACATAATATTTAATAGATCTTAAATTTTGTAAATAGGCAATACAATTTATATTGAACACCTATTATTATGTTTGCTGTTTGAATATTATCTTAGAAGTTAGAAGTTTAGTAAAATATGAAGGTATCGAATACTATTGACAATTATAGCGACAAGAGACATTAATTGTGTACAGTTTCCAAGTAGTTGGATCTTTTGTTAGTTTTATAGATTTTTTGTCTAGTTTACCCATCAGGAGATTTTTTTTAAATGATTTAGTCGGTGTTACATATAGTAGCGGTACATAATAAATTGTTTATACAATATGAATTAATTTTCATGATTTTACTTCACATTTTGAAATTAGCTTTGTATCGTAAATAAAAAAACTGCAGATTTGACATATAAGTGGAGTTTTCCGTACCAAAAATACATATTATATAATATATAAATGTATTCCTAAAAAAAAAAAAAAAATTAAAATGGATCGGTTTCAGTTAAAAGTGAACAAATTTGTAAGTTTACAATTCGTATCAATAGAATGGAAAATCGTTAAATATACAATTACTTTTTTTTATAAAAATGCTGTCTAGTTTTACCATTGTCACAGTAGAACTATTATAGTAGTCGAAAGATTTGTTTAAGTGTTTTCGAGGGTGACAATTTTTCAGCCAAAATAGCAGACGGTATAACATTAGAGTGGCCTAAAATTCTATTTAATGGGATTATAGTGATGTTTAAAAAAAAAAAAAAACCGAGAAAGAGACATTATTTGCTGTAGGTATACGCATGTTTTTTGCACTCGATTTACTAACACGATTATTTATTTCCAAAGAGGAAACAAGATTTGGTCATGATTATGATAAAGCTGTTGATGTGCTCTGGTACAAGTACCTATTATTTATAGAAGCGTGAAAAGGAAAAGCGAAAAATGCCATCAAAAATATGTTGGTAAGTTGAATGTTAAATTGTATTCACGCGTTGAAGATGTCATCGGGAGATATTTTGGGAAAGTATAGATGACAAATTTACGACGATGGATGTGTATGATAATCAACATTATAATATATTAATGAGAAAGATAAATTATTTATTTTATGTCCGGTAAAAAGTCACCGGGTGAGTTTATGTAATCTTATAATATTTTGTTATTATTTTATTAATTTCTAATCCGGTCGGTCCGACCGACGCGCGTATAGTAAATAATAATTTCGAGAAACAACGCGTGTGAAATGATAGTAAATTTTGACATTCAAATAAAGTAGTGTAAAAAACGCTATACACGAGATTTTTGGACTTATTTTCTGTTCTGTTTTCACGATAAATGCCAAACAAATATTTTTAACTTATGAGCATAATATATTATTATAACATAAATCCACAAAAAATGCAAAACAACTGGTATAGCATTGTGTACTTATACGAATATATTATAATAATTAATACACGCAATTTTTTTTCCGAAAGAGTAGATGACGTAGTAAAAACAAGTTTACGGATATGTTGGAAAAATCCTCAATACTTGTGAATGAATTAGGTAGTGAATTATACAGTGCATTCAGTTTAATGTGATCATATATCGGTCAGGTCATATAATAATATTTATTCAATAATGATTTTATTTGAAATAATTGACCTGTACCTGTTGTTAAATTTAAAAATTTGATGAAAATAAAATACGTTATTCATATAATAGGAAAACAAATGAATAAGTCTGAATAACTATTATACAATATACATGTAGTGTTTATTTCACTCGAGCGTTGTGTATTCAATTTTTTTTTGTTATGAAAACCATAAATTTAAAAATTAAAATACATAATTTAATATAGGTATACAATAAGTTATCAATTTCGTTTTAAAGTGAAATTAAATAATGTTAATAGTAACTTGTTGTTTAAGTATCATCTGGAAACTTTCGAATTGACATTCGTTTAACGCATTATTTGTTATACATATTACATGTAATAAATGATAATTATATAGCTCTGATTTCGAAAAAAAACTAAAAGCATTATTTCAAAAAGAGAGTTCATAAAAATAGATCTTATAGATATCTAATACACGCCGAAAGGTTAAATAAATCACATTTCTTTATGATTTAGCATGGTATTGGGTTTAACTTTTTTAATACCAATAAGGCAATAAAGTAATTTTTTAAACGCGTATTATCACAGTAGACAAAACTCACAACTTGAACTGTGTCGTCTTGGTCTTAAAAATATATTGTAGATCGAGTAGTAAAAACCTAAATTTGTTTTCGTCAAAGTTTAACGATTAAACAGAGAATCATACGTCGTTTTTATAGGTATAGGTAGTAATTCGCATCGTAAACGTCAAGTTGTACAGGCGTAAAATGTTTTCTTAAACATTTTTAATTTTTTTATCCGCCGGAAATGCGAGTGACACACGACCACTAACGTACAATTTTATTAAATACGTGAATCGCCTAATTCGTTTTTCGTCATGTACGTTGTCCTTGAACCCGTGCACCGCTACAACAGGTAAATCGCGACATGTAGGTATACTATATAGGCGGTAAACTTCGTCCCGGTGTCGTAACGAGAAAACAAATCGTCGCCGTCGTTTACTTTTCGAATCCGGCCTTAACGAACGTAACATTTCGGGAACACGCCGTTTATTTATTTATTTTTTTTTTAGTCGGCCCGGGTCCGCGATCCGGGTGTCGGTGAATTTTAATTTTCGGAATAATGTCTCACAATAAATCAAATAACCCGCGCCGTTCGCATAATTACACACCGCAGAAGACTAGCAACCGAATGAGACCGTAGATAATGTTATCGAGTGCGGAACGAATGTTTTGAGTGTGTTGGAGGAAAAAAAACACACGCACGTAAATGTAATATGACTAATGTAAGCAGGAAGACGTTCAATTTAGACAATATCGTTGTCACCCTTTGTGGAAGTATTGGCGGTGGCACAACTGCAGCCGTTTACAACAACCCTGGGCGACGTAGGTACTTATATATAGATATATATATAATAATATATGCATACATTTGTATTATGTTTATTATGTAGGTACCTATTCGTATCTTCTGTTTGTGATATATTGCTATCTCTCTGATCGCCATCCTCTGCACGCCGTATACCGGAAACCACCTTTTCGGCGGTAATTTTTTTTCCATTTCGTTTCATTAAGCGTCAGACAACGGGTTTGAAGCCCTATTCTCGAAAAGACCGAGAGAAATATTATTATTGTCTGCAGCAATCGTCTGCGCCGGAGACGTTAATTTTTTTTTTTTTTAGTCTTCAGCCGACGGTCATCGCGCGCCAGTCTCGATTTCCCGTCAATGGAAAAACGTGACTGCGTTACTCAACGACGCCGCTGCCACGATAATTATTGTTTTATGCGTCGTAGTTTTGAAGTTGTTGATAAAGAGAAACATATAACGTACATTATACTTTTACCTACAACTATATAATATTATACATATGTTTGTGTACGTCGTTCTCGCGGGCCACGGTGCTGGCGATCTCGGGTGGGGCGAGTTTGAAGATCGGAGGAAAAAATATCGCTCTGACCGGAAACCGAGATCCGATCGGAAGGTTCATCCCAACATAATAATATTACATGAGATAATCTTCCGCTACGTTGTCTGATTCCCCGATCTCGTTATCGCCGAGTAATCGAAACGCCTATGCCCTATACATATAGATACGTATATATTATAAGTATGATATTAAATATATACACATATATATGTAATATCCACGTTAATCATAAATAATATTGTTATAAAGTCATAATTTACTATAGTTTTCTTTCGTCTGTATGACTGTATAATATTATGAATCGGTTTTTTATTCTACATATTTTTACCTCGTAACGATGCTAATAGTCACTAATTATACAAAGATTACCTACTTTATAATAATTTTTTAATAACTTTTCATTTAAAATGCACATTTTTAATGATAAATTATTGTTATCTAATTATGTAGCCCATATAGACAATATTAATAATAATAACTATAGCAGAGATATACATTTTAGACACAGTTAAACTTTAAAATAAGCATTTAAAATTCTAAAACTATCAACTTAAAATTTCAATAAATATACTGAAATATGTATTTAAAATGTTTCAAAGACATTAAAATTGTCAAAAATGTATAAAATATTATCAACATCCAGTTTTATAAAAAAGAAAAATAACCACTTTTATCTTCATATTTTTCAATCTTTGTATACTATTTATTTATTGATAGGTAGGTCAATAAGTGTATATTTACTAAGTTTTATTATTTTAAATCTAGACCTTATATATATTATATAAAAAAAAAAAAATTAAAATTAATAATATTAAATAAGGAAGAAAATTGGTAGGTAACCGTTTCGTTAGGGTATGATTTGGTGTACCTGTTCACTTGGTAAATCACTATAATGCGTATGTTAAATTTGAATTAAAATATAAATCGTTATATACACGAAAAAAGATTCGAAACAAAGGCAGATTTTGTCAGCGTATATAATTAAGATTACCAAATAATTATTTTAATAATAACAAATAAGTATTACAAATTTACACATGTTTGTATTTCTTACCAATTATTTTAAAAATTACTGAGAATTTTGAATGTTGAGCTTTTAAAAGTAACAAATAGATCTTATTTGTTACCAGAAATCATTATTGGAGTTTATTAACACAGAATTTTTCTACTAAAAACAATGTCTCTACAAAAAAAAAAGAAAAAAACCACTTATCATTGTAAAATAAATACATACATAACTCCGCTTAGGATTTAAAATGATTTACAACGATCACGAATGAAGTAAAAAATATTTAATATAAAAATAAATAAAACAATAAGAAATAAAAGTTTTAAAATTGAATTCAAATGTTATAGGTTATGTTTAATGTTTTTGTATTAAAAAAAAAAAAAAATGAATTTTGTTACAAATTTGCAACTCTGATAATAACTATTCGTTACATTTTAATAGTGCTATAATTCAAAAATTCCAACGTAGCGTTGCATTCAATTAATTTTCTCAATACAAGTGTACCTGAAGGTGTTAAAATTTACGCCATCATACTTAATTTATACGTTATAATGTAGGTACCTACCTATACGTATGTGTAATAAATAGATACATAAGTGTTATTTATTTTTCATTAATAATTTATGCTAATGGATTTTAAATAATTTTTAATGCGTTTAAATTGTTTATTATTACGAGCTTAAAATACTTATTTTATTAAGTATAATTACTCGTCGAAAAGTAATAAATTTATCTCAGTTTATAAAATATTATTATAGCAATAGTATTATAACTGATAGAGCATAGTAAATTCACTAAGATATAAGAATATTTTAAGCGTTTTCATAGTAAATAATGTTAAAAAATACCCTAGGGTATTATTGTTACAACTTTGATAATCTTACTATGATAGGTCATCAGTATAGCTTAAATAATTAAAGACATAGACAATTGTAATAGAAAAGTATGTATTTTTAATTTACTTTGTATTTTGTATAGTTATAATCATTTTTTATTTGATTCCTTATGATATATTTATTTACAGTAAATATATTTTTTCAGAAAATTATTATACAAATGTTTTAAATTTATGTAATGCAATATTATTTATTCCAATGACGTCGTATTTAATATTGACTTATGGCTTCCCGTCAAATCAATATAAAATAATTCTTTTTTAAATAATAATAAATAATTACAATAAAATATTGAGTTAGTATATGGTATAGGTAGTGAAACTATAAAAAAAACCTTGAATCTTTACGATTTCAATTAAAATTTATGCATCTATAAATCGCTTGGTTTCAATATAGGTACCGTTTTCACGTGAATAAAATATATGATATAGTATGATCAGTTATGATTTTATCGTATTAATATTGTGTTTTACCGATATGGTGTACTATAAAAAAAAAAATCATATTTTATGATTTTTTTCGTACTTAAAATTATTAATAAACCGTTTATGACTTGGGTATTAAATGCATTAATTACTTCAATGATGTGTTTTGTACAGTCACTGGAAACAAGATGTATGTTACAATATGTGAGCGAGAAAAACTGTTTATAATATTATTGTATAGACATATACATGATTATTATTTTAAAACGGTTTGTTTTGCTTCTTAACTAAAAATTATATTTTTTCTACGTTTAGTTCATTTGCATTGAGATTTACCAATGATTTTGCATAATAATTAAACATAAATTATTTTATGTAAAGTTAGGTAGGTACGTAGTAATTGTTTTTTTTATTTTTATTATATATGTATAATATAGTATAATGTTATTCTTGCATTTTTTCAACTCGATTCTATTAAGACATTTTAGTATTTTGTAATTACTAGTTTCATTCTTGAACAAGCAATTTATTGTTTATTATTTTGTTTTTAGTAATGTAATCGTTACACGAGATCTCAAAATGAAGAACATTCGGAAGATTAAACCTTGTCTAATTTTTATTTTCCAAAACAAGTTTTACAATGTATTTATACATATACATTACATATATATTATATTATATATGTTATTTCTCGTTTTTTAGTTTTATATCTGATTATTATTTAACTTTAAATTCACGAGTACCATTGTAGAGGTATATAAGAGCGACAGGGCTGATTCCACTAACCCAGGAAATTGCTATAAAAAAAGGATAAAAAAGGTTAAGGGTTAGTATTGTTACGCATTTGAAATATTCCGGACCGAATAGATCGTGAGATAAACACAAATTTTATGAATTATTTTTAATATTTGTATAATAAATAAAAACTTAAACCGTCATTATTATTATTATTTTTTTTTTTATAGAATTGTGTTACTATGTTGTTAAGTCGTTATATCGACCTAAGGTATCTGGTTTTTCTACCAAAAATATGTCAATATTTTGCGAATTAATTGCAAATACGCTTTTAGGATTTTTAAATTAATACTTTTTTTGAATCGATTGAACAACGACGGGTGGCTGCGTGTAAAGTTGGCTCGCCATAATAATTTCTAACTTATAATATTATCTTAATGACTTGTTTGTAAAAAAAATGATCTATTATTTAACAAAACATTTGAACGTTTTTCGCATCGATTGTGTATAGATGGGACTATTCAGAAATCGTTTTAGAAGAATAATTATTATCGTTCGCAAATATTATTATTATAATAGTGGTGGCGGCGACGGCTACAACAGACGATTTTCGTTGCATCGGAGACGCGAGACTATACGTTTCGGACCGATACAGGAAGAGAGCGAGATAGGAGAGAGAAACAGAGAGAGGGAGAGAGAGAGAGAGTTAGTCGACGTATAAATCGAGTTAAGAATAATAATATTTAATATTATACGGTCGGCGATGTTCGCAATATTAATAATACGTTATTATCATATTATTATTGTAGGCAAGACATAATATTTTTCGCAGTCCGCCAAAACGGACGAGGCGCAGACACGCGTCGTCCGCGCGCATATAAATTCGATCGTTTTACGATGTCCATCGTCGAGTGCGTCACGGCGGTATCGCATTACCCGCTCGACGACGACCACGACTACGCGTGCTCGTCTCCTTCGGCTCGTGCCCGCGTGTACTCTTTTAGTATTATTATAATGACGTAACACACGACACCAGGCGTGTAAATCGTACTTGTACACAATAATAACAATATAATATTATTATTGTAACGATATTATTATCGTCGTATTTTTCGTATTACTGTCGTCTCGGACAAGCGCGCAACCCCGTCGTCGGTGTCGCGACGACGACTGCTGAGCGTGAATTACAACTCAATCCGAACGCGCCGCACAAACCGTAATATAGCACACGCGTATAATACATACATACATATATATATTATTATTATTGTGCATAATGTGCACATACCTACATAACCATAATAATGTATGTATTACGTGCACGGTCACGTATTATAGGTATAAAGTTACTGCGCGAACCGATAATAATATAATATGATATATATATTTTAATCGGTCGTCGGCTGTGGGCAAGACAACTACATCCGCCGCCGCTGTCACTGCAGGATATTACAGTATTATATATACGCAAGTGTGTGCGTGTGCTGTGCAACAAACGTCTTTCGAAAACGCGAGTCCGCGAGTACACGATATTATATTTCGTCGATTTTACGATGACGCGACGACCATATACGCATAGGCGTCAAACGGTATCATATACTCGTTTCGTATATTATTATGTACAGAGGTACGCCGAGATGACATCGAAAGCCCGACACGAATCTTCCGTCGTATATATTATGATGAAGAGCGTTTTTCTCAGCCGGACAGATATCATATACTGGTTTGCCGTGTGGCATTTACGTTGCACACGTTGCACGCGGTATATGGTATAAACTATATAATGTTTTGTGCTCATCTATACGTAATAAATATATTTTGTTATTATATTCGAAATATCATGGAAATAAGCTGCATGGGGTCCGAATTCGGTTTCCTGCGGCTTGCTTAAAGTTTCGAACTCGATTTTTACGGCATTGCCTCGCGGGAGACAAATCGCAGTCACCGCAGTCTCCCGGATGACAACATTCGTTCGAGTAGGTATATATACATATATACATTTTTTACAGGTCGTTTGCGATGCTGCAAGTCGCATCCGTGATGCGGTTCAACGCATTTCCGTCCAACAATATTATTAGTGATCGATTATGCACGCGGGTTCTCGTACCAGCGTGATTAATAGAACTCTAAAAGTTGTTTCATTTGCATGTTATTTCGTGAGCAATTTATCACAGATTTATTGCTGAGTATAAGTTATAAAAACTACGGTAAAATGATTTAAAAGTGTATAATAGTTGTATTTTATCATAATAAGTGATTTTTTTTTTTATTAATTTTAAGGGTATATTTCCTGAATCCTTTAGAGTACATTAAATGGTTAATAAATAAATAATAATAGTATAAGTTCAAAATTCGTAAATCAAAATATATTATGTAATAATTACATTCATTTGAAGAGGTTTCAGTGTTTATTAAAGTTGAATAGTATTTTTCAAGTTTATAGTTCTAGGTATATGTATAGGCTCCCAAAAATTTCCTAAATTCTTAAAGAGGTCTCTAAAATATTTATTAGTGATCCCGTGGAATCCATTTTTAAGTTGATTGAACTTAACACTATGTTCATCAAACTAAACATAATAGCTACCATCTCAGTGTAATTTATTCAAATTAAGATATCCTTAATAATCATTATTTTTATAGGCAACTTAATCATATTTAGTTTCATTGTTTGAAAATTAATCAAAATAGTTTATTGTGAGAAATATAAACATTAAACTTATGTAATTGATAGATATTTAAAATTTAAAGATTATTTTAATGTTGCTTATTTTATACATTTGAAAATATTTAATAAATAAGATGTATAAGTACACGACTGGCTCTTAAAATAAAATTTTATATTTTAAAATATATTTTTGTTAAAATAACGAGCTCTAAATGTATACATAATTTTCTTTTTCTTCAATAAAAAGTATATTTATGTACATATTTACATTATATATTATTGTAATAATAAGTGATTATCAATTACTACCTATATATATTATTATTTATATTTAGCGTATGCTATACAGTTATCTACAACCGTGCATCAGTTAATTTCCATACTCGATTGAATCAACAGGTAATAACTATGTTACAGTACAGATATTAAAATGGATATTCGGGTTTATTACCTATACTCAGATGTGACATGCACGTATTTATTAAATTTTTTTTTTTTTTTGAGAATCACGTGATTCTGCAAGTACACTCCCTTCGAGTCGTGTCGTCACTGTACGTAATAAAATATTATTATAATATCATCTCATTGGGTGTTATTTCGCGTTGCAAATCGATATTTCAATATCATAGTAATATTATCGATATAATAACAATATGAAATACGCGATTCACGCGTCTCATACCGTAAAAAATATATTTATGACGCACACGCGAAACCACGCGCGCGTGCACGCGAATCCGACC
Source organism: Aphis gossypii (assembly GCF_020184175.1). Lineage (NCBI taxonomy): Eukaryota > Metazoa > Arthropoda > Insecta > Hemiptera > Aphididae > Aphis > Aphis gossypii. Next base: position 82,968,060 of record NC_065531.1, read on the forward strand.
ATGGAAAAACAACGTATCGCGTTATTATTATTATTATTGTTACTAGTATGAGATAAATATATTGCAGCAGCAGCATTATGCAGAGGTATACGAGCGAGCAATCCGCTCTGCGATACGAGCAGAATCTATCGACGGAATCGCGATCGCAAAACGCATTCTTTCCGCGCGAGAATCGTGTGCTCCGTGACCCCTAGTGTGCGGATCGATAATAATATAATATATTATTTTCCGTAAAAATTTACGCCACCGCGTAATCCGACCGTTTCGATAGTGTTGTGGGTCGCCCCCGTCACACACGCACCGGTCGCTTACACGCGTAATATATATTATTATATATATAAGTACGCCTTCAGTATAGTAGGTATAAGGACGTTCGGGCGTCGCTAAGCTCATTAGACAAAACGGAGAATGAAAAAAAAGAAATAGAAAAAAAAAATGCGAAAAGGAAAACGGCTGCACGAGATGTATTTTATTGGATCGCGAGCGCGGGTGCGGCCGTTATCGCGCGCGTCCATTAACGGCGTCGTCGACCGATTCTTCTGCCGCGCGCCGTATCGGAAACGATCTGCACTCGTCCCGAGAGCGTACTTGCGTACCCATTCGTGTGTGTGCATGCAGTGGTGTGTGAGGTCTCTGAACTCTATGCGCGTAAACGATGATTTATATTATACAAGGTGATCCATTTAAGCGTCTACATTGTCGATGGACAATCATTATTACAAAAAAGTTTTAAACTTTTCGAAAACTTTATTTTTACACGCGTAATTGAACGTCATTACAAAATGAGGTATTCTCATCGTTACCCATTATTTTCTTAAGTTTAAATTTTTTAACGATAATACTTTAAAATACTATTATATCACATTCTGATTTTATGTTGGTAATCAAAACACTAAAGCCGTAAAAAAATTTTTTAGAAATTTTATCTTGCAGTCATGCACAAATGTTTAAAAAAAACTTAAAATTCTTTGAAATATTGTACGAGTAGAATAAAGTAGATACTTGAATAGATCATTTTGTATTTACCCGTTATTAATATGATAAAATAAAGATAAAGATCTCATCATTCCGTTTTAGTAATGATGTGTAATATAAGTGAATTTTAATCCTCTAAAACAACTTAATGTTGAAAATTGGCAAAATATTATGCTATAAAATACTCGAAAAAATTGCCCATTAAAATTTTAATAGGCAAAATTATAATATATTATACATAAAATATTATATTTGTCAATAAAAAAATTATAATTAATAATAAAAAGTCAAACTTTTAAACAATTATTAATTGTTGAACAACGTTTTTTGTTAAGGTTTTATTTTAATATTGTAGCTTATAAGTTTAAATAATTTTTAAACACATGAGTTAAAATAAATAATGTATACAAAAAGATAAATGATACAGTATTGATTTTCATAAATAAACCATTTTTATTATGTTATTAATTGGATTATATTTGATATTATATTTATTATTAATAAATGCTCTTACACGATGTTGTCAATATAATCTATGTGGCTTGTGAAATTTGTGGTTATATTGTACACTAATTGTTTTTGGCTTTTTAATCGGTATAAAATTCTCAAAGGAAACCTTGTTTATTAAATTCTCAAGCAACTAAAAACTTTATCAACAAAAATAGCTCTACGATTTTCTGCGAAATAGGATAAACATAAATAACGAATAGTTTAACCATTTTATACTTTTAGACGGATTAATTGGAATCCTCATTAATCCATCAATTCTAGGTTAATTATCAAAATCGATCATATTCACAATCGGCGTTTACTGGTAGGTACTTGCATATAAAACAAACAAAATAAACGCATCTTTCAAAGTTTGAGACTCAAACAACTATACCAATCAATTTTGATAATGCGAAACGGAAGGCGTAGTGTCGAGAGACAATAATTATACGAAATGAAAGTAAAAAAAAAACACTAAAAACTACTCTTATTCCCATATCGTACGAATTCTACAGTAAATTGTAATAATATCATGTCCATCATTTATGTGAATTGCAAATAGGTACGCGTGATATTTGCATATATCAACTGACTGTGAGAGGGTGAAAACAGGTGGCTGTACTATAGGGAAAATGCACATACCCATAACTCCTGAAGGCATATAATATACAGTTATACATAACATAAATCGGCCACTGTCTTACGTATATATATATATATTATTATATTATTATATATATAATATACAATATACCTACATTATATTATATTGTACCTATATATAAATACACACACACACACACACACACACACACCGTACAAATACTCGTAAATACCAATATATATATAAAGCGTACTCACTATGCTCACTGTGGGAAAATCGTGTGTTGTCGAAAATAATGTAACAAACGACGATGACGACTACCGCCGACTGGTGCGCGGGCGGAGGTGGACCGGCGGACAGTGGCGTCGCGCAATTTGTATTTATTAACGTCAACTCTGACAATGACCGATTTTTCTACATGTGCATCGCGACTCGCGAGTACCATTGTGATGCCGGGTATAGTTATAATAATAATAATAGCGTGTTCCACCCGCACGAATAATATTTATTCGGTCGTCTTCTCGTCGTCGACCGTCCCAGTTCTTTCACACATCCTCCCGTCGTCCGTACACTCGCAATAATATAATATAATGTATTTATTATTATTATATATATTGCGGTGCAGTGTGCGCTCGGCCAGGGGGAGGGTGTGCGAACGACGACAAGCCGCAGGACAAACGACTGCAGGCGTAAAATATACCTTACTATATAAATAATAATCGTGAAAACTAAGAGAAAAAAAACGTTGTTCGAAATCAATCGATCAGAATGAGAAGAAGAGAAGAAGGAGAAGAAGAAGAAAGTAATCTTTTTCGTTTTTGTTTGTCGAGGGACGCGACTTTTCACGTTCTTATATACTGTATCTATGCGAGATTTCTTCTTCGCGATATTATTATTATTATTATACGGTTTCACATGTCGCGTCCATTGTGTGTCGTGATTTTTTTATGTCTCGTACAACATAAATCATACGACACACATCGTACAATATGCAACACGTGTTTTACAAACGATTCCGCGTTACGAGTGCGTTCATATAATATCATATTATTATTATCATGTACTGTTATAATATCGTTAAATACATTATAATACGTATTGGAACTCGCTGAACACGATGTGTTTAAAATCGATCGTACGCCGGCCGAGTGTGCCTATTTAAGAACGATTGTGCGCGAATTTCGTGGAGGTAGGTAGTCGAAAATGATGACGGCGGCGGCGAGTTCAAGATTTTCCCGGTCGATTTGATTTCAAACACCGTTCGCCGACACACGATTACCATCGGCTATATGCGTCCATTGTGACTATACATAGGATACTTAAATACTATTATTATTATAATATCTCGCATTCGATTTTAAATACCGTCGGACGGCTCGCGACTGTATATCGCGGTGACCGCTGCCAGTTGATATTATTATAATGCGTATTATGTTGTGATGCGTAACTGTATATAATACATATTATATCTACGTCTTAAACCACGAAGTGTCCATATATAGGGATCGAATCATCGAATTTACGCGGGAGGGGGCGAAATCGACGTTCGAAAAATAATTAGTTTCATGATTCTATAACAATAATACGTAATATTACATTCGATAAAACAAATAATAGGTTTCAGATGTCTTATTAGACATAGGTATATTATACCTGCAGTATAGTGTGTGTGTGTGTGTGTGTGTGTGTGTGTGTGTGTGTGTGTAGTATATATATAACATAAACGGGTACTTAACGTTTTACCTATTGCGAGTATTCAAATATTATAATATGTATATACGATCGTGAAGTTGTACATTATAGTACGGACATAAATATCGAGACAACTTACATAATCATTAAAATAATAATATTACATATTATAAGCTGTGGGCTCGGACTTTGTAGGATGTGTGCAATTATAAATTATTATGAATTGTGGTCGTAATTATTTTGGAATATTTTTCTGATAACAATCGTACTATGTGTACCTATCTAATAATATTATATTACGGGAAGAAAAAAACCTACGCGTAGGTATAATATCTATATAATATTATTGCTCGTGCACGTTTCTAATGTATCGAACCGATATTTTTATGCGATTACTTATGACGTAGGTATCGGGTACCTAAATTATTATAACATCGATATAGTTCCGTCTTCATTTTGGATGATCGTTAGTTTAATTAGTTCGCAGATAGAATACATATAATGTACGCAAGTTGTTTATGTAGAAATGTAATAAATGTACTTTATTTGTGGAGCATATTATGTTCCTTAAATACTTTGTCGGCCCTTGAAAAAATTAAATTATTATATAAATGTCCATAGAATCTATAATTAGTATAATTATATGATAAAACAATACAGAATACAGATTATACTTAATCAACTATAGTTGTAAAATGCAGCAATCGATGTATAATGTTATTAAATGATACTGCTGCCAGGGATGGCCCGGGAAAAAATCCAACCTGCAAAATTCAAAACAACATGTTTTATCCTCATTACCTTTTAGTTACCGTGCATTCGCAATTTGGGAGTTCGACAAATATTCTACTTTAAGGAGTTTATTTAAATTATAATTAAATTATTATTTTTGGATCAAGGATGTTGAGGCTCTTTTAAATTAAAATATTGATATTGATCTCTAGAACGAACCAGTTGAAAAAACAAGTAGCACACGACCAAAGTCATCGTGTTTCAATTCAATAAATAACTAATAACTACCTATATAATATACTTCCCATGTGACCATATATCATATATCACCTACACTATCTTTATGCAAAATGAATCCTACACAAATTATTCATGAACTGTCACATATATAGATTTATCGGATGAGCTTGAACGTGACTTATTAAAAAAACTTAACTCCCCCTTTCCTCCATTAACTATCAGATGTGCAATTATAAGTTCCGTGATTGGACATCACTTATAGTGGCCTCTAAATAATACGAACGTCTTTCAAATATTGTTTAATAAATAATCTAAGCCAAAGAGTAAATGCGTGATAAGTGCGATAACATAACGCCGAACGAAATAATATATTATAGAGACGGTGATACGAAAACCTCCTTGAGTTCATGATTCATTTATAAAACATTATGTGTTTTAAAATTAAAATAAAATTACGATTAATGAAAGTCCTGGATCACGATATGATTATAGTATAATTTCAGCAACGTATAGGTATATTAATATACAGCTAGTTACTAGAATGGATTACAGAGCTGTGTTGATCAATTATTATTTAATGTCATTATATTAGATCGAAATCGAACGTAAATCGACATACGTATCTCGTATATAACCTATAGATAGAATACACGAGACACAATTCGATATACGACATTCGTCTGACGTCAAAAATCAATTTAATTACCTCCGTAATACCAAATATGTTTTGTTTTGTAGCGTTTATGTTCGGTTTTACGGACGGATTTTATTGTACGGGGTCGTGGATTTTAATGCTAAACGATCGTAAAACAATTTTTCATACAATCCTTGCACGTGACTGTGTAATTCAGTAGTGATTGGACAGCGACCGGGCGAGGAGGTCAAGTATTGAGGTGTCACTGTCATAACTATTATTGGCCGTTATTAATAATAATTTTATATTAATAAAAATTTTATCTTATTATTATTATCATTACGTTATTCTATTGTTCATTCGTTCTATAGGCTTTCATCGAAGTAGTCGTCAAATATTAATGTGCAACAATATAAAATTGCAAAACACCTAACGGCTGATATATATATTATATTTTATATTTTTATTTCAGCTCCATCAAAATATTCTTCTCTTTGTATTAGACATAAATATAAGGTGATCTATTATACGTAAGTGTCAACACTTACTATTTTTATAAGTTTTAACGTTTTTGATAGTTATAATTTTTTATTACTAGATATAAAAAGCAAAACAATATTTATACTATTTATTATAATTTTATATTTTTTTAAGTTTTCAAAGTTTCTGAATGTTACACAATAGATTTTATATCCTAGTAAAATATTTTTAGATTACTTATATAAATATAAATTCAGTTTTGAACTATAGTGGTTAGTTAATTAAATAAGTATATATTTAGCTGCGAAGTTGTGGTATTATGATTCAAAATGTGTGATCTCACACATTTTTTGCCATAAAAATAAATATTTTAAAGAAAACAATGCTATTTACAATATATGATAATAATTTAGCTACAGTAATTTAACAACAAATTCAATAACAAATAAATAATTTCCATTCACAGGTATCAAAATATTCATAATTACACCAAAAATAATAGAAAGTTTCGATAAGGAGTAACAATTGAATGTCAAAACTAAGCATGCAACTATTGCAAGTTTACTTCACAAAGATGCTATACATTTTATATTGGTAAAAAAATTTCAAAAATTTTTATTTTATTTGAAAAGGTCTTAAAATATGTATTTCGAGCCAATTTATATAATTTTGATTTTTTGTATAAATATCCAAACTAGGTTTGCATGTTTATAGGAATGAAATATTTTATTTTTTTTAGATACTTAATTGAAGACTGGAGGGATGAAAGGACCGGCTGTTGTTAACCTTTCTATGTATTTTTTATTTTTTCTTATTTTACTGAAGAGGGAGTACGGCACTTATAACTTGTACGCCAATGTCAAGACTAAACTTGCACGAGTTTGCCATAGGTACATTGTTCAAATAAAAACGGTTTATAAAATGTTTAATCACATGTACTTAAACCTTATGCACTCAAGGTGAACAGTTTAATGATTTTGTTTTATAATAATAAAATTATATTACTGTATAGGTTCAACACTTAAGTAATACTCGCATAAAAACGTTCTTAGAGAGAAGATATTCGTGATTAATAATAAATTAATAACCAATTAAATTTTATAGGTACATTAGAATAACAATTATTTTTAGTATATAAATGATAAAGTTGACACGGCATCATCACCTGCGCCTCTCCTCATCCAAACACTGCCACTCTGGCCCAGATAGGAGAATATCGAGGTTAAACTGATAAGATTATGGTGGCTCATTATTATGAGGCAGGCATTCCAGCCTCCAGCCTCGTGGGTTTTGGTTTCATATCCCGTACAGTGCGTAATTTTATCACTTAATTCTCGATATCTCTCCTATGACCTATGGCTGTATTAAAATATAATACCAATGTGTGTACCAACATCCAACACGCAGGACTTAGTTTTAATAATATTTTAGAATTATGACAAAATTCGATAAGTGGTCTCATAGGAATATGAAATATTATTCGTGTTAAATTTAAAATGTCATTTTTATTTTTAGTAGTATTTGGTTCATTCTTTTAGATGAATCAAAATATTTTTTCTTATATGCATGGAATTAAACGAAAACAAACAACTCGATATAAACACGCAATAGCACCAGGAAATTTTAAATGAATATATATATATATATATTATATATTATCCATAATAAACTTAAAAACCTATAATAATAAAATATTAATATACCGAATATTCAATTTGTTTATTATAAAGGTACAAGAATATTTATGACAGAACTGAATAATTATTATAAAGTAATTTTTCATTTGTATAATATCATATTATGAGTTATAAGACGTTGTAAAAGTTAATTATATGAAGAATGTAATTATTTTTGACTTATATAATATTATAATTATGAATTATTGTCATATATGTACTTTCAGTTTGACGGAGTACTTCTTGTGGCCACTGCCTCCAGGGCACACAACCAGAAACCTTCGGTGGAGGATAAAAATAACTGAACAAAAGCTTATTGGAACGAGTTTTTATCGCTGGTCAGCTGAAAAGGGGCAACAGACTCGTCCGAAAGATTTAGATGAATCTTAATCGAGTGAATAGTAGTAACTAGTAGTGACGAAAGTAGATCATTTGATCTATAATCATTACTATATGATTATGGAAATTGTGGAACAGCACGGCTTGGGGCTGAACATTCGCGCTATAAAACTACTTCGACGAGGTCGTATAATTTTATTTTTTACGCTATTTAGTCACAATATTGTGGAGTGACATTATAACTATCTTACCGTATATATTAAACGATTAGAAAAAACGTTCATAATATTGCCGTGGCATATAATTCGCAACCGATTTAAATGCGCCTATTCTGAAAATAGAAATAAGTAATAATTACTAAGTAAAGATTTAAATAAACAATTTTTTAACTGATAAGTAACGGAAGGAGCTTTTCCCCCATCACTATCTCAACCATGGTAATATAATATAGTTGTACAGTATTTATTTTTTCAAATAAACTAGTAAATATATTTTATAATTGATTATAATGTAAGTAATATATTATAATAAGTAATATTATTGTATAAAATTGATTCTCCGTTATAATACTTATACGTAAATATGGCAAAAAGCATTTTTTATAATTACAATACCTATATAAATATTAATACAAATATAATCACAATTACAACACTGTTGACCTAGTCTTTATATTTAATCTTAGCGTGGTCAAATATTATCGTTTAGGTATCATAATATATGTTGTGGACTGTAACGCTTTTTTATTTTTGGTTTTCAGATAGGAGTAATTAGATAATATGTAACGCACCTTATTTTGATCGCAAAAATTGTATACTTTTATTAGATGTTATCGTACACGACTGACACAAAAGTCATACAACATAATATAATAGATCTGTAATAATGTGTTATCGGGATCGGGCCGCATTTCGTCTTTATTAAGACCGAACGGAAACCGACACAGACTCTATGTTGCAATTGATAATGTTATTATAATATTATATATGATAGGAACATGTTTTTATAATTTTTTTTTTTAATAGTCCATGCACAGCCGCAGGAGAGTCTACATAAATCATAAAATATATCGGGCTATTGAGATAGACGAGGAGAGGGGTGCTTGGTGCTTAAACTCCTCAAGTCCCACTTTATTTGCTATCATGACGTGTCTAGCAAGCTTGGACCAATGTCGTTTGCCTCAACTATGTTCGTACGCAATGTGCATAAATATCGTAAATTATTTTATTCGACGATTATTTGGTAAGTAGGTACCCTACCAAGTATCAATTAATACATACGTTATGATAATTATCATTATTATAATATAATATATTATGATGAATTCGATTGGAATAACACGAAGTGCAACGATAATATGCTCGACCATGGGTCATATATTGTTATCGCGGTGGTCATCGCACGGTAAAAAATTATTATTATTTCGAAACGACGGATTAGGTACGTAATAAATGAACTGAAATCGGTCGCGGTGCCATTCGCAAACATTATAAAGATAATGAAGTATGTTATACTTTTACCAGAGAAGTTGGACACGGAAAAATTTTCAAATAGAACAAAAAATGGATGAATTTACATCAACATTTAAATTTCATGGATGCAATATCATTACGTCATTAATAATATAATATTATTATTATATTATGATTATTTTTTTGATTTATCACGTGTGCGTGTGGCATAAATAATGGAAACTAAAATATAAGAAAAATGAAATTTAAGAATGGACGTGTTTCATAGAAAACCAGAAAAAATAAAGTATAAGAAAATTGATGGAAGTCCTTGTTTTAGTTTTTTACGAATACAAATTTGTCTAAATTACTAGAGTGTACTTTTAAAAATATACTAATAATCTATGTAACTACCTATAAGTAATCTACAACTTACAATTTGTTTATAACCCTTTAGGCGTTTGATGGTAAAATGTGTACCTACAAATTATATTGTGTGATTCTGTCACATCATGCATTTTTGACTTTCACATTGTTTTGTACAAAAAATCAGAAAATCAAGACTTTTCTGTTATTATTGTTATTACCGTTTGAAAGAAAGATCACGTTTGATAAAAAAGGAAATCGGTATTTTTTAAAACTTTAAATTATACAATAAAATGTAATAAAAATAGTATAATTATGCTAGTAATGTTTATTTCTATATCATGTTGTAAGTATTTCAATATTTCAATATTAACGTTTTTATTTTTTTTAAATCCTAGATTAAAATTTGAGAATTAATAAATGAATCAAAATTTCTGAAAAATTAAAGTATATAATAATTGATAAATTAAATAATTATTAATCTATAAACTACATAAAAAAGCCAGTTTAATTAAAATTCTAAAATTTTTTTTCAAACAATACTTTGTGATTAGTTCTTCTGTTGCTTTATTATCTTGATAAATACCAAAATATATACCATAATTTATTGTCTCACGCGTTTCGATTTAAGACTATATATATAAAATACTAATTAATGTGTATGTTCGCAGATACGAATTATAATCTCATCGTTTATAGATTCGTTATGCATTAATTCACTAACACGATGCACAGAATCATTTATTATTATTATAATCTTTTTTTACTGATATTATAATATATCGATGCAGGTAACGTGTTAAAAAAATCTAATGGTTCTTGTTTGGCACTTTGTTGAGTTTGTTCTCATGCTTTACCTTTTTGTTTCGTTTCGTGGATTATTATTTTATAAATATGATATAAATATTAATAATAGATATTATAAGTACGTCATTGATGGCATCATAAACTTGTTTTCACTACCGGGGCCATCGCTATATCATTTCCGCCTACCTCAAAAAATGTTGAAAAATACTTTATTGTTGCTGTAAAATACCCACCCGGTTATTTATAAATATATTATATAAGGTGATTGTTGTAAAAATAAACACTCTCATTGTTTTGTTCAATTTTGGTTTATTAAAAATTTACTTACACTTTATATTTGGAAAAATAAAATAACCTACTTTAAGTTTTATTTTTTTTTTAACACATAAAATTATGATGAATAAATATCGTGTATTAAGCAATTATATAAGTTAGGTAAGTTTATTTATCATAATTTTTTATAAATATTTTTTTTCTTGTAAATGAGTACTTCAAGGTTTGACAAATTTAGCAATGATGTGGGGTAGGTATCACATAAAATTCATTATTTACTCCTTGTGAACTAAGTCTTAACATTAAATGATTGAAAACATTTGCATGAAAATTGTGGACAATTTTTTGAACAAAATTTTCATTTTTAACGTGCTAAAAAACTCATTTTGATTATTATCGTGTTTGTTTTACATTTTTTATAATAAAATATGCACTGTAATATTACTTAAAACGATTTTTAGTATCGATAAAAAGAGAACATACACATTTAACCTTCTAGCTTTTTGATACTGTTACATTAAACATTAAATACTATAAGACATGTGCACATTAAGTTTGGAAATAAGGAAACAGGTGTATGTTTCAAGTGCAGTTGCAAATTTGCAATATATATTCAATTTTTAAAATGCAAAAATAAGTTAATAAAGAAATTAGGCTTCTAACAAGTAACCAAATTTATAATCAAGTCTTTAGTTATGAAAATATTAGTAGATTAATAACGATTATTAAGTATATCAACATCTTGGTTAGGCTATAATACGATAGAATAAGATAAAACAGATAAGAGTGTCTTTTATATATTAGCGGTAATCGCATAAATTTTGGTTTGTTTAATTATTGACTGCGGTATCAATTGAGTGCATATAAAATATATAATTGCGTGTGTTTTGGTTTATTATTTTTCATCCGAAGGTTGTACTTAACTGTACTATTGTGTACAACAATTATGTGTATATACATAAGTGTTACTGAGATCGTTTAGTGCGGTAATGGTAGGTGAAGGTTTATCGATCCAAATATGTACACGCGTGTTCAACTGCTCTAATAATAAGATGATTATAATTTATAATAATTCTATCATAATTTAAGACGTAGGTATTACAGGCGCGTAAAACAGTTTTGTTCACGTATATCAGTTATAAATCTCTTGGCTGTATTGTGTTTTATATCATGCAGTACAAACGTAAACATACTGTTTTATACCTGGTATTCAGTAATTTACGGTCGCTTGCGCGGGTATATAATATAATACAATTTGACGTCAATAATGTATATTTGAGTTCGAACTTATGGAATAAACATACAAAAATATAGCGCCACTACAACTCTTATATAGATACATAAATATACTATATACAGGGTGAACTACTATTATATTAACCTTGATAATACATTTATTCAAATTCTGATTGTTGACATTTTTTATTATACCTATAAGCACATTGTATTAAAATAGATATGCTATTTTTTTAATTATTTAAAGAGTGTTCAATGATATTTTTTGCGCTGTATATTATTATTTATCTATTTATTTTATATCCGATAGCTCAAAAACTACTCATCTAAACGTCGATAACTGATTAATTTATGATAATCCTTAAATTGCATACAAATCTAAGTATCTGAAATTGTTTTATCAAAGTAGAATAAATAAATCCAAAAATCAAAATTCTTATTAATGTATTATTATTATTATAACGGATAAAAGGGAATGAACATGCTTGATAAATTACCTTGTATATTGTATATACCTATACATATTATCATTTTTACGGTATTTTTCACAAGGACAATGCGTCGCCAGAGACGAAATGTTATATTATTATTACTCTTTTTTTTTTAACCGACATTCAATCCCCCGCGTCGGGCCAACCGAGATCGCTATAAATCGAAATACACGCACGAAATGTTCCGTAACACTATATGATATAATATTATTATTCGTATACACATATATACACACACATTGTAAAATGTTTGTTAGGTCTTATAACGTCGACACGTCAGACGTCCAAAACCTACAGACAGACACATAATACGATACGTCTGGTGCGGAATAATATGATATACGCGTAAGAGATAAGATAATAGTTACCTTTATGGTTGTATATAATATTATATGTCTTATAGGGGTGTCGTCGATTTTTTTTTTGTCATTAAATATTGTGCACTTGAAGTGTGCACGTCTCAACCAATCCAAACTAATATCCAAGAAGAAATCGAATAAGGGAAAGATCGACTTATTTGGTCAAAGGGTTTGAATAAAAAGACTCGAGTTATAGAGAGTAGGTAGATAAAATAAATATTTTATTTTAAATTAGATAATCTAAAATAGACATCTGAATCCTTTTATTTTATTTAATAAAATCATGAATAAAATGTATATAATCAAACAAAAATGAAAATTTTGTTTATCATTAGTCTTTTTTTGTATGTGGGGGTGCAAGTTGTACATTTTCATGCTTATAATGCAAGAAGTTCATTGACCAAAAAATACTTTTACTTTATGAAAACATATATTTTAATGATTTTTCTGAAATTTCAACCCTGTGCAGTGTGCACATATTTCGTATGCTATAATATAATATTATGATAATAAATCTGTAAAGTTCACATCGTTAAAGATATGGAATTTAAAAAAAACAAACTATATTATCGTATATTGTATAATATATAATACGTAGACTGTAGTTATTATGTAGTTATGCATTTTAATAATAAAATGTGGTTTGGTTTATGTGCCGCAGAAATATTTTCCACTACACACGACGGAAGCGCGGTATGCGTTATCGAGGCGGCCGACCATAATAATATATTATGCTATATACTATGAATATTACGATATTATAATAGCGTATGCAGGAGGCGTATGCTGTAGTGTAAGTAGGAATGTGACGAGGATGAAATAGAATCGCGTCCCCGTTTTTGAAGTGACTACTCGCTTATATATAAATACCCAACCAAAGTATATAATATAATATAATACGTTATAAATACGTGTATAGGTACCTACCTATATAATATTATGTAGTGTAACTATACGCGTGTCTATATAACAATATATTAACTCGACATCATTGTTCGTTTGGCGTATGCGTATGTACAACGATGGTATAATTACAGCAAGTGTACATCCAGGATTCAGGAACATAATATAACATAATATATGTTATGGTACGTATATGTATAGCTCCGGGAGACTTAAACGCTGAGCACACAAATGCACATGATATATATTATATCACGTGATGGTATATATTATTATGATGGGTGTGCGTGTGTTCGGTCCAAGTTCGGCGGTGGATGCTGATGAATTTCGTTCACACACACCCCACGTCCGGATTGAGTCGTTATCTGCGTTCTCCCGGTCGCCGTCGAGTCTCCACCGTCATTAACATTTTAATAATAATTATATTATGCAACATATGGTCCACCCACTCAATATTACTTTCGTTAATAATTACTTATTACCCGTCATCTATACACCACGTTTATTATGATCAACTCGAGTAACAATAGAGTATTGGAACGTGTCACATGCGTTGTGAAAAAGAGAAACTTCCACTAAAGAAATTGGAAAATAGGAAATTATCATTCATCGATAATCGTGACTAAACGTCTGAGCCTTGAGAAAAGTCTAACTTCAACGTCTGAGAAACAGAAATGTATTATTAAATATATTATTAACACTGTATAGTGTACAGGATAGGTAAAATTAGCCGTTAGCATGTGTTTTATAAGTTAAATTTTAATGACATCTTGGCTTTTTCTAAATAATAACAAACTAAAAATCAAATGTTTTTCAATAGACAATAATAAAATGAAAAAAGGGGATAAGTTGACAATCTTTTTACTGAACAGTAGTGTCGTATGTACTTTGTTATTGAATAAATAACAGAAATATATATTATGTTAATTTAAATTCGACAATAAATCATTAAAATAAAAACGATTATAGATGATCTTTAAAATAATTTTTTACCTCCCAATTTTATTTAGAATGTAGATACTTGTAAACATACATTTTATAAAATAATAATATTTTTTTAGCATATTATCGTGTTTTTAATAATATTGTAATAAATAATTTCTGGTAGATGACAAATTATTATACATAGTTGATCGTTGATTTAATTTATTACTGTGATAACAAACAAATCGTATTTAAATACTCACGCAATAGCTAAACCACCTGTTTTTCTGTTTGAAGAGAAGCGTGCTGTCGAAATTAGCTGTCCGAAAGCTAAATCATCTGAAGCCAACTACAATAGGTCGGTAATTCCACTATGAAGTTAGATTAAAAGTCAACGTCTCTTTTCTACATTTTTGGTTAGTAAGTATTAGAAATATAACGTCTATTTAATCCGTTCTAAGTAAAATTAATCAATTTTAACGAACAGGCTCATTTAAATGTCCTTGGTTCGATCCCTAGACAATATTTTCGCACTATTTTTATTTATTTTATTATTTTAATCACAAATAGGTATATTAATGTAGGTAGTGATCCTGGCAAATATTGATGGAAGGGAGGGGGGAGTGGCTGCTATACCTATCAAATAAAGATCCACGTTGCAGGACACCTCCTCTCTGGCAATCTATTTTGCGTAATCACGTGAACTTATATTAGTACACAACACCCGCAAACCGTTTCACATACCATAATAACTCGTAAGAGTAAGTACGAGCTCCTGAGAATGTATTATTATATCCCATTTATGCGACTTCACCGTCACTACTACCGTACTTGCAACCACTATATTATTTAATAATAATAATAATAGGTAGTAGCGGTACCTGTTGCTGATGGTACACTATTTTAATTATACAGCGCATACGACTTTGTGTAGATTTTTTTCCCCGACCCGTAAGACGAGCTGCTAATAAGGTTTTGTCGTAAAACAGCCGTCGACTTTACGACGATTATATTATTATTATTATACACACCGTCGCGTTACGATGGTAATAAAACGTCTTGTAAAAGGCTGTAAATTAGAACCGCATCGATTACCGGACCGTACGAACTAAATAATAATAATAATGAGCTTTCTCTTCGGGCGCTCGCGATGGTCATCGTATATATAGTTTATACTCGCGGCAGCGCATGAGACATATTTTTATACAAGCTCATGTGGCCGCCGGGATATATCATCATTCATGTACCTATAAATAGTATATAGATACATATTTTCATTATATTGTTATTATTGTGCGTGCTTATCTTTATTATGTCGCACAATATTATATGTACAATTACAGATAATGACAAGAAGAATCCTTCTCAAACACGATACACTATAGTTCTGTTGAGTCAGATTTTTTATGTATAATATTTAAATCACTTAAGTAAAAAAAAAAAAAAATAGTTGGCGATCCAGTACGACACGATCTACCAAACATTGTTTTGTCCAATATAGGTACATATTAAAATATTATACACAAAATATAAAATAATTCACTTTAATATCTTATTTGATATCCAATCAAGTTGGTTGGTCGAAAAATTGTGGATTAATGTATTTTATAAAATTAAATATATTTCCTGATATTTTAAATTACAAATAAACAACTTTATAATATCAAAATAATTTTTATTCAAAAATTGAATATATATGAGAAAATAAGTATTAGATAAATATTTACCATGATGATCTATATTAGAGCTGTAATGTACATTTTAAGTTAAATAAAAAGTGATTTAAGTGATTAGATACGAAGAGCTCACGGAGCGTGCTACAAGAAATGAACAATATCAAAAATATAAAAAAAAGCTCAGAAAAATAACACAAATTATCACGAGATAAAAAATTATAATTTCTAGTAGTAGCTAGTTTTGCATTCGTCCATTAATTAATAAAGCTTTGAGAAAGTTGGTTTATTTTTTACACGTAGTAAATTACACGTTGAATTTTCACGATGTATAAGTCGTGAAGGAATCATTTAATTGAATGCAAATTTAAAGAGAAATCAATTGAAAATATTGTATTTTAGGAGGCATAACAGAATAATTATTAAATTACGCTGTATTTTATTTGAAACGTTAATAATTTATAATGATCGTTCAGATTTTTAGTATTAGAGTTATATACTCTCAGCTTGCATAAACAAATTGTAAAAGGGTTGCGAATAGTAAAAACGAAGAGGAGTACATAAGATAGACTCTATAGAGTCTATGCATAGCTGTTAAAGTATTTCATATTGGATCATATTTTATAAATCAAAGTTTTATGAATTATGTCTAAAACCCGAAATAAATTGCTTTTCTTCACGAAATGCAAGTATACCTAGAACTGATACAAGATTTGTGATCCAACAAACAAATAAATAATATTCAAGTGAATATATTTATGACAACTAAAAACATTATAATATATAATATATTAATATGAAACCTATATTTTAAATTTCGAATTCAGATTCTTACACTTTTTTACTATTTAATAATAATTTGTAAACCTATGCTGTTATTTTTGGTGGGCTATTTTCGTTTTGTTTTTCCGTTTTACACATTTCAAATAACAATTAATGATTAATATGATAACCATTGAAAATATGTACGATTAATGAATGCAGCAATCTGTTGCAGTGAGCACTTGCCGAATCGTCAAACGTTCGGTGATTATACATTGTACAAGATTATGTTGCAGTGGTGTTTCAAATTCCTATAATATAATATATATATAGGTACGTATTTAACGCATAGATTGTCGCACGTTATGACTACATTATCAAGTACTAAACGATTTCAATTTTAAACGATTCAGCGGTATATTTGACGATTTAATATATTGTGTAACGAGTGTTTTTTCTCTCCGAGTGACGTACGTTGTGTCTGTTACGTGCACGTGACGGAATCAAAGACATAAACCTCCACATAATGATATCATAATACGCGGATTATATATATTGTTATGCCCTCGCTACACCCTTTGACTGTATAAACGCATAAAATAATAACGATAATAATAATAAAGTACGCACGTCTATGTCTGCGCGTCTTGACCTTGCAGATGTGTGTGGTGACGCGGAGAGCCCGCGCGTCTGCGAGAGGGTGCGGCGCTCTCGATTTTCGCATTCCACATCACTTAAGAACAAACACGGCCGATGGGGGAGAAAAAAAAATAAAGTTTTTGAATTTAATAGGATCAGGTGCTTAAGTAGTCCGGTCTACACACTCCGTCGGGGTGTCTGCGGGTGGTCGCGCTGCGGACACAATGGCCGCAAGAGAATTCCGTAAGAAAACACTCGACTCGCTGTGCAATACCGCGCGGCAGCCCCCGACTCGGTTTTGACTCGGCGGCGCACCGCACGTTTCGTTTCGTGTTGTTGTTCGTTGTATTAATATAATATTATACTTCATAATGTTATGACGATATGCACGCGGACGAATAATAATATTATTTTCGTTGAAAATAAATACGATTTTATTTTGACGATGACGGTTTTCACACAAATCGCGAGCGATTTGTGCTTCAATAATAATATTATCACAACAACAACGGCAACAATACAAACAACCTGAACAAACGTGTACGTATACAGACACGAACGTTTTCGTGACCAGACGCGACGGCGATTGCGATGACGATGATGATGATGATGATGATGATGACGACGACCGCAACGACGACAACGATGATGAAGACTTCAATCACGGCGGAGTGTTTTTTCGTTTCTCGCTCTTTTAATCACGAGTATTACTATTATTATTGTTATTATTATTATTATTATTATTTTTTAATTCGGAAACAATTGTGGAACGACGGCGTATAGCGCGCAGTGAAAGTATAAATCATCCGGTCAAGTGGCTGTTTTGACAGATGCACGAGCATGTGTCAAAAACACACGAATTTTCTTTTTGAATTATTGTAGGTAATCAGTACAAAGCCGTTACTACCCGTTATAATATATATTATATTACAATAACAAGTGATGTGGTCCGCGACGCGTCTTCGTGTTGCCACCGCGTCCGAGTTTATGGGAACTGTTTTTTCCACAGAAAAACCTATTACATAACACGAAAACAGTATAACACATCCCGGTTTGATAAAACAAATATATAATACCTATCGTAATGCTTACTAAAATAAATATCGTATACGCTTCACGCGGTCGTATTTTGGATGAAATAACAACAATAATAAAACGATGAAACAATATTATAATCATTATAAAAATAATACTCGTTTGTATATATTACTGTTAAATAGGTATAAGTTATTACCGTAGATACCTTCAGATGGGCATACGCTGGTGTTGCAGGTCACAGGTGGTGCGTTCATATCAACAGCGACTCATCGAAAGTTGGTATACATTTCTTTTCTTGTGATTGGGGACCCCCCAACGAAATAACAATGTTTTTAATAGATTTATGTTATTTTTATCATATAGAACTTCGATAATGAATAAAAAGGATTTCCATAAATCGTAATTCGTCTATAAGAATTTTAGCGAGGTTATCGAGCACATGCGATTCACTCGGTTCAGTTATTTTTCGAGATAAAGTTAAGTCATCGGACGATGCATCGTGCTCATACTATATGTGTCACCCTTGTTAAAGCCTATAAACCGTATACTGAAACATATGTAAAATATCAGCGTTCGCTTTGAATTAAAAAAGATTTAAATATCAAGACTTATACTAGAGATGCAGACGATACAGTATAAACATTTATAATATGGTATTATTTGACAACAACCTATAGAATAATATTATACTCTGCATCATGTAAGCCGTACCTATTTGTTGTGATAGGACGCGTCCTGATTGGTTTTAGTTTTTTTAAAAATACAATTATTATTACAATAGGTTACTGAATTATCGTGAATACTATAATTACTAAAAATGTGAAAACTACATTATATCGCGAAAAATAATTTCCCAGGGGTTATCATACCTTTTTAAGTCACGTATATACCAACAAAGTCTAGAAATAAAATAAAAATCTTTGTATACCTAGTAAATGTAGCCATGTAGGTACTTATTATTGCATACCTATAAACGGAGTGTGATATTTTAAAAACTATGTTTTATACAATCCCATCGGGTAATCAAATATTATATAATAGCGAAGATGACGCCAATAACAAATAATCATAATATGTAATGTAAACTTACATATTCGATACCGTTCGCAGTCGTATAGTACGAAAACGCGTGTATAATAACAACCGCTATTAGCATAAGCCCGTTAATGATCCCAGGTCGCATTAAAAAATAAAAGTCGTATAACTTTGGTGGAGACTAATACACTGCAAGTTATACATACATATAGGTACGGTTATTATGATTATGTAAATAATATTTTATACGATTATAAAATGAATGACGATTTTTTTGCCGCACATTAAAAACAAATATATTATACGAATAAAAATAAAACAAATTTGACTTTTACGACCCACCACCTCTCTCGTCAGAGTTGGCCTATTTAATATTATAATGTATATAATATATACTATGGAGGTATAGATATTGGTCGTAATGTCATTAAATCGACCCCGGTAATGGTTCACTCGTGTTACAAACGTGCATGCGTTAAACAATAACTTTATACCGCGTTATAAATTCGGTAATTCGCTTTATAGTATACACAATCAATATAATAACATTATAATTATTACATATTATGCACTTCGAAATAGTGTGGATGATAATCATGGCGGTCAAGCGTTATTATATTTATTAAGACATAACTAAACGACATCACGTTTGCATTTATCATAATATTATTATAGTGTGAAAATCTCGTTCGTGTTGTCAACAAATTAAGTATCGAGACTGTCCTTCGTATTTGGGAGTACATTAAAAGCGTTAAAATTTTGTATATGTTTGCAGCCAATATAATACATCTACACATGCATATTGCAGAAAACGTAAATTTGTAACACAGAAACAATTCACGAATGAATATGCATGAAAATACAATTTTTATCAATTTCCATAGACTTCTACCCACTTCTGGTTCATAGGTTAAAATTTACATAATTATATTTTAATATTCAAGAAAAATTGATTTTCCAAATAAGAAATATATATGTATTATATTTATTTAGGCCATTTGTTATACAACCTGGATTATAAGGTTAATAAATAAAATAAATAATAACACGAACAAATATGAATGAAGAGGTCTTCTGGTGGTGACACTTTGAATTTTAAATTCCATTTTGTCAAGTCGAGGCAAAACAAAATGTAGCGGAAACTTACCCTTTCGTTCTCGGTCACTGTATAGTGTCAGCAATATTGGCTGTACGGATGAACTAGCAAAGCAGATATTACAATCGAGGCTGTACGAAAGATATCTCTCATTTAACTCTCCATCTTCACCACAAGTTATGCTTAAAGAAGGCAGGTATACATTTAAGAGATATTGTATTATTGTATTTATAATGTCTACAATTTATCTTTTATATTTTATTTAAATTAAAAAAAAAAAAAATTAAATTTAGAAATTATAAGCACTAGGCGTTGGCGTGAGTCTAAAAATATTCAGATTTGAGTTTACTCCGCTTGTTGTGTCGTGCTATTGTTATTGGTCGTTCACAGCCTCACAGATTCTGTATTTTGAACCCGGATTCAACGCATAATTTTGGTATTTTTAGCGCTACTTAATTATAATACGTTGTAGGGACCTATATCTACCTAAATTATTATAAATTTAATTAATAGTGAAATACATCTCCATTGGTTGATTATTTACTTGTTAAAATGTGGGTTATAATTTTAATATTAGGTTTGGATTTCATTAGGTATGTTGGATGGCATATACAATCACAGAATATTTTAAATTATTAATGAATCAATAGTAAACTAATTATTCCCCTTTACATAATTTAGTTGCTCATGATTAGTCCATTAAATTTTAGTGTACTATTAAATTAATACATTTTTTAGCGACTTATCATGAGCGTTCATGAATCGTGATAAATCATTTGAAATCGATTCTGAGCTAAACCTTGGCAGTTAAAAATTCACATTGCAAGTCATGTTCTAAAGATAACCATAAATTTCAGAGTACATTTTTTAAAATCTGTGTGATACGAAATTTTAAATTTTAAAAATTATGTTAGAGTCAATAATTTAAATATATAAATGAAAAATCATTTATGTCAATGAACCATTGAAATGGTGAAATTATGTAGGAATGAAACAATTATGTAGGACTATAAATACAGAATCGTATCAACTAAAATAGCACAATAATCAAACATGCATATGTCCAATTTTTGATTACTAATCTATGATTGAATATTTATGGGAAACTTTGATTAGATTTTCAAGCTCTAGTTGTAAAAATTAAACATTTGATAAATTTTGAATAACAATATAATATACTAATTATATCAACATTTGTACTTTAAATGTTATTATATAAAAAAAATAATACCAATTTATCTTTAATATTTTTTGAATAGCTTTAATTTAAACTTATGAGGATTTTAAATAATATTTTTAAATTTCAGATTTTTAAATAAGTTGTAAAATGTTGAAAATTAGTCGCATAATATTGGAATGGTTTGGATTAGATAGAATAAAGTCAAAACGCTACGCTTGAAATAAATTGGCCATCCTAAAAATATACCCTTGACTGCGGTGAAGGTATGGAGTTGCAAATCAGTTGCAATCCATTGCTATGGATACGGACTTAGAGTTAATCGGTAAGTAAAAAAAAAAAAAAAAAAATGAAAAAGTCAGAGATGGAGGCCGACTTCACGGACATCCGAATTTGTAGCTTCAGCTATTTAATAATATTATATAACATACAAAGTAAGTACACTCGCGCGTGCGGCCGCGAACACGAGGCTATATTCAGCTATTATAATATAACAACGTTTAATATAACTTAGTGGCTGTCCATTGTGTTAAAAACAAAACTGAGTTATTATTTAATTTGACTAATTATTCGACGAAACGTTTCCCGGTTTCCCATCACCTATATAAATATAATATAAAACGTGTGCCTATCAGCTATCTCTATATACGTATAAACATTGCATACAGTCGACGTGCGATAATTAGACACACATCATGTTCCGCGTCTTATGTTCCGTCCGCGAGTTGGATGGATTGTGTAATAATATTTTATATTATCATAATATGATGTACGCCTATAATAAAATATATTTCATGGGCGTATTGTATTCAAAGAATAAACCCATTTCGTTTTTTTTTTATATACATTTTTCTACTCAGGATAGCTAAAACTTAAAATAACTTTTTAAATGTAAAATCACGGTTAGGTATTGGTCTATACCAATTACTCAATGTACTTACGGCATATAACTAGCTATGTAGAATAGTGTACTTGGTTTATTTGATTGTACATTTTTGTTTAACTAGTGTTGATTAAAAGCTCCAAAAATATTCACCGATAAAAACCGTAACAATATATTTTAATCTCTTAAAAACAAAGGAAAACAAAAAACCATTAAATATATGAATGTAATATAAATTTAAATACATAAATATAACTTAAGAATTCAGACAGAGTACAAATGCATATGATGGGTAATTTTTTAAACAGTTAATATTCATCATCTCGAAATCTATTGAAGTTTTTGAAAATATGTAATATAATATCTTATAAGTTATAACTTATGACTCATAACCTTAAAATAATTTAAAGTTTGCTGATTGGAGTAGTGAACCTGTTACAGTGCTACGTCTCTGCGACCTATGTCACTTATATATTCCGTTCATCAACACTTTTAATACTTATGAGTTTATGACAATGCATTAAAAATTGTATTTTCAAGTATATGTATTCTCAATGAATAATAAATATTTATAGGTAAGAGTGAAAACATAAATATTATTACAAAAACAATTGTTTTGTATTGACTTTGAAATATAACCTAATATTTCTAAAGACTTAAATACTTTTCGAGACGAGTGTTTACAATTAAAATAATTATTTAATATTATACACAAGTTGTGTCGAGAAACTGTAAGCTAATAACCACTAAAAAGTTGGTTAAAATATTAAATGAATGTTCTAAAACAATATCTGTGTTCACATAACATACGTACATGGCTTTGGACGATCAATATAGGTATATTATTTGTTTGTGATAAATGATCACTCTTGTTATTCGACAGGATGAATACCTATCTATTATGAAAAGTTTGAAATATTGTTCCACTTAAAAAAATGTAATACAGTATTTGTGTTACAGTTATAAAGAAATAAGAATTATTATATATCTGCTGGTATTTTTGTGGTGTATGTAGAATAATAGATTTTAGTAATTGTAGTAAAACTTGTCATGAAATAGTTTTTGTCTACATTTTTTTTTTAATTTTCGTGACCTTTTTGTAGGAACGTTTTTTCGTTTCCTAGACCCTTACATGTAGTACATCACAGCGGTTACTTATTCCATTATACGTTTTATTTGTGATTAAAAATATAATAATAATATTGGTGTATAAATAAAAAATGTACAATAATATGTAAAATTTGTAAAGCAGCAAACCACGCACAACCCGTGCACACGCCTATGGTTATTATACACTGTATATTATACGTAGCTACGTATAATTAATACGCAAACACCCGTTTTCGGATTTTTCTTTTAGGAGAATATAAATTATGTTATTAGTACTGCGTGTTAAACAGCAGTAACACTTATTATGATAATATTATAATATATCGTATAATAATATTATGTGTGATCGGACGTCCACCCGGATCGCTACTGCCTATCTGCGTCCATCTACCCGTATATTATACTCGCGCATCTATAATAATATGCGCGGTGACGACATTATATTATTATTATTATTATATTCGTTCACCTACGCTTTATATATTCGTGCCTATATATAATGGTGCACAGCATCGTGTCCGCGTAAGTAGGCACCACTGCGATTTCTTATTGGAATCTATACGCTGTTTTTAATAAATAAATAAACGTTTTCCCCGTATTGGCGTGTTCCGGATGGAGGAAAAACACGCGCCGCGGATGTTATGTTAATTTCGTGGGTCAATTATTCCGCTGCGACGGACGAACGCGCCTCGGCCGTAGCTGCTGTAACTATTTTAAGTACGGGACTCCGGGGTGGCGGTGACGGCGGTCCCGCGGAGACGCGAACTCCCAAAGATGTGGGTTATGATCTCCTGTCGTACGAGTTCGAGCCGAGATGCATAATATAGATACACGCGTAATTTATCGATTTTCCGGAAAGAAATTATGCAGCACTTCTGCACGAACGCGAAAAACGTAATTGGATAGATTACGATAATATGTATGTATATACACGCATATACATAATAATATTATAATCCCATTGTATGAGCTCGCGATTATCACACCTCCGCAGCTGCAGTGCGGGCGCGCATTAAGACACGCCGTTTGTACGTATTTTGCAGTTTATTTATGTATATTATGCATGATAATATTTGATTTCCGTTCGTTTATTTACGCTATTATTATTACTATTTTTTTTTTTTGTCCAGTCGGTTTAGCCATCTATTCCATTTTATCGATTTAATTCATACCAATTGATAAATGATTTTAAAGGAAATGATTTACAGAGAAAATTCAGTTATATTGGTTAAAATAGTTTTATTAAAACGATCTATGCACAATCGTTTTTGGTTTGAATAAATAAAAACGTGAAGAGTGATTTCTTTATCCAATCCGGAATCCTTATTAGTCAATGATTTGTCTTGGTCTTACAATCTTACAATCGTACATGTTTACAACATAGCTAATTAAGTCCAGTAGAATCAATTTTATTTTGTAATAATTCAATATTGGTGTGATTTATGTTTTATCAACTTTAAAGCAAGAACATTATCCGTGTTTATACATTTTTTTTCGGTTTTTAAATTTATAAGCAAGTTTTTTGAGTATTTTTTTTTTCTATTTTTTTTACAATGTTTTGGAATTTAGGACTCGAAAAGTCGGTTAATAAAAATATTATGATATGTCACCATCATCGCAATATCATGAAAAAGATAACAACAAGGTTTAGGTAAGTGTCGAGTGTATTACGCGTAGATACATATTATGAGTAGAGCTTGAATTATGAAAAACAAATGAATTTGAAAACATATTTAGTAAGGAAACAAACGATATAGTTTTAGAAATATTCAGTGTAAACTCACGCGTAACTAATACATTACCCGAGATTCAACGTAAAGACTCAGAAATTATAGCACTATATGTGACGAGTGTGTTATACATAATTATTCCTGTATATCGTATATTATATATTACTTGTTATATTATGGTGATTTGTTTAATTTCTAACACTTATTATTTAGTGAAAATTACAATTATAATTTATAGGTTCCTTATAATGGGTGTGTCTCACGTTATTAAATGAACTACAATATCGCAAGGTACGCGAGAATAAGGTAATAATATTTATAAAATTAGTCCAGAAAAATTATTGGTAGGTATATATATGAAATATATTTATCAGAACATTATTTTATTATAAATGAGTTTATAAATAATATTACAATAATTTCGACGGGACAGTCGAGAGCTCTGTCGTTGTATGCAAGTCTGTCGAGAATAATTTATTTATATATTATGCCCAATATGAACGTTATATTGTATAAAAATATAATTTATATTATAAAAAAATATTTTAATTTCAAGAACGTTTTTCGTAATGAGATATTCCGCTGCCGTTAATCGCTATTTTTGTATGCTGGTATGGCGTATAATATAGTTTATCGGCTTCCACATCTCGCGGAAGAGGAAAAAAATCCGAACGCGTTTACTAAACAAGTCGATCGACTTGAACTACTTATCATATCACATTATACCCGTATTCGTTATTCGTTTTCGTAACGATTTAAATTATTTAAAAAAAAAAAAATACGCTATCGATTTTTCTCTTTTTTTTCCGCCGTCAACCGTCGGATTCGTTCACAGCCACTCGCGCTATAATACCCATCTATATTCTAATATCATTGCGTTATATTATTATAATACGAGAAGTATATGGCGCCCACGCGTCTCGAATATAATACGATCGGCGCGATAATAAATTTTACCGGCAATAACATTTCGACATCCAGAGCGCGCACATTATAATATTCATACATAATATTAAACCTATTTATTATTATGATACTTTAAACACGCGCGGGCCGATTGGTATTTTTCCCATGACGATCGGTCGTCGCGTATCACAATAATGCGTGTTATAATATTATACATTATATACCATTTAGACGAGCCTCGCACACTAACCGTACACACACATAAATAAAATGTGTTCGGCATGATGTGAACTCGACGATATTCGTATTATACATCATCTGTGCGCGCATATAAATTACTAGTTTTTTCACCCACAATTGTTGCCGACGAGCGGAAAAACATACGAAAATAACGCACTCGGTCTCACGGACGCGAACGTATAATATGCATTTTAAATATATTGATCTCTATGTACGCATATTATATACGGTATGCCTCTCTATATATATATATATATTATGAATATTGTGTATATCCGCGATACGATACGCATTATAATAATAATCTACGACATATCGATGATTAACTGACCACCTCGCGACTGAGGACGAGTTATCGATATATATGTAATATATCATTATATACGTACACCGTATACCCGGTCACGGGTATGATCGCATAATAATGTTTCTCGTTGAAAACCAATCACGCGGCCGCCGTCCTCTCGGTGATTATGCTATTAATATATTATATATAGTACGCCTGTACCATATTATAATATACCGAGCGACTTATACACACACGCGTACCTGTATACTTACGTAGGTACACGTATTATTATTATTATTATCATATAATACGAATGCACACACAACAGTAGCCTAAACCTATATTATATATATAAATATATAATATATGTTACACACACACACACAAGCTTGTACAATAATAATACACTATATTATATTATAGATTTATCATCGCTCCGCCTACGATCGGTAGCACGCCGCCTCTAATGCTCCGTATCGCGTCCTCTAGTCGGGTAGCTTATTTTTCGACTACGTTATTATTATATACCAAACACTGTGTATATTATAATACGCGTAACATATTATATGTACATAATATACACATAACGTAATGGTTTTTTTTTTGGTCGGCTTCCGCGGTGGCATTTTAACAATAATATCGTACATATTACATTGTAGCGCATATTTTTCTAATGGATAAATTTCACCGATACGAAGTATTAATAACAAAAAAAAAAAAAAAACAATCATCTACACATTGTGTTTACAATATTTTAATATTTATCTATTATAATTATCGTTTACATACCGTTTTTCACCAAAAGCGTACTCTTCAATTTTTAGCTAAACAAAAACATTAAAAAATATGACATATTATGTTTCGTGCTTAACTCAAAATGATTATGATTTATAAACAATACACTATCGGCTTTACAATGCATAATGGTTTGTACAAAAATATATTGATATGACTCCATTTAGGTACTTCTTAAAAATCTATCATATTTTTGTGTCTATATACTCTAAGAGTATAATATTAACCGTTAAAGTTTCCAGCGAGATAAAACGTAAAAAACGATTGCATTTTCGTCTGAAGAGAATTCATTAGTTTGGAGCTTACAATATGTGACGTAATTGCAGAATTGGAATTGTTTTATAAAAAAAGTGGGAGTGATATTAAAAAAAAAATCATTTATTTTTTAAACGATGAATACATTTTGTATTTAAACTTGCGATTTTAAGGATAAGACACATCATAATATATAAGTAAATCGTGCATATGATAATAGGGGTGGATTTATTCCCCCAAAATCCACTCTATAAAGTCATGTTAACGCCACTGAATTTTCTTATTGCATTAACCCGTTTACCACAGTTTCCTCACTCGGGTAACTTTAAAAAAGTCAATTCATATACTTTTCAAACACTCTGTATATATTGCTGGCATACTCGTGTTTATTATAATAATTTATAAAGGTGTTTGTCTCGGGACGTTGCGTATATTTAATATTATTTGTACACACTACACCGCCTGCAGGTACCTACCGCTTTCTCCGTTTATAATTGTTACGTTACAATAATAATAATAATAAATATATGTACAATATATACGTCATTTTCTATATTGTACGTATTATAAACGTGTGCAAAAAAACGTTTGGCCCGCAATTGGATCCTATACACAGGTATACACGCATATTTATATGTACGCACAAATGTCTGAACACGGCGGCATAAATATATATGTTGTATTATATTTACGGCTAATTTGAACGACCGCCGTGCGCTGCAGACGTCTCCGATTTCATAAAATATAATATTATTTTAACTCGCTCGTGTCTCGTCTACCACCCCGATCTGCCCATTATATATAATATATATATATATTATATTGTATTATATTTTTTACCCTCTCGTTTTCATTCGGTTTGTGAAATATGTGTGTTATACAGATTGGAGTAGACACATTTACACGTCCCCGAAATGATTTTTCTCGTTTCGTACTCACGCCATACGGTCTTAAAATATATAATATATTTATTATAGACAACTATTTCTGTTGATGGGATAACGCGAATAAGCCATAAGGTACATGAACCCTTCTACGTGTTTCATACCCGATCCACCGGTTGTGTTCAATTCTCGCCCTCAACATATGGCGAATGACGTTTATCAGTAACCGATTGGTCGTAGATATATAATCAATAATATATTTACGATGTACAAGTTTCGGTCATTCTTGGCCATTATGATAAGTATATTATGGCAATATAAATCTCAAAAAAAAAAAAACAAAAAATGGTTACCATCGAGTACATATTTGCTAAGAAGAGAAAGACAATATTTATTAAACACCAAACCTGTAGAAACATATCAGAAAAACACATTCAGTGATCGCCAGTCCTATATTATATTTATTTATCATTCCAAGGCGGCATGATCCCGAACCAATCGAAATCGCTATTAAACGTTAACAACTAATTCGTATTATTTGTTAGCATCTGAATTCTGTAAGAGATTAAAAATGGGGGATGGTAAAGTATGTATATTATATTATATACTATAATATGTTTATACAAAGGAAAAGGTTGATTTACAAATGTGCTTACTCCACATATTTTATTCTTTATTAACAATAATTGATTAAAATGTTGATCTTTTGAAAATATTTTTAGGTAAACTAAA
Organism: Aphis gossypii; assembly: GCF_020184175.1. Taxonomy (NCBI): domain Eukaryota; kingdom Metazoa; phylum Arthropoda; class Insecta; order Hemiptera; family Aphididae; genus Aphis; species Aphis gossypii. Next base: position 82,997,975 of record NC_065531.1, read on the forward strand.
CATATACATATGGTAACATTTTAAAATACTTATAGATTTGTATATCATTAACAGTATATTGTGGTGATAGAGACTTTTTTCAATGAGAACCATCCTTTTTCTGATTCGTTAATCATATTATTTTTTAATAATTTTTTTGAAAATGTTGACTCATTTAAATTGAACGATTATAATTTTCGAATTATCAATTTTCATTCGTGTTATTAATGATTCTTTATAAAAATTGTTTTACGTCAAATTTATCAATATGTATTATATTTAGTTTAATATCTACTTATTATTATTTATTATATTCTGATAATTTGAACATATTATAAAATTGTAATAAAATATTTTAATACAATTTTCAAGCTACAACATGGCCCTCAAACATCCTTCAATAATATCTACTATATTTTTCTTAGTTACTTATATAGTTACTTGGTAATTTGTTTATTTTTCAAAAATTACTATCTTTTTAATGTATAATAATTTACAGTAAAAAAGCCGGCTATCGTTTAAAAGAAATAAAATTGACTATAGTATACTTGGTATTCCTTAAATTTCATACAAATTTGAGACTGGAAATAATATTATAATCCTATAACTTGAAAAACAGAATTTAAATAAATAAATATTATTTGTGAAAAATGAAGGGGATTTATATTCAGTAAATCATCACATTATAAAGTTTCAATATCCAATTCGTCACAGTATTTATAGATGATCGCAAAAACGTACGATAATGGTGAGAAAATCACGTTTCTTAGCCCGAAGCCCGAAGGCATATACATACTATATATATTATAGATGTGTAAGTATTATTATTTTCTTAAATATGTATTATATGATGTGCAGCAGTCATATTATTGCGAAGTACAAACATTATGATAATAATACATATTTTGAAATCAGAAATTAGGACATCGTATATCTAAAGTAGCGGCTACACGCGTACTTTTATATATATATAATATATATATCTATGATATATGCGTTTTTCATCTCTCTAGTAATAATAACACTACAAATTATACATTCTAACCACGTTAATTCAAATAATAATAAATTATATACATACGATGTATGATTGTATAATAATTATTATTATTATTGTCAATCGTCGTGAACATGTTATGTTAACAAACATAATAATATTATTATATTATCAATAGATCAGTCAATGCCGCAATAGAATTAGTAGACAGTAGTCAGTAGCAAGGTGACCTTAACCGTTAATTTTCGGTTTGGTTCTATTATTTGTTTTTGAACTTAATTTGCGATAATCGTTAAATCAAGCTATGTTCAAAAAACGGTTATAGATGTAACGTTATAAATTAAATAGTTCACCGAACATTTTACTAGAAAAACGTTAAAATTGTTTATGTTTTTTGAAAATTTCGTATAAAAAACGTTAAAAAAAATTAAAGTTTTTGAACGATGGACTTAATAAACGTTTTTAAGTTATTCGTTCTTGTAAATTTATACAGAAGAACGTTTTGAAATAATACGTTCTTGAACATTTAATGAGAAGATCGTTTTGAAATAATACCTCTTATAATAATTCATAATAATAATATACAGTTTACTACCAAAATGTACAAGAAAATTTGACTGCGCTTATTATATTGCCATCAGAAAACGAAATTCTTCAAACAATTGATAACAAAGTAATTATTAAACAATTTTGTCAAACAAAAGCAAGGAAAAAACTTGTAAATTTTAAATTATAAATAAATTCAAGTATAAAGTTATTCATTAGTTCATTACTATGTACTATGTAGTATGTACTTATATATATTTATTATAACAGGTAAGTACATAAAACATACGTGCAAAACCAGTTTTCGACCAAATCGATTTTTTAATATGGTTGTTATTCAAAAACTAATCACTGTAAATACTTGAAATTTTCACCAAATGTTTATGTCAGTGTTATCTATGTACAGTTAAATTTTCAAAAATTCTTGACTTTTTTTGTTATTTATAGACCATAGAATTTTCGATTTTTATGAGAATTTTTTTTTGAACTGTCGATAAAAAAATTTTGGATGGCCAAAAAAACTTGAAAATTTAATAAAAGGTTCCTTATGAGTTGTTCTTATTGTAGCTAAAAAAAAAATTAAAAATCGTTAGTCACAATTTTTTTTTATAAGCGTTTATTGTTTGACACTAAAACACGTGTGGTCACCCATCTGAGAACTAGTGACACCTGCCAGAAGCCCAGAACACATTTATGACTAAAGCCATACCTACATCGCGTTACACCAGACTACTTTTAAATTTTTGTTTTACGTTCTCTGGAGTCTGGATTATTATACCTATTAGCTTATCGCTATCGTGGTAGATATTAGTTTATACTTTATATATTATATATAACAAACTTAATTGGAAATTGAAAAGTTAAAATATTTGATAATTTTTACATTAGAGCAGGGCAGCAGGTAATAAAAATTGATGTTATTATGTGTCTAGTCTACAATCAGTAAATGCGTTATACACTTTATAATACATATATATTTTATCTATACTTGCTAAATGGATAGTATAATATACAGATAATTAATGTTAAAATTGGACTTATATTTTATGATTCTATTAGGTAGGTACTTCCTTACGTTTTGTAATCTACCTACAGTTAAATATCATTTTTACGTAAAACTGTTTCGTCGTGAGCGTGTGATTCAATTATTAAGTGTTTTCATCAATATTAATATATATTATTTTTTATTATATAATAAACTATAATAACTATGCCAAAAATTATGAATTGTGATAATCCAGTGAGACGGTACTTCAAATATCACGCTGAAGGTGAAAATGCGAACAAATCTATATGCAAAATTCAAAATTGCAATAAAATATTAGCAGTAAGTTTCAATAAAATAACATATATTTATAAATCCATTACCGGTACTAAGTCACTCAAAATCTACAAGTTGTATCTTACAACATTTTACGAGGGGTTTTTTAACGATTATGGATCGATATTAAAAAATGAAAAAATACGTGATTTTTTATTTTTAACAGGCAATTTTTAACATACAATCGTAAAAATAAGTATTATTATTGTAATTTATTATAAGTAAATTATTATTAATAAAGAAAATGGAAGAAATTTGAAGTTTTACTGTAGGTATCTATATTGTAAAAAATAATGTAAAAAATGTCAAAAGTCGTAATTTAAATTTTGGTTTATCGCAGCCATTGGGTATCACTGTATTAATAAATATAACTTAAATATTATATATTAGGTACTTATTTAATATAGGTATTAACAATACTAAATCAAAACCGTAAGTTTAAAAAATTAATATAAATGTATAGTTTATTTCCACAAACGTGCTTTTAAATTTCTATATAGGTATATTTAAAAATAATTTAATTTAATTTATAATAACATTTTTAGAAAAAAAGCTTTACCAGAATTCATTAAAAAATATAGTGGTTACCATATTTTAAAATAAAGAAACGCGTCTTTTTTTGTTTTTTAAATATTCCGTATAATCGATCCATAATCGTTAAAAAAAAATCCGCATAAAGTTGACATAATAGATGTACCCTGTAGCCTATATAATTTAAATTGTAGAATATAAGCACTAAATATATTAAAAAATTTAATATTTTACAATTTAAAATGTGGAAATAATCAAATAAACTATTTACATTTATATTAATTTTTGAACATAACATTATAACCAAACAATGTTCAAAAAACTATTAATATATCTAACACTTTAAGGGTAATCATTTGGGTAATTTGAAGCGTCACTTAAAGGTCTTTCACGCCATAGAATATCAGCAAATATTATTGGAGGAAGATGAAATTAGTACAGATACTACAAATACCGTTTCTATGTCATCGACTTCTTCAAATTCACCTGATTTATTTCCACCAACACAAAAGAGAGTAAGATACTAAGTTATCATCATTATTTTTAAATAATGATGGTATACTTTTATATGTATTATATTGTATTTTGATTATACAAACATTTGTTGTCATATTTTGTAGATGCACAGTGCAGATAAAACAATTAACGTGTCAATAAAACGCCGGGCAGTGATTGACGGCTGTATTGAAATGGTCACAATTAATGGTAGACCCTTAAAGATATTGGAGGACTCTGGTTTTAGAAAAATAGTAGATCCCATTTTTCGATCTTTAGGATTTACTATGAACGCTGATGTTGTGCGCAATCATATTTGTAATCGGGCAAGTTTAGTCCGTAAAGCTATTACTGAACAAATGAAAAAAAAATTTTTTTGTATAAAAATGGACACTGCAACTAGACTTGGTCGTACTATACTTGGCATAAATGTTCAGTTTATTTATGAAGGTAAGTGCTCATAAGTTATTAATATAAAATAAAATAATATTAATTACTAGCTGAATAACCTGCTATATGTATAGTATATATCAGATACTCGTAATTTAGATGACAAATATTATAATATTGTAATATTTATTTTCAAATACCTACTTATCAACTTTTTATTTAGCTCTTGTTCACTCTTTATTTTTAGGAAAAATTATTATTAGGAACCTGGCTACGACAGAAGTTTATCAAACTACATCTATCAACTTAAAATGTATACTTTTAAAAACATTGGAAAGGTACAACTTAAATCCTAAATTTATTTATTCTATTACGACAGACAATGGAGCGAATATGTTGAAAACGGTTTCATTAATTCGTGAAATGAATAGAGATTTCGAGTATTTCGACAATAATGAAGAAATGTCTGAAAATGTGCACAATTTTGAAGATAATCAAGTTCACACAGATGAAGAAAACAGTTATGATGTTTCGGAATGTTCTGATGAAGACAATAATATGATAAACGAACAAGAAAACGAAAATAACCAAGAAACATTGCCTTCAATCATCAACGATTTGGGTGCAGAAGTCCACACATTGGAGGTATTGAGGGGTATGCGATGTGCTGCTCACACCTTACAACTATCGATTCTAGATGTATTTAAAACAGAAAGTATAAAATCAACCATAAACAAATCACGGAGATTGGTGAAGACGTTGAGATTACCAAAAAATTTAGAAGCTCTCAAGAATATGGATTTAAAACGACCTGTAATCGATTGTGTAACTCGGTGGGGATCAACATATGACATGTTAGAAAGTCTATTAAGATGTCAAAATTTTTGTCAAGTTTTTGGTAGACATCAAACGAGATTAAACGTAGACAGTGATTTTTGGACATCTTTAAATGACCTCAAAAATGCCCTTGGACCAGCTAAAATAACTAGTTGTGTATTACAGGCTCAGCAATTATACCCAGGAGATTGTTTACTTTATTGGAAAAAATGCATTATTCACACAAGAAAAATAAGTAGGTACAAAATCTAAGTAGTTGTTTTTTTATTTTATTTTATATATTTTTTAGATTCATTTATTTCAAATAGTATTGCTGAAGCTATGCAAAGACGAGAAACGACTTTATTCGACTGTGATAGTTTCAAGTTGGCTATTTTTTTGGATGGTCGTGTCAATGTTTTATTAGATGAAAATACACTAAGAGAAGCTAAAAATCATTTGATACTATTGTCATCAGAATTACACAACATTGATCCTGTTATTAGAGAAGGGCAATCTGTTTCAAATAATAATATTGAAACAGATGAAGTAGATGACTTAGAGCTTGAACTTCGTGCGGCGGCAGCTGACCGGAGTAGTGGTTTGGTTAGTAATCAAGACCAAGTTGTATTGGATATTCAAAGGGAAATTGTAAATTTTATGCAACTTCCTAGGGAAGATAAAAGTAAAAACATTATGGATATTTGGACAACACTTAAAAAAATGTACCCATTGATGTATGAATGCGCTTTGGTTGCTTTAGCATTACCAACTACACAGGTAACTACAACAATGGTCAATTATTTATATAATAAAAACTAAAAACTATGAATTACGACGAAATATCCTACACTATTAAACTATTTTATAATCTTTGATTTAAGTAATACTCATACATTAGTTCCAAAAATATATAAATATTTGAAATGTTATATAATGTTCATTATAATATTATTATAATACCTATCGCTAATTTTGTTGTTAAATAGGTCACAGTGGAACGTCTTTTTTCCAGTTTAAAATTCATATTGAATGATCAACGAAATAGGATGAACCCCTCTTTACTGGAAGACATAATGGTTGTACGGTCAAACTATTTATTTGACAAAAGTTAATCTACCTACAGTATATATTTATAGTTTTTATTGATTATTATTTATAATTTTTTATAGTATTTATTCATTATTATTTATTTATAGTTCAATTGATTATTATTATTTATTTATATTATTTATTGATTAATATTAATTTACAGTATATATTTATTATTATTGTTAATTAATGTATTATGTTACCTATTATATTATTACTCAATACTCATAATAACTTAATAACTATAATCTATATTATCATCATATTATATCATCTTATATTGTCAAAAATAAATGATCGGCTATTGAGTTTATTTTGACTGAAACTTCTAGGTATATAGCTTTTTGATTCTTTCAAAGTCACATGATGCTGTTAGGGTATATTTATAATCATTATATTAGTTATTATTAAAGATAGGACTAGATGCAATTTAAATTCTAGATTTTTAAATTAAATTACTTATTATTTTAAATAATTTTAAATCCAAAATAGTCAAAATACTCAAAAGATAATTTTAATTCATAACGTTATTTTCAAAGTTCGAAAAACGGTTTAGTTATAACGGTATAGGTTATAACGTTTTTATAATAATTGTTCAAAGAACTTAATAGGTTATAACGTTTTTTTAATAATTGTTCAAAGAACTTAATAGGTTATGACGCTCCTCATGTCAATTCTTTAAAGAACTTTAAAGATTATAACGTTTTTGTATGAAAAAGTTCAGTAAACTTAATAGTTTATAATGTTATATTATATGAAGTACCAATAAACTGAAATAAATAATTAGTTTCGTTCCATTATACTTTGGTTTATGAATAACAATAATGTTCTTTAACCGTTTTTTTGCGTTCCGTTCGGAAACCCTGGTCAGTAGTGCAGTATACCATGCGAAATACGGAAAAAATTTCGTTCATTCCAGAAGTCATTATATTTTATGGTGTGATGTGCATAGGCAAAACCAGATTAGGTTAGGGGATTTCAGCACCCTCAAATAACTTGATTAATTATGTATCTATACAGTAACAGTGCACTGATTTATATTATCAGGCTAATTGCGAACTATACGTATATCATAAGAATAATTAAATTTTCGAACTTGTCACTGTTAAATAACAAAAAATATTTAAAACTGATGATATAATCTTATATAATAAAGCGTGAACAATAGTTCGTTTCACTATGAAAAGAGTGCGCCTCGGTCGCCGTTTTTTCTTCCATGGCCCGCCGCCGTCGTTATCGCGAAAACGGGCGGTTCTCCAACGCCGCCGTCTCGATAACGCGTTTTTCTTAGGTTAGGTTCGATTATTACGCGGGTTTTCGACGATTTTATTATTTTTTCGATTTTTTTTTTTTATTTTTTTTTTTTATCGGCTGTTTGTTATATTAAAATATGTTGTTGTATTTTCAAGTGTACGTTGCTTTGGGAAACGTTATATTAAATAGACAATTAATATTAATATAAGCTTTATTACACACGAACTATATGGAATTATTATACAGGTATATATGATGGCATACTCTTCATTTACATATAACATTGATATGTCTCATAATATAAAAGCCCCTGAAAGAGTTGAGTACAGGTATAGTTAGGTAAGTCAAAGTTGTAATTGCAAATATTCTTAATCATACCTAAGAGTTTCTGTAGGAAATGTTTATGACACTTTTGTTATAGTATTTTATACGTATTTAACGCGTTTTCGATTTTCGCTCGATTATTATGCGGTTTTTCGAAAAATGTTCGCTTTTTTTACGATTTTCATACTTTTCCGAACGTTTTCCGTTCCGTTCCGTGCGTTTTGGGGTCTTCCGAGTACGACGACGTTTTCCTTCGATTTTTTGTTTTTATTCGACTGTTTTTTCCGATCTGTCTGATAATTTGTATATTATAATACAAAATGATGTTGTTTTATATTCAACCGTTGGTTGTTTTTTTTTGCTGTGTGTTTCTAGACGACATTTCACCAAACAATACAATGTTCGTGTAGGTACATGATTATAATATGTTATAAAAATACCTATAGATATGAGTATTTCAACTGTACGTTGCTTTGAGAAACGTTAACGGTTTATTTTGTAGATTTATTATTAAATACGTTAAATAGATGTATGATTAAGGTATTTAAGTAGGTAGTGTTACAGATATACATTAAATAGATAATTAATAAGAATAATTAAGCTTTATTACACATTTACACACGAATTATACGAATTAAAACTGAGCTGAACGAAAAATTCGTCGCAACACAGAAACGGTTTAAGTGCTCGAGATTCGGCATCAGTATCCAGCTTAAACTGTAGTCGATAGGATAAGGCGTAAGTTCCCCGTGGTAGGTAATAGGAGGTAGAGCGGGTTCGATTCCCTCTCTGGCTGTGCCTTTGGCGCATTTTTACGGCGACGCTCTAATAAAAAAGACGTTCTCTTCCGCCCGTATCCAACAATTTTTTGCATTTTTTTTCGAGTTAGTTTTTGATTTTTTAATTTGAATTTTGAAAATTAAAGCTATTGCTTTCTCTTATACGATAAATACATACGTCTACGATTTTTTTCAATACCATATTATTACGATTATTATAAGTATATATACATATAAAGTGTAGACGTGTAGTACGCTACAACGCGTTTAAGGAGTACGTAATTTTGAATTGATATGTTTTATAAATTAAAAATATTTATCTTTTACTTAATACTTAAAAAAATAATATATGTTTTATAGTTTCTTACACTTACATATCAAAAACAATATCTGAACTTTGACATTAGGAGGTATGAAAATTATGGATTTAACTTTCGGACATTGATTTACATCATATTATGATGACTGATAGCTAGACATTCAATTACCATTTTCACTAAATACATTTTATAATATAAAAAAAAAGAACCAGGCATGCGACGGGACACGGTATGAGATTGTTCATATACATATATTATATATATTGGTATCATAACCTACTATTCACACATTGTCCGCGATCCGACGCAGTAGGATTGCCTACGTGGTGGGTGGGTTTAATGGCGTTTAATTCGATTTTTCCCAATGATAACTGACAACTCGACTCGAATGCTCAAAATATGTTATTCGACTTTATACTTTTTATCCTACAATACAACATTAGACTTTCGACGTCGGAAGCGCAGGCGGATTGCATTGTCAGACATAGATTTAGGTACGTGATGACGTGATGATTGATAGTTAGACACTCGACTATCATTTTCGCTAAATACATTTTTTTATATACAAAAAGAACAGGGCATGCAATGGGAAACGGTATTACACCAGTTTAGGACTGATAACTAGACACTCAATTACCATTTTTCGTATTTATTTACTCCACTTCAGTACTTTTCTTACTTTTTTAGTGTATGATTTCTTTCTAGACACCCGATTACAATTTTCCATCAAATTCCTGATAACACGATGTTTACACAACCCCCTCGAAGGCGGCTTCCACCAGCCCAGAAATCGAGGCACACCGACCCCCTCGAAGGTTAAGTTAGGACCCCCTCGGCTTCTTCCAAACCACCGGAGGTTAGATTAACTAAAATTGTGACTACTATACTTTTTACGATATTTTCTTTACAGTCCCGACTCCGACCTAGGGTATTCACTTAGACCGAATTTCACAGCAGAGCGAGGTACACCGGCCGCTATTATTATAAGTATATATATATACATATTATTAAGTGTATTACTATAACGCGTTAAGGGAGTACATTTTGAATTGTTATGTTTTCAATTTTTATGACATCTGATATGTTTTATAGTTTCTTTTATATCAAAAATAACATCTGAACTTTGACATTAGGAAGTATGACAATTATGGATTTAACTTTCGGACATCGATTTACATCATATTATGATGACTGATAGCTAGACATTCAATTACCATTTTCACTAAATACATTTTATAATATAAAAAAAAAGAACCAGGCATGCGACGGGACACGGTATGAGATTGTTCATATACATATATATTATATATATTGGTATCATAACCTACTATTCACACATTGTCCGCGATCCGACGCAGTAGGATTGCCTACGTGGTGGGTGGGTTTAATGGCGTTTAATTCGATTTTTCCCAATGATAACTGACAACTCGACTCGAATGCTCAAAATATGTTATTCGACTTTATACTTTTTATCCTATAATACAACATTAGACTTTCGACGTCGGAGGCGCAGGTGGATTGTATTGTCAGATATAGATTTAGGATACAGATTTAGTTACGTGATGTGATGATTAATAATAGCTAGACACTCAACTACCATTTTCGCTAAATACATTTTTTTATATACAAAAAGACAGGGCATGCAATGGGAAACAGTATTACGCCAGTTTAGGACTGATAGCTAGACACTTAATTCTTTTCTAGACACCCGATTACAATTTTCCATCGAATTCCTGATAACACGATTTTCACCCGACCCCCTCGAAGGCGCCAAAGGCGGCTTCCACCAGCCCAGAAATCGAGGCACACCGACCCCCCTTGAAGGTTAGGTTAGGACCCCATCGGCTCCTCCCAAACCACCGGAGGTTAGGTTAACTAAAATTGTGACTACTAGACTTTTTACGATATTTTCTTTACAGTCCCGTCTCCGACCTAGGGTACTCACTTAGAGCGAATATCACTTAGACCGAATATCATTTAGATCGAATTTCACTTAGACCGAATTTCACAGCAGAGCGAGGCACATCTAGTATATGTATATAAAGTAATATGGTAAAACATTCAATGTATAGTAAAGAAAAAACAAATGACATAATATAATTAATACAACCTCCTATGCATTGCAATTGGCCAATATTATCAATATTACCTCTTCTATATTAATATCAAATTTCTTGCATTAATTTTATTTTCTTGTGATTTTTTTTCATTGAAAGTTAGGAATATCTTTTGACATTTACCACGCAAGTGACAAAACACAGTTAACTACTGTGTTTCGATAAAGGTATACAACGTCAACTCTATATCTGTATCATAATCTTGTTTTCAATATAGACAATGTAGTAATTAATATTTAGTAATGATCAGCGACATTATTGTCGGCATCGAAGTCACCAGGCAACGCATTTCAATCATCCAAACGCTAATTGTAATAGTAAATATAAAAGGTACTACCTACTCAAACACTTTTTTTCTTGTTATAAAACATTCTTTTCGCCGAAATTACCACTGTCCTTGTTATCAAAATCACATTAGTAGATTATCCAATTATAGACTTATAAATTATAGTACAGTTAGTACAAGACTAGTAAATTAATAAATTGGCAAACAGAGATAATATTTAATAAACAATTTAATAGGTATAGAGATGCGCAGTTACTTATTACTAATAATATTGTATTCAAATAATCGATTATTATTATTATTATTAAAAACATGGCGAATAAGAAAATAAAGTTCAAGGTATCATAAATTGTATATAATTTTAGCTCCACAAAAATTGAAGGTTTATACTTGCTTCCATAACGTAATGTACTGACGGCGTATTTTTTTTCTCAATTCTTTATTATTTTACTTGTGTTTTCTTCAGTTATTATACCTACACTACCTTTACGTCCGGAAGTCGTGAAAAAACGATACTCTGAATTGCAGAAACGGTTATCTATATGATGTACGCGGCAGTGTTACGACAGTTAATATTGATCTCGCTGGACTCTGCAGGAGTCTGGAACAAACTCGACGATCTAACAGGATACGAGCAAAAATGCAATGATGCGTATTAATATAGGTGCATCCGCCCGGAGGTAATAAGTCAGTTTTCATTTCGTTTTTTTCCCCACGCACTACCACCTAATCCCGAAGGGAGGATTTACTGTCGGAAGACAATGTGTGCATAATCTCACATATATGTACATTTATGTATGTATACCGATATTATAAACATAATATATTATAAAAAATAATTGTGATTTTATGATAGGCGGCGGGTGGAGGCGACAGAAAACGATCAACTTCGCGTCTGCATCTCTGCAGTGCAGTGTGTACACGTTACGTAGATATTTATAGTATAATAATAATATAATATGTATTATACGCGCACGTTATATTATTATTGCGCGCGTCATGACACGTCCCATCGGGCGCATTAGCCGGACATAAATTACGTTACTGGCCGCGTTCATTGGAAACGATAATTACCCGTTCTGCCCCGCACCGTGTATATATACACGTAGGATATTTAATTTTATTATTAAAATTACGTCGGTTTATTAAGACTTAAAGGACGACGGGGCCCCCTGTATAATATGTATATTATTATTATATACCCATGTAATATACGTGTGTGCACGCGTATATATATTATATATATAGGACCGGACCGATATTATGTTATAATGACCGGTTCTCCGGTATAGACCACGCCGCCTTACGCTTTACACGGATATGCATATAATATATATATATGGGTACAAGTATATGGCTGAGTATTACACGCGTATTATATAGGAATACATATTTATGTGTGTGTGTGTGGTGTGTCTTAGACGAGTACAAAAGTTATTATAAGATACACGCATTGCCATATTGCTGCAGAGACTTAAACGACGTCACGACGACGATATCATTTCGTCTGGAAACACACGTAAAAGCCAAATGTTTGTAATGCGGTCGGACTGCGAAAAAATTATAATAATCACATACATCGTTGCAAAGTTTAGCTAAATAATATTGCCTATAAAGTTGTCGGTGGCGATGGCGTATGTTTATATATGCATTATACATGATATATTTATTTATATATTCTAATAACCAGCTGTAATAATAATATTGTACAATAAAACATCGCCTCTCGTGTAATGAACATTGGAAATTAAAAAATCTCTCACTGTAGAGTTTTGTATATTGTAATGTTTGAATTAGGTTTTTAAAGAATTGAGAGTATGTACAGAGCTAAAGATATGGGTCGCATAGTGTTTTTTTGTGTATTAATTACCGTTGTTATAATTTGCAAAATAATGCTTTACTAATAATGTATGAACTAAAAACGAATATCGTTGTAACTACGATAATCAGGTAACATTACTTTTTTTATGGTTTTAAATAAAACACAGCGTGGCTTACGATTTAATTATACAAATCCGAAAAGTAATGTAAGTCGAAAACGGCTTCCTGCAAGTGTGGCATATTACTATTATTATAGATACGCGAAATGCGTAGTTACCTATGATCTGCTTATGTCCGGTTGTTCGAGGTCGACAAATCGCTTGGCACCGAGTGCACATAATACCTAGATTAGAATAAAATGTAATAATCGCAACATAATATGGTGAAACATTATAGACGTTTTGATGGGACTGCAGTCCCCACCTTGAATAGGTACACCATACTACACACGATAGTACCGCCTGTACACCGCAATCGCTGCAGATTTACTAACGCGATAAAAAAAAAAAAAAATCGCTAAATATTATATTGTAATATCGTCGTTGCCGTTGTATTTCAAATATTTGCGTGGCAGAGTGAAAAAATAAAAATATAAAACCAAGTTTTATACACACGCGGCGGCGAAGACGATCTGTGATGCGTAGCGCGTAATGAGCTATTAGAAGTCCATTAGGGTGCGCGATCGACGCTTCTCCACCAACGCAAAATCGTTTTCGCCTTCGTATTTTTTTTACAAGTTTTTCTACCTCGCAACGAAGATTTTATACATCTCATTCGCGTATTAATACCAAATATCATAACAATAAACAATAAATATCATAATATTTTATTAGTATATTATATAAGTACCTATATTATGATGCGTCGTGTGCGACCATTATTGCTGCAAACACAGGTTCCGGTATACTAAATAGTTGCCTACGTAAATATTTTTCGAGTTAATACACTATTATTCGATATGTATATTACTATTGATATAGGTGATTTCGCACGAATGAGTCCCATTATTTTAAAATAACTCTGACGATCGAAGATAACACAAAATATAATATAGTTACCAGCGATTTCCAAACTATATTGGTGAAGTACAACTTTGGGTGATAATTGTATCGAACACTGCTCACTATTTCAAAATCTATTAACGTTTTTGAAAAAAAAATACTAGTCGATATAAAACAAAATTTAAATATTTTTCAATATTTTTTATCGTCATACACTTTTAATTTCATTTTATAACGTGCCAGAATATAACTTGATTATTTCTATAGATCAAAATTGAAACTTGGACGAGTAATTTATGAGTTGAAGGCATTTAAAGATTAGGAAAGCGGAGTAAAAACTAGACCAAAATGTTACGGTGTACTTTCATACTTGATCACTTCATTCGACTAAACTTTAAATATTTGTAACTTTTTAAAAAACATATTATTTTGAATGAAATCGCGTAAAAAAATTTATTTATAGATTTTTAATTGATGAGTGTTGTTGGATAAATAATCGATCTGTATATTATGTGCATTTTTTTCTGAGACAATTTTAAGCTCAACGTGTATTTTAAGTCAATCAAGGTTATAATCCAACACGTCATGGGGAAATCAACGCAATTATAGTAAAACAAGTAGCTTGACCCTAAATGTTCGTTGAACTGTTCTCATTTATTTTTCAAATTAAATAAAATAAAATTTTGACTTCAAACGAAATTTTTCTATGTGACACGCGTTGCCTGTTTATTTTAAATGCACATTTTTTTCAGTGTATTCTGTATATTATTCATAATTTTTTATTAAAAAAATGTTTCTCGGTTTGACCATAAATAAAAATTTGGCTATTATTTCGTTTGGTGAACATTTACATTATTGCAGACATAGTATTCGTTCATAAGCACTTGTGTTACTATGATGTATGTTATTACACAAGTGAAGTCGTACAAAAACCCGGAAAACCCTTTCAAAAAATGGTTTGCAGAATTTTGGAATTTTTTATTTCGTTTTCCAGAACTTTATATAGTGGTTTTCGATCAGAACCAACGTGATTAAAAAAAAAATATTAATAATATAATATTAGATAATAACATTGTCGATCACAAAAACCAATATCATACACCTAAATACGTAGGTAGGTATAATCGCACGCCGTCTCGATGCCCACACGACGAGGCCGGATAAATGCGTGTTATATTGTTGGAACTTTGTATTATAAAAATTCCATCGTGTTGTATAATAATATGTATACATTATAGTATAATATTATATTATAAATAAAAATGTGAGTAACAAGGAAAAAATATTTTAAATCAACAGTAAAAAAAAAATAATAAAAACTCAAACTCCAATTATTATGCATATAACACAGTAATAATAGTTCTAAACGAGTATTTGTACATATATGATGTTAATTTAATCATACGGGGAATGGTACTTACGATACAAAATGCTTCATTATTTTTTATGTATATTGAATTTTGTCTGGTACATGTAATTCATATGTATATAAATAAACATACGAGAAAATCATGTCGGTTACTCATAATATATTTATAACAATCTATATATTATTATTTGTGCAAATACTCTACTACAGCTTCTTACACGATAAGGAGTGCCTATTTATAAATTATACTATTTAATTATTATTTTTAATAATAAATAAATATAATGCGCATCTCTGTGGTATTAACCATGTAAAATTTTGGAATGTAAGAAAATTGCTAGTAAAATAATTATAAAATATCATTATGTAGGTACATAGATCAAAACATATTTGGATAGTGTTTTTGAATATTTTTATTATTTTAAACGTCGCATTGCGAGGAGTGTGACCATTGGATGTGATATGAAAGGTATAATATTTTAATACAATAAATAGGTATGTCTGTAGTGTCTGATGGATGCTGGTATAAATCTGTGTTTAATTTTTATCTTTTATTTTTGGATGAAGCGTCAGTGGAACTTAAAACAAGGACCCAACGCTTAGAATTGCTAAAAAAAGTGATTATAATACATGTATTAGAATATGACGTGTAGCTGTTATGATATTATTATAATGTTATTAATTATTATATTATATTATTATCATTTAACTCAACAATCTCGTCTTCGAACGGAACGTATTAATATTATATAATATTGCATTACGTGTAGATATATATTGTATATACGTGTACCTATATAATAATATAATGAGTTGATTATTAATTATTTAAAGTATATGATATGATACATAGAGGCACCTTGAAATCGAACTAAATCGTGACCAGACACTAAAATTCACACAGAATTTGAAAATCGTTTGTCGGGTTGTGCGTTGTTCTTTTAAAACCCAAACCGGTATAAGTAATACGATAATAGTATAATGATAATAATATCGTGTAAAACGCCGCTTCTTACACCGTATCGAATACATACACATCACATGTTAAACATCGTAGTTGCATGGTCGCCCGCCTAATAATATTAATAAAATATTTAGATCGCCGCCGAGTAGGCCAAGTGTTATGTAGGCATAATATTAATAATATTTAAAACGTTGCAAACACGTTATCTTCTAATAGGTATGCGTGTGGCCTGATCAGTCGTTGATGTGTCCGTCGGAAATTCACTTCGTAAGTTTCCCGTGTGACTTACGAAAACAATTTTTTAATTTCGTTCACTAGATTCTCGTCTCTTGAAAAGCTCTGTTAATAAAGATTTCAGTTCAACTAAGTCCACACAAATATTAAGGAAAAAGTCTGAGAAAAAAATGATCAAGTAGCTAATTAAAGTTAAATTGCTTTTATAAACTAATATACAAAAAATGTCCTAAAAATTATTTTAGAGCAAAAAATGTAAAAAAAAAAGGTTAATTTTTGAATTTTTTGATATATAAAACATATTTTTTTATTTTTTGCTTAGAAATCGATGTTTTTAGTACAATATTTGTATAATATATACCCTATACTTCATCGGTAAAATATCCTCAATGACGTATATATTTATCGTTTTACCTTCTTTTCTACACCAATAAATACATTTGTTATATAATGTATAGATATAACATATTATAGTACTTAATTTTAATGTACATTTAAGTCTGGTATTTATTTATTTATTTTTTTTACATTTTTAATTTGAATTTGAAACAGCAATCGATCCAACAAGATACCGACCATAATATTGACACGAAATACCGGTTTAAATACGAAGAAAAAAAAGCAGCCATATCGGAGATATACTTATATAATTTCAATCACTATCGTGAAATATCACCAACGATAATACATAAAAAAACACCTATATGTATGTGTATAATATTAGACGCGTTTGTGGTTTTTATATTTCTAATACTCTGAATATTTATGTTTCCCAAAATCCAGTCCGGAACGCGTGTAAAAGCCACGGTAAATCTATTATAATTCTATACGTACCTACCTATAATGATTGGTTAGATTGGTTATCAGTAATGTCGTTTTTATAATGATCGGATACTTACTGTACATAAAATAATGATTATAATATTTTTCATTTCTGAAACGGTTTTTGTACATCCACGGTGTTTTCCTCCAACGTTATTGGTCGATTTGTCATAGCATAAGTACACGTATACACGTAAATAATAGCTGACGAAACAAAAAAAACACGGGTTTATGCGAAATTCTCTGAAATATTAAACTGTTCACAGAGTGTGCTGTAGAGAGGGTGAAATGTCGACGGCCATTCGTTCGTTCGGGCGGCGCAGGGGGATGGCAATTTCGCCCTTCAGCCGTCACGGGCGGAGGACGCGCGTGACGGTTGTGTTGCTTACGACGCGCGCCGTCGCTGAAAACGTTTTGCCGCCATCATGAAAAATACACGTGTAACATTACCGACGGTATTATTGATGGCTTCTGAGTGTAATTTTTTGACTTTTTATTTTATTTATTTCATAGTTATAACACTCTATGTCTTATGTGATGCACTAACTGAATTTTCATTCCCTGTTTGAGTGACAAGGATACTGTAGGTACATACCTAAAACAACGCTAATAGTGTAGGTTTCATAACGAATTCGATGAATCAATATCGTAGTAGTCATCAACAACTCTTTAAACATGATTTAGCTTTAGTCTGTTTCCTAGAATTTCGTCCTTGAAATTTCAGCGAATAATTAAATTAATTAATATTTACGCGACTAGGCGTAAATCACAATGGCCAAGTTCAATTAAAATTTGAACACTTATCATAGTAGTAACAACTATGATTAATTTATTGACTTTATTTTTTTTTTTGTAAATAGTTTTTTGATTGCAAAATTGAATACAATTCATACATGTGAATTAATTTGTCATGTCTCATCTAACTAATAGATACTTATGAAAATTATTTTTTTTATATTTAAAATGTTCGTAACTATTGAAATATGACAGAAAAACGAGATAGTTTTAACTCATAGTTCGATTATTTTTCTAGTAATTCTGAAAATAAACCATTCTTAAGTTTTTAATTTACATTAATAAAATATTATTTAGTACTTAATTGACAGCGAATACATTTTCATAATTGTTTTTCAATTACTGGTGATTTTAAGACTTAGATTTGAGGTTTTCCAACTCAAAAGTTTACTAAATTATAATATTATATTATCATATTGTGTTACTTAATGCATAACTAAGTTAGTATAGTTAGTAGTTTAAATTGCGATAAATTTATGTAATTAAAATTGATTATTCATGTATATCCAAACAGTTACTATAGATAGCAGATATTAAAGTTAATAATAGATTCTGATTCTATGGAAAAAAAAAATAGAAAATATATCTTGAGTCAATGTCTAAGAAACTGGAAACCCTTAGATTATCGCTAAGGTGAAACATTAGTTTCAAATAATCTATAAATTAATATTTATTAATATATTATAATAGAGAAATTTCAATAAAAATGCCAACATTTTTTTGAAAATGAACCCATCATTAATTATAATACAGGGTGGGGCAATGAATCGGATGATTTTAAAATAACTATTAAAACCAAACAATTATATTTTTAACAAATATACTTATATAACCTGAAAGTTTATAAAATAACATTAAAGAAATGTTAATTTGTTATTTAATTTTTATAAATGATATCTGCAAGGTGGTCCACGTTCGTTATCAAAAAATACGACCCTATGATTCCTGAAGAAGATAAAACGCACCAAACCGTTACTTTAGAGCAGCGGTTTTCAACATTTTTTCATTCGCGTACCCCTTGACCTCTCTCACCTCTATTTCAAGTACCCTAAACATCAATTTAGAATATAAATAAACGAATATAATTTTTTCGCATACCCCTTGAGATCATGTCACGTACCCCTAGGGGTACACGTACCACAGGTTGAGAACCACTGCTTTAGAGAAACGTTGTTGTGCGGTTCAACGATTCATGATAACTAAACGTTTATTTATGGTGAACATAATTTTATAGTTGTAGTACGTAAATTTCAATTATAGGGCTTACCGTATTTATTTTAAAATCGCCGATTCACTGCCTCACCCTGCATTATAATATACATGCGTATATGACGTTTTCGGCGGGGCTGAAAGTCGTACGGTATGATGTGAGTATATTATGCAGACTCAATACCCGTATTCGTCGAGGAAAAGATCTGAACGTTTTGCGGTGAAATAAATAATCTCGTCGCAGAATAATAATAAATTTGTGATCGTTGCGGTATTTTCCTACCTATATGCTGATCACGCGCTGCCGACGGGGCATATATACAATTATTATTATTATTATTATTATCATCATCAGCTACAGACTACATATTTTACCTATATCGTACTCTGCAGAAGGCGGGTTGGTAAGGTTAGGTTAGGTTAGGCGTCGTGGCGACATTACAATATTGTAAGAACGCAAAACCCGTGTGACTGCGGCTGAGATAATCTTTACCCTACTGACACGAAAACGGGATACTTCCGAGACGAGGCGTATCTCCGTGGCTGTCGTCGTCGTCGTCGCAAGTTGTAATATATTATGATTGTGTTGTGTGCGTCCGCTCGTGTGTATAATATTATAATACTGTACAATGCATAATATTATAGTGTGCAGCAGTGCACTTACGTACATTATAATAATAATATGATTAATATTATACATTTCTACGCGAAATCGGTTTGTATGTACGACGCGGGCGCGTTCGTGTATTTAAATGTTCTCATACGCGTGTATACGGTGTATAATACATTAAAAATCGTGTAGCGCGAACCCGTTAACAAAATAAATCCATTACCAGACTTCATTATATTATTATTTATTTATTTATTTTTTGTTTTGTATAATTTCACGATTTCTGTTGTAAAGCAATATTAATATTATACAGACAATTATGTTTTATTCTGTGATATTATGTAGACGATGGCAACGCTGACGATTGTGCAATGGATTCTCACTCATTCGCACTCAGTCCGCTCCAGATTTTCTGAACGGGTTTTTTGTGAACTTTTTCTTCTCTCTAAACTCAATTACACATTATACATATTATATATAGTTCTTATTTTAATCGACCATTAGGAATTACAATTCACAATTCATATTTATAACATGTAGTTATTATAATACACCAATACTGTACTTAAGAAATATTGTTATCTTCCAAAAGTATACACCATATACCAATACCAGTACCACTGCTTTAGACATTTTGCCGTTTGACTTTTAACCTGTGCATACAAAAGTTTGAAGATAAATTTATTTATTAATTATGTAATTGGAACTTGTCTGCATTTTTTTCATCGCTCTAACAGTTAATATAGACCAATATATACCTAGTCAATAGTCTAGTATTACCACTTCACTTGACCTAAAGTCGTAAAAATCAACTTATTCCCTTCTGCCCGGCCACCGTTCAATATAATATAAAGCATAGTTGAATATATTGATACTTACAATTCGAATAACCGTATGAATAATTAGATTTGGATATCTAATATCCGATCTATCCATAATTGTCCAATGTATACTTGTCTTAAGGGTTTTTGTACTTAAAATGTATGTCTATAGTTGATCAGTACATTTATGAATATAGTTTTTACATATTAGTTCAACATAGGTATTATATAAAATATAAATCAAAACAAATTTATCATTGTTTAGTATAATAGACAATAGTTGTGTAAATAAAATATAATATTAAAATATTCGTGTCACCTTATGTAACATAATGAGATAGAGCCACAGAGGGAATTCCTTCTTAAAAAAGCTTAATCATGATCGCGCTACTAGTAAATAAACGATATCTAAAAATAATTCAATTATAATAATGCTTAAAGGTAAAATACGTTACTGAACTCATCGATAATGCACCTCAACTTGAAAATCCTACGAACACTGAACTGAATCAAACTTAGCAATTTTGAACTGCGACAATTCCACGACACCACTATACTAAACCAAGATAATTCGTTTTCAATCACAAATGTTAAAGATAAAACTTTACTCGTTCTTAATATACCAGAACTTGAAAATGTTTTGAACCAATCAGAATCAAGTAAAATAGTTCTAAGAAAGGATTATTCCTAAATGGAATCACGTTAAGGCTAACCCAACAATATTTGTGGGTGATGCTATTGTTAATTGTTGATAAAACATTGCATTTATATTATATTATTGAAATATTGATTATTATTATAGTGTAATATAATATATATATATGTCATATTTATTCATACATGATTTCTTTGGCCGCAGCTCATTTTTTTTTAAGACCCCGAGGTTAACAACGCCTTAAACTATCGAATAAATCAAATTTGATATACGAGATACCACACTCAAAGTTTAAAATTAAAACATTTTTTTTTTTTTTAGTGTTATGTCAAAAAAAACAATCTTAACATCGTTAAATCAATTAAATTATTGCTTCATTTAAAGTTAAAAAAAAATAATAAACTAAATGTGTTATATAATTATATACTTAGAGCGGAAGAACTGTATTAAAATGTATGTTCATTAAATGAAACAAAGATAAACCGTTAATATACAGTGTAAATGCTATTTTATATACATTATCTATATACAACAATTTATAAACATAAATAAAATAATATAACCTCTTAAAGTCATAACTTTTAAGTTAGAAACTCGTAAACATAACTTATAACTTCATAAAAGATTTTAAAATTAAAAAAAGAATATTTGATGTTTTATAATGAAAAATTATTTTAATACCTATTCGTTGTTAAATATCATTTAATATAATTGTTAAAAGTTATAACAATATCTATACAATTATAGAAATATTCTGAGTAATTACTAACAAATGACAAGTATGCAAATTTACAGTACTATAATTGCAATTATACAGATTACGAATCTTAGCGTCATCGACGTGGACTCCAAAAATGTGTTGATTAATACCTATTTCTAGTCCACAATCACACAATTTGAAGCGCGTTTATATGCCTGTGATAAATATATATTACAACAGTCTATGTGAAGACCCATACTTCTATAGATTGCGCTTCGAAACTGAAGGAGAAAAAACGGTCTTAAACGTTATAGCGCCTTCAAGTGCGCTACACCACCTTTTTATAATATGTCCAAGTATAATATAGCATGAATATGATATGTTATTATTATTATTACGACGGAAAACCGTCGATTTTTATGTTTCCTGTTTCGCTCCACGGACGCCGTCAGATATTTATTTTTTTCAATTTATCGAACTTAATTATTTTCACCTCCGGTCGGGTCGTGGCCTGCAGTAAGTACCCACAATATTGTTATTATTATATAACGTGCTGCATCAGACTGCAGAGCACTGTTGTGATGCATATTATATACACTGCGCCGCAGATCCTCTCGCAGTGACTGTAACACAGGTATAATACAAATAATATGTTAATATATTATTGCGTAGATGTGGATATTTCGTTGTTGCTTTTAACGATCGAGTGAATAAGTAAATATTATACGTTTATGCGCGAAATTTACGATGACTCTCGAGCGTTATTTTATAATATTATTTATTATAATAATAACGCGCTGTACCTACGCGGTTTATTCGGAGAATCGCGCGCCAGACAACGATAAACGTGTTACATAAAGTGTATGATAATATTATATCGGTCGAGACGGAGATGGACAGCTAGTGCACGCTCTCGGGAACGAAAAAGACGGACGATATTATCATATCATACGTGGGTAGTAGCGTAGAAAGGATTTCTAAAAGGGGAGGGCCAATAAAAAAAAAAAACCTTATAAAATTAAATTTGTATTGTTTGCGCTACAGAGACAAGTTATTATAGACTAATTTATTACCTATATGACTATGTTATGTGTTATACCATCTTTTAATAACTTTTTATTTATATTAATTGATTTATTATAAAAGCAACTTATATTATTAAGATATTATTGTATTATTTTTGTTTACAAGTCCAATCTAAAGCTTTCATTCTTCTGGAAGATTTTTTTTATGAAAATGGTTAATATTATTTGTTTTATCATGACAGTATGACACTATTATTGTGTCAGTCAAGGTTTTTATTATTGTTGTATTGTGAGTGGTCGGACAGTTAAAGAACTGTGCGTCGACACTAATATACGTATCTGACGAAATGACCAGAAAACCGCGAGAATAAGAATACTTGTATTTTTAGTAGATGCAGTGCGTGCAAGTTATGCGTAGTCTCACGCGAGGAAAATATTTTCATATTTTTTATCGATAAGCGTTGCCTAAATTTTATCGTATAAATCAAACGACCTCGTAAGAAAAGCCTATTAATGGGGTTTTTTTAAAAATGTCAGTATATTTTTTTTCATTAAAAAATTGTTAATTTTTTTACATGTTTTAAGAATCTGAAGATAAAATTAAACTGCTTATAGTGGAAGGTCAAAGATAAAATTTAAAAAACCGGAAAAGTCGTTTACCGCTTAATTTCATGAGCAATTCAAAACTGTTTTCAGAAATGTCATCGCTTTATTAGTTTGATCGGTACAAGACAGATAACATGATTATTATTCTAAACGCACAAAACAATAACTATGTTTGCAGTCTTTTTGTTGCGGACCGACAGCCCAGGGCCACGGCACACAGCGGTCTCCAACGTTTTGGCGGGACTCTGCGGCGTATAAAACAGACGTCACGTCTATTTTATACGCCACAGAGCCCCGTCAAAAAAAAAAACCTCGTCTACAATAATTAAAACTAATGTGATTTGTTGTTAATGTGTTTTAATCGGATCCGCCGAAATGCACATAGCGTTTAAACGCCGTCGTCGTCGGACACTTTTCGAGCTCATAATTCACGTCTCTGCAGGAAGACGCGGCCACTGCCGCCGCCTAGATTGTGCATATTATAATAATAACCATAAGGCTGCAACTCCCACACCATCACACGATTTTCACCGCACATAATAATAATGCGTATGTGTGTGCGTGTGTGAGTGAGTAATTTACTTGCGTACATGTACGCAGGTAGCGTCTCGAGGCGCGCAAATTAACGAATAAAATATATAATTGGAATATAGGTATGGGTACGCGAGCGCGGCTAAGGGCGGAGGTGTACGCGTGCTGTCCAGGCGGGAGGGTTTTGAAGTTTTCAATGTGTTGGAATGGGTGGTGGGGGGCCGTCATTATACTGTTATATTATTATTTTTCACTCGTCCGACACTAATTAAACTACGTGATTAATACAGTTTTTTTTTAATCCTTCTCCCTCCCCCGTACACAGGTAGGTCGATGTGGTGCAGGTATAGGTCAATGTGGTACAGGTAGGTTGCTGAAGTGATGTACGTTATGTGTGCGCGAGCGATGCTATGTATTAAAACAATAATTAAAATATGTACACACTACCATATAATATTGTGTATTATGATTTATAATATCACGTGCGCGTATTACCTAACAGATGTAACGCAATTTATCTGAACGTAACATATTATTATTATTATAAGAAATGGTTTTCATTATTATTATTTGTCCGAATACCAACGAAATCTGTCAACTTGAGTGTATACTACCTAACCTATAACCTTTGGTGATCCATTAAATGGCAATAGTCGCTATAGGGATAGGTGATTTTATACAAATGATTTTTCTCGCAATATTTGTGGATTTATATAATAATTAGGCCATCATTTTCGGATGTCCAATTGTCAACTGCAGTTCTCGCTTGACCATAAAAATAAAAATTTTTCTATACAAACTTTAACGCAAGCGGTTGTCGCTCGAATAATGTCGAATAATTCCCACTAAACTTTACTCGTCTGATTCGTGATTATTTACCAGGGGTGGCCAAACTTTTTTTGGTCACGATCTACTAAAAATGTACTTCACCTTTGAGGATCGACTTCCATATAAATTTTTTTTTATTATTAAATAACTATAATTATTAAGAAACATATAGGGCGAGTGGCTCTAAAAATAAATTCTAACACAATCGACTTTGAAATTGTCCAAGATCGACCGGTCGATCGCGATCGACTGTTTGGCCGCCCCTGTTATATACAGCCTACAATGACATCGACATTTAAAAAAATAAATAAATGAACCATCAACTCAACGATTGACGTGATGGACGTGAAGCAGCTTGCTTAAAAAACAAAAAAATACGTACAATCGGATATTATAAAATTATTATGATAACATAATATTATAATATTTACAGCGTTAACGTACCTAATATGTATCATAATAATAATACTGGTCTTGTCGTCGGATACTTTCGAGTCGGCGGTGCAGGACCAGCGCATAAGGTTCAAAGTGCGGGCACGGAATTAATTAAAACCGAGAGAGAGAGAGAGAGACGGACAGACGGAGAAAAATAAAATGAATAAAAAAAACGAAATAATAATAATATTGTTTCAGCCTCGCGGCTCGTCAGCGATCTGTGATGTACGGCGTACACCTATGTACATGAATGGGCCGTGGGAATGCTCCACGAGGGTGCGGTGCCTCGACGGTGTGTGAGTGCGCACTGTCCGCAAGTCGTCCGGCCGATGTAGCTCGTACACGCGTTTAATAATATTACAAATATTACATATACATAGGTATTAGGTACACAATATAATATTATATTAAAATACACTTGTAGGATGTGTGCGTGTGTGCGCGTATATAATAAGTCGTGTATGCCGAAATCTATAAACGGTCGAGATACGGATCATCGTCTGCTATCGCGCATTGTTTCGTAAAAAAAAAAAAAAAAATAAAAAAATCATATTAAAACAATCGTAATAATCGCGGCGGCGGTACATGATATTATTATTATTATATATGGTTTATAGTATTATTATGTGTGTGTGCAGCACTAAGATATATATATTATAGTAATATTATATTTTAATAATGTTGTTATTATACATTATAATATAATACACGTCATGACCTCTACCATATAGGGGTCGCGCGCGGCTTACGTAGGTAAATCATATAATATACGTATTATCATATCAGTGCAGAGTTCGTGAAGGATATTATTATAGTATAATATCATATTGTGCGCAGTTGTTCACCGACGTATAATACCGCTTTAATAATGATTATACTAATTAACGTAAAATATATAAATATAGCATAATTGTTTACCCCAAGTTCCTAACCCGACCGGCAACCAGCCACCGACGAAAGGGGAACGATAATATTATAATTTAATTATTTTCACGATAACATTAAATAATATATTGCCAGCTGGCAGCTATATGTTCACGACTCGGTGATACGCGCGATATGTCGAGGGAAAATATTCAGACTCTCGAATGGATTATCCTTGGTGATCGATATGTGCCAAACTATTAATAAATACATTTTACATAATTTGAAATTTTTTATAAACTAATGCTCACCGAAAAAATTAAAATTCACAACATAAGTAAATTTTGATTTAAATGAAACACTAGTCACATCTGACTCGCGAGCTGCAATTTTGTCACGCCGAAATATCATATTATTTAGAGACGTATTATAACTTTGTAATTTATTATTGTTCACCGGAAAATGGAATTTTCAAAGCTTCCATTCATCCAAGTAAATATTCGAGAGGTCTTACTGTCTTATGGATGTTAGTCTATTTGCTGAAATTATTTCATACACTTTTTAACATTATTAATATTATTTTTTCATTATACACATTGTTTCGCGGAGACTCGTAGTATAAAGTTTTTTGAGGAAAACCGTTTCATAACTTGCGATTTGAAAATATGGCCTTTGCTATATTTTGCTTGATTTAGTCATAAACGCTTACTGAAAATCGTTATTAAACATTTCGAATTCCTTGTCGTAAGCAATCACGAGCCCTTCTTTAAACATGAAAACTGAGTCGGTATAACATATAACGAATATTTGCACTAAATGCTAAAAGTTTTTAAAATTAAAATTAAATTCAAGTGTGTTTCGAATCATCAATTAAATAAGTTTAAACAGTATAATGTTATTAGATTATAAATATACTTTAAACTCCTTAGCATCCATTCCCTGGTGTTAGCACATCATCTGATCCCTCACGGTTACGCTATTGATATATATTATACAAACAGATATTAAAATATAAAGCGGTCCAAATTTAAAGTACTTACGTGGTAAGTCCCCACCCTCGTATACGCGTGACCGAAGGAAATGCAATTTATTGTGATCATATATCTATTTATTTCTTCATAGTTATTTTATTTTTTGATAATTTTTTAGACACGCGCGGCAAAACTCTCTTTATTGCACGGTAATCAGTAATTAGTGGTGTAACCGATGTCCGGATTCATGACATGCGCGTATACATAATATTATTATACGTACCTATAATATGGATCCTATATACATATTATCAGACAGATGATCCGAATATATATTCTGATGACGTACAGGTTAATCATTTTATGTGACCCGACGGAAATATTTAAAGTCTTGATTTTCGTATAATTACCTATAATGTACAGTTCGTACGCGATTATCCTATTATAATATGCGCTTTAAATTCACAAATAATACTGCCTTTCATACTTCTTGAAGTATTAATAAGTAAGCACTTTTTAATTTTGTGTTTCAGGTTCGTTGTTAATTAACCTGGAAATCTGGGTTTAATAGACTAGACGATTTGGCACGCGTGGATTTCACATTTTCTGAGTACGGAGGTATCAGGATTATTTGACATAACTGATGGTATAACTAATTTAAAATGTATCTATAAAATTCTACAAAGACAGCAAAGCAGTAGAAAGATAGTTTCTGTATTTAGTTATAGAGTTGATGTAGATCGTTTATTGTAGAGACGGAATGATTTCATAATTGTCTTAGATATACCTTATATAATATATATAATATAATAATTTATATTTTGCACTTGTCGTTTTATTAAATCGTCTATAAAATATAGAATAGTAATAATATTATTTTACTATATAATATATATTTTATTTTTACTCAAAATCAACAAATTATTTATTTCTTATTTGTTTTTATTATAAACAAACGTTCGCTTTATTTTTAAATTTAGAGTAACTACAAGTTAACTAGAATGCCAAAAATTACATAAAATAGTTATGTTTACCGCTTAAACTTACATTTAAATATTGATTATCCAATTTATAGGTATATAGGTAGACGATGGAAAAATTAGTTAACATTTGCGAATAAATACATTAAGGCAAGCGCATATTTTTACTTTTCAGTGTTGTGCCTTGTGCTATACCTACATTTAGTTTGGTACATTTATTATAAGGAACTTAAAAATTGGTAACTGATAACTGATAAGTAACCAATATTGTTATAATGGTCTTTAGATAAATTTGCACTTGATGAGTGGTACTCATAAATACATATTATATATATATTTTTTTTTTTTGCAGTTTAAAACCGACGACCGGGATGAGGGGACTGTTTTCGCATTGCTTCCTCCCGGCCGCCATCATTTATTGATAAAACAACAACATCGGACAATGGGGGTTGATGGGACAGTTCCCCATCTAACTCCCTTACAGTTCATTTAAATATATGTTGAATGGTTGATCCTTCCACGTCTACAGTGATCGTCCTTCCCTCCCGTGGTGTCATAGTTGGTGATGAAGAGCGGTGGTCAATAAATACATATTATATTAAATTTATTTACTCGATAGTACAAAATTTTACCAAGTTACGAAATTCACTTTTTCTCTATACAATCACGCTCAACAATTCGATCAACTATTGTTTAGTGTCTAAACTAACTATTGCGAGTCTCGATAACTCGAATTTCAAGGAGGTAAAAATAATTCGACTTATAAATTTTTTGAGTTACAAATATTAATTGTGTGTATAGGAATTTAATAGGAACAAAAAGAAATTCGAGTTATCGAGACTCTACTATATAGCAATGAAATTACATAGAGAACTTCTATCAACAATTTATCAATTATTTTTCAGGACACCATTTTTTTAAACCTAAATTTCTGGTTGTACCTACGTTTGGTATAGATGTAATTGATTCGACGAAAAAAATAATACGACTCCATATTTTTATTAGTTTTTCGGCACATCTATAGAGTATAATAGGATCCATAACTATAATATAATAATATATAAATAACTAAAATTGTTGTTAACGAATAGATGTATTGTTTGTCATGTTATCTCTTCGAAAAGCTGTTTCTAGTAAAACGACAGTTTACATTTTATTCGTGTGGTTTTAAAGTTATATTTGTGAATTTTACACGTCATTTCGAAATTTTTATGAAATATGTCCATTATATTAGTATAATTTATATACGCATAGTCATATATAAGCACATCAATTTGCACCCATTTGATTACAGCTGTAGTCGGATAACGAGTGGCTCGTATAGTAGTATATGCTTTATAGAATAAATAACAATAATTTATGCGTTTAGACGGCCCCGGCCAAACTGTTTTTAATTAAAACGTAGTTTGACATCTGGACAGAAAACATTAATTTTCGGAAATTGTAATTTTTCTATAATGTAAAAACGTTTTGTGATAAATATTTCAGTGATATTTATCTTCTTCAATATTTTTTTTTGTCGTCAAATTCGTTGATTATTGACCGTGTATAATATGAATATAATATTATGATAGACTGCAGCAGTTATATAATGATATTATGAAATTGTTTATGTAAATAGCATTGGAACGCAATATATTTTTATAAGATTAAGAATAGGTATATAAGAAGATGAGTATGACTATCATCCCTGTGCACGTACTATACTCGTGAATAATTATATTACAAAGTGCATAGGTACGACACACCTTTCATATTCATAAATATTATATAATATGTATGGGTATGCGCAGAAAAAACGATTTTGGTCAGCTCTTGGTGAGTTTTCTCGCTGGATAAAGTAAGAATGAAATATCCGCGCCTTAATAGTTAATTTACTTTTTAATTTTTTTGTGTGTATGTTTATTAGAATTCTGATTTTAGAATCCAATGTGGGTACTTGATTTGTATACCATTTAAAAATCGTCGCGTAGTGTTATACATTTATTTTTATCAAATGAGAACTATCATTATTAACCGTATACCTAATAATCTTCATATGGATGATTTTCAAAAGTTATTATAATTAAATTTGGACGAATGCAGTTTCTGAGTTGTAAACTAAATGTGCTAATATTTAAAATATAATCTCCTAGTAATCACATACTTGATATAAATCACTAAAATGGTAACCAGGTAATAAGTATCAATCACATACTAGGTTACGACATCATAAATGGATATAACAATATGTTTGCGCCGGCGATCCTAATGGACGGTTGTCTCCTGACACACAGTACCTACTCGGGATTTTCGTGGGTAGGGCAAATAAAACAATAACTGTGACTTATGCTACAAATGATTGCGTGTATTATTGTATTAAGTTTATATACGCACAACCAGACAATATTATACAATATATTATAATACAAAATACAAGGGGAGGGGGGGAATCACCGTCTGGCCTGTACCGCTGCTATGATGACTGCACGTCTCGAGGAGGTGAATGAACGGCTGAGCTGCTGGATATTGCGAGCAAGCGATTGTTCAGCAAAACCCTTTGTCGGATCGGACACTGGTGTGGAGCAACACGTTCACGAGCAAGTGAATACGTAGCGGAGCAGCGAGTTGACACGTGGTTTACGTGAGTGCACCTGAGCGTAGGGCGATCGGTTGACAACAACAACCAAAGAACTCGTGGATCAACGGAACTCGGACTGTACAACAGCAGTAATACAAGTGGAGCAACGAAACGCTAATAACAACAACACAACGCAAGTAATGGCCGTCAAGCACAAACGGCACAAAAAACGTGGTTAGCGTAGAAAGGTACCGACGAGTAAAACGCGTACACTTTCACGGACGGAACAGAACCAACAAAAAACGACAACGAACGACAGTCTAGCCAACATAGCGTCGCGGCTGACGGTGCGTAACGAACATGACCATGGTCACACAGTGCGACAGCCGACGGTGGTAACTCGATAGTCAAAAAGATCGAACACAATATACGAAGTAATAAACAAATATCAGATTCAAACATTGTATATAAAAAAATACCTAGTTACAACCACATGCTTGGGTTTAACTTAACCTAAAGGTGGGTTTCCACTGGACCGTTATCCCCGCATACGTGCACGTTTATCAACAAGCACGTACGTATGGTTACGTATACACGTCTTTCATGAAAAATGCTTTGGTAAGCACAGTAACTAGTAAGCGCTTCATTTTAGCGGTAAATTAACTTACTATAATTTGGCTCGACTCTATAATGTAAATACACTTTAATTTACTTTTAAAACAATATAATTTAATATTATAATAACATAACACATTTTTAAGATTTTAAAATTGGTAACTGCTGCAAACGCTTAAATTAGACTATTAAATGCACGGTAGTAGTTAAACTAGATCTAACTTTATGGTATCGTGGTTATACGTGTGGTAAGAACGTATATAGAGTTTCTGGTAAACCAAAAGCTTACCATGTATACCAACCAACCCCAGAAAAGTATTTTTATACATGTACACGTATACGTATGTAGTGAAAACTTGCCTTAACCTGGTCACAAAAATATACCTGGTAACCACATAACCAGTATAAAAAACGTATCTGGGATCAACCACGTACCAGGTTACAAACATATACTTGGTAAAAAAAATATACCTGGTATTAACCAGGTAGTAAGTATCAACTACTAACTCGGTATAAACCACATACCCGGTATAAAAAATACCTGGTTACAACCACGTCATAAGTATTAATCACATACCTGGTTACAAAAATATACCTGGTATAAACTACGTACTTACCAGATTACAAACATATCCCTGGTTACAACCCTATACCTAGTATCAACCAGGTAGTAAGTATGAACCAATTATTTGATATAAACCATGTACAGGGTTATAACCATGTAATAAGTATTAACCAAATACCATATTACAACTGTATACCTGGTTACAGTCATGTAGTATTAACCACATAGCTGGTTACAAAAATATACCCAGTATCAACCACATACTCGGTATAAATATTTTACCTGGTTTAAACCATATGTATCAGGTAACAATCATAATATAAACAGTATTACCCACATACCAGGTTACAGACATATATTTGGTTACAATAATATACTTGGTATCAACCACATATTTGGTATAAACCATATACCAGGTTATCACCGCAAGTATGGATTTAACCATATACCTAGTAATAAACAAATACCAGGTTCAAACCACATATCAGGTTACAACCAGATAGTAGGTATTAACAACATACCTGGTTACAACTACATGAATGAATTTAACCGTATACCAAGTTATAACCACATACCAGATTACAAAAATATACCTGGTATAAACCATATACCTATTTATCATCACATGCATGAAGAGTTAAAATGAAATTTGAATTTTAAAATTTGGTCTGTAATTGAAATTGTATTTCCTGGAAAATGTATGGTGTTAAAAATCCCAAAATTGGCGTTGCAAAATATTAGTGCTGGGTTGAAGTTTCCTTATATAATAAAGCGTGAAGAGGTTCGTTTCCTTATAAAAAGAGTGCGCCTCGGTCGCCGTTTTTATACTCCATGGCCCGCCGCCGTCGTTATCGAAAACGGACGGTTCTCCAACGCCGCCGCCGTCTCGATAACGCGTTTTTCTTACGTTAGGTTCGATTATTACGCGGGTTTTCGACGATTTTAACGTTTTTTTTTTTTTTTTTATCGGCTGTTTGTTATATTATAATACGTTGTTGTATTTTCAAGTGTGTGTTGCTTTGGGAAACGTTATATTAAATAGACAATTAATATTAATATAAGCTTTATTACACACGAATTATACGGAATTATACAGGTATATATGATGGCATACTTTTCATTTTTTACACACACACATACATATAAAATTGATATGTCTCTAGCACTTGAGAGGGGCAATAAATTTAATTGCAAGCTTTTTTTTTTTTAAACACGTTTATAATGTTTCACTATTTCGTAAATAGATAAGAAAATATATTAATAAATTTTACAATTTGCTTTGATTATTTTGTTATCATGGGTACTACTGAGAGTACTTACAATATTCAACAATCTAGGGCACTGGATAGATTTTAGATTATGAACGAAGTAATGACTATTGTATTTTTTTTACAATGATGTGTGTTTTTTGTTTCTGTGAACAGCATAACTTGTCGAAATAATGCTTCAATTTCAAACTTCAGGGGTGGTTTCCGATTGCAAAGTGAATATCCTTGGTGCATTATAGAAGTTAAAACTCAAAAGTAAGAATTATCTAACAGTTTTTTAAAAAAATCGGTAAAACAATAAAAAGTGACTGAAGCACGGGCATTTTTACGCAAAACCATTTTTGGACAAAATTATTTTTTTTATATGGTTGTTACTCAAAAATGAATCGTCGTAAATACTTGAAATTTTCACCAAATGTTTATATTAGTATTATTTATATACTGCAGTTAAATTTTCTGTAACTTTTTGAGTTATTTATTATAAATAATAGACAACTGAAATTTTCGATTTTTCTAAGTATTTTTTTTTTTAAGTGTCGATAATGGATAATCGATTTTGGGTGCACAATAACACTTGCAATTTTTTCAAAGTTTTTCATAAATTATTCTTATTAGAGTTAAAAAAATCAAAAATCGTTGGTCACAAATTTTATTTATAAGCGTCTTAAATAAATATAATATAATATTACGATTTATCCTCAAACGATTTTCAATATTTGTTATTATTCAAAAAATATAAGCCGTATGTAGGTACTTGAAAATTTCACCAGTTATTTAGATTGCCATTTTCTTTATATAAACTATACGATGGTTCTTTAGGTTTATTAGGTATAAATGATAAATATTTAACAATATCCAGTAAATTGTAGATAACTATACGCCATTAATGGAACCAGAGCAATATTTGATTATAATTTATATGAAAATGATTATATAGTATAGACGTTAGATTGAATAGTAAAATAATCCCGTTGAATATTGATTAACAAAATTTGTTTTAATATTATTAATTATTATACACAATAATTAAATTGTTTTAAATACTTAGATTAATTCTAAAATACTAATAGATATATACTATATACATATCACTATACATAGTATTACTAATACTAAATTATATTATATCCATGCATTTATAGAATTTGGGAAAATAATTCAATCGATTAGTAGAATTTCTCAACCCGAAAACATTTTTATTTAATAAATAATAATACATGGTTTGAATTAAAAACAATTGATTAAGTTAATTGCGTGATGCTATTAGTAACGCGTGTTATTCAAACATTCGGTTGATATTTATATTATTTATAATTTGTCTGTCATTAGTCATTGATTGAATTTACAAATAGAGCTCGTGATTATTGTAATATTTCATTAAATACTGAAGAAATGGATTTAATTCACGATTTCATTGAACCACCGACGCCTTTTCCATATCGATACAGAAAATGTATGTACTGTAAAAAATCAAACATCTTCAAGGCAGTATACAAATGTAAGGACTGTCGAAAAGTATGCCATCGCAATTGTTATAAGGCATTTCTAGAAATGAAGTTAAAACGTGATGAAGAATTAGAACTCATGAAATCAACTATCGAAATAATTAGCAATAATGAAATCGTTAAGAAGACGACTCACCAATGGTAAAAAAATATCTTCATGAGTTTTAATAATAATACAGCTTACTGGTTGGTTTTATAGCAAAACATCTCATAATACAATTTGTAGGTAACAATATTTAAGAGACGATGACATAGTCTTTTTTTAAATTTATACTTAGTTAAAAAGTTACACACATTTATAATAATTAATAAAATAGGGTTTTGCGTTGTTCATTGTTTGCTAAGTACTGGATATATTAAAAACCGAAAAGTCATTGCCTGCAAAATATTGTTCTCTACGACTTTTATGAAAGGGTTTTTGATTTAAAATCATTCAGTAAGCCATTTTTTTAAATCTAAAAACTAATTTTTTACGCAAAAATGAATTTAATAACTGCCGATACATGCTGCTCTGGTTTCTAGCGGCAGTTAAGTGTGTATAGTATATTATGTATAATATACTAGCTGACCCCGTTCACTTTGTTTCCCATTAAAAATACCAATTCTGATTTATTTGTTATTTAATATTCAGTTTAACGGTGTTCAAAACTTTTCAAAACTTTTCGACATTTTCATTGATCAATTTGATTCTCAAAAACTTGTGCAAGCAACACTTTAAAATGCGAATTTTGTAAAATGCTTTCTTATTGCACACTAAATTTGTGGTACGAATCGGATGAAATTAGAGTTAATATCTAAATCTGAAAATAATACAAAACCTTCTGGTACTACAATATTATACTTAAATACGTAAATCTAATATATAAATGTGAAAATAAAAACCTTTGAGTGATATGTTCTCGGAAACTGCTGAACTGATCGTAATGATTTTTTTTTAATTGAAGAGCTCATCGTGGAAATGTTTATGACATTTGATCGATTCTCTTACTTAATAAGCAAAAGAGTTATGAATTATTATAAATAATGGTCTGTTGTTACGTAGACTTTTATTATTATTATTTTCGGTAACCATAGTAACAATTTTTTATTATTATTTATTTTCCCCGTTTTTGTAACATTTTTCACTGATGATTCGCTCCTATTGATCGCAGGAGAAGATGCTTATAAATGTAATGATATATAGTGTAATGACGTCACTGTCCAGCAAGAAAATAAACTATATTAAGGTCGCTGTTGGTTATGGTTGAATATAATAGTTGTAGACCTGTTGTTATATTTTGTCAAAACCATAACAACAAAAATAAGAATATGATATATATATGATTATACTTAAATAATATGTTTACTTCTTATATGTTATACGATTTTAATATTTTTTTATTACATTTTCTATTGTAGATGCACCGACATTAAATCGAACATTAATGATCATCGTTCAATTGTATTAAATGAACTGTCCACTACAACATCTTTAAAGTATGATTATATTCAAACAATTTTTTTACCTATTTCTAATACAAGTAAATCTATATTTTCTTAATTATTTTTTTAGCGTGAATATTTTGAATGGTCGTAGAATAGTTGATATAGGTCATATTTTCAACGAAATTCAAAATATTCGTCATAGTGGTGGACTTGGATGTTCATTTTCAGATATGATTTTTAAAAGAGAAGAAATAAATGGATACTTCTCAATATTCTATTTTCATTGTAAAATGTGCGGTATCGAAAAACAAATATCTTCTGAAAATACTAAGAACATTGAATGCATTCCAATAAATAAAGCAGTAGTAAATTCAACAATAGCTATAGGTAAGACTATTCAATATAGAAAAAGAAAACACTTATTATAAGAGCCCTATTTAAATAAAATAAAATAAAACTATATTAAAAGGTATTGGATATGCACAACTGTCTGAACTTTCGACTTGTATCGATATACCTTCAATGTCATCCAATACATATCAGTCATTATAATCACCTGTCGGCGAAGTAGTGCATGATTTAGCGAAGGATGAAATAAAAGAGCTGGTGGAAGGTATATTGAGTGAAATCATTGCACCAAAAAGCGTGCATGAACCGCGTGGCAGACCACCTCCCAACTCGACATCTTGCGGCAGACCAGGGCGACGCTGATCGGGCTGGGAACAGAGTTCCCTCCGGACGCACCGCAGGGACTATCGGTCCAGCAGATCGGCGATGTAGACACGGCGGAGCTACGGGCCGACCCTCGTCTGTGGGCGGCGTATGAGCGCGGGTGGCGCGAGCACGCGAGGGCTGCACCGGCGAGTCCACCGGCACCGACGGACCGTCGGCCCATACCGGGGCCAGTCCGCCACACACAGCGGACGGTCCGGAAGGCGACCATGGCGCCAACGGCGAAGCCACAACCGCGGCCGGCACGCCAACCACCACTGGCATGCGCAGCACAGGGACCAGCGCTGGCCAGTGCCCTACCACCGGTGCACAGACGTCCCAGCCAGCAACAACTCCGGAGGCTGCCGACTGTCCAGCCGCGGCCACAGCCGGCAACTGCCCAACCACGGGCACAGCCGCCTCCAGCCCCGATCCCGGAACGGCAGCCGGAAACTCCCGTGGACGCTATTCCCCGGGAGGGGACCCCGACCGTAGACGAGGATGCTTGTCAGGCCTCCCCTCCAGCGTTCGTGTCACACGAACCAATGGAGGTGGGCGGTGACGACATCCTTGTCGATATCGAGGCCCTATACCGGGAATAGTTTTGGCAAATGGGAAACTGGGCGGTAATCGCCAGTTCCCCCATCGCAACTATAGGTGTCCGGGTCACCCGATGGCACCACACGGCTCTAGACAAAGGTGCCTATCAGCTTGGGGGTTGGGAGAGTTGACACGGTCGTGTCGCACGAATACCGCGTTCTCACCCGCTAGACCCCCTTGCCTAGGTATCACCACTCGTTCGATAATCAATCGGCACACCCGAGCGATTAATCGAACCAGAGTCTGAGTCGGCGATGAGCCCCGAAGCTCCCACGGCGTGGGTGACAACCGCCGAGAGCTTCGGCGGCGTTTTTGTCTGTTGTTAACCGTTCGTTACAACCGATCACCGCCCGTCACCGTCTTTCTGCAGTCCGTGCACTTCCGCGACTTAATCTATTTACAATTAATAGTGTGGTTTGATTAATAATAACTAAGATATTATCAAGAGAATTAAGTATTAACTTATTTATAAATATATATTTTCAGTGGATGTATATATTACCATTAGTCATATTTATGATGATTACTGGAGCATCAAATCCAGAAGCAAGACAGTAAATAGAAAAAATGTACTTCTAAGTTTTATTTAATTATATTGTTCAATTAATTAATGGGCTATTCCATTAGTGTCTTTATGTTCAATAATTTAAGTTTCATAATATGTACATTAGGTAATACTATTGACTATTAAATTATTATATTGAATTTAAAACTAATAAAATGTCAAGTAATAACTAAGAAATATTTAAGTTGTTTTTTTTCTCAATATATCCAGCTCCACTACTATGTTTAAATACACATTGTCCATTGATCCAAGTTGATTGAACATTCAATTTATTTCCCAAAAATACAAAATCAGCATCAGCTCCATAATTAAGTGTACCTTTAAATTGTTGTATTCCTAAGACCTTAGCTGGATGTAAAGTTATTGTTTCAATTGCTTCAGTAACACTACAATCTTTAAAGATACATTTTCTTAATGTACATTTATGTCAAATACTAAAATTCTATACACTTATACAGAGTTTTAAACTTACTTGTTGCATTTAGAAAATATCTCATACATTCATCTAAGGGAGTCACACTTCCACATAATGTATTTGTGTTAGCAATGTATGCTTTTGAATTCTTTACTTCAATCTGTTTATCACCCAAATAGTGTATTCCATCTGGTAGCCCTATAGCTGACAATGTATCTGTTACCAACACAAGTCCTTCTGGTTTGATTTTATGAGCAATTTTTAATGCTGTCGGATGCGTATGAGTTCCATCAGCTTAATACCAAAAAATAATGGTTTCTCAACACTAGGTGGACATGCTATGAGTCCAATCAGTCCTGGATCTCTATGATGAAACTATAAACACAATTTTTATAATAATTGTTGTTGCGTAATAAAGTATACCTACAGAAAGCATTGCATTGAATAAATATGTAATAAATGTAGCTCCATTTTTTACTGCTTGTTGAAGTCGATATCATAAAGTGGGATTGCCAACTTCGAGAACGTCAAAATTCGTCAGTCGACCGGTGGTCTTCATACACGTGCCCATGACGATCTAGAATATTGCTGCTCATAGGTAGGTAAAATATAAACATATAACACGTATTATATACCACATAATATAAATATGTATAGTATTATTTCGTATAGCGCGTGAAGTGGTATATTGTTTTAATAATAATATAATAAAATGTAATATATAGCACCAGCGAACCGGTTTTGAAGTCTCGCGGGCGCACGTGCGACGTGAGACAATTCTTTTTCAACTGTGTTCAACTAGTGGTGATTTCCTTTACCATGTGAAAAGTAAAAGAAAACAATTTGTACCTACGTCCATTAGCGACGTGTGCAAATCGTGTATAACGTATACCATATCTATAATATACATATTATATATATATAAGGTATGTGTGTATGATATCATAACAGCAACTCGGACATGTGGCGTAAATTTTAATGATAAAATAAAAATAAAAATCGTATTAATAATAATAATTTATTATTCGTGATATACGCGTGCACCTACACTACCGACCCGCGTTTATATACTGTAACGCAATACGCGTACTCGAAAATTATACATATATTATTATAATATCTGCAAGCATTCGCGCCGACGACGACTTGTCGACGAGACGAGACGATATCGTTTGCAATATATCACGCGCGGGCGCCCCTTTTCGACCGACCGGTAATATTATTATACGTACTGGCTGGCTGAGGTATCTATATATATTATTTTATATAATAATATTAATAATAGTTATGTAGCTAATAAGAGCCGCCGTGCATATTATCATCGTCATCACCGTCGTCCGATTATTTTTTTATTCGTACGTGTATAGTATATAATTAACGATAATGACGCTCCGCCACCCGCTGACATTCGCGCCGCTCGTGAATTATAATATAGGCATACCGTCTATGCATAAAAATATATTATACTCGGGTATTTATCTGTATATTTTAATAGAAAATAAGGGG
The DNA here is from genome assembly GCF_020184175.1 of Aphis gossypii. Classification (NCBI taxonomy): domain Eukaryota; kingdom Metazoa; phylum Arthropoda; class Insecta; order Hemiptera; family Aphididae; genus Aphis; species Aphis gossypii. The sequence continues at coordinate 83,038,198 of NC_065531.1, forward strand.
CCCAGACTGACTGATCCACTGACCGGTTCGTATAATCGACGTATAGTCAAAATTATGATGGCTATAGACTTGGAATGCAATGCAATAATAGATTTATATAAGTTGTCTGAGTCGATTAAAAGCTTAAAACTTAATATTATTTTGTTTATAATATGCATATATAGAGTTACAGGAAATAAACTAGTTGTTATAACATTGTGTTTAATAACACGAGAAATTATTTTAATAATATGGTAATAACTACCTGAATGGCTGAATGGCCGGGTTAAATGTCTGTATATAGTGTTTATACATATGTTTGTACATATTTAAGATAAGGAAAATTTACGGGTAATTTTTTTAATTCTTCGCGACTATGTAAAGAGGGGTTAGTTATAAGTGTGTGTGCGGAAAATGAAGTGTACAAAGTCTCCGAAAGTCTTGTCGGCTGCCGCCTAATGTTCTTTTCTTTCATGATTATGTAATGCCATTCTGTCATATCTGACATTTCGTGTTAAAATGTTTTCATATAGTTTTTTTCTTTTTTTGCCTTTACGGTGTTTCAATTTCTTATCTTTTTCGGCTCAACTTACCTGCTAAACCATTTTTCCTGTATTTTTTTGTATTTCGATTTTGGCGAGTATCGTTCGCTTAACTGTTGTTGCCTGCCCTTCATTAAATTGTTTTTTTCTTTTTAGGGTGTTCATTAATCATCGGCGTCGTTGTGATTATTTTAATTTTGTTGTATTTGTTCTATAATATGCAATGGCAGGTATCGTGTTATTCGTGAGTTCTACGTCGTGGTATTATTGAGTGGTCGCACGTGTGCGGTCTGTAATTATTTAATTATTCATATTTACGTCCCTGGTACGGTCGCGTGGGATATAATCCACCATTTGACATACCACAAGTGCCACAAGTGAGTTTTGTTTGTTTACGGCCTACGGGCCTATCTATGTAAAGTTACATTTTTAAGCAATGTTAACATTAAAATTGTTATAAATTAGATGTATAATTAATTAATTTATTATATTAATTATTAAATGATAATTAAAAACATAGTATCTTCTATTGAATAGATTTAAGTTATCTATATAAGTTTGATATACTCTATAGTCCATAGGACAGTATAGCTTGTTAAAATTATATTGAAATACACATCTGAATTCCATTAACAAAAATAAAAAAGACTAATAGTAATAAAAATGACTTTATAAATACGTAATTATATTAAGCTAAACAAAAAATAGCGTTACATTGTTCTGCATATCCTTTGGACCGCGAAGGACTCTTCTATAATGGAAATAAAAGGCTGAACGTACACCAACATTTGTTATACGTCTTATAACGGCTGGTCGTTCGCTCTCAACCACCACAATCGGGTGTATCATGTACCTAAACGGTGCGACGAGTCGTCCAGTCCGGAATAATCTCCATAAATTTTATAGAACACCTTTGCGCTCAACTACTTTTTACGTAGCTATATGCACTTCGTTTAAAATATTTACAATTGTGGGCAGGCCACTGCGCATCACCGTCACTTGTTTTTTTTATGAACGGTTCTTGCCACAAACGCGGCGAAATTTCGATTTCCGGTCGTTTATCACTACACTCAAGCCGTATACGAAACGACGACGGCGAGTGGCACATTATCAGCCATTATTTTATTATTATTATTGTACTCCATGCGACTATATACTGCAGAGATCGCCGCGAGGTCTGTGTCGGCGGCGATAGGTCTCGTGGTCTACCGGGTCAGCGCGGGTCATCGTGTGCTTGTGTGCGTCCCGCGAATCTTTCGATGGACGACAATAATATTATAATATTATTAATATATTATGTGCGCACCCACATACGAGTATGCCACCAAATATATATACATTCGTTCGTTTGTATGTTATAGGCTTATACCACGAGTACAGATCAACACACACACACACACACACACACACACACACATAAACGTATAAACATTTATAATAATATTATATATTATGTACCTCTATATATAATATTACATACGTATTATACCTATATGGAAACGCGCGCGAGCGAGCCCGTGGAATGCCGCACAGCGATTTATAATACGGCGGAGTTTGTACAATAATAATATAAGAGGAGAAATTATTTAGCGTCGGAATGCGGAGATGAATAAATACGCACGTCTGTCGTGTGCCGTTTTTCTTATTATGTACCCCTTTAGCGTATGTTGACGACGGAACGACGTATTCGCGGCGGTCGTGTCCGTCTACAGCAAAAACACCATCGCCTCCGTTACGTTTTCCGTTTTAAATCGGTCGCGTAGTTCGGACGCTGGAACGGGCCGAATTCATAGCGCCGTCTTTTACCTCACGGTACTTCAGAATCTCATCGTTTTTATTTTTTAAAAAACAATAACGTCATACAAGTGTTATCTGTACATCGTAGTAATTAACGGTTTGAAGTGATCAATTTTCTGACCAAAAAAATTAGTCTTTACTTAGCACACTAGGTCTTACGAATGAGATGTGCGGGTACGTGTGTTACTGGTGATGTCCACACCGGTCCTTTTACGTTACACAATCGCCCAGGACATGTGTTTCCAATCGTATATAATATTATATAATATCTTATGGATACTTATTGGCATTTTTGTTTTCCCAGAACGCTCAATTGGACCATTTAAATTGGATGAGCAATATTTCCCTAGTCCCCCGATTTTCTTCACATTTTTGAGCGACTAAAGTAAATGAAATAAAAATGGAAATGTATATAGAATCTATATAATATAATATATATATAATTATACATTTTATAGGTAACGGGGAGGAAGATGGCCGTAAGACAAATCGTCCACATCAATACCGACTATATATTAAACCAATGACTTTTTAACAGTTTTTATATTTTTACTGATGTATAAATTATAATAATATGTAATGTAAGCTATCAATATAAGAAATAGTGAGTAATTGTAGATATTTAACCATTTTAAAGGCGTCATAGAAACGTACTAATATAGGTGTATTGTGAAATGTAGTATAATATGTAGGTATACACTGCACCGCAGTTACTCAGCGACGTCGTCGAAAACCTTTTTTATTTTCCATATAATCCGTATTAAGTAAGCATATAACAGGTAATATATCATGTTATACATTATTGTTGCGTTGTGAAATAGAATACGTTACGAAAAAAAAAATGTACAAAACGTTCAGAAATACCTTAATAATTAATATAGTATGTAACAATAATAACATACCTTTTATAAAAAATATTCATCTTCGTCTGTGTGTTGCGTACGAAAAAAAAATCCTTTAAGCATTCGGCACCTGCTCCTACACTGCATGGTACGAAACGAGAGGGGCGTCGTAAAATGTGTCAACATATCAGAACCCGACCTATCTGGTTTTGAATTCGAAACGATCTCAGTCGTACGTAAACATTATGCTTCCAAACAATAATGTGTATAACATTCATGACTTATACACCCGTCCATGCTATAATAATACACATATGATATTTATTTAACGTATGCGAGAATGAGCCCTTTGTTTACATGAATATATATATATATTACGATGAAAAATATTAAACAAGTATTGACAATAGCTTACAAATTGTGAGACGGATCCGCATAGGCACAAGTCATCATTTGCCTATAAAGAAGTCCTTTCGCAGTGACGGTCGAATATTGAGGAATATAAAAAAATACAGTAGACATAGAAAAAAGGGCTGACTAACTTTAAAACACAATATGTGGATAAAAACAAAACCCACATTGTAATCCATAGTAGTCTATTCAGAAATGCAATGTGCAAAGTACGGAATCGCTCTGCAAGTTCGGGGATGCTATAAGTTATATGCATGTTAGTTATAACGGTATGCGTGCGAAATCAAGTCACATAGGGAATAAAATGGAACAAACGATAGGAGAACCACTTGTTGCTATAATTATTTTAAGATGCCTACGCAACTACCACCAACTTGAATATGGCACTGAAAAATAAAAACTCGGATGACGTTCAATTTTTTAATAAATGTAATTGACGTAGAACGATATGTCATATAAATTAAAAATGTATACTATAATTTATTAGGTACATTTAAATATTATGATGTAGTTAAAATGTATATTTGAGTCAATAATTGATTTGTGCAAATAAAAATCTAAAACTATACGTTTGATTTCTATAGTCGCTGGTGGTGTAAGATTATCGTTCTCAACCACCCTAAACTCTAAGACTTGTCCTACTCATGAATTTAAGAATATTTCAGTATTTGTAACTTAAATACGATATTATTTACATAGTGTTATTAAACAACGATTATTCGAACAACTATAAATTTAGTAGCAATATTATAAATCTTCAAAGAAGAAATCAGTGCGATGTTTGAGTGTTTGATACAAAAAAGGACGCGTTGTTTGGAATATGAATTTTATCAATTTCTTTTTGAAAGTGTATGTTTTATGTACAAAATATTTATTAAGGATTAATACATTGTGGAAACAAAAATAAATTGTGAGTAAAATATTAGATGATTTTCATTTTATTCGTTGTAAATTAGTTTTGGGGTGTATTGTTTGTATTATTATAATTAAGTTATGTACTATTTTACAATCGTCATAAATTAACTCATAATTACACTACTCGTTAAACTTTTAAGTATATAATGATTAACCATTTTGGAGCTAAAACCACATCACACTATCATATTACAATATTTTTTTCCATGAAAATGGAAATCTAAGGTCGTACACATTTTTAAAATTGTATTAAAATATCATATTAAATGCTTAAGTATATGATTTTCAATAATTTTAAATGATTGATGCCGAGGTGATTTACGTTACGCCAATGGATCACACTATATACTCAAAGACCGATCGCACTGTGCACAAGATAGTGACTTGATACGAAAATCATTCACCAATCTTATTATAGAATACAATGCCCTACAACAAACATAATCTATATTATTGCCACTTTTTAAGTAACTATCTGGATTTAAATTTCGTTTCCAGTTAGAAACACGCAAAATATCGGTTGTGTGTCTAGGGTGTAAGGGAAAAACTGGTAATGGGGGTAGGTACTATAATTTCAGGTTAGATACTATACGAACACAAAATTATGCGTGAACTCAGCGCCCACATATTAAGCTACTGCTGCAGTCGGAGTCCTACGAGTTTTACATATTTTGTAATAAATTGTGCATATCGACGATACAAACTATATTTGAAAGATACCTAATAAAATTTGCTTGACAAAGTTGGGGTGCTAATTTCAAGCCACCGACCAGACAGACACAATTAGGATGCGTCTCATTTCTGTATACAATATAACGTATGATATGCAATTATCGTCAAATCGATATTAATTATTTTAATAATATAATAGCTACCTCGGTAACGTGTACCGACACTTATTTCGACAGTTTTCGATTTAACTAATTCCCGTATAATAATGGTATAATAATATGTGTAATCACACACCGCGATCGGTTTATATCTCTATATTATATTTTTATACTGATATAACCGTAATCGATGATTACAAACTTATAATTATTATATTATTTTTGGTTTTTGAAGTTGCACGTAAAATTTTACAACCACAGCGTACACGTGATGCAATGTTAATCTTAATACCAAATGCCAATGCCCCACTAGCTTCAGTGCAGCGCCACGTCGTGCAGTTTAGACTTAAGATACAATTTTGTAAATATTAAGTACATTAAGTTTCATCGTAAATACGACGAAAGTATTATCGTTGTCGTAAAATTCGTCCATAAAATCGTAAGAGCTGAATTGACGTCAAATAGGAGAAGACATAAAAAACGAATTAGAATATTACTAAACCCGCGTTGCGTGTTGTGGTGACAGGTACAGGAAAATCTGGCGTCTCGTTTAATTTAAAATGTGATCTGAAAACTATATAAAATATTAACTACCTGTGTCGTCTAGTCGACCTATTGGCGCTATACAAATAAATGGATCACAACAAGATTTTATGGTTTAAAATTGTTAAGTTTAAAGACTCGAGATTTTTATTTAATCGGTATCGTCAATCCCTGGTTAGAAACGTGCGACAGAATACATTGACGATACATTAAAATGAAAGAAACTGCGATCTCCCACGATGAAATCATCAAATAAAAAATAATTATTATTAGAAAACAGTACTAGGTGTGTATATTCTTTTATATAAATTAATCACAAAAAAAACCCTTCGTAAAGTACGTGTAAACATGGCTAAGTAAAAAAAAAATAATATTAGATCTTTAAGCCACTATAAAGATGTGATATCATGAATAAATGCTATAAGTGTATTGAATTTAAGTAAACTTATTTTGTTTCAATAATTCATTTACTACTCATTTATAACTTAATTTCTAAAAGTACTATTTTGGCAAAAGCACGTTATACACGGTATTTCTGATGTTTTGGAGACGTACGAGTTACTCCAGCACCTCTTCATGTGATTTTCATATTTTTTTTTTTTTTGTTTGTAGGTATATTTTAAATAGTTAATACAAAAAATAGAACAGATCGTTATTATAAGTCTATAATTTATTGACGCTGCAATGAATAAATAAATAATAAAATATATGGTTTTGCGTATGGTTGCTTACGGTGTGGTGTGTGTTTATAGTGTTTATGTATATGAACAATCCATCTTACGGTTAAACATTACATGAGTTTAATAGTAGCCAAATTATGATTTTAACTATCAGAAAATATAATATAATATTATATCTATTTGAACTTTGTCTATCAATAGGATGCTCAAGCGAACAACTATAAATACAATAGTATTAATTATGTTCTTATATCCTTGCATTCAGACTACCTATTAACCATCACTAAGTCGAAAAAATATCGACACACAAGTGACTTCAGTTTGGGGGACTTGATAAAATTGAATAAATTTTCCCTACCGAACGTATCTGATATCATCATAATCAAATTATGAGCTTTTAATATAACTGTAGTATAGACATTTTTTCGGTGTAAACGAATAATGATAGAAAAGGGAAATGTCTACTTTTGTTGTAAGCAAAATGTTCTCTTGTAGCGCATCTTCATTTTTACAAATGATCTTTTTATAGGCTATTTGCGCTTGGCTTTTGCTGAAAAAGCGTAGGACATTAAATGTCATCGTTAATCATTATTGTTGGAAATACCTCTTTTTTAGCTAATTATTATATTTTTATTGTTATAAAAAAACAATAAACTGTAATCATCTTAGTTTGACTAGATTAATTAATAATAGGTAGGTCATTATATTTTACATTCATACATTTTAAGTTTAAATAACTTATAATACACTTTATAGCTTAACATATAAATAATATTACCCTTATCGCTTTTAGTCTTAAATTATATGAAAACCTATTCTTTTATATAGATCCCATATTGTATAAACTATTTCGATTTTATTGGACAAAACAAAAATCATAAGATCATCCATTCATAAATTTATTGCATATTATCCCTTCTCCAATTCGTGAAAGTTCTTGCGGAAGATTCAAAAAAATTTGGTGCCATAGTGTATTTATTTAATTTTATTTTCACTTTTATATTAACCTTAAGCTAATATTGTATTTAAAGGGCACCTACATTCAGATATTCTCAATAAAGTAATTGTTTATTCCCGGTTTATTACATAGGTACTAGTATACTTACTGTGTTATTATTATAATATAACGCGTTGCACTAGGTTTTTATACTTCATTACATTGACATGGACATTAATTAGCTGAAGTTATAACCTATATGATAATATTATAATAATTAATATGTATACAAATAGTATACATAAATAGTATTTTCTGAGAATAAACAAGAATTCTCATTTCTTATTTAACATTTTTATTCAGCCCATATTATGCTTTTATTATTTTATGTTGGTTATTTTAAATTCAAGAATAATTATACTCCGTTTCCATCATGCCATAATCTATGCTGCGATGTTACTACTATAATTCTATATTATGATTATTGATTGATTATATATTTTTTTTTGTTTCAAAAGCGAAAGTTTCTACAATGGAGAGAAAACTGCAAAATATCGTAAAAATCACGTCTTCGCCGCGTGGTATTATTATAGTGCGCGCGCGCTCATCGTAAAAACAACTACTAATTATGGTCTTGGCAGGATGCGCGACTCAAAGTCGAACGACGTGTGGCAAGGAGATAATAATTTAACGCATAAATATAATACGCACTGGTGTGTTTAAATGTAAATTTTGCGGTTTCGTGAAAGTTTTTACCGCGTTAGTCGAATTGAAATCGTTTCGATTTATACGATCTGGTATGACAAATTATCTTAAGAAGGCACCATAGATAAACTTCATCATCGAGACTTATGTTAAAATATTATATAATATGTTAATATGTAGTGACAGCTCACATGAAAGAAATAATAAAAACAATTAATAATTATTGGATCGGTATAAGACAAAACACTTTTATGAGATAATCAATAAACGATTTAGAAATTTAATAAAATAAAAAATTGATCATACTAATAATTGTAAATTATAAATTAGGTATAGTATAATATAGAGTGTAATGTACCCGCCTTTTTAGACTTTAAATTATATAGTGGATATTTACTTGAAAATTCTGAAGTACTTAATACAAAATTTGAGCGGTCTTACAAAAATATAAAATAGATACAATATTGGATCTACTTATCTACTATTAGAATTTTACGATATAAATAAATATCGATAAAGAAATATTAATTAAGACTATTTTCAAAGCACCGTAGTCACTATAATACTTCTGAAATCACTAGCATAGACCTGATTCTTAATACACAAATAATAATTCAAAAATTACTCGTTCAAATATTGATTTTGATTACCTAAAATTGATTTTAAATTTTCCCATTTGAAAATCGAAAGATTATATTTTAAAATATATATTATATATTTATTTCAGCAGTACAATTAATTAATAGTTTTAACAATTTTAAAATATGATCACTACACGCATATTTAAATACTCTAAAACATACATTTTGAATAACTAAATTGTTTTTGAGAAAAACAACTGAAGATACTATAGTTGAATCAATCTGTATATTACAGTATTCCTGAGTTATATTTATTTGTAAACATATCAACATTTTAAAACTATTAACCATAAATTTATTTAGGACAGATTTTGTTTGATAAATATCTTGAAAATACTAAACGTTAGCGAGTCGATCACTGTACAGATTAAATATTGAGAAATTACTATGCAAAAAATTATGAGCTGTACAATTATAATTTTTTCATTCTAAAACGTCTTATAGATTTAATAATATAATATCTAATCATTTTTATAAAAACGACGACTATTCATAAGATATTTTTGTACGACCGCACCTCAATGTTCGATTATAATTTATAATATTATTTGGGAAATATAACTGGCGATTACCGATTTGTTTTCTAAACTCTCACCGGTACGGTGCGTACGACGAGCGCTGACATACCACGTAAACTTGTTAAACAAATTTTAACTACGAATAATAGTTTACTAGAGTTAAAAAGTATTATTAAAATATGATAATGCTAACATTTTTTTATTATTATTACTATTATTATTATTTGGTTTAATCGTGTGTGTAGTTAAGAATGAACAGTTCACGAGAGGTCAAACGTTTCATCGTATGATTATAATTTATAATCATAATATAATTGAATATTAAGTAAACATCCGCGTCCAGGAACTAATAATAATTAAATATCATTTCGTTTGCAATCAAACGATTAGGATAAATCGAATTAACCGTGCGTTCACTTTCTCAATATATCACGATAAATCAATCCTAATTATATCCCCACGTCGATGACCACACGCGCCTCATTCTCCACGCACACGCGATATTTTTGCGCGCGTACTTAGGTATACCCAGGTATATTATATTATATGCGTACGTTACACTGTACTGCGGTCAAAGCACTCCGGGCCGTCCGAGACGGATGACAGCAGAATTTTAATTTATTATACGGAAAACGCTGCAAACAATAATCTCGTAAAACTGTTCGTACGGTGAAAAAAAAAATAAATATCCGTTAGAAAGTATCCGCTGGCGACAGTGTATAGCTGCGGTGACGCGTCTTCGATTGCCCATAATATAATACAGTAACGTGCGTCGCGCTACTGGACATAATATATAATATAATATGCGAATCCAAAATAGTTTTAATGAGGAACACTGCCGCTGCATCGGCCGCGATTCGCTTATCTGATACGGCGTGTACCATAAATCCTACAATTATCGCCGAGCCCGATACCGATCGCGGTTCGAGCTGCCGCGCACAGCAGTAGGATAAAATATGTCCCGTTTCGGTAGGTAGGTAGTTAGGTTGTGCGCAGGTGGATACCTATAACCCGTACCTACTGTCCCGCCGCAGCTGTGCAGGTAGCCGCTCGAGTCGTGGACGTTATTTAAATTCCAGCTAATTGAACGTGATGTATGTACATATAATACATTATTGTTATTATTATACATTATACTTACGGTGATTCGTGCGCAGTTCCGGAGAGGAGTGCACGGTATTTCGGACTTGCAAGAAATAAATAAACGCTATATATGACGTTCAAACGAGACACCGATTTGGCACCGACGTTGGCGGGTGTGTAAATGCTCGAGTCTCGGTCGCGTGCCAGCCGCTTCGGAGGTGGGTGGAATGGAAAAGTTGTGTTTTTTTTTTCAATAGATTTCCAAGTGTTCGGACGATTCCTGTCCACCCCATCGTTTCGAATCTTCGATCGGCTAGAAAAACACAAATTGGTCAACATATAGTCACTAATTACTGCAGATAAGTAGATATCGATTCGACCAAGTTGACAAACGCGGTTCATCCACTGCACGAAACTTTATCAGTATCATTAGGTTCACCCTTGGGACCTACAGATCAAAAAACAGGATCCAGTAGAACGCGAACACTGTACGGGTAAACGAGACTCTAGATCGGCTGACTAAACTTTGTCTCTACATAGGTTTTAATGTGATGCAAGCGATGCAGCACAATGTGAAATTGTATGATGTATGTATTGTGTTGTAGTAACTCATTTTGTATACATCAATAAACGATGACAGCAGTGAGTAGTTGCGTTGACACAGATCCTCCTCTGCTGTCGGTTAAACGAGAAAAAATAAAAAAAGTTCGATATTCTGCAATAATAATTTTTGATAAAATAGATGTGGTTCTATTTCTATAGACGAATAGCATAATCTATCTTATTCGAACGTCCGTGTTTCGTATAATTAGGTAGAAATTGTAGTTAAACAATATTAATACTGTTTAATCTTTGAAAATTAACTAATGCAAGTACAATACGAGTACACTATCTGTAATAACTGTGTCGAAGGCGATACATTTCGCTAATTTGTAATTCAATCTTCCCGTCGATCCGAACAACAAAAGTTGTTAATTTATTTCCATATAATAACTGTACGCGATTCTCCTAGTGCATTCCTCCTAGTGCCGCGTGTGTTCCTATAAAGCGTCGAGCCAATCCGTCGATCCAACACCCCAAACCGACTGCTAAGTTATTTTTTTGTTTTAAAAGAGATGGACACGACATTTTTTCGTCTGGTTGCGCAGGTGACAATGTTTACCGTATGATATTAAAATAAACAATACGTCAAAGACTAGGCACGCACCGACGCGTCAGGCCACTAAGTGGTAAACGATCAATACGCGAGTACTCGTATTATGTGTAAATAATATGATATGCGATACGTGCATACTTACGCGTCACGATACTTATACATATTTTTGGCACTCTTCTCGTGGCAGCTGGTTTTACGTTTTCGCCGTTTGTTTGCTCGTCGACGGGTGCGTTGAAAATCGATGGCGGTGGTTGCATACATGTATACGCATCAAAGGCGGTAAAAGCCTAAACTCGCGAAAATCGAATCGTTAAATACATGAAATACTTATACAGGTAACGCAAGTCTAATATAAAAGCATGAATACGCGGTATGGATGTTATTACCCTCCGCTTACGTAATATTTGTTTTTGCCGAAAAATGCGACTCTTCTTCTTCAGCTGGCCGCCACCGACGCAAACATCATTAATAAAGTATATAATACGTCCTCATCGAAACCGTCGAGTAGGTGTTGCTCGCCACGTACAGACGTCTCTCGTCGATTACGAACCTTCGTTCGCGGCAATATATGGAAAGACGATGGAAATGTCTAAAAGCAAACACTTCGATAATTCGAAAACACGGCTTCAGGTAGAATAGGTTATACGCCAGCTGTTATTATTGTTTGCAAACATAAAAATGTCGAAAAATCAAATTTTTGAGAATTCGTAAATGCAGCGCTGTCGAACAGAGAGAAACTGGCTTATCGCACTTGCAGAGCCTTGTACGACGGCGTAGGTACACGATCAAACGCTGAGAACGCATATAATATATTACGATAAAAGTGTTGTATGCACATATAGGTGTACATGTATATATATAAATAATATATCACATGATATTATGGTCGGGTCCACGAGCTTATCGTTACAAGACAGCCGCGTGATCCATCGATCCGAGAGATCGCTGGCCTGTATCGCCCTTAAATTCATCTTCCGCACCGGCGGCGACGGCGAGATGATCTATAAAAACCCATCTCCGACCAATAAAACCGATGTTATTTATCGCGCGCGCGCTCGCGTTCGGCGTCCGATAAATAGATCTGCCGAGCCACTCGTCGTCGTACACGACAGAGATACACATAATAATAATAATAATATAATATACCTACGCCACGGGCCGCCGCCGTCGACCGATCGTTTATCATCGATCCGTGTGAGAACCTCTGCAACCATGTCTGCCGATAGTCGCGCGCATAAATTCACTCGCGCCACGCACCACGGCTTCGCTCCAATAACACAAATATTATATCATAATATTATATTATATTGTAATATGTATATGAATAATAATATTCGTATAAAAGTCCCGACGACGGCGGCAGTATATTTATATATCGTAATATTATTGAGACGTAATGCGCATACACATAAATTTTTCCTTCATTGACGCAGTGTAGGTCTTATGCTGCAAGAACTGCAGTCCCGCGATACGTAAATGTATTATAATATTACGATATGCGAGTATAATCTAGTTCGGTCTCCGGAATGCACGCCACTGCATAATATGACTGTAAAATAAAAAATAATCAGTATAAAACTTACAAAAAAAAAAAAATCGTAGGTAGGTGCGTGGTTTTTCTTCTCCGACAATCGATGTGTCACCATTGCGTCTTCTATCAGCTAAAATCGTGAATCCGTCAAGAAATCGATCTCACTACTATGAGTGGCCACGACATATTATATTGTCGTTCATTGTATCTACACCGGGTATCACTATAATATGTTTGGCCAAAATGTATACTTCCCAGCATCCATTATTATTATCATTAAGAATCAGTCAACAATTTTTCGACATATTTTTCTTTTGATTATCAATGACATACATCAGCATCGTTAATAATTACAATATTATGATATACCATGGACATAAACGCGATACGATATAATTGTGCACATCATATTCCATGAAGAAATACACGAATACGGGATAATCTACACTCGCTTATACTTCTCGCATAGTATCAATACCTGGAAATCGATGGCAAAAATAAAAATGATATTTATTATATTATATTATATGTTAGCATTCGTATAAACTTGTAAAAAAAAGAAAAAAAATGATACAGAAGATAAGATAATAACAACGCAAGTCTTGGAACCCACACGAGCATATATAATTTGAATATTTTGAATATTTTATAATATCGTTAAGAGCGAGTACCCACCGAAAAGTATTCGGTAGTCGTATTCGTATTATATTATAATATATAGCCGAACATCCGATAGTCAGCTGATATCGAGATGATCGATCGGGCACGTCTGTTATGCCAATGAAAATCGTAATTTTTACACGCCAATTATAGAGCCAAACCGTCGTGGTCGTCTAATATATTATTATAATACCATGATGTCTCGTTTGCTGCGTTGCTGCGGCGATCGCATTCGACGATAACTCTAATACATTATATATTATTTTTAATCGTCATGTTTTGACATATCTGTTCCATTAGTTTCGGATCAGTGGAAACGCGTTATATAGTGGTTACAATCATAAATAACAGACATGCACGATTATTACACTCGTATATTATAATATAACGTTACCCCTGCAGCGGTGAGCATCAACTGTTTACGGGGCCAAAATCTACTTTTCCGAAGTTTTTCTTCATGTACGATGCTGTATAGATTCCTTTTTATAAACATACGATACTCGTTAAGTGGTACGGATAAACACAATGCAAAACTAAGTTTATACATCCCGCCTTCTCGAGTCAAGTATAATAAATTTTCGAACAAAAGTATAAAACAAAACACGCTCTGTATCTACATACCAGATATGGATTGGTATACGCATAGACTACGTGTTTCTAAACTTAAAGTCCATCTCAGTCGATGTAGGTATCACATGCATTATTATAGATTTATTCTGTACGAATTAATGATTTCGTACTTTTTAATTTTTTAATCGTCGTTAGAATTCTTGCCATTGCATCGAGAATAATAATATTTTACACTCTATACACTTGAATAAGAATTGCTGAAATTTTCAGCTGTCGATGTACTATCGTGGGAAAACATAAATATAGCAAAACTAAAGTTTTAACTTTTATTAATGCGTTTATAAATTGTAGCCATTTCTAGCTCTGCCGTCCGAATAATATATTATCGCTCTTCCGAGTCTCGATTACGATACGCGAGCACGATTATCGACTATCATCAACACCGTAACTACTTCCACTCCACCGCAGACTTCAATATAATATATTTTATTATCGCACGTTCAAATTCTTGAGATAATATTAAAATCACGTGGCTGTGTTAAAGTCGATGGACGGTTGGTCAGTCAAAGGTTAGATACAGGGATATTAAACAATATTGTAATAACGATTATAAGATTATAATAATAGATTGTTATACGCACATTACATTTTTTAAAAAAAATATGTGACCAATTGTTTATCGACATACCAAAATAGATAAATCCGACAACCGGCAGGAGTATCGATCGCTACGTAGGCATCGATTGCGTGCTATTGATTCATTGATGTAATGACTTACAGTCTCGTGTAAGTACCTGAGTATATATTATATAATAATAAATAGGTACGTGCGCGTAATTGCGATCGCAATACTTACGCATTTACAGATGCAGTTATTCTATCAAGATGTCAAGTATTGTCGTACACGTACAGCTTACTTATGTACATGTACGTGTGATTGTAAAGTCGGTGCGTTAATGGCGATCAATACAAATTATTTATGACGGGAGACCTGCAAGTGTGATACAAATATAATATATTTAACGATTTAAACCCACGAGCTTGTTCCAAAGTTTTGATACGATGACTGCGTGAACGTCATAATCGCCAATGTATATATAACATGATTTGTGATAGTACTTAATTCGATGATATAATCTCCGTTTTATTTCAAATAAAAAAATACAGACGTTTCAGTAATCGCGTTCTGGACTTCTATTATATTATAAAATTATATACCAGATAACTGTGTCCTGTATATATATACATGCATTTTCTTTCTTTATTTTTTTTCAAAATCTTCGAAAATGATTCGACATTTTGCTTTTAATAATATAATATTGTTTTTATCGAAGGTCTTGTTAAAAGCTTTTACACAGCGTTGTTCTCTGTTGAAATATAATCACCATGTAGCCTGTAAAACAAATAACATAATACAACAACACATATATTATGGATTTTAGATTTTTAGATAAGTCGAATATTTAATAAAATATTTTTTAAGTTTTTACACTGAATGTCAGGGGCTTCGTCTAAAATAGTTTAAATATTTATTTAGTACTAGCGATATATTAAGAGACATTTTTAAAAAAATAACATTATTAATATAACATACATTTTGTATAATACTTGGTATAAAATCTTACATTAAAAAAAAAAACTTAATATTCATAATTATACTCGTATTGCTTGTACAGCTGTTGTACGTATATAAATACGACACTGTACAGATTATAGCTTTTCATAAAATCTTTTTTTGATGTTTATGGTTAATAGAATACATTCACATACAGTCAACGCATTAGAATTCACAAACCTTAGTTTTTTTTTATAAATTGAAAATATATTTTTGTTAAGACAGTTGGATTTTGACATCGAAATCGCATCAACTTTTTTTCCATAAACATAATATTCATAAAAATATTAATTGAAACTTCACTATTGCTATGTAAAAGATATTTGTTTTTATTTCCGGTTGCAAACGGTATTCACTTCATGGTTCATACCATAAGAAAGCTGAAGTATTCGTGATAATAATAATATTATTAAAATTCAAATATTGTTCAACTTTTGACACTACAAAATTAAAAATAACACTCTAAAATTAATCAATTTTTTACTCAACATATATAATATAATAATATTTATAATATAACGTTTGTAATTAATGTAATAACATAAATGCCAAAAAAATTTTAAATTACGGTAAAAACACGAAATAATTAAATTTTAATTATTTAATAACTAGGAAATCAAATTAATTTCAATTAATATGATGCACAATATAATAGTACAGGTCTAATTTAAATACATGTATATATTAATTATACCTATAAATAATAGTGGTTTTATATACACCTATAAATTTCTATGGTTTGTTGGCTGTTGTTAAATCATATTATTTTGATTTCAATTTTTTTGAATTGGCTCATAATCATTCTCACACAACCAATATGGTTTTCTAACGTTTCAAATATATAATATAATCACAAGCAATTTTGTTGTACCTCCATTCGTACCAGATTCGTATTATTATAAGTACATTCGTGACAATAATATTATAATATACTAACATTGCGGTGGTATAAACCGCTATTGTGGTGTACCTATATAGATATAAGCGGATAAAAAGCGTGTACATCTCAGTGCATGGGTGATTATTCATAACTTATCTCAGTGCTGCGATCGTCGCAATGAGCGCGTCCGTGGATTTATTGGGCGCTAAGTCTAAGAGACGGGCCGACGGAGAAATGGAAAATATGAAAATGACATATAAGTATACATTGGCACATCTTTATACTGTTATTATGATTACTATTATACATACATGCATTGAAGTATATACGACTCGTTTATAGGGTGTTCATTTTATCGTGAACTTAACCGTTGCTAAATTATTGCACTCCATAGCCCAAATTAGCTCGGTTGGCTTACAAGTGTTA
The DNA here is from genome assembly GCF_020184175.1 of Aphis gossypii. Lineage (NCBI taxonomy): Eukaryota > Metazoa > Arthropoda > Insecta > Hemiptera > Aphididae > Aphis > Aphis gossypii. Next base: position 83,055,459 of record NC_065531.1, read on the forward strand.
CTTTTTGCGATGCACCAAAAAAAAAAAAAAATGATTTGTATAAATGAATTCGATCAATAAACTGTAAAATATTATTGTGTTGCCGTATAGGTATAGTTATTATTATATTTATCATAACAAAATGCATGATATGAACTCTTTTATGCCATTTAGTGTGTTGTGAGAGGGGTTGGTGTCAGACAAGATTGAGTGCTTACAAAAAAGTGTTTAGAATGTTCCGACAGATGTCTTAGTCCGCGCTGACTGCAATATTTAAGAAAATGGAAGACATTTTAAAATACTATGAATATAAATACAGAATATTATATATTTATATTATAATAAATGTTAAAAAAATATACAATCTATTCAAATATATTTCATCAGATATTGACAGACTCGATGTGAAATATGAATCCCCCTGTATAACTTAGAAAATAAAATATGAGTCATGTAACTTATAAGTCATATTATTCTGGTCGGAAATCGCGGCGCGTGACAGTGCAAGGTTAGGTTAACCATTACACATTATACATAATATAATACGTCGCGGCGACGGAGTCATTATAATAATCATAATATACATACTTTTCAGTACTTCACCTATATTATTATTATGCTGTGTAGTTCATATATGGTTTTTCAAAACGACAAATCCATCAGAGGAATACGGTTTTTCGCTATCTAGTTTACAACTCACTCCGAGGCGATAAAAACGATACAATATTACAATATTATAAATTCACAGCAGTAACCGTACTTGTCTTATTATAATATATGATTGGTACTTGTCTCGTTGTAGACCTCCGTTGTTACCGTGTGTGTCGTCGCATCTCCACGATTTCCAGTAAAAACTGTCACGTCAGGGCCGCTCAACTGATATTTTTAATATAATAATAAATTATTATATTTTATATATTATTATGTTTCTAATGAGTGGAAATTTTGCATTCTTTGACTGCGTCGACATTCATATATAAGTAACTAATATGATAACATAATTCTAATTTATAACCTATCGTTCTTACGTGTGACTTTGTGACGTCGTACTAGGCTAAAACGTTCTATAGTTATAACTTATAACTACAGTGGTTAAAGCTCATAAAGATTATACATCAATAATTTAAAATTTATTCACGAAAATACATTCGATAATATAACATACTATAAATTGTTGGAATAATGTATTGTTGACGTTAAAATAACCCTATAAAAAACCATGTCTATGTATTTTCAATATTATTAAATTAATATACTAAATATTTATAATGATTATTATGGAGATTTGAATCTTTAATTACATTTTAATCCTACTGAATAATTCCATTTATAACTTATAACACAAGCACCCGCAAAAACGTCCACATAATTAGAGTACACCTATATTAAATTGCTATATACTTCATAACTATTCAGTTAATTTTTACTTATAAATACGTACACCCTTAGACATTTAGAGCGATTATTTTCAAATAAATAGGTAAATCTTACATTACAAATTTTCCCCGATATTTGACATCGTATTCGATCATCAGTCATCACTCGAGATTTCTTCTATCAGTGGTAGCACTCATTATTTCTTTATTTTCATTTCTTCATTAATTTAGTATGCATGCTTATATTACAATTCATATCGTTGATCAAATACATTAAACATAGGTATGTTTGTAGAATTTCGGTAGAATTTTATTTTTAGATCTTACCTTATAACTATTAATGTTATCGATCAGTTCGATAATAAATATTAAATACTTTTTTATTCAACATTTCTAATTGCATTATTGATGTATTGACCCTTCGCGAGTACGGTATAATATTATTATTACATTAGGTAGATACAGGTAACTACAATAATATATCGGCACCGATGGAGTTCGTTACGGTAAATTATGATCGATATTATACCGCGTGTCCGTTCGTAGAATAATATTACAATTATACGTTACGATATTATTAAAATGTCTTTATAAGTGGAATAATTATTTTAAACCTGTGTTTATATATTTACACGGATCGCGATTAAACTTTTATTATCATTATTAATTACATCCATATAGTCGGTTGTAATTTTCTTTTTTCTACAACGCAGCATACGAATAACATTGTAAACCATTTCTTTTATATATTATCATATAAATAACTAAATAAGTGATCTCTTGGAATACATTTGACGCTTTATATTGATTTTGGTGCACGTCCAAGAAATCCTTGTTTACCCGAGCGACGTCGCGTCTAATATTATGTTTTCTGCTCTCGAGAGGGACTTGAACGCTCGACCGTCGATCGGATGGCCGCGCGCGCGTTATAAAAACGCGTCAGAAAACGATGTTATTATATTATTCAACTGACCAAACCTGCAATAGGTTAATATATTATTAGGTGCCTATACACACACACAAACATACTCATAAACAAACACACACAATTTTGAATTAACTGTATATACGATTGAAGATGTCATTGCGTATATGCGCAGTACACATATATGTAGACGTGTATAATATAATAGCCGATGTCCCATAATTATAAAACTGCAGTGGTAAAATATTTAAATTGAAAAAAAGAAAAACGCATGAGTATGTATTTATATATAATATATATTTATGCACGTTAGAGACTTTATGTTATCCATCGTTTATATGCGAAATCGGCTTTTTAATGTGTGCCGTATAGTGTAGGTACTTTCAAATAAACACTTAACAATGTATAAACGCAATAACTAACAGCCATAATCATAATATGGTACGCGCCGATTCAAACGCCCGACAGTATATTAATATGTATAATATGAAAATAAACAGTGCATTTGTATTCAATTCTCTTTAAATGATAAAATATGATTTTATTTGATTAAACTATTTACAACGGTAAATGTTGTACGTACGGGGTGTAATAGAAAGAACTGAAAATGCATATTCAACAATATAGCCTAGCTTATGTATAATAAGTAATTAAGTTTGTTTTAATAATAAAACATATTTATTATGATATTAATACAATAATATTCATGAGAAAAAACGTTATAGTTATTGATTAGAACAAAAATGATTGAATACCAAATTAATTATTATTTAGTCAATTATACAAAAAAATAGTAAATGTAGTATTTTATTCATGCCGAACCGTATTATATTGATTATTAGTAATATTTATATATAGGTATTTACTTTCATGAATAATATATTAACATCATATCAGGTTGTACATTATAATAATCAGAAATCTACAAAATAACAATATATAGATAGTAAAGCTTTGAATACTAAATTCTGAACTATATTACATTATACGTGTTAAAATAAACAACAAATTTATATCTCTTAAAACTCGTGCTACGAACGCCCTAGCTTGTATTTTTATATACTTTCTGACCACACATAAGTCGTCCCGGACATTAAAAAATTATATCACGGTAGTAAAAAAAACAGGATATTTGTTTTTTCTTTTTAATTTGTAATGATATTGACTGACATTAATTAAAAAAAAAGTAATGTGTATTATGTATAAATAGGTACACAATATTATTTTATCTTACCTGAATAAAATAATAATAAATAAAATATTGCTTTAAAACTAAATTCAGGTATTTAAGCATTTTCTGACAAACAAGTCATTTTCATTTAAACAAAAATTGTATAAGATGTATTGAAAAAAAATTACCGTTTTACTTAAACCACCTGTCTATGATATAACATGAGTATATAACTCTATATAAATGTATTAGTGTATTACCATAGTATTGTATTGTATAAAAAAAAAAATGTAACATATTACTCGACATTTTCCTCTTCAAGTAAAATTGAGGAATCATAGATAACACAGAGTTATTTAAAAATAATAATTCGATGCTTTGCACCTAGCTTCCGATACTGTATAGTGATACATACCACTATTATCATCAACCAAAGTGAAGCTAAAAAAAAGCGCAGTCGCTAGTCTATTAAGATGGATAAGTATTATGTTATATTCCAACTAGATGTTGTTCTTGTGACCAAGAGAAGCCACGTAGAAAATTTATTGGTACAGTTAATTGAACTTGACATATTTTTATTTTATTTAATGTATAACATATTGTTCTAAACATAAAAAATAAAATTATATAAGCATTTTAAATTGTATGAATCATTTTGAATAACCCTGTATAATGATATTGGGCATTGCTATAACCGAGAAACAATTATTTTTCTCTACAGTGGTAAATAACGTTACGTGTAATTGGTCAGAAAAAAAGTTGTATCCATCTCAAAAACATTTATATGTTAAAAAATGTATATAATTTACATATCATTTAATATGTGTTAATCAAAAAGTCTAATGGTATAAAATTATACAATTATTTGATTTGATTCAGGCACGATACAGCAGTGTGCGAGTAAAACATTATTGAACATATAATATATTATACTCACGCATCATATTATATTTCAATATCTTCGTGTGTATAATCTTCAAGATTTATCGAATCAATTAATTGGACGGTGTCATCATTTCTGCTGCATTCAAATTCCTTTACACACATTCAACTGAGCCGTAAAATAAAACGGCTATCGATTCGTACCAACAGACTTTATCGTTTCGAAACGTATTCAAACATTTTTGCAAAAATATAATATTATTACTGTACGGGCAGACGTCATAATGTATACATAACAAGTGTAGGACGAGCATTCTAATCATTTAGTTGCGCCCAATAATAGTTGTACGGAAACGCGACTTAAACAAGTTTCTATTTTCACACTATTCGTATCTTTTAATAGTTAATACTTAATACGTTTAAAGACGAACCACAACCCACTGATATTACATAGATAACTATAATAATATAGTATTGCGTTGTGTAACGTTTTTTTATTCACTATTTAAAAAAACCACTATCGTTTTATGTATGAAGATTGAAGATATTATATTTAGATGGAATTAAACCATTTTTATTTATTTACTTTGTAAGGATTGCTACGTCAGTAAATAGTATATTATACTATTACTGTGTATTGTTATCATATCGAGACTTTTAAACCGATAAAAATGTAAAAAATATTAATTTTTAAATAAATCATTAATTTATAACTTATACACTAATATATAGACTTCCATACAAATAATAATAAAATTTTATTTCTTGAAAATTGTATTCGAATGTTTTATGATAAACAATAAGCTTAAATCGTTGTCAAAACAAGCAAGACCAGTTATCGTCGCATTATGCTGCAGCAATAAAAATTCAAGACAATTTTTTCTCTTATTATTATTATCATTATTATATAGCTGTGAATTGAATATCTAAAAAATATTTTAAGAAAATGCACTTCAATCTTAAAAACTTCGTTAATATATCAAAAAATATCAATATAAAGTGTAATAAATAAATATAATATACTGACGAATCATAATTTATCACTATATAGATATTTATATAATATATAATATCGCTATAAATAATCACAATTTACATAAAAGATCTCATTAATTAATGTCTAAAGGAGAAATTATAGAATGAATAATACGAGCTTTAATTGCCAGAAACCATTAGAAGTATCGTGAAAAAGTAATAAGAAAAAAAAAGTAAAAAATCACCTAAAGAGACCGCGTCAAAAAGACCTAAACAATGCACAACACAAGTCTTAAATCGAATCCATCATTAGCGTCTAATTCAAACGTTATTGTGTTAAGGAGCGATGGTTTATAGCGTGCTAAAAAATTGTCTACAAATTCACAGTCTTACTACTACAGTCACTTTTCATATTATATACACGTGGGTGTAGTGTGTTATTATTGTTCGTCGTCCACAACAGCTTTACAACGATATATTTTCGATCGCCGTATAATATTATACTTATATATATTATATATTGCACGCGCCGTACAGGATATATCGCACGCGATCGACGACACTATATACTATATATATATATATATATATATATTCATATCATCGCCATCATCACGCGTAATATTATACGAGTATCATTGCGCACTCGTGTAGACGCGATCGTTTATGTTATAATAATATATCATCGTATATCGATACACATATTATTGATATAAAATATATTATTATATGCTATGCGAGATGCAACTCGCGTGGGCATATTATTGTACGACTACGATATCGGTAAAGTCGGGTGCGAGCGTATTATATGATATACGTAAATGCATATAATGTGCCGGGTAATTCGATCTCGTGCTGGGAGTCGCCGGGCGGCGCTGGAGAGCCGGTCGATCGGACAATATATTTTATCGAAACGAGAAGATCGTTTAATAATAAAAAAAATAATAACACGACGGTCCACGCGACATGCACAGGGACGGACGTAAGATCTCCATCGCGCTAAACAGCTGCAGCAGTATCTTAAATCGATGTTACGCATCACTATCGCGACAATCGACGTACATGTTTGTAATATATTACGGCGATTCATCACTGTTGCCCTGTTTTTTTTTTATTTATATTTTGATGTTTTGAATTGTTTAAATATGTTAATAAATAAATGTTTTAAAATCCTTTTTTTACCATTTAATATAAGTAGTGCCCAAGTCGTGGTAATATAAACATCTGTTTAACGTAAATCCCCTTTTTTTATCCAAATTATTCAACGGATAATTCTTTAAAATTATTGTCAGTGTACTCTCAATTGGAATTCAGACGAATACAGTTTTTTGGCAATTAAAATGATTGAATCGTGGTCGTTTTACCTCCGACTCTTTTCGGTTAGGTTACTAAAACATTCCCCCTCCCCGGCCCCAATATGTTTTCGATACGGACATTTCCCTCCATTTTTTCCTAAAGTTTACTATTTAACCTTATAATATTATTTATTATTTAATATGAAATAATTATTTTCATTAAATAAACATAAATAAATAGTAAATGTATATTCATTGATGCTCCAGAAACTCCAGAAATCAAATTCATAAGCAATTATTAAATTATTAAATATCAATTTGGCATGGTTTATAAAAAAAGATAAATAAATAAATATAAATTAAACAATTTGTGTTTAGAAATAACAAAAGAAACAGCTAGAGATCAAACGTTTTTTACAAAACGTATCGGGATTTTTTTGGCGGAATTTTTAATCATTTTTATTAATTATGTTAATCTTTTAGCTACCTATTAAAATATATATAATTACATTAACAATTATAATTTACTATATATTATAATATAGAACAGTTAACTTTTTTTAAAAATGGGGTGGAAATGTCCGCATTATATATTGGGGAAAATATCTTACTACACCAAAAACAGTTGTGGGTAGAGGGAAATTAACCATTTACCAAAATGTCTTACTGAAGACGATAACCATAATAATGGTTTTACAGAAATATTAAATAAATTACTTAAATTGAAAATTAATATTACCATTGCGGCTCCATTATCTTCTAAATTCATTACAATTGACCTATTGTACTTAATACAATAAGTAAAATGACTTAGAAACTACTCATTCGAATTTTAATATTGATGCGTCAAAATGTTTAGAAAAATATTTATTGAATAATTTGATATGAAAATGATAGGAATTTTCACATTTAAGAAACAAAAAGTATGGTATGACCATAGAAAACTTTCTGAGTACCTAGTGAAAAAATCTCAAAATTTGAGTCTAATTAGTAATTAATATGCTTAAACATTCTAAAAATCAGAATTTGATTGAATTTTTTTATAAAGTGAAAATATAAGGGTGAACAGCACTGGCTGAATTACTGTAAATAATAGTGATTGTTGATTCGGAGGACGAGGAGGGAAATCGGAAATCGGTGTCGTCGATCGCGCGTCCGTATGATGTACTTACGAGGAAAACGATCGCATTCGTACATATATATTGTAAGTAGGTATAAACAATCATATATATATATGTACATCTGTAAGCTGTGTATATAATAAATGCTTAGCGTGTAAGCTGCGGGCCGACCGGTGGTGATGATTTATACTGTCAATAAATTATCGTATACGGCCGAGATGGAACGACCGACCGATCTCCGGCGATCGAGTGGGCGGGCGGGCAGACGGTCGGGGGGTGGGAAGGATTGAGATCGGTGGGTCGGTGGGTGTGTTGGGGTGGAGGAGGATTGGAAATCGGAGAGGCGCACATTATACCGTACAAGAAGAGGCATGCGCGCGCGGTCCGCGACCTGTGGGAACTCGAACGTTTTATTATTTCATTGTTCCCGTTCTGTATATTTTCTGTACTTTTTATTTTACTGCTACGGCGACAGTGTAACGTTTGCGTGTCATCGTCGTCGGCCGCCGCAGCCGCATCAGAGTACCATAATAATATTACGTACAATATATATACCTACCTGCATCAACCTACTCGTAAGCCGAAGATTTTATATTTTTTTTTCGAAATTATTTCTCACCGATTCCTACATTTCGCATCGTCGGAATACATACACGCAACTCTTAGAGCGCGCACTCCAGCGATGGTCTCTATCACTGTTCGTATAGTAGGCAGTGTCCTTATTCATTTTTACGAATATTAATTTTGTAATTTATCATCTGATGCGTGTACAATTTTTTTTACTGTAAATTTGTCGTGAAGGTTATACTCATTATGATGATGATATCTACGATGATGTATCCGTCGGAAAATAAAATAGCTTTTAATAGTTGTTGTACTTCTATCGAGTTTTGATAAAACCAACAGGTATAAAATCTAGCATATTATTATAAATTGCGTCAAAACTATATAGATGGCTGTAAGTTATGAAAATAATAATATATTATAATAATATACAATATAAATATTAATTATTATGTTTTTATAATAAAATGTCAACAAGAATTAGGTAGTGAATTACAATCGTTATATTTTATACGTAAATGTACCTTAAATTATTCTAGAGTGAAATCACGACCTTCAATATCTATAACCAACATTAAAGGTGTGTGTATTTGTGTAAAGGACTGTTTTCAAAAAATAATAAAACTATTGAAACGAATATAATTAGCTGCAGGACGTTATCTTCAGACGATTGACAAAAATATAGAATTGATATAATATTAAAGCTCTGGTCGTAGGAAACCCGGGCTTAAAATGAGGGTTTCGATTTAAAAAGAAGTAAACGATTTTTTCCAGATCACGGTCAAAATAAAGTGCTGGACATTTAATTCAAAACAAAAACGTTGCATGTCGACAATCAAGTAAGTATACATTCCTACATAATGTGATTACAATATTATATTATCTAAATACTATGCAAGTGGCGTTTCTATAATATTCGGCAGTCGCGGTGGACGTTTCCGGACGGACAAAGATCTTCGAATCTTTAAACGTCTTTAAACGTATGTATTAAGGCGACGGGTATGCGTTCGCGTGAGAGAGATACAGAAATAGTGAATGAGTGAGAGATATTATAGAGATAGTGAATAATAATATTATATACACACAATCCAATCCGGTTCCATCCGGTACATGTGCGAGTGTTGTGTGTGTGTGTTATCTGGACCAAATGGGCATAAAAACCCGGTCATAAAATTAAAGTGCATTAGCGTGTTAGACTTCAATGACCACACGAAATATGATATTTTTTCACGCGCGCCACCGCCGTAAACACAAACGCGATATTATAATACGTAGTTAATACTCATATACGAATGATATTATACATACTTGGGTATATATAAAATATAATCCGATTCATCCCAACAAGCGCCTTTTACACAAACAATTTTTTTTTTTATTATTTTTATCATCACCGTCGTCTTGGTCCTTTCACCCGACGCCGCAGACGCCGCCTTTTGTACAATAATATACCCTCTTCCAGTCACGCCAACGATTGACCGACGCGTCATATACGAACGTATATAAAATTTAATAATGATAATAAGCCGAAGAGCAATAATATTGCGTACAACTACGCCGCCGCCGTCATAGCTGCAACACACACGTAGGACGACTGTTATATACGACGACGAATTAAAATTCCAGTTTATATAGCTATATGGTGTTGTGTGTGTGTGTGTATGATATAAATTGCTAACGCGCCCGCGATAATATAGGTAGTATGCGGCGTATAATTTAATACGCGAGTCTTCCTACGTCCGAACGTGTGATCTTATTGAAAATAATAATAAATGCGTATAATAATACATATTATATTATATATATATATACACGTACAATAATAATCGCGTATATAATAAAAATAACAAATTTATATGTATACACCGCGGTAACCTCGCGCATATAAATTAATATTCTATAATATAGTGTTGGTAATGTACCTACCTACCTACAGCGAAACGGACAAACTGCAGGCACCGATGTATAGTAATAATATCGCGTAACGCTTACGATTTTACCTGTATGAATTTGTAAATGATTTTACACTTTGGCGGCGGCGTATCGATAAAGTACAATTGTTTACAACTTAACGTGATAAAATATTTACATAAATAAACCAGATACGATTATCGGTGTCTGTCAATTGAAATTAAAAAAATAAAATCCATACAAACACGATCCACAACTATTTGTCTCGCATATTCCGTAATATTTATAATACCTAACACGCACACCTGCGGGATTTAACACGATGTAGCTCTCGTTAAATCGAAGATTATTAATGCGTTTTTGTAAATATTTGTTTTTTATTCTTATTTAATTTAAAATCATTACGATAAAAAAGTTGTTGAATAAAATTATATAGTTTACTATTATTATCATTATCATTTTTCGAGTTTTTACTTTTTGTACTGCATCTTTTTATTTTATAGCCCGAAACAAGAATATATATTTAGAGTATTTCGATATATACAAATTTTAAATTTTGGACAAAATAATAACAACGTATACATGGATTAATTTTATTCTCATTATAAACACTTAAAGTACTTATATATATTATATATATATATATTGTAATTTGTTATAAACTGATCACAACTATATACATATGGTTCTTTACAGACGTAAAATAAATCGATCATAAAACGATGTATACTATAGTATATTGTGTCTATACTTCTGTAGTCTGCACTCAAATTATATTTTAATTAAAAATAATAATATAAAGTTGAAAGTAGTAAATTAGCTATTATTTTATTAAATATTAATATTATTTATATTATAATTTCCTCAATTTAATATACCAGTAATATAATATGTTTGTCCGACTTAGTTGTTATTAAAACGTTTAATTAGAAGTTAATAAATTCAATAAACTAATATTTTTACCAGCAAAAACTGTATTATGTATTTTGTAGATGACTATACGGCTGACTTTCCAATTTATTCATTATCCAACCATTGCATACGGAACTAAAATGTAAACACACTTTGTGAGAATGAAAAATATATTAATTTTCTTATTTATCATTATATATTATCATAATAATATGTAAATAATTATTTTAGAATTAGTATTTAATTCATACATTAAGTTGTTTGCAGGAGTCTTGAGAGTGAATAAAGCATATAAATTGATGTAACTTATTCATGACAGCATTAAATGGTTGATATTATAGTCATTCGGAAGGTCATGACACCATATTTTATTTAAAATATGAAATGCATGTTATATAACTTAAACATATCTTATTTTTAAATTGTCAAGTTTGATTTACTTGTAATTTTTTATGTACTAAACGATGATCAATTAACATGGGTGTGATGGCAAAATGTTGTTATATATCACCGTGGCACTGATACAGCGCATTGTAGAAATATTTCAATTTACAAATAGAAATTAAATTTAACAATTACAAAACATATACAATTTTATACCGAAATATAATAATATTAACTCGATCACATCGCTATAGACACCAAAAGCTTATATAAATATATGATAATCATGAGGCGCGCGCGCATATCGACCGTCGATAAACACAATACACATATTATATTTATTATGTTGTAGTACCTATATTACATTGGTTTGCGTCTCGTTATGACTTACCGAAACTGGTGCACAACAATAATTATATTGTCATCTATTTATAATACGTATGCAACATAATATGCTATTATTTACTGTGAGTGTACTGTAGCGGGACGCCGACGACGATGATGCATATAATTATATACACACGTGTGCGTACCAACACATTTATGTATACACGGTGGATCGGATCCGGATTTGACTACAATATATTATTATTACACATTATGTATGATATATATGTGTAACGCGTACGCGTCCGCTACCGTTCGGAATCTGATCAGTCATCGTTTCCAATTGATATATCGTTATAGAATAATAATAATATGTAAGCGACTCCTCGTGTACGTAGGTATTATAATATAAAAATAATATGTACCTGTGCCCGCCTATATATATATATATTATCGACCGATCGGACAATACCACGCGCGCGATCTCGCAACGATTTATAATAATATACACTATATATGTATACACGCATCATACGTCGTACGCTATATAAATATAATTATTGTAATACCTGCAAAGTCTGTTGGTCTTTGTTATATATAATTGCGCCGCTGCTGTCGTTTATTATTATAATTACGACGCACTGATTTAGGTGCGTCTACAACCGTATTAATTATTTATCGTACACGGCGTGTTAGGGCTTCTAATAGTAAAGGTCTGTGCGTGTTACCGATGACTTTTAATGATCTACATACATTGTATAAATAATACCATTATTATTATGTATTGTATTCATCGTGCGGGAGTGGTTCGACGGACAAAAACGGAACAGACGGAAGTCGACACCTGTCGATCTCGATCGTCGTATTCTTATCGTAGCGCCTGCCACTTGTAATAATTATCTAATCATTATTATGAATACGAGTGTCGAATTTGTCCGTAATAGCAAAATGTTTTTAAACATACGCGTTTTTTGTTATCGTTTATCAGATTTGGCCGCGATTTGTTCATCGAAAGTTGTTATATTATATTATTACGATAATTCATTTGCCAATCACCGCTATTTTATCTCTATAACTATTATTAATTTCAAATTGTATTACTTTAATTTTGACTCAAAATGTGGGTTGTATAAGAGTAAAACCTATAATTTATTAAAAAGTATCAATATTATTTGTATTTTTAATACATATAGTTAATAAGTGTTTTTTTCAAAATTAATAAACAATAAAAATACAAAAGTAGCTTTCAGAATTAATAAACTTTATCATAAAAAAATATGTTTTTAAAAAGAAATTAATCCTTATATTATTATACCATAATATTAAATGATATAATTTGTATATTTTAGTTTGATTACCCTGTAATTGGTGTGTAAGTGATTAGAATTATAATACTTAGACCGAAATTAGTCAAGCTAGTAAAGGAATTTATGTTTTTTCGTATTTTAATTTATCATAATACATTACTTACGCTGTGCAGTATGCATACTATTGATGATGATTGATGTCTGGGTGAGGAAAGAAGAAATAGTTTTGTCTTTGCGCACATGGACGACTGCATATGGTTATGAATTCTTAGTATGGATCCAATGTAGAACAATCATGCTATAGTATTCTAATTTATATTTATTAACATAGAAGTTTAAACTTTAAAGTAATTACTGAATTGTAAGGTAAAAATATAATCAATCTTTTCTTTAATACATTTTTTTTTTTTTATGTATTTGAAAGATAATTGTAATATTTTTTTTATAATCGCATTTCTTTTAATCATTTTTTTTTTAACAGTTTAAAATTTTGTAATTAGTATTCTAATCTCTTTTTCTACTGATTAATACATATAGTTATCTAAAATTGCATTTATTCGTTATTAGTGATCATAACATTATTTTAGATAAAGAGATTTCAGAAAGGGATATCACTACCACATTGTACCTAAATTGCATATCCAAGACGCCGTGTTACTAAACTTGTTAATATGTCGAATTCGTGGATCTTGACTCGATGGACACCGCCTTTGGTTGAAGTGTGACGATAAAAAAAAACTGTATGTCAACCTTAAAATCTTATGAGTCATTGAAAATCAACAGCCAGACCAAAATAAAGTAATGTTGACGAGGTTCATCAAGTATATTAATCAATGTCAGGAGTATAAAATATAAAAATAAGGGTTAAATTGAATTTAAATGTTTATGAACTAGAAACATAACTTAATTTTTTCTCACAAACTATAGTAAAATAATCTTAGTGTAGTTTAAATGCACTTCAAAAAATACAAATAAAAATTAAACTACTGTTATACTCACTCGAACATGTTGAATTTGATTATTCAACGCGTATCATTCAAACTATTTGATGTATATTAAATTTCCATTATAATAAATTTAAATTGATGATGAAAAAAAGATTTTCAAGGTCACAAAATTTTAAAAAGTTAACAGAGTTATATCTATATAATAGTATTTTACATTTTTACTTCTCTATGACGTTAATACCATTGGAAATATTAAAATAGGTATTATTATTATGACACAAACATGACTATCAATCAACACAACATAATGTACATAATATCACATAATATCAATTTAACAGAATTCAAGTATATAAAAATATATGTATTCATATACAATCATAGATGTTCAATTTTTCGAAGACGTCATGAATTGAGTAGACAAGGTCAATCAAATTGGAATTTGTTGATGCTCTTTTTTTAAATTTTTTTTTTAAATTATTGTTAGATTTTATAATTAAAATGTTGAATTTAGTTAAGATTTAAAATATTTAGTTTGAAAAAAAATATAGTATGGGGAATCTAATATTTACTACGCATCTATATGGTATTAGAGAACACACCTAATCATATTAAAAAAAAAAAAAAAAAAAATTTAAAAAAAGTGTAAGAAATAATATAATACCTATTTCTAAGATAGTATATTATGAACGGGTAATATTCAGAAAAAATACAAATTAAATTAAATTAAATTTTATATATTTAAAAAATACTCAAAGTTTAATATATTCATATTTTATTTTATATAATACAATATAAATTTATTTATATTACAAATCAATAACACTTATTTAATATTATTTGTTTAAGGATAAAATGTATTTTCATAAAAATGAAATAAATACAAGTTATATAAAAACACTTGTTCACGACATTCTCGCCTTCATTATGCGTAAAAGGCTTACCTGTATTTTGAGCAGAATTTTCTGCTTTTTTTTTAGCTCGATACCTCTGTTCTTACAGATTATAACGATCCTGGTGCGGTTTCTTCACATCCTCTACTCTTAGTAGACACGATATTATATAATACGTATGCTGTGGCAGACCAGACGTTATAATATTATCATTATTATGTTACGTGACCGTTTCGAATTAATACGTTTTGATTAGATTATTATTACTATTATTATTATTATCATCATCATTACCATTTACCATTATACTACGTATTCCAGCGGAAGGCACTATAACTGATTTTTTATGGTATCTCAGTAAACGAATATCGTGGAATGGTATGTACACGCGTCTTGCGGAATATAATATTATAATATATCTATTATATGCGTATCATTAGCATGTGCTGTACTACTACGTATGCAGAAATCGCGACGCAGTTACGACCGAATAATAAATTTATTATTACTATCGTCGCGGTATTCGCGCTACCTCGAATTATATAATATTAGGTCTTAGCGATGCCTCCAGATGGCATATTGCCTATAATAATAATAATAATATTGTGTCGTTCATAATATTATTATACACTCGAGCGGTGCATATGCATACCTGTATTAAATCATAGTACGGATTTCGTAATCAAATTTTACGATCGAAGACGCGGCCGCGTTCCGAAAGAGATAACAACAAATTGTCGTTATAATAATATTAATTTTATTACGATATTATATCGTGTACGATGTGCGATCGTCTATATTATATTATATACTCTCATCGTACGCAGTACGTGAACTCGTATTTGTATAACTTCATCGTTACGTGTACGCGTAGGTATGTTAACTGAAAAGGAAAGAAAAAATAGTATAATAAATAAAGGTAATATATATATGAAAAAAAAATACCGTCGGTAAGTTATTTGCTCGGTCGACAATCTTGACCTGTGGCAAATGACTATTTGCACACGCCCAAAGCACCTCTCGTAGGTATACGCACATTATAATGTACACTGCACGCGAGTTGCAGACGGACGAGTATTCTAATAATAGTACTGATCATAATATTATAAACACGGGGGAAGAAATGTAGAGTTTAATTGAAAATGACGAAAACGAACGCGACGCAGCACGAACGGTCGTTTTTGTTATACACCAATCGTATTTCATTTGTTAACGACGCGGACGTCTGCTCGATAAGTGTTTATCTTATTTTGTTTTACGGCGCTGAGAAAACAATATAATAATAATATATTATTCAATTTCGAATAAATTGGAATTAAACGATCGCCAGTCGCGGTGCCACGTGCAGGTATAGAGAAATCGAGGTATACCGGCACCTACATTATATAATATAATACGCCCACTAATTGAATATATGGTTCTGTCGTTTGAGATCCATCCACCACTATATAGTGACTCTCAGATGTCGAAAAGTGTATAATGTAAATTCCTACGCGTTTTATATCATATAATATCCTTAAAATTGACTGCCCACCTCGGGACTACTCTCCTGTTTTAAAAAATATTTAAATCTTCTCTGTCAGATCGAAGACGAGCCGTTAATTTTAATTGTTTAAAGAAATCTGAAACCTCTAGCATATGAGATCGACTCATCCACATACTTCGTCATATTAATTTATTTATTTAGTTCCTCCTCGCCAAACGAGAACCTCAATATTATACTATTTATTTTTCATTTTTTTTTTACCCAATATTTATTGTTATATCGGATCTCTCTTAACACGTCTTTTGTGATTAGCTAATAAAGACCTCATCCATACTTAATAGTTCAATGAAAATTCTCGTCTTTTCGTGAAATAGGAAACTTTTGTCAGAACTTTTAAACGTGTAATAGATTTCAAGTTTCAAAAATCAATAAATTTCATTAAACTTTCTATGATAATATTGTGAAAATATATTAACGCTGTATTATAATATATAATCAACGTTTTTGTTATATGCATTTTTATTTAATGATTCATTTTTGGTATGATGAAAAATATGTTTTATTGGTGGAAATGGTTAAGTCATAACTCTGTATTTCAAATTAAATTATCTAATATATAAAATATCAAAATTTTTTATTTTTTGGAAAAAAAACATTTATTATTAAAATATCAGTAATATTATAAATATGAAAATTAATTTAATCTAACGATAATATATATTAACTATAAATTAAACAATACGTACATTGTATAATAGTACATACAATTTTTGGAGTAAAAATTTAAGTAATATTTTTAAACGTTGTTTTTTAATCACAAAAAAAAAATTAATTAAAAACCAACTTGGCGATGGGTAAAATACACTGTGGCACTCATGAGACGTATTACCTACACTATATTGTGTGGTCGTTTTTATAATATTTGAAAACATATTCTAACGCGTAAAACGTGCGGTGTACAATACGTGTGGTTTTAGTGGCCGGGTTACATATTATGTGTACTCGTCTCATCGGTGATGTGCACACGATATACGACAATATACCTATTGCTGTGGCGTGCACGTCGGCGGTAAATTTGTCGTGATATAAAACGGGCGATCAAACACTGCACAAGCACTTAACCCGTTTGACTATTAAACGCCGTCACGTGCAACAGCATATAGGAGCGACCATCGCACTGCACCGCTGCAGCAGGTATACGCGTTTGTCGAAAGAAAAAAAAAGACACTCGGTACAATAATACAGATTCCTATGATATTATTATGTGTTTGTGTTATGTATAGGTTTAGTGTGTACGATGAAATCAGGTTCTCCGAACATATTTATATATGTATGTATGATAATATAATATACACTATATCGACAAAATATATATAACAGCAGTTTCGGACAAACCAAACCGTGTACGTATAATATACATATAGTACCGCCGAAAAAAAAAAACGTGTAATTTTCAATTATCTCGCCGCCGTGCGTTAACCGATTCTTAACTGCGTTTCCGTTAAATCACGTCATTAAAACGGCATAAAATTTAAACACGTATTTTAACATATTCAAATAAAACCATATTATAGTCGAATAATAAAACATACACGAGCGCACATGATATTTTGTAGGTATAGTATATATTATATATTATACGTGCTTAGCCGTACGACTCGAAACACCGATCTATGTTGAAATACGACTATAGTGGAAGACCCGTCGCCAATAATTTACGTAGCCGTATGGTTTAGTTGGACCATCGGCGTGCCGCGGGCGTCGCAAATTTCCACGCACCTATCGTCTTTACCGAAATAAAGTCAACACGAGTCTGAGTATTGAATAAAAAATAGTCCTCGTGGAGATTCTGCAGTCGGCGGTAATAGTAAAATTTTCCATAAACACATACAGACTCTTAAGTATAAATAGCTATTAGGTGTATGGGTTTTTTATCACAATGAAATACCGTTTAGAGGATGTAATAAATTTAGTGCAAACAATCGCGCGGTTCGACCGCGGCCCGGAATGGGCGGTTTACGTATTGGTTAGCTGCGTTAAGAGGTCACCACACCCGCGCGACGTATTGTCTTTGTTGTACAAATAACGTAAAACATGACAAATTTGCGTTCAATGACACAAAATATGCTGTCTTGTTATAATTATTAAAATACACTTTTAGTTATTAATAATAGTATACTAGGTGTGTTGGCCCTTATAATGAATGAAAAGTTTACTTGAATCTCGTCGATAAGTTCTTGTTATTACATATGTGTGTGTTACTTAGAATAAATAAGCATAACATCTCATCAGTTTTAAAATTAGAATTCACAAACACAAATAATAGCGCAAAATATTTAAATAGAACTAATACACTCTGTTTTATGTATAATGTGCAATGCAGTAATAAATATAAAAATACTAATTTATTACCCGATACAATAATGTTTAATAAGTCTAAAATTATGTCGATAATTTAAGATTTTTCATTTGACAACTCAGACTACTGCAGAAATAACATTTTGTGCAATGATTTTCGGAGTTTTTAGTTACAATAATCATCGTAGGAGCTCGAAGCCTATAGCTGTATGTATTTCTTTCATATTATGCGTGTCACGGCGTATCATAACGGAAAATACCTATAGCAATAGAATTTAATTATACGTGATTATACAATTCCATCATTTCGCATATACCTAATAAAAAACGCGAACACATAATTATATTAAAGTCGAATCGATACCTTTGTCGATGTATAAAGGAATCATACGAGCGCATCGAAATGTTAAAACACAATATTAAGCATATCTTCACGACTCATACAGGTACCCAGAAGATAATTTATTATTATCGATCTATGATTAACCTCACATTAAAATGAATTAATATAGCGTGTACCGATAAGTCGTAGTTGGTATACAATTTGAGAACAACCCATGATATTCGTTACGTTTTTTTAGACTTTATGGCATGTTATTTAGACAGACGTATAATATACGTATAATATTTAAGTATTTAATATGTAATATAAGGCACAATTAGGTACAAGATGTTACTTAAGCCGAATTTAAATATTGTAGAAACAAAAACGTGTTTATAGCGTGTAGTATTGTTGAATTGGTAACCTCTAAGGATTAATAAATTAGCAACATTTGGATGGTTAATTAAAATTTCCAATACAGCGTTACAGGTATTACGTATTTAGAGGTACGTGATATACTGATATATTATAATTATACTTACACACACGTTAATTGTAAATATTGCATGTAATTTTCAACCGCGATAAATTTATAAAATTCTAATTGTATTGTGTTGTATTGTATTGTAAATTTTTA
Organism: Aphis gossypii; assembly: GCF_020184175.1. Taxonomy (NCBI): domain Eukaryota; kingdom Metazoa; phylum Arthropoda; class Insecta; order Hemiptera; family Aphididae; genus Aphis; species Aphis gossypii. The sequence continues at coordinate 83,075,231 of NC_065531.1, forward strand.
CAGTTGTATAGAATTATATATATTTATATGCGATAAGAATTTAGACTATAGGTATAAACTGTAGCATATATATGCTATAATATTTAACTCAGAGGTTCCTAACCAAGGTATCACGAATTTAAGTTTAGGGTGCGCGAAATTAATTGAAATATATTTTGAAAAAAAAACGACTTCATGAAAAATATAGCAATATGAGAAATGAAACAGACTATAGTATAAAGTCTATTGTATTTCATACAATTTGTACTTAGTAAAACTTCGATGTTAAATTTATTTTAATTTTCATACTGGTTCGATTACTATCGCTTCGATGTGAACTGTTATAAAGTTATCGATCAAAATAATATTATATAATTATTATAAAATATAAAAGTACATAGTAAGTTAATGTTCGACGTAATAATTTATTTTATAAAATATTATATGTGTATACTTTAAACCTACTATTACTCTTTTGTATACTTAGGCATTTAGCTAAAGAGAACCAAAGTTACAAATATAAATATAAACACTCGATATATTACTATTGTGTATTCAGTAAATGTAGAGTACAGGGCATACAGGTATCTCCAGATTTTTAGAAAATAATCAAGTGTGCCATGAGCAAAAATAAGCTGGGAACTTCTGATATATTATAACATATATAATATGATTATTGATTCTACATTTACATTTGCTTTCGAATTTGTAGACATTAAACATCATGACGAATAGAATTAATTTCGCAAATTCGAGAAATACGTCGTAGTATACTCGTATACTATAATATTGCAGCAATACCGATCACCGGAGGAATGGAACGAATGACAGCTTGCACTGCACAACATGTAGTGAATGTGTCAGTTGATTACTTGTTTTGTCGTTATTAAATTTTTTTTTCTTTTAAAAATCGTTATAATATCACACCACTAGAGCAAATGTTTATTGAATTCAAAGTTAGATTTTGTTTCATTCATATTTTTAGGTATAACTTAAACGCGTAGCACAAACATTGAAATGAATGTATGTTGAGTTGTGCAAGTCGAATAAAAAACTTGTTCGCTAGCTATTAAATACTGTTAACGCGGTTTAAGTTGAGTTATACGAAGTCGACGACACACGACTAAATACGCTATTTACGTATTATATATAAACTTAACAGTGCCATCATCAAAATATCATTTTAACTACGACGACAATAATATTATAATATCGGTTTGCCGAGGAAGCGAGCGACTTCATTCGTATTATATTATATGCAGCCATACATACAATACTTTTATAATATAATATTATATGCATGTACTCAGAAACACGGCCGATCGGTGCACGGCGTGGTCATCGTCGTATTTATAATTCATATATATATATATAATACATGTGGGCATCCGATCGGTCGCATCCGCAGCATCCAGAGTCGAATGGAGGTCGCGCGCGTCTTGTAAGCGATCAATCACGGGCGCACGGCACAGAGGTTTCCCGATGGCTGTGATTTGTCACTAAAAGCGGCCTGATTAGTTATTCGGACGTTTGAATGGACACCCGACCGGCGCGTATATGTACACTTACGGTACCTATACATATATGTATTTGTGCGTGTGTGTACAATATATGTATATATTTATACACGATATACGTTATGTGCACTCCGCACGACGACGACGATTGCGCTCGGCCATTCTTTTGCCGGTATGATATACGTATATTACGTATAGCGGATATGCCGTATAGGATAATCGTCTACGCACACGCACTCGCGGTCGGCGTATAAGTACGCACTATATATTTGAGAGGCTATGAAATAGACAAACGACAGACGAAATGAAAAAGAGGAGAGGAAAAAGAGGAGAGGAAAAAGAGGAGAGGAAAAATGGTATAAATCGAATGAGAGGAAGAGGGAAAAAAGACGCGAGCGGCATAAGTATTTACGTATTATGTGTGATGTACCTTTTGAACCAGTGCAGTCTACACAATCTTTATTATAATATTTACTTGAGATTTAATATAAAAAAAAAAAAATGGTTTTTAAATACAGAAACATTAAGTCCAAAACACTGAGTATGTATTGTATAGTATACCTGTGTAACATATTAAAAATGCTCGCTGTTATATGCACATAATATTATATACATATGTAGTATGTGCATACGCCAGAACTAAGTATACCAACTAAAGTCAGTTTCCCTTATTTTTCCTTTAAGAAACACTCATAATTTTAATTTAAAGAAAAAATAACTCTAGTAGGTATATACCTATTATAGTTAGGCAGCTATTGATTTTTAAATGCTTTCATTTTTTTTAATTACGACATCATTCGGCTATATTATATTATATGATTTCAATTTTACAATAGAAAACATCGTAATATATTCCTTAAAAATGTTAATGTATGAATATTGAGAATATAGCCATTTATTATGGAATGGAGTCTATTTTATAATGAGTGGTATATTGCTATAAATAAATGTATATATTTTTTATTGGCTATATATAGTATGTCGCGTTTAGATTTTAAGCGACCCGAGTGTAACATGACTTAGTCATGATGCATTTTAATCCACTTTTCTGAGATGACACAAGACAGTATTGTTTTTGTTAAGATCGATATATTTTGATGATATAAAATACTTATTAAAACTACTATATTATAAGACTTATTTAATATTAATTTTTATAATTGTACCTATCTTTATATTTAGTCTTTAACTCTATTTTAATCTATGCTATATATGCTCTTAGTCGTTTATAATTTAAATACATATTATAGTACCTAATATAAAAAAACATTTTTTTCTTCTTTTTAACATAAATATACAAATCGACTTGGAAAATAGTAAATACAAGCCATCATAACTAAAAGGATCATTCAGTATACAACAAATACGCACACGCAGTTATACAACAATATAATACCACTGACTGTGTACACATAAATAAATAATATAGTGTGTGTGTGTGTGTGTGTGTGTGTGTGCCTGTGTGGTTTCTCTTTCTCTTCTCGTCAATACGCACTCAGACAGCGGCTATGACGAGTTCTCGATAAATGAGAGAGGAGAAAAAAAGGGGGTCCGAAAAAAAATATAGAAATGCGACGGCGGCGACGTATATACGTTTTGCCACATAAATTTGCATTTAAACCAGATTGGAATCTCTGCCGTGTGCCGCGGTGCTAATATGCATTTTGTTATGGACAAACGGGGCCCGCCGCGGTACACATATAATATAATATGTACGGAAATGGTGCTCTTCTCTGCGCTACAGTCCGACGGCGCAGGACGCTGTGCGACGACCACCGCCGTTCGTCCACGTCTAAATCAACTATCCATATACATATTGTTATACTTACACCGTGTGAGCGTGTGTGAGTAAATGAAATCGCGGAGACAGCGTCACAGCAGCGCGAGTAAACACTGATCAAGCACAATGGAATAATAATAATAATAACAACAACCGTTCGGCGGTGCAGTGTGTAGAAATCTCTTTCTTTCTCTCTCTCTCTCTCTCTATATATATATTATGTTTATCTTCTATGATGGCGACCGCGTATAGGAATTGACGTGTTGTATATTATACGTCCGAGCACGATGTATAAATAGTTATAGGTACACGCACGTATTGTAGTATTATTGCGCGACTTCTTAGGCCTTGATCGACATGGTGATTCTATTGTCGCGCGAACCGGCAAGAACAGGCTGCTACATTATACTCTGGAAATATAATATAATGTATAGCTACTATACCTACGTTTTTTTTTCTAATTTCAAGAACGAATATTGCGATAATCTTTAAAAAATGTTTATTGAATAAAGAGTAATTTAGTATGTTTTCCAAAAAAAAAAAAAAATTTTAAATGACTCATATTTCCCGAGACAGTGTTTATATGGTTCAATTTCTCTATCATACTTAATTCCTGCAATATGAAATACCGGACGTATAATGTGAAAATACTTCAATTTATTTTTTCGATATTCGATATTTTTAATATTCAATATTATTTACCTCCGTTATTAAAATTTATGTATTGATTTTACAATGATAATATGTGTTTTTTTATTTTATCCGAAGAAATCATTTCTAGTAAATAAAAAGCTTTGATCATCAACTTCGGTGGAAGTTTTTGGGTTATCGAGAACTGAGAAGTTAGCCTGTTTTCACTCAGAACCGTTTTACATTGTATTATTATTGAATCCAAATTTCACATATCTATTACCTACAGCGCCTACTCAATGACAAAGTTTATCGACTCCTGAGCAAGCGGCAATCTGCTTTTCCACTTTTTTTTTATTTAAAAAAAAATACAACCTCTACAATATTTTTATGCGAAATGATAAATTGATAAGTTCTTAGTAGTATCGCCCCAACAGGTTGATTAGCAAGACCAAATAAGTGAATCCCTGTTCCCTTGGTCGGTATTTTCATACCAATAAGATACGATTTAAAACCATATTACGAAAGAGAGTTTAATTAGTGGATAATAGTGATTTTGAATTCTTGAATTCTTTAGTGAAGTAAAGGGTAATGATATTTTGCATCCAGATTTAGTGTTTGAATTTTTGAAGTCTATTTGAAGATAACTATTTGTTATACAAGGACAATGGTAGAAAAATTTTTCGAATATGTATTATTTATACACTGAAACTTCTGAAACGTGTTATAATTTGAAGGTTTAGCTGAACCCGTTATTTTAATTCCATAAAATCTAACTAGTTTTATTATGAATTAAGAGTTCGTAAATGGAAGCTTTAATAAAAAAAAAAAATCTTAGTTTATTTATATTTGTTGTGATTATAATGAATATCTAGTATGATTTTCCGTTAAATTCTCAGCTTTCGGGTATTTTTAGGTCAGATATGAACCAATTGACTGTAATGAATAATATTATCTTTATATATTATACAGCTTAAATATTGTCATGGTATTTTAAAAGTAAGTTACACAATAATATCATCTTTATAGATAACAGATAAAACAAGAATCTATTCAAGTCCGAGATATTCTCGAAAACTACCAAACGAGTTCAAACTGGTTTTATTTTCAATTGAAGGAGCACACAACAGAGTTAACCTTTGGTTTTATGTACCCACTTCCCGTTCACGGAATATTGAGCGATAAAATAAGAATATATTAGTGGCGCCATCTGTTCATAAAAACTGAAATAAAATTGAATAAAAAAATATTAGTTAAACTTTTTCCTTGGTGAAGTCAAGCTTTATTAAGCTTTAAGTTTATTTTTACTAGGAAAATTCGAATTATACAGCTGGTATTCTATAAAACACTGAACAGGCGATACTAAATATACAACAATGCAGTTGTATTGTATAATAAATAGTTTGGCTTACATTGATCGCGTGGCAATATAGGTGTATCTATAAATAACCCACCCCGTCAAAAAAATATGAATTCTACTTGTATCGAATATCGCTTTTTTGGAAACCTATATAGTTTTCAAACTTACATAATACGACATATATCATGACGTAAATTTAAAAATATATAGTATAGGTGGAGGACTGCAGTTGGCTGGCAGCGTCATTTATGCTTTGCTTATCATATCGAATTCAGATTATCGCGTACAGCGTTTTATGTTTTGCGAGCAATTTCTCCGGCTCGACCCGTCACGGGGGGTTAGGCCGTCTTTTCGATTTGGCGCTTTTGTACTTGGAAGGAAAAAAAGGTACAGAAATATACGAGATTCGGCCGCGACGTGACGGCTGGTTCCTCTCTTCAATATGCCTATATTGATCGATACTTAAAAAAATAATAATAACTGGACATTCGATACGTACCTATATATATAATATATACTCACGGAGAAGTACCTATGTATTACGTACGACGCGCCCGCGCGCGTGCAAAGGTTACCGAGGTCGTGCGAATCGACATCATCATCTGTTTTATGGGCGGCACGTGATTGTTGGACACACAATAGCCGGTTGGGAGGCGACCGGACATGATATATCTGATTGGTCGGCCGATAGCCGGTGCCGCCTCCGCGTGGACCAGATGCGATTCGATACGCGCAATTATTATTGTTATCGGCCACCGCGGGAACGGAGCGAAAAGACGAGGAACAAAAAGTATAAAATAATATAATATTATGACGAAAATCAAAATTAAAAATTAAAAAAAAAAATTAAATAAAAATAGCGAGAAAAAATAAACACCTATGTAAAATATATGATATAACATATCTACACGATACGGCGGCCCGTCGCGGAGCTTTGAGGTCAACAACAACAACAATAATAATAATATTATATTATATTATGTTCGACACGAGATGGATCGTGCCGATAATCCGAATCGCATAATATGGGTAATAATATAATATTATAATGCATAGATACATAGGTACCAGCTGCTATATGCGTACCACCTATTCATCGTACGCGCCGATTTATTATCATTATTATAATATTTCACTATATCCGACGACCATATAACACACGCTCGCACACATATTACAATATTATATACGCCTATTTACCAGACCCGACGCATTACAACGTCATAATGCTTTAACTTATTGTAACGCGCGGTCCGCATAACGTGGGTACCGCCGAAATACCGATGCGTACGCGGCCGTTTAATTAAACCGTAAAACCGTCGCGATATTCGCTTTCCTCTCTGGATCTATTGAAATCTGTGTGGTCTGAATGCCACGCTAGTACAACGCACGATCGGGTATTTCATCCCGAAACGCGACACGTCTGGACGCTATTTTATTTTCCCGATATCGTAACAAGCGTTTCTTTGGCCATGGGAATCATGATCATGCTACACTCCGTTAAATTGTATAGTCCATAATACAATGTATATTATAATATTATGTTACGGACAGACTTTCGGGCAACGTTTAAATTTGTTACTTATTATTTTTTTTTTTTTTATTGCAAGTACCTAACGGCTAACATCATACGATTGAGTTCAAAAGTTAAACATCGTACGAGGAAAATTAATTAAAACTATAAAGAGCCGTGCGGACTTGGATACAATGTCAAACGAAAACGCCCGCCCGCTGTGGCTCCGAAACAGGATTAACTGCAATGACAAAAATTGAAGTGGACTACGATAAAATGCAATATCAGATAGACAGTGATTCTTTTGTAATTTATAAACATAGGTATATAATATTTTTAATTATAATAATATTATAAAATATTTTGTTGATTATCATACAAATTTGACTTAACACGCATTTGTGTTGTTAATGATCATACCAGGTACAACAAGTCCCTAAAATCAGATCAGAACACGAATTCCTATTAACGTATAATACTACATTACTACACTGACGTATATAGTGACGTACCCTTATTATATTAAATGTTATATCTAAATCAAAATATGTTTTATTAATTTAACTTAGTGTACTAAAGCTGATAATCTATCTATGATGACTACAACGTAGGATTTTAAAATACGAGGACCATGATTAAATACTACATATATGATATATATTTAATGATACATTTATTCTATTCCATTATTATTGAGGACCAACTATAATTTTCTTAATATCTCTAAGCAAAGTTAAATAAATTTAATATTTTAATTTGATTTGAATGCATCAACATATTTTTATAATGAAAAAGGATGGAAAAAGAAACGTTTGTATATCACAACAAAACATTTCTTTTTTATATAAAAATTAAAATAATTATAATTTGAATATAATGGTCAGAATTTTAATAAAATATACTTTATTAAAAAAAAGTTTGCATGTGCTTTTACTATCACTTTACTTATAGATATGCAGTTAAAATAAATTACGACTTACGACTATGAATTATGTGCATGCATCAGGTACGTGCGAGATTAGTAATGAACAGTAAATGGTAGATAATAAGTAATAACTAATAAGTAATATAATATATAATATGTGACAATGAACTTTAGTTCGCAATGTCATGACAGGCGCAAACCGTCTGCTTCAGTATGCCATATAATATAACATTATATTACATTTAACGGAAACGACTCAGATAAAAAATAAGTAGAAAAAACAAGCTGACGTCCGAATACTATTAACATAATAAGTATTACGGCAGTTTTTTTTACAATAAATGTATACTTGCTGTATTTATCTTGTCGCGATTCATTGTAAACAAAAAACAATACAAAAAATGTGTTCATAAAAATAAAATACAAATTTTAACTTTAATCATATTATATAAATGCATATTTAAGTAAACACTTTGGGCATGAGTCTGATTTTAATGATTATAAATCATAATACAATAATTGTAATATAATAAATACCTCTCACGTTACCTATATTATATGTATTATACTACGTTACGCTCTGATATTATTAAAATGATAGTTTTTTATATATTTAAAATTATCACCTACTTATTATTACACACTATTACAGGTACATAATGTAAAATAAAAAATTTACCATACAATTAAAAAAAAAAAATCAATCCCTAAAGATTTTTAATTTGATTAATAATAACTTCATAGTATATCTATACTTATATGTTTAAAATAATATTTATAATTATACTGTTCAAATAAAGTTATTTATTGATTAATATAATTACCATTCAACATTTTTATAGATGGGCTAAATAAAAATGGACTACAACATTTAAAAGCGTGAACCACACTTCTATCAAAATTATTAATCTCAATGTTGAATTCTTAAAAAAAAATCATTGTTTAATAATCGATATTATGCGTCAAAGTCATACTTGGAAAATACTCAGATTTTAATAACATTATGAATTTTAAGATAATATTATAATATAAATATTATAATAGGTTACAGGTTATAAAAAAAAAAAAAATATCAAAATTTTAAGATTACCGTACTCTGATAAATTTTTCTAACTATACATGCAAAATTAACTCAGCATACGAGTGCATAGCCTGCAGTTAAATGGATCACTCCGTACAAATATGGATCGAATGCCGTATTATTGTGAAACTCTCGGTTTATAATATATATTATATATATATAGACATTTCTCCGTTAATTCATGTGTACGCCATTTTTTATACCCATTGTTCTCATTTCGCATATTATTAATAGTATTATTATTTTTATTATATTATACAAAAGGGCATAATATTATATACACAATCATTTAACTGCAGCAGATTGACAAACCGATGGACATAATGTATTTTGTATGAGCTATTATCTTGAACTCCAATGGATAACGTCTGAATTATTATACACGAACAATAACTCCATAAACTATAAATATTCTACACTAATGACATTTACAATAATTGAAGTGCATATTTTAAGCTCAATAATATGTATTTATATAAATTTTATATGTATATTACTATATTAGTCATTGACTAATATATTTCCAATAAACGTACTAACGACGACCGGCGAAACAGTTCGTAATTTAATGATGATTAGATTTGTGATAATTTGCACGGATAGTTCGTCGGGTTGAAATGTTATTATTGAAATGGCAATAATTAATACGCAAAGAAACAATAAAATCATCGTACACGAAAAAAGTTACTTAAAAAATTAAATATTTGTAATTAAATAAACATAATATGAAATTAACCTTGAGCAACAAATAATGTATTATAAGCTATAATATATATTAAATGGTACCATAAGCGTTATAGTTAACGCCAATCGTTTAGAATAATGTCCCTATTTTTTACTTCGAATAGTTATGGTAAGTATTTATTTTAGTATGCATATTAGTATAGAATACCAAGGCTATAATTTATATTTTATTCAGAAAAACGTTGGACTTTTATAGTAATAAATATTAAATTAAAATATATTAGCTATTAACATACTTAAATATAATATAATAATATTATGGTTAGACATTAGGCAAAATATTTTAATGTTATAAAATAATATAAAAAAATTAATGATGCATACCTATATATTATGTATTACTACACTTTATAGGTAACTATATTACAACAATTTCATACGGAAGTACCAGTTTGGATAAATTAATATTATAATATAATATTGTGTGCTATATAAATTTAATAATGTTACATTTCCATATTTTGACATTAACAAGCGGTATTAATTATAAAGAGATTTATTAGAGATACTTAACTATGTATAATGTTATGAATGTACGAAATAAATGTTAGAAGAAAAAAATCACAATACGTCATGATAATAATTTATAATAAGATTATGATATTTAACCTATATCTAATATTTCTATATTATAGTAATTAAACCTTTATATATTTTCAAGTTCACCACTATTTCTGCAGAAATAAATAAGTAATTAGGTATATACCATTATAGTTATATTTTCGAATTTAAATATTATAAGTGATACATAAATCAATAAATCTTTGAGAAACAACACAATATTATAATAAAGTAGGTAAATGGTACGTTTTACATGCAATACTAATTTAAATAGCCAACTATAGGCAAAATGTACAATATTATAACAGTATTCTAATAAGTAATAACCAATGGTCATTGGTATGACTATGGACTATAGATAATTAAGATTGATTTAAGAAGAAAAAATAATACTTTTTAATCTCAAAGGTTTATTTTTAAACCAATGATTCGCGAAGCAGTACCTAATTTATACCCCATAACCTAACCGAATTGAAGATTAAATAAAACTTCGATCATCGTAAAATCACAATATTATGATAGTACATTTTTCCCGTGCGTGTACCTAAACATAATGATGGCAAAACCAGTAATTTTTTTTTCAATAGTTAGTTGAAGGAGGGGTTCATATTTTGTTTGTTACGTGGAATGTGACGAAATTGTCTTTATATAGTTGTGTTAGATGTTTTTTTTTTTAATAAATTGTAATGCAATAATGCGGGAAACCATCAAGAACTGATTTTAGGTACCTAATAATTTATCTGTATTAAATTCCAGATTGAGTAAATAATTATTTCATTTAACAACTGAGTTTCCTTTGCAAATAAAGATACATTGCATGCGTTTCATGGAAAATCAAGAGTACGAGGGCACAGTCATCTGGGATCTGTATAATGAGACGAACGATATATTCCGCCTGAGTATAAAAATATCATGCCTATTAATGCTTAATGATTGCTGAAAATATTATACGTGAAAAATAAAAATCTTCTCATCTCATCAGTACGAGAAAAATATGTAAATATTGTAATATAATATAATACGTACATTTAAATCGTTACCTATATGGCTATATATATAAATATACATATACATATTATTATCGTACTCGAAAAAATAAAATAGTTTAGGCACTTAGGAGTTCCTAAACGACGTGTATAATGTAATTTAACGCAGAGATTGATAACGGGATTCAGAGCGACGATCAATGAATATAATATAATAATATTTCCGTAAAATACTTGAATTTATTTGGGACCACGCGCGTTAATATAATATGGTTTTATCGGCACCGACGATCTCGCTGATGGCCAGCAAAGTCGCGGGTTGGGTTTCCGCCGGACGTGAATAATATCATTATTGTATAATATATCGCCATACATTACAATGATAATTTTTTACGGACTTCAATTGACACGACTTCCAAGATGCGGTCTGGGTAGGTACTGGTCAAAATCTAGAATTATTATCGTATCGTCAACACGCATATATAGCGATTAAACACTGGATAGAGATTGACGGTAAAAAATAATTTTTGTGAAAATAAACCGAAAAACCCATACGAAATGTTATATTATTACTGGGTGCGTGACTATTATTATAATTTACACACTTTGAAAGTTCATTTCTAATGTTATAATCGATATTAAGTCCCTCATTTATATGAACGCAGGTATGTTTCAAATTATGTTCATTTGTAATAACTAAATTTGAATTTTTTTTAACAAAATATATAAAATGTTCTTTTTCTAAATTAGATTTTCGATTTCTAATGTTAAAAATAAAAAATAATTATTTACCTAACAAAAAACAATGCATGTATTAATGTTTGACATATTATTATTAAATGTATAGTTCAATAGAATCTGAATGCACGAATACTGAATAATTTTATATTAGTCTAATATACGTATAGTTATATACTACACGAATACGCATTCAAAACTAACTTACCGTGACATTGTGAGACTGAATATTTTTTTATTTTGGATTATTTTGAATTCATATTACACGGTATAAAAGTAAAGAAAAAAATTTTAATTGAATTAAACAATACTTAAGATGCTTCCTAAGTCGTTTCCGCGCGTGTCTCTACACTCATTATATCACATTATTTAGAATCCATTTTACTTTATTATTTTGAATACCACAATTAATCGACCAATAATAATTAATAACATTTAAAGATAAGAATATTATCCAGACTTAATTTTAGATTTTCTTTTTTATGATATTTTAACTTTGAAATAATTTATGAGCATTTTAAAATTTTAAAAAACGCCACAGCGTAATTAATAATAATAATATCTTTAAATTTACAAGTTATTAAGCTTATAAATTATATTATTATCAGATGATCTTTTTTTTGTATTAACAGGTTTCGGCGTCCTATATTCATATACTAGTATATAAGTATATTTAATTCATAAAACTCAATATGTATTAAAATAATTATATTAATTTACGTTAATACTTATTGTTTAGTATTTTATTTTAAATAAAACGGTCTTCAAAGGCAACGCATGACAATTTTAATTAGTATTTTTAATGTGCGTAAATCAAAAATGATTAAAAATTAAAGAGAAAAATATCATAATTCTTACATTGCAGACAGTTGTATTGAATCATTTTTATTTCTATAAAATAAATACAAGAAAGATATAGCTTAGATACCGTGGCCAATCATTTCAATTTCATTCAACGATGCAGCAATTACAACTGTAGGCAATAATAATTATCATGGTATTTATCGCAGTGGACGTAAACAATGGAGCGTATAGATAGATTCTCTTTATACTATCATTGACCAATAGAAGCGAAAAGAAACCCTGTAGGCTGCGCTCTGATTAGCTATACCATATTATTAAAATAAATAACTACCTACGTAATCCGTGTTTACTGTGAAACTATAATTAATTATCAACTGAATGGTGTTGTTCTTACGAATATAATAAATAATGTGAACGAAAGAATATCAATTTTATTATAACATACATATTTTATTCATTGAATTTTATCATTTCGATAAGAAATTGAGAATTAAATTGTTAGTAGGTACCTAAAAATAATGTCTATAGTTAAAAATGTATAGAAATATTTTATTATTATATTATCGTGAAAATTTTATATTGAACTGAAAAAATGTGTAGAATTGGTTAAAAAGAGTAACAAAAACAAGATGTGATTATGTTTTTGACGTTTGTACATATAGTGTATATAAGAGTAAGAATGTCTAGTAATAAATATATTAATCGTAATAAATTAAATCGTTAAATTAAAACTAAGGATTATAATGTTTTACCATACTTCAATTATTATAAGTTTATACATTTATATAAATATTATTTATTATTTATGTTTTCAATAATATTATTTAATATTGACATTATAATGTCTTAATAACTTAATCAGAGTTTAATTTTTCGTTCGTATTAAAATAATATATCTATATACTCGCTTAGGTGTCATAATATCATATAATATGTTATAAATTGTCGATTGTCGTGACGAAACAATATAATAATAATCGTAAATACGGTAATATAATAGTATGTACCTATTTACCGGTATTAATAAAATGTGGATCGATACAGCAATTTAGTTAATATTTTTAATCGTCGTATACGTATAGCGTAGTGATAGTGTGATACAGGTTAATCTATTTCGAAAAGAAAAAAATTAACGACCGGACTCGTTAGCCATTTGAGTACTTTCTAAGTTTCATTTAACCCTTATGCACTGTGTATATATATAATATAGTATACACTTATTTATAGTGCGCGCGTATTCTTAAATAATCCGAGCGAGCTTATAAAGCCTGAGAGAGGTCATTTCGTTAATTCGGTCGTAAAATAGTGTTCGCGGCGCGTCTTAACTTTCTTGGTGTTGTTTGTAGGTATATATTTGTACGGATTCTCTATATATATAGTATATATATATACTTCAAAACTTATATAGTATAATAATGATAAATAGTTATTAAAAACGGTATGGTCCAAAAAGTTTTGCTATAAGTTTCCTAAACTTTAAAATTCCACAGTGACAATGACTGCAATGAATAGTATACTCGATGTTTGTCAACTTCAAACTGCCTACTTGCGTCAGGACTCATTCTTATACCATACGCATTGCACTCCTATTTAAAGTCAGTTATTTGAAATTTCATATTACAAGAATGCTTTAAGGGGAAGGCAATATACGATAAAGCGCCTTATAAAAAGGCGAAATTTAGTCTGTTCACCTGATGCAGGATAGACCTAGCCGGAGAGATCAATTTTAATTTTAAAAATGGACCCATTTGATAAACTAATTTACTAGTGGTTTTCAGGTTTTCACTATTTATTTATTGAACTTCAATAAATACGAGAATATCATTTAGGATCGTAAGAACGGTAGTTTTTACTTTTTTTTAAATAACATAAACAGTTTTTTGTAATCTTAACATTAAAAGTTATTTAAGTATGTTAATAATAATAATATTATATCAATTCAAAATTATTTTGATTCGTCTCACTAATGTCTATAACCCAACAACTCTGTTCATTTTTTTTTTTATTTATAATGTCCCTAAACGTAAAAGTACAGAAGTATTTAGAAGATGTGATTTAAATAATATGTGACATAACACATAAATAAATAGCCTTATGAAGAGTAATACAGTAAACATAAAATTCACTGTAAATTAAACTTAAACATTATTTTGAATAAAAATTATAAATTTAACAGAAAAAAAATGTAATTTTACAATTTTAAGAATTACATGTTTATGTATAATAAGTAGATAAATCATCAAAATGAAAATCATAGTTTATTATCAATTTACAAAATATACTAACATTTAATTAATCCATAATCGGTATTTTAAATTTTTAATATTGTCGACCGTACCTATAAAAATAATTGTACAATATTGTATTGTAGCACAGATAGTCCTCATAAGTATTTATAGAATAAAATAATTCAAGATCATCTGTAAATAATAAATATTTTTAGTTTAAGAATATTTTATTCGCGTTATTTACGAAAATAAAAATATAAAAAGTGAAAGATGAACACCCTGTGTATTGCGATACAACGATAGTCACGATGTATCTTTAAACGGAACTGAAAAAGGTATTTTTACTATCTCTAGTTGAATTCTGCTATTTACTAGTTAGGTAGGATTGAATAAAAGACAAACGATTTCTCAGATGATACCTTACTTTTATATCGTTTTAAGTGGAGAAAAAAGACTGTGCATTTAAACGGGAGTTTTCCAGATCAGATTCATACACAAACTAATGTTTGTATAAAGAATAACATTCGTACACTTAAGAAGGGACGTATTATGCAATTAAATTGATATACATAAAATAAGACATGTAAAAAACAAAAATGTTCACGAACGATTGTAAACTGTAGTTAACTTAGAGGTATTCGCTTACCCGTTCTGTATCCACTGTTCACTTCATCGTTTATAATGATAAAACCTCAATACGATACTTTATAATAATGTTGTAATATATGTATATATATATAGTATATACATTATACACACACGCTATATCTAGGCTCTAGCCTTAATCAATTAAAGGATTTATTTTATTTTCGTTAATATTTCGACTTGTGTGCCTATACCTATCACTTATGCTAATTAAAATATTGTAATTTCCAAATCATTGGTTGTCTATATATTATAACATAACTCCGCGATATTTAATTTTTTTGTTGGTTTCTATAATATTATTAAAATATTAATACCTATATAAGTATTATATTAGATAAAATTTAAATGCCACTTTATGTTCACTAGTGCGGTCAATCATGATTCTCTTATTAAATTGACCAAGTGTTTTAAATCTCACAATAGTATTCAGCTATAAAGTCTGGTGCTATCAATAACATTTAAAAACCGGTACCTATTTAATGTTTCGCATCTGCGCCGCAATGTATAATCAGTTGAATTGATATCGACATCGAATTATCTATATTATATTATCATTAATTTTTTTTTTTTTTTACTATTTTTATTTCATTTTTAATTTACGTCAAAAATGGATTTTTACCGATTTTTGGTCAGATAAAAATATTATAACCGTTTTCGTTCAAAATTTGAATAGTGGTCGAATTTACAATACGAGTTTCCAACCACTACGATAAGAGAGATATAACTTATAACTAATAATATTATTATACTGTATATTAAAAAACTATATTTAGTTTTTTTATTATAATATATAAGTATATATATAAATGGGTATCCATGTATCGTATTACTGTACTCGAATTCCTAGTGCATAGGAGAGTAAAATGTAAGAATTAATTTTCATGTGCCCGTTGGTTCGTTTGATCGATTAAGTAAAAGTGTAAAACAATATAAATTCCACGAAATACTTCACTCGCGAAACATTACTAAATAATATAATAAATACTAGTAATACTACAGTTTATATTTTATTATAATACTTGATATTTTATTACAGTTAATATGGATGACATTTTAGATTATCGTGATCTATAATACGTACCTAATATAGGCGCTGATAAATCGGTTTATTGATTATAAACTTGACCAGAGCTGTGTTGGTCTACTGTGTGATACTGTGTTTCTTGTTGACGTTATTCATGAATCATGAACTATAACCATCAAGGCTGTGAATGTAATGTATTAAAAACTTTAGTGATTGCGTACACCTATGTCTTATATAAACGTGACGTATAAAAAATAGATTAAAAACGCAAAATTGATTTGTTTTAATTATATTATAAAACATAAATAAATAAAAGTAAAAAAAATATATCCAAATCATTGCCAAGATTGGTTATTATTATACATGTATTATAGTGTATACCTACAATATTATATTATTATTTTTTATAGCATACTGGTATTGTTACGTATAGGTAAGTCATTAATCTAAAGATACTAACCTTACGTAATATTTCGTTTACGATTCTTTATCTATCAATAAATGTTATTGACAATAACAATCTAAAAGTAATTTATTTTTATAAATAAATAAAAGGCAGGATTTTGTATCGATTTCACAAATAAAAAACCACGAATCATTCAATTTTTTTAAAAATAAAATGTCGATGCATATAAATCTAAATTAAAAAAAAAAATGTATAACTACCTACGTAATATAGTATATGGGTAGTACACAAAAGTTGTTTAATATAAAGTTTAGATTTTAATATTTTGTTTAGCACTTATATTCCAGTAATTTTTAAAATTATTAAATTGTAATTTACATATTAAACATATTTAATATTTCAATATAAATAAAATATAAATCAATTAATTTTAACTTTTTATATGTTATTTAATATTATTAAGCTCGGCTAATTCAATAATGTTATTATGGGGATGTACTTCAGTTAAGGTTATAGTTACTGTGGTAAATTGTGTACGTCTATTTTTCAGAATCTAAAAAATACTTTTAATACCGAATATCAGAACTATATGTATTGTAAAATACCTATATCGAATCATCATAGTACTCACAGTGGCGGGGGACGATAGGACGGAAGTGGGAAGCTGCGGCAACGGAAATCACGTTTAGTGTGTGTGCAGACACATGACGGTATTTACCGTTTTTTCTATTGCTTAATAATATTATTAAATAATTAAAAATTCAACAATCTCTCGTAAATTTTGTGGTTCCTTGTCCGTCTCGCGTACAATATAATATGTTGATGCATATACGTATATCTATTAAACTTCCCGTCTACAGTGTCCGCCCCTGCCGATTTCGACCATCGATCGTAGAACTAGCAACATCAGTTTGTCCGAATCTATACATTCAATGTAATAATATTATTAAATCGTAATATTAAGGAAACGAGCAGACGGTCGGACGCTGCTGTCGGACGGTAGAGGGCGGATATTAGAGGGCGGCTAAAGGCACGGTTGTCCGTATTAATAATAATATTATACCTACGTTTATACGTGTTATAATTCGACGGTCCCATATTTTGTATATTTCATTTTTTACCGTAACTCTGTTCCTTTATAAAAGAGGCGTTACTCCTATATTATATAATTTACCCACGCGATATGCGATCGTAAATCTTTGATTGAGCTTGTATTTTTATAAGGAGCAGCAGCAATAGATTTAGGTAATACTAGTGTACGAATAACGAACAAACGATAAACCGGACAAAACTCATAGTAGTGTGACATTGCAGTATTGATAAATACTATATGGAAACAAAATCTAAATACCATGATATGTCATCACTCATCATATTGTTTTATTTTTATTTCTTCTAAACCCTTACATATAACCACTCGCACGTCATCAAATAACAAATGTAGACTTATGGGGCCGTAATATATTAATTTCTTTAGTGTACGTTTACAATATTGGAAAACTTTTATTATTTACGATTTAATCGTATGCAATAAAACCCTATTAAATCTGCATGAAGTTATGCTGTAAGAACTAAGAAATATCGACATAATACATTGAAATATATGCTCTAAGATAAATTGTGAATTCTTATATGTTTTTTATAGTACCTATGAAAACCATTATTACTTTTTATCACATACGAATATTTGAAGATTGTCTCCAAATGTTTTCCGCTACTCTTCGGTGTTTTGTGACTAAACAAGTTAGCAGTCAGCCTAATCATAATTTTTAAAAAGTAATTTAATAATTAATATTTTATGATTTTTTGAAAAGAGCATTTAAGTACTTACGATACTTTTGTCGATATGTAAAAAATCTAAAATATGTTTGAAATATATACTATAGTCATTCTAGGATAAACCTTAAAAATAATATGCTGATTGAAAATTATATACAGAATCGTTAGCCTGGTTATGAATAAATAATCTATTTGTTTCTAATTTCTATTATAAATTTGGTATACGTTCAATTGGATCTAACTATCTCTCCCCCATTACTCCGATTTTAAGTCGTGAAGTGATCCGGGTGAATATTACATCCCCTAATAGCTTATCTATCTAGTTTTCCGAACTGTTTATAGTCATAAAGCTATTTTTTTAATATAATAAGCAACAACATCTTACGGAATGAGAATTGAGAATACTGTTCTCTGCGGCGATAATGTTTATGAGAATTATTTTACACTCTCAGTTCGCATCTATAGAGAATAAATAATACATATTATTATACACAATATATATAGGTGCCAATGTAGGTACGCTCGAGTCCAGTGCAACGACCACAGTCGAATGTGGGAACCGGTACGTGTCGTTTGGAGAGGAAAAAGAAAACGACGACGAGAAACACAATAATTGTTATCCGATGGTCGCGGCGGCATCGATTTGTTATGATCGGGTCGCGCGCGCCAGCGGTTCGAGTGCCCATATAATATACCTATACAATAATAATATAACGAAGGCGGCGGCGACGATAATAATAATAATAAGGCGCGAAAGGTGCAACAAGAGGTCGTGTGCGTGTATTATAGTCGTATTATACGTGTTATATATATGTGTGTTATATAGGTACAGACGCATAGTACGGGTACGTACGAACGTGGCAACGGTGGAGGTGGCGGTGGCTTCTCGACGTGTTCAATCGCAGAGATAACATATTTTGTTTTTGTTTCTGTTTTGTTTTCGAGTGCCGTTTCACGCGGCGATGTCCTTATAGGCCTTTGGGCGCTATACGCCGCAGGAGAGGTGTCGTACCACCTATACGCATTAGAAAAAAATAATAAAAAATAATATGCGCCGCGAGTAATGCACCAGTATTATGTACCTGTGCTCTGGCTGCTGCTGCTGCTGCTGCTGCTACAGCTGCTAAAAGTATCCGAGTACGATTCATTGTGTTCGCATTTGACAAAATATCCGATTGTTTCCAATATTACAACGACCACAACAATAATAATAGTATATATATATACGCGAACGGAGACACACTCACACACGTAATATAATATACCTATTTATATGTCAGATAAATAGGTACCTGATCTGCGATCAACATAATAACGATGATGATGATAAAACATAAAGTATGGACCAGGTGCATTCCGATCGTACGGTAATATTAATATGGACGAGCGGGCAACGACGACGACGACGACGACGATGACGACAACAATAGATCTACATTAGCGTTTAAAAAACGGGTTCGATTCCGTAAGTCGAACAATGTGCAGGCGGGCGCGGGCGGTATGTCTTTGGGCAATTAGTCGAAGCGGCTGTCGTATCTTGATGGCCCGCGCGCTCGCTATCCGCGTCGATTGGCCTATCCACAGACTTGCCCGACGCACATCACCCGATGTCCGTGTGATAACGCACTCGTACGGGGTGATTCACCAATCGTGATCACCCACGCCCTTTTGGATTGCTATAAGTTCAGAACACCTCGTGTGCTCGTTGTGTCCGTCAGTTGATTACCAGTGCACAATAATGTAGTTACGATATTTATAATATTATAGATTTGTGTTTAATGTGTCCGTAATGATATCCTATCGACGATTGTTTACGTACTGAGATTTCATAACGGTTATTATTACAATCGATGTATGTACAATCCAGTATTAAATATAATATGTCATATTATGATGAGTATTTAATACATAGACGTATACTAGCAAATATTAAAAAAATATAAGGGTCAACAAATGTTTGCGATGTGACTTTTTCCATAACTTGTTTATCCGTTTATGATGCATTTTTTTTAAATAGATACCTAATTTTTGAATTTTTAAATTTCAAATGAGAACCTGTATAGTCTTTGAATATTCAAAATTTAATAAACCAACCATAAATCAACCATTTACTCTAAATAACCCACGTAACGAATGCCGTTTATCGACATCGTACATTACTCCTTAGGTAAGGTATATTGCTAATATGCCGAGTATGAGGAATGGCTATTGGGGCTGATTGCTGACTAAAGGGTTTTTTGGCACGCGACGGAATATATAATAGTGACCGACGCGTACGTGGAGTAGAGGAGAGAGAGTGAGCGTGCGACATCAACAACACCAAGTGATTCCGCGACGATCCACGCGGCCATCTCCCGCAAACCATACGGCACACACTCACGATATGTCAAAACATATACCTGTATCGGTACTTTTATACCTACCTTATATAGAATAACTGCTTGTAAAAAAAAAAAAATGAAAACTATTAAAGCGATTAAAAAGCGTGTTATATAATATATATATCTTATCTATGCTTATAATCGATTTTCCTTAAATAAGGTACCTAACCCTGATTTCTAGTATTAATATTACACACCGAGGTCTAATCCCAGTCCCTAGATACCTCGTAAATATAAACGTAGCTAGCCGGAGGGAAGTAGCCGGTGGGATATTACACCACTACATAGTTTAATATCTTATCAACTACTTGAATTACTCGTTAAAATGTCAACTAAGATTAATGAGCATTTTCAAAAAATCATTTGACTATATAATATTTAAATACATGCGAAACTCATTTAATGATATCAACAACGAAAATAAAGTAAACTCAATTTCAAATTACAAAATTTCAAATTTGCAGAATAAATCATTACTAAAGACAAACAATTCGGGTAAATCGCTTTTTTCACAAACTCGGCGAATCAACTTTAAATTCAATCGATTCGACGTTATACATCTTCAGACTTTCAAGTCGTTTTGGTATTTCGTACGAATACAATTATTTGGCCATAACACATAATGTATTTGATAACGAATTGGTCCGTATTCAAAATTATTTTTCATCGTCAATCGACGAAAGTTTGAATTCTTGAAACCAGCTCCAGAGGCGTCTGCGTACATTGCGACCCACAACACATATACGTATCGGATATAATAATATTATACAATATATATATATATATCACGTGCAATGGGTATCGGTTGTTGCCTATTACGGCAAAGATATTTTTTTTTTTTTGCTCGCGCGCGCGATTTTCCAGCACCTCTCCTCTCCTATCGATCGAATCGTTCGATAAAAGCCGCGTCACGCGTATTTCGTACATAACCGCTGCACATAAGTACAACACATGATAATAATAACACACGACGCGACGACTGTACGCGCGACATAGTGCCTGCAGTGTAATACCCGTACACACGGTTTATATACAGTATATATTATATAGGTATATATTATTATTATACGTATTTGTGTATATACACGCGCGTATATTTTCTTCCGATCTCCGGTCTCAGATAAACTGAAAAACACGTCCGTCGCCGCAAGTCCTCGGGATAGGTGTAGGTTATACGCCTGTACATATTATATACATACATATAGGTATGCGCGTGCGCTGAATACAACAATGGTACAAATAGTGTGGTAAGTGGATCGCCGAGGATTTCAAAATATGCGCGCGCAACAATGCGAACGAGTGCATTATACGCCGCGTGCAGCATGTGCATTTTGCTCATCTCGAGCGAATTTTTTGCCTTTTTTCTCTCTCTCTCTAATGCGTTTTGTTTTATCGTCATCTCTTTTATTTCGCACCCTGAGACGCATATATGTATTATATATATTACATATATATACGCACGTATCGCAAGATACTTTAGAGCGTGCAGTAAATGTAATCTCTCTCCGTAACGATATAGACTGCTTGGATTTATGTGTTGCGACTGTCGAGGTCAAGAATTAGCGACCGACCTCCTCTAGCCACAATACGCCATTGGGTAAACTAAATTTTTATAGACCGTTGAGTCCTGTAGACGGTCCGTCGGCTTAGACAAATGAGGCACAGCTAAACAGACTTCTAAAATGAGAGGGATCAAAAGATAAACATAAATATTTACATTTATTTTGATATATACCCAAAAATAATAAATTTTCATCGTATTACTATTTGTAATATTGTATTTAGTGTTATTCGTTATACTTCACTATGACCCTTACTGACTGACCCCTTTCTGACTCCCAAGTCATATATTATATTATCTATATAATAGTCTGAATAGTTATACATTGATACATTCCAATTGTTTTATACGGATCATTCTCATTCAAATTTATCAAGAAAAAGACCTATAGATATTACGACTTGCTTAAAAATTTTTTACGCATTTAAATACGTAAAACACAGCTATTATTGAGCATATTATTTGATCGAATAATTTTTCATCTCATTCTTTCATTTGCCATTACTCATATAATATATACTTATTGAACATTATAAACACTTAACAGTATGTATAGACATATAGTTATTCCTAAATAATTTTAAATAATAAATAGATAACTCCAAACAGAAAATTACTATTTATGACGCTGCTCCAAAAATATAGCTATTGAGTACAGATAGTTAGATAGTTCAATACAACACTATTTAGGTACTATAAATGTATTTACAATTAGAAATTTAAAAAAATATATTTGTGTTATATCTACGATATACATGAATATATAATACAAGATTAATAAGTAAGCCCCATAAATTGATTTCATTTATGTATATACAAAGTATACGTTTTTGTATAGATTTTTCTCTCTCTAACTCAAGTTTGACATGTCAAATTTGCATTCAACAGAACTAACCTTATGTTATTAGTTAGTTTTAGTATTAGAGTGATTTAACCTATTTATTTTTCAATCGTATTAAACTTTAGAACATATTATTATCTGTGTTTTTACGTTAAATTTTCAATGATATATCAATTTGTATTTAATTAATTTAATCAATCATAAAATGATACAACTTAAAAATGCTATTATCTTCCTTTAAAATTGAAATATAATAAAAAAGAAAAATTCAAAACCACAGATAATAGTATTGTGTACTTAACTTTAAGATTTAAACGTAATGTTGGTTTTACTTAACGCAAATTTGCTTTGTTAAGTGTGGGTCAAACAGATAAAATAAATAGTGTATTGGCATCCTATTAAATTTACTCATGAATCTTTTTACACCCGATCGTTTTTCCGACCAGAAAGACGTTCTAATCGATTCTAATCGCCGTGTGAACTACGTGGCGGTTTGTACGTTGATGTTGATGTTGATGTTGTAATTTCGTTAATGAAACGGCGATTGATTTATGATGGTTAATGTGGCGGAGAAGTCGAACGTTTTTACTTTTGTCAATCACCTCACTCGATGATGGATTAACGTGTGTTTGGCGTTAGATATACAACCATACAGGTATACAAGCGAACGTCGTCAGTATATTATTTAGACAATAATTATTGTTATAAATGTTGGATGCTGGACTGGTGTGCCATATGAGACAAGTCTTGATTACTAAAACATACACTGCTATTAGGTATATGGTTATGCTCATGATTCACTCGTGTCGAACTCATTTATGCGCATTGTGCATTGTACTTACATTAAGTTTGAAATTAAAATCATGACTCATTTTAATCTTTTTCGTCTGAAAATTAATCGGTACAGTAACTTATGTCCATTATGTATGGGGTAAAAACTAAAAACCACTAATTATTTTGTTACAATATGTGGTTAGTCATATTATGGTAGGTATGAGTTATAAATATAAAATTGAAATCACCAAGTGTAAAATTGTGTGTACTCTAGTATGTAACTAAGTATACTCTTTGAGGAGTAACAAACCGAATAGTTGGTCATAAATTATACCTAATTAATAATAATAATTTAATTTATGTTTTATCACCCAGTAGAGAACGATTCCGCAAATTTGCAGACAGTGATATACTTTTATATATTGACACTATTGCAGAGTTCTTTTTAAAAAAAATATCTATTCAAATATACATATATACAGTTAATTAGTTCACAGCGGGGAAAAGAATTATCATTAGTTGATTTTTAGTAGAAAAAATTTGATTTTTCAAAAATTACAACTTCTAATAACAAGAGCAATCAATTGTATGGTTACGTTGCAGTTAAAATTATCTAAAATTATGAGGAATCGTATACATAAATGTGAAATTTGCAGAATCATGTTATAACCTTTTGTTGGTTTGTATAAACATAATGATTTTGTTACTAACTTATCAGAGTCGCTGTCACATAATATGTCTAGTACCTATAATCAAGTAACCCGAAGAGAAAATTTAATAAATGGTGAAAAAGAATATACTTAAACAATGGACATTTTAGTCTGCGATTGCCTATGTTTATATATTATTATGTATATGTTATACACGCCGATTACAGCTGTGTGTGTGTGTATTATAAAAGAATAGTGTTCCTGATTAATGTCATATGGAGTTCGTGCGAAACGAATCGGTGACTGGCGAAATTGTAATACATCCATAATATGATCACACATATATATATATATATTATGTTCCCACCGTATATGATGATGATAATATTTTATTGATATAGGTATGAATGGTATAATAATGTATAATTTCGAGCATGTATATCCGCGTTCATCTCCACGGTGTTCGAAAGGTGATTTTTCTGTTCGTACGACGTGTAATAATATAACGTCGTCGTATTCGACTTAAAACTATGGTCTATGTATACTATAGGTACTCGCGTATAGTTCATATTATATACGTATTTTTGCATATAAACACGTATAAGCATATATGTTTACCATATCAGCATAAAGTATATTGTATATTTATATTGTGTGCCGTGTGCGCGACGTATGCAATAATATGTGAGGCACGACGATTAAACTTTGCGGCAAATATAAACGAAGTCGATCGATCATCTGGGCGACTATAAACACCGAGAAGTCTATAATGTGTGTTTGTGCGAAGGAGAAAAGTAAGCCACCGCCGAACGTGATTGATTGCCCGTTGTCGCCGCCGCCTCGCGTCGGCATTAAAACTGCAGTATTTATAACGCCTCCGCCGATTGTCCATTGTCTTTAATACGACCGCCGCCGCCGCCATCATCATCATCATCGCCGCCGCCGCCGCCGCAACACCATAATATATAACTACTATACGTAGTGTGAGGTGCCTATATTTATATACCTATACATGTCCACTAATAATATCGTTATAGAGCGTGATCGCTTGCACTGCACACGACCGCACTACGATTCGAATGCGAGAAAAAAAAGACATGATATTACCTATATATTATTTTGAAATCTCAGAATTTTTGGAGGAAAAAAACACTTCATGTCTCGTTGTCGTGTTACATTCTCGCGTATACGCACTGTTGTACGTGAAAGAACGATAAATGCAGTATAACGCGCGTATTGTAATATAATGGTTAGCATATGATCGGGGAGACTTAAACATAATTTATGTTTTATTATACTCGCACAGATTTGTATCGTACACAGATACCATAATAATATTATACACGGCGGCCGATAATAATAATTCGTTTTATCGAAATCGCGTTCGGATCATTTGCCTTACACGATTGAGAACGAAAAAAAATTATTGCCGTACCTATATGTATTAATTATATCATGTGCGAAAGGTTATCTTACGTCTTGATGGATTTTTTCTATCTTAAGTATCAATAAACTTATGATGATTTTTATCATTTGTATAAAAAGTATAGAAAATCATTTATCACTATTTATTGATTATAATTAAATGGATGCGATCTAAATGACAGACAATATTTTACTAGATTTAAATATACTTTTGTGATTGACGTTTTGCGTGTTAACTTTTTTGTAGTTTTCTCTTTAAGTCTACAATGCATGTTTAAATGTCATAAAAAATAAATGACATATTATCGCAATATGATAATACACTTCGTTTTTTTTTTATTAACAAAAAATATTTCATACTGTTTCTAATGTCGAAGGAGTGAAGGACGTATTTACTTCTCGTGAGTATTGTATCGTAGGCAGTATAGGCACCTATATTTCAAACAATGACCACTATTACTATCACTTTGAAAACTTTAAGCGATTTGTGCTCTGTTTTTGTATTCGAATACATGTGCCATTGGGACCGAATCGCAGTGTAATCCTACACGATGTTGACCAGGCGTGTGCAACAGTACGTCAGTACTTATACATGATACTCTGAAAGCTGTACTAGTCGGTGACTAGAACGACAACGATGATAGCTGGCGGTGTCGGACGTCTTTACGTATATTATAATAATGCACATAGAGTGTTATGGGTAAGTAGGTACTCGTGATATGACGAGAGTCGCCGCCACAGCCGCCGTTGATTGCAAGGCCTCACGTACAAATTCGTTATTATCGCCGCCTATCTCATTATATGTATTATATTACCGTGTATTATATTGTTTAAACCTCACTCGGTTATACCGCACATATAATATAATATATATGCACGTCGAGATTTTTGGGAATTTTTATTCTTTTCCGATACAATACAAAACGAAATATATATACGAAAAAGTTATCGTCTCCCTCCCGGCTAAACCTATACCTATGAAGCAGAGTGAATCCTACGGAATAATAATAATGATAACATTATTGAACGGCTACATTAAACGTGCGAAAATCAAACGTACGCGTCGGAATCCGTCGAGTAGACATAATTATTGTACTCTATGGCTGCATCACGAGCACACAAACCTACAACATGTAATCGACGTGTGTATAGACGAGCATTATTACGATATATAATATATTATATTGACGCGACGACGGCGTGTGCGTAGGACGTGTGTTTTATGAGAACCGTAATGAGCCGAAATGGGTTTTTTCGTTGTGGGAATCACACGCGCGCGCGATTTTCCGGAACCGGTGACCAATGCCAAAGTTCCGAGTACCTATACAATGTATTGTAAGTACCTTATGAGATTACGAAATGGGACGTAAAATGGGTGCTATTAAAAAAAAATATATATAGGTACAAAAAAACAACCGAATTTTTATTGTTCTCGTTATATGACTTTCGAACGAATCTGATTGCATGCCACAATAACACGATAGTACCTATATATAAGTTTTAATTATTTCAGTTTTAGCGACACGCCTACTGTCACAATAATTGTGCTTAGAAAAAAAGTAATATGTCCGTCTACCACCGTTGTGCAATTATAGGAAGAATCGATCCCCGGGTGGTGTTCGAGAGAAACTGTTACTTCGACTATAGGGTTGTTGGAACCGCCCATTTATTAAGGGTTCGAAAATCGGATGATTTCTAGTAATGTATGGGGTGGTAGCCATAGAATAGCTGTGTGTAAAACAAAACTAAACCATTGCATGACGAATTCAAAAATGACTACAAGATAAATGATCACACCTCTTAAAACTGTTGGGCTTCGATTATTAATTTTTATTTAAAAATTTAATGTAGATATTAAACTTAATTTTTGAATTAACTTTAAATAGGTAATGCCAATTATAATATAATACACTTTAAAAATACTTAACAATTTATGTTGTATAAACGTTTATTTTTTATTACGTCTTTTAGAACAAAATTAGAATTATAAATCAGAATCTAAAATCGAAATCCAATCATTCTCAAAAATTCTTATAAAAAAAAAAAAAAACAAAACACCGAAATCGGTCAATGAGAAATTTCTGCAGTGTGGTAAGTTTTTCTTCTATAACAGCGTCGAATTCAACATCCTCAAAAAAAAAAAAAATTAAATAAAATGATTTTGATGGTAATAATTAAAGAGTTATAACCTACATCTTTTTCATATGTAAGTATCTACCATACGTCTATACCGAAGATTAATAGTTATTCTTTCCTAGTTTATATATGCCGTTCACATTTTTATTTTTTTGTTCTAAACGTCGAACGCATCACGTATAATATACAAAACTAACTGTTGTATCTATATGAAATAAAATATCATAACGCAAAATTTCGAAAGGCTTTCGAAACTATATTATATTACGTGTAAACTGTTACATATTACGTTTCGGTTAAAATTGTTTAAATCGATGTGTGTTCGTGTTAATGTACACAGCGAACTATAGCTCGACTGCAAACCCAATAAATACGTTCACAAATATAATATATATACATATGTATGTTTTATGAAATGCGAATTCTGAATTGAACGACACGACGAACCTTTAACACGCACGTTATTATATGGTTTGAAAATAATATATTCGTATACATAGGTTCAGACGTGTTAACTATAATATGGCGATAGCTTTATGTATATTATATTATTATAACATGGTCCGGATTAGCATATGATGGTAACGTATGGTATACGCTAATACGTATAAATGTATAATATTGGAGTAGGTACATAAAAGTGCATACGCCCGCTACAAGGAAATCGGGGCATGCGTGATGGTCAGATATCACGTACCTACTTATGTATAATATTATATTGGCCTTAAGTTTCGATCAGGAAATTATATGAATTTTATTATTATAGTCTTACGCGCTGTCGTGTACATTTTTAACCACAGTACGCGTGTACTGCTGCGGCTTATTGTGTATAAAATAATAATATAATGTTATAATGTACAACTCACAAGCAGTAGGTGTACCTATTTTATGTGGTGGGTGCGTTGCACCAATGATTGGAACCGTAAACCGTAAAAGAATAACAGCCGTTCTGAAATAAGGACCCTTCGAGTCAAGTATTTGATACCTACTGTTATTAGAACTCGGAACAACTCAAAAGCATTTCCATTTAAATATTTTAGAAACATAAACAGAAATTTTGAGAAAAAGCATTTTCCAATTTTCCATATATTGTTGGCTTTGGTTATTTTGACTTGTTATTTAGTATATCTATTTATTAACGATTTGTGTGTAATAAAATTTATGTAATGTCATACTGTGTTATTATATTATATATTGAAACTGGTTTAAGTCGGGATATTGAATAATTGTATGTAATATATGGAATGATGTAAATTATAATAATATTAAACGTAAATGGTTAAAATGGCAATACGAAAATCATTCAATATTCAATAATTGTGATTGATTTTTTAATTATTAATATCAACAAGTCACGAATATTATTATATTACTCTTAAGATTTTATAAACGATTTTTTTTTATCTACAACGAAATCATGCCATTATAAATTATTTAATTAAATTAATTACTAGTATCAAATATCTACCTGATATATTCTGTATACGATATTATACACTTTTTTCGCACTGCAGACAACCTGTAGCGAATATCATTAAAATATAAACTCGTGTATAGGTATACTATGTGTATACGCAATGAACATTTTATATGCCATATAGTTCGTATAAACGAACCTATACATACATATTTCATATAATATGTTGAGTTTAATTCTCGACTTTATTGGATTCAATTACTCTCACGTCGAGTTAATCGTGTGGTTTCTTGGATAGTAATTTTGTATATAATCAAACATGAGACAATACAAAAAAAAAAAGGAAATCTCAACTGTCGCTGTGTGTATATACCTCATTATGAATATTTCATGAAGTACCAAACGGTGATTTAAACGGGTCTAAATAACAATATAATATACGGTCTTTGTAAAACAATGTTTAAATCATTTTGTACGGTTGACAAATCGTTTGAAATGTCTAAAAGACAAGTCTCATTCACCTACACGGCATCGAAATATACGGCGATATGCGCCACGTACGCTATTGTAAGCTACTTTAGAATTGTTCGACCGTAGGTAGGTAAAATAATGTAAATGGGCATTATCCACGACTACCACGAGGTACCTATACTTAATAAGTCAGCATGAATCCAATATGTGACTAGCCAAATTGCTTTATTTAACATAAGCTGTTAATCGATAGAAATTATTATTATTTAGGCTATCAATAAAATAAAATTTCGTTAAAATGGATCGGCTTAAGTCTATTTCCATGAAAAATGATCTTTATCATTGGAAAACGTTTACGGATGCAACGTGAAAACAATACGCTGAGAGTATTTTCTGCACTCGAAAATTTCCTATGATATACATATTTTAACATAACTATCCATTTTTTAGTCGCACGGCACGCAATCATATTATATAATATCCACACATATTAATATCGATTTCGATTTAAAAATAATAATATTTTACTGTACCGTACTACGCGTTATTGCATCATAAATTAACAATGCACACATCATATTATTATATCGATAAACAGTAATTTAACATGTTGAAAACTTCTAGCACACAAGTATAAGTATATGTATACTATACACATATAATATTCAATAACTGCCGTGAACTCTGTTAATTGAAAGCTGCATGTTACAAAAGGTATAAATATTATTATTGCACAATACGCTATAACGTTCGATTTTGTTATGTGACCACATATTATTATTTATATGTTATTATAATATTATACTAATCGAAACAACAGCGTGATATAAAACGATTGCAGAAAAACGGTTTTAGCAGCGGTGATTCATCGTCGTATGACGGAAATTTACCATATATATATATTTCATAATATTAAATGTATAATATGACACGCCACCAACAACGGTCGTCCGTGTATTGTGCGTATGATACGCAATGGAAATTCACTATAGTATACCTATATATAATATAATATACAGTCCAACACTTGTTTTTAAACATTTATCCATAATTTTAAGCTGAATATAACTGTTCATAAATCACTACCTACAGTAAATCGTATTCAATTTTGCGGTCCCAGTAGTCTTAACAGTAAACAACTGACTTATGAATAAAATATATAATATATTATATTATACACCAATATTTTGTTTTATTCATCGCGTCGTACGGTACCTATATTATTGATAAAAAAATAATACGAAAGAATAACCATTATTATTATACAAGTAGGTACATACTGTCTAAAACGAGAAGTTGATATATTGTACATTGTAAACTTAAACTAACCTATACAATAATAATATAATATGATCTATAAAATTTCCACGAAACAAATGACGAAATACCGCAAAAACTGGCATTTATCACCCGTTTTGCACCGCCTGCACAAAATAACTCTATCGTAAGCAGAAGGAGGTTACTATTGTACAATCTACAAATATTCGTGTACACCATATTTTATATATCAAATAACCTATAAATGCGTCACGTTTTATCCGAATTTTCGACACTTCGACTATCTATAACTGTTTTAAGGCAATGATAATATAATTATAAATTTCAGTATCGCTGCAGTGACTGGCTACAGTACCCAAACATTAGTGGACTGACTTACCCGTACGATATGTCACAAACATTTGGAATTAATCATAATAATAAAAATGTTTCCGTGTATAACATAAGATATTTATAAAATTATTAAATACCTGTGTGTATAATTTGTTAAATTCGATAATGAATAATGATTAGGTATCACGTTTTCGGTACAAAATGTTTACCGATATTAGTATATTACATTGTAAAGTATACGACTTCAAAGAGTCCGAGATCAGATTACCCGAAATCGTACGAAGATCAAATTACGGTTTTTAAATTGTTTTATACGTGTTTAATTATACGTTATTATAATATGTAATCGATTGCGTTTTTAACAGCCGTCACGCGGGGTTATTGCTGTTCAAAACGATACCTATATAATAATAAAACCATGTAGGTAAATGCAATGCCAACAATAATCGGTGATCGTAATTATCGTTGTTTTATCGTATTTTCGTCATATTATAATGTATTATGCATATTCTATTATTATTATTACCTTTGTACTTAAGTGCACTCACGCTTATATTATACTTGATGGTTTTTTCTTTTTTGAACAGCGAGCAGTTACTTAGAAAAGTATAGATATACTTTCTAGAATTATATTATTTAAACGATAATTCAAAATCCATTTTATTGGCAAACGTAAACTGCGCTCAAATACCTTTTTGTTTTGTAAGGTGTGCCCAAAATTGTATCTATGTTAAAAAGGTATAATGTTAACTGCATCCAACTTATTAACTTATTAAAGTCTCTATTATTGAAATTCAAAAAGAAACATATATCAAACTAAATACAGGAATATCTACGAATTTAATGTGAAAAGTCACGAAATACCGTTTTTTTGAAAAAAAATCACATTATGTACAATACTTGACAAAATTACGAAAGAGTACATTTTTACATTCAAAATTTCACATATTATATAATCTGATACGATAACTAATGAATTTACATGCATTAAAACGTATAAAACGTGAAATTTATTTTTCCTATTGGGCCCT
Organism: Aphis gossypii; assembly: GCF_020184175.1. Taxonomy (NCBI): domain Eukaryota; kingdom Metazoa; phylum Arthropoda; class Insecta; order Hemiptera; family Aphididae; genus Aphis; species Aphis gossypii. The sequence goes on from NC_065531.1 coordinate 83,108,232, forward strand.
TAGTCTGCCTAGCCACTTGTAATCAATTTATTAAAAAAAAACTAGTTTTACATATTTTTCACAGTGTAAATAAACTGCCATCAGTTTACAATCGCACTACACATCTGAAAGGAACGTCCCAGTATCTTTTAGAACAATAATAATATGAAATTACAATAGCGTAGCTAGGATTTTTCTTCGGAAGAAGTTATCAATTTTTTACAGCGGTGGTTTACCTAGGTTCTTCCATAAGTGTATAACATGTAGATGCTGAAGTATTATTAATATAACAAATAAAAAAAGCTATGACAATAATTTAAAATCAGTAAAAAACAATTTAAGACTTTTGTAGTATTTTTCATAGACCATTAAACTAATTTTTCAATTTTCTTAAAATTTCACTGCTAAATAGTATGAATGAAATGTATTAAGTATATAAAAAAATATTCAATTGTTCAATGTCACAAGATCACTTAGAAAGTTTAGTTATGTTAATGAGTATTGAAAAATAAATATTAACTAAAATTAAAATTAATGATATTATTGATAAGGTTGCTGCTTAAAGTGATCTATATAAAAAAAATGTATGTATTAATTATGACTGAATACTTTTATAAAAAAATTAAATAATATGAGAGTAAGAACATACACTTGTTTTATAAATACATTCCAAGCGAAGCGAACAAAACATTTACACAGGTCAAGCTGTGATTAATTTCGATAAAACATAATAATTATATTACGATATTCACCTATCCATTTACCTATGAATAAAAATGCAAAGTTTTTGTGTGTGTACGTAAGCAATGTACAGTCAAGTTTTCATTTTTTAAAATTTAGTATTTTTAATGGGGATCTTCTGAATCCCAAAAAGTAAATATTTTTTGATTTGGATATAGTCATAGAATATTCTCATTGGTTATAGGTAGAATTATAATGACAAAAATACGACTTTACCTCTATATTTTATATTCGCGGTTATAACCACTCACATTACTAGGTATATTAAACATATTACGTGTATTTCACATTTCACGGAGTTAAAGACTGGGCGAATTCACTGACATTGCTTAAAAATTTTCGCAAAGAAAAACGTCGAGCAAGATCAACAAGTATTATAATAATATACACGCCGGAAGGTTAGGTGAAATGTGCAGCGCACAGACTCGGGTGAGCTGCTGCGGAAGGATATTATTATTATTATTATTATTGTCGCAAACTACTCGTTGATAAAATATATTATCATATATTATTGTTGTCGACTTGGATTTATTTCGCGGGCTGACCGTTTGAGTACACACACTATCGTACATTATTATTATACACATATATGACTCTTAAAGCGTACATTATAATATATAAGTATGCATTATTATATACAAGCGAAAACTAATGCTCGCGACACGAAACGATTTTCTTATTATAATAATATTGTGTTATTGCTGCCGGTAATTTATATGGCGTGTTTCAGTGTTTGTGACCGGGGCGAGAGACGAAGACGACGACGACGACGACGACGACGATGACGACGACGACCGCGACGGTGTGTCGGTGCAGGTGATGGTGGCGGTGGTAGTGGTGTCGAGCCACACACGAAGAAGAAGAAAATAACATCGGCCCGCGTTTTTATCCGCCAGTGATCTATGGCCCCAGTCCGGTATCGCGATCGATCTTTTTCCATTTTTACCTATCCATTGCTCCCTCTCACACACTCTCTCTGTCACGCACGCAAACCGATCATCCTATCTCCGTCGCACTCGTCTCCTTTAACGCGCAATCCGCGGCGAGAGGCGAGAACGACCGAGAAATCAGCTCGCGATTCCTATCCCGGTCGCGAAAGATCGCACAAACGCATTGCATTTTTTTCTCATTTTTTTTTTTTTTTTTAGCGCCCGTGTATTATTATTACGTACGAGACTCGTTATTCAATTCCCTCCGCCGCACCACCCCATTTATATATGCATATATATATATATATAATATATATATTATTATTCACTCCTCCGCAAACACACGACGTGAATATAATATATACGCACACTGTTTATATTATATTGTTATTGCGGCCGTATTATATATTGTTTACTATTCCACTGTTGTAATAATATTATGTGTGCATTGTACCGCGTGGTGCGTGAACTATCGTGAACGACATTATAATGTGTATACTCCAGGGACGTATTTAATTTTTTTTTTTTTTGGGGGGGGGTGGGTATTTTCTCCAAAATAAATTTCCGAATTCAACCTATTAAAAACAAGAATAAGAATTAATTAACTACAACATTTTAATTTTTGTTATAGCCTTAGCTGATTTTACAAAATCAATAGAAATGAAAAATAATAGGCGTATATAATAAATATAATATTAATCGTAATGTAACAAGTTACAACCAATCTGAAATTTCAAAGGGGGGCTACAGCCTCCGCCATAAATACGCCCCTGGTATACTGTTAGTATACCCGATTAATGTCGATGAAGTATAGGTACTATATGTGACTGTCATGCTCGTGTCCACGAACTGGGCCGCCGACGGATGTTGACTTTTTAATAATTTAGGTACGTTGCAGTGTTACACTATTTTCGTGGAAGTAATGCGGAAGCCGTCGGTTCCAAACTTAAAAAAAAATACAAATAATGGTAAATTGACTATTAGGTACATACATACTGCCCTCTGGTGCTATTCGCAACTCGTTGGTGCCTATACTATATTCATATTGTAGTACAATGATTGTACTAATTGTAGTCCGGTATAAAGATGGTATACAGGGAAATAAGCAAATCTATATATATGGAAATAAGGTCTCCCTTATTGAAAGCATTTTTATAGCTTCACAAAGAATCTAAATGTCGATTATATTTATATGAACATTTATTTAAACGGAATAATTAATAACACATAGATATAAAAAAATAGTAATTAAAAAGTACCTGTTCTTAATACTCAACACTTACACAACTACACAAGTTTGATATTATTTTGTTCAAAACGTGTTCGATCATAATGGATTTAACCTTTTTTATATTTTCATTGTTTTTTTTCTTTTCATTACCGACTTGCTCAGTTTGTTCAAAGCTAATAATTTTTCATGGTCTTTGTAGCTTTTTACATCTGATTTTAGTAATTATTTTTCAACTATATATGTATTCACGGAATGATTATTTTATATTAATTATATTTATGTATTTTTTATATAATTAATAATTAATAATGTTAACGTTAATAAAATACTTTTAAAACACGAGAGAAAGTAGAATCCACCAATAACACTTATTGCAAATTTATATAGGTACTTAAATCAAATTTTGTAATGTTTCAAATTTTAAGTTTTATGTATTTTTTTATTCATAGAAACTTTTTATAACATGGATAGAGTTTCAATATTGTGTAGCCATAAGCCCGTAAGTGATTTTTTTACCAAACGAATATAATATTATATAGTATAACATTTTATGAAACAAAAATTTGTCTTAAAAACAATAATCAGTAAAATTTTATTGTATTTAGTATGATACAATTAAAATAGGCATTTATTAATATAAAATGAGTTTAAATGCAATACATGAACGTTCATAAAAATATCACGTGAACAAATTATATTAGTAGTTATTCATGAAATACCTTTACAGTAATAACAAACAGTTTCAAATAAAATAGTATAAAATTATTTTTGTCAAACTTGGCTTACAATATTGTTATAAATGCAATTATAATATGAGTATTCACTATTCACGACAGCAAAGAAAACATAGTTTTAAGAGAAAGGCTATTGAAAATAACAAATCCTATTTATACATATACATCGATAGATGAGCGGCTTAACAACGATTGTCATTAAGGAAGAGGACACGTCGAATTTTTTGATTTGAGAGCTCACGACACCAACGACGACGTCTTTTAAGGCGTTGAATGGACACGGTGCGCATGGGATCGTCCATCGACGCGTGTGAGAAAAGCACGAGGTCAGAGATTATATAGAACTGATTGTTGGATCATTATATTATTATTATATATACTCGTATATATATATTATATATACATTATACGTGCATACAAAAGATACATGGATGAAAATCTAATAACATAACATATCGGACAACTATTTTAATGTATCATTATCGGTTAGTAAATGTTTAGTTTGAAAGTAAATTTTCTCATCCGAATGTAGGTATATTGTATATCTGGAAGGCATATATATATATGTGTTTGTAAATTACTAAACGAACAATGGACATGACAAGAAAATTTTACAGGTATATATTCCTATAGGGCAGGGGTGGCGAACCTTTTTTGGGTCAAGTGCCAAAATTTAAAATCAAGTTTTTTGGAATATGCTCGCGTGCCAAAAAAAAAAAAAAATGAATTTTACTAGGTAAGATGAAAAGAAAAAGCATGCAATAATTACACACATTTATTAGGTATATAATTTAATTAATAAATAGTATATATGTAAAGTTTTATTACAAACTTATAAATTTGATTCTTAAAATTTCTCATAGGTACTAAACTTTTAAATATAATTTTTTTTTAAGATAAATATTAAAATATTATATTACATATATTATAATATATGTGCCACTGAAATTTGGTCAACGTGCCACTTCTGGCACGCGTGCCATAGGTTCGCCACCCCTGCTATAGGGGTAAAAAATTATATTTGTTTTAGTTACTACACACTGTACTGAAATTTAAAATGCTATCCAGTATACTTTAAAAATTAGATTGATTTTTTTCTCAAATTGCACTTAGGACTACAACTTAAGATGTATAGATTTTGTGTGATTAAAAAATAATTTATTTTACGATACACATGGGTTTTGAACATATATGTATTAATCATTTATATACATAGAATTATAAATATATTAAATCTAATAAACAATAATATCATTAATATCTATATTTAGGATTAGAAATAAATTGAAATATTCAATTATTAGGTATTATATAATTTATATCCGTTAACTGCAGGGTTATGATATATACATATATATATATATATATAATTCATACACATCACTCGTTAAAATTTATAAATCTATATCCATAAAAATAACATTAAAAACTATTTATTGTAAAAAGGAGGTTAGATTAAAAAAAAAAAAAATCCATCACTTTGTGACTACAGTCTTATTTACAAATGACGTAAAAAAAATAAAAGATAATATTTGAAAACGTGCTTCTGGATTCATATTTAATGTATTGCATAGGTAAATACTTACTAAAGAAATCCAAAAACTGGAGATTGAACAAATACATACGATCAAGTACAAAAATGGAGCATGAGTGCTTAAAAAATCACCCCGCGCATATTGTAATATGAACATAAGATATTATATTATTATTATAATCCGTTAGCCTCTGTTGGTCGGTAAGTAGCACTTGCAGCTCGGAGTCGTCCCACCGCGCATGCACCTCGCGGGCTTTAGCGTTATTTTAATAATAATTGATGGCCGTGATAAATTACATTGTTAAGTACGCGCGAAGCATACATATGCAAGTAGGTGGGTAAGTATACGAATATGGCGGACGACGGTCGGCATTTGTGTATAAATAAATATTATAAACTGTTAAAACGCAATAATAATGAGGCCCGCCGAACGATATTGTACACACATACATTATAATATTATTATATTATATTATGAACATGACCGTGACGTGTATGATAATACGCGAACAAGAAAGATGTGCATTTAATCAACGATTAAGCGTAGCTGTTTTGCGCGTGTGTACATAATGTACGAGTACCGTTCACGGTGCATATACCTACGGCAATACACACTGTATAAGTTTAAGATGTACTGTAATATGTTATAGTAATATATTGTTATACATCATCTCAGTCTGCCGAAAACGGAAAATCTTTTATCGTCATCACGTATACATATATACACCCACTATTATTATTTTTATTGGGGGCGTGAATTGTACCACTAAAATATAAATGAGTCTGTGTGCTTGGTGAATTTGACTTGTAAGAATTGCGCACGGTTATTATCGAGTAACCGGCACTTGAATATACACATAAGTACAATTTAGTTAAATGCAGTCGACGAAACCGTTTACGCCGCTGTAGGCATAGTCGTCATGCGATTTCGAGATATAACGCACATATTATCATATAATTTACGACTATTAATCGGTATTAAGAGCACCAATATAATAATATTTTTTTAGTCGCCTATTAGTAAGAATAAGTCAACGCATATCCCCCTCACCAGGCCAAAATAAAAATAATATGAAAAACTGCTACAGCGTGCAAAGTAGTGTATCGAGTATCGACAAGTTACTACTTACGAGTATTCATTAATGTCTTATATTTATACGACCATTATTGGCCTTTTCACAACATAATATAACTTATCAATCAATACGTAGTAGGTACATTACATTATATCTAACTATAAAATAAACGTTTGAGTATATATAAAAAATGAGATATCTGAAGCCCATAATGTGGCTTATTCCTCGATGATTGATCTCTAAATTTCTTGTCCAAACGAGACGTTTTTTGTCTTGTAGTCCTGCTTTAATCCCTAACCTAACCATTTTAGGATAACTTTACCAAATATAACACTCAAAAATATTATCTCAAAAATATCATTACAAAAATCGTTACAATTTTTTGAAGGTTTTTTGGAGTTGAGCCCAAATCGTTTGTAGCAACTTTCAAGGTACCTATATAATGTTATAATACAAAGAAAAGTGATTAAGAGGAAATGAAACTCAGATCGAGCCGGCGATGGCAGAACATCGTCTGTTGCGGCTAGTGTTGCAGGAATTCTTCGGTCGTAAAAAATCGCGCATGTACCAATCGTATACTGAACGGCCTCGTTTGCTAAACTTAGACCACCGCGCACTCGCACACACAAACGTAAAAACACCTATATATATATATATAGGACGCACGCGTATTAATATATTATTATTATGCCGTCATGGCCATGATTGACAATCCACCACGGACTCGTTCCGCAATATACGCATGACGCGGGCCCGTTCACGTAAGTCCCGGGAAATATGACGGGCGTACCGACAGTACAATAATATGAAATAATAATAACAATATCAAGACGTTGCGAGAGGGCTTTAGCAGTGGAGAGGGAGAAGGAGAAACGGTGATAATAAAATATAAAATTATTAAACGAATAACGACACGGTGCTTGTGCGTGTGTCGTATCCGCGATCGTATATAAATATAATATTATTATTAGTAGTAGTAGTATTTGTACTCAAACAATAATAATAACGTTATTATAATAATATAACCTGTACATGCGCATTATAATGTATAGGTACCGACGACGCCGCCCGCAGAGATTCTTTCACGTACGCCACTTTTAATTTTAATAAATTATCACCCGACTCGGTCGCGCCAACATCACACATATACACTCCGAGTATGTACACGTGTGCTACGTATGTCGTGTTAAGTCGATTAACTATCGCCAACACGGGCGAGAGGCTCGTAAGTTGTCGGTATAACCGCGTGGTATACCGACAAGACGTATTATAGGTACCTACTACCTATGTACTGCATAACCGTAAGTCCGTCGTAGCTAGTAGTCTCGTCTAATCTACCGCCGCTGGTCGTCTACATAATATTACTACGTGCATATATATATAATAATATATTGCCTGTTATATATGTATACATATTGCACAGGTATAAATTGCATATACGCATGTTTCGAGCTCGTCTAATTAGCGCCGCCGCCGATTGATCTATATATGGATCCAATACATACCAGATGTATAATAATGTACAAACAGCGGTATACCAGCATAATATGTTATATATTATTATACACTGATTTATGTGTTCCGATCGCATATTATACACCGTTTCGCTGAACGCGCATAACTGTATATTAACGTATACAGAGTGGTTCACCGAGCATGTTCATCTCTTTTTATCGTTTTAATAATGCTTTTATTCAAAAATCTGATTTTAGGAAATTTTATTTTAAGTATCAAGTCACATATTTTTAAATTTTTAAGTTGTTCGTAGTGTTCGTGCTGCTAAAGAAGTGTCCTTTGGAAGATACTGACTTTTATTTTGTTTTCAAACTAAAATCCACCTTTTCTAATAGAAATTATTTAGCAGATATCTTTTATGAAAATGCCGATACATCAAAATAACAATTTTAACGAGTAGTTTTTAAATTATTTAAGCTTTGCGCACTAAGGATAATAAATCCATACTAATGGGGTTAGAAACATTGGGCGTTATGATTATTTTTTTATGATTAACGTTTATAATTTATAAATATTGTATAATTATAATAAATATGAGACAAATATTTATTATAAAATATATTTTATACTTCTGTTAAACTCTTTTTTAGGACTATACTTGGTATAAATATTTTAATCATTGAGAAACTATTCGTTGACATTTTGAATAAGGTACATCAGCACTTAAAAATCACAACTCTCTACTAAATAATTTATAGTATAAAATAGCTGGTTCATTTGAAAAACTGAAGTTTGTATTACTTTAGGACATACTTTAATTAGTACAAAAAATATCAATAATTTTTAAAGCAATATTGTCTTTACATTTATCTAAAAATTGCAAAAAATCAGAATTTGAATAAATGCATTATCAAAGGAAAACATGTAGGAGCGAGTGTGCTTGATTTGAATCACCTTGTATAATATAGGTAGGTAATATTAATCACAGGTGGTTAAATTTATATCGCGTTGGCGTTCAACCCGACGAGAATCGTAGATGTCTTTACGCTTTATTATTATTATTATTTTGTTTCACTTCTCTTCGTCGCGTCCAAATTCGATTAATTTTTTTCTTCCACTCATGTTATTTACAAGATAAAAAACGACGACGTCTCCGCGTGCGCGCACGGGATGTTTATAAATCACCGATAAACCATAATATTGAAACGCGCCTGGCAAAGACGATTTGTCAGCGGGCCCGATGTGCTCCGAGTCTAGATCTTCTATACAATATACGTAGGTATATGTTTAGCACCAACCCGCGCGCACTGTCGTTTGGCGAATAAAAATATATATTATTATTTTTAAAAAACCGCTTTAACGTAATATACAATATTATTATATTATACCTGCGTCGAGCATAAATTATACACATTATACGCAATCGTTTTCAATAAGAAATCCCATGAAACCGTTTCGGCGCGACACGACGATGTTTTTTTTCATCTTACACACGAGTTCGGATGTGCGCGCGCGAAGAGTAATTTATTATCAAAGCTAACCGGCGTTTATCAGTCCGCCACCACCGTCCGACCGACGATTATTGTTCGCGTGATCTACGACAAATATCGCTGTGCAAACCATCTCTGGAGACTGCGGTATCATCATATATTATGCGACAAACACGTCTTCGATGTCCTGGTATGTCGGTAGTGACGGTGGGTATAGGAGAAATGAGGAGAACACGATATGGGTGCCGCGCCGTACAGTGATGGCACTGCACTTGTACGAACTATAGAAAAAAAAGCGTTCTATTATCTTTTTTTATATATTTATATATTATTATTAATATGCGATGGTAATATGTAACTTATTTTACCTCCCGCAGACCTTCTGATTGAGATGGCATGTTCGATTATTATATGTATACAACAGCTATAGGTAGGTATAAAAACATAATCTACATCGTATACAACACTATCCAAAAATATTGTTAAAAATAATTTAAATTTTTTGAAAAATGAGTATACTAGATACCTATTTGCTTATAACGCTTCAAATATGGCCAAATCAACGTGGTGTAACATACCTACAGTATAATGGAGCCTGTATAGATATACGTATATTATTTTGTTCACTGCGTTTTGTCGTCTAAATAAATTTGGCTCAGTCTACAGTTTATACGCTTCGGCGTTCTTAAGCGTATAGGTACGCAATGTAACATATTTAAACGTACATTTTAGTTTTGCGAGATCTGATTGAATTGCGGTAACCTGCAGTGGCATGGTGAAAAATTGTTACGAAGACTCTATATTAGACAAGCGTTATGGCGGGAATTTATTTTTGAGTGTTTGTATATATTATAATAAACATTTTGTCAGTTTTTCTTCAATCTGTGATTTTTCTAATAAATTGTTATGGGCTTGCCGTGTGTTAAAGCAATATTTAAGTTTATGAGAGTTATAATTATAATGTAATATGTACCTATGTATAATATTATTTCAAGTTCATTAGTATTAATGTTAATACACTGTTGTCCGCACAATAATCGTTACTCACGGATTAGGATAATGACGTATTCTAATTATTTATATTTTAAATAAATACAATATAATACCATGAAAAATACTAGTATAAATGAAATTAATCATACTTTGTATAAAGAAATTCACTCAATCATATCTATGATTCTCTTTGTTTTGTTTTATTTTTTAATAATTATTAACGACATTTTAAACTTGAATTATAGTTTACTGACGAACATAATTATACATAATTATAGATGTTGACAAATACAATGGTTAAGTTGAAAATTAATATGAATATTAAGTTATTGATGATAAATACATGCATAATAGTGATAACAGTTGCAAGTTAATCGTATAGAGATGACTATCGTATAGATGTTTTTAAACATATACATAATATTAAATAAGAGAATAAATAAAATACTAAATACGAATAATCCCGTGAATTGTAAATTTAATTATAAATTTATGATTATATATAAATATATTAATGAAAGAAAAAAATAAGTTAATTGAAAACATGATAAAGAGATTCATATAAAAATATTAAATAGATTAAAAAAAATCACGAGTGAATAACTATATTATATTATTTATATTATATAATAATAATATTTAATTTAATAAAAAAAAGTGCATCTTTGAGAAAATATTGTTATCTTCATGTAAAATGATTTAACATTCATGTGTGAGCATTTTGAATGTCAAACGTATGTAATAAATACGAATATAGACGACTTTATCGAATATTTAATTTCAATTCTAAGTTCTAACCGTTCATCGACCTTAGCAGATGCAGGGATTATGTATATATATATATATATATATATATTTCATAATATATATCTACTGTTTAGTTTATATACCATAAATATTATATTTTTATACATAGTGTCTGAACTGCAGAGACCTTGGTTATAAAGCAACCACATATACACTGAAAACATTGTATGTGTAAGTGTATGCATGTACACTTTTTTTTTTTAATAGGTAATATTTTTATAGCCTTGTATTCGATCGACGGATCCGTCGACCATAGTCGCTTTTATCGATTATCACTTTTGACTTTTCCAAGTGTCGTAAATTTTAAAATCAATTCACCTCGATGTATTTCGGGTCGACAATATTTATACAAAAAAATCTGGCAAACGTCAGAATGATTAATAACAAAACGTCCTTTCTCGAAGTCCGTCTTCACGCAAGTGTTCTCATGCGCATCAATGAAAGTAATAATACAGAGACGGCGATACGTACATAATGATAATAATAATATTAAATCATAATATTGTTATTGCTATTATATATTTTTATATAAAAGCCGATTATCGTATTTTTGTCAATACCGATTCTCCCCTTTATAAACTCGTCCGTTTATCATCATAATAATATGTACAAACGTTTGAAAAAACATTTATAATGTTCATCCACTATGTGTCTGTGTATAACCTTAACGTTTTTTCCCTTCTAAAATGTAATTTACGGTTATCTTATTCACTGTAGTTCATAATATTATATTGTAGTAATGCAAACGCTTTGCATGGAGTTCAACAATAAATCATCATCACAATATGTTTAATTTTTTGCAAAGGTATAGGTGAAGTTCTAAGGAAATAAAATATATTCAAATTCGGAAACCTACCATGACTTGCAATTACAATTTACTAAGCTAAACACTCATAATAATATAACCTAATCTATAAAACAGTAATATTATTTTTTTCTTTATAGTTTTCAATTTTTTTTACAATAGTTTTAACGTCATATCAATCATTACATATTTAAATTGCCCACATTATAGTTATTAAAATAATGCATTTTGAAATCATCTATTAAATTATTATCTATTTTCATTATTTATTAAAAATATAGTATTATATAATTTATGAATTTTTTTTTTAGCTGATCTATAATAATTTTGCCAGCGTTTGATTGTTGTTGCTACCTGCAATATTTAACAAGTTTAATATGTAACTTTTTATGACATTTTTAAAATCTTCACGAATCATTCCGACCATGAAATATACTATATTATAAAATACCTATTTATTATTATTTTTTTTTTATACAGTTAATTAAGACTAAAAACCATCAAAAAACTAATAAATTTAGAGATATGGTGCACTCAATAATTGATAAATATTTTATAAATCCCCGAAGATATAAAAACTAAAATAAAATAAGAAATATTAAAATTATCATGTTTTAAATTTTATTTATTATAAGTTGTTATTTTTTTAGGTGCATAATATAAAATTGGTATTATTTAAAGTATGGTTTAAAAACAATACATTTTAATCAACATTTATAAGTAATACATACATTTGTAATATTATATCCATCTATAAATAATATAAAAAATAAAAAAAAACCATATAAAAATAATTTATATGAATAGTGATGATAAAACCTGAGATATATAATAAATATATTCAATAGTATAATAATGAAAATATATTAAACACCTGTGTGAACTAATATTATATTCTATATATAGTGTCACAATATCGTTTAATTCGTTTGGAACATTATGATACATTAAAAGTTTAAAATCATGAGAATAGTATAATATTACGAATTAATAAAAAGTGATTAAATTTAAGTTCCTACTTCTATTTCATATTTTAATATAAAATGTACAACGCATGAAATAATAAAACGAAGTAGAAACATTATTCTAACATCAAATAACCATTAAGCACACCATATATAATATTATATGCGATCATAAAGTATGAATCCTAAGACAATAGTTAGCCGCGCGAGCATCATTCAGCTTTGACAGCTTTGAGAATATAATATATGTATTTTCTATAAAAACACATACAACGGTTTTATGTATAAATTTATAAAAAATAGTGTTATAAATTTGTTAGTATAAAAACGATTACTTATTTATTGTTTGTTTGCGCTTATAAAGTACCAAAATATAATATTGCGTCTTAGTAACAGTCCGAGCGGATACTTATTTTGCATATGCTTTGCGATGATAAATGTTCTAGAATGATTTCAATAAACTATAATATAATATACTATAATATAGTTATATATTTTTACAAAATACTATTTTATTGAACGTATATAAATAATAAAATAAGTTATAACTATTATCCGAAAACGTGAAATAAAAATATAATAATTTAATATTGTGTTATAATGTAGTGCTAAACGATTTGATCAACCGCCAAATTATTGCAATAAAACGTAGGTATACATAATATTAATTCATCATTTTTTTTATCCAAGGTTGTTTTTTCATTTAAATTATATAGATAAGTATTTTTCTATTGATATTTGAAATGTGTACAATACCTACATAGCGGCTATATTATAGCCATTATGTATATTAAAAAAGACAAATATTATATTATATTCGAATGTAAGCATAATGGTATAATAAATAATGCACTATAACATCATGGTAGTATAATAATAATAATAATAATAATAATAATAATAATTTTAATGCTAATTGCAAAAAAACAATAGCAGTGGTCAAATATTTTGTTGTATAAAAACACTATTTAGGTTGCGTTATAGGTTTTGAACGTAGTGACCAATGTTTTTGATTTTACAATTATGTGTGTTTATTATTATGATTATTATTAGTTGATTGGTGTCTATGTATAATAATCACCCTCTAGAGTCTAGATCACTAAAAATCTCTCTTCTATACTAACTAGATGTGGTACTATTTTATTATTTATATTATTAATGGTGAAAAAATGTATTAAGAATAACATCGTTTTAATGGTAAAACATAATCATAAATGTAAAATGATTTATATAAAATATTTTTTTTAAACAACATGTTTAGAAATCATAAAATACAATACAACATAATTAATATCTGCCATATAAAATACCATATAATGCCAACATCATGTAAGAAGATACTTATAGTACAGTTTTAAATTTATGAAAAACCCTACCTAACAAAACAATGTTATATGTATTAATATTAAAAAAATGTATATAATACTTGAGTAATATTGTAAGATATGGTGCTGTATTAAATCACAAATAAATCAAATATAAATCAATTATATTGATCGTGTGTGGACATATATATTTAATTTTTTTAATGAATTTAGTACAACTAAATAGTGTATATTCTATAGTAGTTAAACATGTACCAGGTATTATATGTATATTGTACCTATATATTCTAATGTTTTTTGGTTTATATATTAGGTATACAAATTTGACGTCGTGTTAGTGAGTAAATTAACACTAAATAGATAAAAATTTTCTGAGGTTGAATTTATGTTTTATAAATTAAAAATACAATTTATGTATTTTATAGTTTCCTATATATTTACTACACTATTCATGAGTTGATATAAATGTATAAATATATTATTTATTTGAATTGAGCAAACACTAAAATAGTAAAATCCAAACGTTATTAAATTTACATTTTTTTTTATTAATGATGATTTTTTTGAAATAGCTTAGTGTTAATAAATATATTAATATATTTTATTCTATTAAATATTAAAGTACAATTCTAAAGCATTTATGCATGCTTAACTGATGTAGGTATACATCATAAAGGAATTATCTGTACTTAATTTATAATGAATTAAATATTTAATGAATTGTTGTCTTTATATACTCGTATATACCAACATGAATAACATTTTATGTTTTAATAATGCTCATGTTCTAGAGGCCTGTTAATGATAATATTTATTTTTCAGAGATAACATTGATAAACTTGATAAAGATTATTATTCGTTTTTCAAATTCATTTGTGTTTTGTAATTTATTCATGGATAATTTTAAACATTTAATTATAATAGGTACATAATACAAATATGAATACAAACGAATTGAAATTCACTTTGGCATCGGAAACTACCCCTGAAGTTTTAAATTGAAGCATTATTTAGACAAGTTATCCTGCACACAGACAACAAAAAATAATCTATACTAATATTATAAAGCTGAAGAATTTGTTTGTTTGTTTGAGCGCGCTAATCTCATGAACTACTGCATCGATTTGGCTGAAAAACTAAATAAAAAAATAATTAAAAAAGTGGGTAAGTGGGTACCGCTCTGCTGTACATAAGTTGCCGTGTAGATCACGGTATACATCACTGTATATGAAAAACGATTCTGAACGAATATGATTTGTCAGCCTAGGATATAATTTCCAGTAGTTGGTGAAAAAGGTGGTTCAAGTTTTAATGGCCTAAATATACCAAAATTTAAGTTCTTTTATAATTATTGTAAGCAAAATTTATGAAAAATCTTGATTAAATTTTCAACTCTTAGCTAATTATGCAAAATATTTTATGAATTATACTTACAAAATAATTTGCAAATATCCATGGTTTTGACGAATTTTTGTCAATATTTGAACTTCAAATACTATTAAAAAAAAATTGTGCCTATGTATTCTTATAATTTTTTAATTACTATAAGAATAACTTATGAGGAACTTTGTATTAAATTTTCAAGTATTTTGATAGGGCCAAAAAAATTTTATCGACCCTTCAAAAAAAATTTTTCAGAAAAATTGAAAATTTCAGTTGTCTATAAATAGCTCAAAAAAACTCAAAAATCTCAAGAATCTCGAGTTACGGTTAAATTATATTCTTTAAATATATACTTCTTCCCTGAATATCCTATATTTAACTGGTCATCCCTGATCAAGTTACACTACCACGTTTATATACCACTATACTAGGGTAAAGACTCTATCCAGTGTGTGACCTAGGTTTATACCTAGGTATATAGTTATTATAATTAGTATTAAATGTACCCACTATCCACCCACTAATAAAATGCATCACATATTTTTATAAACCACTCTTTAAAATCATAAGTAAGTATAAAAAAGCATAAAATTGTTTAAGAATAGTTACAGTAGGGAAAGTCTTGAAGTAAAGTGGGGCTAGTTAAAACAATTTTGGTAGATTAATAATTTTCTGAATTTAGGAAAAAAAGCACGGAAAAAGCCAAGAAAATAAAAACAAGGAAAAAAATTGTATTATTTATTATACATTTTAAAATAAACGCATTTTAGATTTTTTTTTTTCTAGAGACATTGTTTTCCGGTCATAGGTTTATATTTTATACAAACAACAACAGGTAGAGAATTTCACGTGTCGAAATGCCACTTCAAATCTCTGACTGATGATTTCAGACGGACGAAATCAATTATTATATCGTCCGTAGGTATATACTGTTATAATAATATATTCCTTTTAAAACCGATTGTATTTGTTGAATGAAAATCGAAAAACCGTTTAAATACTACCTGAAGAGAAAAATAAACACTAACATATTATTATATCCATTGGTTATTTTCCGACCACACACCAGTAGAGTACTAGAGTATAGGTATATAAAAATATAATATTCGAATTGCATCTAACCAAACTGAGTGTCGCACGAGGATCACAGGATCGTCTTCTTCGACACAAACCTTTACTGGACAATTAAACTATCATGGTAAGTATATTTATAATTGTAATATTTATCGTGTAATACACAAGTGACTGATTCGACATAACCTTTGCTCGTGGTCCTGCGGTACAAGTTACACAGTCGTTTACTTATTATAGATTATAGGTATATTATAAATATATGTTTTTTTTCTCGCAAGTCCCTTTTAACACACACAAGACCACCGCCTGTGCATTCGTGTGTATAATAACAATAATAATAGATATATGCGGTGTGTTTGACGAGTGTTTGAGACTATAATATATTATACCCGGTAACGCGATACGCCGGACGAGACGCACACGCAGCTACTGCACTTGACCAAGTGCATTCGGTAGCGTATGAACTGCATATATATATGTATAATCTTGTCGATGAGAGGACGCGACTGTTCATTGGCGATATGACTACCACGTATATGTTCATGGCATCACGAACGCTTTTTTCGAGGGCAATTACAGCCCCAAACGATTCGAGATAGGCGGATAATTTTTTTCAGGGTGTAAAATATTTTTATATTTAACTCTATCATTATTGAATAAGTAAAATGTTGATTTTTATTTACTTTGATGATTTTAGCATTAAGTATATTATACTGAATTAATCTAAAAATCAGCATTTGTCATTTACGCAATACAAAATGCATGTTGTATTTGTATGTAAAATACGAAAATATACAAGTATAAATAATATTCTATTGTATGCGTAGTAGGGTACTAAATAAATTAAAGCTATTGGTTGATCTCATGTTATAAGATAAAATGTTCAATATTTATTTTATAATTAAAAAAACAATTTATAGGTCAGGTTAGGTTATGCGGGGTTAACTTTAATATTTTTAGATAAATATGGTTCCACTGTTCACACATACCGTTCCTACTGTACTATATTATTTGGGTAATTGACATACTACGATATAATACTTATTTATAATTTAATTATATTAAAGGGCCGTATTTAGGGGGGATCTACAGGCTATTGTTGCCCCGAGCAGCTAATTTTTTATATTTTCAATATTAATGATCTAACATTTTTAAAAAATTGACTTGCTTTGAAAACAATTTCATGTCAATATTTTGGGGCGACTTTCTTGGACGTTTTAATGCTGTAAGTAAAAAGTTACAGTCAATCGATATTGACTTGTATTTAGTGATTGAATTGTATGAATCGCTTATTCAATATATTTCTAATCTTCGTAATGAAAAAATGTTTAAAATGTATGAAGATCGAGCTTCTAAATTACATGGATGTGACAGAATATAAACTAGATATACAAAGAAAGAGGAAAAGAAAAATGTTCTATAATGAACCACAAGATGAACTTAATTTTTGTGGAAGAAAAATTTTTTGATTAATACTTACTATGTTATTTTAGATAAAAATACATACAGAGTTATTCAAACTAAAAGAGTCTTATAATACATTACCTAATATATAGATTATTATATAGATCGGTCATGAATACTCATGAAGAATAATCGCTTAAATGCTTTAGCTGTACTAAATATTGAAAGTGAACTAACTTTTAGCATCAATTATAATAACATAATTAAAAAATTCACAATCCGAGTCACAATCCAAAAAAAAAAAAATTAAATGTATTAATAATATACACAAATCCAATATATATACATAATAAAAAATAAATGTTTGTACAACAAACCTATTGTTTTTAAATTACATTAAATTTGTATTTTGTATAATGAGGCGTTTTTTTTTTTATTGCCCCCTGGTGTCAAATTTCTAAATACAGCCCTGTATAATTAGTCAGCTAATATTTTCGGCTCTGCAGCATTGATTATGAATCAGGAAGACACTTTATTTAGAAGATATTGGTACTAGAACGAGGGTGTCGTTTTAATGTTTTATAATATATAACGAGTGTGATTCTTAAAATATATATTTGCATCAAAATATATAAACAAGAGAGCAATACAACGTGTGATAATATTAATAATAATAAACGTTTATTAAATCTTCTAATTAAGACTAAAAACAGGTGCACCGCCTACAGCAGGGGTGGCGAACCTTTTTTGGGTCAAGTGCCAAAATTTAAAATCAAGTTTTTTGGAATATGCTCGCGTGCCAAAAAAAAAAAAAAATGAATTTTACTAGGTAAGATGAAAAGAAAAAGCATGCAATAATTACACACATTTTATTAGGTATATAATTTAATTAATAAATAGTATATATGTAAAGTTTTATTACAAACTTATAAATTTGATTCTTAAAATTTCTCATAGGTACTAAACTTTTAAATATAATTTTTTTTTAAGATAAATATTAAAATATTATATTACATATATTATAATATATGTGCCACTGAAATTTGGTCAACGTGCCACTTCTGGCACGCGTGCCATAGGTTCGCCACCCCTGGCCTACAGCTTCAGGCAGCGACTGTACTGAATTATATAACTATATGTATACAAATAAACACGTATATAATAGACTAATGGAATATAGGTATATCTTGCAAGCCGCAACAGGCCACGACAGAAGACAACAAATCGATATATCATACATATTACACATACAAAATCGAATTCAAATTAAAAATAGAGCGTAAAACTCATTTCAAGAAAAACAATTTAAAATTATTAGGCTAAAAGAAAAACACTGTACATAAAATAAATGGTCAGTAATAAACGAAATACGAACACTCTCGAAGCGAAACGATACAGTATAGATATTATTATGAACGATAGACCAACGTAAGATTCACGTACACGTGCAGTTTATTGCATATTATATATACACATATTAGTATTTCATTTAGGTTTAGGTAATAATTTAATAATTAGCCGGGCATATTGGTCTCCGCAGTCACGATATCTCTGGTTGTTGGCTACTGGAGTAAACGCATAATAAATATAATATTATAATATTATGCACGTACGAGTTTATAATATTATATACAAAATAAATAAACCAACGGCCATACAGTAAACTATTTTTATATTCGTAATATTTTAACTCTTCGCATATTATAATATGTGTTTTATATTTATATATCGTTACAATTTAGTATCGCGCATATATCATATTATATTATATTAATACAATAATATAATAAATATGATATCGTGTCCACTGTACATAATTCGCGCGCACAAAACGTGTAAGTATAAATTATAATATATATTATATAATATTAATATGATATCACGATGCGGTTTTAAGATGGTATTTGGTTTACGATCACCGCGGTTAATAACAAACAGCTTCATATCAAACTCGCATATTGTTATTAATATATTGGTAGCCGGGCGCTGAATCGACACCCGCGGGGTAGATATTATATTATTAAGACGTGAGCCACTGAGCCGGCGTGCGCGCGACCGTCGTGCGAGAAACAAAGTCGTCCTCGTCGCGGATACCGAGCGCCACAGACGTATTTTTATATTGTGCTGTTCGTCATTATAATATTATTACGATTATGATTTTTGTTGTTATAAACTTTTAACGTTTTCGAGTCGCGTTTTATGAGTAGACACAACACGTATAATGACGCGTGTATATACGTATACGTAGCCGTATGAACTGTGGTGCCGTTTAAGTATTTTAAAGTTTTAAACATTACCTATATAACATTATTAAACATTACGGTAATTTTGTTTTTATTCGATTTTAGGAGGGTGTTGTTCTTGCAAATCTTTTGAGGAACTTATTCGCCCCATCCCATTTATACCAGGTAATGAGTCTGTAGTAGGTATCTGTATTATACGTCTATTGGGTTCCATATGTGCAATTAAAATAAACGTATGAACTTTTCATTGACAAGCTGTGTAAACTATTATTATAAGTAATTAATGTCAGGAACAATATTATCTTGATTGCAACGCCAATGCTCATACAGTTATTTTGAATGGTGTTTTTAAACATACCAGGTGGAATAGATTGCTCAAAAACTAAAATGGTCAGAATTTTTTTCTATTCCAAACTACAAGAGTTGTTTAATATTTAATCTTAAATAATGACTAAAGTAAAAAAATATATTCTGATAAGAAACGATATATTTTCATTAGACTTTTACAATTTAGCCATTATAATAGCATACCGCTGTATTGTAAAATGTGAACCATTATTTCATTGTTCGATTGACATCAAAAATGCTGGCTGTCAATCTGTCATCGACAGGTAGATGCAAACAGCAGAAAACATTGACATATGAACCATCTATTCTACGTATAATAATTTTTAAAAGATATCTGCAGCCAGTGTGAATGATTATAAGACTTTACCAGTATCACTAGGTACACAGTTACTGAGCTACAGTATAAATATATATAATTTTGAAAATGTTTTTGGATAAATTTCCCGAGTATGTTATCCTATACCAGTGATATTAGTTGTAAAAGCACTTTGTATATTTTAATTCAAAATAATTGTAAATCACGTGATAAATAATATTTCATACTAATAAAGAAAACAGTTATCTTTTTTCTGTTTTAGAAATATTATTTCGTGTACCTAACCATACATCTTATCTTAACAACTTATAAAGTTATAACTAATAAGCATTGTCGTTACACTATCCTATTTCGTGAACTTAACGGTTTAATAGAGATGGATATGGAAATAAAACGCATAAGTACGATGCACGAAGAATCGCGTCGTATGGGCAAAAATCACGGAGAAATCGCAATAATAGACCACATTTTAAAATCGCACATATCCGCAGGTATATAATATTATTTAACCTTCATGACATGGAAAAATAATAATTGAACTAGTTTCATGCGTACGTCTACGCGTGACGTCGCATATACATATTGTGAACGTGTGTATTCAATATACAGCATGTTATTATTATATTAATACGTTTTTATAAATAATAGTGACTAGATGAGCGTAGAAATCTTACACGCGTTCCGTGTCGTACTACAAGACTGCATGTAGACTACAGCAGCAGAATAATCGCAATGGTCGACAGTATTATTATTAAGACACATTTCGAAAACGGATAGCGTGGGATAGGAATTCAACGGCCGCGATATATATACATATATATAAATATAATAATAATAATAACACTGTCTAGGTACTACGTATTGTATATAAAGGTTTAATTAGAAAAAAATAAACAAAACATTATTGTGTGTAGGTACATCGTGTGCGCTTATTATATATACACAACAAAATAATAATAACGCAGTAGGTACATACATATTACATACACATTACACACACACACACATGTATATATATATATATATTACGAGCTTCGTTAAAAAGATGCGTCCGCGGTGTATTTATTATATGCATGCACATAGTATATATTTATATAATATGTACGAGTATAAGTCTGCTAATTAAACAGACATCGAGCCAAACTGCAGTTCGATATATTATTATGTTTTCTCTGTTCCCGCACGCGCGTACAATAAACACTGTATGTAGAATATCAGGATTTTCACGACGACGTATCGTTCAAGTTTTTATGTACAAAGGAAGTTTTGTGCGCGTTTAATAATAATATAAGTCCGCGATTCCACGAGACTCGGAGACGTGCTGCACGTCGGTTACGCACGAAGACTTCGTGTACGCCGGCGATCCAGTGGTTATCCTCGACTTTAAGTTGTATTACATCGCGATCACTGCAGCTTACTATACAGCTAGTTTGACATGAATATCTAGAACGAGTTCGAGTTCATCAAATATACGAAATATTTCAGGGCAAATCACACGAATGTATTACATTTTGGGACTCATTGTCGAAAAATGTTCTTAAATCATTGTTGCCATTTACATAATTTACTTCCGGTTAGAGCCGATCACTGTTACGTGTGTATAATTTATTTTATATGTGGTCAGTAAGTTGCATATATATTATAATATATATGTACAGTGAATGCCGCCTATAATGTTTCACGAGCGACAGATAAAAAAACAATTATAAATAAAATATAAATTATCATCATTTGCCTCGCTTGTTAAATTATGGTATACGCGTACGGCGATATTTTCTACATAATATTATAATAATAACATTATTGCACATCATAGTATCTCGAGTGGGTGTCCGGTTATTATTTTCTGTTCGTTATATTAGCGTCTTATTATTTCTTTACTTGTATACTATAATAATAATAACACCACCGCACCTTATTATCTATTTATATATTATACGCATAGAATGATTCACCAAACATGCTCGACTTCATTTTATCCTTTAATAGTGGATTTATTCAACTTCTAATTTTTGGAATTAAATATAATAAGTATATACACTACATAGTATAATTAGTCCTTCTAAAGCACTATATTTTAAAATACTTAATGTTTCAATGTACCTATACTGTAATAAAATAAATTTCTTTTTAGAAATTGAGAACAATATCATTTTACCTATAAGTTATTAAGCAGATAATTTTTTTTAAAACGTTAGCGTATGTTGATTGAAATTCAAATGAGTGGTTTTTAAGCTATTTAACTTTGTGTACTTATGATAATAGGTTTGTAATATTATACATGGGATATGATAATTTAAAAATTTTAATCGAGTCATATTTTATTGCGCATCAACAACGGTCAATGACGATGACGACCAAAATAAATACGATTTTCAACTAGCGTATAATTATAATTTATAATAATACATAGTATATTCGTACAGAGAGTCGAGCGTAGGTTTACGTCCAGCAAACTCAGCAATGGAAGTATACAATAATATGATTAAGTTTTTTTTTTTAATTTTACTGTCGCCGCAGTTGAAATCCGTGTATTTTATATGTATTGTATATTATGTATGATTTTTTTTGCACACCATCCCAATTCGAGGTACAAAAATAACAATTAAAACTATAAAAACAAAATACGAAACATTAACGATTGTTTTACATTGTTTTTAATTGTTATTAATTTGCAATTTAGGCGTAAAGTTCTCACGCGCAAAACCGCGTATATAAGCTACGCAAGATGTATGATTATGTTTTATAGAAGTATTTATAAGTATATAACAGGTCGTATAACACACTTAAACACACACACACACACATACATATTATGTATATGCGCGCGCGTTTGATTTGTTTCCTTGACCGTTGACATTATGCCCATGTAATTTGTCGTGTCAGATGCGCTCAGCTGTGTATCGCAGGAGATCATCTCTGCGCGTGTAGTTACGTCTTACGCGTGTGCATTAGCGTGTGATGTCGTACACAAGGCATACCTATAAACATATACCAATGCGTTTTTGTATGTACAAGGATCTGACAAGGACAAGATGTGCTCAGATCGCTGCAAACAGTTGTTTTCGTGTCACACACAAGCACACACACACATATACATACTCGAGCAACCGAGCTCACGAACGTAATATATATTACAATATTGCATGTGCAATGTACAATAATATTATATTATTATTATCATCATTATAATATTATGATGAATGTTTGAACGTTTTTTTTTGTTTTTCGAATCTTGACGCGCGGTCCGACCATTTCGGATTATTATCGTCATTATCATCGTCGAAAACCGGAGTGTAGGGAAGGAGTTACGTATAATATTATAACAATATTTATATGCGTATGGACACGCGTATACGGTATGTCATGATGTGTATTTTATAAAATATGTATTATACATGAGTACGTCGAGCACCCGGGGCTACGCGCGACTCGATATAAATCGATTATATTCGGTAGATATTTTATTTCAATGTGTTCGCCTCGCGTGCCCATAAACGGGTCGCGGGCTGCAGGATAGTATATTATAATATTATTATATTATGCCAAGTGTACGGGCGCCGTCGTCAAAATTATATAAAATACTTGTGGTCGTGTAATAAATCATCGTCCGCGAGAATATTTACACAACGATTTGGTGAAGATCTCTCATACCGAAGGTATATAATAATAAAATAATAGATAAATCGTATAGATATTATATTATGCGTAAATATTTGTTTTATGTGATCTGATAAACTCAGTTTTTTCTCCATTCTGCCAAAACGTAATAGTGTATACATTCAAATAAATTTTCAAACGAAATGGTCGTAACGAGTCGCAGCTACAACATAATATGCGTATTTATAATATATAGTTGATCGTATAGATTAGGGAGGAAACACAAGCTACTATCATTATTTGACATTATGGATTGGTTGAAAACTATAAATTTCAAAAGTCTGTTCTAAACGATTCTACAACAAAAAATAGCTTCACGATACAAGAACGAACATCACTGACGTGTTCAAGATTTAACGGTGCCGGGTTGATTTAAATTCTAAAACTTGATTAGATAGATAGAGAGAAAAAAAACCATATAACCAACTCCGCAGCCGAAATTTTCCACACAAGATAATAGAATATATTTGGTGCGA
This sequence comes from Aphis gossypii, assembly GCF_020184175.1. NCBI lineage: Eukaryota > Metazoa > Arthropoda > Insecta > Hemiptera > Aphididae > Aphis > Aphis gossypii. The sequence goes on from NC_065531.1 coordinate 83,133,200, forward strand.
TTCTTTTCATATTCTTCCAGTTGTGGCCAAACAAAAAATTGAATATTTAATTTATGTTATAATAATTAACGTAGCATTCTATCACTGAATGACCTCTCTCCTATATCCTAATATATCATTGTTGTATAAGTTATGATCTTTGTTTTTTGTGCCTAATGTATCTTATTTTACCTTGAAGCATATATATATATGCATATTGTTTTAAGAATAATACAAAGAAAATTATGCTATACATATGGAAAATTATTAAAAATATAAATTGCATAAAAGTCATACTATAATATGATTTTAATTAGCAAATATTTTACTATGAAACATATACGGTCCACAGTATAAATATATATTTTGAATGTGGCCCGCAAGTTGGACACGCCTGATATAGAGTAAGTATTAAACTTTTTGGATTAATTGAAAAGAAAGAGTACGATGTCAAAATATTTATGATCAAAATATTTCTGTACGATGTGGTATGGTAATTTCGTTACAATTTGACATACCGCAATTCGATGGCTATATTTCACAGAGACTTAAACGCTCTGTCTAAGAGTTTCCAATCTCCCTGTGACAACTATATACTTCATCAAAGCGCATGTTTATACAGCAATGTGATATATAAGTTTATAAAATTGTTAAATTAAACCATATCATGTCTTCGGAATTCTGTGTAAAGACTGCACGATAGGACGTGTACATGCGATTAATTTCTCGCAAGTATATAATATTATGTACGTATATATGGGTGCAATGGGTACGCGTGTATACGAGTATGATAATAATAATAATAATATATGTATACGCGTGGCACAGAGTTATTTCGACGTTATGATAATGTAAATGCTTGCAATATTATATATATATATGCAATGTGTGTGTGTGTGTGTGTGTACGAGAGTGGTATAAACGTGGTGCGTATGTCGAGGAGCGTAAAAAATCGTTATAAAATTTCTTGAGACGCGCGTAATACGCGCCAAGTAAAATATTATGATTAATCGGACGCGAAACGTGCGACCAAGAGTAACAAATCATTAGCTACACTACACATCACCGGCAGCGTTGCGATAGTTCCGTTTGCTCGTTCGTACTGCGTATTATATAATAATTTAGTATGTATGTATGATAATATGTGTGTGTACGGCTATTCGTGTAAACGTTCGTAATAATATATGGACCAAGCACGAGTTGACCATTTATTATAATATGCATTATTTATATATTATTATTATTATCGTTATCGGTATCATTCGGCAGCAGCTGCTAAATCACTATAATATGTTTATAGATAGTGACGGGCGCTAGCGCTCGCGCATACTCGCATGACGTAAAATACCTGCACTGTTAGACAAACAATCTCTATGATATGACGAAGATGTAAGTTTATACAAGAATCTATATAATGTAAGGATCATTGAAGAATTTTATCTTGGTATCATCGTGTATTATTTATGTTTAAAAAGACTCAAAACTTATGCTCATAGAATTTTTCAATACCTGTAATAATATATAGGCTAATTATAATATCATAGTGATGATTTAAAAACTATTTGATAATTAATAAAAATAAAACAAAACAAAATCAACTTTAAATTGACAGTGTGATTAATTTCACGAATTGTAATATTTTTCATAAAATGTAAAATCTAATTTATTTTACAATAATACATTGTCTTGGTCTGGAGTATATTATAGCATTAATAAATTCAATGAATGTATTATAGGTATTTATCAATTTTAAATGATGGATTTATGAATAAAATAATTACGATTGCTATAAACTTACATCGGCGGTCATCATCTCGAATAGATTTTTGCTCCATATTATATAATTTAAAATGAGTAGGTAATTTTTATTATTATTAAATTTATATTTTACCTTTATTTTTGATTCTTTAGCGTATAATTCAAGTTAAAAATCTGCATGTACCTACGTCTTATATATAATATTCGTTATTGTGTGAGTAAGGCGCAACTGTTTAAATCGTATTATTACTGCTCAACGGCAGCAGTTAAAGTCCTGACGTTTAAAATACACCACCCGCGTGCAGCTAGATAATTTCAGGTACAGCACGATACAAAAAATACCCGTTTTATGTGTGTGTATTTATATATATACTGTTAGTACAAGATAATATTTTATGCGATTTGTGTTGGGTGTTCGCCACACATAAATATATATACATATATATATACGTATAATGTATATGAACGACGATAATAAATAAAATGACAATAATATATTATTATTATATATAAAATAATATAAATAAATGATAATAAAGAGAAGAATAATCGTTGTGTACGCGAGAAGCACATCAGCATTATAATAATATAATCTCGAGTGGTATCGCGACGATGAATCGCGGTATAAACCGCTATTGCAGCTTGCAGCAGCAGCAGCAGCAGCCGACGCGGACTCATTGTTGCAGAAATCGGTTTTCGCGATATCTGATGACACTCGGCGCGTTTTTACGATACATTATATATAATAATACAGAAACCTATGCCCGTATGACACTTTTTTTATATCGTGTATTTTTTTTTTTTTGGCAGAAAAACTATAATGGTAATAATAATAATAATAATAATAATAATGTAAATCTGCAGTTGTTCAACGCATATATTATATACATAATATATGACTTGGTGTTGCAGGGGCGGTCAATGGCGTAGAAACCCAACACATCATCGTAATAATAACATACAGATAGGTATAGATAGCTAGGTAGTCACATCACATTATATTATTATATTGTCCACCGCCACCGCAGCAGCGATTATTATTATTATTATTGTTATATTGTGCCAATAAAAATAACCGCGTGTGAAATGGTTTCTGGTGTTCGCCGCACAAAAGGACCATATTTACACGACGTGCAAATGCGTTTCTCATCATATATATTATTATTACTACTATGATATATAAATATAATAATACGCACCGCCGCAGTATATAAATATTATACACATAATATGGTGTCTGTGTGTGCGTATAATATACTGTCCATCGCTATATATATTTATAGATACAGGAGGCTGCGGTAGGTATATTGCGCTCGTCTCGTATTTTATGACCGTATAATATATTATATTATTATTATTATTATTATACGCGTATACTGTATATACGTTTTGTGATTGCAACCCCAATATGGAATATATAATAATATAATATGTGTATAAATTATTTGCTTAAGGTTGCGACGTGTGATGTGTCATGTGCCGCACACAAAGTTTTACCTTTATTTTTTTTTTTCGGTAAACACAACTACTATATACCTACGTTTTCAACCCCCTTACTGAAATCTACTCGGTGGTTGTAACACCGACGGCCTCGAAAATATTCGATAATACTATTATTAGTATTGTTATTATTTACCGAACCAAATCTTTTATGATTTCGGCACATTCTTTTATATTGATTTTTCTTTATTTGTTCGTCAAATGGTATACGAGCGCTGGCACCATACCATAGTAGAATAGGTAGGTACTTGAGAATATAACTATAACGTTTTTATTTAGCATCATCGCAAATACGTCAGTATAAGGTGTACTAATGTGTGCCTATATTACAATAGTTATTTAAAATGCATAATATTCGAACGATAGTCGAAGCAAAACAAAAATTAAAGACAACATAATATATTATAATATAATTTAATATATACATAGGTATGTATTATACTATGCCTATAAATAGGGCTTTTAAATAATCGTCAACCGACATGAAATATGTAATTTGTCAGAAAATATCTAAATACTCGTAAAACAAAATTATCATAAATACGCACGTTTAAAAGCTGCAGGTCATAAATTTAATATGTACGTGTATATTTCAACCTCTCGGTTGGCAATTTGACGGATTTAAAGCCGCGAGTGAATTATTGTCCAAATATATAATATCTCACCGTAGATATATTAGTACCTACCTAACTATAATATATGTATGTGTGTATGTGTGTGTGTTATATATAGGTATTCCTATACTCGTGTAAGTCCTATCCTCTACATTATAATACGCATGTGCATGTGGTTTTCATCTTATACACATCAGTCTCGGTTATATAAAAGTAGATATTTAATGAAATAATAAATGCGAGTACATTACTAACGATAACACGTGTGCTGAGTGTTCGTTACAGATAATGAAATGATTTACTCGCAGTACAACGCTATAATATAATGATACGATATTCTAGCGATTATACCACATACTACATACCTACTTAACAAACTATCGGAAAAAACACACATTAATAAGCTATATATATATATATATTATACCCAATCTATACCGACGCAGTTACTTTTATTTTTTGTCGTAATTATTAGCATTTAACTAGAATAATATTTTTGTACATTTTTAATTACACCCTCACAGTGCAGTATTTTTTAATTTAATTTATGTTGACATTTTTGAATTTCAATTTGTTCCTTACATAATAAACCGTATTCGATGAACAGGACTTCATCCCTAAATCATTGCAGTTATATAGATATGTCAGGTATGATGCAAATTGTAGATGTGAAAACTTTTAAACTTTTCACGTGTTAGGCGGAGTATTCAATGTGACCAAGGCGTGGATCATCCCTGTCGACACCGTATTTAACATATTTCCACTAAAAATGTTCTTTTTCCTTTTCCAATAATACTCGCCGTTTCCATTAAATAAGATATTAATCAAGTTTTCACCACTTTTCATACTATTAAAACTAGTAATACAGTAAGTCGTAAGTATATTTAAAAGACTAGGTACTTATTAATAATATTTAAAAATGTTATATACCATAGGTGTCAAAAAAATCATTTGTATATAATTATAATTCATAAGAATAAATTAAACAATAATAATAGTAATTCATGACTTAGTGAGTTAACCGATTTCAAACTACAGAAAATGTTTTTTTTTTTTAATAATCAAATAATAAGTTTTTTAATACATGACATAATTATACAACGTTAAATTTCTTTATAGAATAAAAAGTAATGTAAAATAAGTAATATAATAATTAATTTGCATTAAAATATAACATGTGACTGGATTATTATATAATATTTTCAAACAAACCATTTATTTATTGTTTGTTTTAATTGTTTTGGTGGAAACGAATATTGGTGAAAAGAGATAAAATATTGTACACTTTTGATTGAAAAGGGAAAGGTACTCTTTTGATGGAACAGGTACCGCTCTTGGCGCAACTCCTCAACTGCTTGTACAGTTAACCTTTGTTTGTACTCCTGAACGTGTATAAAATATTTTAAATTAAATTATTGATAATATATAATACATAGGATATCATGATATGGAATACATAAATGTACTATGCAATTCATTCTAAATATGGTCGATTTCACGAATACGTTATATTAATAATATATTATTGTCTTCTGCGATTGTACACTTACCTCTTAATTTACCTATTAGTCACTATATAACCTAATAAAAATAGCAGTTTTGGATGCGCGTATTAATCGATCTTGATTTATTTGCTTTGCGGCTGGGCGGTGAAATGATGATACCTCGTACACGCGATTATATTTCGTTACGGTATCGAAACGAATCTGGACAAGTCTCCGTCCATGCTCTCGGCACAGTATATTTATAATAATAATATTATTGCATACGTATATGTATATATATATAGGTATTCGATAGATTTATTGAATAAACTTATTCGTCTGTACATAATAAATACGCACGTGTGTTTTAAAAATACGTTATTATTATTATTATAATATATTCGACTCCGATATAGCGATATCCGAGAATAAATTAATAATCACCAGAGAAACTTTACCTATACAAATAATACACTGCAGCGGTAGGTATACGGCTAATGATTTTTCATCTCGCATCTTATTTTCTGCTTTCGCGCGGTATATATTATATTATGTTCGACCGATAATAGAATAATAATTTGCCCCTCGTAAGTATCCCCGAGCGTTGTAAGTGTATGTGTCTAAATATGTACTCGTCGTACTTAATATTTATACATAGGTACGTCGAAGACTTGTTCGTTATATACTTTTTTACACTCGAGTGCATAGTAAACTTCATTACACTGCACTGAAATTGCACTGTACCACTCGGTGCAAAAAGAAAAAAAACAAATGACTAATCGTTTTTACTGCGATGCACATTACAATGTGTGTATATATGGATGCATTAGTGTGTGTGTCGTGTAAGCGTATGTATATGATATATAAGATGAAACTACCAAAGATTTCTACACGATTTCGTTGTAACAAAATCCAGGTCGATCTATGATTTTTTTTTTTTTTATCTCAAGGATATTAATTAGTAATTACATAGGTACGCGTGTATACGTTTAACGGCGCATGCATAACAAAGACATAAAAAAAGCAATTCAATTACGGAGCACATGAAAGAAGAAAAAAAAGCGAAATAAACCTTCGAAATCGTTTTACACCTAGGCTAAAGTGCGTATAATATAATTATTGCGGTAAGCACTGCAGTGCGTATCCGCTCGTCTGTCGGCGAATATAATAATATTATATTATAGGTACGGCACGTCCGCCATCGTTTCATATAATAATACATCATTTCACTATATATGCATGTCATATTATTATACAGATGCGTATACGTATTATAGTCTGCAGCAACCTTCCGATTTTTCAAATTATGATTTCTTGAATATCTTAACTATTTTCGGGTTAATCCAGACCTGTACATAGAACCCCGTCGCTTTTCGAGGGTAATCGTTTAAACTAAAATTAATTACACGGTACAATTACATTGTCTATCCACTATCCATGTATTATAGCGTATGCCGCACCGCTGTCCTGCGCTTTGGTGAGCGGAACCAAATAGAATCTATCTGGCTTTTTTTCCATGTTGTTATTACATTATTATCTCATGATTATTTTTTTTTTAATTTTTAAAAATGAATTTATAAGAACTCGTTTTTTACTAAACGAGAACATAATAAATTTGGTATGTCATTACATAATCAGTTTTAGTTGCATGTTATTAAATTGAAGAAATAGAATTGTTGTAAAAGCAGGACGTAGATAAGCACCTATAATGTAATGACTTTTCAAGGAGTACCCAAAATATGTAATATTTATTGATGGCTCCCACTTAACTAATCCACACGATACACTGATATTTAAGCTTGTTTAATTAATAATAATAATAGAATAATTATTGTAAATAAAATAATAATAGATATAGTGTTGAGTAGTGAAAATAAGAGCCTCCCACGAATAATAATAATCTATAATATGGACAGTGGATAACCGTTCTAGGCACAGTTTTTTCATTGATCGTAATAATAAAAAAGAAAGATTAACGGCTGCGTCAATATTATAATATAAATCGGAGCGAAGAATCGTTACCGTCGATTGTTTTGTTCAATATTTAACGATGATAAATTATATCATGACAAGAATAAGGAACCGATATTACAATCACTGACATGCACACATAATATATGTATTGTAAAGTTGATAAAATTGATCATGTTGGTACGCTTCGACTCGCGTATTATGTTATTTTATGAAAAAAAGTCGATACTTACAATATATTTCGCAGACTCATAACACGCCGTGATACGTGCAATAAGTCGTGTGTTACGACAAACGGTAATAGTAAATAGTAATGATGATGATAATAATAATAATATTATAACTCCAACGATCGATTTATGCTCATACATCGACATTATAATATATATATATACGTTTACAACATACACCGTGCGATATATCCAGCTCCAGTGCCGTCGGCGGTAATTCGTCTCGCGTTATTTTCACAAACTAGTCCGCTCGTCCCCGTTCTACGATTACAATGATATATTTATGTTATTGCTCGCATTAATGTGTACGGGATGATGTATAATATATACCTATACCGGATACTTCTACGTACATAATATGTATACACAGGTGAAGGTATATTATACTTATATTATTATACTACCGCGCTACGTTTTTATTTTGCAATATATGACGCCATTACGCATACGTATATAGATCTTTCCAATAGTTATTAACGAGATATACAGGCCATGCGTGTATATTTGATCGCATATATCTGTGTGTAAGTGTACGTATAGATGTATAGGTATAATATATATATAAATTGCTATTTGCTGCGAATAGACAATATTTATGATATTGCGCAGTGCGTATACCGAGTATCTCCTATATAGTATATATATATATATATTCATATATAAATTAGAACGTCCGATTTCAGGGTATACAAAGGTACATGATATTATATAGGTATACACGTGTATATCGAGTTATATTAAACGAGTTACTACACGACGAGAACTTACATAAAAATCGTCGTTTTCGCAGAGTTTTGAAAACGCGTGTGAATCTCTGTATACGATACGACCATATAGTTACCGATCCATACACAACCGCTGCAGGTATATAAAATACATAAAATATATAATGCGAGTGTAACCGTATATAAATTTCATCTCAGAATAAAAAAAACCACCGTAATATAATATCATATATTATATAGGACAATTTCTCGAAAAACCTTCATATTATAAGACCGCTTGTGACCAATCGACATTTAAAACACTCATTTGTTCGTTAAATGTATTAAAATAATTGAAATTGATACACTCTAATAAATGTTTGCGTGGAGATCACATTTTGATAAGCATACGTCGATGTAATTTACCGTATATGCTTTTATATTATACTATATGACATTATTACAAAATACCTACGTATGTGCGCCTATAATGCATATATGAATAATGAATTTTTGCTATCACCATACGAACTACAGCTATTAATTGAACGAGTATAAAAAATGTACTGTATATACAAATTCCATTTTAAGGTATGTTACAACCTGTACGGAGTATATAATGGATGTTTTAAATTTATTTCAAATTGTTCATATTAATATTAAACATAAATATATTTATGTATATCACATGACATATGCGATATGCCGCCATAATAAAAAGTATATAAATATATAATAATATGTAAAACAATTATTTCATATTAGTATATATGAGAGAATAAGTAATTTTTTTTTAAGTGGATTTTAATACTAAAACCTGTTTTAATGTGATCGCAGTTATTTCCTGGTATCCTACACTATCGATTTATGAATAATTAATTTTTAATTATAATTTATTACTAATTAAAAAGTTGTGTTCTCTTTCAAAAAAAAAAAAAAATATATATATTATATTCATTCATACTGTTATTTAATGTGCGTGTTGTTCATTCACAATTTTAATCTGAATAAATTGTGCGCAATAAGTCGATAATATTATATTAGATATACAGTTTAAAGTAAATTAAATTTATAATCATCAATAATATAATAACAATATTGAAAATTTCAATTTACTGAAATATTTTAATTAAACTAAATGATTGCTTTTTAACTCTGCTTGAACTTTCATAAATTAAATAATCAATAACTTACACTATAATAATACATACTTTATTTAATAATGTACAATTTATTTATACACGATATTGCTGTTTAATCGAATATTATTAATTAATACATTAACTCTTTATTGATAAATAAGAAGTTTTAATATTTTAAACCATTATATTATTATTACTTTTTAATTTTTTCTTTAAAACTATTATTAATTGTACAAATATGTCTTATTTGATTTATTAATTTTACTTTGCATATTATTTATAAGTGTATTCAGACAATAAAATCATATGAGTTTTATAAGTGATTTTAAACGCGATATATTTCAAGATTATTACCGATTGCATACATGATTTAACATACGGGTTTATGTATATACATTATACGTAGATACACACGGCCTTTAATAAACCATATAGTATCGTTATTATTATTATCATTATTACTATTACTATAATAATCCATTAATATTATAAATTCAGGGCCATGCACATAAATTAACCAAAATCCATAACACCTCCAAAAAACTTTAAAAATCTAAAATCTTAAACTCATATAACCCAAATAAATTTTTCTTATTTTATATATTTTTATAATTATAATAGAAATTACCAATTAGTATAAAATATTAAGTTTTTATAGTTATCAATACTTTATGATACTAGTATATTTTTCGTTTCATACGTTTATCATGGATTATATTCATCATCTATCAACAATGTTTTATACAAGTAAGTAATATTTTAAGGACAATAGTTTAATTAAGTTTTTTCTGATCTACCCAACACCCGTAATCAACCCGAATAATAACAGTAATAACTAATAGAACAATATAGTAAATAGGGCACCAAAACGTTTATTCAAATTTATTATTTCAGTTAAGCAATACATTTAGCAACAGAAATCTGAATAAATGATTTTGATGTTAAGCTCTTATATTAAAAAAACGTTAACCGGACATTCTGAGAACTTAAAATAAATATTGATTTTGAATTTTGAAATTTTTAAACCTCTGGTTATAATGTACGATATTATTCACGAAACGTGTCGTTTGAATGCGCGTTTCTTAGAACATATATTTTAATATTACGCATGGCAATAAAACTATCTCGTTTCGTTAATTCCATTTGAAATATGTTCACAACACTCGTTAAAGTCTCCCGCGTCGAGTATATTATACGTATAATGAATAAAAAAAAATAATGTAAACTTTCAATTATACTAATGGCCGTTAACAGTTTATTTCGAGTCATAATTTATGAAAACTATATATGTATGCGCGACGGTTTATATAAATACACACACATTTATATATAAGTATTAAGTATACTGGCGGTATGCTTTATATGCACATATTATATACTGCCTAATACTGAGTGTTATACTCAATACTCATATATAGTATTATATACACATAGACGCGTTTCTAAGTGTTATACGACGAAATATTGTATTCGATTTCGGCAAAACGATAGATCGCGAATGATTATAATACGGCTGAATGTTATATCCGTTATTTATACGTATAGGTATAATATAATATAGTATATGGGAAATATATGTCCGGAGACTGCACATCAGCGTTGTTGCTGTACACGGCTGAGCACGCGCTAATAATATAATAGAAAGACTATACGTGAACGTTTGACCCACGGCTCGTTTCGATTTCGATTATTATTATTAATAATAATAATAACGTCGAAATAATAAAATTGAAATCTAACGCGGTATTGGAATGATTGAAAATATCGAAAAGAAAAAAAAATCCTACGTACGTACGTGTGTGTAGTGCGCGTATACAAAACGAATGCGGACCGCACGGGGGGTGTCGATATGCACGCTGGTCACGTGCGGTTTCGTGCCCGATCCGCGGCCGAGCAGCTCCACCACCGCGGCGGCGACCAATACCAATAATTAAAAACGTATACGCGAGTACGGTATGTAATAAATCGCCGATCGATTGACCTCCGTCGCACTTAGGGAATAATTTTCCTCGTGCTCGTCCTCCTCCTCCGATATATCCACCGCAATAATACCTAATATTAATAATAATCGTTATATATTAATATTATAAAACATATTTATGTGTGTGTGCTTGTTTTTTTTTTTTTTATCCGTTCGGTCCCACACGCCTCTTCTGACCACACCGAGTCGGGTTTCGCTGACGACGTTCGGACGGCCATCACCGGATGTGTTCGCAATCGTAACAACGACAATGTAAAATATTATATAAGAGTTAGACTTATAAATTGCATAATTTATTTTGTTCCTTTATGGTTACTTGTATTCCGGCGACTGACGCCCTCCCCGAACCGCATGTGACTTCGAGGGCCGCACATATAGGTGATGGAAACCGCTGAGAATTACCTGCTGGTATACCTACAACGTATCGATTTTAATTATATAATAATAATATATGTATATATATAATATATATATATAATAGTATGATGTTTCTTCTACACGAGTACGACCGGATATAATACGTCCTATTTAAGATACGTTATGCGCCAACCGACCGAGAGACAAACGATTTTCATTTAAGTTTTGATTTTTTCGTATTTACGCCGACACGCGTAAACTAACGAAATACCCACCGCGTATTATATTTATATATATATATATATATATATATGTATATATAGTAGTACGCACACTGACATACTCCCATATATACTTATACGGATTGCATTTTCTTCCGATTAGTGAGCCATCGCGCGTATTAGCCGCGCCTTGTTATGAGTAGATATATTATTTTATACTACATATAAAACTGCAAACGCAGTTTATAAATACCTATTATAATACTGGTATTTCATCGTATATTTCACGATGACGATGAATAGTCGACAGAAGAGACATTTAGAAAAATTATTCAATGTCTATGGTTTCGAAACAAAAATTATGTTTTTTTATAGTTTGAATTATCAGTATTTGAGCTATACCGCTGAAAGATGTACATTTTAAAAAAAGTACCTACCTCAAAAAATTATAATCCACTCACTGATATTATTATAATATAATATCTGTACATTATTTTAAAAGTATTCCGGTTCATATTATGGTGAAACACGATTGCGTACGATTTTTATCTGCAATTTTAAAGTACTGTTATACCATTTGATTTGAACTAATTGAATAAACAATTTAAAATTAATTGAGATTATTTGGTAGGCGATGACATAATCAAATATTTTAGGATATTGGTACTCGATAAAATGGATCCGAAAGTTTTCATCGAATTTATAAAGCTCAACTTCATAGCACCCATGCTTCTGTTCATGAAGTTATTTCAATTCTAAAAGAAACGTAAGAGGAAACATGTACAAAAATGCAATCAGTATTATTTTAAAGGTAGGATTAAAAAAAATAGGAAATGCTGATTTAATTTGTATAAAAGAAACCATGAAAAAAAATAACAAGTACAAAATTCATACAAATATTGTAACACTTGTTAAAAATTAGTTATTTAAGCGGTACCGCCGTACCAAGGTATACAATTTTAAATTTAATACACTTTTACAATTCATTATTTTAACCTTTTATTATTTGAAATATTTGTACTACTGTTATTGACTTACGTCATTTTTCAAAATTTAATTTTTACCGATCAAAAATAAAAACTTAAATTTTACAACGTTAGAAAATCATACGCAATGGTTTGACTTTTAGAGGAAATATTAAAGATAATTATTATTTAACGTACTTTTAATCGTGTTTACTAAAAGGCGCATCAAAAGGTGAAATAATAATTTCTATTTTTTTTTTTTTTTTGTTATACTGGCCAGCGTGCTATTATTTTATGAGTACTACATTATGATTATACTTAACCAAAAAAAATATTCTTTTCAAAACACACAAATTAACTTGACAAATAATAAATTATATAGCCAGAGAGATGTTGACATTATATTATGAATCACATCGTATGTTATAATATGCGTATGTACATATTAATATTATACATACTACTGATTAAATATGTGTGTTATTATAATATAGGAACTAGGTATATTGTTTTCGCATGTATGGTACACCTCAGCTGAAATGGTATGTGTACCAGAGGATTTTAAGGGTTCAAACCCTTTGCATTCTCATCCGATATTTTTTTGAATTCTATAACTAAGTATGAATTTAACACATATTTTTTTTTTTTTAAATACAATTAAATAACTTCCTCTCAACCACTCATCCACTGAAAATCTTTTCCGAGTACGACATTGGGTAAGTGGTACGCATTTTTTATTTCGTTGTAAAACAGTAATTTACGCATAAGTTATAATAATATAATATAGTAATATCACATCATAACTCTCGCGTCACTGGCGTTTTTTAATAATATAGTATAAATGTTATATAATCAGTAATCACTGACCGCTGCTGCAGATAACAAAAGCATCCGAAAAAAATCTACGATTGAATAAACAATAAAATATGTATACATAATGTTCTGATGGGCGTTCAGTGGACGGTAACTGCAGCATCACCACGAGCAGACACCCGGAGGAGGTGTAGTTCGGTTGCTGCGGCGGACGATAATATCACTGTCCATATCTAGTAATATAATATACCTATCTGTATACATTACGATATTATAATATTAAGTACTATATACCTACTACGCGCACCTACACTATTTCGTGCTCGTGTAAGTATATAGTGTGCTCAACGACCGCCGATTTTTCATTCACGAAAAAAATAAATCTAAAACCGTAACTTTCCGGCGTCGCGTGGTGTGTTATAATGAAACATAATATGTGTGATGCGCGCACGGCTAATATACATACACCTATATGTGTAATACATTACCTATATTATTATATTGTGACGATGATGAATATTTTGATGTTAATGTCCCGCCGAATAACGATAATATAATATCATACGATACGCGTACTGCAGTGTATTATTATAATATCGTGGCCCGACGCATTATGCTAATCGATCGATTATTGCGGTGGGAAGTGATAGGACCGAGCGTGAGCTTATTTTTTTTTTTTTGTGGGCGCTAAAAATGAAAAATATGCCGACGGATTACATATGCGGTAGCAAAACCGCATCGAACACGACCGTTTGCCGTATACATTACCATATATATGTGTCATGCGTGTGCTTGTGTGTGTGTAAGTATACTTATAATATATAGACGATGTAGGATAGAGGGTATAGTATATTATATATTATATACATATGATTAGTAGTATAATATAATATGATGTACACTCGCTGTCAATGTTAAACGACTTATTTCCGTACGAGTATAGAATATATATATATATATCGTATTAATATAATATTATGCTACTGTAAATACAGTTTTGGTGCAAGGTAATCTTAAAATCTACCGGTCAGATTTTTATTTAATTTTAATGTGTTCCACACAATCTTGAGAAGACTATATAAACTACTTTTCGCCTTAAAATTCAACATTAAAATTTCACGTGTGAAATTTGTTTCAGCTCACGAAAATCGTTTTATTTTTACATACAAATTTTGACGTATAAAATGTATAAACATAAAATACAAAAATTGTTCGGAAAACCAATGCTTTTCTAACAGTCAATAAATATACCACACCTGTTCTAGAGTTGATAAAAACACTATTTACTATTCTTTTTTCATCGTAACACCCCAATTAAAACTAAATAATATAATTTATGAAAAAAATGCATCTACATTTTCGAATAGAAGCTATGTAGTATGTGCTTAACAATTTACAGGGATACGTTATGAAGGATAAAAAGAGCCATGGGATAAGCATGCTTAGTGAATCATTTTATACACTATTACTATTTTGTACACTATTATATGCATATTGCATATTAGGTATAACTATAAACGTCATTTTAGTTTTTATCTCGCTATTATTATAATCTTTATAAAACTCACAGCGTATACATATTAGGTACATACATGACTTTTCTATATATTGTATTAATTTATACATACATACTTATAGAATGACACCGCCCGCGCGCTCGCGAGTAATAAATTCGAATATTATAAATTTATAACTAAACCAGTCACGGCGGCCGAGAACCATGCGTTCGACTAATAATAATTTACCAATTCTAGCATCCGTTGTATAATAACACGCGCCATATTATTTTAATATGATATTAAATTATTTCATTGGCGAATTTATTTTCGTCGCCGATAATCTCGTTGTAAATAATGTGCGATTATTTTGTAATATACCAACGTAGGTCCTAAAAAAAATATAATAATAACAATAAAAATAAAAATAAAACGATTCCGCAACATATATGATCTCATTGATCCACACGTATACGGATCGTTGAATAAAACCGTAGGTATAGGTATGTACTGTTACTGTATAATATATTTATATATTACTCATAATATGTTAAAATGAAAAAATTTAAACGTGAATAAAATTTTTACGATCGTAATCGTTTACGAAACAAACTTGTCTGGAATTTACATAAGGGTGTTTACATCAAACTTTTTGCAGTCGATAACCTATAATTCTAATAGCACAATACGTTACAATATAGTATTACGACTTATGATATCCTGTTCATTACTATAATCGCTTATCAACTTACTATAGTGCGATTTTCAAATAATTTAAAAATATTATTCTAATGAAGCTTTAGGAAGCCAAACATTAATAATCGTGAGAATATATCAAATACTGTTTTTATTCTATATTGAGATGTAAAATAGAAAAATGCAGTGGTGTTAACAAGGGAAGAGCGGGTTGGGGTTTCAAAAAAACTCCCCCATTACCAAACTCCCAATCATATTATAAAATGTTTATAATACTTTTAAGATAAAAAGCTAGTGTCTCTATTCAATAAATTGTATGGTAAATAATAATAATTTTAAGACAAGACGTCGGTCATCATAAATATCGTATTAAAACAGACGATAATAATTACTATTCGGTAATGGGTGTTAGCGAAATCTATATATACCTCTATATTTATTTGATGGAAATGCCAAACAGATCGTAACTCTGCTGTGATAATTCTCGCACACCGAAAGAAAGCGGATGTACATCAACTATATGTCTATAAATAATATCTACTCGTGACTTCATAATTTATAGTCACTATAGCAGCTACATAATGTAATATGACGCGGTCCTCCCATAAGTCACGGCAAATAAACTATTTCGGACAGAGCACGATTTCGACGATTGCGTTAAGTGTATATCATAATACATTATTGGTAGGTATACACAATATGGCAGTGGTGTAAACAAAATAATGTTATGCTGCATTATAGGCGTGCAATGTCAGAGGCGTCGTATCGAGCGTTTTCGACAATTTTCGAAAAACACCGCCGATGGTTATTTGCGAAGAACAGACCGTCGTGGTCGTCATATTTATTATTTTAATATTATGTGTGCTCTGTCATTTAAACCGTGCAAACAAAAAAGGAGACCGTATCTGTTAAAACGTTTTTTTTTTTTTTTGTCTGTGTGTGTATGTCTCGTCGTCTTCGGGCAAACATAGGTGCGGTGTGGTCAAGTTGAAGATCGACGAGAGTACGAAACGACGGCTGTTGTATAGTTACCGGTCGGTAGATTGTAAGTGTGTGTGTGTTTATGCGTATATTGTATACAGGTACCCGTTGAGGCGCGAAAAACCTAAGACCGCTCACCGGATATAAGTATATTATATACGAAAACATCGTAACAACGAAGCGTTTTGTACCGAAGACATTATTATAATATATATTTATATACATGTCTACGCGCGATGAATGACATATTTCAGAACAAACATAACCGCAAACCGGTCGCCGATATAACATTATAATATTGTCCCGATATATACACGACAGACACACCTCGAAAAGTGCAAACAAAAAAAATCGTATAATACAGATAATGCTATAATAGTAAACTTACCTATTTATCTAATACAAAACACACATCGGTTATGGTCCAGAATATTATAAAGAGATTAATGTTTCGATTTGTATTTCGGCCGAGGACTAAAAGTAAATAAATAAACCACGATAAGTACACACCTGCGTCTGCGCCGATATCCTGTAGCCCCTGACTCCCAAGTTCCAATAAAACCTTTTAGAACGAATCGAATCTCTAGTTATTTCAAGTGAATACTAATTTACACTTGTGAAACATAAATATATTATAATAAGTTGTCGCTTATACGAGTAAAAATGTTAGCTGACTGTTAAGGTAGTAAAATAATATGAAGTAATTAACTGTTAATTTTTATCATTCAAATAATAGTTTAGACAATATATACCTATACATTCTTATTTTCGTATTTGTTTATTTATATTCGTATTATTCGTGCAGAGCATTGTAGTAGTGGCAATTATGACCGCTAAAAATAAAATTTCATTCTCAACTGCAATTCCTGCCAATCAATTTTTGATTTTGTATAACTAACAATTTCATGAAAGAGTTCACATATCCCATTCCTCTGCCAACGAGTTTCTAAATGAATAATCATGGTATTAATAAGCTATAAAAAATAATAAGCTTATATTTTTCTATAAATTGTATTATTGTAACTAATTAGTGTCGCGTACTTACATGGGTGAAACTTGACATGCAGTTTGTCATTATAATATATAGATTGTTATAATAGTGTATACTTATAAAGTTATATACCGTACATGTGTAAATTAATATTAAAAGTACCTATAACAGAACTTTTAGAACTGAATTCTGAATTGTACTTAATTGTTTTTAAATCACATTAGAACTTAAAATCTTTATAACATTTCATACTTTATAAAGATTAAATATATTAATTATTAAAAAAAGAAAAACTGTGAAAATCATTAAACTATATATCCAGTCATTAAATATACCTAACGTCTAAAACTGTAAGTACCCAACGGCCAACATAAAAGCTGTAACATTGATATGGTAAGTAAATTTTTTATTTTTTTGGTTTTGTTAACTTCTTTAAATACTTTCACAAATACTGACATTTAGAAGTATCGCTGGATATTTTTTTTTGTTTTTACTGCTTAACACGACTTATTGTTTTTCTATGGATGAATGACAAATTTCCCAACTTGATAAACAATCTACATAATATTTATTAGTAAAATAATATAATAACCAACAAATAAACACGAAAAATGGAACGGACACTCCCGTTTAAGCAATAGTAAACCAATTGAAATATTTAACATCGCTTCAATAAGGCACTTTTGACTCAATGACGTGCACGTAGACATAGAATTTCCGATTTTTTTTTCTTCAAAATATGAAACTTAATATGCTCATTTATCACATTCAAAGAGGACGTTTTTTTTTATCTACAATATTACTTTACATATACCTACTTAATGATTCTGTAATGATAATGAATTATTAAATATCTAAAAGTTATATAATATTATTAGTTGTTGTATAAAATATGTAGGAAATACAATAGCTATTCAGTGTATATTATACGATATTAAATTCTACTAAAATAATATTATTTTTTGGAAGCATTTATGGACGTAAATTACATTAAACGATAATGATTATATCAAATCTGTGTGAATAAATGTAATTTTCTGTAGTGTCGAAAATCATTATGCCATTTAATTCACTCATAAATATTATGATATTATATTACCTATATAGGATATATTATACGTCAAAATTTAAAATCTAAACGCGTGTGAATGGTATTTATTAAATTAACTATTAAACTTATATATTATCATGCATTTTAATTTTTATATGTAATGAAAAGCTATTTTTAGGGCTTTAAAAAAAAAAATGTAGGACGAGCTAAATTATTATATGCCGCCGACCGATTGTCTGTCACTTGTAAAATATGCCTGGTTAGATACCTGTAGAGTATATCGAATAAGTGGACATCAAACACAGACAAAAATAACCAATGACGAATATATTATTATTATTTAAACCCAATACGTACAATGAACAAAAATCTTGAATCTACTAATAATACTATCCATTATAGCTTTATAAAGTGTATCTGTATGGTAATGGTACAGTAATGAAAATCGTTTCAAATCGGTTTATTATGTAAAACAGGTCTATTAACCTTGAATATAGACATGTGTAAAAAGCGATTACGATTAGTATATATAGTTGTAAAACTACCACATACTGGCTGTAGTCCTCGTGTAACTGTCTTTCCGTGAAGCTTTTTCGAGACCACGTTAAGTATAATGTTATATAATACAGGAATAGTTCTCCTCCTACACATCAGTTATCTCTGTCGTAGGTTGGCAAGCACACAGTATTATTCTATATACTCTTCGTGTCAAACGTGTATGTATGTATTATATACTTGTTGATCTAACGAGTGAATGATATACATTATAAGGCGTTTTTCAATTTATTCAGACGTTATGTTTTGCACTCTCAAACTTAGAAAGTACTTAAATTAGGCATTAGCGTAAAGTTACACGAAAATCGATTTCTCACCATGTTAATACGCTCGTATAAAAAGCCAATAATTTCTCGATATTAAATTGTAATGAGTTACAGCGAAACATTTAAGAATCGTTTCGATCTGCCATCGCGTATAACGGTCGTATAAACTATAAGTATAAAATAAATGTAAAATAAAATTATTGCAGTATGAGATAAAAGTGCTTTCCGATAGAATGTCATAGTCGTTTCCGCCCGGAAGACCACATGAAAACGATGACTACTGTCTTCTACTGCTAGATATAATGTTTTGGTGCGAATGTAAAAGCGAAGTACACGCTATGTTATTATTCTGTTGCGGTATTAGGTTTATTATGCATCGTATCTTTTAGTGATTTGGCTTATTATTATCATTATTATGGGCAGCTAGTGCCCACACCTACTCACAGTTCACACGAACGGCACTGTAAAAATAATAATAATAATTACACTGCAATGAGTGTACGGAGAAGCGAGAGCGTTTACGAGATTTCCAAACAAATGCAGCAATAGACTATAGATTGTAGTACGTTCGCGGGAAAAAAATGTTACTCATCGCCACGCAATAACCAACACGGTATTTGTCAAAAAATGTAATATATACATACTACTCAAACAATGTAGACTGGTATAAATACTAGTATCAGAGCAATATCATGTACCCACACTTAAACGAAATAGGAAGTTATAATATCTTCGATTATTTTTAAACGCATAACAAATTGACATGTATGATATAGGTAAAGTTTTACATATATATATATATACACACACCGAACATGTTTTTAAGAATACTATAAACAGGGGTAAAAGAAGGGGGCGCTGAAAAATTCGTTAGTCTCCTTATACCTACCTCCAACTACGTTTTATTAAGACATCCCGTTTGATTATATAATATTCTTTGAGAAGTATGCTACTCGGTATACGCCGAAGCCTCGATATTTTTCAAAATAATTTCTCCCCAGTTTAAAAAAAAAATAAAAAAATATTTTTTCAAAATTTTATTAATTTAGATTTATCAGCTTAATATTAATTAATTAATTATTATTTTATAATTCAGTTTAACAAATAAAAATATTTTCACCACTCGCTTAATAGCCCACGTGACAAACAAGAATTCTGAATCAGAAGCTCGGCATTGTATTACCATTTACCACCGCTGTTAATAGGTACGACGAGCACACTTGAAATGGATTGTGATCATCAACTGATATGAAATTTAAAAGTGTTTTATGATTCCTTTAGTATAATGTGATTTGAATTTGTATTGACACTGATGATACAATATTAATCAGTAATCACTTTTATCCCATTTTGTGTAACTTTAAATCCTGTGTATAAGTACATGTCGTATTTATATAGATTTAATATTTCATAATAAATGTCATAATATGATATTACGATGTATACCACCTATGTAATAATGTAATAATGTATAATGTTATACGTTTGATATTACGTATCATAAACGTAGTGTTCAGTGCCCACGACAATTTACTATAATAGTGGTCTATAGACGATAATAAATCTCGATTGTGATTTCAATCTTTGACCTTTTTTATATGTGACTGTTGGTTAATATTCTCGCTAGGCGCCGAAAACATGAATAAAGATGGTAGGTATTTCAACCAGCTCTCGAAAACCGAAGAATTATTATTTTTTTAATTTTATGAATATATTAAAATTTAATTTTAACGATTATTTTTTATTTCGCACGACTCACTGTCGAGGGCTACCGCGGAGAGGTGGCATAACTAAAACTGCACCCATTTATATAAGAAAAAAAAACATAACCTTTTTATCGGGGAATTCGCAAAAATGAATCCAAAGCATATATTATATAAAAAAAAATAGTAGATTAATCATTTTTGATTTAATAATTCTTGTTCTAATTCATACGTTTTAATGCTGAAAATGAGTATTTTTGGTAAAATTGATTTCATATAAGGACGTTAATTTTAAAAATCTATTTTTTATCGTTTCTCAAAGCGTGATTCTATGTATATATGTTATAATACAGTAGATAGGTACCTAATATTAATTCGAATATTATAACATGAGATTTTTTCGATCAAATTTCAGATGAATATATTTTAAACAGCTCGTCAACATATGCATAATATTATTATAATTTTTTTGAATGCATAAATTGATTTTATTCCAATACAAACGAATACAAGTGGTTTTTTTATTTTACTCTGGAGCGTTAAACTTATAACTATATAATATATATCTGTATGGCCGACACATTGACATCGCGTATATAAAATATTTTTAAAAAAAATTCATCATTCGGGCGCGATTTGTACTCGAGCTGTTACGACGGCGTCACTATATATTATACAAACCGGTATACACGGATATTACGCTTACACATATTATTTACAACACAGGACCCGTTATTACGAGCATATATAGGTATAATAATCGCCGATCGATTTTACAACGACACATCGATTAAGTCTTTAGTGTACACGATATATTACTACCAATACCACGATCGTCGTGTGTGTTTTACGAGCGTTTTTTAAATACACGAAATTTATACATAATATATATAGTAATATTATATACGAGTGAGCATTGGCAGCGGAGGACGAGGAGATACGTCAAGTAGATATATCATAATAGCGCGTTTCTGTTTTGAACGTTCATAATATTATTAGGGGCAAGCGGACATTGCAACGTTCATAACATGTAATAAACTAATAACATCCACACAAATATTAAAATATCAATATCGCACTACCATTATATACGAGCCGAGCTATACTAACGGATGTGAATATTTTGGCTAAGCCGCGAACGATGTGTGGACATATTTTATTGGGTTTCTTTATGGTAAACGTCGTGTAATATATTACACGAGATGATCGTTATATACGCGAGGATAATATATAATATTATATACGTATACTGTAGCGGTTGGCTAGTAACGATTAACTTGAGTAACGAGATGCTGGAACGAAATTACTTTTTAAGTAATCCGACGGTGATTTATTTACGTTTTATTGAAAATATAATTTATACAAGTACGCGATTCAAATTACTTTTTTCTCCTCGATAAATTTTAAGGCCTAATAATATTGTACCTACTTGTATCGCGTAAAATCACAACATTATGAGTTGTGGCATAAATAATTTATTATAACGAGACGTATCATATCTGTTAATAACTGTATCTTATCGACGGGCATTATTTAGATCTTATATAGGTTATAATAATATTATTTAGGTGTTGAATATCGTGGAACGTCATAAGAACGAAGGCTAATTAAGGAATATACAGACTCGTGAGTCATGGTTCAATAAGTGACGTAAGTATTTGAAGAAAAAAATAGCTTTTCTAACCTGGAAGATAATAGAACTTTGTTCTTACGTGTAACTAGAAAAGTTTCGCGTAAGGATATCTATAGCCATATACTTAAGGGCGTGCTCACCATTTTAATGGGGGGGGGAATTAGCTGTATTTTGTTTTGTTGATTGTCATAGACATAAAATGTTCTTATAGGTATATACATTGATATTTTTTAAGTCGGTTGATGTATATTATATGTTATAACCAATTATGTATTACCTTTTTTTCGAGAAAAGCAAAACTAGCAAGAAACTTAATAAAATACATAAAAAAAAGTTCATGGGGGGATATGACACCCTCATATTCTCGCCATCACGCCCCTGCATATACTCGTATATCAATATATTATTATAAAACATAGGTTCATATAATTATGATATGTGTTACAGCTATTGAAGACAACATCTATAATAATATCATAATAAACGCGTGTGTACTGCAAAATGTACTGAGGACATATTATAGACATTAGACACCTATATACGTATTATTATAGTAATTATTTATATAAATGATGGGCTGTCGAATGATTATAATGACATCAACGGGTGTAGGTATATATAATATCGCATACGTATTAGTATTGTGGTACACCAATGCCCGGATGCGGTAGGTAGGTACATATATTATTATCATTGATTATAAATTATAATTTATAAATAACCATTGCAATTACATTAAATATAGGTAAGTCAAATCCACAATCATGTATTATACATAATATTATTATTATGTGATGATGTTTTAATTTAATGTCTGCGGTTTGTGTTGAGATATACCACATCCCGAATACCGTTTAAAAAGAAATATAGTACCTATATAAAAATCGTCATAGTGCCAACGATCAATACGGATTTCTTGAAAATAATATAGTTTGTGGTTTGTGCATTAATAATAATTATAGCTAAACCTTTAGCGGTATATTATAACTATTACCGTTCAATCCACTATTTAATTGCGAGAAATTTAAAAACACGACCGGAACGCGGTTTCCTTGGTTTTTCTTAGAAGACGATACATGTCTTCTCCGTATGATGTGATGGAACCCGATTCTGATTTTATTAATAAAGTTTATCGATGAGCTAAAATTTAATTTGTAACCGGAATAGTCATTAAAAAAAGAAAAAAACAGGAAAAAAATACAAAATATTATACTGTTTGTAATTATATGTTTATATATACAGATAAGACAAGTAACTAAGTTAATACTGTAAACATTTTATAACTTGCAGTAGATTGTGAAATAAAACTATAATGAAAAAAAAAAAATAAAGAAGAATTTAGAATTTTAAATTGGTTTATTTTTAGCGTTTAAACACTTTATAGGTATCGATTTTAATAACGGTGGAATATTGATTTAACTCTTATATGCAATCCTGTACCGATTTTCCAATTCATCCTGTAAAATTTTAAAATTGTATTTCATGATGTATTAGTTGCAGTTGCCATAATATTTTTCACTGTCCCGATGTCCATTTCTAGCGGATTTATATGTATTATATTAATAAAAAATAACTTCATAGATAAAATGTTCAGATCTTGTAGAATGTAGATTGTCGAATTTTTATAAATGACTGTTTTTTTTTTTATTTGAAAGAAGACTTACTACAACTTGCTAATATTTCCCTGTATTGATTAAAATAAAAATTAAATTTAGTGCTTTCTACAGGACAGGATCATTATAATTCTCGTAGTGATGACGTATGTTTTTGAGGCAAAATTAGAATAGCACCGGACGTCATATGTCTAAAATTTAATTATAATATGTTAAAAGATAACGGCTAACATTTTTTTCACAGAAATCTTTACAACTTTCGTACTGAACAATCTCCCACTCAGATTAGTTTTTCCAATGCAATAAGCCAACAAAACATATCATCTATATCAAAATATTATGAAGGTAAATAATTTTAAATTATTAAAAATAATTTTAACGGTGAACATCAGTGTTTTATTTAAAATATAAGATAACTTTTTCAACCAATTTCCAGAGCTTGATATAAATTAAGTCAATAATATTTACAAGTTCGATTTACTTACATAGTTATTAGTTACATAGTATTGTTTAAAAATACATAGTTTATATTAAAAAATGGTTGAAAATGAAAATAATGACAAATAAAATAAAAATATTATAATTTAAAACATTTTCTAAAATATTCGATAAAATGTATTGGAAAAACTTTTTTAATTTTTGAAATAATAAATATTCTAACAATAATTACAATATAGCCAGATGGTTTTTAAATAAGATGATTAATATTATCAACATAAGAAATTAAATCATAGGCCCAATAAGTGTATGAATGTTACTTATGTAGAAATAAATATTCGTAATTACTTATTGGTTCCCGATCATATAAAAATTAATAAAGTATTTATCTAAAAGTACTTACAAAATGATTGCAGATCTACACGCATAATATAATAAATTATACTATGTAGGTGTTGAGTACATAAAATATCAAAATATAACATGTATATTATATTATAGTTTATAAAAATACATTTGATACACCATTGAATTTTGATGTTATGTTCACTTGTATAAAACAAAATTTAGAATAGAATAAATAAAAATACTTTATATTGAAATGTTTCTTTAGAACACACACTAAATAATAATAACAACTTCATGAATCATATCATACTTATACGGAGTAATATTATATATTTATATATTTTAATACAATAGATGAACAAAACAATTTTAAATAACATATCAATTTTAGATACCTACCCCTTGTAAAAAAAAAAAATAATTTGGGGTAAAGACTATGGTTACAAATTCTGATTTTGCTGTTACAAATTATTACGAATTGGTTACTAATTTTTAGTTTGATTTGACCTAGAAATTTTGAATTTGGGGTGCCAGACTACCTAAAAGAGCAGAATATATATATTTTTAACATACTTATTTTTCAAATTTAAATGCAAAATTTAACTTGACTAGCATTAGTTTTTAAAAATAATGAAAATACAATATGATAATAATCAAGTAAAATTATTCGTCTCGCTGGAAATTTTATTTTTTTTATGATAAATGTGTCCCCACTATACCTGCAATTGCATATTTTATATTTTATGAATAACATTATTAAAATAATATGTATACAAGTTAAATTTGATTTTACAAGATGGAATAATTTTGTTTTGCCTCTATAATGAAATATTATTTATTTATCTTATTAGTTTTATGGTTTAATGCGTTTTGTAAATACACAGTTTGAGAACCGAAGGAAAAAAATCGAACGAGCGATATTTCTTCTGGTGTATAATATGTATATAATATAATTGTACTACAAATGTAATACATCATCATACACTCGCAAATCGATTAGATCGCACTGCACTTTTCGTCTCAGCTGTAGGTATTATATTATAATACGTACTCATATATATACATACATATATACGAGAATAATTTACTGAAATCACTGTAAATCTTTCACGTTTATGCATATACTCGAGTAATTGCTATCGCGGCCACCTACGCGTACGGCCGGAAACTCGTTCAATTTGCCACGTAATTAATATAATCGTCCCGTGATAGAGTATTTAAAATTCACCCGGCGTATGATAAAAAAAAAACAAGATTTTCCTCTCTCTTTAAATAATGTTTTTTTTAAACACACTCACGCAGTCTCTCGTCAACGCGGTCTCTGTAGCCATACTCTGCACGCTTATCGGCGTAATGTGTAATATTCTATACTACAGCTATTATGAAGCATATAAAAAATATGACCACAAACCCTTCCCCTCTACTGGAGTCTATACAGTGGTTAATAGTTACACTGTACAATGTACCTACAGTCGTTCGGGGCACGCGTAAATTACTGCGATTAGTGATATGTTAGCAGGAAATTGAAATTTATGAATTTCCATTTGAATTGTATAATTCTAACACATATACACATCATTATTTTTTGGCATGAGTAATAATAGCCTAGCCACGTATAAAAGCATAATCATAGTGCGCTTCATTCTAATTTGGTCTCCCCTCGTCATCACAATAATTATACCTACCAAATCTAAACTATTGTTGCTTGCACAAAAACGAGTCTTTACCTAATCGCTGTATTATATATTTTCAAATTTAAAAAATTTGTATATTATGTTTTGTACTGAACATTATACTTTCATAGGTAAAATATTTAGGTTTTCTTTACATTTTGAAAAATTAAATTTTTTAAGTTATTAACTTATCTATATGAAAAAAAGGCAATAAAAGTACTTACTACACTTGTATGATAACTCGTAAATTGTATCATATAAAAAATATACCTAAAAAAACTATACGTGCATATAATCAATTCAAAATAATATGTATTACTAATATTGATTAGTAGATCGATATCAATCATACGTATTTGTTTTAACTTACTTTAAGGATTCTGTTGTTATACTTATACTTTTGTTATACTTAGATGCTATATTAATAACTAATTAGTAACACATTACAGCTAATATTCTGCAATGTTCGTAGAAGAGGAGTCATATTGAGTATAGTCGAAAGCGTTCAGCCACTCCTTCCTTAAATAACTTGCTGCAGTTGCTCGAGAAGTCAACCGTCTTAAATATTGAAGTAGTTTATTCGATTAAATTCTATATAATATTATGTTTATCCAAAATTATTCCTAATCCTAATCCTATATTCTGCATGTACGTACATATTACTCACATGATATAATATTTCACTGTAATAATTTCCTGCAGGTATATGAATCAAGTTTCTTCTTCAAAGTTTTCACACAAAATCGCAAGCCGGCGACGATACATATTATAATATCCTGCAGTATGGTAATATATTATGTAGGCAGGTATAGGTAAACGCACGTGTTATCATATATTATTATAACGTATTACACACAGCTCGGTCGAAACGGAACAATACCGGTTGATGAATCGGGTCGCGCACCCAGGAGGTCCGATTCTGTTATTACCGTATGCAAATATACGACGAACCCGCCGCTTTTTCTTCATCAATTTTTTCCCATCTCGTCCATTTTTTTTTTTTATTTATTTATTTTTTTTTTTTAACGCCACATTGTGCGTTTGTTATTAATTCTGGACGGGCTGTAAGGCACACACGCGGGGTATAAACGATCGAAAAACTAATTTCCTTTCACATCTATCACCACCGCCTCGTGCACGCATAGGTATATAATATAATATGCAACGATTTGTAAATCAACGCGATACTTCATAATAACACTAATATATTATACGTATTATAATGTGGATTCGGCGCGAGGAAATTAATTTTTATTTTATTTTTTTTTTTTCGGGAATCTAACCGATTTCACGTCGTGTCGTTTATTTAAAACGGAAACGCCGACCAATTAAGGGCGGCATATATTATGTACATATTATTATGGTGTATGATAATATTATGTGCTGCAATATTTATATTATATTGTATACGATTTATAATATTAATAGGTTACACGCTGTCTATACACACATGGTTTTTAGTTTTGTTTTAATTTAATTTCTACTCACGGCATTAGTTACGCGAACGCAAACGCAAAAAAGCGTATAATAATAACGTTATTGATGGGTTTCGTCCATGAGTGACGCGACGGGCAACACAGTTACATTATACGCACACCGTACAGGTACCTCTGCTGTTTACTCACACGTAGTCCATTTGCGTTGGGCAGCTATTATAACAAACGTGCTTTGCGTGTTTTACGAGCTTCGGCGGAAATCAATAATTGATTGCGAGAGGAGTTGCGGGCGGCAGCGTAGGTGTTTGGTATATTGCGTTCGTTATATTATTAATAATAAATATACACACGAAGTCGAGAGATAATCCCACCGAATGATATAGGTTCGTGCGCTGTTGAATTATTATTATTGTGTATTAAAATAATTTGAATGTGTGTCACAAATTCGTTGGGTGTCTGGAACATCGTATATAGTATAAATATAACACATTATACATCATATTTTGTTGTGCGTTTTTCGGTTTAATTGACGTCAGGCGGAACACGAAATAAAAAATCTAAAACGCAAAAGCATAATATTTCATAAAATATATACGGCACTATAAATATATATTAATATTATACTCGTTATTATTGTACGGAGCATCGCTAGTCGTAAAATATAAATAAAAAACATGTATAAACGATCGGAAGTACATAAATAATTTAAATACGAAATAATATATGATCGACCAATAACATCCGATAAACATCCTACTGCCGATATGTATTGTAATATACTATAAATACTATAATCCGGACAACAGAATGAAACAAAATAAAATAATAACGACCTGTGTTCAGCGATATTGAGCACTACCTGACTAAACTGACGTGATGATAATATAATTCATAAATAATAACATTTCATTATTACGACGACTTCATTTTCAATACGAATAAAGTCTACAAAAAATTTGAAAACTTAAATTATAATATTCTATCATTATTTTTTGTATTTTGATGTTAAACGGAATTCTAATGATTTACATCTATACCTATATTATACACCTATACTATTTGTACACCTATATTAAACTATATTTAATATAATATGTAATACACTAATATGATGAGTACACACAAATTACTAAGAAATTTTTTATAAACAAAATAAACGATAAGGCAGATCAATAATTAGTAAAATAAACGGCACAAGCAAACAGCTACTTACTGCTTCTAAAGATCAAATCTTATACAATTAAAAACTTAATAAAAATAAAGTTATAAACACGCTGGTTGAGACAAAGGACAAAACTCAGGGAAATCTGAAATACAATTTATGATAGTTCTCATCTGATTTTAAAGAAAAAAGAAAAATATTTTAAATAGTCACCGTTTAGGTCAGATATAGGTACAACTATAATACGCACGCATTAAACTACCAAAGTGGAACCTCCTCAGTGGCTCAGTGTACAACCCACGGTGCTACGGAACAGTTAACAACACATAGTAACAAAATGCTACCTATAAATCATTACAATGACTTCAGAAAGTACAAGATCCCATTTAACATAGACTCAGCACTACACGTCAGAACATATAAAACACCACCAACATAATACATTTTTGAAAAAAAATTATAAATAATAATAATATTAAGAATCATTTCACAATTAAGTGGACGCAATACTCGCATAGAATATACCATGTTGTCTCCGTCTTAAAAATGTGCAACATAGTAAATTTACGCTCAGCAGATCATGTTTAGCTCCGTTAGTTTAAAAACTTATGTTAATCGATCTATTAATTATTATGAGACTCAATGGTACGAACAATATCTGTGTTTGTATGTTGGATTCTTACGGTTATTTAGTTTTTAAGTAAGATAAGAGCATTTTTAATTAACGCTATATTAATATATACACATAACTTGTTAAAAAATTGAACTATCGTAAAAAACCAACGTAAGTGTAGTCGTGTAACCGGGTAATTAAAAATAAAATAAGACATAATGTCGTGTATTACGAACTAGCAGATAAAATTGAAGACATTTATAGAAAATCATAGCCGGCCAGTGGTTACCTACATATTATCATATTGAAAACATATACCACGTATGTGCCAACATAATATTTATGACCATGTAAATGTTTATTATATTATTATATATACGCTATACGCAGAATAGCGATCTCAATAATAATTTATACGCGTTGGGTTAATCGCATTATTATTATATGACTTCAGACGTCAAACGTCAATCGTCCGTGGTCAGTGTTAGTGTGTACAGATAGTTAATTGTTGTCTGCACGGGATAAAGATTGTTAAATCAATCTCGTTTTCAGACTTACTTTGATTTCTCAATGCTACTTTATGGAATATTATCAATGCGTATTCCATAGTAATCGCAATGAAAAACGTTTTCGTGTATAGTATATTAATATGGCACACTATCTATCTATCTATCTTAACGTTATACATACACCATAATAACACGTTTAATACCTACTTACAATTAATAGATAAGATAAATCGCTTAATAGACTTGACGATTTTTCGACACTCGTGGATCATCATTATTTGAACCATTATGTTAAACTTACCTACACCAAGCCGATTTATAACTGCGCGAGGACGCGAGGTCCTAAAGTTCAAAATATTTCGATACGATTTAAATACTTAAATAATTATGATACTCATACAATTTTTAACGCGTATTATTACCTATTAAATATTACATTTTGTCAGTAAAAAGTCAAATTTTGTTCGAATCTCCATTAATTTTGTTGATTACAGTCTGAAATCACCAATACCTTATTTTCATAGAATTACAGTGGAACAAACACGATTATCTCTGTTATCACTCATCAGACTGCATTGAGCATGTATAACGGCTAAGTCGACCAACTACGCAGTTTGAATACTGAATAAACACTGCAAGAAGCTCTCAGAGATTTAAATAAGTCACTTATATTTGTTGAACATTTATAACAAACGTGAATAAATATGAAAATTGTAATTATAAAGAAACTTTTTATTTTCTTCAGGCGTAACAAAGTTAACACCTGTAAAATATTTCAAAACTAGTTAAATCCGAGTGCTTTACATTTATCTATAGGTTATGCATAAGCTAATTAATGTATTATACCTAACTAACAATTTTTAAATAATTATTTTTATTTATAAGTAACGTCAGTGTTACTAAAATATTTCATTTATCGTATATAAGTATATGTATGGGTAAATTTACGTTTTAAATAAAAAAAAAAAAACAAATCGAGATCATGTCACCATGTAAGTCGTAACAACTAGTTACAAAAATGGCAAAAATTCTCTCATACAATATATTTTACACATGATAATAACATCTACTGCTGATATTCAACAAACATAATATCATTTATAGTTACCCCTTAAGTTATGATTATATACCTGAATAAAAAATAAATTATAAAACAATAAATAGAACTAAATTTGTGTTAGTTATTTAGAAACCTCTTAATAAAAAAAAAAAAAATGAATCCAAGTCAGTGGATTATTCTGGTTAATTTACCAGACTACTAACGATGGCATGACGATGATAATATAAGACTTTAATTTTATCGTTGATGTGTTTAGTTTTAGTGGAGTGGACTTCATATTATTATAGGTAATATACGATTGTATAGTGTTATAGCCTCATAGTACTGTAGAATAGGTATATATTATGTAAATTGTCCTGACAACTCGTTAGTCGTTATACCTACCTACTGTATATTATATTGTTAGAAAGTGCTTTCTAATTATACCAGATAACAAATAGTTTCGAGTAAAAAAATGTCAAGACTGTAACTGATGCTTGTTGTTCGAGTAAAATAAAGCGTAAAACGAAAAATTCAGAACGATATTGTATTCGTTATCATGCAACTCGAAATATCCTGGCAACGGTGAAAGAATACAATATACCTACGACGTATATTATGATTTATAATTTAATCATACACAAATTTAAATTGTTCAAACAAAATATAATAATAATACTTTTTTATGATAACATTATGCGACAAAGAGTAAACTGTCGAAAAGTCGGTAAACATCGGTTTACACTCGTCTGTTTAATAATTGTTCGCCTCCAATAATATGGTGTACACTGATTTGATTCAACAATAATATTTGAACAGTTTAATTACATACTAATTATTATTATTTTATAATACGCTTTCGCATAATATATTTAACAGTCAATCGTAAATCACACAACAATGACTTATTACTAGGTACGCTAAGTGTTTAATTTAATTAACAACAGTCAATTGTACCCATCGGACGTCAATAAAATGCGCATATAACATACGAGTATTATATATTGTTATTATATATACGTATAGATTTCCAACTTTTCTGGGAACCTTTCCAGCGGACAGAGCGTTATGAGATTATGATGAATAATAATAATTACGGCGTGCGCCTATATAACATACATACAATTATGCATGCGTGCACAACCATGAAAATTACTTTTCACCCGACTTTCGAACAATATTATCTTCATTTATGATTTTGCGAGAACTGCGAACATTTTATTGCGCACGTACGATACGATATAATTTATTAGACAAATAAATAATGAGCCAACATAAACGTGTACGATAACGTCCTCGGACTTAATATTATGTACCTCGGCCGATTTTACACGTCGATTTGTCGTTTCACACACGTAAAACAGAAACATCACGTTTCGCCCCGAACGAAAGCACCGCCGTTTCTACATAGTAGTGAGTTATATTATGCCCAGTCGATTTCGGATTTCATAACCGTTACCGAGTATATTATTACGATGTTTGGAGCGTTTAGACTTTTATCGCTCGGAGACTACGCAAGCAATTGACTTCGGTGCGCGCGTCGTACTTTCCGCGACATTTTTGCTGCTGTTTATAATTATAAAACGGAAAAACTATTGATAACGTAATCTAATTCAATGAGTTGACATAGAAGTCAAAAAATTGTGCGCGAGTGTGTGTGTTTGCCGTGTGAGTAGGTTTAGATGCGATCCAACAATAGTACAATAATTAAAACAACTTACTGTTGTTTTAATTATTAGTTATACATAATGTTAGATTGGAATGCTATGTTTGGGCAAAACCACCCAAATGTATCTATTATATATTATGTATAGTATACATTGAATGGAGTTAAGACAGGATAAACCTATTGGCATTATTTAATTTGTCCAGCAAGATCAGTTTGTAATATAACAACACATATTTTTAAAACAAAACGGTCGACTACTGAAAAATACCAATCAAAACTGTTTTTAAATACTCACTATATATTGGTTCTCGCTCAGACAATATTATAAAATATACGTTATTTTTAAATTGATGACTGTAGATATGTCAACTAATCAAGTAAAAGCGTTTGAAACAGTAATATAAATCTTAATGTGTATTCGACCATGTATGATACATCCCTATAACCCTATACAAACACTTCAGTCCCACGTTCTTAATCGTATATTGTTATTATACTGTTTCCCAAACAATATTATTTTACTTATGATCAAAAATATATTGTGTCGGAACATAAAATTTATAGTATTTATTATTATTATTTTACGCCGTCCCACACGTAATGAACATTTAGAGGTGCAAGATGTGTTTTTCGTTTCGAATCAAATAATATATGCTCGTAGTTAAACATAATAATCCTTCCCACCTCCGTTTTTTGTAACAATAATAATATAGCCACCATTATGACGTACGGCGAAAACGAAGAGTCGAAGGTTATAAATCGCGTTTTCATTAAATAGGTATTAGCAGATACTCCAATTCGTAGTTTCAGCATGTTATGAATAGTTGGAATAAACATTTTCAGTCAGCGCTACGTTCGATTAAAAAACATAATGTCATAAATCATAATTATTGTGTTTCAAAACTTGTATCGATCGGTTCATTATACGTTTAGTGCTCAAAGATAAACATTTAAATATCACTGATAAAATAGAAACAGTAGAAGGAATCGGATGTACTACGACATATTACTTAGGGAAAGTAAATAGCAGAGGCATAAAATGGCGGCCCGCAAGCCACGCGTGACTCGTAGCAGACGATTTTTTTATGATACTCTGGTGAAGGATGTATTTTTAAAAACATTTTATTTGATGTTAAATTAAAGAGGTTTTCTTTAATTTCTTTGGATAAACATTAATCTACATTTGCATGTCCTCCAACAAAAAAAACTTCCTAAAGTAACTCCTTCATCTCCACATAAATTGGTGATCTCTGGGATATAGGATCGGAGATATGGTAATGTAGAAAAAAAAAACGAACAACAATGTCGAGTCCAATTAGCCTATCACGTTTTATAATTCGGACATACACGTTACACGAGTTGTTTATTATAATTTGTTTACACATGAACATAATCGATCACACCATATATATATAATATATAACATACTATATATAAATATAACAATAATAGAAATGATAATGATGATATATACCTGCGGCACGTCTTTAGAAGACAAAGTTTTTTACATCATAATAATTTAGAAAGAGCGTTATAGGAAATATAGAGAAAGAAAGAAAGAAAGAGAGAGAGAGAGAAATAAACACCGACAAATTTATCACGTTATATTTATATTAATAATATTAAAAATAAAATTTCGTCTACGACCGGTTGAACGTCAAATCCAGTGGCGCGTTTTTCTCCGGCAGGCCGGTCGCCGATTCGTTTGAGTCGGAGTCTCGCGCCGAATCAGTTCCGGCCGCGCAGTCGTCGTCCGAACCAGACGTCCGGTCCACAGCGGCCGCAAATTCTAACACCTGTTGTGGTCTCCGCCTGCGCGGCCGCTGGCGCCGGCGACGCGACCGGTCCGGACTGTGGCCGGGCGACCGTCCGCCAACGTACGGGAGAAGTGTTGGGAAACCGAAGGGCGGTGGCCGCGAGGGCGTGGACGCGGCCGCGGTCACCGACAAGTCCATCGGCGACTCCTGGACCGGCGGCAGGTCGCGAGGTGCGGCCAAGCGCTTGGAAGACGGTGGACCGTCGCTGTGGTCGCCGTCTTCGTCGCGTTCCCCCGCACCGCTGTCGTCGTCCGTCGATGACCGGTACGGTGGACTCGGCGATGACCGGTGTCCGTGCGGCGGTGTCGTCGGCGGCGGCTGCGGCGACTGTTGCTGTTGCTGATGCTGTTGCTGCTGTTGCTGCAGGGCCAGGAAGAACGGCGCCGGAGGCGGGAACGGAAACGCCGAGAAGAACGGCGAAGGCCACCGGAGCAGTTCCGGTCGGACGGCCTGTACGACGGCCGCGGCGGCGGCAGCGGACACGGACAGCCGGCCGCCGACGCCATCTTTGTTCAGGTCACCGGCCACGGAGTTGTTGTTGTCCGCGTCCAGGCGGAGGTGATGTTTGACGTCTGCCCACATCGGCGGAAGCGGAGGCGTGCGGCCCTGGTCCAGCGACATTCTGCAGCCGGCCGCCGACTGTTGCTGGAAATGTAGGCCCGCGGACGGCCGGTGTTGTTGTTGTTGTTGCTGATGCGAGTGTTGCTGTTGCTGGTGCGGGTGTTGCTGCTGTTGGTGCTGGCTGTTGTTGTTGTGGTGGTGATGGTGCTGCTGCTGTTCCTGGAGCAGGCAATGGATCTTGAACCAGTTGGATCGCCGGCCGTACCGTGACCCGCTCTTGGACATGCCCACCACCAGACATTTGCGTAGCCGGCACGCCTTGCACGACGTCCTGTTCTTCTTGTTGATCACGCACTCGCCGTTGTTCTTGCACTCCGATATCGAGCTCAGGTTGTTGTAGGTCCGACCAAAAAACGACTGAAACAAAACGATATTTTTAGTATATTTTAGTGCGACTACCATCACTCGCGTTTGGAATACCGAGAAATTGTATAGATTTTCAATTGCATTACATTTTCAGGTGAGAAAGTTGGTCTTTTTGTGGGTCTAGAGTGAAAAATAGCCAGTTTTCTTCTTATTAAAAAGGAAATAATACTGAAAACCCGAAATTTTCACGAGAAATCAGATTGTACATTTATATTAGCAGAACACGTACAGATACACGATATAATTTTCCCCTTTTGTGCTATTTATAGACTTGTGAAATTTTCAGTTCTTATTTTTCAATAATAATTGTCAATATAAAATTGTCATTAAATCCAAAACCTTAAAAATTTAATACAATATTCTTCAAATGTACCTACTCCCTATATTATACTTAAAGGATAAATATTTAAACACAGTTTTTTTTCATAAATATTCGATATTAAAATTTGGACAAAATTAAATATTTAACCCACACTGTGCTACAGAACTCAGTAGGTACCGATTAAAAAATAAATAATATAATAATAATAAATGCATTGTTTTTGGAAAAAATACTTCAATTAATCCTTATTACTAATGTAAAATTTAAAATATTTTTGATTTTGGTCAGAAACCACAACTTATGTAATGCACTCTTATTTTTAACTTATTTTTAATAATTTAAATATATTATTTTTTCTTTAGTAAGCCTGCATTCAATAAAACCAGTATTATATTATTATGATATGCATATGCTTAACGCGATTGACAAAACTATTAATAGCAACATTTTACACTTACCCCAAAAAGTCTTATAAATTATTTTTTAATAAGTCAAACTATTGTGTATAGTAAGTTAGTAACACTCACTCAGTATTTCTAACATTTTTTTTATTCGAATAAATAACAACATTTAACAAATTGCAATTATTTAATTTATTATCAAACGAATTCACTAAGTCCATTATATTATATTATCTCGCGCGTCTAGTGTGTGATTTATGTGTGACCATAATATTATTAATATAATATATTATGAAGTAGGTATAAAAGAAATATTGAACAGTGTGGTATAGAGTATATTATAGCAAACTGTATACCTATTATACATTGTCAGCACTCAGCACGCTTCTAACTTTTAAATTACTATAAAATATAATCTGGTACGGTCTCAATGATGACGATGACGACGACGATGATGATTATGATGACGATGGAACCGTTCCCACCGACAACTATATTACCTTCTTATACATGCGTGTATTGTGTACAAGCAGTTATTGCACATTTAACGTCGCAGTTTATCTTGAAATGATATAAATTATAAATCTTTTTCCACCCATCATCATGGGAAACTATAATTTTTTATATAGAAACTATGACCGAACCGAACAATCATTAATCACATTGCCTATTTTTAATGTCCCGCAATCATAGCAAACGTCTGCCATACTTATAAATATTTATTAGGAATAGGTAAATCGCACGAAAACGAATCATCGCCGTAACGTCTAAACAAAATTTGACAGTTTATTAGACCTATATGTAAACTGGTAGAGGAAGTTGAAAATCACTCATAGAAACATAGAGACCAATGCGAGTCACTGCGTATTTAATATTGCACCAATGTCCGTTTTTCAGTCAATCGCTTATTGAAAAAATGAAATGTATGGGTTTTGTACAGATACAATAATTGAAGACGTGCTTATTATTATAATGGAATTCCTGGAAGCGTTTATTTATGTGTTTTATTGCTGCCGCCTGAGATATTTCTTTGAAATATTCCGAAGTCTGAGGATATATACATAGGTATAACTACTACTTTTTTTTCCTAAATTAATCGGTGGGTTGACGGAGAGCGTTTGAAATAGGAATTATATAACCGCGATTGCGGTGTGGTCATTTTTTAAGATGTATTTAAATATAAATATCGATTTCCCCGATAATAACGTAATAACTAAAATATTATCGTGGTTGTGTAGTAACTAAAATCGAACTAACACTCGTGATAAAAAAATTTCTAATGTTATCAGTAATTAAGTAATGTATAATCTACATTACAAGAGTTCAGTCTACTATTTTATCAATAAAACGTACAAAATACTGCGTGACACCGCGGCTAAATGTTTTTATTAAAACCTTTCCATAACCGGCTATAATAGCACGATGTGTTAACGATATCTAAGAGAAATATAAATGAAACAAATATTAAATGTCGAACTACCTCTCGTGTTTAGTCTGTCGATTAGGCACTACAACGATTCGATCGGTCGAGCACTAATAAAAGGTAAAAATATAATAATGAGTATATTATTACTATAATAGGTATGTGCACAGGGCTTGGCTGCCCCAGCTCGACTGTAATCTTTTTAAGGGCATAATAAAATTTAAAATTTGTGTAGGTATTTAGGTAAATATGGAGGAGATCATGAACATTTTTAACTTCAAAACTTTATGTCTAGAAATTAGCACGTTATTTTTGTGTGCAGATAAAACTTGATTTTATTCACAGTTTTTAATTTACAATAATAATTAGAATATGTTAAAAAAAAATTAGAGGCGCTGTCCGATTCCAAGTATCAGAGCGTTAATAATTGTTCCAAGCTCGGCCGGAAATTGGAGTCTACACACGCCTATGATTATTATTTATATAGTTATATGTATTGTGGTGCAACGCTCGGGATATATGATGAGAATATTATATTATTATAATGTACCTTATTGCTATAACTATTATGATATTGTAGTTGCACAACGATCGAACAGATCGTGTAAAAGTGTCTTTTGAAGATTCATTCGACGCTTCAGCGATATTATATTACCTCGGACTTGGGTAGTGAGAAAGAGACAGAGAGACAAAACCATAAATTAGCCGCGTTGTCGAACGGGTGAGTCTCATATTATTATTATTATTATCTACGATCGTTAAACATTTCGCGCCGCGTCTTATTCGTGTACGCGCGCGTTATTAATTGTTCGCGGATTGTGCAATATTCCCTCCGTAATATAATATTAATATTATTATTAACGTCAAACGATCGAATAGGCTCGTGACGTTCGATCAATACGGCGTCAATATATATGCGAGTGCGATGAATGCGCTTTTTCCTCTTCTTCTTCGACTTCGAATTAAAAAAAGAAAACAACCGTGAACGACGACGTGTCGTTTTAATAGTTTACCGTGACGGATATCATTATAATTTATATCCAACGTATCATTATTGTAGCTAAAGTATAGTACACACACGACAAACGCATTCGTCTGCGAATACAATAATAATAATATTATGCACGCAATATGACGATGATGGGGTTTCGATTGGTTCTATCGTGCCCGCATAATGTGTCGCGCGTTATATTTTGCAACACTCTGGACGATACATTCGTTCGATACAAATTTTTTTTTAATTAAACGGTTGGTAAGCAAATTTTTTTATGACCCTACGTGTGTAAAAAATATGTTTTCATACGCTTGCCTCACGCAACTGCGGTGACGTTATTGTACAGGCGAGAGCAGTTATTATTATATTTTTTTTCATATCGCTGCTACATTACTGACTGCGGTGATGTTAGGCCTTCGTGATAATTGCAACATTTTTTTTTTATTTTTAACATATTATTGAACCGGGATTTGGGACTCTTACTAAATACCAGTATCATTTAAAAGTGTAGCTAAAATACTGCCTATATAGATTTTTTTTTTTTGTAATAATTTTAAAAGCTTAAGCTGGAAACAAAACCAATCAAGTTAAATGATGGATAGGTTAATTAAACCAAAACTGGAACCAAAATAAATTAAAGAACTATAAATATTTCATTCCCCATTTTCTGTGATTTTAAAATTTGTATTTTTTTTTTCGTGTGTAGTATATACGTGGTAACCTATAATGCTACAAAGTACAAGTCAACAAGGACCTATAGTAACTTACAGGTACACTCAGTATATTATATTATTATGTGCAATTAAATAGTATAATGGTGCTAGATGAAAAAATATATCGGTAAGATGGTATGACGTGTATGTTGTATGTTATAAATGTATAGATTTTATATAGGTTAAAACTTCAACTTCGAGGTGAAGGGTTATATAAAAAAATCATCCAACGTCGTCCGCGATTCGTTTGACTCACGCGAAACTGTGTATTTCCATCGGAAATTCGGATATAATATAACGCGTAATAATAATGGATAACCTACCTAATATCATGTATAATTACACGGTTTTGGTCATCGGGATAATGGATTTTTTTCCCCAGCCCGATTGATTCACGCACGATATTATATTATATTGCACCGAACGAGTAAGGTCAGCTATTCGTCGCTATAGAAGCCTATAAAAACGTATATTATATTAATTAAACTTTGGCGAACGTATACATAAGTAGTGTGCAGGTATTATAACGTTGCAGTATACAAAACGATCTACACACGACGCTGTCCGAGACGGATATCGAATGGTAATATTGGTCGTGCAGGGTTATCGATGTGATGCGTATACATTTTATAATAGCGCACGGTCGATTTTGAGCCGAGTTAATTGTAGGTGCCCATATCTACCCACAACGGTATTTTATTACTTTATTATTAATTATTAAATTAGTATTATTATAGAATATGTATAAATCATAATTGAACAAAATACGATAATATTACCTTGCATCCTTCACACGTAAACGCTCCGAAATGAAAACCGGCGGCTGGTTCTCCGCACACACGACATAGCTGACTCATCTGCAAACATGATAAATTCGATTGAAAAATGTGTACATCCGACGACGATTAAAATATTAAAATGCACATTATTATTACAGTTTATGATATTCTGCACGATATACTTATTAAATATAACTATACTGCAGCATATCGTGTTATTATGTACGTGCAGGGCTTATAATAATTTCCGCGTTCAGCGGCTATGTCAACGCATGTACATATATAATATTACAGAATTCTCGAGTATATATTATATTTATGTGTACAATATTACGCTATATTGTGATCGTTTGTTTTCATTGTACATTATTTCTACTGGTTCTAAAAACCCGACAAGAATGAGAGATCAAAAACGCGATACGCATTTATAGTATCGCGCGTTTAATTCGTATTTTATTAAATGAAATAAAAAACAAACGTCTCGAACGATAATTTGCATACGTTATTAATGTGTTTTTCGATTGCGAAATTATAGAATCTCCGCATCCTTAAAAATATCCAAGTCAGTTTTCGTATATAATTATATACCATTATTTATGACGCTAAACTGTTACAAAAACTCATCCGCGAGATTTTATATTTTATTATTACAAAAAAAAATGTAACCTCCGTTCAAAAATTCGATTAAAAATTAAACTTTAATGGCCCTGCAAACGTTGAGCGTATTATAACGTTTGTTTAAGCCAAGTATTTATGTATGTTATTGATCTTCTTCTTCTTATTTTTTTTTTTTTTTTGTTGAACACTCAGCGTTTATTATATACCTACCTACCTGCGCAATGTCTAAAATCCCATTAATTTGCATAATAATGAATAAATATAAAATAAAAATGACACAGAGACGACGCGTTCGTTCTATCTGAAAGTTTGATGCCAACCCGACCTTCCCGCAATCGCAGTGCACTAGCCGGGCCCCCTCCACGGGTCATTTGTTACGAAGATGAAAAATCTCCGGATAATAACTACCGTATTTATTTTCAACGGTTATGGTTCAAGTTACACACACCTATAAAATAATGCCGATGCCGGTTTTGATGGGCAGTATTGATAAGGCGAGGTGAATCTGCCGCAGATTATTATTATTAATATCATTAAATATATATGTATATAAGCGAACGTGTCGTATGTATAAATGTGTGTGTGTAATTTATTGGATATTAACATGATCTGCTGTGCAACGGACCACTCCTTCGCCCGCGTACAGCGACTTTCGAGATTCGCCGATGTTCTCCGAACGCCATCGTATATATTCGTATTGCCATCGGAGACACATAAAACCTACTTTTATTTTTTTATATTATTATATTCCTATACATATACGGTTCATTAAAAATAAAATGGCAGTATAACAATATCGTTGAAATTCTATTGCACAAGTATAGTTTATCCATACGTATATAAATATTGTATACAGCTTGGTGGTAGGTATATAGGCAGGTACCGTATGGAGATTTTGATCGTATTGACCCTTGACATATTACTTTATTTTTTATTTTATTTTATTTTATTTTATTAGAGAGTTAACCTATGCCAACCCGTGCGGTCAAGTCTACTGGTCCATTGTATAGTCTCGCGTATGATGTAAACATCCCATAACACTAAATATTAAATTGTCATATATATGTGTAAATATATGCGTTTAACTTTGTACGTGTATAAAAATAAAAAAAGTACCGACTCACGAGCCTAATAATAACGGGCTGGTGGCTTGATGTGCGTATCTTTTTTTATTTTTTATTGACGTCATTAATCTTATAAGTCACGTAGGTACATATGCATTCGTTACTTCTTATAAGTGTAATATGTATTTTATAATTTTATATAACCGGATTGGGATTCCAAAATCCCGGTGCTTAACGCTTAACCCCTATATTGTTAACAAAATCGATGTCAATCGACAAATTTTGTAAAACAATATAAACCTGAAATAATATCGTTGAGTATGATAATAATAAGTTCTAAATTGTTATTTGTTGACGATCTAGTAAACAATAATAGTACATGCTTTATACGGTTACTAATTTGTTTTACATACCAGCGTGCCTATACGAATATAATTTATACGTTTGACTCAATCGTTTAACTTCAATAGTTTTAAATGTTCAATAATAATATTATGATGAAAGTTACAAATCAAACGTTTTATTCGACATCTTTGTATTTTTTTTTTTTTTGCGTTAGTATTAAGGGCTATTATAGTAATTCGATTTAATTCTTTACGTTGACATCCTCTTTACTTCTCTCGGACAATCCCTGCCCACCGATACATTTTGTCGCAAAACCCGTAATTCGTATACAGGCTAGTTCTATCGTGCAACCCTCGCGGATCATATATAAGCTCACCTCCGTGACCCAAAGCCCGCAGGAATTTCAAATTCCACTCTCAAGCTGCGACCACCCGGATACAAATCGTATGTGAATTTATCGCGGCGGTGGTCGTCGGAATCGGATGCAGAGGATACCTGCTGCTACAATACGCGCGTTATTACGGCGACGCGATCGCGGTCGTACGAAAAAAATAAATAATATTAACCATCGTGTTGTCACCATTTTATTTTTTATGATATTATTATTATTATTATATCGTCTCGTTCGTGTTCCGACCGGACAGCGTCGTGTACCTCCACATAATATATAATATATATGTATAGCAACTATAGCAGCAGCGGCGTAGGTACTTGTATTATGATAATCAGCTACCCGTCTTTGATATCGTTGCCGGCCGGTGTCTGCTCTCTTGTATATTATAATATTATTATATATAAGTACGCGTGCGTGTGTAAGTGTACGCGAACCATTTGTAAATCCATTATTGGATTATGTAAATGCCCTCTTGTTATGACTCTATTTGTATGATACCATAATACGGTCGGAGGCGGCGGTGGTTAGGCATTATATTTATATATATATGTTTATTATAATACGCGAGCGGCTGCGGTCGTGTTCCGGTTGGATCTTCGGGCACCAATATACGTATATAGGTATTATATTAGGCATGTAGCCATGTAGTTACTATTACAGCGCAGCTCGTCGTACGTCCTTATTATTT
Source organism: Aphis gossypii (assembly GCF_020184175.1). Classification (NCBI taxonomy): domain Eukaryota; kingdom Metazoa; phylum Arthropoda; class Insecta; order Hemiptera; family Aphididae; genus Aphis; species Aphis gossypii. The sequence continues at coordinate 83,177,336 of NC_065531.1, forward strand.
ATGCCGAGTTGAACTTTGGCCTCTTTTCTTATTATTGTACATTTTTTTTTTTTCATTTATCATTTAAATTATTATTATATTTTTTCCCGTACACGCCGTCCGTCGCGTCCACGTTCTCGTCTATATCATACTTTATGTAATAGATTATATATATATATATATATATCGTTTTTGTTGTTGTTGTTGTTGTGGTTTTTTAATAGATATTTAGACATTAAAATCCTGCTGACGGGTTAATGCAGTAAAAGAAATCTCGTCCGACGAAAAATCAGTAATCACACACTTGATATATTTTACAGCGAAACACGGTCTGGACGGTTTTCGTCGTTGTCGTGTCATCGTTTCGTTCGTTCGTACGAAACAGTTACGCATTTCAAACAAATCGTAACGATTTAATTCGCATATAATTTGACGTGCGACGACTACAGACGGACATTTTCTGCGGCGGCAGCGGCAGCGGTTCTCTTTGTACCCGCGCATACGATTATAATAATTAGTTTCACAAAAAAAAAAAAAATAAAAAAAAATGAATAAATAGAGATAAAACGAAATTGTTATTTTAAAACAAATACGAATGCGGTCGGTTATTATATTTCTGTACAAAATGTATATACAAATACACAATACATATATAATATATATGAACGCAGACGAGCACGCGCGCGTGGTTTTTAAAAATAAATAAATAAAATAAATATACACAGTGTTTTACGTTTGTGATTCACGTCAGACTTTCACCAAAAGTCGTACTAATGGATTTCTGACATCGGGTAATTATTTCCATAATTCGTCTTAATAACAAACTGATTTCGCGGGCCGATGACGACGTTGACGATGATGGTGACGTTTATAGCGGAGGTGAATCCATGAAAAAAAAACTCATTTCGCATAACCCGTCGACGTTTACAACACGAAATTTTGACAGCGTCCAAAATAGCTGGCTCGACGATTTTTCTCGTATATACATCATAATCGCATACTATTTATTATTATATTAATACATAGGTATAATCAAAATGACTCCTTGCAACTTTTTAACGGATACGTTTTCGTATAATAAATGAATAAATTTTAATTTTAATTGTTTTATAGTTCTATTTAACATTGTAATACATAATAAATACATTTTCTTTTGACAGATACTACAAGAAATAATTTTCTTAAATTTTCAATTAGTCAATGATAAGTTTGTCTTTTTTAAACTAGTAGATGTAGGCACGCTCGTTTTTTAAATTTATTTTATTTATTAATCAACATATTATTATTATCTAAAACTCGGATGTAGGCACTATATTCTATGTCATTGTAATGTATATATATATTATTCTTTTGTATTTGTCTTAAAAATATGATAAATTATAATTGTTGTATTACTAACATTAATTAAAAGGTATTCGTATTATATTTTATTAACTACTATACAATTTAAAGTTTAGGTATATAAATATAATAAATCATAATATACATGTTTTTAGACTCTATATGCAGGTCATACCAAAATATATTTTAGAAAACCTTGTATTCAATTTATACGAGTTAATGGGTGATCTAGGTATTTTTATTTTTATGTGCCTATTATAGCAAAGATATAAAAACTGAATATTTTGTACTTAATGAAGAATTTTTTAAATTAATCAAAATTTGATCATTAGTTTCTGGAAAATTAAAGGCAGGTAGTAGAAAATATTTGATATAAACTTTAAGTTTCAAATTTAAAATCATTTTTAAGTTTGGTGAGAGCGCTCCAAAAATGTAACATATACCCATAGTATATTATACTCAAATAGTTATACGAATTATTTAGAGAAAATAAATTTATAATAATACCAATTCAAACATTTTAAGCCAATATTAATATATATAACACACTATATACATTAATTTATTTATTAAAAAAAAAAGTACAATAACTTTTTAGTTATTATTTAGTTAACAAGATAATGAATAAAGAAGCGATAGGATCCTTTGACAAATTTAAGAAAATAAATATTTTTTTTTTTTATTAAAACTTAAACTAAAATTAACACTAAACTACAATTAGATTATTTAATACGATTAATACCTGTATATACTCGTACAATACGATTATTATAATAAAAACTCAAAAATAATTTATACTATACTACAGTATTTGTAAACATTCCATAATTGTTTGTTATTTATTTATTCATGATTAATAGAAATAACTGTTAATTATTACGATCTTATCAACTATTTCAACTATTATATACGTACTAGGAACTTAATTTTAATTTTTTTATTTTAATAGTGAACCAATAATTTATAAATTTAATTTAAGAAAATAGTTGTAAGAGTTATAAAGGTATTTGAATTGTTCAAAAGAACAATCTAATATAATATCAATAATATATTAATTTTATGTTTAGCTACCTATATAATAAAAAAATAGATTTTCTTAAAATTTTAAGAAAATATATAATTAAATTAGTAGGTAATTGTAAAATCGTCTATAATGATAAAATTATATATATTTATTATTTATACTATAATATGTTTTATTATATTCTAACACTTTTAAATTATACCTTGTGATAGATTTGTAGTGCATATATTTTTAAAATATTGTTGGAATTGTAGCACATATTTTAAAAATTAGTATTAAACTGTTAGTGATAAGTGATAACCAATAGTTTTTAAGTACTTATATTGAAAACTATTATTGCAATTATCGTTTTAAATTTTTATGATGAATTCAAATTATGTTAAATAAATAATTTGAATTCGTTATAATTAAATATTGACGTATAATTTTTATGCATTTTTACCGATATCATTTTCATGCAAACAGTTTGTTACATTCTTGAATTTTAAATATTTTATGCTCAAACATTCCATAAGATGACATATACAATATTAAACATTTGTGCAAATGGTATTGACTGCACTCGGAGTGCATACATTTTGTAAGCTGTTCTATCAAAAACTTAAAATAATTAATTGGTGTGTTCGATAGTTTTAAATCATTTTACAAACGTTTATCAAGTAATATAATAAATAAACAACCATGCCATTAAATATGATATAATAATTGATTGAATTAAATGTTATGGACGTGTAAACAATAATAAATACCATTTAAAATTAAAATAATACATAACAACTTACAAATATTTGAAATTTGTCAACTGATAATTTATTAACTTATTATAAGTAAACTATTTTCAAAGAAAAATATAAAAACTCGCGATTCTCAGCAATGTTCTAGTCTGCAGTCTGTACTCTGTAGATATGCTTTGAATAAATTATTTGTGCGCACATGTGCATGCCGAGAGAAAAAAAGAATACCTAATAAATAAATAAATAAATAAATAAACGAGAAACGTTTATCAAACCACGATCGATTACACATTTGTAATACAAGTGTTTTTGTCTACCGTATATTCCACTTGTCCGACTTTTAAGTATTATATCTTCGTGACATTTTTTTCTTCCACTTTTCACTGTTCCCGGGTTCTTTGAAACCCGTCATTTTCTCTTTATATACAGTTGTTATTTCATTCATTCTGTCATTCTCTATTGAATTATATTATAAAAGAAACGCTGTTTATCTTCTTACTTCGTGCAAACCCGATTGGCCTTAAGCTGAAGACGTTTAAGCCTACTGATTACTAATACTGAATTTACACACACCTTTTTTGGATTTTTTTTATCTGCCATTCTTCTTTATATTTATCACCAATAATTAAAATTGTTGAAAATCAATTTTGTAAAACTTGTGAATTAATATATTTCATAATATATTGTAACTATAATTTCATAAAGATAAATAGTTTCTACTCGAACTTTTACAATATTCGTTTATATTTCTAGCTACATGTGGGCCATCGTACTCTAAACTTAGCTAAAATAATGTATCTATATAATAATTTTTTTCCCAAAAGATAATTGCATTTAATAATTCAGATTATCTATATAGTCTATATTTTTTACTGAGACATTAACCAATATTATAGTGCAAACAATTTGGCTTTAATGTCTAATAGTTGCTGGCCAAATAATCATCATCGCTCGTATTTATTGATAATAAATTAGTTTTGTGTTCGATCAACCACAAAACCGATTCAATGTCAATACATATCTTTCGCAACACTAAAAAAAATCGTATTCAGATAAAAATATCCTTTTCACAATACAGTATACAAGTCAATAAATTGTACCGTGGTGACTTGTGAAGCACCGATGTCAACACTGTTATGCACTTATGCGAGATCGCTCAGAATCGTTTGAACCGTGTATTGGGGTTTTAGAAGAAAAACAAACACCCAAATACTTGCAGTCGACAATAATACAATAAACTACGACCCGTGCACGCACCTTACATTAACGATAAAAGGGCTCAAGTGCAATAATAGCAAAACTTTAATTAATACATAGGCTAGGTACTTACGACATCCGAGGTCGATGAAGTGGTGTGACGAGGGTCGGTGGGCCACCAGTTTGGCAGAGACAATGGCCCATGGGCACCCTGACCGGGTCCAGTGTTCATATCCGACGTTCGTCATCGGTCGTCATCGTTGGACGCGCGACGTTCGAATGCTGTGTGCTGACGGTTGGCCGTCGTCACCTGTAACTGATTGCCGGCGGATCGCTCGACCGGACCATCGCACGTCGCGAAACAGATAATAAAACAATAAAAAATATATAACTCGAATGATAGAGGGTAAATAGTATACCGATCGCGAAAACGAAATGACAAAAACGGCGGTCGATTATGCGCGTTATTTTAGAATATATATTGTGCTCGTATAATTGTTAATAAGATCTCAGTGGCCAACGCCTCCGAAACGAAACACCTATGCACATACAATATGGCGTATGCTATTATCGACTACAATCACACCGAACGTTCAAGTGCGGAGAATAAAAAAAAAAAATGGAATTTGAAAAAGAATAAACTTTGATGCGTTAGACGTCGTCGTCGTCGTCGTTGGCCTGCTGACGGCGATGATAGGTATCACGTAACGTTGTGGCAGCGACGGGATCGCCCGTGATAATGGGACTGAGCGCGCCGGGCACGTGTGATTGCCTGAGACGGAACCAGAACCGAACGAGACCGGTTTCGACTCCTACCTTGCGCGCGCCGTGTCGTCTTCCCGCAACCGCCGCGGTAGTTGTCTTCTCCTTAGTCTTCTTCTTCCTCCCCGTAATCCTCCTTATCTGTCACGACGTCTTCGCCCCGTGGTCATTGTTCTTCCGACTCATTACTCCTTCCGCAGTGCCACCTCCCTGGACGCTGCAACCCAGATCTTCCTCCTTCCACAGCAGCTACTTCCTAAATACCGGTATACAGTGTTCATTCCTTCTTAACCTCCTTCTCCTTCACTCCTGCAGCTTACCATGTTACCGCCTCTACAGACCAAACCGTACGAATTTATAGCGTTATTTGACTTGATAATTGTTATAGATGACCTAAATGTATTAATGTTAGGTTAGATTAGGTTAGTTTTACCAAGTTCGAGGCTAACGAATATAATTCGAATTATACTCAATGAATTTTCTATAAAAATCAATTTTTTTTTCTAAATATCAAAAATGTGTGTTAAATACTAAAATTATTTTTATTGTTTTTATTGTTTATTTATTCATTTTTATTATATTTAGTACTCGAATTTTCGATAATCAACTGTAGTAACTAGTAATACACCTATAATATAGTTAGATGTATTATTGTATAACGTGTTAATTACACATCATCATGCATTTTTGCGGCTACTCTAGGAATTAGCAAAATTATATATATTTATATATGTAATATCTAGGCTGTAGACCATATAAATATGACAAAAAAATATTGTGAAGTTTTTGGTTATCATCTGCAACCTCCGAAAAGAACGCATGCGACGACATATATTGGTAATACACATTTTCCACAACATTGACCGCACTAGGGTCATTCATTGGAAATTCGATTATAGTACATAAATATAAAATTTATTTTTCCTCATAAAAAACTTAATCTACCTAGTCGTTGGTAATAAAAATCATAAAAATTGTTTCAGCTACTTACTATAAATGTATAATATATAGGACGATTGTACAATTTATAATTATTTAAATTTTAAACTCTGCTGTATTAGGTAGTTGAACATTTTAAACTTTGGTGATCACATAAAGACATAATAGCCAAATAAACATGACCGATTTTTGTTATTTATAATTACTTTGTTATATTCTATACCATCGTCTAATATATTAAATTGTATAAATATATATTAATTCAAAAGTTAAACAACGGTGCTAAAAATATTTAACTACTTTTCTTTTATTTAAGCCACTAATTCAGTACTACTGATTAATATCAAACAAAATAATACATATACTCGTAGATACATTTAAAACCCGCTTTTGATTATACTATTTTATAAATGTACAGGATGTTATAGCAATACCACATAAACATGTATAATAAACTTCATACCAGGTGAAAAACGTTTACAATACCTACACTTTAATTTCGTATTAAAAATACTACTTAATACATAATATTATGTTTAAATAAAAGCCGCATATGAATATAATATTTTCAAAATATTATTAAAATTAATCACAGAGTATATAATATTGTAGCATTTATATTGGGACAGTGGGTAGCAAAAATAAATTTAAATACGACATATATTATGGATACTTACCGTGTATTATATTTTATACTTAATATAATATGTGACTTAAAAGAATTATATTTTACCGTCGAATAAGTAATGATTAAAAGTTTTTCGAATTTTATGTTTATTCTGCAATATGTTTAATATAATACGTACCAATATATTATATTATCTTATACAGAGATTATATGTCTTTTTATTTTACAACCTCACATATAATATAATCCTTAAAACGATTACGTACCTATGATGGAAATATTGAGTGGATATAATGTATGTATATGCGTGTATCTCACGACCCAGTGTATAGTGTATACGGATCTTACAAGCAGAACATTCAATAAGAATTCGCACGATTGGCCTGTCGGGGGATCTAGCGTAAACGTTATGAATGATTTTTCGCGCCACCCAAAAGAATGTTGCGGAGGTCGTGTTGAATGCGTATAGTGTATACGTAGGTACACGCTGTACATTTCTCCGTTAAAATATAATTTTATTACTCGCTCATGTCATAGGTACCGTACCAAACAGCACTAAATTAAAATATATACATATCGTATGAAACAAGTATTAATAAAACTATTTAAAATAAAATGTGCACTCTTCTTATGCGTATAATGCACATGTATAATACTATTATATTATACACAGAGTGATTCACCAAGCATACTTACACACCTAATCCTATTTTTTATTTTTATTTTAATAATAAATTAAGATTTTTTAAGTATCTATACATATTAAATACTATAAATTAAAATACTTATATTTTTAAATCATTAATACTAATTATTCCTGTAGTAAATACGTAATTATTTTTTAAAATAAGAACCTATCCTTTTTAAGCTGATGTTTTATTTACAAATTTTGATGTATTCAATCGAAATTCACGATAGTTTTTTAAATATTAAACTTTATGTATATTCTAATAGAAAAGTATTTTTTTTCATTAAATATAAAATATAATGTATAATATTTAATTCAAAACTTACTACAGAAACAAACTTTATAATAGTATAAGATATTAATTACTAAATTTTGAACTCATAATGGTTCTTATTATGTAGTCTGACATCACTTGTTCATTTTAATAATTCGAAAATTTCTTATTTTAATTTCTTATACAAAAATTTAAAAAAGTATTTACTATAAAAAATGTTTGTCAATTATCATAATTTGTATCGAATAAATTGCATTAAAAATCTAAGTATTCGAAAATTTGATTTTGTCTAGAGATCAGAACTAGAATGAATAGGGGGGAAACATTGCTTAGTGAATCACCCCGTATACACTATTCATATATATTATATTGTGCGTGAGTGTACCTACGTAAATTCTATCTGTAAGTAAAAGTAATACACGAAGAGGATTTAGAACAGTTGTTCGTGCCAACATTGCAATTTTAACGACTATACCAAAGAACTGTGGATTGATAAGAATACGAGGAAATAATTAGAGATTAGATACATACATAATATACTTTTCGCCATCAAATTGCCGTCTTGGATGCGTTTCAACATCAGTGCGTGGGGGTTTTTGAACTGGGTGAGTCAATTAAACGAATGAAAAAAATACAGGTTCATCTTGAAAGAATTCTTGACCTCTGTCTATAAAAATATAGGTGTATTTTAAAAAAAAAAAAGTGTATGCATTAGAATTACAACATTCACTATAATCATCTTGTATGCATATACAATTTTATTAAGAAATAAAGCGTGTTGGAAATATGCTAAATTTTAAAATCACGTAAATTAACATTATACATAATATACGTTTTAAATCTGCATCATCCCATGTCTATTTGGTAGTTTTCAAGTTTTCATCGTTGCAATACCATAATATTTGCATTTATATAATTATATTATATTAATAGCTTACTGAGGAAACTACGATACATTATGCAGTTTCATTAGGTAGCAAAACAATTAATAACGTTGTATGTACCTCATACCTATATTGTACCTATAACTAAGGGGATGAATAATACAAGTATTATTCAGCATTACGATATTATGAATATTATACATAGGTATGACACTCGACCGCTTTTTATCATTTAGCTTTTTGAATGACTATACTATATCAACACAATGAACGTCATGCGATTTAAAAAATCGTTTTGAATAGAATCAAACGACTTCCATCTCTTCCGTAAAAAAAAAAACAATCAAGTTCATCATATTTTTAAATGATACAAAAACGCGCGATACATATACGATAATGACATTTTGTGCGTACTATACATGGGTAATCGTTAGGTTAGGTTATAACTAATCGTTCAAATGACGAACGAGTGGAAAATTCAAAATATATTATAAACTTTATAGAATACCGATAGAATTTAGTATCACAATAAAATTATGTTCCGTAATGTTTGCGTTATGGTCTTAAACTCGGCGGCAAACTGCAAAGACACACTGCAGTGGCGAGCGCACGTCCGGTAGCCCGCGCTCGGTCTCGCGGTGCTACAATCGTCGTCGTCGACGCCCACGCGGTCACTCGCATACTGCGATACGTATATACACGGAGACGACGACGACGACGACCGTACTATCATTATTATCGTTATTATTATTACTATTATAATGGCGTGTCCGTCTCATTAGGACGCGCGTCGTCAGGTGTGCAGCAGGTGAGATTCGGATCTGTTGTTTTAGCCGCATTGCTGCTGCTGCTGCTGCTGCTACTCCATCCCCGCGGCGGCGACCGACACGCGATATACATGTACACCACACTTGTGTACGTATGTAAGTACGTATAGATCCAAGTATATATGTCATACGACCGCGACGAAGTTCCGCTGCTGTGTGTGTGTGTGTGTTTATAAATCGCAATTAACCACAACCCTCCGAACAAATGCGCTTCTTTGGCGTCGTCAACCGGTCTCCGAGGTACGGCGTCGGCGAAGGGGGGAATCAATAATTAAACTCGCGAGCCGATTTACGTACACGTATATTATTATAATACACGTGTGTGTGTGTGTATATATTGCGATATAATATATATTCGCACGGCAGATAACCATCAGTCGGATAGGATTCCGTTTTTTTTTCTCTCTTTTAAATAATGCGAACGACCTGCAGCGCTGTAATAGTGATACGAGTGTGTGGAAAGAGCTGCAGCGCGGTGGCTATAATACGCGGTGACGCGGCGACGGATACGCGCGAGAACGCCGACGAGCACCCGCGAACACTCGCCGGGCAAGGGCGGCGTGGTTATAATTAACGATATTCACACGTGGTCAAGCTTACGGCGAGAAGAGGTATTTTTCACGTTTTTTATTTATTTTTTTATTCATTCTCCAAGCGTTCCCGGCACCGGTGCCAATATACATTAAAATAATATATTACGCACGCGCGCAGTATACCACGCGCGGTATAAAATAATATAATAATGCCTACAAAACCGTGTGCCGGTATTTCATTGGACTTTAAGCCTCTCGAGCGGGCGCGGCGTTAATCTGCAGGAGGAAGAGCCAGTGTTCGGTATATGCGCTGTACGCGTTCACTGAATCGTTTTTTTTGTACGCCACTGGTTGTAATGTTTTTGAAAACTCTTATTTTATTCCCGAAGAAAAAAAAAGTAGTCGACTAACTGTGAGTAAAGCTTTTCAACGATTTCCAACAATTAAATTCTGTATACTAGATTATACGATTTTTTGTATATACCTATCCTATGTAGATGACTTAATGTGTCTAACTGTACTTGATGTCGATGTCTTCCAGCTGTGACGTACAAGATTACTGTCGAGTCGTCATTCGTCAGTAGTAAATTTTCTAAATAAGATAGCAGATAATTCTTTAATTATTTTTTTAGCTAAAATATATTTAAAACTTGTATTTATAAAATAGCTTTTTTCTTAAACTATATTATGAAATAAATATAAATATATATATAAATAATATATAAATATATTTTTATAACTTATAAGTATACTTGAAAATATGAATAGCCATCGGTGTTTGCGTATAAATTGAAGATTTTACTAGAAAATAACTATGATATAGATATATATAGCACATAAAACAACATACAAATAAACTTAAGTAAATACGCTACACGCAGTAATTTGGGAAAATTACCCATAAAAAAAAATGTATAAAAATAAATGCAGTTATAGTAACACTTTTATAAGCTCACATTTTATCTTTTTTCTAAAAAAAAAAAAGTCGAAATACTATGCAGTTCTACTATGAGCTTCACAGCGCTTTTCGGTATTTAAACTCTACATACATATAATGCAATTTTATACACTTATAAAAATTACAACTACTTTGTAGATCACTTGATATATCTACCTGCTTATTGTTTATGTCTTCCAACTGTGTCCATATAAAATATATTACGATAAATAACGTTAAACGAAAAATAACATAATATTCAATGAGCACTAATAATACTCTATTGACCAAATACATTATGTATCGTCATAACCAATATGAACTAAATATTCACGGTGTGTTTAAATTTTATCCCTTCCAAGACTAATTTACTTGAAAGTTATGAAATACTATTGAAGTGCATCACAAAAATTTAAAAAAAACTCTACTGACAAAAATTCAGTCAATATTTGTACTTAAGAAAAAGTTTTTAGAAAAAAATTGTAATATCGCAGTAAAGTTTTTAAAGAAAAAAGTTCTACAAACGAAAATAAAGACAAACAAAATCATTTTGTGCAGAGCTCTAACAATTTTAATTTAAATGCACTACCAATTTACTACAACATCATAACTTTTTGATTGTTTATTCTTAATCTATATAATATATATCTTAATTAGTGAGTTTACCTGAATCTGACACCTTCAGTCATACGTACCTACAGTATAATTCATAAATTTAAGTAATACAACGTATATAATTAGTATCAATATTTCCTAATGTATAAGGTTATTAGTGTGATTCACTAAACATTACAATAATAATTATATTCATAGTCAAATAACGTTAATGTCCGCTGAATAATATTTAACTCCAATTATAACGTAACATCGTATTATATACCATAACATGAGTAAACACACCGTCGCGCGTTGTCACGCGTCGGCAACACGAGTTACACATAAGTGACATTTTTTATTGTGCATTTTATTCAGATGGATTGAATAAGAACATTCTGTATTTATGCGAACATGATTCTGCATAAATAGCGTAATGTCGATTTTATTTATAAAAAAAAAATGTAATAATATTATTTTACATGGACTCATATTATAATAAATTAATAAATGTATAAAATATGTATTGGTAAGTAAATGTATAATATAATATAATTATTGTTTTATTAGGTACATCATATTTTTATTTTACCGTATAGTATCTTATACAGTACTTACTACTTAGTATAATGTAATTGGTATTTAAATCACATTATAATATACAGTTAATATATTACGCTTACTGTTTTAATAATGCCATTATTTAAATATTTTATTTGGTGACGCGACATGTAATAGTTAATTCTATTGATTATAAATTATTTTCACTCATAAATCAAATATAGAAATCAGAAACCTCTATAATCTGATTATAGAGTGTGATTTTCTTTACTTGTTTATACTTAATATGTATAAATACAACAGTTTGAAGACAATTTATAGTTTTCTGACATATGAAATATTGGTATCGTATTTTCTGAAATCAAATTATACTACACAAATGATATGAAAAGTTTTAAGTGTAAAATAATAAATATATTTAATATTTAAAATTGATTGCTGTATCAGCTGATATGTATACATCTTTATGTAAATCTTAATTTTAAACCAAGGGGAATTTATGAATAACTTTTAACACTTGACAGGTAGTTTAAATTACTACATAAATCTATTTTTGTTAATTTTCTAGTAAATGCAAATCGTTGATATAAATCTGTGCATAATTACAAGTATTTATTACACTTTCAAATAATAATTTTATAGTATGGGAATAACACATAAATTTATTTTACATATTTAAGAAATAATGTAATAAATTATATTTAAAATTTACATTTCATAATATAATGTTCATAATTTTCATAATGTTAACAAAATATATTATTTCAATTGTAAACACACAATTATTATTATAATAAAGTATTTATACGACAGATTTAAACTGACCAATAGAATGAAGCTTATCAATTTCCTCATTAAGTGTTGCATTAATTTATCATGGTATTAATGTATTAAATTATTAATTATACTACTGGTATGATGATTACATGCATTAGTAAAATTTATGTCAAATTTAGAATAAAGTTAGTTTTAACAGCCATTAATATTTTGTTAAAAATGTTTTTTTTTTTAAATATGATGTCCTATTTATTTACAGTTTTGTACTAAAATATTTAGACCATTAAGGGATAGAAGTATAGAACAGGATAAATGAATATCTATTATATTATTATAACATAAAAAAAGTTGACAATGCCAAAAATTGAAAACTTTAAACAAGACCCATCCTTAGCTTTATAATATAAACAATGGAATAAAATATATAAAATAATATAAATATAAAAATAATATAATTATATAAAATAATATAAGATACTTTCGCAAAATAATATTTTAATTTCCTACGATTTTTCAAAATAATAGAAGTTATGTTTATAAGCACATTTAAATTGCATTTTATGATTTATTGCCATTCGACTTCACTCTAGGCGTTAAACTTAATTTAACTTTTTAAGTAATTCTGTGTATATTGCCCTCATAAGCTTACTTTGAGCCTTATACCGACATCCAATAAATAAATAAAACAAGTAATTTACGTTTCAGACTACGCGAAATACATGAAAAAAATTGTAAGTCAACTTGGACCAAGAGATGATAATAAACGAGGAAAAGCGAACGGTTTTTGCGTACATGTGTGTTTGTGGTTTGTGTATAGTAAACGCGTTTTGCCGACACGTGAAAAAGAGTAAAATTCGCGGTCGTTCTGGTTTTACAAAAAGCAGCTATTCATCAGTTCGTGGCACGTAAATTAGCTGCTCTCTCGCACACACACAAGCACGGCGTTCAGCGGCGGCGACTTGGCAAAGAGATCAGCTCTCGATCCGAGCAGGTCGATCCTATAGCAGCTTGGGAAGACTGCTGAAATGATAACAATCACCGGCCTTTTTACCTTATTATCTCAAGAGCTTTCTCCACCCAGCAACTATGGGTCCGTAAGTAAACACATTTTTTTTTTAATTTCTACAGACACGACTAAAGTCCCGTTGACATTTGCCCCAAAATCCTTACCTCATCATCTGTCAACACTGCAATATATGAATCATATCTCTGAGAACAAAATACTATCAACATTGAACTTAACCTACAGCAAACGATATATTCTTATACAGATCGCATCACATATTAATTATTGTTATGCTATAATAAACATACGTTTGTCATTTACTAAGCTTTTAATACATTTTGAAAACGTTTGTTCATGAATTCCAGAAATATCGAATGACACGCGTAACATTATATTGAAATATGTCTGAAGCGAAATCGTATGTAATAACCACTTTACGTGTGCACAAAAAACGTCTGTTACGAGTTACGAGTACACGAGGACACAATATAAGCACTCGTATATTATGGGTGTACAACAACAATAGTAATATATGTTAGGAATAAGTATGCGCTATCCGTTTCTGATGACCGATGAATAATGAGATAAAATTTAAAACCTCCGACTAAAATATAATCGGACGTATCATTGAAAAATTTGTTTAATCTTATCCGATTCAAATAAGCGTAATAATAATAATAATAATAGTAGACAAAATTCGTTAAAACCGATTTATCCACTTTATATAATTTATTATAATGCGTCATACATCTATCCCACGGACTCGGACCATCACCGGCGCATGGTGGTAGCGACAGATTATTTATACAGGTATATATACCTATGCATGATGTTATAACATGAAGTGGGCCCCCCGCGCGCGTATCACTGGGAGCCAGTGGCGGCCCGACGTTATATACAATCCGTGGCGGCGGCAGTCCCTAACGAGCGTCACGTACCATCTGATCCGACTTCTTTCATATGCACCGCCATCGCATGGTATTTCGGTACACTTTAAACGAGTCTGATTAAATTACGGGAATCCTCACGACCCGCTGACGCCGCTTCTTAGTTAAGGGCAAAACTAAAAAGACGGCGAAAACGGTTTCTCTCATTCACTATATAGTCTTCTCGTTTGTAAACATATTATAATATGCATAGGTAGCCCCTTACTTTACATGTCTATATAGAAATAGTCTTGCGAATATGAGCCAACGCGTTATATAATACAAGTCGACGACGAAAACTAAACGTTCTTTTTCCTTATGGCGATTATCAATGAAATGTTGTTTATACCTGTATTAAAAACAACCTATACTAATAATTACTCAAGAGCAACTACAATGTTATTAAATAGCAAACCGCAAATAATTTCTTAACATTTAGCGGTATAGCTCTAAATAAACATAATTTTAAAGACTATTATGTTATAGTTTTTATATTTTATAAAATAATAATAAAATTAGCGATAAAAGTACCTTTACTCATTTACTTCAAATGTTCAAATATGAATAAGCTGTATATAGCTATATATAATAAGCTAGACATTTTTAGGTTAAAAAACCATGTTTTTCTTTTTTAGGGAGAAGTTGTTTAATAATTTATTTACAATCTATACACCTTATATAAAATAAGTGAATTTGATCTTAAGCTTAATTTGCGTTAAAGAAGAGAGCTATAATAATTGGTTCACCTGAACAAAATTTATTAAGCTGTGGTTACATCGTTTATTTATTTTTTGTTAAACTCTAAGTAAGTCATCTTGGATTGCAACATTGATCAATTTTTGCAATATTAAAGTTAATTTATATTATTGACGATACTTTTGGTGCTCTATAATATAGGTATGATTAAGGATATACATTTTTCTAAATACATTTTTCAAGATAAGTTTTTCTATAACCATGGTGAGCGATGGGATCAAAGGATCTATTAATGGTTGAAAAACATTAATAAGAGTTGTATCAAGCAGGTATGTTATTAACTTTGTTTGAGTTGCTAGAACTATACGTACCATACAGTCATACTACATAATATGAATTCTTCAGTTTTCATACATATCCTGAAAAATATTTTTTAAAAAAAAAAGGTGATTCAGTTAGGTTACTATAATTTGAATTAAGTTTTTAAATTATATTTGTTTGTATAATAAGCACTGTAGTTTTACATTTATGTATAATATTTATAAGTTTATAAAATCAAATAGAAATCAATTAATTTTTCTAATAAATAATATACATGTATAGGTATACATAAAATATGTACCTACAAAAATTACCATTTTTTATATTTATCTGTTGAGCTATTTCAGTTATGAAATAAGTAGTGATATTTCTAAACTTATCTATTTATTTTATAATTCAAAATATCAACTTTAATATCGGAAAATTATATTTTACGAATTATAAAGATAATTTGTAGTTTTACTTTAATTTACTTTCAGCGTACCTATATAAAAAAATAAAAATAAAAGTTAAAAATAATTTTTCCATTAGGATAATAACAGCATATAACAGTACCGTACATTACGATATCGCCATAGATCTAAAAAAACTGGCGGCGTATCATCCATTAGTGGTCGCTTTCGTGACAATGGCGATGTGGGAAAAATGCGAATTTCTATGTCATCAGTCCGTTGATACTGTCACACGACAAACATGCATTATACTACACAAAGAAAAAATAGAAACAATAAACAAATAAATGTTTGGTGGGGACCTCTCAGGTCCGGTTTGTTATACCTTAAGGAGTTCTCCGAGACGACTACCCTGCATGGTATACGCCATATTGGCCTATCCAACAGACATTTTATAGAAATGTAAGTAGTACAAATAATAGGACTTAACAAAATAGCTTAAGAATTATTACAATATAAATAATATAACTTTTTCAAAAACATATGTAATATACAAGTATATCGTCATCTTTTATTTATATTTATACAATATAAATATGTATTAACACAAACAAATAAATATATTATTGGTATATACTACATAGGTATTAATCTAATTTAAACATTATTTAATTTATAAACATGTACCGAAAATATACTAAATCATTTTACAGACTTATTTGGGTTCTGTGTGAAATATTAGCAATTTACGGATCTTATAATGTGATGCATAACAGTTGGATACGATACAATACAAATCCTACTGTTGTAACAGTACAAAAAGATTATCGATTTTGGTATCTCCGGTTTCCGAGTACTACATTCTGTTATGTAGACCCCGTGAACACAGAATTTGCTAAAGACTATGTACAACGGTAGGTGGAGATATCTCCACATATGTTTTGAAAATGTTATAATTTTCTAATTTGTGATATTGTTTTATTTAGTAAATGGAAAGTAAGTTCTGGTAAAAAATTTGATTACTATATGGATTTTGTGAAAAACGTTGCAAACATAACTTATGAAAACTTAGACAATATAGCGCCTTTTGTCAATAATTCTGCATTAATTAATGTTGACATTATCGACTTAGTTATAAAGGTATTGTTGAAATTTGATTTTTTTTGTTTGTTTTAACAAAGTTTTAAAATAAATACTTCATTATAAATGTTATTTAATGTTAACATGTAATTATCATTAAAAATAATAAAAACTTATTAAATTAAAGTTAAAAAATATAAAAATACGGGGATTGAGTATTAGACTGATCGATTCGCTTAGGTACATCTCAATTAAGAATAGTTAAGTATAACAGTTTTAAGTATAAAATCAATTTTATATCACAGAATTAAGAAAAAACAACTGAGATAAAATCAGTTTATTATAACGTTAATCAAATCATTAAAAATTTTAAGATTTTAAGCACTTCATAAAAAAATATATATTAATAGTTTTGAACGTATTATTATAATTGTTATTACTAGGACTCAGATTTTAAAGCATAATAAGAAACTAAAAAAGCATACGATTGTTTTAAAAAACAAAAAAAAGCATATTTATTTTCAAAAAAAAAGGGGGGGGAAGGATGACCAAAAATTAACATGAACTAGTTATAAAAATTTAAAAAAAAATGTTTTTGAAAATTAATTTAAATTAAAAAAGAATTAACTACCGTATATTTCCGTAGTGAAACTGACTCTAGTGTTCGACAGAATATTTAACATTTAACATAGAAAACAAACTATCTACATCCACTGAAGTGATCGGTGCATACTTCATACAAGAAGTTTCAAATTATAACACTAAATCTTAAATTTTGAAATGGTCGATAACGATGTTATAGGCATACTGGCCTTATAGGTACTGCAGGCTATATATATATATATAGATCAACAATCTATAATACGTTTAATACATTTGATAAACAATCTGATAACAAAAACAATAATTATCCAATATCTGCATTCTGGGTTTTTACGTTTCTTATTAATTCAATTTTTTATTATTGCTATAGTTAACATAATAAACATATAAAAATTCACAGCTGGAATAATTGAAAAAAAGCATTTACATAGAAAAAAGCAAAAATAAATTGGTTTATGTGGAATTAGAATGACGTAAAACGAATTTATGTACAAAAATTTGAATTGTATTTCATATATAAAAACAGAAGCATATTATATGCTTTAAAATCTTAGCCTTAGTTATCAGTTATACATTGACTTAAAGCTATCAATTCAGTTAATATAAATCTCAAAAAAATAGCATAATCATTACTCATAAAATTAAAAATAAAATTGATATTTAGTAAATATTTTTAATGAATGTGTTTAATTTTAATTCGATAATAAACTATTGATACAAAAAAAATGATTTTAAATAAAGGGTATTATGAGTGGTAATAATAGTTTATATTATTATTGCTTTTCACAAATAAGATAGATTGAATAAATTTTTGCTGTATAAAACTTATAAATTGATACTAACATACCGTAAATAGGTAAGAATTAAATTGAACAAAAATAGTTAAAATAGTCTGAGTACTTCTAAAATTATTTTAATAATAGAAAACAATAATATATGCGATTTGTTAAAAGTCTTAAGTCATTTTAACTTATAGATTTTTAGTTACCACAAAATTTCATTATTTTATGTTAGAAAAATTCATTATTAAATTATTAAATTTGAATTTCAAACAATTATCAAAAAAAATATTGACTTTGTATTTTCAATATTTCATAATTTCTATAAGAAAACTCGTAAAATATTGTGTTAAATTTTTAAGTCTTAGGTATTTCAAATAAAAAATAGTATTAAGATGATTTTTATAAATTAATTCACATTGCAGTATAGAGATTAAAATGTGTATTTGTTTATTACCTAATCAAAATATATTTTTATTTTTCTATTATTATCGAACAGGTACATGCTGAACCTCGTTTTAATACTACAATATTCAGCACTGACTATAAAAATATTACTTATCAACCAGTATTAACTGAAATGGGCATCTGTTACACTTTCAGTGGTATAATAACTGATTATTTAACACCCAAGTAAGTTATCATCTAAATTCTAAATAATATCTTTAATCTTTATATATACATTTCAGCAATTTATTTTTTAATTATTCTTGTGATTAAGTATTGAAAATCATAATATTGTTTTTAAATAAAATAATTTAGCTATGATGATAATATAAACACCAGTGTCTTTTTTAATCCTTTTTATTAAAACTATAATAATTAATACTGCATGTGACATGTATTAAATTATTTACCTACGTCATATATCTATTATTTGCTAAATATTATATTATCTATATCTTTACAATTATAGTAGCGAACTGCAAAACATAAATTCTAACTATCCGATACCATTGTGCAACTTTCTCAACTCATTATGTTACGCAAAAGCAGAAAACCTACCTCGAAGTATTTTGGTAATTATAAAAAAAACATTGTACAACATTAATGGATTTATAGTTTATATACTTTATAGTAAGTTATTAAAGTTATTAAGTAAATATAGTTGCATACTTGCATGCCACTGGTAATTATTTATTTAAAAAAACTTATCATACATAATTTTTTTTATATAATCTATTTTCTAAACATAATTAATGTAATTTTATTTTATAAGGCAGAATCAATAGTAATTTATTACAATATATACTGCATTTAATATTTAGTATAATCTAATATACTAGGTACCTATACAGTTAACATATTATACAAATGCAGAGTATAATATAATGACTCGCTTTAAATTGCTCTGTATGTAGTCTATAAATTGTAAAATAATAAAAATTTCACCAATAGGAAATTAGTATTAATAAATACCAAAAATAAATTATTATTTATTACCATATGTGTTACAGTATTACGTTCATTATTCAAAAGAAGTACCAAATATAGTAGACAAATATTACGAGGTGCAAGAGGGTATGGAACGAGATACGACGTTCACGTTTTGGGAGATGATATCAGCTCCTGAATTGAGACGACTAAGTCCGTCGCAACGTCAATGTCGTTTCATGGACGAACCAATGGATAACACAATACCCGTTTACAGTTATAACGTATGTAGGATGATATGTAGAAGAAATCTGGCTTTGAAGTTGTGCAAATGTACTCCACATTTTTATCCATACCCAGGTAGGTACATATTATATATTTTATAATTGATATAAAATGAAAATAATTCAATTCAATACACAGACATTTACTCAAATACTATTACAAGCAACAAATATACCAATATTGTATTTAAATACCAAATCCTGTGCAATATTGTTATAAATTAAACATAATATAAGAAATTTAGTATTTAAGGCTCAACCATTTTAAATAGTGAACGGAGTGAGGAATGTATTGATTCTACAATGAAGTGTGTGTATTTTTATGTGAGTCTGTACACCATAACTTGTTGAAATTAATTCTTCAATTTAAAACTACAAGAAATATAAAAATTAAAAAAATAAAAAAATTTAAAACTACAGAGGTGGCTTCCAGTGGCAAACTGGATATCCTTGGTGCATTATAAAGGTCAAAAGTAAAAAGTTTTTATAAGCGTCGGGAAAGACCACAAAAAAGTGACGGAAAAACAAAAATGTTTATAAAAAAATTTTGGCTGCCCAAAAAAACTTGAAAATTTAATACAGGGTTTCTTATAAGTTGTTTTTATATATGTGTTTAAACTTCAAATTTTTACAAAATCGTGTAATGTTAACCATTTATTGTTAAACGATTTTAAATATTTGTTAGTATAAAAAAATATGTCATAGATAATTGTCTATGATAGATAATAAGTCGTAGATACTTGAAATATACAGCAGTTATATAGATAGGCATTTTCTTTACATAATTTAATTCTCAAAAATTGTTGTATTGGAAATTGAATACAACATTTCTCACGTGTTAGTCTTATTGTGATTCGAAATGTATGAAAATACATAGCCACAATTTTTTTTATTGGCGTTTGAAGATCAAATATTGACAAAATTCGTCAAAATCATAAATATTTACAAATTATTTTTTAGATAAAAATTTATAAAAAAATGTTGTACAAGTAGCTAAGAGTTAAAAATTTAGTAAAAGATTTTCCATAAGTTTGCAGGCTTATGATAATTATAAAAGAAGCTGACCGTTGGTCAATTAAAACAGTTTTATTTTAAGTTTAAATTTTTATGAAATCAAAAATAATTAAAGCGTAGGTAGTAAGATTCGTTCGATACTTAATACACAGCAGAATTTTATCCACTTGACTACCCTTTTTTATTAATATTATTCGATTTAATAGAAGAATTTTGTCTTTTAAATAAGATAAACTTAACTTTTATCTTCTAATTAAATAATACAAATTAAAAAAAAAAACTTCTATAGGAAGTATTATGATTTAGGTAAAATGCAAGTTTGCAACATCAAAGGTCTTTATTGTTTGTCAAATCATAGCAAAATGTTGATGACATTAGAAAAAAATGATGGGACGCCAATCGAATGCAATTGTCAGATGCAGTGCGAAGAAGTTAAACTGTTTTTGGACAGAGATGCAATAAGGACATGGTAACACGCTTAAACACGTATTGGACGTGTTCAAATAAAATTAAAATTAATTTAAGCCACGAACCTATTTTCTCATATAACATTACTATTCCCGTTGTTATATTATAAAATATGACAGGGCGTATCCAGCTTCAAAGGACAACATCATTTACCGTTGGGCAATTGACAAGTATAGTAAGACACGATTGCGCCGCGACGTCATCTACAGCTTTGAAGATTTATTGGGTAAGTACTAAGTACACTTGTGTGTGAGTTTATTGTTTTTCAAAACTCATGATCTCTATCGTTATCACCTTGGACCATCACTACACGCAATTCATTCATGAACATACCGTTCACCTCTTATATCAGTTATATCTACAATAAACACAATATTGACAATACAAAGACACATGGTACCTATATTAAACATCGTATTAGATGTAGGTATTATTGTATTATCTGGTTAACTTATTTCTATTTTTTTTTTTTTTTAACATCGTAGATTTCCAATGAACAAACAGTGACGATAATAAATAAACTAACATAGGTATAATAATAAAAAACAATTTTTAAAAATAATAATTAATAATAGTACTGGTATTTATTTTAAAATATTCATTCATTGCATTATCCAATTAATACAATCAAACAAAATGTATAAATACGTATTTGATATTTGTACGTAGGTATATATTTATTATTAATATTCATTTATAATTATTACTTAGTCGTGATAAGTACAAAATATGTTACTGTCAAAGTTGTCTTGAGATTTACTATAGTGGTACAGTACCTATCTATACATATAAACATGTTTCTAATTACATAGTCATGGAAAATAATGTTGTTATTATTTATGTAGTTTATAGAACTAAACATGACACAACGATTAAATTATAAAATCAATTGGTAATTTTAATTTACTTGGTAATTCTTAAATTATTTTGTTTCTTTCTACCTTTATACATTATACATTTTTTTTTATTTTTTAATAAATGTTAACATTTTGATATCAATGACACAATCCATAATAATTAAAATTACTTTTTGAAATTAATATTTCGCTATCCCTTAACATTGAACACAATATCGACTTCAATTAACCACCCATCGTTTTACTATATTATAGTATTTACACTATATTTTGTCACATAAATTATTTTACATAAAAAAACGGCTTTTAATACATCATCTAAATTAATAATTTATTTATTTATATAAAAAACAGCAAATACTAAAAAAGATAATTCATTTAATTTTACGAGGAAATTAGGGTATACAACAACACACGTAGACCTAATGGTACCTACATTTTCAATGTATTATATATTTATAGTACATATTATATTATGCAATATATATTATTATATTACATATACCTATATAGCATATGAATGTATATGTGTAGTGTGTAGATTGTATGTTTTATGCCGTATATGGTTTTTGTAAGTTATACTCGGGAAACGTAACAGGACAAATTATTCCGATAGTCGCACATAATCGCATTATTGCATCGATTACACGGGTAGTTAACATTTTATAACTGTATTATTGGAATATCAATTGTAATACGTTTTTATACATAAAATACATAATAGTAGGTATATTATGTAGACATTTTGTGTGTGTGTATCGTGTCTTAGGAGGTATTCTATACTCCGGGAGCATTAAACTGTTGAGAAACAAAACATTTAAATACAATGCTTATACGTATTATATAGATACTACACACGCTCAGCTATAAATTTGCCATTTACATAGGTCGATCGATTTATTCCCATTATAGCGATCATGAATTATGATCACTTGAATTTAGAGAATAATAACTATCACGACTATTCTCAGGTATTACGTTAGCGTCAAAGAAAAATGTGCACGGTTTGAATGCAATACATTATACAACTATATTTTATCAAACTAAACTTGCTACTTATAAAAATTATTATCAATATAGTATTAGAATTAAAAAGGCACTTTTCAAAATTGTCATTATTACTCTCTTATAATCAGCATTTTATTATACAAGAATCTAATTCACAATTGCCAATATATATATATATATATGTATTGAAAAACATCTATAAAATGATACGATTATTTAAATGTTTATACTTCATTAATAAGAATAAAAAGTCCTCAAACAAATTTAAACTTCATAAGTTAAAATAGACTATATTTTCATGATTATATATTTATAAATAAAAAATGTGTATAATACTCGTATTGTTACAGACTATTTCTCAATAAAACGACATAGTATAATTAGTATAATATTGGAAAATATTATTACCTAAGTAATAACTTAATTTTGAACAAATTGTAATTTTCACAATGAATTCATTTTCAGTTTTTCAGTTTAAACAATTTATCTGAACTGAACATGTATGAATAAAGTACGTAATATTTTATAATATGTATTAACAAAATCATAAAAGGATAGGAACTTGGTACATACATAGTA
Organism: Aphis gossypii; assembly: GCF_020184175.1. Lineage (NCBI taxonomy): Eukaryota > Metazoa > Arthropoda > Insecta > Hemiptera > Aphididae > Aphis > Aphis gossypii. The sequence goes on from NC_065531.1 coordinate 83,201,402, forward strand.
CACAGTCTATTCAGACCCAACCTGTGACTCACGGAAGTATTTCAACCAGCCCATGGCCATTTTATAAAATTAGAAATTCCTATAGATATAGATAAATTATAATTGTAATGTAGACAAATTATAATTACAAAATGTCTTACTAAATTTAATTTTAATGAAAAAAAAGTATATTCAATTTTAAAATATTTAATATAAATGAATTGGTATGAAATTTATTAAAACTTGTTTTTGTTTAACCAATCTCGTTTAGTATCAATGTTTTGTTTTTTACTTTGAAACATTTTAATAATTGAAATTTAATAACAAGAAAATCCAATCTGTAATAATGAAAGACTAAAACAAACTAGCAACTTGCGTAGAAATATTCATCACTTTAAACACACTCAACAAAAGTCGTAAATTCGATAAGTATAATGTATAATATTATTATATTAATATATTATTATTAACCTAACCTACTGTTGAAAACTTCTTACTTTTGACCTCTATAATGCACTAAGGATATTCAATTTTCCATCGGAAACCCCCTTGAAGTTTTAAATTGAAGGATTATTTCGACAAGTTGTGGTGTTTACAGGCACAAAAGTTTAATTAAACTATAATAAATACCATCTACCACATTGATAAGCCCATGCGCATAGTAAATTTCCATTGTATTTTTAAAACTAGTGATTTAAAAATAATAATTTTATATTTGGACATTTCAAACCGAACTTATTACCACCGACTTTTAGACCATGGTCTAATTGCAATTACTGTATTATACTGTAATTGTTAGGTGTGCAGTGTGCAGTCACTGCGATGTATTATAATAATTTAATATATCATATTTAAATGGTTATGATACAAAATATTATAAAATAATAATAATATAAATACTACTTTTAATTTGTACTATGTTGCATGCAATAATGAAAGACATAAAACATTTTCTTTGCTTGTCTGCTCGATTCCGTTACACGATGCAGAGAGACCGTGCCGATAACAATTTCCCAGCGCGGGGGATTTCATATTATATAAATCCACTTCCACTAAATTGTTTTATATGCCGGTGCCCAGTGGACATGAATCCGTCGGTAATTGATCGTTTAAAATATACGTATTGCGTATTTTGTGTGTATCAGTATGAAGTGTATATCTCGGTAAAACTCAAAAAAAAAAATGACAAAATGAATATTTTTAAAAATAATTTAAAAACACTAAACAATTGCATATCAAATCCAAGATGGCGGACACTCCCGGACCTCAGAGCGATTGCGACTTTTTTCTGGTTAACAAGGATCCTACAACCAACCTTTCTGCAAAGTTTCAAAACTTTCCGATTTAATTTCTAAAAACACCTTTTTTGAAGCTTAAATGACTGGACTAACTATAATAATATTGAAGAGATGGATGTTAATAATATAATACGGGTACCTAAGTATAATATTGTACCTAATATTTGAAATGGTATACGTACCTTAAGTGAATCCATATAAAATAATATTATATAGATTATAGCTACACGTACATGCAGCTACAGTAGAAAACCGTTTTGTTGTAAAAAAAAAAATGTATATGATTTCAAGCACACCGTAAACAATTTTAACGAGTATAAATAAAATATTAAGCCATTTGTCAAATTTTATTATAGTTTCATAAAAATATAGCTTTTAGCATAAAATAAATATAATACCTACAGCTAATAATGAAGACGTGTATAATATATCTGCGATCTACAGTAGGTTACGTCGTGGTCGTCTTAACACGTTCCATTTTGTCTAATAAAATATGACGAATAATCATAAATTATTGCAGGGCCGCCAAGGCCTAATCCACAGCTAGTGCAATACAATTGAATAATAAATCTACTGGTATACAATATTTATACAATTATTAAAATTCACAAATAAACACTAACACTTACACAATAAATTGTACATAAATGTATACCATTAATTATTATAAATGCAATGAAATCTTTATTTATATTCGTAGTTAAAAAATTTTTTTCATATATTACGATAATGTATACTTGCAATAAATATTTCAGTGTCTCTAGGAGGTACGGCGTCATTTTTTCTTGGTTGTAGTGTTCTGTCTTTCGTCGAGATCGGATACTACCTCACACTAAGGCTGTATTGGTTTATCAATCAAAAACACAAAGATTATTAAAAGTATAATTAGGTAGGTACTGTCATAAACTCATAACCTCATATTTAGCAGAAATGAACAACAAGTAATTTATTTATGATATCTATGCATAAACTATATTTATATAATTATATTTTTACATTCAATTTTAGATTCATGGAGGAGCTAGGAACAATGAAATTATTGATTTTGCAATGACCTGTTCTGAAACTACTTTTTAGAAAAGATAGAAAAAACGCTTCAATCTGCAACTTCAATCTATCTTTTTTGGTTTAGATCCAAAAATTTGCTGTATCAGATTTGTATTTTTGGAAACAATACATTTAAATTCAAATTTTGACGAAATAGAATATTCAAATGACAAATAATAATATAACAATTTTAATTATTTTGTTACAGTTTAAAAATATTTGTGAGAACTTAAAATGTATATATTATTATTATTATAAATAATTTTCCTATAATTAGTTTTTCCTTAAAAGAAAAACATTACTGTATTACTTGTCTTCTTAGTTCTTAGACATTTCTCAAGAATTAAACAGCATCTAGCACACAAGCCATCTGCTTTTAAGATTATAATGCTTTATTGAAGTTTTAACTAAAACTAATTTTTAAATCGTACTAGGAAAATTGTTTTTTCTCAGTACACTACGGCTCATTCATATTTTTACCAAAACAAATAAATCCGAGGGTTCTCCAAGGTATCACAGCTTCCATTTATTATTCAATATTTTCATACCCGACCAACCCACTCAACCTAACACATTTACTAGTGATTTTTCCGATGAAAAATCAATAATAGCTAAAAGTCACGATACCGATACTAATTCCTAATTTACCTTTTCCTAACCGAAAACATCTAGTTCTCTTCGAAAATGGTACAACGAATGAGATGTGAAAATAAAGAATACAAATCAATACATTGCATCTTTACTCTAAGACAGAAAAAATGTCCTTCATTTACTATCAATGACTCAATGACAGGGGTGGATAGGCCTATCGGGAAATTTGAATTTTCCAGATTGGCCCCTGCAGTCTTTACCAAATAGATAATGGAGCTCCCAGTTAAAACACGTTATCTTATGTTTTAAATGTTAATACTTATTAATAGAGCTTGGATTTAAAAGCATAATAAGCAACTAAAAAAGCAAAAGAGAAGTATATTTATTTTTAGCAAAAAGGGATAGCCAAAAATTAACATGAACTAGTTATAAAAATTAATAAAAATATTTAAAAAAATTAATTTAAATTAAAAAAAGAATTAACTACCACGTATGTTCCTTGATTTTCAGTTGTGAAACTGACTCTATTGTTCGACATAATATTTAAAATTTAACATAGAAAACGAACTCTCTACATCTGCTGAAGTGATCGGTGCATACGTCTTCGTACAAAAGGTTTAAAATTACAACACTAAATCTTAAATATTGAATTGGTCCACAACGATGTTAAAGGTATACTAACCGTATAGGTACTGAAAGCTATATGTAAGATCGACAATCTATACGTTTAAATAGTTTAATACATTTAATAGACAATCCGATAACGAAAACAATAATAATCTAATATAAACATTTATTCCGCATTCTGGGTTTTACATTTCTTATTAATTCAATTTTTATTATTATTATTATAGTAGCATAATAAACATATAAAAATTCTACAACTGAAATAACTGAAAAAAGCATTTACATAAAAATATAGCCGAAAAAAGCAAAAATAAATCGGTTTATTTGGAATCAGAATGACGTGAAACGATTTTATGTATACAGATTAGATTTCTATCTCAAGGATAAAAAAATAAGCATATGCTTTAAAATCCAATCCCTACTTTTTAACAATAATAATAATAATAATAATAATATAATTATAATATCGAACAATTTGGAAACAGTTTATTTTATTGGTATTTGGTATATAATTAATAATGAAATAAATACTCATGTGTTTACGACTTAACATGAAATACGTTTTCTATAACTACGAATTACGAAATTACCTAACCCGTCATATAACTCATATAACCATAAAATAGTCAATAGAATATTATAATAATGTAGATTTAAATCTATACCGTGCGCGGGAATCGACAGAGCGACAGGTAGTTGACTCCAGCGTCCTCTAACGGTGAACAACGCGCAACACCGACGACACACCCATCGTCCACACACACACACGGTTGCGGTTGTTTATCGTTATCACATGCAATACACAAACGGTTTCTACTTTCTATAATATTGTCCGTGTACTGTGTAGTTTTGTTGACAATTTGACGTTCTGCTTTATCGATTTGGGAGCAGTAAACAACTGACAAAACCGTGCCAGTGGCTCAGTGCTCGTTGGTTACTAGTTAAGTTGACGCGTGCAGCGTGCGTCGAGTACATTAAACGATTAAACTTAGCAGTTTCTGAGACATGGCCGCGTCTCAGAAACGTCTCGAGGACGAGATAGCGGACGACGAAAATTCATCCGACGAGAATGGACACGATTGTAAGATTTATTTTAATTATTTTAGATGTTATAATAATTTATTAGTTTGTCCATGATTATTTTTGATATCATGCAGATGTAAATTATAATATTTTAAACTTCCTAGTAATTCAATTTTTTTAATTGTCGTCAAAAAATCCTGTAATGATCTCCTGTTTTTGTATACTTATGAATCGTTCTATACAGCTGAATCGTCAAACGGATCTCACTTGTCTGCTGATTCTAACTTGGAAACAAAGTCTGATGATGAGCCAACACCCAAACCAAAAAAAAAAACTACTTCGAAGAAATCCAAGAAAAATGGTTAGCATATATTTATAATATTTATTGGTTGTATATATAACCTATTATGTTAACTATATAATTATAATAAATATTTAATTTTGTACTAATTATTATATCATTATTTTTATGCGCAGCTGAATTACCAGAAGACTCAGCTTCTGCCTTGCCTACAAGCTCTAACGCTGATGTTGTTAAAGAGGACTCAACTTCAGAAATTAAATTAAAATCTATTCTGAAGAACTCCAAGAAAAATAGTTAGTCTGCATTTATAGAATTTATGTGAATCAAAACTTAACTATAAGATATTAAATTATTATAGATGACACACCAGCCGAGTCAAAAAGCAAATTTAATGAGTGTCCTGTATGTTTGGGACCAGTTATGTTCCCTGTTCGTACTCCATGTGGTCATGTCTTTTGTTTTCTGTGCATAAAAGGAGCAGCTCGACAGGCTCGCAGGTGTCCAATGTGTCGTCAGCATATACCTAACGATTTTGACAAAAACCCTGTTATTCTTGAACGGCAAGAAGTAGAAACACTTGATGATGGTTACCAATGGTTTTATGAAGGCAAAAATGGTATATTTTATTAAATTGTTTTTCATAGATATTGGTATTTGTACACTAATTTTCTATTTTAAATATTTTAGGCTGGTGGCAATATGATAAGAGAACTTCTCAAGAAATTGAACATCGCTACAAGCTCAATCTCACAAAATTTGATGTACTTATTTGTGGTATCATGTATACTATTGATCTCGATCGCTATGTGCAATACAACAGAGATCATCCAGCAAGGAGAAGGAATGTGAAACGAGAAAATGCCAGTAACATTGCTGTGAAGGGAATAGCTGGTGTTCATTAATTACATGTATTTTCTGATTTCTATTTACATATTATTATATTTATTGTTCTTTATTCATTCATGACACTAACTTTGATGTTGAATGGAGATTTAAATGTCTATTTAGTATTTTATGTACTTAGTCAAGTTAAATTTATCATTATTATTAATATTCTATATATGTTCATTTTATGGTAAATTTTGCTAATTCATAAATGTTGTCAATTTTATTCTCATTATTTATTTTAAGATCTAGATACTGATAATTTTAAAAGTTGTTTGAATATTTGTGATTAATTGAGAATTTATTTTTATGAGTACATTTATAAAAATGTAATGTTTATTTTTACTTTTCTTTTATATAAAAAAACCAATCAATAATTTAAGCTTAAATTATGAAAATTTAAACCATATTGTTAATATTATAAAGTAGTCTTCACATTCAAACTTTATTGGTATCTAGGACCTCTTTGGAGAGTTTTTAAATCTGTTTTAAGAATTTTAAATTATATATTGTTCTTTTGGTACAATCTCAATGAACCATTACAAATATTATATTATATCTTAAGTATAATTAGTATAAAAATTATAAGATATAAAGTTTTAACTGTACAAAGCTTATCGAATTATTATTTTACAATGGTTTTAGTATTGATATCGTATTATTTTCATTATTAATATCGCTATTCTCATACTGGTGATTTGGCTTTTCATTCCATGGCTGTACATTTCCTGAGCCATATTGTAAAAATAACAAGTTAGTGGCTATTAGTATTGCAGCAGATAGCCAAAACACATCTCGCCATTCTTCCATTGAACTCTAAATTTGTCAAAAATAATAATAATGGTTTTAAATTCAATAATATAAAATTAAATATTTATATGATAATTGTCTTACATTTGGAACCATAATGCCTACAATATAAGGTGCAATAACTCCAGACAAACATCCAATTGTACCCACAATAGCCATCAATGTCCCGGCAAAGTTGGGACTGAGATCTAAGGCGTTAACTTTCAAACTGGGTACAAAAGTACCCATAAGCCCCATACCTATTGTGAAGCTAGCTACTGCTAATACCTTATCACATCCAGAATATGATGCTGCAACAATTCCGAGTGCTGGCCCTACACTAGCTGAAAAGTAATAACAATATTGCAATTATTTTATTCTTAATTATTTAACTTTGATTATTTTAACTGATTTACCTATTGTTACAAATGTTTTACGGATGCAAGTCACTGTAAAATACTTTGATGATAACATTGAGTCTACTATGAAACCTGAGCCCATAGCTACCAACCACATTACTATGTAAGGCAAACCAGACAATAAACCATTCTGAAAAAAGGGTGTTTTGTAAATCAATGAGTAAATTTTTTAAATAATATATATTAAAATTATGCTATTTTACTTCAACTACTGAGAACCTCAGAACTGACTTCATATACTTTGGCAAATCTGTAATTATGGTGAACAAACCCCAATCATGTCCTATTTGAACAATAATTAATCCCCATACTGGTGCTGATGTTGCAATACTTTTCCATGGAATTGATAATTTACCCTAGGTAACATATTATATTGAGTATATTGTAATTAATTTGTTATTATCATGAAACTAACTTCTTCTGGATCAACGGCATTAATCGCTCTATTCAAATATTGTTTTTCCTTTGAACTGATAAATGGATGACGATTTGGATGGTTGTATATCAATACAAACCAAAATATGAGCCAAAGTAAACCAAAAATTCCAAATACATAGAATACACTGGTCCAAGTATTAGTATACCGCATAAGAAATCCACCCAACTGCATGGATGCAACATTACCTACTTGTGCTCCTAAAAATTAATAAATATACATGTACAAAATAAATAAGATTTATGTTAAACAAAAACTAAAGGTATGTTGGTGTTTCCTACCTACCAGCAAATACTAGAGATCCCAATCGACCCCGTTCTTCAATTGGTACCCATGTGGCTAGTAGCCTGCTCATTGCAGGATACAATGGACCCTAAAAAAATGTATTTTAGTTATTATAAATAAATAAACACTATTGGTGATAAAAATGTATAACTAATAAAAAAAACATATATTTATATACAACATATTAAAATCTTTGATATGACTAACCTTTTTTATGATATTTATAAAAATTAAATACAATTAAATAATTTCCCTTGTTGTAGTCTAAACTATTATTAACAAACAATAAAAAATGTAAAATGTATTCACTTATAAGACTGTATTTTAAAATAAAAACATATGTACCTATTAAATAATTGTTATAAACTTATAACAGCCAATAAGCTCATTAACTGTAAACTGTATAAGAATAATATTTATTAAAATCACGAAAACATATAAACTATTTTGTGTAAAACAATTTTTATTTTAAAAATCAATCTAAAATTTCGAAATGTGTTACAAATATTACAATATTTTTCATACTTTTGTAAATAAAAAATAAAAAAGTAAGTACTGCTCTGCTGTACATTAGGTGCCGTGTGGTTCTCTATTAAATAATATTATAGTAGTGTAAAATATTAATACAATAATAGGTATACAAAAAACGATCCTGGACGAAGATAATTTGTTAGCCCAGGATAAATTTTCCACTGGGTGGTGAAAAAGGTGGTTTATTTTTTTAATGACCTGAATACCCTACACTTAAATCATGTACAGAAAATGGCAATTTAAAAAACTGACGTATGTTTCAAGTTTCTACGACCAATAATTTTTAACTATAACAAAAATCTAAAATTATATAATACTAAATTGTTATTTTACGTTTAAATTTTTGATTTCGTAAAAATCTAAACTTAAAATAAAATTGTTTTAATTGGCCAACGTTCGACTTCCTTTATAATAATTATAAGCCAAACTTATGAAAAATCTTGTACTACATTTTCAACTCTTAGCTACTTGTACAAAATTTTTTATACATATTTTCTAAAAAATAATTTGCAAATATTCATTTTGACGAATTTTGTCAATATTTTAACTTCAAACGCTAATAAAAAAAAATGTGCCATGTATTTTTATAATTTTTGTATTACTACTAATTCACGAGGAATGTTGTATTAAATTTTCAAGTATTTTGATTTTACCAAAAAATTTTATCGACTTAAAAAAAAGCGAATACTTCAAATGTCTATAAATAGCCTTAAAATAAGTGAAATCTTTTAAAAATTAAATTATGTAAAGAAAATGACAATCTGCAGGTATAAGTGGTGAAAGTTTTAAGTATCTACGATTTATTATCTATGACATACTTTTTGAATAATAACAAACATTTAAAATCGTTTATAGATAAATTTTTTGTTTTTCTCGATTTTTTTTTTAACTGTTGGAAAATGTTTACTTTTGACTTTTAAATGCATCTAGGATATTCAATTCGCCATCAAAAACCACCCCTAAAATTTTAAATTTAAGCATTATTTCAACAAGTTATGGTGTACACAGACACAAAAAAAACATATCATTGTAGAATCAATACATTCTTCACTAGGTTCTTAATACAAAAAAAAACAGTATGAAACTGCATCAGTAATTCAAGTTCAAATATCTTGAAGACATTGGATAAACTACAGGAGAAATAATTATTTTTAATTTGTTGTAATGTAGTTTAAAAGTTATTAATATTATAGAAACTTAGTATTTTGTAAAATAACATACGACTGAAGTCTTACATAAATTAACATTTTCTATACATTTATAAAATGTTCAAAATAATTAAATTTATTCTATTTATAGATATTTTATTGTTCTATTTAGTTTTTTCTTTACAATGAATATCAATGTTTCAAGTTTAGTCAAAACACCTATTACCTATCTATTATCTAACAAACCCAAGTTAATACATGACTAAACATTCTTTTTAGTTTGAAGTTAAAATTTTAGAAAAATCACAAAACTTTAAAACTGTTAAAAATGTATAATCTTTTCGTATTTTCATAAATAAGGCTTGATACAGGATTCTTCATTATTAAAATCACGATATATATAGGTACCTAATATCATTTGAAGGTATATAAGATCGTAAGGCGCTTGGCAAGTGCTTCATTTGCCCTGCCCTCAAGACGGACTTAGGCACACGTGCTCAATCACGAGACAACATTAAAGACTGACTGTGATCAAGTCTTTTTTATAGCGTAGGTAAAAATAATCACAATTTAATACAATCGTTGTAGATAAAATTCTGGTTTCCTATCTATCATAGTTATTTTCAACTTCTGTGGGTGTTTTTCAACTAATATGTTACTTAACTATTAGTGATCTAAATAATATACGTACTAGTTCAAATCTGACAACGTTGTACATAATAGTTATTTTTTATCGTGCTCAATCGGGTCGGCTGATAACAATCGTTCTCAATCGGGTATTACTATTAAGTTTGATAATAGGTAAATCCACTCAAGATATTAAAACTAACAATAATCAACACAAAATTAGATAAATGATTCGTTAAAACATTTTTGCATTATGCATTTATGTTGAATCTACTTACGAATTGTAAAACAAAAACATCGTGTACTTGGGTGTTGATAATATTGTTTAGTTTACGAATGCCTATACTTATTTTTAAATAATAAAATATAGACTAGAATACCTAAATTTGTATAAGTAATTCACAAATCGTTACCAAAGTACCTATTGAGTACTGCATATTGCATACTCACAATGTGTGTACTGCATTACACAATACCTACTTAATATTATTTTAATTAACATATAAATGTAATAATAAGTATGATAACGAATAGGACATAGGTTATAATTATAAACTAATAAGTAATAACTTATAATTACCTATAATTTTATTTAGAAATTATTTTATGAATGTATGAATGAAACAAAAACCAACCATTAATTAAAAAATGAATTAGAAATTGTAATTTGTGAGTTAAATATACTTTTATAATTACGGTTGGTTAATTAATTCACAAATAAAATTTTTTAATCTCTAATTTAAAATTAGATTCCTTCTATCGTAGTAGCCAGTAGGTATGGCCTCTGAAATTGTTTTTATATACTATATTTTTTAAACCATATTCCATAATATATTATACAGTGCTCAACTATAATCAACTTTCATATGTTTTTTTTTTAAATTTTCAATAAATAAACTATTATTAAAAAATTCGGTGGGAGAATGGTGATCCCCAAACTCATGTGAGGTGGTCAGTTGAACGTTATTAATATAGTTAGGTACATGGCCACATACTCCACACTAGTTGATCAATACAGTGTAGATATTTTATTTGAATTTATTTATCGGTACCTTTGTATTATCAACTATTATGTACAACCTGAAATACTATTAATATTATATCTATAAAAATATAAAATTCATACTTGAGCAAGCCCTATGATCAATCGCAGTATAATCAGTTCTTCTGGCCCATAAGCCCTGGCCACATAAGGTGTAATGATTGTACCGATACTGCTAAACAACATTCCCAAACCCAACGTTGCTTTTCCTCCGTACAAATCGGCCAACATGCCACCTGGCATTTGCGTGATTACATATCCCCAAAAGAACGAGCTTAACACTAATCCTTGGGTCTTTTCATCCCAATCAAATTCCATTTCCTGCAAAAAAAAAAAATAAATCATTTTTTCATGCAAAATTATTTAGATCAAGCATACAGTTTTAACCAAAATTGAAAATAATCAATGGTCATATTTAAACCTAATCTAACCTGTAGTGTAAAAATTAAAAGAAAAATAAGCAACGAGCCAACTATATTTATTTAAATTACATTTATTATATAATAAGATAGTAACATATTAAATAAAAATAAGATTAAATTAAATTAAACTGGTGACATTGAGTATTAATAACTAACATTTTTAATCGTATAATTAAAATATTATAATAATTTGTCACAATACATTTTAAATAATTTAACTACTTAAGTCTTAAGGTACTTATTATAATCGAAAATAATAATACAGCTATTATATCTTAACTTTGAAATTTAAATAAAAGAAAACTATTAAAAAAATACGTTTTGTTATTAATTTTTCATGACTTTGTGTAAAAAGACATTAAATCAAAAATCAAAATCAAAAATATTTATCAAAAAAAAAAAATATTTTACATTACTATACACAAATATTACATTTTTAAAAATTATGTCATGTTTAAAAAATACTAATACAAATATTTGTTGAACATCTCGTCTCCATAATTATTCATTATTGAATAAAAGAAATAGAAGAAATCGTATTTTTGTAAAATGCAGCATGATATTACGTACATATATTCTCATTTTCTACTTTATTTTTTATTTTTTTTTCAGACAGTAATGAAAATTTTCTATTTTTAGCCCCCCTTAAAGTACTAACTTATCAAATTTGCTACCTTACACCATCCTCTACGTTGAACATTGAAGCAAATATTTTACTCAAAAAAGTATCATAAGACATGAAAAAAAAACATATAGTTATAAAATTAATACACTCATCCCTCATCTACTAAGAATCTTAAGTAATAAAGAACCATTTAATATAATAATCTATACTAATTAATATATAATACTTAACGGGAAAATGTACGAATTCTTAATAAATTTTACTATATAAGTATACAAGAATAATAACCGATCGAAGGATGTATAACTATTACTTACAATCAACCTACCGAATTTACAAAAAATAAAAAATTCAACAGTCAAATTATAATGCGTACTTATTTGATAAATTACTACAATAACCTTGTATTTTCTAGGTACCTACCTATTTTAAACTTACATTTCATCATAACTATGAAAATTGATGGTAAACACCAATAAATAATATTATCAACAATAATATCCGGTGCAAAGATGTTTTTGCTTAATAATTAATTATCTATCTAAGGCAATTTATAATGATATTATTAAGTACAAGTTGTATCATAATATTATCATGATTTATCTCAAAAGAATATAATATATCACATGGACATTAAACCTTATCACTTATCTTGTGTATATATATATTATACATAGTTACATAAGAAAATAATACAATATTTATGTATAATTTTATATTATAAACAGTATATAGTACGTAAATATTTTTGTTTGAAATAAATAATAAATACCATTCACACAATCACACGACGTCATAACTCATAGTGTATATATATATTAAACATGTTTTAAGTCATATGTATTAGTTTAGATAAAATTTTAAATTAGGAAATATTATAGATGTTTTGTTATGAAAATTTGTAATACCTTTCCTACAAATATGAAATAATCAACATATTAATAGGTACCTATGTATTAATATACTTATGTACATTGTACCATTTATACATTATACATTTAAAACATAGGCTATAATATTATACAGGGTTATTCAAAATAAATCAGAAATCAAGAAAGATGATACCTACTACCATTAAATAAATTTGAAGTATTATTCCATTAATTATTGTACGTATCATATTATAATATTCTTAAACTACAAATTCAAATAACTTGATAACCCTGTACTATAAAGCATGTATAAAAAACATTTTTTGAGGTGTTAGTTATTTCTTATTACTTAATTATATGGATATTGAATGATATCATAATATTAGAATAAATCAAAAATTAAATAAATATGTCTTAGAATTTAGAAATATAAAAAATATGCTGAAAATATATATCATATATTTTAATTTACTTTTAGCTTTTTAAGAAATTTAAAAATGTAAAAAAATATCACAAAATAAGCACAAATAAACAATTCTCAAACAGTGTCAGTGATTTATCATTAGGTACAATATCAGTCTAAACGATCTAGAAACAATTTTAAACATTTCACAATTTCAATTAAAAATAGGTTATTCATTTTTAGAATAAAGAAACAACCAATGCATCGAAGCCTTCATCGGGAGTCAAAATTAGAAAACTCTCATTTACTCACGCCATAGATTGAATGACTTAAATCACAATTTGTACAATATAAAACCCATAATAGAAAAAATATTATAGTATAGACAATATTTTATTTATAACTATGGTATTCACTTGACGTCAACGTCATAGCTTATTGTTGAAATGAATGCGTATAAATAAATCCGCCTGTTGAAGTCTAAACACCTATTATGTTTGTTTACATGAAGATTTCTTCTACAAAAAGACATAACAAAAAAAAAACATAACATAAAACGCAAAAATTAACATAATATTATAATTTTTCTGTTTTATAAATCGAATAATAATAGCACCGATACTTGGACCGGTTTAGTGGTATTGGATTTTTTTTTTTTTTAATTCTTCGAGACAATATTTTATCATTTTTGGCGCGTTTCCCTTGTACTAATTTCTCACGACTGTAAAATATGCCTTCACACACACATATATATATACCTATAAACTTATAAACATATGCAGAGGTAGGTTACATTATATATATGACAATGAGATATTACACACGCATGTTACACCGACCATCGCCGCGCAGAGCACAGAGGTATAGAGAATCATCCGACACTACCATTTTTGTAAATGGCTAATTATTATATTGCCATAAGGTAGCCGTTCTCATTTCTATGCTGACCACGGCCAATGACCATACTCTGTACATAATCTAAGACTACTACTTTACAACTGTCTACTAACTATACTAATACCAAAATACTACTACTATTACGACGACGACGACTACTACTACTATTATAATTTACATTTATACTCATATTTTATACCTATGTACATAAGTCTATAGGTATACTATACTGCAGTTACTCTTCAGTGTTTACAAACATAAATATACACCGACGATGATCGCAAAACCTTCAAACGTGTTACACATATCGATCGATCGATCTTCGCGTGACTGGTGAGGGCCGCAGGCGCACAATGTCAATCCGTCATTTCTCTATAGGTACACGATTTTTTCACTACTTTGCTGTCTCTGCGTGCATGCTGTTACCCGCAAAATTATCCGATGACAATATAGTTTGAATGCGTGTACATTGTTAATATAACAATATAATATACCGATCAGTGTTCGCCTGGCGTATACGACGCTCTAAACTTTCAGATTTCTGAAAATATATTTTTTTCCGGCTGACAAAAGTCACATACTCACATATATTTCCATATATTTATATACTTATAAATTATAATGAAAACACACGAGAAAATTTCTCAATTATGTTTTTATCTTTTAATAATTCGTGTATTATTTTATTATATTTATTAATTTATTAGGTATAGGTATTCGTGTTATACTGTTATGCATATTATATCATGGCCCCTAATATCGAACAATTTTAAAATGCCTCCGGTATTTACAGCCAAGCAGCTGGGTACACCGATCGACACCAGTGAAAGACGTTCCATTGTTGCCAAATCTCCCAAAATATAGAGAAATAAAGAATGACGAGCACTTAAGGCTTTCAAAGTTTAAATACCAAATTGATACCCAACTATAATAATTCATATTTGTATGAGGCACCTATTATAAATTATTTTATAGTTAAAAATAAAAATATAATATACAACAATTTATTTTAAAATTCCCAGGAACTTTCTTAAAAAATGGGAAAAGCAAAAAAATAAAATCACAGAAAAACAAGAATATTCACGCTATATACCAGTTTTTGACAAAAATCCATTATTTTCTTATTATGCTGCAATTTAAAAACCAATAACCACAAGTACTTGAAATTTTAATCGAATGTCTAAATTAATTAGGTAATGATAAGTGATAAACGTTAATAAAATTATTAAAACCATACTGATAACAATAATGTCTGGATGAAAAATAATATGAAATTACTTTTAACAATGACATTGTCCGTATCCATTTATAAAAGGTCCAGTAGCCACTCTATGATTATGTACTCTTTATCAGATACTTTTTAAAACTGTATTATCTATAGACATACCTATTATAATTTATAGTGTTTATGGACAATTAAATAAAGTTAAAATTATGACCATACTATTGTTAATCATCAATTATAAGCAATTGTCATGGTCATAAGTTGAAACACATTATTAAAATCTGTAGGTACCAACTATACCATTTATTCATATATTTTTATACTATTTATGAGAGAATTTCTGTTGTGATAAAAATTTCTTCTGGTTACTTTTATTTTTAATTTTCAATTAGGTACAACATTTTTTGTTGAAGATTTTAGTTATAATTTTAACTAGTAGTTTTAGAGAGATAACATTGTATGTAATGAAAAATAACTCAAAATAATAGGTTTATATAATGTATGGGTGGTAAGATGATTTTAATGATTTTAATATTCATCTAATAATTAATAATTTGTATAAATGTCCAAGTATAATAACTTCTGAACTAAATATTAGAATATAGAATATATTAAAATAATGTGGCCATTGAGTAAAAATTTTAATAATATACAAATTGTAATAATAATAATTTTATTTATCTATTATTAAGGTGAAGGTCTAAGAATCATTACCCTTAAAACGGTCATAAAAATATGTTTCAATTCTCAAATATTTGGAATCACTGATCTATAATGACTTAAACAAACTTAATGAATATAATCTATCGCAATTTCATTAAATATTATCATAACTTATATATTATAATAGGTTATATTTTGTAGTATGTTAATTAATATTATCATTGTAATTTAAATTGAATTACTTATTATACAAAACCTGATCTTTTCAATCCTTGATACAATATTGAAAATTAAAGAATATACATCAGTATAATATATAACTATTCAAATCATTTGTTACTATTGCAGTTGATAAATACAGAATTTTTGATTGTTTTAAAACAATTAATGATCAATTATATACAACTAACTCATTTATTGTTGATAATTGCTAAGAATATTATAAATTCATAAAAGTAATAGGTTATATTTTTATTACTCGACCAAATAATTTTTACAACCTATACTAATTATAGTATCATGCTTTCACAAATAGGTATTAGGTAAATACGAATTTGCTATACGTGTAATCATAATATATATAAAGGTATCCACAACCAATAATTTAAAGATGAATACCAGTCAATAAATACAAAATGTTCAGGTATCTATCAACAATTATAAGTAGGTATACGTTTATTACGATTCTAGGTCACTTTGTATGGTCAAGCATTAAAAAAGCGAAACGCGGACACTTGGTTCGGTCAGGTAAAAAGGTACATTGCAGAACGCGAACACTTTATAGTTTATACGGTCTGGTAAATAGGTACTTTGCAGAACGCAGACACTTTGTACTATAGTATACCTAAAGTATATTTTATTATAAATATAAGTTTTATAGGTACCTAAGTAATAACTAGTAACTATGTATAGTGTTAATTATTAAAATAGAAAAATTAAAAATAAAAAGGAAAATTGTTATAAAATATTGTATATTAATAATAATCTAAATAATCAATAACATCGTTCTATCATCAAACGACATGTAAAAATGTGTACAGTATAAATATGTCAAAAGGTAGTATACTATAAAAAAAGTATTTAGATTTTTAGATTATTAGCTAATAAAAAATAAGTAGTAATAATATATAAAAGTATTAGAAATCCGAGTTTTTGGACAGTTTTGAGGGTAATACAATTGGACGAATGTGGCAATAAACTTCAGAAAAAAACAAAAATCCTATACAATAATAACAATAATAAGTTATTTAATTTATGTAACCACTAACCAACATTAAAAAAAATATTATACTATTTTTTTTTTTTTTTTTATTAGGTAGCTAATAATTTAAAAATCTGTAATAGTTATAACTATTACAGCTAAATATTATTTATATACTATCTTTTGACGTATTCATATTGTATACAATTTTACATGTAGTTTGATGATAGAACGATATTATTGATTCTTTAGATTATTATTAATATACAATATTTTATAACAATTTACTTTTTATTTTTAATTTTTCTATTTTAATAATTAACACTATACATAATAAATTACTAATTACTACTTAGGTACCTATAAAACTTATATTTATAATAATATATATACTTTGTGTCCGTTTACCGCTTATTACGCTGAACTGTAAATAAAAATTTTTAATATTTTGTGAATCAAAATATAAAATGGGTAAATATAACCTAACCAGTAGAAGAGACGTCTCTTAAATTTGACTGTGTTATTTTCTTAAATCAAATTACCTACGTCAACACATGTTTTTTAGTATTTTAACTAAAATCATATTTTTATGCACCGTATCTTGTTTTGTAATTTGTTTAATATATTTTACGAATTAATTGTATTCGAAACGTTTTATACAAATAAAAAGTAGGAAGTAAGATAATTCTTATAATTATATTTCATTCAAAATTACTACATAACAGTTCATAACATTTTCATTGGTAGATAATAGTGGCATTTAATTAATTGCTCATTATGATATTATTTCGATTAGTTCTTATAGTTTTAGCTAAAGTATCAACAAAATATTTAATTATAAAAAAAATACCTTTTTGAAGAGAGTCGTATTGCCGAATGACCTTTCGTCTGGACACACTGTGCCTAAATTTGCATCCTGATAAACCGTATGGTGCCTTTGTTCTGCCATTTCGGTGATCGCCAAACTCAAGCAGAATCGTTGAACATAGCCAAGGGCTAATGCCATGAATCCCATTGTGCTCAACACATATCTCTGTTGGATAAAACTTCGGCTGTCTGTAATAATAATATATAATCAACATGAATGTTTGTTTGAAGGAAATGTTACAAATTGAGAAATTCAATTAAAAGTATATAAACATATAGTTAATGCTTATTTGATGTAAAAAAAAATAAGTATACATTTTTAAGCTACATTTCTGTATGAGAATAAAATTAAAAACTGTTAAAATCAGTAACCACTTGGCTACGTAAGCAGGTAAATTTATAATAAATTATAACAGTATAATGGCTCCTAGGTACTATACATCTATATCTTATATATGACTATACTAATATACTTAAAACGTGCGCGTGACATTAATAACAATAAAACGTGTGAATTTGGCTTTGTCACATATTTAGCGTAGCGAATTATCGTTGTGTTATAGGAAATTTTTATAAAGGTTATAACTTATACGTATACCTATACATATACGTATGTATATGGTGTATAGTGGTGTATCAGTAGCATTAAAGATGGTTTACATTTTCTGAATTTTATACCTATAGTTATATATTTTAATAAATTATGTACAAATGATAAAACGGTTCAATTTTAACGTATTTACTATAGTTATTTCATTAAAGTTAACGATACAATCATTATTATATTAATAAATATTCACGCATATAGATTATTTGTTGCACAATCATACAATAATATTTTAATATATATATAATTATCTAATATTGTTTGAATGATTGCAAAATACATTATTATTGTTAAACAATTATATTCCAAAATAATTCATATATTATGCATTATACAATTAGGCATAACAATATTATTGTGTGCAATACTATAATTCATACAAATATATGCTCAATGCTCATTAACACGTATGATGTATGATAAATAAAGAAAAGCTGGAAAAGACAAAAATTGGAGTTACATGATTATTGATTAAGCAGTCACCCGTTATAGTGATACTGTTAGAATGGGATTAATAATAGGTTAATATAAAGCAAGTTAATATCTCGTCTATCACAATTTTTTTTCTGCATGACGATTTTCGGACCTTGAAGAGGTATGTATAAACTGTATATACCTAAGTCATAATTTTTACGTGGATACTGGATTATGGAATTTTTCTAGTCTAATCTTAAATTTAACTATTAAATTTATTTACTAGCAAATAAATTTACAAACGCACCACTTGATTATTATTTTTAAAAACATAAAAGATCGAGAAAATATTTCAACATATAATATATTATGGAATAAGGATAGTTATATTTTCCTTGAAAATTATAAATTTTAATGGTGATAAATGATAATACTCATAAGCTTAACATAAATATAAGTTTTTCCTCAACTAATACTATTATGTAATAATAATATTATTTTTTAAAACATTAATAACCCAATAAGTGTTCCTATACTGAGTAGGTATATACCTGCAATCATCTAAGTATATAACTACAACTATATAATTTATAAATTACGATAGGTACTGTCCAATAGCATTATTTTCCATTATTGATCCTATAAATATTTTCATTAGGTTTTGTTTTAAAATTAATTTAAGATAAAAAGGTAAAACATATTTAATTGTGTCATCATTAAAATTTTAAATATCCTTAACACGTTCAATGCCGCGGTCGACACGTAGTCGACAAAATATGCATTGCCCCGGACGCCGCTGTCGACACGTAGTCGACAAATTAGTTATTGACTTTAATGTCTCATAACTTTTGCTGGAGTTGTTTGATTGTATTGAATTTTTCTTCTGGCCATTTGTGATTACATTACTAATTGAATGGTGTATTTGGTTTTATATTTGGTCTAAAAATACACCTGTTATTTCAACTTTTCCCGGAATGTAAGACGGAGCTCCTTTTATTTGTTTAATACCAACATATATTGCATATCGTCGTCTAATAAGTAATAAATATTACTTGACATTTTAATTAAAGATATTATTTATAAAATTCAATTTTTCCCGGATGTAGAGACAGAGTGGCTTTTATTACTATTAGTATAATTCTAATATACCTATATATATATATAATGCATATTATCGGTTAATACGTATTATTAGATGTTATTAGTTAAATAATATTATTAGTTATAAAGTATAAGAAAATATATGTGTAGGTTCTAAAATGATATACAGAGTGTAACAGGAATATATGACAAATAACATAATATACTAGAATAGTCGACCGGGTGGAAATTTGTTGCGGCGACGCGGTAACGTACGGCGAATAGGCCGCGGCATTGAACGTGTTAATGATGAGGAAAGAAATTAAAAATACAATTCAAACTTAATTTTATTTTCCACAGTTTTGGTTTTTTTTATGAATGTTATTGCAATCTAATTCATAAATATTTCGATCCTTATGAATGCATAAATTATCTTTGGTATAGTATATATATTATATATCATGTATGTTTACTGTTTAGCATGCCATTTAGTAATAATTTTGAGGTAAAATGTAGTCACTAGTAGACAACTGACAACCAGTTTAAAAATAATATAACTAATAATAATCTTTTCTTCGAGATCATATCATCCAAAATAATACGACTAAATTTTATCTCACAGATTTCATATATTTATTACCAAAATAAACTTGAAAATAATATTTTTAACATTTTTATATTTATGTTTTCTCCTTGAAATGTAAAATACATTATTACAGTATTACATCATAATATTATAATATAATTACTTTTGTCAACATTACACCATATCTGCACCATGGGCTCACGCCCATAAACTTAATAAATAAATAAATAATTGCATTTATCAAACTATTAGGTAGAAGAAAATTTTTTTTTAATAATGTTTATGGCTAATTAATGCGCATAGTATATTTATTATAATGTATATAGTTTTAGAAAGTACTTCAGTATTTATCAAGTAAACTATTAAGAGAAAATAAATAAAAAAATAAACTTCCACATCTAGCTACCATGAAAGTTTTTACATTTTTCAATAATTTAATACCAAAGAAGTTTTTTATAATAGGTCATGGTTGCTAGAATATACTTCGATATTATTGATACTCTCGAAATATTTAAAATCTACAAAATGTTTTAAATTAGATATATGTATCTACACTGTACAGTTAATATTTATAATGTATTATATATCATATATTTATAAAATATAATTAATTTTTTTTATTTGTTGTTATATGATTAAATTATAAGTCAAATAAAAAATAACTTTCTGATTTAATTTAACTATTTAAGTGCATTCATTTTTTAACTATCTAAAACTTAGAATACAATTTATCTTTTTATTAAAAGTTGCCTTTATAACAATTATTTATATTCTATTAGAGTAAAAACAAGACGTACCTACCTACAAATATAGGGTATATAGCTACTTTTAAATTATACTAATTTTTACAGATATTTTAATCTAATTGAAACGAATGTAATATTATTGTAAAGTTTTTAATAATAAAATTATCAATTACGAGTATGATAGGAACTTTTATTTTAAAGTATTTACAAAAAAAAAATATTTAGATTCAAGAGACTCACATAGGTATACCAAATTAAATATCTCAATTTCTAATAATTCAGATTATATAATTTTTTTTTCAACTAAAGATTTGTATTAGTTTTTTATTTTTAACAAACTATAATAATAATCATACAATAAAACATAAATAAAATATACATGGTATTACAATAATATACATGCCTGAATCTTTTTTCAATGCCATTGTAGTAGATATAGGAATCGATGAAACTTATAAAAAAATACGTAAACCAATAATATATTATTATTTACATTGATAAGAAAATTATAAAAAATAAAATATCCAGACTCGTCACACGTCTAACACTCTTGACCAGCAAAAACATAATAACAAATCGCAACGTACAACAGTCTATAATGATGCTTAATATTTTTATGGCCAATGGTCGGAATGCTGTAGTAGACGACTGTCAAATCATCTCTACTGGTCGCAAATATCATTTGGGTTGGGCACAATTTTTTTTATAGTAACTAATCGTCCGAAACTAAAATATTCATTATATTATTACTCATTCAAATATAATGAATCATGTACTTTGTTATGATACAATTGATACGTAATATTAATACATAGTAAATAATCATAATTATTGTATTATCAATAATCAGAATGATCATCTATTGAGAAATGAGAATAGAATTATAATAATAAACTTTTATAAAAAATGTATATACCTATGCCTAAATTATAATATAATAGTTTTTCATGCGACCAATGAAATATAATATCTAGATAATTAATCGATTAATTTTTTCAGGACATATTTTGTGATGACTGATGACATCACTTTACGCCTTATAATCTGCATATAATACAGTATACCTAGTTAGTATTATGTACCTACGTGAAATAAAAAATTCCATTATTTCAAACATTTCACGGTCATTAGATTATTGTTTATAAATTATAATTAATATTTTCCTATTTTGCTCTACGCATTGTAATTCGTCTTTTGGTGTCAACTAGTGACTATATAATTAAAATATGAAACAAGTTATCGTCGACATCATATTATATTTTTGAAATAAGACTAATAAATTAATAGAATATACATATTATATCCAATATAATATATAACATTATACAATGCACCTATAATCTATATATTATATATATTATTATGCATTAAACATATATAATTGTTGTAAGCAATCATTATATACTTTTATAGATAGGTAATATTATAAAAATTTC
This sequence comes from Aphis gossypii, assembly GCF_020184175.1. Lineage (NCBI taxonomy): Eukaryota > Metazoa > Arthropoda > Insecta > Hemiptera > Aphididae > Aphis > Aphis gossypii. The sequence goes on from NC_065531.1 coordinate 83,224,477, forward strand.
TCGATGTGTAACCAATTGCTAACCTAACCTAACCTAACTTAATAGTTATTATTTATTATAGTTAAATAATCGTATATACCTGTAATCTGTATACATAATTTATAACATACTATAATAACTAAAAATCAAATTAAAAAAAATTGTAATTATTTTATTTACAGTATACTACAGATACGTAGATAAGTCAACATTCATACAATATATATTAAATGTACATCTTATAACATCATTTTTGCAATATCTATGTAATAAATTCTATACAATCCTCAATATTTTGAATTCAAAAACTTTCAATTTGAATAGGTATATAGCACGTGATGTATTGATAAGTTAAAGTTATTATTATAATGACAAGATTAAGTTTATTATTTACGTTTATAATAATTTATAATTAAAACATTTATTACTATTATTATTGTTATTATTTTCAAAATATAAACAATATAAACATAATATAAAGTCAAACAAATTAAAAAAAATTAACCTGATTAAAATCATTCAATATAGCTGCAAAAGTACAGAGACGTAGTTATTGGGCAATACTATCAAATTAAAGTTTTTAGTAAAATCGCTTTTTATTTTTTATTAGTATATCAATTGACAATTGCACACGTGTATACTGTATATAGATAAATGTATAATGTGTATTAGCATAGAATATAATAATCAAACATTTTGACAAATATCGAATCTTAAATAAATCGGTTGATTATATTATTTATTATTAGAGTCCGGAATTTTAAGAGCCAATAATCTAAAAATAAAAATATTGATGTATAACGTGCATAATATATACGTTTAATAGTTATAGGTAGGTACTATTATATAGTTATTAGGTGGAATCAGAAATATGAATTACTTTAATATTATGTGTCTATATGTTAATAATTTGTATACTATATAAAATGGTTAATTGGTAAATATATATACATGTTTATATTATTTTATATAGGTAACTGGTAAATCATTAACTCATAAAATATAAGTCATCAAACGAACAATGATGAACAATTCATCACCTATATAAAATTGAACTACCTATATTTACCTATATACCTATATTTAATAACTGATAAAATAAATATAGTAAGCTTAATAGTATTGTTTATTGTAATAATACGAAACTGTATACATACATATAATATATATATATACAACCTATAATGTACATATATAATTTAATATATTATAAAATAATAGAATATATTATACAAAATTATTAAAATTAAAACATTGACTAATCGACAAAACAATAGTTGTAAAATGTTTCATAAGAATAATATTTTTTAATGGTTCTTTCCTTGTAAAAATTTCTAGTACTATCCTATATGTTTCCAACATTGTAAAAGATCAATAATAATAATAAGCATAAAAAAACAATGATGTCATATTATCATTAAATTCATTTTCTTACCTAACCATGAACTTTATATATATATATTATAATTTATTCAAAATGCTTATATGAGTTAAAAAAAAATAAAATATTTATATGACTATAGGTAATACTGTTACATGTTAATGAACATAATCTATATAGGTAGGTACCTATAGTGATGTACAATTGAAAATCAAATAACGTCGTGATTATTTAATATCATAATGAGGTATTTAATAAAATCATAATATTAACATCGTGTAACTACTTGTTTGTTACATGCAGTAATTTAATTGTAATTGAATTCAAATTCAACTCACAATAATCTGAGTAATTCACTCAATAGCAAGATATACCTACACTGAACACCTATTGTACAGCAGAGTGGGTATCTACATTCTACTTACACGCTTTTTAAACATTTTTTTCTTCATATTTGTATGTGTTATAAAGGTTTACCTACCTACTATATACTTCTTTAAAGTGAAATTGGATTTATACCTAAATTATCAGACGATGCTATTTAACTTTTTTCCAATTTTTTTTTTACAGAATTGTTCCAAATATACCTTCCTAATGTCACCACGTCACCCGATTTTAAAGGATTGAAATCTAAGTCAGATTGTTATACCAACTATATAAAAAAAATAAAATAAGTCAGATTGTTTTATAGACTGTATAAAAACCATGAGATGGCACATTAATGTATCTTATCCACCGTAGTAAAAATAAATTTATATAACTTTGAAACTTGAGGGTTAAAAATTGTAAACTTACGTACACATTTCGTGGGGTCCACAATCCACCTGTGGTGGATTACCTACCTGAAAATACCTATACTTACTGATGGCGCTCATAATCGTAAGAGAGTCCACGAGTAACGTCAAGCAGAATGACTATAATTTAATCTGACTAACTAACTGACTGATAAACGTAGAATCTAAATAATGATAGATCGAGGCTTGCTATTTAGTATTTACACAATACATTCGTATCACAAATTTAGTATGCATAAACAAAGTATTTTACAAAATTCGCTTTTAAAGTGGTGCTTGCACAATTTTTTTGAAATTCAAAATGTTCAATGAAAATGTCTAAGTGTTGAACACCGTTAAACTGAATATTAAATGACAAATTAATCAAAGTTCGAATTGTAATTTTTAAAATTTTAACGAGCAATGAAGTACACGGGGTCAGCCATGTCTTATAATAATAAAGTTTTATGTTTCAAAATGATCATCTCTCCTTAGTGCAAGGGTAAGTGTAAATGTATAGGTAATATAGAATAGGTAGATTAGGTACACATTTCGTAGGTATATAATAATTTTTTAAGAATTAACAAGAAAATTTGTTAACGTATGTGCGTTTAATGTATAAAAAACAAACTTGTTCGAGTTCGTTTTCTCTTTTTTAAGGAACACGTTAAAGTTCGTGTTTAAAAATACATCAACATAATAATATTTTCTTGTTGTTTCTTATTAATTATTACTATCAAATCTTTATAAATAAAACTCTTTAAAAGCCTATAAATACTTAAAAATGTAAGAAAATTACTAAGGCGACAAAACGATTATTTTAATAATAATATTACAATTTTACAAATATTTGTATTTATTTTAGATTTTCCGACTACTCTAAAAAATACTGATAATTTTTAATTTTGACCAACTATGTAGATAATCTATTAGGTACAGATAATAATAAAATAAAATATGCCTATTTATCCAAATCTTTTATAATCGCTGGAGTACCAACTATCAGAGTTAATTAAAACGTACAAATATAATGTAAAATGACTGATAAGTAGCAGGTTATAGTTTAAAATTCAAATAGAAAATTTAAAACTGTCATGTTTCCATAGTTATTTATCTATTTAATTATTATCAATTATAAAAATAAAATTGATTAGAATTATAAACTTAACATAGATAAGTCTTAATATGCTTAAAATAAATACCATATATAACTATTTATGTAATTATAATTTAAGAGTACCTAACTACCTACATATTTAAATTAATTAATTAATTATATATACAATAAGTACATATTATACATTATTATTATTATATATTATATTAAATATTTTTATTTATTCTTCAAGAAGATAATGAGCCCCACTTCGTATGAAGATTGGGGGCCCATGATGAGTTCACAATTTGTAGTGTAAATTCATTAAATAGATAATATAAAATTGAATAATTACAATTTATAATAGTGTTGGCCAATGATATATTTTTAATTATCGGTATCGTCTTTATTTTTTCGATATTGTTCGCGATATCGATATCGATTTGCGTATATTTATAATATTCAATTCCGTTTTTATCCTATGGGCACGTGAGGCACGTGCCCAGGGCCCCCAGCCAAATGGAGGCCTCGAATAATCGAAATTACAATTTTAAATTGTAAGCTGTAATGTATTAATATTTAATACGACCATCTATAAAAAAATAATTCTAAATTCTATAAAATAGATTTTAATTAATAAAGTAATCATATTAAATAACTTTTGATGTTTTTATTCAACTTGTGTAGGCCTACTAAAAAGGCCCTTTAAGTTCCTGGTGCCCATGGGCACCTGAAAAATTATTAATTATATGTATATTAATTATTACTACTAATATTATTAATAATAATTTATTATGTATTATAACGTAAATATAAATGTAGAAAATTAAGTTGTAATAAAAATGTTCATTCATTTTGTTTAACATCAATATAAATTGAATAACAAAATAAAATGATATGACGTATCGCAGCGAGCAAACAATCAGAACTGAATTTTTAAATTGCTTGGTATGGCAAACTATTTCTTTGAAATCTATCACAATATGCCATCATAATTTATTATCTAGAAGATAAAAGTCATAAAAGTGAGCCCTGATTAACAACCTCAATACCGCGATATTTTCAATAATTATTTTTAGATATCGATATCGAAATTATTAAAAAAATGCCTACGATATCGATATCGTAACGAATTATCGATATCTTTGGCCAACACTAATTTGTTATAATAAACGCTTTTCACATAACCAAAATATCATTATAAAAATAAATATTTTTTTCTTTGTTTATATAATATAATATTACAATAATGTTAATTGTATAAAAAATTGTATATTATATACCTAATATTATATTGAATATAACAAAAACATATTAATAAATTTATCACTTTTAAATGTTATAAAGTTCCTTAAGAATATACATTCTGTTTAAAATTATATGCTATGCATTTACGAGTTGTTCACAAAATATTATGAACGCGAACACTATGATGCGTTCTCCCCAAAAACTAAATATACGTATATAATATAACTGAGTATTAATTAACCTATATTAAAAATACTTAACACAATAGAATAATAATTACTTAGAACAAATATATAACACGAGTTTATTTTGTATTTATTAAAAGTATATCACTCTATCAGATTGAATAATATTATAATTTATAAAATTTGTTTTACAATATTATTTTACATATTAATTCAAATACATTTGTGTATTTTCAAATAAAATTAATACGATAAAGTAACTAGGTGTATTTAATATTTATGAATTATTTGGGAATCTATTTTTCCAAAAAATAAAATTTGTTTACTAATAAAGATAAATATTTTTGAATCTTTATGCAGAAAAAGTAAAAAAAACAACACATAAATTAAGATACTATTAAAAATAATAAAATATTAAAAACAAATGCGCAGATAAATGTAAGATATATTATTTCTTGTTAAACAAGTTTCTATTTGTGTCTTTAGTTTATATGCAAAACGTATTTGGTATTTCCAAATATACACTCCACACAAAACTCGATTTTATTTTTTATACCTACTTAATTTAATTTAATGGTTTTAAAAAAATAGATAGTTATTTTTCTTGATTTATTTTAAAAATTAGCTTATAAATTATAATAAACGTATACTATAAAGTATGCCTCGATTTAATAAATGATTAGTGAGAGTTTCAATTGTCCAATACTAATATTTTTGAAATTAGAAAAAAAATAACAAAATTGATTGCATAATAAAAAATTGGTTATTATATTATAAAATAAAGCATTTTTTGTGAATTCCCTTCACTTTTATCTCATAATATGAAATGGTTGAAAAACCATAAATGAATTCTTTTAACTTACAATATTGGTATAATACAATTTTTGACTAAGAACAGAATAAGAATGAGTTATCAAACCAATCTTTTTAACCACCACCACCTTCCCCCTCATATCACCGAAAAAAATAATAAAAATATATATCACAGAAAAGAAAACCACATAGAAAAACTAATAAAAAAAAAATGTATTATATCTCCGTTATCTATCAAACTCTTTAATATTATAAAATATTATGTACTCGTATTACAATTTATAATAAATACTTACGTTCCCTGTTCGACGGCATAACGGCAAAGATTTCGTGCCTTTGCGGCCGCACTCAACAGTTGTAGAGATGAGACTGCTGTTTTAACAGCGCTCTTGACAAACCGTCATCACAATCGAAGCACGATTGAGATAACCACGGTACCTAGATTATATTATACAGTTATATTATAATGTCTGCCGTAGATCGTGGTCATAAAATAATAGGTATAACCAGCAGCCAGCAGGCTACGAATAATTATCATAAATATATAAGCTATCCAGAATCTATATTGCAATAATTATTTGCATGTTATAATATACCTAATATAATATAAGAAATATGTAATATATATTAAGATTACATGACGCGAATCGACACGCACAGATCACGTCGTCCTGACGTCATTGATAGTTATAATTTTAACACAAGGTGTAAGAACTAAGAAGTGTTATTTTATTGTGCTTACACAGCAATTGGATACAGTTATGGATGGAACGCAATGCTAGAGGGTTGTGTTGTAAGTTCGGTTGAATCCGTGCTTCATCTTTAAATTTTCATTTTTTTTTAATTACAAGATACATAAAAATATTTTTATAAAACTCACTCCTAGACTCCATTGAAAATGTCTTAGTACAGCAGACTTTTGTGTATCAAATTTGGTTTATATTTAAAAATAATACTCAACGTTTGTTGGGGAGGGGACTTAAAACAGTATTAACAGTAAATATCCTAAAAAAATATATAAAGTACCAACCTATTTATATTTTATTTTTATTCAAAAATAAATAATCATACTTGAAATTTTTGCCAAGTATTTTTATTGGCATCTTATATATAAATTATTATTTTTTAAGTATTTTAGCTCTTCATTAGCTGTTTTATAGACACATTTGAAATTTTAAACGTTTTTGATTTTTTTCCTATATGCTCGCAAATAAATATAAAAATGTTTGAATGTTTTAATTTTTGTTTAATCCTTAATCGGTACTAGGTATAATTTATACCAAGTGCACATACTTAAATGTTTCCCGGAAGTATAAGCGAAAAATCATTTTTTGCGCTGTCATGTCGGATTATTAGAATAATATGTCACTTCAGGTCTATTATTATAATTAAAGACTGAATTTTGCATAAAATGTGTGTTGCTATTTTCAACATCATACACATAAAATCAATGAGTGTCCACAAATCATAACTTGATTGATAAAATATCAAAATTGTATAAAGCATATTTTTGCATACTTTAACAAAAAAATTGTACTAATATACACCTAACGATCCAAAAAAGTGTTAAGTAAAAAAAAAAACTGATATAGGTACGCTTATGGCTTATGTAATATTAATATCAAATATTTTACACCTCAAAGAATATTCAGATGCTAAAAATAATTTATTTAACTTCCATAGTTCCATAAATTATTGTTTTTCCAATTAACATAGGTAGGTACCTACAACATTAAATTTTCGCACTTTTTCCTATTTATATCAGTATATCACCAATGTATCTACTATTTAATTTTAATAAAATATTTTTTACAATGTATCAATATAAAAAATTAAATTTCAATTTAACAAATTACATTTTTGTATTGCATATTTGTTATATCATACATCTTACTTTTTGTTTATGAAAATTTAAATAAATTTATAAATAATGATCACTGCAAAATTAAAATCAAAGATAATATGTAATAAAAATTGAAATTTTATTTTGCATGTTTTGACTTTTATTAGTGCATGATGGCATTAATATTTTTGCATAATATAAAACTGGTTTTTATAATTATAACTAAATTATGCATTTTATAAACATTTTTTTTTATATCATTCCAATAAATAATGATAACTATTATAAATTATAATATAATAATATATATTATAAACTATTACTATATTATATAGGTACACATAAGTATAGTACATATTATATGTATTAGCTAGGTAATACCTAAGTATATAATGCAAACTTATAATATATATATTATATACATTTAATATAAGAACATAAGGTATGTACTAATGTACTGCGAATGTTTTACTTACATTTACTTTCTGCTTCATTAATACTTAATTACCGCATAATCGATTTTTGTTCGTCAATATTTTATTATCAAATATCAATGACTGGCAACATCCGAAACTCCACCACGTATTTCGCCCATATTCGATGAACAATGAGATGCAAATGAAATACAAGTAGGTATCAACTATCAATATTGTATAAAAATATAAATATTATTTGCTTAATAAAATCTATATTTAATTTAAAAATAAGATAACAAAAACTGAAAACTAATGATTAAATAATAGGTAGAATAATAATAATAGAAATACGTTAATACCACAGATATATAAAAATACTATTTTATTATATTATTATATATTATTGTATTTTTATATATTTGTACTTACATTTTAATTTATTGTTACAGAAATATTAAAATAGCATCGTCGTCTACAATGATAAAACTATTAAAGTTATAACCACGGTTATCTACTAATAGATAACTGTGGTTATAACATCTACCTAACTTGTAACTCGGTACAAATCTAAACTCTATTTATAAAATACTAATTTGTACTAGGTAATTGATACAAATTATTGTTCAATAATTAATGAAAAAGAAAAATGTTTATAAAATGCATTAGATTATAGTGGACCTAGCTAAGTGATGTGTTTTGACATGAAATATTTAGGTACAAATTCTGAAAATTTTTGTGTATTTGTACTAATCGGTACAAATTAATTATAGTACAATAATGAATGGTTGAAAAAAAATTCAAACATTGGCTGGCCGCTGGCGAGTGTCAGAATAACTTTTCCTGAGTATTTCATACTGACATATTGCCATGAAAAACTTTTTTTATATACACATTTTAAGTTCAGATATTTCGTTGTTTCTAAGTATATTATATTATTATAAGTATAACTATAATGTAGGTATATCGTATATTACATAATGGTATATTCAAAATATTTAGATACATTTTAAGCAATGCATATAAAGTTACATCGAACATTTTCATAGCATTCGACTTTATATTTTATATAGGTGCCATTTATTCCATGTGTAATAATATGTCAATATCATCTTAAAAGTCTTAAACCAGTTAAACCTAACGTAAAATATGATCGTATACCTTCTTAGTTCACTTGATTTTACATTTGAATATTATTTTTAAACTATACCTATATACCTCTGAAAATTAAAAGTTAATCAACCACATAATACTACATATTATGAATGTACAATGTTAGATATGTCGATCTTGACTTTAGGATATCTATATAATTATTATTTATTTATAAGGATAAAATTAATAGAGCTGTATAACTATAGCTATAATGTTTTAATAATAGAAACCTGCTTATTTTAAATTTTAATATATTATAATACAGGTTGACGCCTGCAGACACGCTAACATTACATATTTTCTGATTATAATCGTTGTTCATGTGCAATTATTTATCATTGAATTCAAATTGAATATACCTAAATATAGCTAAAGCCATGGGCGCCCATAAGTAAAATTTTAGGGGGGGGGGGGTCAAAATAAAAAATTCTCAAATGTAAAGATAATAATTATATTATGGTAATATTTATTGAGTTACAAATTTTTAATATTTTTTGTCCAGGGGGGGGCAAGTGCCCCCCTTGCCCCTCCCAATGGGCGCCCATGGCTAAAGCCATTAATGTGACTCAGTGGCGTATTTAGGATTTTGTCAAGGGGAGATAACCTAACCTACGTTGGAAAACATCATTTCCTCGACGGTAGAGGATACTTATCAACATTATTATACTTATACTAGTAAAAAAAAAGACCAAGGGGGGATCTGTCCCCTATATTCCTCCCCTTAAATACTAAATACGCCATTGCTGTGGCTTACTCAATGACGAGATCACTCAAAATAAACTGTATTGAAGCGTGAGTTTTCTGATTTTTAAATTTTTTAAGATTACACTTATTTTAGGTTACAGACTTACAGTTCACCTGACAAACGTATCTCCGTTGATTCACGGTCAGGTAATGCGTGCTATAAATTATAAAATTTACTACGAAAAACAATTATTCGAATCACGCGCATGATCTTATACAGTATAACCAGTGGCGTAGTTATGGGGGGGGGATATGGGGATATATCCCCCCCCAGAGCCTTTTTTTTAATGTTTAAATCATTGACTTATTGAGCCCTACATTTTATGTTTAACCAATAAATTATAAATCCCCCCCCCCAGAACAAAATCATAGGTAACTACGCCACTGAGTATAACGTGTAGGTACCTATATCTATATTCTATATGCATACAGTGGCGGATTTGATGAAGAGGACGTTCCGAACACATTATGGCGGTACATAGGTGATCGGCCTATATGTAAAATATAGTACCTAACTATAAGTTTTATATACATAAATATTAAATACATTAATATAAATTTACAATATTATAAATATAATTTGGACAACTATTAGCTAGGTTAGTAGGTGTTGCCTTTTTTTTGTATTATCAAATACCTGCAGGTAGGTATGTTTTTTAACGTACCTAAGTACTTTGATTAAATAATTTGTATGATTTTGGATATTTAAGTTGAATCGTCTATACCTATAACTGTAAGTAAAGTATAGTTACTAAATAAATATAATAATACATTAATAAATAAAATATAAAATATATTTTTCATCAAAGTGCATAGCAGCCATTAGCAGGCCGGAGGATGCTCTTAACTGGAAGGGGAGAGGGTGATGTTAGAATTGTTAGATAAGGTTTTCAGGTGACGTAACGTTGAAAATGACTTTTTATTAGTCGATGTACGAGCAGTCAGACAAAATTAACCTACATTATACGTAATACTTTAGGAGTTTTTTTTTTTTACATAAATATCGAGAGCATCAAGAGCTTTTCGAATATTTTTATCAGTTGGTTATCGTTGCCAGATTTCTACCTCACTAATTCAGATTTCCGGAGAATCGTCATGTAAAATTGAAATGTAGGTTTCCAATAACTTTGTCTAAATATTCCGTTTCAATAGGAAAAAGACACTAGAAGTTGGATAAAATATTACGATGTCTGAGGAAGTGAACTTAAAGATGAGTGATAAAAAATTTAAGTCATGATACCTATCTAAAATCTAAATAATAATTTTATAATGATCTGCTGTAGTCTTGTTAATTATTATACATTTATACCTAATGTTAGAACAGTTGTATTGATATGAGACAAGTCTAGATTTAATCACGGGTATTTTGTACTTTTTACAAATATGTCTCTCCAGCCACAACAATTGTGTTGAAGTTATATTTATTCTGTAGAATATTGTCTTATTTGGTCTAGTTAGTGATTTGCTATAACTGTTAATTTAAAAGACTCAACCAAATCTTGATTCTCCATTTAGAAAACTCTGATTATTACTTTGTCGGAAACGGGTGGTGGAGACGGTTAACCCTCCCCCCTTGCGCAAGGATCTGGTAAATAGATACCTTTACAGTTTACATTGGTACCTATACTTAATCATTTTAGAGTTTAGACACAGAAAACACTGTCATTAGTACTTCGATGTTTTATCTAATAATTAATAAATATAAAACTAGGTAAGTTACCTACCTATAGGTATACAAGTTGATGAAAATTTAGTGAACATAGGTAGCCGCAGACATTTTTCTAGGAGGGGGCTATGTTAGGATTTGAGAAGAAGTATAAATTATTATAATTTTACTAAACAACACACTTTTTTATTATACTCGTATACTTATAATACATATTAGGTTACAGGGTTAAAAAACAATGCCCATAGACAATAATTTTGCCAACAACATTATCAATAAATAAATTGACATTAGTTTTAGGTAGTTTTGTATTATCATAAACGTATTATAAAAAGACGAGCATTGGACGTCATGCGTTCAATAATATCGAGGTAGTCGCGATAACGCACAAGTACCCATATTTTATTATGTTACAACTTCAAGTACAGGTATAGGTGAAATTAACTTAGGTAATTAATTCTCAAAAGAAATTGTAACCGTCTCGCATTTTTTCCAAAACTATCAACAATTTCATCATGAAGTGTGTTATTTATAATTAGGTCATTCACTGAAGATCTATTTTTCCAATATCATAAAAATCAATGTTTGCAAAATCATAAAAAAAAATTGATGCCATGACGGTTTCGGGCTTGTGTGATTAGAATGAGTATCTACAGTAGATATCGTTGTAATTAATACAGGTAATTATTTAAAAAAAATCGTATAATCAAAAGAAATTAAGGATGGTGAGTATCCGTGGTGTGTATAATTAAATAGTCTAGGAAAAAAAAACAAAATAGAAAATAAATCAAACGTGTTTTACTTAAAAATTGCATACATAACTTTTAAGTCAATTGTCAAACTAAAATATCAAAAATATAGATAAATACATAATAATAAAAGAATAAACAAGTTATTGATTTTTTATGGTAGGTAAAATTTCTATTTGATGGATTATAACAGTCGAATGCCTGGATTATAAATCATTATCATACATCAGAACAAATGTCATCTATTAAAAAAAATTGTTGGTTCTCAATTTATTTAAGAATATGTCATGAACAGTTTTATATTATTTTAAAACTATTTTTTTATAATAGTAAACAAAAATAGAACAGGATATAATATATTTTTATTACTCTTGAAGGATACAATGTTTACGTTTCAATCAACTAAAAATTAAATGTATTTACAAAATATTGAAATTTAATTTTAATATATGTTAATAAATTGTACAATTGATATTTATTATAATATATTATACTGATTGCAAGAAAAATTGATCAATTTAATGAACAAATCATGGGGTACAAATTTATTTTTAAACTCTTAAGAACCATTGCCTTGTAGTTACTATAACTCATTAAATATTCAGTAATTGATTATGCAATCCTGTAGGTATTTAACTTTTTATTTCAGTTTATTCCATAAATATTTTTGTTGTGAAATAAAAATTGTATTATAAATCATAATTATTTATTATTTTATAAAAACTAAGAAAACCCATTAATGTGAACAAAAATATTGTGAAATTAATATTGGCATAAAAAAAATAACAATAATTGTAACTGTTTATTAAATAAAATATAATAGCAACCTAACTTTTATAACAATGTACTGCATTAATCTAAATGTCTAAAAAATAAATACACTATTAAGTTAAAGAAATGTTTAAAGGATTATTATATTATTGTATCATAAACTTAAAAAAATAAATATATATAATATTAACACTATATAAACATATTTATTATTTTGTTAACAAGTCAACAGATCCATTAAAAAAATAGTAATGATGATAAAAATAATAAAAAAATTATAACAATATTTTCTTAAATAAATGTAAATGCTTTAATTAAAATTTTATAACAATCATTTTGATACTAAACAATAATAATAATAATAATAATAATAATAAAAAATGAGTGACATTATTCGGATAGGTATGTATAATATAACAAACAATAATAACTATAACATAATAAATAATAATACTTTGTAATTTCTTTGATGATGTATTAGATAACATGATTTATCACATGTGTATTTTGTTTTCTCTACGAGATTCAAAGGATAATAAAATTTATTTATCAATTCAGTTTTTTTTTGTTTTTTTTTTTTTAATTCCACGAAACTTATTTTTTTAATGGATCAAGACTTTCTAATGAAAAATCTTCAGTGCTCATTGATAAACCTCGACTGAAACCATCCTGAAACAAAATTTATTTTAATTATTAAAAGTCGCTCTTACAGATTCTAAAAAAAATATATGTTAAACAGAAATTAGTAATTTCTGAAGCTATAGAAGGAAAAATTGGTAAAATATGTACAAAAAACAAAAAATGCATAACATTTTTTATATTTTTATTTATAATATAATATAATATAAATTAAGTCAAAATCTGATAAGTGATTATTTAGTTATACTAAAATATTATATTTAAATTAGATAAATATACAAAATAATGTTAATATGACAGTGCACTAAATCAAAATAAATTTAAGACAGTCGTAAAAAGAGAAATAATAGCGATATACTCAGATAAGACAAAAATTATCAGTGATTTGGTAAAGTATTATTCTATTATATTATAATTTAATTTAAGTATGATTTTCGACAAATTATAAGATATGTATTATAAAAATTAACTAAAAATACATTATTAAGTATGATAATAAAACGTTAAATATACTATTTTTGAAAAAATTACCTAAATATGCTATAAAAAGAACGAAAATGAACTCTGTAGGTTATGAAACAAATTTATAGCTCACCTAGCTATAAATAAAAGAAATAGACAAAAATATGCAAGTCCTATTACTTCACGTCCCTAAAAATTATATTCATACCTTCATTTCTTTAATTCTTTTGTCCAACAAACCAATATCATTCTCAATACCATTTGGTACACTTTGCCCAAAATCGTCCATACCAAATGGATCACTAGCTGACGTTCTTGGTTGGCCAGCTGGTCTTGGTGTTGCTTTAAATGGACTTAGGCCAAATATGTCATCAGAATTTTGAGAACGACGTCCTGTATCTCTAGCAGGTTTTGGAGGAGGAGCCACTACAAAACAAAAAAAAAATTAAGATATGAAAAAAAAGAAGAGAAGCTTTTGTTTCAGGCAATTGATGTTGTGTAATACATACATAATGGAGGCGATGTAGGAGATGTAGCGCTATTATTGTTTGTCCTTGGTTCAAAATTATTTTCCATTTCATTTAACAGAAGACCTTCAAGTCGTGTACCAACACTAGGAGATGGTCTTGTCTCATTAGGGGATGAACTAAAATAAAAAATTCAAAAACAAATTTGTATGAATACAGTATAAGTCATATTATTTTAATTTTGTTGTACACTAAAATTTATAGAAAAAAAAATATATTCAGTATTTAAACAAAATATTTAGAGTAATTTCTAACCATTATCAAAAGTGCAGTTAATTATAAGTTAAAATCTTAAATGAACATAGAGTTTAAGCTCTAGAATAAATAGAATAAGTACACCAACTTTTATAATAGTTCTATTTTATCATTCATGGTAAATATCAGAAAATTTCAAAATATTTTTGTTGGTCATCATAACTGCACACTTACTGTTCAGAATTTACACCGTTCAATACTGCACACATTGACAGTTAAAAATAAAACATATTTTATTGTTATTAAAAAAATGATTTAGTATTAATTAAAAATAATTCAATATATAATTAAATTGAAATAAATTTATACCCTGATGTTTTTAAATTATTAATTTAACTAATTTTGTTGTTAATGAAACAATCATATATATACATTTAAAATCGATTTTTCTTTCTCCCTACATACTTTGCGTATAAAGTTCGCTATCTCTTATTTTGTTTGTTATTGATGTATATCAATGTGTAGTGTTGAATGACAACCTTTTTTGAAAGTGTGCAGTTATGAACGACACCCAATATTTTTAATTATAAAGAACCACCATGCTTCCACACATAATTACTGTACAGTAAAAATGTATGTAAAATATAGAACTTGATTATTAAATGATGAAGACATTACAAGAAATGTTAGATCAATCATTGAATTATCATTAGAATTAATGATAAAACTATTAAAAATATTAGAATTATATAAAAATACTAACTTAATGTGTTCACCATTGTTATTAACACTTCTTGGAGGTACTGGTGGTGCTGTACCAGGTTGAGGAGAACTATTGCCATTAGTCAAGTTGATGAGGGTGGAAGAATTACCATTGTTAACATTTACTTGCAACATATCACTGATACCATTTTGACGCATGTATTGTTCAACATCAATCTAAATATGTAAAATATTTAAATTAAAAAGTTCCTACAAGGAATATTGTTGCATTACCTTTCCACTAAGAGCATCAGATAGCCTTTGGCGCAAAACACTATTTTCATTTTCCAACTCTTTAACACGTTGTTGCAAAACCATAACCTTACGTTGAATTTCCATGTCTAAGAAACGTCTAAGAAAAGGAAACACAAACCAATTTTTAGGTATTCATCACGTTTATTTAAATAACAGTTAATATAATAAGTATCATTCAATAAGTCATATTAGACTGTTAGTTTTAGTATTTCTCAATTATAATCACAATTCAATTATTTTAGTTAATTTATTAATTGAAATTTAGTATGTAATATCATGTACAATAATTATAACAATTTTTTTTATAAAAAATAAATATTATGATCTAAGACTTAAATATATAAATATAATAAATTTAATGGGAATCGACATCACATTTTAATAGCCTTTTTAATGATAAACAATTGGTGGATCTTAATCGTCTAGGTTCACTTAAATCAGTTGTTCTAAATTGTGAACATCCTACGATTTCGGAATCTGATCCCAATGCCAAAGTAGGTTCAATAGCAGGTGGTTGATTTTGATTAACCCATCGTTCCAAAATGGACTCTCCTTGTTCATTCTTTTCTTTATTCATTTCATTATATTCATTCTTACAAATGTCAGCTAGACCTTGAAATATTTCTGGACCAAAATCATCCCAATTTAATTCTATCCTAGTTTTATCTTGCTGTATTTCACTATTAATTTCCATTAATGGACAATTGATGTCTGCATCGCTAAAGTAATCTGACATTTCATTATCTGAATAATGTTTGAATTCCACCATTTCACATTGTTTTTGTTCAATTATATTATAATCTAAAGATGCCCATCGGTCATCATCATTTGTATAACGATCTAAAACAATCCTTCCACCTCTACCATATCGGGGTCTACATAAACCCAAAGATTTATGATTTCTATTTTTTTGTATATAAACTGGTTGAAAACCAAATGTATGGTCAACAGGTTCGGGAGAATTAATAGGGGCCAAATAAGAGCAATGTTTGTTTCGGCGGAAAGACCATTTACTACCACCACTATCATCAACGTTTTGAACTTTATGAGGGGGAGAATATAATTCTTCATCAGAACTTAAATGTTCCACATCATAAGACTTATGTTTCCTTTTTCTATAGTGTCTTTTTTCTCTTTTGGATTCCTGGTATTTAGTATTTGTGGAACTTTTTTTCATATCACCTTGTTTCCACATGGCAGACATATAATGATTAGTTGAGATTGGTGTAAATGCATGCCGTACAGTTTTTACTAATTCTACATCCTTGTAAATATTTCCATTAAAGTCACGTATATCAAATCGTTTTTTATATGTTTCAAGAGTTAATTCTACTAATTGTTTTTTAAGTCCTTCTCTGTGTTGTATTGTTCCAATTAAATCAAATGCTCTAACCAAATTTCTACGTAATTTTAACATTTTTTCATATGATGCTTCATCATTTTTCCTATTTTTCCTAGTTTGAATTTTATCACGTCTTTTTCTAAATGCTACATATGAATCATTAGGAGGAGCCCCTGCTATAGGTTCAGTGCGCACAGCAGGAGATAATGTGTGACCTAAACGTACTCTTTTCCTCAACCAATAATCATAAATCAATAATACAGTATCTTCGTCATCTTTAGTTAGTGATTTAGCATCAGATAAATCAATAATATTGTAAGTGCTATGTTTTTCCCATTTATCAACTAGCTCTTCAAGTTTATCAGCTGTTATACTATTTGTTTTACCAGTCGTATTTAGCCAATCCAAGTCTTCCGAGTCATAATCATATTCTGGAACATCTTGTTCCATTGTAAATGGTGTTATGTGTATGAGTTCTTTTGGAGGGTGACAGTCTGGAGGGTATGTTTGATCATGCCATTTTAAATCATCATTTATTAATTTAGATACTTCTGGTGTGGGTATAACACTCCCAGCTACCATGGCACGTTGTAAATGATGTTCAGACTCTTCTTCTTTTTCCATACCACTGGGCATTTGGGGGACAGCGCGCTTTAATTCCATACACTCGTGCAGGTCAGGCAAATCATCAGACATATAGATCGGCAGAGGTTTTGAAACATCCAACTGCCGAGCTCTGAAAGTCGGCTTGTTCGTCGGCTTGCTGGGCCACCTACCACAATAACAATCCGACATTACTATTTTCCTTTAAAACAACTATTTTACTTTACAGGGTGATCAATATGCATAGCCCAAAAAAATTGCTAATAGAAATTAACAAGCAGCAAAATATAAACTATTTAATACTTTCAATAGGTAACCATTTAACAGAAATGGTCCTATGTATAACATGTTTCTATAGTAACTGATTATTTTCACTTTATTGAATAATCAAGAATGGCATAACCACCTATTATTTAAAATTCAAATGACATTAATTTGTCTTATGGAAGTTGACCACCCTGCAATATCTAAGCTACTAGAATAAAGTATTTTTCTTTTATTCTTTCTACTAATAAAATAATTCTAAAAGGCACGACTTCAGTAGGCTAGACAGAGTTCGGCATTTGAATGTTTTCAACCGTGCAGATAATTAAATGTTATTATTACACACTATAGTTAATTATAAAAATTAACTCATGCAACAACTACATTTATACTAATGTTAGTTGCAATTATGTTGACAGATGACAATCAAAATTGAGTCTGAAGAAAAATCCTAATAAATAGATTGTTAATACCTAAATCATTAGTTTATATATTACATTATTAGAGATTATATTATAATGAGTAACATTTACTATTAAATTTAATGTCTAATTAAAATTAATTAACCAAGAAATACATAAAGGTAACAATTTAACAAAGAAACCTTTAAAATGGCAATTTGATAAATGCTTAAGTTTCTAGTAATACTATAGTTTAACATTTTAGATTACTAAACAACACTTTGACTATAATAAATTACTAGTACGAAAGAAATATTTGACTAGTTTAAATAAGCTTGGCTTACTTAAAAAATGTAGCAGACTTTTGTTTCATTCAAGTATACATTTTTAAATGATAAATTATTCTTACAAATTAATGTGAAATCATAAAATAATGGAGAATAATTTTGTTTTGTAGCTATTGACATAAAAAATAACATAGTTATTATAGGTATGTTGGCAGTTAAGAGTATACAACAGCAGTCTACAAACTAGAGAGGAGAATGACCAAATTTACGGTTTGGAGAAAATACGTTTCCATTATAAAAAGCAAACATTCTAGTTAAACTGAATTAATAATGCTACTAAATAATAGACTTCTAATCTGAAGTTAAAATTTTTAGCGAATAGCCAGAGATAATAAAAACCAAGAAAGTAATTATTCTTGTTCTTGAGCTAAATAATAACATACTTGTATGCAAGATCAAAAGCTTGTCCAATGCTGAGAGTGATCTCTTCAGCTAACTTGTCGCTCATAAATACAAAACAAGTGTGTCGTTCAGATTCATTTGAGTCTTTTACAATAAAGCTGAAAAATTGTTTGTCCACCTTATCGTCAGCACAGTAAGAAATTCTGTGCAACGGATATTGATGCATTATTACCTATAGGAAAAATAATAGGTATATATACCAAATGAACTTAAAGACCAATAACAATAGTAATTCTACTTTTGTTTTTGGATCTTGAAGCGCAACGCCTTCAACACTTATTGTAAGCTCAACTTTTGGTACTTTAGAACCTTCAGCTTTCCGGACTTGTTGATTAAATTTTAACTTTTGGATAGATTCTTTAACCACTTTAAAACCTTTCGGTTGGTCTACATCGACATTTCCCAGAAACTGTAAATCATAATTACTCAGTAAATATACTGCTAGAAAACATTATAATTTTACACTATATTAATACCTTAACGATGTATGCAATATGACCTTTTTGTAAAGCTTCAGGAGGGTGAATCCAATTACGATTTTCTAAAAAAAATATTGTTATAAACATATATGTTATTGTCCAGTAAAATGTATCAATGAACTTACCTCCTCCTCCTTTAGCTGATTTGTTATTGGAGTTTTGAGTCCATTTTAAAAGATTTCCCGTGTTCCTCATGTTTGTTTTGGATATACTTCTAAAATTACGAAGAAAAAACTAGATAATTTATCTTTATTATAAAATATTAAATATTTGTCAATATTAGTATTAAACTAGTAACATATGTCAACTAAGTGTATAGTAAAAATATTTCAAATATTTACTCAAAGAGTGTATAAATAATAATTTAAGCCTATAATCTGGGTCAATAACAGGGTTAAATGCAAAAGATATTGATTTTGTTACAAACCGATAAACCTTTCTGCAACCAATATTGTAAGTATTATTCAAAATAGAGATAAAGTAGTAATACCTATGTATAATAATATAGCAACCAAATATCTTGATCAAATTTATTGCTCAGTAGAGCTTGGAAGGATTCAACAAACATAAGTAGAGATCAGTTATCATTGGAGGTAAAAAAAACGATAGATACTACTGACTCATTGGGTGGGTGTGGAACATAGATAAAGAAGTAAACTATGGTTTGTGTTGCCATCTAAGTACTGTCAGTATAAAATCAAAACGAATAGTACCTATAATACGAGTAAATATTATACGAGTAAACGAAGACAATTTAAGTGTGACAGTTGGAACATTCGTAGAGTTCACACTTATCGCAAGAGGTCGGGGTGATAAGACGACGGTGTATGAGACATACAACAACAATAACAACGGCGGCAAAAGGAACAAAGGAAACTCTCGGTCGACAGATTTATGACGGAAATCGAAATAATAATATTAATAAAATAATTACAATAATAATAATACAATAAATTTTGCTTACGTATTGAGACGGGAACGAAGCGTTTTATATCAAAATTTGTTGGCTTCCTTTAAACGCTATTAAGTGCGTGTAGCCGGGGCACTTCTAAATGCGACGCACTCGCGTTAGATATAATAGTTTTACGTTTGTGTTACAACGATAAAGTTCGGCACTGGAGCCGTATAAATTCAGTATTGAATGCGTTTAAGCTACCGTCACGACGACGGGACAACGGAGTTAGAACGGTAAGAAGGACGAGCACGAAAACGCCATTTTGATAGGTACTGTTGATGCGGCAGCGGAGTTCGCGGGGTGGAACGGCGGTAGGCGATAGTGAATGCTCGTGCACGAAAAACGGGAATTTCAAAAACAGGCGTGGCCTTCCGCGTTGAGTCACAGCCGCGCGGACGCGGGACTGTGGAACTTTACAACGTCTTTGGCCAGACGTGTAAACCGCGCCCGCGAAAACCGATTTCGTATAATATTTAACTATAATATTATTATTATTACGTCGTCACGCTGCCTTAGTGCCGTCGACGTCATTGCCTATTATAATAATAATAATAATACATAATAACACGTAGCAGTATAGCCATTGCATTTATGATAAAATATCGTTAGTGCTTAGTTGTCGAATTGTTTATATACCTAGTCGGATATTACATTGTCATTGAAGATTTACGGTTTCCTATCTAAAGATATTTAACACGATCATTTACACGTTTACTTGCTTTCCTATCGTCGCCATAAATTGCAGTTAAATCCACCTCAACTTCTGCTTTAATAATTGGAATAATTCAAGTATTAAAATATCTGTTATTGTAAGAATTGTTTCGTATTAGTTTTACAGCGAACTTAAAAAAAGAAAATAAATTATACATCCATATAATGTAACGTCGTAATTTAAGCTCTTCCCCCCCAAATACCCATCAAAATTTAACTTTTTAAAAAAAATATAGGTATGATAAGTTATGTGTATTCGTGTTTAAATTTGCACATTATTCGTATTTCTAATAATAATACCTACGATAATACATTATAATATTATGTTACTTATCAAGATATCTAAATATTCTAAACGTATTGTTATTGTGAGCTACAGAGAAATTCAGTCCGTCTATTCCTCAAACGGTGAAACGAACAATGCTTTTGCCAAACATTGCAGATAACTAAATGACGTATGAGTTAGCTAAAATAGTATAATGTTTATACTATATTATTATCGAATTGATCGTGGTAGTGACTCGTGACTAGGTATACGTATATACTATATAAATGTATAGTTAGTTCTAGGTAAGCAGTGAGAATGTGAGATCGAATTTCTTTGTGCTGTATACTTGTATTATTTTCATCGTACGTATTAAAATATAAAAACAAAAATGTTGTAATTTATATTTATTTTAATATAAAATGCATAAAATAGGTTAGATTAGTAGGTAATCTATGTAGAAAAGAAACGTTAATAACTGTAGTACTGTATGGTAAACACTATTAGATAGATATTATATCATAAAAAATATATTTGGCTTTAAGATTAAAATATAAACAACACTTTAACACTATAACGACAATGTAAAGCGCACATATTACTTGGTCCGTGGATTTATATGACTACATATTTGTTTTTAGACAAAAGTATGCAGTTAAATGAGAGTTAAATAAATATTTACGATGTATGAAACAAAATTAATAGAAGAATATATTATTTAGTATAAAAATCATATTTTAGGGATTTGAGAATATTAAGTACCTACGTCAAAGAATATTTGAGAATAAAATAAAATATTTTTCCGAAGAAAATTATTAATAACTTATAACATATTATTTTGCAGTATGCTTCATTCATGACGTGTCATGTACAAATTAATTGTTATTGTAAATCAAATTAATTATATAAATGTATACTGAATAATTATAAATTATTTTTTTTACAAAATATTAAAAATTTTTTCATTTTTATGGACATAAACCATTTTAAAACAATCTTAATAGAATATATTTCATATTTTAAACGATATAAAAACATCATAATATTTAAAGGATAGAAAGAGATTATAAATTCAATCTATAATCAAAATATTATAATATTTTATATTATATTGCATTTAAATACGTTTTTAAAGTTTTGATTAAATATATTCATTACCTATATATTTCCGATATATATTACTGGAAAATGTAATTAGAAAATATATAATAGAATAATGGAAACACATTAAACAAATCATAGAATTAGGTTAGTACCATTTATATATATATCAAATCATTTTAATAATTTAAAGATAAAGTCATCATTTAGAAGTTTTTAATCATCCATATTATATTTTATTAACTAATTACATTTACATAGGTAGGTCGTAGGTACCTAATTAGTATAATTTTTTTAATATCCGCATTGCAGTGAAATTAAATAATTGTTAATAATTTTATTTTATTAAAATGTATATATTTTAATTATTTATAACATCAATATATTATAATTGTATGGATAGTAACTCACTTGTGCATATATTATAGGTATACGTATAAATCGTATAATACATTAATAATTTTATTAATTATCAGGGCATTTAAATGTCTGATGAAATTAGTCGATAAACGGTAAAATTAAAAATCTGCGACGTATATATTTAGTTTTTTTTTAATTAAATCGAGTTTTTAGAAAGAAAAAAACGTTTTTAATTTTATTTAATTTTATAAACTCTGTGAAATTATTGTCATTGATTAAGCATTTTGTCGTTAATATAATAGTGGGTTTCATTTTCGTGATGATAATTAATATGATTATTATTCGCAAAATTCAACGCATTAAATTAAAAACCAATGAAGTATGGTTATAGAAATATTTGAGTACATAAGTAATATAAACTTAAATATCTATCTGAAAAAAAAATTACTGTTAATCCGCAAATGATAAATTATGAATATTTTGAAAAATTATTATAAAATACATAAAATTATTTCATATTTTAATATCATAATGATCTTTTTTATTTCTTTTAAGATGTATAATATTATCTGTTTATAGGTACTATATGAAACTATTCACACTATTTTACAGTATTTACAAAAAGGTAATAATATATAATATAGTATAAGTATAATATATTATTTTAATAATTATATAATATATACTAATAATAAACAGAACGTTTTCAGTGAAAATTAAATCTAATTCTATTAGGAAAATTAATTACTGATAGAAATATCAAAAAAAAAAATTATCATGAATTAATTTACCTACTTGTAATATTATAGATTGACAGATCGTCTTCACTCAACATTGTTTTTCTTGTACAATGATATGATATCAGATATATCATTGAATTCAAATTTAAAACATCCATTACAGTAACCCACTCGACACCTAATGTACAACAGAGCGGTATTCATTTGCCTACCTTTTTATTTTTAAGTGTCATTCGAGAGTTGAGACAACACTCGAGTTTTTCTTTTACTTAACTTGGGAGGATTTAGATACACTGTATACCTGGGAGATATTATGTTACCTTCTAGTTTTAATAAATATTAATACTTGTATATTAACTGTAAGTATACAATACACAGACATACGGACATAATAGTACCTGTAAATTCACACGTTACCACACACTTTGCAGTGCGCTGTGACCTAAAAATCAATCATAATATAAGTTAGATACGCGTAATGATAAAAATGTATTATTAAAAGTTTCATATCCGTTGATTCAGTTATTGTACGTGACATTTTTCGAGATATACGTATATTATATTTTAGATAATACGTATAGTTCGAAGTTTGTAAGCTAGGTAGTTATACCCACCTATACGTATACCTATAGGCTATAAAGAGCATAATACAACGCTTTAGTGAAATACAATTTTTAAATCAAACAATAAAACGGCTGACAGGAACACATACACCAGAGATAACATTATTACCGAGTACTGAATAGATGAATGTAAGTTTCTTCACGAGACCTAGCGGGTAAAAAAATACCTATGTTAGTTCCTACACGATAGAATAAAGTACATAATATATATATATGTAAGTTCCTACATGGTAAAAAAAGGTACATAAGTATAACTGTATAAGTTCTTACACTGCGTATATTATTATAAATAATAATTGAATATTATACTATATCTACAATCTACATTCTATATAACAATATAATTTATAAGTCAATCTAATATCAGTTATACCATATATTCATATGATACTGTTATATATATTTATATAATAAAATAATAAATCAAAAATTATATTTTATGTTGTTTATATATCGCTATTTCGGAAACTTAAATCTTTAAATCGTATTGGTTAATTTTGTCTGTTGAGTACTCTATAACTTTTCATTTAAACGATTTTCTTTTTCAGCATATTTTTACTTTATCTTTTATTATATTCTTTTAAATTATATCATTTTGGTATCATCAGTTTGATAACTTATAATTAAAACATTATATAAAATGTAGTATATATATATTTATATTTTTATAAAAATATATAGTAAATTTATTTTACATGTGTACCTAACCCACCGTATAGGAACGTGTACCCTTTTTACCGTGTAGGAGTTTCACATCACATATTTAGGAATTAACGTATGTAATTTTTACCTACTACTCTCGTGTAGGAATTTATAATTCCCTACATTCCCTATGTACAATTAAGTAACATGACAAACTTATTGTAGGTACTAAGAAAAGTTCAACGAATATAACTAGGTCCTTGAAATTAAGTTAAAAAATAAAGTATAATTTCACGTTGCACATTGCAATAATATTTTAAGTATTATTCGTATTCTCAAATCATCAATAATGTGCATCACATAATATTGTAATGTTATTATTATTAAAATTATAAAGATTTTTAGTATAATTTTAAATTACAAACTTACTTTTTAAATAACGAAAATGTTAAATGTTCCAATTATATTGAGATAATATTATATTATATTAATAAAAATGTATCGATTAATCATTCCCCCCTCGATCACTTACTTATATTTAATCCATACAGTTTAATATGACAGTATCTACTATATATACGGTTTATGGCGTTTTACAATAAAATATTTAAATTCCATATTGTTCTACTTTCCACGTAAATTATACACACTAGTGAGAAATACAAAGCTTAATAACTTATTGTTATAGGTTCGGCTTATTAAACTATGTGACTAGTATCTATCAACTAACAGCTATGTACCTATATATTATAAGTATAATGTACAAATATACAAACTGATCCGAGAAAATTGCGCATTATTATTTACTAGCTGATCCCGTGCACTTCGTTGCCCGTTAAAAATGGCTATTCTATATAATATGATTCAAACTTTGTTTAATTTGTTATTTAATATTTGGTTTAACGGTGTTCAAAACTTAGACATTTTCATTGACCATTTTGATTTTCAAAAAACTTATTATAACTTATTATTTATTATAATATTGTGTAATGCAAGGATTGGTAGAGGTTTTCATTTGATAAATGATTTTTAAATTACGTAAATTGGATTTTTATGGCCCCAGAGTGTGAATATGCCCTCTAAAATTTTTAATTGGTGACCCTTAGAGTCAACGAACAATAATTATTGAATGCGCTTTGTATATAATTCGTGTATTGAAAAATGCCCCTTTATTGAAAGCTACCATTTTTATTCCATTTGCTATATTTTTATTGGAATCATATTAACAAAAATAAAATTCTTAATATTAATGAATCTATGTATTATTTTTAACAATGAAGAATATTGTGAAAACATTGATTCTGCGCTGTCCGATAGTGGGACAAGTTTGTTGGTTTTTAGTGCCATATTTACAGTTATAGTAGCCCATTATAGTATTGTGGAAACCATTATACATGTTTTAAATTATTTTATTTACTTAAACATTGCAATTAAGAATAAAAATAAAGTGCATCGTACGATGGTTTTTTTTTAAATTTATTATTTAATATTTACAAAATATTTGATTGTGTTGTAATAATAAGACTATGAATATTAGATCTATGATTTTCTGGATCAGTTTTTGGGGTAATTGCAGATAAGTGATTAGAGCTCAGAATTTCGAATATTAGGTCAAAACCATTTAGGTTCGTGAAATCATTAATCATGGAAGATTATATCGGTGTAACTATCGGACAACCATTTTATAGGTTATCTAACAAAAAACGACTACAATGCTAAGTACTAATAAAAGCAGTAAAACATAAATATATTTTTTATTTACAATTATGTCGGGTGCAAGTAACCTAATTTAATATGATAAATGTTCACACATAACGTAGTCCGGCAATGTCTAGAGTCTAGAGTTCTAGACTATACTTTATAACCTCATAATATTATACTCGTACGTGTTATAGTGAACGGTAATTGTTTGTTAGGTGAGAAACACATATTATACATATCAGCATATTATAAACACACACACATTATATTATATATATTTGAATCATAGTCAACTATATAGGTAGGTAACAAGGTAGTGAAGGTAGGGTAGTTATATGATTTTTAATACCACCACTTATTATAACGCTGATACGCTGTTGATATAATTTAACGAGTACATATAATAATACATTTTGTAATAATTTTTAAGTAGATATATTTACTAAATTGATATAAAAAACATAAAATATAAACTTATAATATGTATTGAGTGTATTTATGTATGTTTAATACGTGTATAGGACATAGGTATTAATAAATTGTATACACGTGCCTTTACCCCCCTTCTCCTCCCTTCCTATAACAACCAAACATATTTACTACCCATTCCATGATGCATTAACGATTAATCGGTGTGGAATTTCAAACACAAATTTTCTCGTATACATGATTTATATTATAATTCATAATATATAGGTAAACTAATTGTAAACGGTCCTGTTGTATAATTTTAGCATATTGATTATTGTTATGAGTTATGACATTATAATATTATAATATTTATTAATACTATTATACCTATTTGTTGTTCTTGTTTTATGTATTATAATAATATTATAAACTAATAATAATCATAAAACAATCTTTACTGGGACTTCATCTTTTATAACTGAAGACCTAAAACGTCTTCAATACTAAAATATTAACCTCTACATTATTTTCCACAGTTCGAGACTATGTAAGTAGGTACTTATATATTTAATCGTGTCCGTAGTTTCACCTATATTTGTTTTCGTGAACAAAAATAGTTAGTAAATGGGTTGGTATATAATGACTACAGAGAGTCTGTATAGTCAGTACACTCTAACCTAACCTGAGTGAGTAATAAGAGCATAAATTTTTGGAAGAAGACCATGGTTTATGTAGAGTTATCCAGAAGTTGTTTTTAAGTCGTGATAAGTTTAGGGTATACGATAGACTATCATCTAGATTCTACAATGGATACAGGTTATTATACGATGGTCACCGTGAATTTAAAATAGGTATATCTATATAATATACATATTATCATGAAAAAGATGATTTAATAACTATACCCCTATTAATCTGCACAACTTATTTTATTAATGTAACATACATTATATTATGAAAGTTCACACCATAATATATTATAAATATTTTATATGTACATGTAGAGTGTCAGGTATACATTAAACAATATTCAGAAAATTATGGGCGTAACAAAATCTACAGTACTCGACCATTTTAAATTAATGTACTCATTGTATTTATACATAGTGATTTAAAATATAATAAAATATAAATATAATAAAAGTACCGATACTTAAACCTATATGTATACATAGATGTATCAATTCCAACGTGAACAGGGTTCTTATAATTGTTACATAACTCAATACTTACCAACTGCGCTTTTCTTCTAAATTACTTTACTCACGTAATCGCGTGTTGCCAATCGAGGCTTCAATTATAGAGATACATAATATATAAAGGTAACGCGTATCTTGTTGTTTAGTGGCTTAAAAATCTTTAATTGCAAGAAACCATTGGTAATTTATAGTAGCTTTCTGACTTCCTGTACGGCTGTATACTACATTATGTATAGGTATAGGTATACGTTAAATTATTATGTGTTCGTCTACAACTAAAGTAGTAGTTTGTTAACTTAGGTAAGAAATTGTTGAGCAAAATTATTACACATTGAACATTTATTTTTTTTAATTTTATATTTCAATTAAAAAGGTTTTTTACTATATTATATGATACAATATAATATAAATTAATAAATTAATATTTTTTTTTATATAAAGTAATAGCTAATTCAGAACTGCCTTGGCCATGACAAATTAAATGCTCACGGACTTACCTCTTTTTAAATTCCGTTAAATATAAAATGCACAGATTTTTATACAGTTAATTAGGTGATTTTTATAAAATATAAAATATAGACCTATAATTATTTACAATTATAATAAATATTTTCTTTTCTGTAACCAATGATAATCTCATACAAACACAACATATTTGTTTTTTGTGTTCAAAGAAATCACTTTGTGAACTCTTCTTTAAAATGAAAATTGTTAAAATTTGGCTTTGAAGTGTACATATTTGGATATAACTATATGAACTAAATTTCAGAACCAGTTAGGAGTATGATAAAGTTAGCCATGAATCGCTTACATGTACATTGTAATTAATTGATATAAATTATGAAACCATTTTAATTTTTAAATTTTAAAAAGTTTTAAAAATTGTACTTAATATTCTATATGTATATAAATAGCTGTAAGTACTGTATTGAATATTGTACATTATTCGGTATAATCTATTTAATTTTACCAAACCTATTTAATAATAATAACTAATTAAATTTATAATTCAAGAGTAAAAATTCCACATTTCAAACTATAGTCTATAAGTAAAGCGGAATAGTGGATATACATATAAATTTCAAGTGTCAAATTCTTTATGGGTTCATGAATAGAGTTTGGAAAATTTTAACTATAATACAATACAATAAAAGCAATAATATAATAATATGGTATATAAATATTAAATATATATGTTTTATTTTAGTTACAGTAAAAAAATCATATTATGAAATATACTTATAGTTATATGGGTTGACAAACCGTTTCCGCTTATAATAGTTTATTGCATACAATGGTATATCATTGAACTCAAATTTATCACACCCATAATAGTGAATATAACCACTAGACGCTACGTATTTGCCTGCCTTTTTTACGTATGGTATAACACACGCAAGCAATAGTCACAGTGATAATTATTTCTTGAGAGTATAATATTGATGCATAGAATCTAATTAGATGCAACAAAAACAAATTCAGGAAAATATATCTTAGCATTTAATAATTTATGATATCATGCTAGTATATTGGAATATTTACGTCTCTTAGCTTAAAAGACTAAGCCAATGCGCTTAGCAGTATTAGAAATTGTAAACATGTTTGTGAAACCCATTTAAGAAGATGTCAGCCCATTATTTGTTTTCTCTCTCTGGCCCACGAGGAACATAGACAAAAGGCATTTACGCAGAATCATTTTTTCTATGATTTTAAGTAATTTTAGAGTAAAAACACCCATTACAAAAAAGATAGAGAATAATAGTTTTGAGGGAATGACATATCGATTTGTCAAAATATGGTCTCAAAACAATATAATATCGTTTAAATTTACGACATTATTTTTTTTTTATTTTGAAAGTCAAATAACAATAAAATATAAAATTGATATGTCATTTCCTCAAAAATATTATTATCTATCTTTTTTGTAAGGGGTGATTTACTCTAGGATTACTTAAAAACATAGAAAAAATGATTCTGCGTAAATGAGATTTGTCTATGTTGCTCTTGGGCCAGAGAGAGAAAACAAATAACTGACATCCTCTTAATACTTAAACATTAAATATTTTCCAACATAATTTTAAAGCTCACCTAATATGTCTGGCATAATTATTATATATTATACTATAATTAATTAATTTTTTTTTAATTACATTATTTTGTATACTTCAACCATAAAATTATTTTAAGAGCTTTTATTGTAGTTATTTATCATATATTTACAGTTAAACCTATATTAATAAATATCTCTAAAAAGCGGACACGTTTCCAATAATAAGCAATTTAAAATTCCTCAGTAAAAATATATGTACACAAAACAGTTTATAAACTCTTAATAGCGGAAAATGTTAATAATTTAGACATGAACTCTAAAAACTGACAGCAAAATTAAAAATTACCACTCATAAATTTTATGGAAATATCTGAAATAATTTATGTAAATATTACATAATTTCAAACGCTAATAAAAAATATTGTGCTTATGTATTTTTATAATTTTTGAATCACTATAAGACAAACTCATGAATAACTTTGTATTACATTTTCAAATATTTTGATAACTAAAAAACTATTAAAAAAATAAAACTAAAAAAAACCCCGAATATTTCAAATGTCTATAAATAGCCTTAAAAATAAGCTAAATATTTTGAGAATTAAATTATGTTAAGAAAATGTTGATCTAAATAACTGGTAAAATTATATATGACTTACTTTCTGAATAATAACAAATATTTAAAATCTTTTAGCGATAAATCGTTAACATATTATAAGGTATCTACGTGATTTTGAGGAAATTTAAAACTCAGACGCTCATAACATTTTTCGCTATAATGACGTGTTCTCTTATAATTATTTGAAGGAAAACTTATGGAAATTTTTGTGTTGAATTTTTTAACCTTAAATATAAATACTTATTAAAAATTGTATGAATTTTCAACTATAAAATTACTTGCACATTTTAGCAACTTTGACATATTTCGTAAAAATTTGAACTTAAAACGCTTATAAAAAGAAATTGTGACCCACGATTTTTGATTTTTTTAACTGTTTTAAGAAAAACTTATTAGAAACCTAGTGTTAATTTTTTAAGTTAATTTTTATAGAAATTAAAAAAAAAATACTTAGAAAAACGAAAATTTCAGTTTTCTATAAATAGTTCAATACTGCCAAATTTTTTGAAAATTTTACCATCTATAGATAACGCTAATTATATTTATATTATTTTATACATTTGGTAAGAATTTCAAGTATTTATAATAATAAGTTTTTGAAATACAACAATATAACAATAATCGATTTTGTCGAAAACTTTTTTTGAAGAAAAAATTTCTGTTTTTCTGTCACTTTTTTTTGTGGTTTTTCCTGATTATTTTGAAAATTGTTAGAATTTTTTTTCTTTTTACCTTTATAATTAATACACCATAGATATTTAATTTACCACCTGAAATCTACCCTGACGTTTTAAATTGAATAATTACAATCGCACGATAACTTGACCCAGACGCAAAAAATCACACATCATTGTAGAATCTATATACATTCATCACTCCGTTTAGAATCTAAAATTTAAAACTAATATTCCAACCTATGAAATACAACTACAATTTGTCAGCTAAAATATCAAGGAATAATTCAAAATTTTAAAATTCACTTTCTCCGACGATTATTTTGTATACCTGATTATTGTTTTATAGTTTTAACAAGGTCATCTTATTATTTAGGAAACGTGCTTATGGCTTTTACGATGTTTATCACCACCAAATTCAGTTACAGCTTTAGTGAACATAACATTTAGGACGGCCATTTCACTTAACTTAAATACAGTGAAGTGTTAAAATGTAAGGCTAGAGTCGCTAGACAAAACAAATAGATAAACTGAATAGGTAGTGGATACCATTAACCATTTACCCATGTTTCTACATTCCTATACTTTAATACTAAATATTCAATAGATATTAGTTGTGTTCATAGGATAAGCAGATATTATAATTATATATTTGTATTACATGCTATATACATGTTGAAGTTTCACTATTTAGCTATATTTCAATGTTTCATTACAATAAATGTTATTATCCCATTTCAGATTTATCTCCCTTAAAACCTGTGTATGTTTAAAAATAACATCACAAGTTTAAGCCATCATAACTTACATTTTAGGCTTATTGAAATTCTCTTATATCTCTTATATAAAATGGTTTTTTGTCTTGTCGACGTCTATCTGTTTTTAAGTTATCCCTAATTGTGTTCGTATACAACTAACAATCAGTGTATTCTCTTTCAGTCTATCCACTTAAATTTATCCAAGCTGTGATTTTTTGCCTGTCTGAACTACTTGAGTATGTACTGTGCAGCTTTTTGTATTTTTTTTCTTTCTTTTAATATACACCTCTTATAAATTTACTAATTTATACTTTTATAATGTACATATATTCTGTATTTTAAGGACACTTGAGTTTTCAAAATGTCATCATTATATTAATCAGTTATTATTATTTCTCGTTTTTATTTCCTTGAAAATATACAATCCCTATAAAATATTTTCCTCTAATAAATGAAGTTTTGAATATCTTTTGATATTTATTTTAATCCCTTTCAATCGTAAATATTTAATAACAGCTAATATTTACTTATACCTATTATTCGATTAAATCAAGTTGTAAATTTAATAATAAAAAAAAAAACTTTAGTAATGTTGTTATTTTTGGTGTTTTTATATCGATTATTATACGATTTTTGGAAATAATAATTATATTGATTAATTGATTGTAGGTAATATATATTAAATCAAACCACACTTAAGGGTTACTTTAAATATTTTTTATATAAGTACAAGTGATATTCCAGCTGTTAAATTAAATTAAAAAAATAAATAAATAAATAATTGTTAAATAAGATAATTTAGAGTTACCTATTAATTATAATTTTTAATTTAGTTATTTATTTATTTATTTATGCTTCTCTAAAATAAATTAAACCAAATAAATTCAATGAAATACAAAATAAAAAAGGGTGGTCAAGTGAGTAACGCTCTACTGTATAGTAGGCCACTATAATGGATGTATTAAATTTGAATCCAATGATAGGCATCATTGTATACGAAAAAAGATTCTGAACGGAGATGATTTGTGAATCTATCGGATATATTTTCCACTTATGTGTTTTAGACCTAAATATCCTAAAATTTAAGTTCTATTAAAAGTATTTTAAGCCAAACTAGTAGAAAATCTCATATTAAATTTTCAACTCTTAGCTAGGTATTTATACAATTTTTTTTGTTAATTTTATTTACAAAATAATTTTAAAATGTTCATATAATTTTGACTAATTTTTATCAATATTTGAATTCAAATGCTAATTAAAAAATTGTGCCTATGCATTTTTATAATTTTTGAATCACCATAAGGCTAACTTACGAGAAACTTTGTATTAAATTTTCAAGTATTTTGACTCGGCCAAAAATATTTTATCGGTATTCATAAAAAAAAGCAGTGAATCATTTTTGAGTTACAATTATATAAAAAAATCGAATTTGTCAAAAACTTGTTTTGAGTAAAAATGTCCTGTTTTCCTGTCACTTTTTTGTGGTCTTTATCGATTATTTTGAAAACTGTTGGAAACTTTTTACTTTTGACCTCTATAATACACCAAGGATATTCACTTTGCCATCAGAAACCTCCCCTGAAGTTTGAAATTGAAGCATTATTTCGACAAGTTATGCTAAACACATAAAAAACCATATTATTATTGTAAAATCGATACAATTATCTTTCATTCACAATCTAAAAAAAAATCATAATACTAGATCAATCGATCAGTTGGAAAATAATTGATTATAGCTTGTGTGCGAATTTGGTATAGAAATTTGGTCACGCCATTCAGATTATCCGTTGTTGTGTTTGTTCTTTACTATTCATTAGGCTTTATTCTGATCGCGAGCGCATGAAAATCTTTTTGACAGCCGAATGTCATTCACACCGAATAGCATGTATTTGATTTTGATCTTACCAGTTACCTCCACTATCTCGAACTGCTCTGAACGAATGATATAAATTCGCTTTCGTTTGCATTCGTGACGTCAATGTAAACATAATTTTACAACAGGTGGTCTTTTAAATCTTTACCATTACAAAATATAAATATTTATTTCAATATTGCTGTGTATAAATTATAAAGCATTGGTAGAGGTGATTCAGGTGAATACAGCATGTAAAAATGCACTAAAATCATACTTAGTAGTCAGTATTTCAAACTATACAATATACATGCTCGTTTGATATCTGTGTGGTATAGTGCGCGGTGTCTATACATAACAACCATGCCATGTACAGTCGGCCCCTTCTCCCTCAAAGTATAAAATGTAATAAATGTTTGCACAGGAAAAACACTGAGTGTAATCCTTTTATTTTGTAGACAATTTCACAAAACGACCCTCGGCCGCCAAGATGACTACCGCACGACACTGCATTATATATTATAGTATGAGTAGTATGATGTGCATTTATATAGGTGGTGTACTGGTGTTCGACGTACCTAAGTTTTGTTGAGGAGAATGATTATTATTATTTATGAGTTGTCCTGGTCCACGTCATAGATACCTGGGAACCTAAATAAATAAATAGGTATTCATTGGGAAAAAACATTTTTGTTTTTACTAACGTGTTGGTTTTTAATGAGAATTTTGCTTGTGCATTGCAATCGTTATAATAATTATATAATGTGTTATAATAAAGTTAGGCGGTGAACGTAATATATTACTTTGACGACACAACTAACCAGCTGCCAGAGTAAACGTGCTGACAAATAGTAACAACATTTTTGTTAGTTGAAGATTATCATTAGGTTTCATCTTTCATGGTTTAAATAAGTGTTTTTTTTTACTTTGTGTTCTTAGGTATATGGAAAATACGTTTTAATAAGAAAAAATATTAATTTTTATAGTGTAGCGGTAGGTATAAGTATAATATATCAGTACCTAAGTGTATAAATTTATCAGTTTTTGAAATATATTATATATTTGTGACTAGATTTACATACTCGTCTTTTCGGAGAAATTCGAGGGTTTTTTAGTCTAAGGTTTTAAAAAATGTGTATACATATAAGTTTAGTCACCATAAGTCAATAATACCATTAAGGATATAAAATTCATTAATTGATCAAGGAATTTAGTAACAACCAAAGAAATACTTATGTATCAATAATAATATAAGTACTAAGTAGGTAGTTACCAAGTACTTAAAAATTACAACGTGGTTATCATAACATAATATACCTATACGTATGTAAGTAAGAATAGCGCGGTTTATATGAAAGATTAACGCACCCTAAACCTTTTAAAGTCTTAAATAAGATATTTCATTCAATTTAGCTTAATAAATTTAGTGATAATTATCTTATGAATTTATTATCATGATGGGAATACATACTTTTATGTTTACTATATTGTATTCAATATAAGAGCTTTACATTGCAGTGGAATTAGTATAATTTAGTGAGTTCTATAGTTAGATGAAATTGCAGGGAGCGAAATACTTACCTTTATAATTTTATTCTATATAAAAAAATATAAAACCCTTTGGGATTAGTATAGGGCTTGCGCCTTGCATATTTGTGACAATAATGTTTTCATTACCTATATAATAATTACATTAGGATTAAATCTAAAACGATGTATTACTAATCACTAATCAGATATATCATTACTTTATAGTCTTTAATATTGACACACGTTCTACCAGCTAGTTAGACCAGTTTCACACGTTCGTTTTCATCGTAATTTTATATTGATCATAAAAAATTTTTAAAAAAAAAAACACTAAAAACTTCGTATCATTCGGCGCGCATTAAGACTACTCTACCTGCCGTATTGTTATCATCAAAATAATATTATAGTCGGTAATTTACAAGTCTTTCGGCAGTGCATGACGAGTGTTAAATGTAAGGCAGATACCTACATTCGTTTCGAACGGGCTCACATACCTCTGCGGTCGGAAACGTATCATTATTATAGTATTCGTCCATTCATAACGGCCGCGGACAAGGTCACGGTGACGTCGACGCACTAACAAGTTACGTCGTTGAATCCGTACTCCCGTCTGGAAGCCCCGACACTCTTCGAGTACCGCCGCCAGCTGCTGCTATTCGGGAGGAAAATCGGGTTCCCCCGGAATGCGTTCTTAGCGCGCGGGCCAGCAGTGACGCCAACCAATCCGCGTAAGGGTTGAAACATGTTTTTTTGTTTCGTTGTGTTGGCACCCATATGCGCGCGCGCAAGCGGTTGTATCTCGGAGATTGAGCGCGCGCGTAACCGTACCGGTCCGTTCCGTGGTTCGGTTGGCAGCAAGTGTTGAGCACCCAGACCGGCGAAGACCGGCTCGGCGCGCCCGCCGGGATGAGGAGCTGTAGCGCAGCGGCGGCGGCGGCGAAACCGATTCGTCAGTGATCGTTGTCCGTCGGCATATCAGTATATGTGCGGGACCGGTTGCCGAGTGGGTCGTTTTCGCTCGCGGGTTAAGTGTAAATAGTGCGTCCGCGTTTAGACGAAATTTTTTCGAGAATTTATTTACGGTGTAGTGTTTTTAACGACGTTCGTTCCAATCACACAAATATCGCTGGTAAGTGTTGCGGTTTTTTCCAATTAACAATAGGTACAACAATAATAACTCGAACAGGCCAAGCTGAAATTTCAGTTTATTGTTAAATAATATAAATAAAACGCGCGTCCCCCTGCGTTTAACGACCCGAGTAGGTACACCCGATCATTATTCTTAAGTGTGTGTCGTCGAATAGCCGAAACGAAATTCCTATATATAAAGAAACTGCAGCATATGTTTTACAATGTACATGCATTATAGGTACAGATTTTTAAGGAAAACATTAATTTTTTTGTTAAATTTTTTAAAAGGTTCCGATATCATAGTGATAAGAATAGTGTTCGAGGGTGGCCCTACTTAATAAATAATAATGTTAAATACATTAGTAACCTATACTGTAAACTGTATAGGTATACACAATGATTATCGACATCATTTTTTTTTATTTTTACTATATTACATATAGAGAGGAAACCCTATTTTATAATATTGTATAGACAGTATTTTGAAAATATACCACCAAAAAATAATATTATAAAAGTACGTGAAGTAACACACCAGCATAATATTATTAGATGCTAGTTATTAGGTAGATTATGCTAGTGGGTAAGGTGTAAAAGTAAAACAAAAAGTTTTATTATCAAACACTAATTTATTTAAATAGTAAGAAAGTATATTATAATACTATTAAGTATTATTATAACTGTTATATATTATATATTACCATTTTTATTTTATTTGTATTTATGTGAAATGTTATATATTGAAATATATAATTTCAAAAATTAAATAAATATACAGAATTGCAGCAATGCTAAATAACGTTTAATAGTTTTGACTAATGTTTATTCCTAACTCGAGCTTATAATTTATTGCGGTGAAAATTTATATAAGTATTATATTTGTAATAATTTTACTATTTATCATCTTGTAATTAAATATGTAAATTATATTAAAGGTTTAAGAGAGTACATTAAATATTATCTATATAATTTACAAAAAAAATTGAGAGTACTATATTTTTAAGATCTTAAAAAAATATGAATGGTAACTCTACAACCATATATGCTTAATTATTTTATACAGTAGTATAATATGGTACACCGTGATATTCGAATTTAAAAAACAATTACTTTTTTAGATAGTGGCTTTAGTTTTAATTTTTAAATTTTGATTTAATTTGAGTGAACCTGAGTGTATGTAATATGCATTTTTTAAAACGTTTTCCATAATTTTTTCTACATATGAGTAATAATATTTTCTATATATTATATTTGAATGGTAACAATTTTTGTTTGTTAGAAATTATAATGTTTATGAATTAACTAACATACCTACTTGTGGTAAATGAATAAAATAGAACTATTTAAAGTTTAAATAATGCATAACGTTAATCTGAAAATAGAAACCTTTTTTTACCATGCCTTCTCTCTTATCATTTAACGAGTGTAACGTAACTGATTGGAATTAAAAAGTACTGGTGTTTTGATATTTATATATTTTATTTAAGAATAGGAAAAAAATTCTTTAAAACCATTAGTATCGTAATCCTTTTTAATTTATTAAAGCTTAATTAATTACCTATAATATATATACATTATAATATATTGATATAATACATATACATATTATGTTGTCTGTTAATTACTAACACGAATAATGCTTTTTGTTATTCTTAAAACTGTACCTATGCAAATTTTAAAATTACTGCAAAGAATTAAATGTTGTTGAAATAGTCTTATAAAGTTGATTATGAGTAATACATTTTTTTTTTAAATATATGACGTGATTTATCTGATTATTTTTCATAGAACTCGTATTATATTAAGTATTGTATAAATTGTCATTATTATTATTATTTTTTTTTTTCGGAAAAAAAATAATAAACAAAAATATTTTTGTTAATCATTAATATTTGTTTTAGTTAATACATAATATCTATATAAATACGTAAATGTTCAGAAAAAAAACTATTAGTTTTCATTAATAGAAATACTTATCTGAGTGTATATTTTATTAATTAACTAAGTCTTATGATTGTAATAATAATTTATAAAAATATATGATAGATTGGTGTAAGCAAATTTTGAAATAGTGATGAAACAATATGTACTTATATGCTTGTATATATTACATAATTAGGAAACTGCAAATGATATATGTATATACATATAGTGTACATAGTACATTGGTTAGGAATATTATATTATAAATATAGTATGAAACATCTTTAGAAATAGAGATTCACACACCACCTTTGTTAATAATGGGTTTTCTTATAAGAACAATTATTTGTTATTGAATTTAAATTTAATAGATCTATCATATTGACTTTTTCAATGTTGAGGACAATTTTAGTATAAAAAAAGCTGGTATCTTTTTATGAAATCTATAAATTAAATCATTTAGTTAGGTATTTTAAGTTTTTTTATATGATGTGACATCATTGATGTCAAAGGTTTGTTAAGTTTTAATTAGGCACATCTATTATGAGTAGATGAGAGTAATGAGTATGAGACTTCCAGGTACTTATGTACCTTATTTTTAAACATCGATCATAGGAATATTTAATCTGAGTATTAAACTTATTTAAAATTTAATCTCATTATGTTCAATTATAACATTATA
The DNA here is from genome assembly GCF_020184175.1 of Aphis gossypii. Lineage (NCBI taxonomy): Eukaryota > Metazoa > Arthropoda > Insecta > Hemiptera > Aphididae > Aphis > Aphis gossypii. The sequence continues at coordinate 83,263,898 of NC_065531.1, forward strand.
TAGTTTATAATATTATAATAGTGTAATGGAGATCAATTTTATTATTCTTTATAATTGTTAAGTTTTTATCATATTATAATGGATATTAATTTATGCTGTTAACTGTAACGTCTATTTATTATATATAGTTGCGTATGATGTAATATTGAAGTAGGTACTATAGTGGTTAGATCACTTCAAAAAAGTGCACGTGACACTATAATAGATATAATGGTGGGGATGATTGTTCAAACATACAGTCTACGCTTTACTATTAAAATATATATAAGTTTCTACTCACATTGTTGGATGCATGTAAATTTGTTGTACGTCTACAATAATGCAATAAAATATTATTTTGTTTATTATCATGATAATAGATGTAATAAATTTTTTTTAAAACAAAAAACACTTAGGTATTTCATAACTTTTTAATTTATTGTAATAATGTTTTTTCTTTAATAGAAAGATAAACAAAAAATCACGGTTTTAAGTACAAATGTTAAATGGCATTGCTCGTTTGTAATAATGTTAGTGAATCAACCAATCTTCTTTTTTGAATTTTCTGGATAAGCTATATTTTATTTGTTCACTTATTTTTATTCAATATTTTATCGACAACTTGATAAATCAAACACAAGCCATACATATTACATGTTATGGTTTTGTCATAAAAACATTCGTCAAATATAAATCGTGTGTTTGTCTGCTGATGTTAGCATATAATATACATTTAATATCCTTTTTTTGAACATTTAAAGAATAAAAATATAGAATTTATTTATATTCATAATCTTACTTAATTTGTATTTAACCTATCATCCAAATTTTAAATTAAAGTTTTTCTAAAATCAGCAATTTCAAGACACAGTTGCTATGCCGAAACCGAATGCACGTATATAGATTATAAAACGTAATGACAGCGACGAATCGATTATATTGAAGTATATAGAGTTTCGTTTCCAGTTAAAAAGAGTTCACAATAAACACGTATTCTAAATATAGCCGCAGCGATGAAATTGAGGATATTAACAGTTTGTATTAAGTATTTTGTATGTAGGTATGTTGTTTGGTTTTAAGTTTATTGGCTTATATAGGAACTTACATATCTGAGCATACCACACGTCATAAAATGTGCATGTATGTCTTCTAAATACATAATATTTCAAGAGAAAAGTTTTATTATATTTAATTTTAAACTTTTAACCTTTTTTTTTTTTTTGAAGAAGAAAATTAACATATTAAATTTTTATTGATCAGTTTTAGAATATTGTTGGTATGCTTTAAGCGTACTATTTCGAATTTTTTATACATCATATAATATGTAATTTATGAACTATATTATTTAGTTCATGTATCATCACATTTGATAGTCGATAGAATTTACTATTTTTATAATATTATTTAACAATTAATTAACTCTGATTAATTCGTTCTTAAAAAACGTGCATTTTAGATAGGTGATTATTTACGAATAACGACTTAGATATATTTTAATAATAATTGTAAACGTTTAGAAAAAATACAAATTGCGTTATTTCATGTTTTAAAAAATATTTTTGTGATTGAAAGATAATTGTTTTTTAAATAAGGAATTTATTATAATATTAAATTGGTTTTTATGACGACTGAACGTAGGTAATTAAAGACTTAGCTATACCAATTTTAATTTTAAATTACGTGCAAGTAAAATATTTCACAAATCCAAAAACGGTTTATTGTAATTAAGTACTACTAAATACATTTGTGTGAATTGTAAATTTGAAATAATGATAGTATATACATATATATGCTACTATAACATATAGAACAATATTGATGACCTGTAAAATGTAAAATAATATTAACTTATATTATTCAATAAGTTTCATTAATAGATAATATTTTTACAGGTGGGTTACATTGGAACCCTAATGTTTAATTTTTTTACGTAGTTATTGTATTATATGTATAATTATGTCTAAACATATTACAAAATGTCCGAGTTAAACGAATTCATTTATTTTATATTTGTTATACATCTGGTTTTACGCAACTATCTAGAAAGTTATTTCATAAGTTCATTTACACTAAATTTTTAATAATTACAAGTAATTTAACTAAAATTAAATTGTACAGTCTTGTTCTTTATTCGAAAATAATAGCCTTACTCGAAGTGTACTGAAGCATAAAAGTCATATTTAACTCAATATTTCAGCCTCGAAGTCAATTAGATGCACATATTTATTGGGTTTGTCAAAATGATTTTTTTGTGTAAATAGCTATTATTCGTCGAAATGGGTGGGGAATAATTTATTAAATGTTTATTAACGCTCAAAAATGTAATTGTTGTTATTACTTATTGAATATTAACAGTAGACATGTCATATAAATGATTATAAATTTATTTTATATTTGATTCCAACTGTACGTATTAGAATATTATTATAATCATTTTTCATTATATATTGTATAGGAATCTGAAATATATATTCATAAATAATAAAAAATATATTTGTTTTAGTTTGAGTTCATAAATATATTTTTTTTTTTGTGTTTAGTGTACGATACATGCTGTTATATAAAATAGTTGAATTCATATGTCGGATGAGAATTATTAATAAATATTAGTATCATAATGTTTCTATATTACTTATGAATATTGTATAATAATAATAATATCTTTTGTCGAGTAAGCCTCCATCATAATTTGAGACTGAATAGGGTCAATGTTGGATGTCGGATAACTCGTGTTAACTGGATGTAAACAAGTGTTTAATAAGAGAAAATTAAGACGGAGGAAATGAGTAATACTCACGTACGGAGAATTATACCTACTGTTATTATTAAACTACATGACTTGGAATGTATTATTATGTATTAGATTTTTAAACATAATTTCAATAATATTGTATTATACAATATGTTTAAAAGATTATAATACAATAATACAATTTTCTTAAATAGTATATAAGAATAAAATCGAATTAAATAAATTAGAGAAAAATACCTTAGAATATTTTAGCATAACGTTTTTTTTTAATACTCCGTCATAATATGTTAGGAATGTTTGGCTATTTAAAAATAATATTATATTTATAAGGATATAATATTTTTATAGAAAATCATGCTTTCTTATTATCGTGGCTAAAACGTGAACTACCATATTTGATGTCAATGACAACAGTCAAGAACTATATATTAAAACGTAAACTTGCCCAATTATACGGTATTGTTCGAGCATATAACAATAGGCCAATAATATAAGGTCATTTTGATTTTTTTGCAATTTCTTTAGATATGTTTTCTGAATACACGAAAACTAGTAACCTTGTTTAGGATGTTTCTATTAAATTAATGGGAAATTTAGTCACAAATATCTTTACTCATCTATTTTTTGAAAAAAATGTTTTTAATTTGGAAAATTAATTATTTATAGTTTTGTATAGCACTGCACATTTGTTCAAATTTATAATATGCCATTATAGATATCTTTTAATTCTGTTTAAGTATTCAAAATTAATTATATGATTAGTATGATTAGTATATGCCACAGCTTTTGGAGTTTGAACCAAATAAATTAACATAATATAAAACACATCTAATAAAATAATTTATTAATGGAAATGACCCTGTACCTATAATAAAAATTAAAAATTAAATAATTTTTAGTATAAAAGTTTTTAAGTATTAAGAACTTAAAAAGTTTTTATTTATTAGTAGTTTGTTATAGATAACCTGCAATAATCAATACTGTCATAAAATATATATATATTATATTGTATAAGTATTTGAATATTTTTTTTATAACTATTATAATTGTCAATGGAAGTTTATTAATAATTTAAATAATGGTATATATATTTTAATTCATTTTTTTTATCTATATTATACGCAAAAAAAATGATTTTAGTTGAATAGTTAATCGTTTGAAAACTCATAAAATATTTTTATTTTTTTTATACATTATATTTTTTAAGTTTAAATTAAATTTTTGTATAAATAATTACTTATTATCTTTTTCCATTAAAAATCAAAGTATAGTAAAATAGATACTTTCAATATTATTTCAGGAGAATAGAAATAAATTAGCTTTTTTATGTCCTTAATTAATGAACATTTTTAATAAGCATTTAAAATGAAAAATTGTATTTTATACATATGATCTGAGTTCCGTCTTAATGGTTTGATCCCTTAGATAGTCACGAATTAATGAATACCTAATGGTCAATACATAGCGGAATAATGAGTAAAAATAATGTACATACTTGGCTTTTATAAAATATTCGAAACTGTAATACAAATCAATAATAATCCTTAATATTCTGCGTATGTCTTTGTAAATATAATATAACCTATATAATAACCTACTTTATACGTTTTAAAAAATTATGCTTAAATATTTATTTTATATTTTGTGTATATAAATACGTTTTTATCAAATGTAATGATTTAATAATAATTTTATAAAGTCACTATAATTTTTAGTTTTTACAAAACTTGCAGTTATACCATAACCTATCGTTATTTTTTTTAAATTATTCTCAATAATATTTTAAGTTCTTTTAATAATGTACTAAAATTTTATTATTACTATATTATGCGGGTTATAAATCGAAATAATTTATTTCTCAACCTATTCATAATATTTAACCATGAATTTACCTATAGAGAGTTAAATATTGTTCAATGGATTTATTATAATCAACCTTCTTTACGATAACAATTTATTTATATACGTCCTGTTATTTATTCTGTATACGGAATTGTTGAATAATATACATTCTGATGTTCACATTAATTAGGTGATTAATTATATGTGCCATCATGAACGTCCATTAGTTTCGTTTAATGTTATTTGTTAACACGACAAATTAAAAGTCTTAATGTACAATATTTTATGGTTAAAATTTTTCTTATCCCGATAAAAATTTTTAATAGTCCAAAAAAAGAATGTACTTAAAGGAATTTAGTTTGTTATGAATAGTACCTATAAGATAAATCAGTTTTTTGAATTTTAGTTAACGTAAAAAAAAATAGGTGTACTTACGAAGGTACCTATATTTTTTAATAAAAAAATTATTAAAATGAACCAGCTAATTAGGTAATATATTATATTATATATATAATATAACAATATATACGTTTCCAAACATTATACATCTAAATAAAATACACATTATATAATTTATAACATAAATATATTTAATACTATTATTCATAAAATTTAGTATCTATCTATGTATTATTTTGTTATTGTTATATTGAATTTTGATTTAAAAAATGTTGTAATACAAAACAATATTCGTTTTTTTTAAAAATTAAATATATAAATTATCGATGTCTATGGTATATTATAGTTTCGTTATTAGGTATATAAAATAAAAAATAATACAAATAAAATCAAAAATACATTCCGTTATATCATTCGTCTTATGTCATATTCATACAACGCGCCAACCAAAGCGTAAACTTGTAAAAGGTATAAAATTACCTGTTCATATCGATCAGTTATTTTCTACGCGTCCTTTGTGGTGTATGCAAGGTACTCGATCTTTTTTAACGGTGTCGAAAGATTTCGGGAGTTGATTTACGACCGTCCCCTATATACGTATATAATGCCGTCGAATTAAACTCATGGTGGTCAGTATAAAAAGTGTGAATCGAACATTTCTCAATAAACGATTTTTATAGGACTAAAACTTTTTTTTACATATTATTCTATATTGTTTTGACCATAACCCCCTCATCGAGTGCGTACACGTTCATATTAGTTTGCTGTTAAAATGGGGTTTCCTTTTCAAGACAGGCGGTCAACGTTTGTCACGCTGTTTATGAACGCTCTGTATATAGTGTGCTTATTCGGGACACTCGTAATTTATATACAATATTAATAACCCGTTCGTCTGACAATAGATGAACTGCCTCTCATCAATAATAACGTGTTGTACAGTAAACAATATACCGTATAACGTGTGTACCTAACACATACACATTGTAACAACGCGTAATATTATTGCTGCCTGTCGTTATTATGTTTGTACCTATTATATTTTCGTGCGCATTCTAATCAGAAATACAATTTCGGTTTTCAGGTGCGGCGAGGTGTACCGCAAATTCATCCTGCACCGAGCACATAATAATTATAGTACCTATAACACGTCGCGTATTACACCTCAGTGACATCTCCTGAAATAATATTATGGGCCCTACGGTAGCGGCGACTACGACCGCGTCGGCGGAATCGTCGGACGCCGACAACAGCGCCAAAAAGAAGGGCATACGGCGGCTGCTGACGCCCGCCATTTTCGCGGGCAGCGACCACAAGAACAAGCAGTCGGCGGCTCCGGCGGCGGACGTCGCGGGTAACACGGCCGTCCACAACCATCAACACCGCCAACCAACCAACAGCAACCGACCGGCCTGCAACAAAAAGACCATTATCGAGACGGCGTTCGTCAACAACAACGGCAACGTCAACTCGGCAGGAAACGTGGCGTACCGGTTGCAGCAACAGCAACAGCAAGCGCAGCTGCAGCGGTTTCGGTACGCGCAGGGACTGGACCGGCAAGCGAACGACGTGACCGACTTCCGGTCCCGGAGCGTCAGTCCCGGTTCGTTCGATCGGGACGTCAACGCCAATTACGGCGGCGAACGTCGGACGGACAGCCCGTGCTCGATGTTGTCGTCGTCGTCGACGTCGTCGCTGCTGCCCTCGCCATCGGGCAGGCGGTCCGCTCCCATAATACCGTATTCGCAGTATTACAACAACAGGAACGGCGGTGGAGGTGGCGGCGGAGGTGGAGGCGGCGGCGGCGGTGGTCAGCAGCAAAGGTTGTTGCTCATGCCCGTCGGTGCGCAGGTCAAGATCACCGCGCCGCAATCGTCTACTGCGGTGTACGCGGCCGCCGTCCGCCAACATAGGATGCAACAGCAACAGCAACACCAACAACAGCAACAACAGCAACAACAGCAACAGCAACAGCACGCCATCTACGGTAACGTGGTGGCTGGCGCCGTGGGCCCGTTCGTCCGCGGGTCACCGCACCGGGCCACCATCGGGTGCGTCCGGGAATCGCCGGGTCGTCAGTCGACCATTTACGAGACGGAAGAGGACGTCGTCACGGCTGCCGTGGCCGCGGGCGAGAAGAGGTTTCAGCCGATTTTCAAAAGAGGCGCCCTGCAAGAGCCTGCCGCCCACTCGTCACCGGCCGCCGGACAGACGCCGCCGTCACCGTCGTCCGGTTGCAGCCCGAAAAGGGTGAGTTTCTCGCCGGGACCGTCCGAACCGCCCGCGTACTGGCCCACCAAGAAAGGTCCGTCCCCACAACCGCCCACCCGTCAACGGTCGACCGACTCGCCGGTGGTCGCGGAACGGCCACTGCCGCTCGTGCCCAAACGGAGCCCGTCCACGTCGGCCGTTTACGGCACGCTGCAGCAGCGCGGTGGCCCTCAGCGACCGCACCAGCAGCAGCAGCAGCAGCCGCCGCCGAATCGTTGGTGGTCACCGTCGTCGCCGTCGCCGCTGCATCAGCACTACCAACAGTCCGGCAGCGAGTCCGGTAGCGAGGCCGGCGAGGTGCAGCGAATACTGAATGTCAAAAACGGTCATCGGCTGGTCATCGGTAAGTACACCGTTTTTGGTATCCGATTACGCAGTAGTTATTATGTCGACCACGAACGCGTTTCGGCACGTTTTTGTAATAAACACGCGGTTATGACGATCACCGTGGTATATTATGAGTATTATATTATTATTATAATGTTATCGTAATAGTAGGTGTTGTAGTCCCCTTACAGGTGTTGATTTACATAATGCACGCAAAGTCGCAAACTATCCCGCACGCGCGTCTTCGTCGTTTACACAACGTTTTGTTTATTTTTTAATGCAACCGCGAGCTTTATTAACATAATACACATGTATATTTATGATATTTGTTACATTATGCATACGGTGCAGCATAATTGTTGAACTTTTACTAACCGTACACTTCTGGATATTGTATTGCACTTAATTTTAAACCAAGTGTATTATACATATAAAGTACTTTATTTTTCTTTAAGCCTAAGATAATCTATTTATAATTACAGTGTTATTAATTGTATTTTAATATATAAATATATTATTGTACACCCTATCAATAAGAGTAAACCTAGTGATTAGGAGGATGCTTTAGCTAGAAATCTAAAAATACGAATCTAATCTAATTAGTAATTATTAACTAATCCGAATAGTGGTGGCCATAAAAACCAAAATAAGGAGTTAAACGAATTTCCTTATAAAAAAGAAGATTCTTCTTATTCAGTTTTGGAAACCTTAAGTTTTTATTGGGAGCTAGCTAGTGCTTCGCCTATTCTCACTCATGAATCAGCTATCAAACAAAAGTACTTGAAACTTTCTTTTTAATTTTAAAAGCTACCTAGCCCAAAAGTAACCGATAATTTACTAAAATATTTCTTATAACAATTTACGCCACTATATTTTACCAAGGATTAACTTAGATTTTACAAACTAACCTAGACATACACATATTTAAATAAATTCAAATAAAATGCCAAAATGGGTCATAAAATTGTATGAGAATAATTGTTTATCTCTAGAAGCAACTTATGAAAAACATTAGGTAACATAATGCTGGTCTCAACTTGATGTTCCGCTCTCAACTCATCCTATATATTGGGTATAATGTAATCCTGTTATACGAGAGTCGCGTTTTATTGAGTTTGAAATTTGGAGTTTCTCAAATATACGTACTAACTGTTTTCGCTAGTATTTTGATATACCTACTATATTATAATAAAATGTTATAAAAAAAAGGGTAAAAAGGTAACGTGCAACCAAAATTGTATTACCAATTAATATCTGTGTTAAATATATAAAACACTATATGACACATGTCGCAAGAACCTGAATCTGTAGGTACTTTATATTTTCCTATGCCAGTATTAATGGAAGACCAGCCGTGAATTGTTTTATTCTAGTCATAATTCTATCTAATTTTCAATTATGTCACTGGAGTTCGCGAATATATAAATTTTGTACAGAATACATTATAATTATAGTGAGTAACCGGCAGCATTTTGTAATGATATGCTGATATATTATAATGATTGCATAGCAGTTAAGTACAATAAATAAATAACAGTCAAGTTTTGCGCCCACAGATAGTGGTTAATTTCAATACACATCTTTTATCACTGATGAAAGTGATGATTTATACTGTATGGTCATATTGCAACTCACACGTGTTTATGATAATGGAGTGCAAGGCGTGTGTTTGTTCTTCGGTTTGTTTATGTTCTGTCAGGGACAGGGGATAGCTCAATGAGATTCTCTGCCACCAAAGGTAAAGCTAGGTCTTTAGAAACGTAGAGGCCTTTGATGGGGCCACTTGCGACTTAAGTCGGCATAACCATGTTATCTTTTTGATCAGTGCATGCGATGGCTGATGCAGCCATATTGACCACACCGATTCTCTGAGAGCGATAACTCAGTCTTTTTCCTTTTAACGAAATATATCTGTTGTATTTATTTGGATTCGAGTGCTTAAAACTTTGTAATTTGTGTTTCCTTATTAAACTATAACATTATATTTTATATAGTTGCGAGTAAGGTAAGGTTCATGAGCATAATATAATTTATATATACGTTTTATATTACGGTTTACTTGGTTATGTTTTCGAATACACGATCTCGAGAGCTCTTTGACGATCGTAGGGAAGGTAATATAGCTTAAATTTAATATTTGTATTTGGTAGGTTAGGTGATTCTATTATTCTAGAGCATTTTTTAGTGTAGTAAAAAATTCTTCAGATCTGGTTATTTATATATAGTTATATGAATTAGTATAATATGCCCTTATCACCTATTTGAGTTCATTAACTTTATTGATTTTCTTTTCTTTTATTTTTTTACGTTATTACAATTTTGTTATCATTTGTCAGTTTTTAAAATAATATCGTAGATAATCGTCATCGTCGGTGATTTCCTCTTTGTCTTTTATGTCGTTCGAATCTTGTGATTCTTGTGCTGTGCAGTACGATAACATTTCGGTGAAATGAGACTTTTAAGTTTATAATCTCAAGCCTTACCACTTTCAATCAGGCAAAAACACTGTCTATTTTCTAAAGTTTTAGAATTTTGTTGGATAAAAAATAAAATGTTAATCTTTGCACTCATTTTAGTAATGTTTATATTAGTAATATTATATATTATAAATAATTTAAATTAAATTAAGTCCCCTCTCCTGGAAGGTTATATATTGATTATATAAATTATCGACATTGCCTAATTAATGACAATATTGGTCACAGAAAAACTTGCGAATTTAATAAATTTACCATAACATTGTGGTGGTGTATTTGTGAACACATCAGTATTAATTTTTTGTTAAGTAAAATAGATAATACAATATAATACAAATAATTAATTCATATTTACCCAAAATCGTGACTCAGACAACTAGGATTTTATGGGTATAATATTATAACTTGACTTAATGTATTAATAAAATTTAATTTAATTTAAAAGTCCATTTTATTGAAATATAACACGTTCTATAAACTATAGAATTTATAGTATAAAACAATTGAGAAGAGGGATTATTACTTATTTAAAAAAATTATTTTTAGTTATGTACACATTATATTATTTCCAATAACATTATGCAGTTAAAAATAATTGAATTATATAACAGATAGAAATATTGTTTATCAAAATTAATTTCATTATAACAACAATTATTTACAAGAATTATGAAGACTGTAACTACATATTATTTACTTATATTACATTTATTAATATTATATGCTGATAGGATATAAAGAAAAATTTGTAATATTATAAATTTTTATTTTTATCCTCTTAAATTATAATAATTATAAATTTAATTTATGATGGATAGGATATTAAAATTAAAAAGCTCATAGTGAAACAGTCACGGAAAAAGTGATCACGTGTTACTTTATGATAACTCTTCAAACATGTGTTTTTGACAGGTTCTTTAGTAGATCCCTTATTTTTATAATATATATATATATATATATATATCGAATTATATGACGAATTACCGGAAATGATCCATTAAAATTGATGGTTACCGAACATTCTTCTTATTGTTGTATTCAATATAGTTAGCTAATTTGACTTGAATTTATTAGAAAATAATATCAAGTTCCTGAACCGGGTCAAGTGGAACAGTATAGTAACGGTACAAATCTAATGAAAATATGCTTTAGACTTTATTATAGAAAAAAATGGATGATATTTCTATGAATGTTTGTATAGAAACCATAATTTATCCTTTGATTCGTATTATTATTAAATTAACAGTAATACCTTCTTAATTCGTAATAAAAACAGTAGATTTGAAATAACAATATTTGCTTTAAAATTCTTTATTACTAGGAGTTAGGGCTAGGATTTATTTTTAATATAAAAGAGTATTTATTTAATATTTCGTTTTGTTAAAATATGTAATGTATTTACTAATTTTTTCAAAATCACCATTAAGTGAAAGAAAAGTACCCATATTAAAATTTTAAGATAAATTGAACAAAGTTAGGTTTTTTAAATTTAAATTAGTTTTAAGTTCAAAAAAATTTATTGAATTTTTACATTATTTTCGTTTATTTCAAAATCATTCATCTTATAAAATTAAAATTAGGAACTAAACATCTAATTACATTTTACATTTCTATTTACATTTTCTAATACATTCGCTTAAGTTCTATAAAATATGCATTTTTAGTGCTTAAAATTAAAATATGTAAGAAATATAGAAAATAAAAATAGATCATATATATTAATTTGAACTAATTTATGGGCACTACTAACCAAATTTTTAAAATAATACTTCAACAAATACCCAATGTATTAATAATTATAAAAGTATTCACGCAAGCTTGTCAAGTCTCTGATCTCGGACGAGTCGTTTGTAGGCACCGTTCATTAGCCATAGCACATGTCGCATAGCGATCTTTTTAGACTATATAGGCATATAATGATGTGTGCACTTTGAGTTAGGAATGGGTGGTGGGGTGGTTTGTTATGGGGATGAATAACCAAGCCGTTGCACTCTATACGTATACAAGCCACCTCGTTTTCACGTTTTCCGTTTATACATAGACAATACAGAATAACGGTTGAACACGTTGGTCCACCCTGTATATTTACACGCACACGGTATAGTACAGGAGTAACAATAGTAATAGTAGTAATGCAGGAGTAGCAGTTGTAGTAGTTGTAGTGGGGGCGGGAAAGTGAAAAAGACACGTTTCGTACCAGCTTTCATGAACGATATACAGCAGGCTTCTTCATGCGTTATACTACGACGATCCTGGTGTAGGGTTTTTACCGTACTGTATTTAGGTATATATATATTTAAGTATACAGTATGTGTACACCGAGGGACGCTTAAAGCGCTATCGATTGAGCAACCGCCGCTGACGAGGGTGTTATAGGGTCGGTTTTTGCCGAACGGCCACCGGTCGCGCGAGCGTTCCCGACGCCGCGCCGACTGCTCTCTCCTAACCCCACAAAGTGCATCTGCGGGCGGCTGAAAGTCCATTTCGGTGCGGTCGCCGGGCGAACGTGTTGGATTTCGGTACCAACTAGGTTTTATAGTTACCAATTCGAGCTTGTATCACATCAGTTTTGGTTTTATTTTTTATTCTCGTCGTATACGGTAATGCTATAATATACAGATACTTACTCTTAAGTACTTTTGGAATATCACCAAATTTGGTTTAGCCATGCCGACTGGCTGATAGGTTGGATTATATTTTACATCACCAGAAGAAAACGATCACTCTTTCACGATATATTTCCATTTGATCAAGAAGACGGATATGTTGAACCGGTGGAAGAGCAAGGAGAAGGCCATAGGGCCGGGGTCTAGTAACACATTACCGAGTAAAGGTTCGGCAAAAAAGAAACGGAAAACCGGTAGGGAGGGAGGTAAGGCTTTACAATTTAAACATTTTTTTCTTAATAATAGATTATCAATATTACTCAAAATAGATTTATTAATGTTCATTAAATTTCAATTTTTTAATCAAGATCTGAACAAATTAATAACCTCAATATTGCAAAATAACTGATTTTAGTTTCTTATATTTTGATATTTTTGTGGTTCAATCAATATTTTTTGTGTTTTATTGGTTATATTGTGATATGAACATACTTACACGATTATACCAGTATTGTTTGTATTATTTTTAAAAACATTTATAAAATATCGAATAAGGTTAAACATTTCTTCAAAACTGTTGTATTTTAATGAAAAACAAACAACTCAAAGGTTTTACTCAACCTTTTTTTTTTGCTTGCTTCTTGTTAATTAAATTACTTCAAAACAAACATTTTATTCGTCGTCTGAAATATTATTATTTGTATTAATGATTTATTTGTTTATTATGATGCGGTATAATTACAAGTCTTTTTTTCCAAATTTCTCGAGTACATAATGTAATACTAAACCGCCTAATAAATTGCAATAAAACTTTGTACTGCGTATGTTTTCCATACAAATCGGAATGCTTTTTTTGTAGATATTTGCACTTGCCAACCATTTACTTGTCTGTAAAAGTAGAATTATCTTTGATTATGAATAAGTGAATAATTTGTTTAGAATACTCACTAATACACTCAATTTATCGGTGGCAATAGATGTAGTTATGACGATAGGATGCCAAAATATAGCGTAGACAATTATTATACTAGTTGTCATAATATACAGCTAAAAATATATGGATAATGCTACATTAACTAAAATTTAAGTTTGTAAATAATACTATAGTTTAAAGATATTTAACGTTGTTAATAAATATATTAAAAAAAGTTATATCAGTATTGAACAAGATTAATTTATCAACCAATTATATTATTACCTCTGCTAAAATTGAATTATTCTATTTTTTGGTTTTGTATTGTATGGCCATATATCACATTCAACTATAGATATAGAAGCTCCAGTCAAGAAAAGAACTGACGATATGAAAAATTGATTATCAAATGGGTAGATCTTTAAGCCGTTTTTGATTAGTGGACAAGTTCGTATTTCTGATGAAAATATAATATACAAATACATAGTTGAAGCTATCAAACAAAATTTTTGTGTAATTTTAAGCAATCCTTCATTTATAAAAATTGTCATTTTGAAAATTAACAATAATATAATCTTGGTAAATAAAACGTACTGCCGTAGTACTGCCGATTATGTAAAAATTTAATAAGAAATATTATTTGAAATAAAATTAATACATTTAATCTAGGAAAATATATATATTACCATGACAATTCAAATATAAGTAAATTATAAAAGTATAAATATGCTAATGAATTTTATATTTTAAATGACTAAAAATATGATTACTATTTGAGATGCTTGGTATTTTTATTTAATTTATTATAAAAAAAAATCAATTCAATTTTGTACAATAATTTATAAATAATTTCAAGCCAAACATTTTATTTTATCGTAAATGTCCTTTTCACTTTTTTCAATTTTAATTGATACATTTTGTTCTGAAGTTTTTAATTTTTTGTTAAAACTAGTTTTTGTTCTAGAAGTACCTACTATAATATACAGTAGAACTAAATAATGACTAGTAATTCATCATAATCAACTTAGATTGAATACTATTATATAAATTCTATATAAAAACTAGGCAAGTTACTATTTTGTATAACTATAGTTAGTATAGAGATTGTACTTTGTTGTTAAATAGGTAACTGTAATCGGTGTGTTAAATTTGAATTTAATGATAAACCATTGAATATAAATATACAACGAAAAACTTCTGAACAGAGACTATCTGTCAGCCCTGTCTTTATTAGGTACTTATTATATATTATTTAAATTTATATTATTAATTTATTTTTCTATTAACACCTTAACGTATATGATATGATGAAATAATTTTTATCAAAAACATTTAAACATCACGTTAGATTATCGAAATTAATAAAAAATAATTTTGCGGCAACCTAAATTTAAGTTCGCGGCACCCTGGTCGGGAACCAATATAAAATATTGTATCATTTTTTATTGTAAAGTTATTAAGTGTGAAATAAGTGGCAAAAAGATGCATGATTTTCGACAAAGAAAAAATAATGTTATAAACGTAATATACGACTATTAAATACATTCTTCACTCCATTCAGAATCTAAAATCAACTAAAAATAATAAAAATTAAGAGCTAAAGTATTTAAAAAATTATTTTATTTTAATAAAATGCTATAATAAACATTTGACGAACATTTCAAGAATTATATAATGATTCATTTTATAAAAAAAAAAACGGGGAAGTCATTGCTGAATAGTAGTTGTCGATTGTTGTATGTAGGTACCTTATTTAGTAGATAAATGTATCAGTAAATGTGTTAAATTTCAAATTTTAACTCAATAATAAATCATTGCGTATGAAAAACGATTTTGAGCAGAGATCGTGTCTCAATTTATATTTCCTAGGATATTTGGTTATATATTATTAATTATTATATTCATTTAATAATAATTGTTATTGGTAATATTTTATATTTTAATTAGTTATACGATCGGCTGAACTGAATTTCGCCATAAAATTCGCGGAATATATTAATAATAATTATAATTAGAGATGTGATTGCAGTATATTTCAAAGATAAAATTTTACCATTAAAAATATTGTCCGTACATTTTACCACTAAATGCTATGTGACTTCTTTGATCATTTTTAATTAATTATGATTTATGAAACATCTAATTCATTTTTGATGACTGTCGTTGTACTATTACTAGCAATCCTCAAACATTATTTGTAGTACCATTGTGTGTTATTTTTTATAACAGTTTGAATATTATAAAAACAATTTTTATCGATTTGGAGATTTATTAATACATTTTTTTCTGATTTTTACTTTTGACTTAAAGTATTAATTAAATCCAAGATAAAGTTTAACTAAGTTCTCACTTAAAAAAGAAAAATAGTAAAACCATACTAATAAGTTCTTTTAACAATTTAAAAAGATTTGTCTTGGAATTTTTCGATAACACTATATAAACGTAACATGTAGTGACACCTGGTGGCAGACGCGTAAACAATAATGCCGCGTTTGTCGTATGACAGAAAGCGTTGCTACTTGCTAGTTTTAATCTTTCTAGTGAACTCGTCGCCTTCACACCATAGTTGTTAACGGCAGTCTTGCTCCCGCCACCATGTCGATGTGCGTACTTAGGCATTGCGTTTCATTCACAGGTCAGTCGACTCACAACTAATATCATTCAATTATACTATTAAAATAATATTTTATTATATTATATTCAAGAAGATTTTCTATTATTTTGTTAATATGCCATGAATATATTTTTATACAAGTATAATAATATTAAAATAATTTATAATATTATTCTAAATATTCTTGTCTATTGTATAATAAATATCATTATTATAAATATAGCTTTATATATAAATATATATTTAAAAGTAATAAATCCTAGCTATAGTCATATTAACAGAATACAGATAGTAATATAATTATTCTTAATATCTTATATAAAAAAAGCTTTAGAATAAAAACTACCTACCTAGGTTTTATTTTCAATCTTATCAATTTTATTTAGTATCTTTTTCACAAAAAAAGTATGTAAACGTAAAAAAAAATTACAGGATTTCTTAAAAAATTATTATCTACCTATATTTATAACTAATAGGTAGGTACATGCGTTTTAAAATAATATTGTCCAAACCAAGAAATGTAAAAATGTATTATCTGCTATTTACATTAAAGTAAATATTATAAAATAATTAACGTTGTTGCATTAAATAAATTCGAACTTCAATTTGTATTTCTCATAAATTTTAAAATATGTTTTTATCAACTTTATCGTTTTTGAATTTCAGTTATGTAAAGCATTTTATTGGTGAAAAATGATAGTATAGCATTATAGCCTGGCAGAATTCAAAATGTTATTTCGTTTCATAAATTAAATTACATTATCTGTTGATTATATTATATATCATTTTATGTTCTATATAATAATTTATAGATATATTTTTCTTACATAAATTAACTAATTTTTATTTTAATTTTTGTCTTTAATATTTTCTTTTTGAGATTTCAAAATAATAATTCTATTGAGTATACTTGATTTGAGACTTTTATAAACAGTTTTATAAAAATAATACATTTTACATTTTTACAAATGTCGAAGTAAAGAGCTTTATTAAAGAATATTTTTAATTATAATTAATTTACGTTATTTAAAAATACCATTAAAAAAAAAAAAATAATAATAATATATTCAGATTAAACAACATTTGTTTTTCTCTTTTAATATATTTAATGTTGTACCAAAATAATTTGTTGTATTGTATACTTATATTTAATATAACATTTTGTAAAAAAACAATAATATTTTTTGACTATGAAAAATAAATATTTTTAATTTAAATTTGATACAAACTTAAAGTGTACAATGTATAAATCTGATATTTAATTTAAAGACAAATTTTAAAATATTTTTTTTGTGAAATTTGAGAATCAAATTTTAAATTTTTAGAGTCTAACTCAACTTATGTTATAATATATAGTTATGGAAGTGTATTAAGTTTAAGTAATTTTTCATTTTCATACTTTTTAAAATAGAAAAATATGTTTAGATTTTCTATAAGAATTATGTTAATTCTATTTATTATTCAATATTATTCAAATTTTAGGATTTTGTTTTATGTCAGATATTTGTCAGAGTAATTTGTAGTTGTTTGTGGGGTTTTACCTGAATTATTGTATATGAAAACCTACTATAAAGTACTACATTTTTATAAGTTTGTGTTCAAAATGTTGAGTATTTTTCCTCGAAAATAACCAATTAGAACTTTCTTGTATTTTTGTAAGGTGAATACAATTATTATAGTTATGATATAGTATTATAGTATATACGTATTATAGAAATTTATTGATGTCCATTCTTGTTAGATTTTTATGACTGGTAGTAAAGTTGTTGTTATTTTAAGTACATATACCTAATATTCTTATAACTTAAATTTGATAATATAATAAATTTCTTAACTGTTTATTAAATGAATAATCGTACTATAGTAATACAGCTAAAATAAAACCGTTCTTTATCAATAACTTGTTGAAATAAAATATTTGTATTTAAATTTAAAATAAATATATATAATATATTGAAATTACTTAAAATAAATAACTTAAGGCCTTAAGTACATTTTATAAATTACAGTTACAATACCTTAGTATCTTACTAAGTTTTAAAATAATATTTTACATATTATGTAACTTAATTAATAACTGACTCATTGTATGGGTATATTAATTTATTTTTAAAATGTTATAATAAATCATATTATATTGTAACTTATATCACCTAATGAATCATATATATATATATATATGTATTATATATACTTTTTTATATGTATTCACTAAACACGAGGTAAACATAAAAGTTTCAAAATACTTCATACGTTTGTAAATTTGATTTTTGTAAAAGAGTAAAGTGAAATGCAATATTATAATTCGGTCATTATTCAGATTTGTATGTATATTTCTCATAATTTATACTAGTATATAAATAATAATAAATATAATGAAATATTTGAATAAAGATTTATGAAAATGTTTAACCATTTGTAATAAATATATACAGTCCTTAGTCTTTATAAATTGGAAAGGAAAATTTAAATTTCAATAAATTCGGATATACCTTTTGTTATAACTCAAAAACCAATTCAGATATCCATTTTTATACTTTCTTGTGTGCTTATTCGTACATTTTGGAAGAAATTCAATACTTTTATATTATACTTATACGGTTATAGTTTTCAGGAAAATGGATGATAATATAATTTAAACTTTTAAGTTTCAAATGTTTCAATCATATAATATGTTTGTGATTTGCTATCCATCAAAAAAATGTCGTGAATCATAGGTTCGGAACACTGATCTAGAGGTAAAATTTTCCACGATTATCAAATTTTATAAACTTATAATAACTTTTCGCTTTATTTAAAAAGTTAAGATTCATTATGACGTTATAAATCTATATAACACATAGTCATAGTGGTGTACATTATTATAGACTTTGGAAAATATAAGAGCATCGTCAAATATTTTCATGCCTGGTTGTAAGTGATTATTTTTGTTTCTTTCATCCAAAACCCTTATTTGAAAATGTTTGTGCGGTATAGCACTGCAGTCTTTGGCTTTAAAAAGTAATGAATTTACCATATCACCATGTTATTCTCCGGTAGTGAACATTACATTTTTATCTTGTACCGCACCATACCCGGTACCGTCCTTGCGTCGCCGCCGAAGACTCAATCGTGGCGGCGGGGTAGTCGTTGGTAGCGATAGCGCCACGTTCAGTTCTACCGCTCCTGGTCGTGGCGTCAGACGTCCACCGCGCTGTCCGCCGTCGTGTTGCGGTCGTTTAACGGCGGGGTGGTTGGCGCGTTTCGCTCTCATTCTCGACGACCATTCACCCTCTCTGTCAACATCTATCCCGCCAATCGGTAGTCACCGTTGCCGTCCGCTTTTTTCAGTAACCTCTTGTCTTCTCCACCCTCTATTCTCACCAGGAGCGCGTACGCAGTATGTGCAGCAAGTGCAGCGACTGTTGTCAGCGAAAACGGCGTCGGCGTAAGCGCCACGACTCCGACTCACCCGTATCCGACGACGATGATTTTTCCGACTCGTTCTCAGGTCTTTTATTTCGTTATATTGTTATTACCAATAACTTACTATCAACAAACGCACACACCTAAACTATTATAATTGTTTGCACAATAATACTACATACAGTTATTGCACTTAAGTAAACAATAATAAATATTAAGAAAACAAACTAACTGGACGAATTATTGTTCTATTACATTATGGTGAATGAAATAATTATAAACCAAATTATATCCACATTTCATGGAACTTATTTTGTCTGCATCTTTGAACTCGGGAATTGTTCGATTAACAATATGATATATAGTAGGTATTGACATATTATGTAAGTGTCACAGATTAATTACAAATATTTGGTTATGATTATTTAGCTAATACTGCTATATTTATGATTTTACGAAAGGCTTGAAAAAATGGCTAAGATTTTCTAACTCTGAAGTGTATTGATAACTTACAAAATATTGCGTTTGTAAACTATTTTTTTTAAATAATATTTAAAAGAAAAATAAATAGCGAAAAATGTCTTGTACCAACAATTTCATTTTTAATTACAAGTGTACACATTGACATTTTAAGCATATGAATAGTTGGATTGATGTCTAAATATAATATTATATACGATGATAATTTTATATAATATTTGCTATTTATCTTGTTGTTAAACGGACGGATGGACGAAATTGGATGGTGGAAAATGCGATTTTTTCAACATTTTTATTTTGTGTTTGTGAAGTATTAATAATATAATTCGATACATTGTATGATATATTATTATAGTACAATAAAAATATTCTCTATCTCACTCAGATTTAAGGAAAACATTTAAATATGTATATGTGTACTTTATTTATAAATATGGCGTTTGGTTCTTACTTACTAAATTTCACAATAGTTCACACCTTGATGAGTAAATTATACATTTTAAACATCGCCAGAACATAAATAAACAAAATCTGTTACAATATACCTACATATAATTAAAACAAATTATTCAAAATGTAAATACCACACCTAACTTGTGTGTTGATTATTTTTAATTTGTTAATACATGAATATAATTGTTATCGTTGTCTCTCAATCATTATTGTGTTTTATGTTCACGTTTAGTTTGTTTTACTTTAAAAAATCGACTATGTTAAATTTGATTATTAACAATTTTATAATAATAGTTTTATATTAATAATACTATTTTTGTTAACACTTGAATTTTAAGTGCAAATGTTAAGCTATTATTCTACATACAATATATTTTTTTATTCATTATATTAATTAAATACATAATTTTTAATTAATTGTATTAACATTTGCGATGATATTATAAGTAATGAGTATGTAAAGATTTGGATTTTATGTTAAATATAGACATGTAATTGTGTAGAATGACAATAGTAAATGAAATCTAAGACTTCAATTATTACATTTAAATGCGGTCTTTTTAAAAAAACTATCTTGAAGTTTTTACCTATTTTATTTAAAATATAAACTGTAACGTTGGTATAATGTTATTCAAACGAAAACGAGTTGACTGATAATAGAAGCACAAGCCTACAACATTTAATAATATAGTTAACAAGTTTGCAATACTGTTTTAAATTTTTGCTTTCAACTTTTCTAAAGTTACTTATATTTTTTTATTTAGTATCAAAGTTTTGATGCTAATAAATAATATATAATGCACTTTGCAAATAAATGAACCATTTTTAGTGTTTAAATAATATTGAATAATACATAGTTAATAAATATTCATAACTAATAATAATTAAAGTATAAAAAGTTAGGAATCTGTTATTCATAATTAACTTATCTCACAAGTTAATGTAACTTGATCACATTAATGTACCTATGCATTTTGATCAATTTAATAAATCCGGAAACAGACATTGTTTTTTGACATTTTATTATTTTTATAAACAATATTAACTAAAAAAAACTTTGTATATGCATTATTTCCAACCTCCTAAAGAAGAATTGTATTTTCAAACATGTTTTCTTTTTTTGTTCTTTTTATTTTTCTTTCTACTCTTTAATGTTCTTTATTTATTTAAATTTTAAATTCAAAATTCGTAAATTTTTTTCTTTTATTCTTTCATTTATTTATCATGAATGTTTTTTTTATTATCTAGTAAAAAATGAAAAAAAATCTTTTATTATTTTAACATATTACTCATAGAAGTAAAAAATATTTTATTTATTAGACATTAATTGCTCAAGTTATAACAAAATGTTTGAAATATCACAGTAATTTTTAGTTAAAGTCGATAACCATAATATCGTGAAGGATTATAGTATGTAACTAATTAATAATATTATTTTCAAAGTAATATGGAGTTTCAGATATACGACTTGACTGTAAAACTTTGTAAAGCATTTTCATGCAAAAAGAATAAAAATCATATAAATATTAATATTTGACTGGACATAGTTTTCATAATATTTAATAGAATTAGCCTACTGTGTTTGACTCGATTGAATATTATATACTTAAGTACTTATAATAACTACGATTCGCATACCTACTTAAAATAATTTATTATTATATTTTTTTATATTATTATTAAAAACCAAGTATATTTAACATTTTTATTTAATTTAATTTTTATTGAATCTTACAATGTTAGTAGTATTTCAAATCTAGTATTATCCCGAACGAAAACATTAAATACATTATATTTCATACAGTTGATATTATATTATTAATATTTACATTATATTTTTATAAATATTATATTGATGTATGTTATATTCGGAAAATCCACTATAGTGCGATAATGAATTATTAGGTTTTTGAATTTATTTGATAAAAATCAAACCGAAGTATTACTATTGTGTTTTTTTTGAAAAGTTATATTACTGTATTATGGGCGTAATATGTTCATATATAAATATAATTAAATGTATGTTCAGCGAGAAAAGGAAAACCAAAATAAAGTTACTTTATTATCTACATTTCTACTATATATTTACTTATTAGTATCATATTTTCCATAAGCATGATTATATGACACAGAAAACCTGTCCTTATTATATAGACATTATAGATTACGATGTATTTAAGGGTGATAATCTTATATCAGAAAATAAATCAAAAAAATTTTCCGAAACTCTTCTTTATTTTTATTTTTTCCATGTATAAATAATGTAAAGTAATTAATTTTGAAAAGTACATATGCATAAAACATAAGAAATTCCACTAGTATCCTTAGCTTAGTGACCTTTTTATAATATTCATATTATAATTTCACTTTGATAACAATTTTGTATTTTGACGTGAATATATTTTATAAAATAATTAAAATAAAATAACTATAATGTAACAATAATTATTTTTTAATTATTTAAGTGATAAAGAATAAATATGCAATGTATAATATTTATTAAAAATTTAGCATTGTATTTACTTCGAATATCTTCTTTATATGGTATCTATATGGTTTATTTTTCCGAATCAATCAATTAGTTTTGTATTTTTATTGGCTGAATAGTTCCATGTTATTATCATGATTGACTGTGAATTATGATATTTTACCTGAACGCACTTTTAATTTATTCTTACAACACTGTGGATTATTAAGCAATATATAATATTATGAAATCAAACTTTGGTGCTAATATGATAGTTGAAAATTGTTATACTTATAATTATTATTTGCACTATAATAATAATGAGTATATCGGAAAATTATTTTTTCGTGATAACAGTTATTTTTGGAATTTTAAATTGAGAACTTTACAGATACTATGATAAAACATTTAGTTAGTAACAGTAAATAAATTATACGATTATTTTTAATTACCGTTAAACTTGTTTCAATTTTTACTTATTTATAGTTATTAAATAGTGGACGTAAAATACTTTGTATGATATCTAGTACACTATACACACACAAGACTAATACAATACAATATTATACGTTCTCATTATATATCTAGTATCTACTCGAAAATATATGATCTGAAGTCGTAACATTTAATTAAAATACAAACCTCTTCAATCTTTTGAAGTAAATTTGAACGAGGTTAAGATCATATATACCTCAAATTGCAGTGAAATACTTCTCAGTGAAATTCTCGACATTCAAAAACTACTGACCTGAAACTGACATATATAACTAAGTTGAATTTGGTAGTTTGGTTCACAAATCATCATACTTAATTTTATAGTTTGAAAATTTAATATATAGATTAATATATGCATTGTCTTGTTATTCGCCAAAGATGTGTAATTTCTTTACTGAAATTTTTATCATAGAATATTTATATTTTAAGTTATAGTACACACACACACTCGTATATTATGTAGCCTTTACGGCTTTACCTGTGGATTATCATGCATTTCGATACAAACATTTTGCGTATCTAATCAATGTTTAGAGAAGCGTAGAGTGTATCTATAAGTGTATAATTCCCATTTAGAGATAGATCTGTGTAAATTGGTTTCTCAAACACGCTATTGGTAGGTATGTA
The DNA here is from genome assembly GCF_020184175.1 of Aphis gossypii. Taxonomy (NCBI): domain Eukaryota; kingdom Metazoa; phylum Arthropoda; class Insecta; order Hemiptera; family Aphididae; genus Aphis; species Aphis gossypii. The sequence goes on from NC_065531.1 coordinate 83,288,002, forward strand.
CTGAAAAATACGATAAACCTTTACTTTATTGTTTTACACTACACACATGTAATATAAAAGGAGATTTAAGTCGGAACTATTTGGGTTCGTTACAAAAGTAGTTAGTAACTTACTTTCTAAAAAAATACACGGTAATCATAAATTAAATATTAAACATAACAATCATAGTATTAATTAATAATATTTTTATATAATTTAATATTATTTTGATTTTAGATTTTAGATTTTTTTATATTAATAATCATTATTTGTTCTTTTAATAATAATAATAATAAAAGAAACACAATATAATAAGTTAAGTAATGAGAACTTTAGTTTTTATACACCTTCCTATTATTATGAGTCTGGCCTTAGTATATATCTATAATAAAATTTTATACATATTATGTATAGGTACAATACACAATGTACATTTTATATTTGTCCATGTAATTTTAGTTTTACTATTAAAGTCATAAATAAATAGGTATAGAAATAATCAGTACAACCGTAAACCAAGACTTTGTGTGTATAGTTTACTTAAAATTTTGAAATACCTACATTCATACAGCCCCATACCATTCTTATATTTTATAAATAATGTAAAATATTTTATAGCATTGCAAGTTTGTTTTTACTGTGTAGCACTTTGATCAGGATTGTATTATTTCGAATAAAGAGCTTTATATTTAGCTTTGTAGTTTTTAAAAATCTTAAAATTACTAATTAAATTGCTATTGTTTAAATAACAGACTTTTGTGTTTTTACTTACACATAAAATATGCGAATTAAACCCAAACAAGAATACAATTATTTGTGTCTAAAGAGCAGAGATAATAAACCATTTGATGCCTTAATAAAGATAATAATATTTCTATCATAAAAAAAAAAAAAATACCCAAGAGATTAAAACCATACATAGTTAATAAATCTATATATAGGATTAAAAAAATTTAAATATCTGAAAAAAATTTTCTATATTATAAAAAAAAAAATTAATTTTAATATTCTAAAAAGCTATTTTGTGAAATTAAAATTGGAATACTTGATAATTATAAATAATGAACTAAAATAATTTTTAATTTTACTTAAAAAAACATTTCTTTTATTATGCAAAAAAGTTTTTTTTACCAATGTTTTTTTTTTTTTTTTTTAATAAAACATTTTATAATAATATAATTATAAATCTTATATCGTATGATAAATATATATATAATACAATCATATATAATATTTATGTATATTTACTAATGATAACTTATTAGAAAAAAATCAAATTGAAGTACTTATTTAAAATGTTTTTCATAATATTATATATTTTTGCATCCTATGAAAAAATCATTCAAAAATTACTTTTGTAGTATAAACTATTATGTTAATATATATATATATTATATATTTATTATTTATTATTAAAAATATAAGTCATTCATAAAAAATATTTTATTTTTATTTTTTTTTTAGTATAAACAAACAGTTATTGTATAGATATACTGCGGTTTATAAATTTATTTCAATCTTACAGTATAATTCAATATAGTACCATAGTTATTTTTAAATCTATATATGTATATCATCGGTAATATTATATTAATATTGTATTTTTGATACTTCTTAATTTATTGAAATTCTTCTACATCATTTTTATTGTAAACACTTACAAAGACTAATAAAAAAACTATTAAAATTCTGAAAAATTAAATATTGATTATTATAGTATTATATATTATGATGCATTGATACACTACATATGCTTCGACTTTGTTTTTAGTTTTTCAAGAAATAATAAATAAAAATAGGTATATGATTCCCTTAAGCTCCTCTAAATCACGTTTATGATATTTCTCTTGCAATTTTTTATTTATAAATGTTTCTCGTGGGACCATTTTATGTTGTTACCATGTCTATGTTATTATATTGTACACTATACTATACTATATGCATATACAACGTTGAATAGTATATAACATTTAAATTTCAGCCACATACTCGGATATATGTTATATACATATTATTAATTTTATAAATCGTTGTCTTACAATGTAAATGTATGCTTACTGTAGGTACGTAAAAACTAAATTGATATCGTTAAAACTATGTATTACTGTAATCTTAATCTACGAGTAGAGTAAGAATATTTAATATGGGGTACATATGTACCTCGCATATACTCGTACAATATCATTGTTCATTATGATATATAACAATATGTTAACCATAAAGATACGTATATGTGTTCTAAATTTTGGTTAACTATAATATGTCATATGTAGTAATATTCAGATCACGTCCAGAACTAGTTTCCGGATGGCTGATCAATTTCTAAAGTTACACGTCACGTACACAAACATCCTAAATCTCTTAACTACTTGCCATATTGTTTCCAACTAGACAAATCACTAATTGTCCTATCATTGTATGGAAATTGCCTACTTTTCATTTGGTTTGTTACTATTTTTCTTTTATAAATTGCGAAGTACTAAAAGTAATACTTATGATAGATATTCAATATTGGCTAATGAATATTTTATAACCAGCATTCCTCCTTAACTACGAGTTTTGATACCTATTTAAAATCATTCCATGCGATAGCAGACAGTTTATTTTTTAAATGTAATTAGTTTCTAAATATTGAAACATTTTTTTTTTTTTTTTTGAAGATATCGTAGAAATATACACATTGTAATACATATATAGCAGGTGTGGACACCTTGTGGCTCCTCGCGAGCCACATGCAACTCTCGTCATAGTTAAAATGCTGCTTGCGTTTTATTATAAAATCAAAATTTACTTATTTATTATGATTAATTAAAATTTTTTTTACTTTAGTTGATTAATAAAAAATTATCAAATTATATGCTTTATAAATATTTTGTCACTTAGTATCATTGTATATATCATTGTGGCTCGCGGAGAACACATTCATGTTTGCATCCCTGATATGTTTTTATTGAGTTTTAACTAAAGATAAATGCTAGACGATTAAATATTTAAATTTTTTAAAGGTTAACTAATATAAATATTTTGTTAATTTAATAGGTAATCATTTTTCTAAGTATAATACTAAGTAGCCATTTAGAAAAATAAATAATATGCAACATTATATATTTAAAGAACTAAGTTAATGAACAGACTTACCAATTCTCGAAAAAAATTAATGATGATGTTAAAAAGTTTTGAACAAATCCCTTTTAATGTTACAAAAGCTCTTTTTGACAAATTGCTCTAAATTTAAAATAAATGTATAATTTATTCATTGAAAATGTTTATATTTTTGGTGGTCGATAACATCGAGTAAAATTTAAAATAACTACCTAATAAATCAAATATTTTATAAAAATTATCCATAAAAGTTTTTACGTAGACATACAAAACTAATTTTGTGAGTTCATTAATAAGTTATAACATTTTAATCAGTTATTATGCTTTCTACAAAATAATATGCTTTTGCGAAAGAGAAATTCTCATGTTATAAATATATTATATAGCATATACTATAATACACTATTTTTTTTTTTTTTTAATAAAAATAGTGATGATGAGTATATGCAGAATTATACGGCAGTATCCAAAGTTTTAAAACTTTTGTGTCGTGTCTCAAATAAAATATACTTTATTTCGGTAATGATTTATTTATATCAATTTTACAAATATACACCAATCATTCTAACATATTTATTTAAATACAGTATGAATTGTTATAGATTTTCGCTTAAAAGTCAATTATTGTCGGGATACATAATGGTATATACATATTAAGATTATAACTTGTATATTTATTACATTATTATTTATTATATAAATTTTAATAAGTGTATAACAAAGTTATTCGTTAAACTGAATTGCCTAAATAACGAAAAACTCGTTTTCACATGTACTCGTAATATTAATATTAAAAATGGGATCAATATTTTGTATATACGTTCACACATCATATGAGCATGCATTACTGATTTATTTTTCTGCGATTTTTATTCGCCATATTATGTTTGGGATGAAAACGAAATTGCACAATGCTTATACACTCTTATTATCCCCATCACTACTACCACTATCACCTCGGACCCCGGGGAAAATGTTACAGTATAACTAATATTTTCCGAATAATGTATAGCAATATATTATCTATACTGCAGTACAGTACTATAATATATGAACTTTCGGCCCCTGTGTGAAATTACTGCGTTACACACTTACACTCAACCATCTAAAAACTATCTGTGCTACTACCATGGTTATTCTAAAAATCGAAATATGCAATTATTATTATTATTGTTATTATTTAAATCCGTTCTATTGTTTTGGAATGAAAACCAGGTACTTTCAGCTGGTTCGAAATCGTAATTAATCACCAACACAATACACGTTCTCTTTATTTACTGTATGCTAGAGCGAATTCGTCTTTTGTATTTTTTGACGTTTGGCGCACAATTCTTTTATGATACGGCACAAAATGAAGAATGTCATTCCAGATCGTTATCAAAATATGAAAATCATTTCTTATACCTCCTCTCCCCAATAATGCAACAAGTACAACCTGGTAACGATAACTTCAATTTGTTTTGTTTGTTTCAGACGATGATTGGAGTGGAGACGGAAAAACCAGAGGGGCCGCTGAACAAGCCGGTAAGTGGTTTTTTATAAATCGCTATAATATAAAGTACTTCCTAAAGTAGCTATTCAGAGATAATAAAAACAAAATAAAAAGTATTTTTTTCTTTATTTTTATTTTTGCATAATAGAATTGTTGAGGGATTTAGATTACAGACAGAGATTTTTCGCTCCATTACTATAGTATAGTTAGATGATACCTAATTCACAATAAATATATTTATCGGTATACTTATATTTGAGTCTATTTGTATTTAAACTATTTAAAACGGGAAAATGTCGTTCATATTTATTTAAATGTTTTGATTTTATTATGAAATACTTTACTCTTTTTTCTTCTCGAATTATCATGCTAATTTTGCAAATTGTTAAGTGCCTAGCCTGTTATATCGACTACGCCGTTTAATTATCTCTTTCCCTGACCTATTCTAGGATCTATACTTTAAATCACAAACACTATATTCTACCACTTTTATGTCTTAGGTACTATTTTTCTCTTTTGGCGTCTTCTCTTCTCTGACTGCCGCGGCCGAGACATTCTTACCGTTCTATTCTACTCACTGAATGTGTCTGATTTAGCACTGTATTCATTAATTTCGATAACTTATAATATGTATTATCGATGTGGATAGTTAATACGTAAAATGTATAGTTATATTTTTAATTCAATTAAATTAATTTTTTTGTAATTCTAATAATTTTATTTGTATCGAAAGAAAAAACTTTTAGATTTATAGTAGAAAATACATCATTATATCATAAATATATATATATATATATATATATGTTTAATTTTATTTATTAAAATAAAATAGTTTTGGCATATATAATACATAATATAGGTATGTATATTTTGTTTTTTATATAAAGTTTTACGCTTTTTGTTAAAACTGAATTCTATGATCTTTTACAGTAGGCTATACAAATTGAAATACTGTAATTAAAAAATATTCTAGAATTTTACATTTTTTAATCAGTTACAAAAAATTATTTAAAAAATAATCAGAATTCTTAAAAAATCATAGAACTGAATTAGTGAAAAACGAAAATTCAATTTAATAAAAGATACGATGTTCTCGTAGTTTTTGTAAAGTTTTTAAATTATAAAATAATATTATTACTTGAATCTCTTACATAATACATCTTAAGTGTGAAATTTCTCAATTTATAAAATTGGCATATTTTTGCTCATTTCATGAAACGAAGCAGTGATATTAAACATTCCAAAACTGGGCATATATTTGCATCATTATTAAATACCATCTATAAATATTATAATTGTATCATTAAAAATTAGAACTTTAGTTCTTTGCTAGCTTTCAAGTCATGTTTCACTTTCGATTCTATTTAATGATTTTTTTTCTGAATAAAATAAAGAATAAAAAACCGTACTAAATATTTTGACCGTTATGACGAATATACATTAAAAGAAAAAAAAGAAATATTATTAAGTTTAACACCATTATTTATATTTTCGCACGTTCATTCGACGTAACGTTTTATGCAAGTCATAATGCTCAACATAACAGAGATCATTTTTTTCCACAGCTTCATATTATAAAATTATACAAACCACGTTTTGTATATTCTCTGCAACACTCGTTACTATACGTTGATATACCTATTGTACCGTAAGTTATAAATTATAATATTAGGATTTAATAGATACATACATATACCGTTGTTAATTTGGTACTTATTTTAAAAGAAATAATTGTATCATCGAGTTATTTTAAATTTATTGTATATTGAATATTCAAAGTTCATATACAGTAAATGGTAGGTAAAAACACTGCTATTTTAAGTTAGTATCTCACTAATCGCAGTTAAAACTTGTATGTAATTAGTTTCAACAATAATTAGTGATTATAGTGAGAAACAATTGGGAATAATATTAACTAGAAGTTATTTACAAAAATAAAGATGAAAGTGTATAATTAAAGACACTTAAAAAAAAAATGCCATCTAATTTTTATCAAAAAAAAATTATTTTTTTATGTAATTTAAAAAGTTATATGTGTGTGTCAAAATATTTTTTTTCAATCGATGTTGATAAAATATTTTAAAATTTAATTAATTGTTCACCATGAGTTGTATCAAATTCGAATATTCTTGTTATTATCAGTATATATTTATTGTAATTGCAATTTTAATTCAATTTAGCACTCAATAATAATTATTGTTGGTATTTGTATGTGAAATGTACTGACATTTATGATAATGAGACATAATGCATATAACAGTTAATATTTATTTTTATTGATAGGGTAGCATTAACAAATGGTGTGTTATAAATATCAATTGATGTCTGTTTTTGTTAGTAGTTTTTATAAAAATGTTAAAGTATCTATAAGCTATTTATTTATCTATATAGTATAATTAGTACATAATATCTAAAGTTTTACTTTAATCTTCTATTATAGTATATAATTGATTACTTGCTAGATTTGTTGCTTACTTATAACTACGGTTTTCTACGGGTATATACATCAATTAAACCTTTGAGGGTGTAATTGTAAAATATTTCTTTGTTTCTAATTTATTTCAAGAAACAGAAAAAGAATAATTTCAGTAGTATTAATATAATAAGATTTAGTTATATACATGATTTTAGCGTGAATGTTTAGTAAATTGTTAGTTTTCATTTACCAATAGGTACGATAATATTAAAAATAAAAAATACATATAATTTTTTTTCAATATATTATGTATATTGGTTATATTGCAGGTAACATTATAGTTTGTAAACAATAAATAGGTAGTATGACGTTTAAGGAGAAGTAGCATCGGTGCTAAGTTTTCCGTGGCTCGAAGCAAACCATATTATAGGAAGGACCCCTATAGTATGCCAAATATTTTAATATTCTATAGAGTAGAATGCATTCCAAAAACTATAATATAATCTATGTATAAATATTGAATACCAAATAAATAGTAAATTTATTTATTAGCGTTTAAAGTTTGGATGAGTTTAAATATTATCCACTCTATAAACTTAAATAAATTTATAAATATTTTGTCTACCAATAATGTAAAAAAAATACATTTTTTGTGTAAAGTTGTGAAAATTTTGTACACCTTTTCATTGTACAACTGTGATTTTAATATAATAATTATGATAACAGCTGGAGTCATACCGTTGTGTTTCGAACTGTAAGCTTATACATATTATATTATAATATGGAATTAAGAATGATACAATATATTTATATATATATATATATATATAGACCTACTACAATAAATGTACGTCTTATTGTTTGTTCGTTTTATACTGTTGCCATTTAACAAAAAGAAGCCTTTAATTCATTTTTAACTCGATTTTTTTTCCACCTGTACAATATATTATAATAAAGTAGGTACAATATTTTTAGCGGGAGGCAAAATTTAATCAATATCGATGTCCATTTATGTGTACTTACATCGTGGCAGGGTGTTCGTCCATATTATATTATAACTACCTCTTTCCCACATATATAAAACTAATGCTACAGTATCATATTATTCATAAATCATAATTCGCGTGTACAAGAATTAACGAAAAAAAAAATCTAAAATAATCTGGCAACTGTTCAAAATGACGCTTGTGACTTCCCGTCGCACATCGTATTTGTATATATTTATGTAAAACGTGTGAGTATGTGGAACGTATGTAGTGTGTAACAAATGTGTACCGACAACCTGCACTCTGCTGCAGGCCCATTACTATATAATAATAATGTCTAACGACTTGTCTAAATAGATTTTTTAGGCCTTTGCTAGTATGCGTATTAATAAAATATGGTGTGATCTACACATTAAGTTTAAAGGATTAATATTTTAGCGTGAATCGTTTTAAAAATCATCAAAATTGATTGAAAATTTAGTGTGGTCTGTTAAACGGATCACCTTGTGTCTTTTTAAATGTCATGGTGGGGGAAACAAGATGAGATAAAAGTAAAAAAAAAAATAATACATTCGGCCGGCTTCTGGCTAGCTGGCACGGATTTTGTCGCAACGCGGCGAAGCGATCAGTACACATTTAATAGCGTGGTGGTCGACCCGAGTTAAAAAAGTATAGCACGAATATAACGCGATGATAGTGAACGGGACGTAACAATCACAGGTCGTAAGTCGTAAAAGACTTCTAGAAAACTGCGGCATTCTAATATTTTTCAATGGGAATTTCATCGTACACCATATTCTACACATTGATTATGCGGTAAGGAGATTTTGCGAGACGCGTACGAACGGCAGTTTATATTCACGTACACGTGATATTCGATATACTATGCACAGTTAAACCTCCAATTTGGGACATTTTATGTCACTTAAATTGTCTCTGTTATTCAGAGTGGGTTTAGTTTGTAAGACGTTAGTAGTTTACAAAAGCTGTTCTCAAAAATATGTTAGTATGTTATTTTTATATGTCTGTTAGGGAAAGTTTCACTGTATTATGTTGTTTTAGTTGTTGTAGCATAGGTATGTCTAAGTAATTATATTATTTTAAAATTTATAAATTTTGTTCATCTTAAAAATCTAATATAGCTTTGAGATTGCTAATATGAGTATAATAATTGTACTTGTTCTAAGAAAATATATTATTATTAATTTATGGTGATATTTAATTTTTTTAAACACAATATTCGCTTTTAAACATCTTGTATTAGATTGATGTGTCGCTTTATTACTAATTTTATTGTTTTAATATAATAATAATGATATTTCGATAAAGTTTTCGCATATTTAACATGACTTATATTAATTAATAGTTTGTAAACTATTAACTACTCATCTGTAATCATTGTCTCTATTCTATGAAGTCGCTAAAACCTATATCAACATAACTTTTTAAATTTACTATAAACTATTAAAAAATGACAAATCACATAATTGCCTAAAATAAGGTTGTTATTAAATATTTTAATCATGTATGTACATTACTTTTGCTATTTTCTTATATTTTTTAGTATATACAATCAATAAGTTAAAAAAAGTAATAATTTTGGATAGTACGAGTTGAGTTTATGAGTAATGAGTTTGTTAAATTTGAAGTCAATGATAAATCATTATAAACAATGATAAATTTTTCTTGGATGGTCTAACTTTTTGATAACCAAAATTACCAAACATTTATATTTATAATAATATCAAAATGTTTATAAATGTTCCTATTATTTTTAGTTTTTCCTGATTATTTTTAAAAAGTGCTGAACATTTTCAATTTTAACCTATTAAAAATATCAATGAGAAACTTGCAATAAAGTTAATGATAACATATTAGAAAAATTGACTTCAAAAACATATATATCAATACAAAAACACATTTCATCGTGAAATAAATATACATTCATCGTTACGTTCAGAATCTAATATTTAAGCACTTTATTATTTTGACTATGTCCAATATCATAATATTATGATTACATTACCAAATATTTTAACTACAATTTTTATCAATATTAAAGTAAATTCAAATAAGACAAAAAAAATTATTATTATTATTATTATTATAAAATAAAATATAAACCTAAAACTATGAAATGTAGTGATTGTAGATTAAATAATATGTATAATGTATATTTGTATATAATGCTTTTTATTATTACTTATTAAATTGATTCAATTAATATAATTCATTATTTACTTATTAACATATTTATTTTAATATTGGAACGCAGTATATACACGTTTTTATGTAACATTTAAAGAAAAAAATACATCATACATTTTTTTTAATTGCTAGACGAATTCAAGTGATAAAAAATATTAAATTTTCTTAAATCAGTTTTAACACGATTTAACCTAACCCTGTGTCAATAAAAATATGATTTATTATCTAGGACTGTAGACGATCAATTTTCGTAAAATCTATATTGCACATTGGTAACCAAGGTGACAAAAGTCAGATTGACCTTCGAATTTAATGTGTCTTACGTAATTCGTATTTATAAGTATATAATATATGTAGTAAAATAGTATAGGAATCAAAAGATAAATTTTAGATTAAAATATTTTTTTTTATTTATAATTCTGTTTTTAACACTAATAATCATATGATTCTTTGGTTGCGTACGTGAAATATATAAAGTATTCTAATTAAAATATAATCGTGTCTTTATCTCACTATATTTTCTAAGTAACTAGATATTAACTTTATTTTAGAACTAGTTTTTTTTTTTTAATTTCTTGAAAAATAATAATTTGCATTTTACATACATCACTTTATTCGTATAATTTGTTAGCATAAGGGACATGTTTCAAAAAATATCAATTGGTTTTGAGTTTTTATAAGTACAATTTATAAAACAATATTGATTATAAAATTCGAATTTGTATTCTGTGTAAAATTTTCTAATTCAGATAACATACCTTTTATATATATTTCGATTCAATTGAAAAAACTGTTTATATAATATTTAATTTAATATTGAACGTAAAGATATTTGACCTGAAGTGAAGGCACATACGAAAAGAGTTGTAGTTTTATGGAGTATAATACTAGCTATTGCTTATAATAAATTAAATATGAATGAAAATAACCAATGAATACATAAAAAAATATTGATAATATATATAAAAAAACTACGCATAATTTACAACCTTTTAGGCGTCATGGGTAGTGAAATCGACTAATCATATTTGTATGTGAATAATATAATTGGTTGGTACTCACGTCTTGGATTATGAATTGACTATTGAGCCAAGTAGTTTTTCATGAGTGACCTACTCTTGTGTGGGATAGTCGAGATATTTTTAGGACGAACTTATAATATACTAACAATATATTTTCGAATAATACACTTTAAAAATGTTTTTTCAACAATTAATATTAATAGGTATAGAATTGTATTCCTAACTATACTGTTATTATTTTTAACTTTTTGAAATATTATAATTAGTATTTCATATATATCTCACATATTAGAGATTATGGGATTATGAACAAAGAATTAAAATATTTTAGAGATCGATTTATTGATGTATCTTTTACTCATTTTTCTTAATACTGTATTTTTTAATATATTAAAATAAATGTATAAACAGAACTACGATCAATCGAAATTTAAATCGTGAAAAGAATTTTTGTTGAAGGAGTTTTATGATGCTTAAAAAGAATCCATTGCCGAGAATCTTTTATCTTCTGTTATTTCTTTACACCCCCAATACTCCAGGTATATATCACATCCAATCTCATGAAATAGTATGGGATTCTGATCGCATATTCTAAACCTTTTAGTTTTTACTTAGCTAACTTTATACAACCATCGCATTTAAAACATTGCTACTTATGCGTATTCCAGTTGAAATTAGGTTTTTCTTCGACCAAAATTGGATCTCAAATTTAAATATATAAGGGATGAAGCCATGAAGATTATTTACAGTTTGAAATCTCGTTAGAATAATGAAACAAAATCTTTTTGAAATATATAACACAAAATAGGGAAAAACAAAATGAAAAATGAAACAATAATTTAGTATGTCGGCAAGTCTGAAATCATTCGCTAGTGTACCATGATATCTATCACGTTTCTGGCTCTATATCGATTTGATGACTATATGTTCATATTATATTTAAATAAGCCCGGAATCGAATAGCAGTAAAATATCAACGTAATAGGTATTTGTAGTTTATATAATTATTATACTAACGCTAAGGCCCCAGGTATTCCGAAAATTTATTTATCTCATAATATTATGATAGTATTTTAGCGTATTTATGATGTTGGGGATCCACGATTTCACGATTAATATGTGATTGAAAATTAATTCCAAAAATTATTTTTTACAAATCAATCGCAAAATAAAATTATTTGCTTTCCTACTCGTTAGAATTTAAAAACAGCATACCTACTCAAAAAGAGTTTTATCAATTGTTTCGGCGTGCAGTATTCTTATAGTATTACCGTAATGCTAATACGTATATATATTTTAATCAAATGTTTAAATTGACTGTATAGCCTTATAGGATATGAAATTAAAATTTTTTTAATTGCCTTTTAATGAAACTTATATTGAATATAATTGGAGTGAGTGGTCATCATAAACGTGTTCACGATCCACAAAGACAAATACAATTATGTCAAGAGTTTAAATGTTCATAAATAAATTTTGTATAATTTGATATATTTTTATAAATACTTATCAAAAAATAAAATAAAATAAATTCACAACAATAAAGTACATTTTGAATAAGAAACGAGCCACTTCTGGCTCCCGAACCGAAAGTTGGGCAACCCCAGAATCTAACTTACTTAAACTAATTCGATAACATTGCATTTTGATAACATTATTACTGTAGGAATACCCTTTTTGACTCATACGAAACGACATTCACGGTATTGACAACTTTCTTTCTAAAAAATCTGTTAAAAAAAATGTCATTGTCATTTTATATAGCAGTATTTGCGGTTTTATATATAATATAATATGTCGAATTCCGCGTTGTGTGTGTCGCAAATGTCAATGTAAAGTGGTTTATTTAATTAATGGTACCCATAAATTAAACTTTGACGTGTTATTATGTAAACAATAATACTACCAGGATATATATATGGCTTTTATGTACTTAGTACAAATTATAATATTAAAATAATAAAATTATACCTTTCTGTATATGTGTATATTATTTATTAATATTGGCAAATTTTGTTTAATTTTAAATGACAAAAAATAGTTAAGTTGTAAATTATTATAATAATATTTTTAATTAAATATTAAATGACGTACGTGTGACGAATAATGATTATTTACTATGCATTATTGTAATAAGTATTATTTATATGTTTAGCCACAGTTTACATTTGATTAATATCGATGTCCTATCAATGGTAATTTTGAATTTTTTCCATGGGGAGAAATTAATAATATTTGTGTAAAATGTTTAAATAATGCTCAATTTAATAATAAGCTTTCAAGAATAGTTTTTATAATACCTATAATTATACAATATTTGAATATTATATACACCAGACACCTGTATAGTGTATATAATAACAAGTTAACAATTAATTTTTTTCTTAAATTCACTAAACTTTAATAAATTTTTTTTATTTTAATACTATAGTCTTTAATTAATATATTAATAAATGAAACGCTTATTGTAAATGTTTTCAATAAAATATATTTTCTTGTATGTTTTTGATTTAATAATAATTGACATTCATTGTGATACAAATAAGTTCCTTGAATTCATGCAAGAGATGTTTGAGACCCAGATTTTTATTACTAAAAACAATGGTTTTTTTAATCTTTTTTTATTAAATATAATGTTATAACAATAAGAGAAAAGTTTAAACAGTTGTCTGTATTTTTGTTTATAATTGGCATCATTATATGGTTTAATAGTATGTATATACTGTACTTATGTTTCAATGTATCATAAACAAAACAAAATTCTTGAAACTTAATATTATTAAAAATTAAATACTTTTATTTAAGACAACAACCTAAAACTTCTATAATATTCATTATAATACATAAAATATATAATTAATCATTTTATTGATAAAAGTATATAATACATAGTTTTTGATATAGATGCGATATCTTATATATAAGTATATTATACATTATACTCATTTAAATCACATTTTCTTTTTAATATCTCACATATTTATTGCTCTTTTGTACGTATACAAAACTCATCGTTGAAGCAATAAAAATGTAGTGACACTTTATTATGATTTATGTACCACAACATATAGTTCGCGTGAGTTTAGATTTTCTTTGTACTTTTATTTGATACCTTTTATTCTGTCGAACATCCGAAGGAAAGAAATATAGTATTTTCGCAAATTCCGCCGCAGTTCACACTAAACGTGTTTCCTTATCCTAAAACCTTTTTTATTCATTGGCACTGTTTGAATTTATTTTTAAATCCTTAAAGTTTTGTGTCAACTATTTCAATTAATGTTTATAATACACTGACACATTATAACTGCCAAATTATCAACGAAAAATCATTGCTTATTAGTTTAATGATAATATTTATTAAAGATAAAATTATAACTTAGGTAATTTACTTTTGTACCAAAAAGTTTTTTTTTACTTTGAGTTTGAAATGTTAAACAACTAATTTTATTCTACATTCTTATTCGTCGCTCATTGATTTTTTATGGGAAATTTTCATTTTATTGATTATACTGCTACATTTATATTATATTTTATAATGAATTTCGATTGTCTTATTTTCTTTTTATTATTCCAATAAATTCATCAAATAAAAACCCAAACATAACTTAAGGTTTGCCATTAGATGCCTAACCTAACTAAATTTTCAATGAAACATTAAATAATTAAATCCAACAGCTATCAAAAATAGATATAATTGTGAACAGATTACGCAAAACTAAACTGATGGTTTTACAATTAAAATATTTTTAGGTACTATATGATAAAGTGCAGGATGAAAATATGATATTATAAATGCTACCTGAATAGGTAATTCTACATAATTTACTGTCTAAAAATAAGTGAGTCCCATTGATGGTGTTTTTAAATCTATATATTTCTGATGAAATCTGTTCTTGTTCGTATTTAGAGATACCGTTAGAGTTTCGCTTTACAATAATTCGTCATATCTATTTAACCCATTGTTTAGTTTTCATAATATAAATGGTTCCGAATAAACACAATAGACAGTACAATATCCCTTTTCTATGGTGCAAGTCTAATGTATAAATTAATATAACTATCAAATATTAGCTTACATTTCTGTGTCTCCAGTTCTCATACAATTTTTCTCCGAAAACCATGCATTATATTATATATTTACTCACACTCAAACAGTAGTTATATGATTTTACTTAGTAAATATATATAAATGTTAAAAATGTTTAAACTTTATAGTTTATATGTTATACCGCATATGATATTAAAATCTAATATTATGTTAGTATGAATTATAAATATAACTATACGGCTTCACGTATAATATATATATTTCATATCAGGAGAAAAAATTATAATCAATCAAAAATTAAAGCAAACTTTATATTGTTTTTCAGTACCTATATACATTATTTGAATTCAACAAAATGAAAAAAAGTCGTCAGTTATAATGGTTTCAAAAACATAAATTTGTACTTCATATTTGTTAACAATAATTGGTAAACTCATGAAAAAGTATTTTCCCATTTGTTATTTAAAGTTACAAAAAATGTTAACGGCATATAATTCAAACTGTGGATTTACATTTTTAAATCTCGTTAGTAAAACGTATGATGTAGGCATGACCCTTAAAAGTATTTAAGATAATATATTGTGTAAGTAATAAATATACATTTTTATATTTTAAATGCTTAGATGTAAGTAGTTTCACATTGGATCATAATTTAGTTACCTATCTTGCGTTAATGTCAATCTATGCTAATTATATCTGTAAAAATGGTTGCATTATTTAGTTTTGTTGTAATAATCTGTCATACGTTTTTTTAAAATAAATTTCTAATTCATTTAATATTTAAATAATTTTAGAATAATCATAATTATTGCATTATATACTACTACTCTTTAAATATTATTGCTCGAATGTTCTAGGTCACCAGATTTCAATGATCTTGAGCGTTTTTCTTATAATCGATTTCTAAAACCTATTTTGGAATTATTTCAAAAACTATCCTTTCAATAGAATATAGTATGATACTGGTATATGGCTGTAAGATCTATTTTATTTGTGCAGAACAATTTCTATAATGGATGTTATAAATTGACCTGCACAAGCAACACTTAACTTTTAAATTCTGAGCGGGCAATGGATGTATTGATTTTAGAACGATTTGTTTTTTTGGGTGTCATGACGTTTAGAGCAATAAAAATGCTAGGATTTTCAACTACAATATCTTTTCTAATAGAAAAGTGAATCTAGTCGGTAAATTACGAAAGTGGTGAGTGGAGGTCATTATTTTTTTTATAAAAAATAAGAATTTATACGTTTTTAACAAAATAAATTTTTTGGTTTGATTGTTATTCAAAAGAAAAAGATAACCATAGATTTTGAGATTTTTACCAAATGTTGAAATAATCATTTCATAATATGTACGGTATAGTTTTTTATAATCTAATTATTTTGAGCTATTTATAGACGTTGAACATTTTTTTACATACTTTTACATATTAACATACTGAAACATTTCAACCAGGAGATAAATGTTGGTACAATTAGCTATACCTTCCTTTAAATAAATGCAAATAAAACGTGCATAAAGTTCTAAGCGTCTATGACAACAATCAAATCACTGAATAATGTCTATATTGCAAAAATACTATATAGGTGCTTCATAATTGATTTTCTCAGAAAACTAAATTTATTGGCAACTCAATATTTTACGTGACGTGTTTTTCCGTGTAGTGCGTTGAAGGATTTGTGAAGCCGAAGGGCAAAACGACGTTAACCACGCGTATAATTAGCACATTTTGATCTTGATTTATTTTTCTCTAGCTATTCCTTAACAGTCAATTCCAGTTATGCACTATCCCCAAAGAACAATCACCGATGTCATTTGTTCGTTAACTATTTTATTTTATTTATACTTTTTGCAAAAAGTGAATGAATAAATGATAATTTTTCCAAAACCATCCATCAAGAAATAATAATAAAGTCTATTTAAGTTGACGATTGCCGACAAATATCATTTTAGTTAATTAAGTTTATCTCATTTTTTATATAGATACTTACAGCTCTGTTTCATATATCAACGACACGACACTATTTACTAAACAGACAATTTAATTTAATTAAATAACCAATTAATCAATTTCACTGAACAAAGAAAAAATACAATTTAAGGTATACAATGTACAAACAGACTGCTTTAAAAGCGGATAGAAATTAAATTATGTCTTATGTTGTTTTTAATTCGAAATGGTTTTTTATTTTTCTTGTTTGTATTTTCTTTGCAATCTCAGAATGACAGAATGATTGTTGATATCTTTTATATATGGCTACATGACGTGTATCCTAATTCGTTAAATCACATATTATACACAAATATATAGCATAATAATAATAATAACTCTAGAAGCATTCGTGGCCTTTGGTTTAAGAACTTATTGACACACAAAACTGCTAAATATTACGTTGTATTTATGTATTGGTATGTGAAACTTCATTAAGTTTCTTAAAGTATTTGTAGCCATATAATATAGTGTTACATATCGCCGTATAACATGATGACAAAATTCTTGTGAAGATATGGGTTAAATGTAATGACAGCGTCAGAAGTTTTTAAGGTTAAGTTTACTACTACTATATTAAAATATATCTAGATTTGTCAAGTATAATATTTATATTCTTAGAAATGTATACTTTCGTTGAAGGTTTTAGTTAGTTACAACAAAGTTAAATACATATAAGTATATACTTACCCACATAAATATTGTCTGAAAGATTTATATTATTTATTAGTTTAAATTATAAATATTTATTATATGGGTAGAGTGAACTACATATTATATCATATACGTTTAGGTATAGCTGATGTACTATTATTGTATTTTCTATATTTTTTGTTGATATAAAATTAAATTTATATTTAAAACGAAAATATTCCGATTTAAGAAGAAGCTGTTATAAAATATTCCCGAATTGTGTATTATAATATTATTTATTCATACAAAAGTAACAAAAGTTTTAAACAAAAAAGTAAAATTACGTTTATGCCTTATTTTAGAGTTTAGAATATCATAATTTTCGTGAAGTATGCACTAATGTATACAATATACTACCTATGTAAAGTACAGTCGATAATATAATTAAATATCATTCATAGGTAATAACAAGCTTCATATTGTTCACGACCGTGACGTTTTCAAAATCCTACTTAAACTAAATTAAATTAATATAAATAACTAATAAACATATATTTATACATATGAATCTACAACATATTATAACCGTATAACTTATTATGTTTTAAATTATAATTTTTGAATAATAATAATGTTCTGTTGGGCATCCGCAGTTTTACTACAAATTTGGTTCAATAAATTCTCTGAAAATGATATAACAGTATTATAATTGCCTTGATAAAAAAATCCTCGGGAAATGAGCGATCGCAATTAAAAAGAAAATATAATGGATAATGATATTCAGTAATAACTATATATGTATATATATATTATTATAGATGTAAGGCAAATATTTATGAACAAAAATAGAATTAAATTGTTGGGAAGCTAATATGTTGTGACGTTAAATATAATTCACAATAGTTGAGAATCGCTATAGTGCAGTGTATAATATGATATCAGATTTTGATTATTGAAGCAGTTAAATTTTATTAATTCCTAAAATCCGTATAACACATTACACAATAGTTGGCTTATAGTGATTTTTTAATTATTATACTTTAATAAGATTTTTAACACCAAATTGTGTTAATTTAAATACATGATTTTATTTCGATAAAACTATGATTAAAGTAATGTATTGTATTTATAATATAATAAGTGTAATTCGTTATGGTATCTAATAGTCTGTAATTAAGAAGGTGTACGTCATGTTTTACGCCTTTCCACTAACGTTTTTCCTACTACCTATCAACGCGTTCATTGTGAAATATAAAATTAAGTCGTGTCGAAAAGATTTGGATGACACTCGATATAACGGGGTCCAATTTCTAGAGAAAATTGTTAGACGTAACCAAAAACCAATTTTCTCGACATCTTTTCATAAAACTCCCTTTTTTCACTTTATAACTTGCCTTATATTTGGTAAAAAGTGAATGGAATAACAAAATCGATTAATATTTTGACTACTCTAATATATTATATTATATTTACGGTTAGATTAGGTTAGATTTTATAAATGATAATACTTTTTGAAATAATGTATGTTTATTGTAAAAATAATCACTATAAAAACACACATGAATAATTATATATATATATATATGTATATATATATACGTGTTTATACTTCAAAAGGTTATACAAACAGATTTGTTAAAGTAAAACGGTTGCGAAGTGAATATAGTAGCTGTGATATATCATTGAAATGATTTATAGTTATGTGAAATCGTACATCACTCAGCAGCTGTATAATAGTTTTTCGATAATTAAGCGTTACTTTAGCGTCATCAACGGTTGAATATCAACAGGAATATTAGCCTCCAGTGAGACGAACACAACATCGCAGTCATTGTAAACTATTGAAACCATTGTGCATAACGATAATATAATGTTATATAATTGATGAACGGTGTTCTATTGTTACTATTATAATAATATTATGATTATTATTTAATACCACATGTTTATACTAGTTGATTTTCGATTCAACAATAGTTATGAGATCTTGAAGTTATGACGATCCCATTATATAAGTAAAATAATACTATATTATCGGTACTATTGCAGGGTGACGCAAAAAAGTTAGGTACCTAAGTCAAATTTCTGATATTCGATAGGATGAATATTTGTATTTGTTTTATTTTATTAATATCAATTGTAGTTACTTACTGTTTACTAATTAAACAAAACATTTGCATCAAACTGTCGATCTTCAGAAAATTGCACCATTATAGACTCTTTGGTACATAATACTATATCATTATTAGTGTATAATATATTCATAAAATTGATGTACTTAATTAATTGTGATTAAAGTAGGTATAAGATCTACCAATTTAATAAATATATTAATAATATGTAGTTATTTAATAAATATTTTTGATTCTTAAAATTCAATATTAATTAAAATAATTTAACTATCGTTACAACTATTTTTTTTGTATTTTGATTTTATTTTGAATATATTAAGTATACTGAATTTTATTCATTTTCATGTATGAAAAATGAAAAATAAAAATAATTAACATAATAATTTCAAGTACTTATTTTAATCAATTTATTTATTCATTTAGTTGAACTTTTTTGTTCAAATCTTGTATTTTTGATCTGAATAGAATTAAAAAATCTGTGATTAATTTATAACTTGATGAATTTTACAAAACACACGTGGTACAATATTATAATATTATAGGTAGTATTAGGTACACCTTAAAATATTAGCAACAGCGTGTATTATAATTGCCTATATAAAGTGCCGTGTTAGAAATATCAATTCATGTTAGCTAATTTATAATATTGTAGTTTTTTATTATAACACAAATCGTTAAGAATCAAGCTAAACAAATTAAAAACTATTTGAAATTATATTATAATGTTTTTTTTTAGTCACACAAAAACAAAATAGTCTGATAAGGTTATGTATTTTATTTTTTAATAATTCAATTACTTATAAGTTATAATATTAGGTAATATTATATGGAAAATAATGATCCATTATATTTTTATTTTAAATTTATTTCAAGTTCAATGAATTTTTATGACTTAAATAAAGATAAGCATCACATATTTTTATAGTATATTCGAATATTTCCATTAAACATAATAGTTGAATAATTTTTGTTTAAAGCTTATAACATTTTAATTTGAAATTCACGAATATATTAATAGGTTTAGTATAAACACTTCAAATATTTATAAGTATAAATATATTTTAAAAATAAAATATTTTTAAAAGCTAATAAAATATTGAGTATTATTGTCATATTATTTTCTTTGTGTTAAACGACATTTTCATCTATATTCTATTTGTACTTTATATTTTTAACGTTAGTGGTGAAAGGTGATACACATAATATAATGTAAAAAGTTAAATTAAATATAGTCCATTGCTCAGTGGAAACAAGTTATAAATTATAATAATGTATACCTATTGGCAATTTTCAACATAACATATTTTTATAATAAAATGGTTAGTGTAATACATGTAAATACAATGAAATATTTAAAGAATATACTTATTTATTAATATGCACTCCGTATTGGAATCTAAAAAAACGTTAAACTTTAAGAAGATTTTGTTCATCGTGTTAATATTATTGTTTAACGTTTTCTGTGATCGTAAAATGATTTCTATTAAAGTTTAATTCGATAAATTTAGTAGACATTTTATAATTTTTATTTTTTTGCATATATGTATTTATTAAATATGTCATTCTTTTATTTCTGAGATAAATATAGTCAAGACATTTATCGCGCATTTTATCCACTTCATAATTATTATATCGAGAGTTATATTATAATATATTCTGGCGATTTGCATCAGACAACGTTTTATCTTCTTCAAATGTCTGATGTAAGACTAATTGATAATTAATTATCACAAGATATAATGACGTCAACATTATGCATATTAATCGGTTTTAGTGTTTATAAATTACAAATTACAATACATTATAACAATATTACACAAATCAGTTTCGAACAAATAAATTATTTACGATTTTATATGATAATAATATTTACATTAAAACAATATTATTACATAGGTTTATCATAAATAGGACGGTTTAATAATACAATATGCAAAACTACAAAAAGGTTATAATTTACTATTGGTAATATACTATGGGTAATCATAAAAAAAATAACTATCTTCAATATATACCAGCAAATAGTAACTTAAATAAAAACTTAAACATTATAATGCCATATTACAGTATATTATTTAAAATTATGTGACCAGAATATGGATAAACTCTTTAGTTTTATCATTTTCATAATACATCGAACGATCTAAATATATAAAGGATATTTTTGAAAAAAAAATGTAAAGAATTCTACTATACCAGCAGTTCATTTATTCTTATGCCATTAGGATGTGACGTATATAAGACTATGTAATATATATCGACACAAAAAACCCATAGGTTGACAGATGTATACCTTTTACGAGAAGTTTTTTATTCATTTCGTTAATGTTTCTGCAGGTGATGAACTCCGTCGCGGAAGATCTTCAAGAAGAGATGATCCTCGGCGGCACACATTATCCGGTGATCAACATCACAACTATCAACCGGCCCTGACTAGGTCTATGGATTTGGAGGTGAGTCGCCCGAAAAACGTGTATTTTCGTGTTTCAGTATTTTAATCCAAATAATTCACACACAATACTAATATATTTAGTTGCGTACCCAAACACAATTCTGTACAACCGTGTGTTATATCTATATATGGGTTCAATCGCCGCATCGCTAAATATATTAGTATTGCTACGTCGACCGTGCACAAACGAAAAAAACACCATTATTATAATAAATGTACATTGTGCTATTGCTTTTACCGTAACTAAATGAATGTTTTGTTGTTTTATTGCCACCATTTTGTTTGCTTTGTGGTGTACGATGCTATTATAGATGGGAACGAAAATGCAACGGAAAAAAGTAAGTCGTCGCCCAACATTGGATACTTACGAAAATGTTTATAATAATATTATTAATTTTCCAATTAAAGTTTTAGTATGAGTTTTTTTAACGAAAAAGTGTTTGACAACGGTGTTAACTGTTTATATAGTACATTTAACGGCTTTGTTTCAGTTAATTAAAAAACGAAATTTTTTCTGTTTAAATCATAATCAGAGCTGGTTTTTTTTCAATATTTTTTTTTTTTGATTAGGCTCTCTATTTGATTTTTAATCAATTTTCTTTTCAGCCGTAAAATAAATTAAATTTCAAACATATAATAATTTATAAAGAATTCACCAGTCTCTATAACTTTAATACCTCATTTCATGCGTTTTACACGGTCAGAGAAACTAATTAATCATTGTATTCTTAAATAAAATACCAAATACACATTTTTCGGATTTTTTAAAATTAAAAATACATTTGAACGACGACATCTAACCTACGTTATTACGATATTATAATATACCTAATATAATTATATTATACGTTTGCTTTTTTGGTATTTCCATCTACTATAACGATTTTTATCAATGTGTTTACATATCATATAAAAATGTTTTCATTATTCAAAATATATTTTCAAGTATATCCCAGTTGTTAAAATATTGCATATTTTGATCCATGTCTATAATTCAATTTTTTCATCATTAATCTTGTTTGATACAGGGTTACATTCGGAATTTTCGTTTTATAATCAACTCGCTACAATTAACTTGATATGTACATATTAGTTTTTATTATAATTGTTTAGTATCACACGAAATTTAACAGATGAGTATTATTATTTTATAATAAGAATTGCTTTTTTATTATTATGAGGTTTTGATATTATATCCAAACAGTAATGCTTAATTACCAATACTGTTTATTGTTAATTAAATAAAAAGTAGACTATTATAGTTAATTTGAACGGCTTTCCTATTGTGTATAGTCTCCAGCGTCCAGGGGAGGATATCCACCAGCTACTGGGATGTTATTTGATGACGATCCAGGCATAATGTCTGAAGTTGAAACCAGTTCTACCGGGTTCCGAAGAGGTAACAAACAGAGAAGTTCATTGCCGGTCGTCAGAACCCCATCAAAAACTTTAGAACGACCATTGGGTAAGTGAACACATTTAAATATGCATAATTTACACAACCATTATAATATTAATTAGTAATCAATAACACACCGAATAAAATTCAAATTAAATCTGAGTTTTCTCTCAAACTTTTTGCGTTTTGAACTTCTGATATTAATAATAATAATAATTGAATACAATTCCTTGTAAGTTATTGTGTTTCCAAATGTTGAAAGTTTAAACAGTATTTTAATCAGTCTTGCACATAATATAATATATCAAAACTGTCTTATAAAGCCTGATGAAGTCAAAACGTTAGGCAATAAAATATTATTTTTAAATGTCGATCGTGAGCATATTAATTTGTACGCATGTGCTAAAATACATCTCTGATAATTTTTTTTTCTCATTTTATGTTCAAACTTTGTACATTAATAATGCAGTTTTGTGGAAAATATAATATATAAATATATATATTATATATGTGATATACTATATTATATGCATGACTAAATGAATCCGACCCAAAAATGGATTTGTTCAAACTTGCCGTACAACACTGTTAAACTGTTAAACATCTAGAAAAGTCCAACTGTATATTTAAAAAAAAATATCTAACATTTTGCTTTGTAATTTATGGATGAAGTTTTAACAAACATGTTGATAAGATTCCCAGTTTATCTGATATTATTATATAATTTTTAAAATAGATAGTGTATCGTATTTTATTTCTAAACATTCGTTATATTATAAAACTTAATGGAATTCCTGTTTCAGTAAGAATAAATTAGTTTATTTAAAGTCGTATATAAAATCTCATACAGGTGTTATAGATAATATTATATTAAAAAGCAAATTATGCACATTTTAAATACTTATTTACTGTCAAAACAAATAATTAATAGAACAAAAATGTATCATGATACTTGAAAATGTTTCTACATTAAACTTGTATATAACAATTTGGTTGGGTTCAGTATTTTACAGAGTACAATACATACAATATCGTTTTGGCCGAGATTTAATAATTTTGAGGTAGAAACACGCGATTTTATGTTTGAAAGGAAAGGTTTATACCTCTTTTGATATGCTCCAGGCTACCGTGAGGCCAGATATACATCTTGTTTAAATTACATTCGGTTACTTAAACGATGTTTATTGTAGTAAACATTTTGAATAGAATTAGAAGATCATAAGTTTAGTTCGGTCTGTTGGGTCAAAGAAATACTAACGTGCATATTATAAACATTTCATATTATAGATATTAACATACGACCCCGAGTAGTAGTTAGTTGCCAATGAATAAGACACAAAGTAAAAATCACAAACATATATTATATCGATCATAAATTGGTTTGGTTTAATTTAGTTTAATGTTACATATATTTTTTTTTAAATTTAAATAAACCCATTGTAGACATCATTTTGTATAATTATATTATAGAGTTGTTTTTATCGCATTTTGTACATTTTGTAACTTTGTCGTAGCTATTTATATACGTGACCAAAACACAATATATTATTACAATATTAAACCTATTACAAATCTTTTCAATAGACCTAATTATGCACAATATCTATATATCATCTTTTCTTTTGACACATTACGTTTTATTTGAGACGATAAAATTATATATATTTTATGATATCCAATAAAAACTAATCCTAAAACCATGTGTTGTGAATTTCTAATTGAGTTGTAGTAGATTTACTATTTTCATTCGAAGAAATGCGAAGATAGACATATTTTAATTTTAATGCTTTTAATTAAGGAATTGAGTAGCTTTCAATATTGATTTTCAGCTATCCTTTTGAGCACCGTTAATAAAAACTTCTTAATGCGCTTTATTTGAGTTCTTATCAAACACTTCCAGCGAAATAGTTTGTCATCAAATTGAAATTTCTTGAAACAAAATAAATCACTTTGTGTTAAAAAGAATCGGTATAATATATCAAAAATACAGAATACATTATTATTTTCTTAGATAATTGGACAAAGGTTTAATCGAATCCCCGGCAAAGCTCACCCCCCAATACTTCACATTTTATATACGTACATATTATTATATGTTATAATATGTTAGTGTTACAAAATATATTTTAATCTTAAAACTGTGAGCTATGGTAATTTATGTCTTGAAAGGTGACCCGATGTTGAATGACGAAATGGCTTTCCGTAATATGATGACTCACCCACGACAAAGTTTAGGTGAGCCATAGTTGATTATGCATAGTGTTTGGTAAAAAAAAAAATGACTTAAGAAACCACATATACACATTTTACTGTTAGCTTTTGTATGTCAGGCACAAAACACAATTTTTTTTTTAATTTATATTTATTTCTATCCTCTATACATTATTATACCGTCGTCTTATAGTTATTGCATGCGACAAAAATGTTCGTTTTCGTGTTATTTTTACATACTATTATATATATATATATATATATGTGTGTGTTTACTATTTTTTTTTGACATTAATACATAAAAATATTCAATACACATATATTTAGATCATTTAAATTAAAATTGAATTACTTTTAACTCACAAATCACTTGAATACTTGATTCATATGTGTCTTACACTCTTACACGAGTATAATTTAAGTAAAACTTAAGAACATGAGTATGCTATATTTTAATAATATATAGTATTTTAAAACAAAATCGTATAATATAATATACTTATAAAATTATTTACGTATGGAAAATTATTCTTCAATTTTTTTTTTGTTCATAATCCTTTGATACTGATTATAGGACTTGCATAATTGTAAATTCATTGAAAGAATCATAATTCGAGTGTGCACTGTGCACCCATGGACTCATATAAGTTTTAATTTTTCATAACTTTTGAGTCACAATGATAAATGACATAATAAATTTATATTTAATGTAAATCTAATATAAATTGAGGTAAAAGTTTTAATTTGTAAATATATGATAATATATTAACTGTCATATAACTTTAACTCAATCAATTAAAATGATCTTAACTTAAAATTTATAATCGTTATCAATTTTATGTTCATTCTATGTTATATTATATTTTATGTTAAAATTACGGTTGTTAAATTGTACACTAAGTTCTAGCAATAATTAGTTTATTTTCACATATAAATACAAATAACATGCATACGTACATTAATAACCGATATGTGTGCTTTATAACATCTCATCCAACAAATTGTTAAATTCAGAAATTTTGGTTTCTGTAATATGATAAATATAATCTTAGAAATTACTAATTAACTTGTATTTATAGGGTGTAATAATTATTTTTTTATTTGTGTTTCTTAGCTCAGTTATTATTGTTAATTTATATAGCACACATTGTGTTAAAATATAAGATACTATATTAAAGATAATATATTATATATTATATTATTTAAAGTAATCTTTATACTTTTGATCTATTGATTATAAATTACATGAAAAAATTTAGTGATGATTCAATGCTATTGAACTAAAATATTTTATGTGAATACTTCCAAAACCCATTCATGATAAGTGATAACCCAACTAGAATACTAAAACGAAACTGGTCTAACAATCCAAAAATAATAATACAATCTACTACGAGAAACTATTAAATAATATATTCTTTATCACATGAAATGTAAATTTAAAACATATGTTGTGTACATATCATTGTTAAATCTATTTAAACTCATAAATAAATAAATGTAAATTTTATAATTTGTATCATATATTAATCAATTCAAAATTCAAACAAACTTCATTTGATTTTAAAATTATTTACATGTTTACTGTTATACTGAAAATGACTAAGTTATTACGTGCACACAAAATATAAGCTGTATATGAAATGGATGATTCATAGGATATTTATTTTCTTTGCTTTTGTATTTATAACATCAATTTTATATAATTTAAAATACAATTTACAAAGATGTATTACTCTTTTAACATTATAAATTATAGTAGTATTTCAAATTATATTAAAGTATCAAACGAATGTATCATGTTAAATGGATTACTCTGTTTCTATAAATTTATCTTTGTATCGTTTGAACTAATTTTAATTAATTACGGGCTAAGCCATTTAATACGAAAAATAAAACAAGATTGATTATTAAATTATACATAATAATGGATTTGACAGTAATAATCATTAAATATAAAATAAAAGTATTCAAAAATTTAAGTTGAATAATTAAATTAGTATTTAAAAAGTTGGATCCACATAATTAATGTATCGAATAGTAATAATTGTTAAAAAAAATGTGTTGTTACGATTACTTTAAATAGAAAGGCAGAAGTTTCTTTAGAAAATTAATATGCATGTTTAATAATGTCATGTGTACAATAAGATACATGTAACAGGTGTTACACCATAATTTAATATTTAATTTTCATGGTTTAATAAAAAATAAATAAATATTAAGTTAAATGTATTATAATTATTACACTTTTGCAAAAACATTTTTTTATAATTTTGTTACTTTAATAATTTAAGTACCTGTTAAAACTGTTAAACATTTTTAAAGTATTAGATAAAAATCAAAAAAAAAAAATATTAATCAATGTTTGTAATAAAATAATATACAATAATATTGTTTTATTGATTTTTAAATATATTTTATTCAAAAATGATTGATTTTATGGTACCAAGCCATGCAAACCGTAAAAAAAATTATTATGATACGTACAAACAAAACCTAATAAGAATGTTTTTAAAGGCGTACATAGTAATAGTCGTAAAAATGAACTCATAATTTTTATCATAAAAAAAAAAAAAACATTTAAAAATAAAATTCATTGCAACGTTTTATTAATTTTTAATAGGTAATTAGAAAATGTAAATTATAAATTTACATGATTTGTTTATAGAAAACAATTTAAATGTACTGGTATTTAGTTGTGTTACTTTACGTTAAAGATTTTGTATCATTTTATTTTTTAACGCAGTTTTTTTGTGTTTTTTGTTGTTATTGTTGTTGTTGTTGTTTGTAAATACCCTTATCAGATAAATATTCTGTTATTGTTGTAGTAAATAATTAACGCAGCAAAAACCACATCACATCAAAATTAGAAAATAATTATTCATTCCTGGCATTGTATTACTATCATCTAACCTTTTTTATTTACTTGTCCCCAAAATCAGCTGTACTATAGAAATAACTATTTTTTTTCTCGTTTTCTTTTTCATTGTTTATATTTTATTTTTAAAAACGTAGATTTAAACTTTTTGTTTTTATTTATCTACATAAAACCTCATAATTAAAAAAAATATATATGTACCTATAGACCTCTTACCTATATATTTTTATACATGTTATATAAAACCATCATCCCACTACGTGTGCATGCATCTATAACTAATTATTATTAATTGACAACTTAAAATGTCTACAAACTGTTAATATTTTATACTTTTTGATTGATAAATGTAGTAAAAAATTGTATTTATTGGATTTTTTTTTTTTTGTGAGTTTAGGTCTCGTATTCTTGCAATATCGTAGCGAAACAAAAAGAGCGCTGTTACCAAATGAAATCACCTCAATAGACACGGTTAAAGCGCTGTTTGTCCGGTCTTTTCCAAAACAACTCACCATGGAATACATGGACTCGGCACTCGTCAAGATCTACATTCATGATTCATCAAAAGACATGTTTTATGAGCTGGAAGATCTCAGGTACGATTTATAAGCCATTATATAAAGTTAGTGATTTATCAACTATAAGGACACAATAATTTTAACTTTTAATAATGCATTTATTTATTTTCTAAATATTTAAAGACCATCTTTTTAAATAATTTTATTTTTCATACCGTATTTAATTCATATTAATTTATAGCGATATATAATCTTATCTTTTCAATTTCGAATCTTTTTTTTTTTATTGTAAGAGTTGAGAATATAATTATTAATGTATTTTTTTCAATGGTGATGTATCCAAATCTGAATTAGAACGAGTACTTAGATAGTTTAAAAGTTATATTATAAAACTTTGATATAATATTTACATAAAAAATAAAATACATTAAATGACATTGATAGTTTTAAGTACTTATTATACTAAAAAAAATGTCCACATGAATTTCAGTAGCTTATTATTAATTGCTATTCTCAGCACAGCCCAATACTTTAAACCTATTATTATAATATGATCTATTATTTTTAGTATAAAAGTAAAAGCGTAGTAAAATCAGATAATGCTCTTTGTACACACTAAAACGTTCAAAAATAATATATGCTTAAGAATTTAAAGTGAATAAGTTCAGTTTTAAATATTGTAAAAAAATTTTGTACTGTCACATGACTCATACGATAGTGTATTTTTTTTAAATGCTGCAAACAATTTAAGTGGTTTAATTAAATGAGTTTTAAGACATAAGTATATAAAATTGTTATAAAATAAGTTATAAAAATTTCCTGCATCTTTCTATATGCATTTAACCCCCCCCCCCCTTTCACTAGACTCCTTTAAATTATAAACTTATTTTTAGGAATAAACTATACATTTTCTGTATACAAAATCCTCTAAATAGTTGACAATATTTCAGTGACTAAGAGTATTAGGTAGTATGAGATTTCATTAAATAATATTATTTATAATGTGTAATACTTCATTGTGTGCATAGTTTATACCTGTTTAAGTTCGATGCTATTTTTCATTAGGTAGTTGCCTCATTTACATATTTATAGTCTTTTTTGTAACAGCCAATATCAATATTACCGTTGTTTATAAAGTAGATTTATTTTATAACCAATGATATTATGTACATATTGTGGTTACAATTGTTTGACTCTGTATACAATTTATCGACTTAATATTATGTTGACTGAATTGATGGCATTCACAAAAATAATGTGAAAATCATATTTCTCTTTCTTTAATACTAACGGGGAAGTTTGTTTTTAATGGCACAAATCACAACTGGAGTACTTCAATATTTTTATAAATTACAAATCATTACGAACGTTGCTGATTTACGATAATCGTAAATGTAAACACCGCGTGTAATTGGTCTGTAATTAAATTGCATTATGCTTTACGAAGCAACTACCAGAATAAACTACCAATACGACAAAAGCCCTATATTACAAATTTTCGATCATATTTGTATAAATAATATTGAATCAAATTTTATCGAAGTGTCATTTAGATCAGTGTGTTAGAGAATTTAATATGTACAAGCTAATTTAATCAGTTTAAGTACAATACGTCTTTAAAATTTTGAAACTGTCGATAATTTTTAATAAAGTCTACGATAAGCATTAGCCATTTTTAACGTAATTACTATTTACTAAACCTAATTTTGGATATTAATTTATACCTTCAATATACGAGTATACTCATGTGATTAAATGTTTAATAAAAATTTGAGTAGTTGCTTTCTCGGTGATTGATTTTAAATCCCCGGATATAAGATATAGGTAAAAGAAAAAATATTAAAAAAATAAATAAATAAATAAACAGAAAACAAATACTCGGCACGTAATTTCACAATAAATAGACTTCATAGAAAATGTTGAATGTTTAGTAATAATGTAATGTTACATTTAAATTGTCATTTAAAAATGACTCAGAAAGTCAATAGGTAGCGTTAAAATAGTAGATAAAATAGTAGGTAGGTAGTAGATATATCTAGGCACTAAAAACGGCCGGATAATAAATCGTCTAATAACAGCAATTTTTATGTAAAATCTAGAAGCTGTATGAATAATGGCTACAAGACGTATGCGTATTAAAATATAAATAAATAATAAAGCGTAAATGTTTAAAAAGGGATATGATATAATATTTTCATCAACACCAGTTATATATTATGATGCATTGAAACACAGTATGCTCCTCGGAAGGTACGAAAATGCATACGACGTGCACATTGAATTTAAAGTACTTGTAGCTGTAGCGCGTGACATTCGTGTACAAAAACAAAATACTAATGCTAACATATTTAATCATAATTTAATAATATATGTTCATACATATAAATATTATTTACAATAATATCGTCCGTTTTTAGAATTTACATTGTTATTGTTATTGATTAAGTTTTTGAAATACTTCGTTATATATTTACTTTTTTATGGATATTAAAATATCGACAGTTAATCGCACTACATATTCAGCAATCGTTACAATATTATATTATTCTAATAATAATTAAAAATATATTAATTTTTTCATTTCTTTTTAAAGTTTAGTCTAATTATATGCTGAAATATTTATTAATTTGTGATTTTTATTATTATTTGTGGTTAATAAATAATTTAGTATTTACATTTTACTCACAAAATAAATGAAAAATACGTTTTAAAAACAATCTCATTATGTTAATAAAATAAAATACTTCAGTATATATTATAATGCAATTTTCATTTGTTTGGATTTATATAGTTAAACATCAACAAGCATTAAAAAAATTATTATTATTTTAATAATATTAATGAAGTTCCTTCATAATAGTTTGGCCTTTTGTATGATTTTAAAATGATTTTTTTTTTTTTAATAAAATAAAATACTAGGTACTAACATAAACAACGTGAATTTTTTTTTATTCATAATTAAAAAAAAAATGTTTTATCTATTAATATATTGGTACTTAGTATTTATATAGTTTTGTAAATTATATTTTTATTAATTATTGATATATTATGTATTTCTTACTTGTTGTAATAAAAAATATATTTCGGCACGTTTTAACATTAAATAGATAAAAGTCTATTTTTGAATTAATATTTTATTAAACGATAAAATGTCTACGGACAATATGTGTTATAGCCAGTGTATGTTTTAATTATTTAACGAGGTCCCATAAAACACCTCTACCGGATGATATCCGGTGTTACAGTGTTACGCGTGTGCAGTGTTATCGCGCTGCGGGAGGGCGTTAGATCGCCGGAGGATTAAGCTTAATTATTAATTAATTAATTTCGCAACGTCGACGCATTAATACAATTTTTGTTTTATGCTCTGGCCCCCAGGTCAACAACATGTTAGCTGTGTATAGAATGCATATTACGTTTAAGCAAAGACGTGGTAAATTTTTAACGAACTCTGTAGGTCAGAGTTCACTCGTTCACTGATGTTTAGCTAACAAAATATTAAACGTAAACGTCGGTATCTCGCCCTGTAGCCCTCACTCTTGCCAATCGACGCTGTTATTGAAATGCGGTATTGGGATTGTTTAGGTTATGTATAGCTCGGTAATTGCTGTCCCGTTACGGAGTATTACATGCGTACCTATACATATTTATATATGTATATATACTGTACGAAATAGTTGGCGTGGCAAAAATTTTATAAATCCTATAAGACTGAATGGCCCTGTATTATTACTTTTATTTCAGCCGATATCGTAAGCAACGTTTAATGCGATCCTTTTAAACTTTCCCTAAGGAAAAGGATAATCGTGCAATGGCGGTGGCCAGTTGATTTATCCTTTGAGCAAATTCCAAAAACCGTTTTGGTTGTTGTGATTTGTTCGCAAACATACCACAAAGGAAATGTGTCCGCGGTTTAGGATGTTACGACATAAGTACCCGCTGAATTTATACCCCCATCTGCCGTAGTTTGATTTTTCCCAATTATATTAGGATAGCTTAGTATTTACTCATCGTTTGCGTGTATATTCTAACCTTTATACTAATACCGTTTCCCTTCACAGGTCACACCTAAACGACATTCGAGATAGGTCGGTGTTGCGACTTTTCGAGTCAGCTGAGGGTGGCCCTCTACCGCAGGGCCTCACGATAGCCGCACCTACGTGGGACCAAGATCAATCGTACTTTAGCGAGCCGGAATTCGATTCGGAATTTCAACATCAACACATACACAAAACTAAGGTAAGTCACATTATAATGCATATTAGTAAAATAGTAATATTCTCGATTTACGAGCGATCCAGATGAATTAATTTCGGTTAAACAAAGTATACCACTTGACTGTTATTATAGATTATTGTGTTACATTTTTTTTACCCATTTTATGTGGTACAGTTTTAAATTGAGTTTATTTATAAAATCTTTTATACGATTTGTATATTTTCTCTTAACTTAAGTATACGTTTAAATCCATTTCCGCTTTCTACCCTTATGTCATTTATAGAGGGAAGAAATGTAAAGTAATGTTTATCTCAGAAATGCATATTATATTAAGCCGATACCTTTTTAGTATATTGTAAAGGATACATAAATAAACCTTAATCTCTAGTGAAACTATTGTGTGATACGTTAAGTCATGCATGCTATTATTCCTTACTATAAAGTATTTTATTGTATAATTCTACACGTTTCAATAGTGTACGTTGATATAAGCTACACCTATACTAAACAATAGGAAACTATAAATGCCCCAATTGTTTTGTAATTTGTTATTACAATATTGATATAGTATTTTCCTTATATAAAAAAATAACAATTATAGGACGATACCGGTATTTAATTAAATAAGTTGATGAGTAGTAGTTATCATTATTTTTAATAACATTTTAGTATAATATTAATATAAACTTTTAAGTTAATTAATACATAATAAATCAGTGATTTAATTGATCTGTTTATATGTATATGTGTAAAATTGAAGTCTAATTACTAGTTCATTTTATTTTCAATATTATATAATTTTTAATGTTGTTATACAAATATTTATGTTTTATACTTAACTTATATTTTATCGTTTATATTAAAATGTTATATATATATACAAACATTTATAATGTAATTGTTATTAAAATTATTATATTTGAGATTTGATGTTTGTAATACTTAATAATATTCTATTATTTATAGTATATAAATGAATATTTGTAGATAGGACCGTATTTAAGGATCTTATTAGTTCTAAATATTGGAAATTTCGTTTATTATTATATAAAAATGTAGCGTACACAATCTATAAATAATTATTTTTCAATAACCACGAATTATCGATCATTTCAAATACTTTGAAGGAACCGTGCATTGGTGAAATTTCCTATGGTTGATTTTAATTGCTTAAGTTACTATATTGTTTGCATTTTGTCTTCCTAAGCCGTCTGGGACTCTACCGATCGATTGGTAGAAAAAAATATTAAATTCAAAATAATTAAATTAATATTTATTTTAATTTTGAAACTCATTAGTTTTCAAATAATTTCTTTATACATAAAAACCAATATTTACTTTCTACTTTCATGAATTTTATGTATAATATGATATTATGCATGATACATATTTTTTACTGAACTTTGAAGATTCAATTAAGATGTAATTAATTCTATATCATATAATACATTATAAATTACCTAGTTATGATTTTATATATAGTATTTTACTGCTACAGAAAGTGTATAAGTACATATATTTCCTAATTATAACTAGTTCATAATAGTTATTTAGTAGATTTTTTAAATAAAAAAATGACCAATAACATCAATTTTATCATGTTTATACATACAATTTATTATTTTATTCATTATATATACGGTAACAATATCACAGTTATACAATTACTTTCAACTAATATTACATACTTAATCTAAAAAAAAATATTATTATAATTTAATCCTTATATAAATAATAAAAATTGTTACAAAATCGCTTAATACATATTAAATATATGATACAACGATAAAATATATAGCTATTGTACCACGTCATTCTTATTTTTTGTGCCAAAATGATTTTTATTGTTTGTCATATTATATTTTTATAAATTGTATAATAAATATTGAAAATTTAATTTATTAACAGAAATATTACCATTAAAATAGATCTCTTTTAATAGTTCTGTAATTTCGAATCCAATCGATTGTTATGTATATGTAGCACTAAATAGATTTAGAGATTTATCGGGTATAATTTATATGGCCTTTTTGTTCAATTGATATGGGTGAATAGAGCGAACCCTAAAGTTCGATCAAAGCCTTTGATTGACTATAGACTAAATTTTATGGCGCATGGCACGTCATTCTATTAAGAAAAAAGGTACGCGTAGAAAGGAAAATATCAATATGTCCAATCTATACACCTGTATATTCTATATAATATAGAAGGGTGTTTCACTAAGCATGCTCAACCCCATTTTTCTTTTAATAGTGAATTTCTAAAAATTTTTGTTTTACTTAAAAATTGTCTTGCGACTATAAAAAATCAGTTTTTTTTAATGAAAACCGCCCTTTTTACTATAAATTATTTACTAGATAATTGTTTTTAAAATATTAATGTATCTAAAAAGGTAGTAGTTTTTCGATAATTTAAATTTTTATACTAAGGATAATAGTTCTTAAAAATGGATTAACAAAAATATAAAATATCGAATCTAGTATATATTATACTTTGACTATTTTTAGTAATTATAAATATTAACAAACTAATATTCATTACTAAAATTTTCTAAACTCTACAATCCCCATATTTTTCAAACCCATTATCGTGCACCTGATCCTTAGCACATAAAGTTAAATACTACTACTATTACTATTTAGTACTCAAATACTACTTGTTGTCCTAATTTAAATTGTGATACTTATTAATACTAATAGGATGTACCTATACTAAATTATTCACAGTAAAATAGGAGATTTTCATTTGTAAACAAAAGTTTGTAACTGTATATAGCACACTTTTTAAGTAGTATATAATAATTTCAAGAATTAAACAAAAATTGCCTTAGTATAGGTATTTAAAAATGCTATCAATCAGATTTTTAATAACTGTATTATTGAAGAAAAATTGGATTTACATACTTTTTAATTCACCTGGAATATATTTTTATATAATTATATCATGTGATACATAGGGGAAAATAACGAATTATAGATATTATATCTTGATTTCATAAGTATTTCTAAGCATTATAATATAGTTAAAAAGAAATAAAAAGGCTTTCTATGTCGGTGTTTTGTTGTAAACGGCAATGATGAAATTTTGGAATTTATCATTGAATATCTTTGTCCGCCTATATGACCTAAATATAAACAAGACGTGTCCGAGAATATTTTGTGTGTATTAAATAAAAAACAAGCGTCAGAACGGTATTATATGGATGGAATACATTTTTCAATAACAACAATAATTAATTTTGAGCATGTACGGGGTAGTTACAGTCTTTACTTCGACTCCAAATTGTATGAAATCCGAGCAAAATTACTATCTACCTCTATATTACATTGTCGGGGATCAGGATTAAATTATAGGTGATAATAATTATGCGTTATATCATATAATAAACTTGCGAAAAGGGACCGAAATCGATTTTAATATTTTTTTTTTTTATCGCTGTTCTATTGTACGACTATAAAACATAGAGGAATACGGCTTATAAATAAATAACACGTCTTATACTATTGCCTGCGGGTGGCCTGTTTGCATAATGCGCCACACTTGATTTCGCTCACTGAATGGTTTTTCAATTTTTTAACTTCTTTAACGTTTAAAATTGGTTTACGCGAAATCGCTGAATTTATTTTCGCAGAAAAACTTATTTTCAATATTATACAACATATTTCATATTTTTTTTTTTTTTTTTTGTTTTAATTTTGGAAATATATATGATTTTAGATCCCAAAGCGCAACTCGGCCGTCACGTACGGCTTATCTTAGTTTTATTTTAGGTTCCAAGGCATAAAATTGTATTTTAAGCTCTACACACTATTAAAAATAACAAAAATAATAAAATAATATTATGTATAAGTATGTACAGTATCGCACCCCGGGTCGACGTCCCACCCACCAACCACCGCGCTATAATAAAGTGTATGGCGATATTGCGTCGGCGGTAGGTGATAGGGTCGGTAAATAGGTGGCGGAAATGGTTCGATGACTTGAGCGCAAATCATCTCGTCAAAACGCATAGCATTTCGGCAGAGCGGGCAAATAGTGAACGCCATTGTAGAACTGTTTGCGGGTATCGTGCCAGGAGAGGACGGAAGCCGCGCCGAACGGGTCTGTCACGCAGGCCGAGCACACGCTGGCCACTTTGGACACCTCCCACTCGGCCGGTTCGTACTTCCGGTCGTGCGACCCACCGTCAGACCTGGCGTTCCGTTCTTCGACGGCGGCGGGAGTGACATAGGACGTCGGCCGCCGGAACAAAGGACTCCAACGCTTGTAACGGGTCTCGGCGTTGCTGCTACGGCGGTTGTCGTCGCGCTTGTCCAACAGATTTACGCGGAACGTCTCGTCGACAGCCGGCGCGTCGTAAAAGTCGTACAGTCCGCCGTCGAAAAGCGGAAGTTGCGGTTGCGGCGGTAGATGCGGGAACATCGATTCCTGCTGAGCCGGGCTGCTGGTCGTCGGCACCGGTAACATAGGCAGCCGTTGACCGTTGGCGAACTGTCCGCCGTGCGCCAAGTGTGGTGGCCTCGTGGCTTCCGGTCCGGGGGGTAATGTGGGCGGTGCCTCAGTCTCGGCCTCGTCCACTGACTCGTCGTATCCGTGATGGAAGTTGTGCACGTGATGATGCTTGTGATCGTTGTACGCCTTGCCCGCCGTCAACGCCGCCTTGTACAGCGATACCAATGTCAGTTCTCCAGAGTACGCCGGGTAGTGGATGGCCAACGCTTGATCCAAGTACTCCCGTCCGCTAATGGCAACGCCACCGCCCTTAATCTTCTTTCCAGCCATCTGCCAAAAAAAAAAAGAAACATAACGTCAATCGTCGATTACGTTCAATCGATCATACGAACCAAAATTTTGTCAAGTGGGAGGCACCCGAAAACCGAACTTTCGTGTCGTTTTCGGATGAGAAACGAATAAAAAAGATCACATATAAATCGTTACCCTTACGTCGGCTATATATTATAAGCTAGTCCTGCTCGAACCCTACTCGGAATATCGTCATTCGATGTATTAATTTGTATTAAACGAACTGGACATTGATGCTATCATATTATAACGTTAACACTAATTCTTTGGTTTTTTTCATTTTTCATTATTCTAGAATATTTATCACTGTTCAATAGAACTGAGTGGTTCATTAAACATAAGACATTCATTATTTCGAAAATATTTTTACATAATTTTAAATTGTTAATAATATCGGAAATTATGAACTACCCTCCACCGAGAAATATAAAGCTGTTATAAACGCGACGTTCAATTTCCTAACAAAATCCGTAAACTGTGAAAATGTCTAAAAGAAATTTCCGGCTTTTATGAAAATATCAATAAATACGTTAAGTATCACAAACTTTCGGTAGCCCTAATAATAATAAAACATACTTAATCCAAGATGAGTTCCTATACTTGTCAAACACATAACTATATTTATCGATAACATATATAATATCGCAATTTCGTCAAAAGTTCAACACGCACTATCTATACGCAAATAATATTATGATATCTTATGTCATGTGCAGCGATTACTTCTCATTATTTATGAATAATTGCACTATGATATTTAAGTGTTTTTCAGTTTTTTTTTTTTTATTATTATTTAGAAAAACAACTGTTCTTACACAATAGTTATAAATTAATTGTTAATCAATAAACAATACATCAAAGCCTTAAAGTGGAGGTATCAACATCATTTATAATACTATTATAACCTATACGATCAGTCATACAATATGACTAGTCTAATAATTTGAGCTAAGAATGTTAAAAATTATGTAAATATTTTTTTGCATATTCTGATGTTGTGATGTTTCTAATAATATTATTTGTGTTCAATAGTTAAGACTGTAATTTACAATATCATAGCTTCTGTAGTATTTTATTGAAGTAAAATATAACGTTATTATTTTTTGTTTATTAATTTAACCAAAGACTGTAAAAAATAATACTTTTAATTCTATTTTTGAACTAGAGTACAAGATTTTTAACTAATTAGAATTAGTCTGAATCATATAATTAAACAAATTCATTTATATCAACAAGAATTTATACACATCATTAAGATAAACTGGATTAAGGAAGCTGCTTTCAACGCTTTAGGAGTTCATTATTATTATATGTATAATGTATATTTCTTTTTAAGTATTATTTCACCGGAAAGTAAAAGCATAATTAAAATAACGATTTTTAGCACTTAATAATTGAATAATTGATATTATGTGTCATACGCAATGAAATAAAATATACTTAACGTTTCTGCCTACGTCATGACCTCTGTAAAAAATAATCTGTGTTTTTATATTAACTAAAATGTCTCATCATTAATAATGACATAATATTTTATCACTTAGTAGTAGTAATATAATTATGATTTTGTCACTTTTATGGTTATTTCCGTCAATGTCTTGGATAGTTTATTGTACTTTTGGTTACAAAACCATATAACATTTTATATTTAACGAAAATAGAATAAAAGAAGATGATTAAAAGATGAAAAAAATTAGACTGTAGTGAAAATTCACTTTCTACACTGGCTAACGACGACAGTCGAAAAAAAAATGACGAGATAAAAAAAATCACAGTTTTTCATACATCGTCGCTTATATGAGATATTATGTCTATAAACGGTATATTATATGGTACGGTGGTGTTTAACCTTTAAGGCGAATACAAATAAATATCAATACGCATACCGATTTAAGTATGACGCGAGTTTTGTCGGTAAACTTTTTACCGAGTGAGGGGGAAAAGTCTCAGGATATAATACCACTTCACAGTAGCTCTTATCCGTATGTACTGTAAACACGCGCTGCTTGTAAATAGTAAACTGTATATCGGTTCAATATGTCTTGTCTTGATGTACGAAAAATATTCTTCTCGAAAATGCAACATTTTCGTGTTAACTAATATTTACTAACCTATACTTTTACGGATTGTCGGTGAAAACTAAAAATGTAAAAATAAATATATGATTATTAGTGAACGTGATAGAAAACGATTTACAAGTGCGAGCAATTCTAAATAAGAGAAATTTCATTGAAGAAAACCTGGTGAGCGAGTGTCTTGATTTCAAAAAAAAAGATATATATGTATAATGTGAGAGCATTATTATCATTTAAAGATCCATTATCAGTATTTGTATAATGATAATAATTATGAATGTCTTCTCGTGTGGTGATCAACTCACCGCACTGATTTACGGGAATATATAAATAATATGTTGATTATAAATCGAATAAAAATTATAACTAATATTTTATTTCAAAAAAATATTATCTTAAAATAAATTATTATAATGACAGCTGATACGTATACACTAAATAAATGTATCTTGTTTTATCGAATTTATTACAATTGTATTTTTTATGAATAGCAGTCACACTACAGTATGTAATCAAATTTTTCCCATGCTTTCCATAATTTAACTGCTTCTAAAATCATTTTATTTGCTTATCAAACGTGAGCCATACTATTAAAATAATAAAAGCGATCAAACGAATAAGTAATAAGTAGTTAATAATTAAGAAGGTATATTTAGTGTTTTTATCTCAATTTTTGTATTTCATTTATCTTATAACAAATTTAAAAAAAAATCAAGGTACTGTAAGATTATAATTTATTAAAATCCACTAAAATTTATATTTCTTGATGTGAAAACAATCAATTACAACAATTATATCTATAAATGGAAACGGAAATCATATCCGGTTGATCGGTCAATATTATACAGGTTGCCTTTCATACCTTGAGTGTAATCGTGGACCAAATTCCAATCTCACAGTGATAAATGTCTATTAAAATGACCTACTTCCGATTTTTTTTACAACAATATAAGTACTAATAATCGTTTATCAACAATCCATAAGCGTATTAACAAATTAATTCAAAAATAAAATATTATACTCAGTCTTAGCAATTATAATATGAATGATATCCAAAGATGGTTTTCAAAATACTACAATCTTTGTGCTCTCAAATTATTATGAAGGAAATATTCTATTTCATTAATTGTTCTAATGGCTCACTAAAATTGATACAAATATACTATAATAAATAGTTTCTATTTTTATCATTTTTTTTTTTTAATCGTTTAAAATTAAAGACCCTAGAGCCTTTTTCACGAATGCAGTTTCAACCAAAAACTTTATGTGTAAATAGTGTCTGTACTTACCAAGTTGTAAAATCCTCTGCCCACTCTTTCGGAATTGATCCACAGCTGCCACTCGCCCGTGTGACCGTTCCACGACTGGCACACATGATACCATTTGAACAACTTCTCCGGGTAATTAATTCTGTAAATGGTGTGTCCGTTGATGGCCAACGAGTAATATGTCTTGTCGGGCTTGTTTTCGATCCATGAATATATAACACGGGATTTACCAGCATCTATGTATGCAAAAAAATCAAACTCAAATAAAAACACCGTTTGTACTTAACGATAAAAATTGAATAGTTTTCCTAAAACATTGGTTAATAATGACTTTATTATTATGTAAATACAATATTCTCAAAAATTTCAGTGTACAACATTTAATTAAAAACCAGTTGTCTTAGGTCGAGATCGAATACAGCTATATTTTTGTGTTATCGTGAACGTAATTTATTACGAAAAACAAAATGAAATATAGTTTAGAAATCTTTATTGGATTAATATTATTATTCACGTATTAACTCCCGTTAATATTTGTCTGTAAATAATGTATATAATGTAATTCATATTATAAGTGTAACTTGTTTGTCAAAGTATATTCAATCAAAAATTCTAAGCTCATTTTTAATACAGGATTGAACGGGTTCCCCAGTAGTTCCCCCATCGGCAAGCTCATAAAAATTTACTACTCCGCCGTTATTTTCCCAAAAGCGGCCGTGAGTGAATTTTTAACGGCAAAGTTTTATTTTAATAAACGGCTTTATAAACTCGCGTCACTATGATATATATCGTACGCCTTTGATGACATATATCTTTTACGATGCTGTATTTTTAAGATCTTGTCGTTAGGTAACCTAACCTAACCGACGGAGTGAAAATAAAAATAATATATATATTAATATAAAATCGCTATGTGCAGTGGTGCGTTGGTAAAAATGGTCACCGAGTCACGGCAGTTATATTTTTTTTTTTTTACAAAAATATATAAAAACATAATATTCGTATAGTATACACCTATCTCGACTACATCAGTATACTTACGCGAGTATGAGAATATGGGTTGATCGTGCGTGTAGTTGAAAATGTTGTGCCAGTGGCACAGCGTGAATTCTTTCAAGTCTGGAATTTTGGTCTTGTAGACGATATACTGAAAACGGACAAAAGAATAGGATTAATTTATATAATAATGATAAAAAACATCCGGTTAACCAAAAACTGCCTAAGCACATGGTCGTTTGGGATTCGCTTACCTGTGGCGATTCAGCATCCTGAGTGAAGACCGCCTTGCGCAGTTCACAACGGTCTCGTGGTTTCTCGTGAACAGCTGAGTAAGGCCGCGGTAGT
Source organism: Aphis gossypii (assembly GCF_020184175.1). Classification (NCBI taxonomy): domain Eukaryota; kingdom Metazoa; phylum Arthropoda; class Insecta; order Hemiptera; family Aphididae; genus Aphis; species Aphis gossypii. The sequence continues at coordinate 83,331,180 of NC_065531.1, forward strand.
GGTTTCCCGTAGACGGCCGAGTGCGTCGGTAAGTTCAATTTTGGAGAACTGTTCCATGTGTACGGTTTGTGCCACTTCCAGTATTGTTCCGAGGCGGTCATTGTACAGCACCAGACCACGATAACCATCGCCGTCAGTCGGGTCGAAACCATTTTGAGATAGAGACTGAAAACGAATTTATAACTTGTTAAATAACTATCTATATTTTAAAACACGGTTTATTTGATAAGGACGATTAGGTGATATTATATTTCCAATATTATCTTTAAATAAAATAATGATTTAGCCTATGTATTTTTAGAAAATATTTTGCTATATTACGTTTTTAACTTTTATGTAATGTGTTAAATTTGCAGCTTGATTCATGACTAATTAAAATACTAATGAATTATGTAATTTTATAATAATATTATTATCGTCGATATGCATTACGACGGCGTGCTATATAGGCAATTCGCCTACGCTCGTGTGTAGTAAATTTTATTTTAGCATAATCAACGAAATTCGTATCATCATGACTCATGATTCATGACATTCTGATAATACGCTTAAGGATCTAATAGTTATATCAAGTTTATCCGGAATTTTTGCAATAATGCCCATTCGAATATTATTTTGTAGGATAGCACATTTTGTGTTATTGTTAAACATTCTCATCACGCATGAACTTTTATTTTTTGTTACGGCAGTTTTTTTTTCATTCAAAGTTTGCTCGTATAATGTGTAGTTTTATATATTAATGTAAACAAATTATATTTTTAATATGAGTCATTCATATTTTTATTTTAGTGCGTATGCTTATTTTATTGCTATTTTAGTGCTTAAGTTCCTAGTTCACTATAATATATTATGCAGAAAATATTATTATGCACATGCCATATAATATTATATATTGACTGTCTCTGCACATACGTTAGCTTTTTCTTTTTGTTGTGTAATAATAATATCTAAAAGTCTAAAGTTAATATTCGATTCACGGAAACTATAACACGAAGCACAAATGTTGCAGCCCCAGGAGGTGAAACTTTCAAAAACATAGCCACCACTATCGCTACATGTTACCACCACTTTTTACCGTGATCCGTTTACTTCTCTCTAGCATGGTAAAATAAGGTTAAAACACCAAACTTCTACTACTTAGTAATATAATGTATAACTAGTTTTCTCTTATAGTAATTTACAACATAAATATCCATGCGTGACATAATTTTTTGCTTAGTAATATTTTTAAAATATAATATAACTACATATTATACATAATAATAATAATGGCGAAAACTTACCATAAACTTAACACTAATCTACGTCTGAAATTCAATTTAATGATCAAAATAATACTATAATAACATAATATTATTAATCTATAACACTATATGTATTAATATTCGATGCTTATCATTTATCAAATAGTAAATAAATGCAGTAGAAAAAATTTAATGTTTGATAAAACATTCCTATAAATCTCAAAAAAATGAAAAAGCCTATAAAATAAAAATTATTTTTACATTCAAATGTCATAGTTTCAGTATCAAAAATGTACCCAAAATTTTCGATTTAAAAATCCTTTTAATCGTGCAATTTAAACATTATATGATATTACTGTTGTTGATATAACTTTGCCAAGGATGTGAAAGAAATTCTCGTTGTACCCATAAGATATACATATATACATAGGAAATATTATTTTTCCGCGAAGGCAATCGAAACTACTTCAAGAGAAAAAAAATAAAAATGTCGGTAAACATTATTTTAAAACGGGTGACATCCTTTTTTAGGATAGCAAAAAACCACATCAAATTAAATAAAAACATTCACAATGCAAACAAAATACAATGAACGACGAGAAAGTATCGTAATTGTATTATTCGCGTATTGTTACTAAATGTGCTACAATGTATATAAATTCGATTCCTTATTACATTCGCTGTTTGCAAAAAATAATAAGAATTATTTCGAAACAAAGCTTATCACAATTTATTATACACTCTAGCCAATTAAGTGTTTTATGTCGTTTAACAATTATTTAAAATTGATATTTTTTGATTTAAATTTTTTACTAATTATTAATAAATAGTAATTATACTAATCAAATAACAGTCATGCAAGCAATTTAATCGTTGTCAATTCAATAACATATAAAACTTAATGGTTAATTCTTATATTATTATTATTATAACCGTGTGCTTGTATATTCAATTTATCAAGCAATTTTATTATAAATAACGGTATAGATATTGTATTCTGTATCCCTTAATATAAAATAATGATACCCATAGCAATTTTATGAGTGTTGGATGATAAATGTTTTGTCAACAAAAATAACTTTCACTAGTTGTTAATATTTATATAAGTATCCCTGTCTCGTAAAATAATATTAGGAAACCCAACAGACAAATCTGAAGTAATAATACATTATGTTAAAATAAAAAAATTCAACAATTTTTCATACGCCTTTTGAAGTAGGTATTGTTACAAAACATTATTTTTCTTTATTGATCTCTTAATGACAGTAATGACAAAAACGTTGATCACATAACCATAATATCTAGTTTAAATATAAAAGCAGTAAAATCATTCTTTTTTTTTAAATAAATGATTTTTTGTTCATAAATATAGTATAGTTTCTACAATTATTATAATTGTTGTTATTATTAATATAATTTTTATTATTTTGGAATGATATACTTAAGATGATTTTTAAAACTGGATTCGAAATCAGGTCGTCACTTTCTTAAAATCGATTTCTTCAAGTTTAATAATTTATTTTGACATACAATATTAAGTAACACGATTACCTAACTAATTATGAATATTAATACGTATACCAATATAAATTATAACATATTAATAAATTATATTTAAATATTCTGATGACCCCCTAAAAACAAGTAGTATTTCTAGAGCAAGGTTTCACACATATATTGTTGTGTTATATGAAATATCAACGCCTCTGTTAAATGTGACCGTAAACAGTATTATTTAAATATAAATATGATATGAAACTCATCAAACAAAGCAATTGTTATTATTGTTGTTATTAAATTCGCGTATCAGAGACAGATTTTATTTTGACAAGCGTTTTGACCATTCATAAATCATAACGTTATTCTTCATATTAAATATTTTTGTCATTATTTAAATACAAAAACTGTATCTATTGCTATATGTAGATAATATATATATATATTAGGATTCTTCCATAATCCTTTTGATGCGTCGTGTTAAACAATGACTTTTCACACGTTTTGTTAATGACGCGCTGCAAAGAACGCGTATATTATTTCTTTTCAAGACAGCTATTATAATGCACAGAAAGTATAATATTGTTTTTATCGTAAATACACTAACAATGATCTCTCGTTTTAAAAAGAGATTGTTTGAAAACAAAAATTGAACTCGAATTTTACTAAAAACGTTTTGTGCAATTTTAAATATGTCGTTTTTCAGTATATTTTTTAACAAACATTATCTGCTAACTACGTTTTTACAAATTCTACGTAACGATACATAAAAGATTGCATTTTCAAAACATTTTTGAGGATTTAAAACTCTGTTGTAGTCCATAATTAGAATCACCTACACGGTTACACTACAGCACAATGCATATAATTTAATTGTTATGTATATTATTATAAGGTCACAACTATATCTGGACAAACTAACATTAGTCACTCTATAAAATGAATTATAACCGTATCTACAACTATTATAGCTGTTTAATAATATGCTTAAACTTGCAATATTATAATAAACGCAACAGATACGTTAGATATGCTTAGTAATTCAATTAAAACGATAATATTATACATATATGAGGTTAGATATATGTGTAGTACTCGTATGTACCTACGTTATATTGTGATATATTATTCTAAATTAAATCTCGCTTGTTTCAGAGATATATCAATATAAGTATGTACACTGCATATAATAATAATGCCATATCGTCGCCATTCTGTTTGATATTAATTTACATGCGACGTTTATGATGATTCGTCATATATATATATTATACGGTAATATTATGTATTGATAAATATGATAAATAATTTTTCCGTTTGTTACTTAAACATTATTTTTATTTGCGAGTTGTTGATTTGGCAAACTTAAAAACTGTATTTATACGTGTGTGGATGCACTTATATTCAATAAAAGATTACAATATATCCTCTAAACCACATTAACATGCAAAACCGTGTACTTTAAAAATCTAAAGTGCATACCTAGATTTCGTAAAAAATAAAATAATAATACTAGTAAGTAAATTCACTGAGATTATATATTTTCTATTTTATTCTTTTTTGTTATTTATAAAATCCATTACTCTAAATTTAAAGGAAAACAATCAAATATCAAAAGCAATATGTTTGCAATATTTTTCAACACGCTTTTTATTTGTTGACGAGCGGTCTAAAAACAACACCGACAACCTAAAAACTATTCGTTTTGTTTAAAATTACAGAGACCGTATCTAATCGTCTACAATCGTTTCGTTCATATTTTTAAACATAATAACTAAAAATATATAATCGATCTCGTATTTTACTGTATTTCGTTTATCTTAATTCTTAATAATATATCTATCGTTTCTTTTGATATGTATAATAATTCCATATTTCAGAATTATAATAAACGCGAGGTTTAAGCAATAATAAAAAATAAATGACGAGAACATATTAAAAAAATATCCCCATAATATGATAAAAGTGTATCATATTTTTAAATCTGTGGTAATTTGTTTTGACACTGCTACCGGTCGTTACAAAATATTATTATATAGCGAATAAAAGTGCCGAATATATACGCACACTGTTGAATCGGGTTCACTGTCACAATATGTTACATATTATTATTATACCATCGCCTCCATACAGTTGTTCTTAAAACGTTACTCTCGACCACGCACCTCCAGGCGCACGTCTGCTGTCCGCCTTAATCGTATCAGTGTATATATTATTATTATGTAGGAATAAAGTGTGCTTAAATAATACGATGTATTAAATTATTATAAATACTCATTTCAATTAATAGTACAGTTTATATAATAAAACGCCTGCGTTCAAGTGGCGCTCCTGTATATAATATACACAATTATTGCGTTCATCATATTATTATAATATTATATATTATTACATAGTACGCGCTCTATTTCACCAATGCACGGTCTGTAGCAAACGCCTATGGATATAAAAGAATATGTAACATGCGTAGTACTGGGAGGAGGAGGGTATATTTTCAATGCTATAGTCGTATCAAATGAAAGATTTCTATTCCTCTTATGGATAGGTTTTCCCGTTTTAAATTTGAACACTATAAATATTGCAAAAGGATTTTATCGTCAAAAACCTACACGTCTGGTTTACAACTCTTAATATATTTATATGTACATGTATATTGTATATACTAGCTGATCATGCACGACGTTACACGTGACAAATTAAATGCCGTAAATTTACCACTCCTTAAATTCCGTTAAATGTAAACTTCACAAATTTTTAACACGGTTATTTGAGTTATTTTGACCAAATAAAAAATAGAGGTCTAAAATTATATCCAATCATAATAACTATTTTATTTTATGTAATCTGTGACAACAATACACACAAAAAAATCATGATAGTTTTTCGTTAGTCTACTATATTCAATATTTATGTGTTGAAAAATAAAAGATCAGTAATAAAAAATAGTATATGACACTTCAGATCTTGCTGAGCTATTGACGAACATTTTATGAATATGGATTGAGAACTGTGCATTTGCATAATCGTTATCCGTTTTAGACCTAGTTTTATGCATAGTGGACAGATTTATTAATAACTCAATTAATATTTATCTTTTATTTTTATTTTTTCTATACCTAACCAATGGAAAACCTTTACAAACAAAACAATATTCATATTTTGTTAGACCTCAAATTCTTGTATGAACCGTCCTATAGAATGCATAATTTCAAAAATTGTTTTCAAGTTGCACGTCTCGTGGTACAGGATTTCCTACATACCAAATTCACATTCGTGAGTGCAATACATTTAGTGTGTAGATTATTTACACACTTGCAGAAACATTCCATTTTATTATTAATATAAATGATCATTTTTCTCAAAATTGTATGTAGTCAATCTCTCCTGTCCTACGCCTCCATAAGATTCTGTTTTCTGATTTTCTTTACTCACCCTAACTATTGGCATGCTATTACCTATTTTGTCTTTATAAAGTAAACAACGCATGGTGATAACTAATTACTGTATTGCTACTTGTATAATACCTATCATAGAAAATATAATAGGCCTATTTTTATTTTTATTTTGAATTTTAATTGACAATTAAAAAAATTAATAAGTACAAATATATACAAATATTAATTATAACTAATAATATTATATTATGCACCCTAAGAATTAATATACTCGTATTATTATTATTTGAATGAAACGTGGGAGAAAAATCAAAATAGTTTGATGAAAAATAAAAATGATTTGATGAAGCCATACATTATAAATGTATAATACCCGGTGTATAGTTGAACTTTTTTTTTCATATTTTCCTATTCGATTATGTCTATATAAGTATAACATTATATATAAACTACATCAAATATTATATAATATGAACTTAAATCGCGTGCATGTGAGTATACAAGTATATATATAAATCGATTGAAAAACGCCAGCTTCGATATTTCGCTTTGAAGTAATTCATGAGAGAAAAAAAAATACTGAGAATTTTCGTTTTGACTAAAAGCACTGTGAAAATCATTTTTCGCGCCTTATTCATTTTAATAACTAACCCAAATGTAATTTTTACATCAAAACATCAATACATATAATACCTATGATGAATACAATATGATAACATTTTGGTGTGTATAAAAATATTCACTCAAGTAATACCTTTCACCATCTTTTATAAATGACCACGGGTGGTAAGCGGCGTTTGGTCTTCATAATTTTTGTTTTCTTTAACTGTTATTCTCGAAATAATTTAATGGAGAAAAAAATGTAGGCGCTGTTTTCCATCGATATGCTAGGTAATTATGTAGCAGTATTATTAGCAGTGAGCATTGTTGTACCGACTATGCACATTAAACAGTGTATAATAACTTGATGAAGTTTGAAAGTAAACCCTGCAGGAGACTGATGTTTATATAATTGTTAAAACACGGTCATAGATGAATAATTCAATTATTGATATCGCGTTCAATTATGTTTCTGATTATTAAAACTTTGATGGTATATCACCAAATTGTTACATTATTCCTGGAAAGTATAAGTAACCTATAAATAGAACTCGAAGAAATTCGATTTTACTACGCATAACCGTGAAGGTACTCAGAAGTGCATTAATTTATGTTAACAAGACAAAAACAATTATATAATAATAAGGGTGTTTTACATTTTACTAATATATTATCGTCGAAATAGTTATACTTATTATAACTATTATTATTGCTGTTATCCAACATTTGAACATAATATTATTTAAAATACTAATCTAACATTTTCAAACGTATATTTTTTATAAGGAAATCCACACAGTTTTGGTGTGGAAAAAATGTGTATGATATAATATCGTATACATAACAACAATAATAATAATTGACCCAAAGAATTTCAGACAGTTATTTACATATTAACAGAGTGCTGAGAGTGAGTGTGTAAAACCGAAACGGATTGTTTTTTGGTTACTAATTATTACTATGTTTTTTTTTTCAATACCTGCGTTCTATTCATCGCCTCCGCTTCACACAGTTCGTTACGTGTTAAAACGTTTAATCGTTTTTTTTCCGGCAATTTTTTTATACACGCTACATACAAATATTTGAGGTTTTATATTGTATATACTTATGTACGTATGTGTGTGTATTAAAATTACATATTTACTTATAATATACATGTGGAGTTTCGATGTTGCAAATCGCGTTATATGAACATGCAAAACGATTGATTATAAAAGAATGTCATTTGTTTGGTGCTTCATATCATACTATTGACAACTATATTATATTTGATTTATGATGTGCAAAATATTGTCATGCGACCGAAAGTGATTCTTTTAAATATAAATTCTCATTTTATTGAAAAGTATTAACATTATTCAAATAATTTGAAGTCATTTCAGAATAAAATTTTAAAAAAAAATCATAGTAATGGATTATATAATATATTTTTCTTTCATTATCATTTTTTAGATTTTTATTTATTATTTTTTTTTTTTTTTCATGTCTTAATTTCTTTTTAATTTCATATCTCGAAGTACATTTTTCTCTGAGAATTGTTGTTATTTTTACAAATCGAATTTCAAATGAATAATTAGTAAGTTTATTTAAAGCAAGGATTTTCACCCAAATCATGTGTTTAGATTTTGGAGTTCTATTGATGGATGTAATAAGTTTTCAAACATCAAAATAAAAAAATTGAATAAACTTTTAAGAGCTCAAAACCGCTATAATTCGATTTGAGTTGATATAAAGGTATAAAATAGTTCGAAAATAACTTAATTTGAAAACTATATAGGTAAAGACAACACTTTTTTAAATTTTAGGAACTAAAATATATAAAAAAATATATTACTGAAATACGGTACAACTAAATAAATTGTAAAATGAAGCACAGTGCATAAATTTTAAATATATTATGTTGATAACTTAAAATTTTTAACAGTTAATATAAATTGATTGGTAAAAAAAAAATCTTCTAAATTCTCATTTATTGTCAGATAATTAATGACAAAATCAAACTATACCCAATAATGAACATAAAATAACATATTATCGCAAATAATTTGTAAAACAAAAAAAAAATATTTACAATAACCTTTCCAATCTTTTACTAGAAAATTAATGTTTACGTTTAAAGAATACCTCGTATAGTCAAAATAATAATGAAGAAAAAATATTGTTATGTTCATTTTTTTTTTATTTATATATTCAATAACAACACGCGATTGCGACAAGTCGATCTATTTATTTCGACGACGACCATTGTCGTCTGTCTGTCCACGATAATAGCCCTCAATGATAAGAACAATGATATAATATAATAACAATAATAATATAATTATATATATCTACCTATTGTACGCGGGTGTGTGTTTGTGGCGCGTGGCCCCGATTTATGTCGCATACAACTAGTGTTAATGCGTTTCGATTAAGTACGTGATTCGAATAAGCATTGGGATTTCTGTGGCGCAATTCTATAATGGATTTGCTGGCCAATACAATGATAGTAATGTAATAGCCAAAAATAATAATGTAATAATAACAAAGACGTACGCGGACGTGCTTGCTGTCTGACAGCAGTCTGCAACGAGAGTATGTTGTAGTACAGACTCTGTACAGCGGCGCGCGTCAGGAGGACAGTTGCGGTATCGACCATCGAGAAACATGTCCGGTTCGCGGCTGTTTTCCAGGACTACAGCCGAATAGACGGCAGAGTAGTCAACATAATTCAGTGGTGCTGAATTAGTGGGGGAAAGCTTAACTTCAGCCGCTTTTGAGGCAGGATGATGAAATATTAGTGGAACTATCACAATCGACATGATGACGTTCTTCCATTTCCGCCGATTCTTTTATTTTTTTCTCCCATTATTTTGAAATCGACAATCGGAAACGTCTCATTTATATTATAAATTTAATATTATGCGTTTTTATTTTTCTGTAATTTATTAAGTTTATTTTTTTTTTTCGTTAAAAATTTTGAACAAAGCGTTTCTTTCGATTGCACATATATTAAAAATTTTCTTTACTTTGAGTCTTTTTCAATTTTATTATAGAAACTATAATATTTTCAAACAATTTCGTTACACTCTTGCACTCTCGTAAATTATTTTAAATATTTTATAACGCTGTTGTAGGTACAAATAGAAAAAAACCCATAAACATTATTTATATCATATAATATATAGTAGTATAAGTAGTCTTTAAACAACGAAAACAGTAATTTGAGAACTTAAATTATTCACCTATGTGATAAAAAAAAATATATATTTATCTACTTAAAAAGCACATATTTTTCCACACCAACTTTTTAACAATTTCATTTAAATAACACAATGACAAAACAGTTTTCAGAAACACTATAAACGAAAAACTAATTGCAACTAAAAATATTTATCATTTTTTGTTTATAAAACTTCATAAATAAAAAAAAAATTGTTTATTACGTGCTTATATACGTTTTATTGGTATATTTTATAGTACCCAACATTTGTATGAAAATATTTAAAAATATATATCGAAATAGTCGAATTTCTGAAGATTAGAAATAATATGGAAGTATAATATTATTGTCGAACATAGGTTGTGTAGTTATTTAATGAAAAACCAATTATTTTATTATGTTAACATCAATTAAAAATCTTTAAAGTTAATACAATTTTTATTTTATATATTTTGGAAGGTTCAGTGGTAAATAGATTCGCCTATGTTCAAATTAAGCATCATTGTGAAATAATCAGTGCAAATGATAAATTAGCCTTGGCCTGTAGAGAAACCACATAATTGAATAACCATAATAATATAATAATTGGTATAGTGAAATTACAGTTTCAAAAAATATTTAATACAGCTGCGCATCATGAATCAATAGGATAATTAAATTAAATATATTATTTCTTTTCTTACTTTCAGAAAAAAATAAATACGAAAACCGATAATGTTTAACAGATATGCATTTAGAAAATCGTAAATGTGTTTTCAATTTCTATGTTTTTAAATTTTACGATAATTATTGTAATTATGTCACTTAAAATAATGTTAATTGAATAGTTACTTACTTAGTAAGATACATATTTATATTTACATTTTATTTATTTGAAACAATTTATTTTTACTCTAACTTACGATCATACTTTCTATAAAGGTAAACCAAAATAATGAATAAAATATAATATTGACAACATATTATTAATTTAATGCGTTATGGTTTCATCAAAAATTTATATAATTAAATACTCTTTAGTAAAAAAAAACTTTATTAAAATATGAATATTTCGTTTTATTTGTGTTGCATTTTAGTTTGAAAATATTTAACAAATTATATAAATATAACACAAATATGTTAATTTCCTACTAGGATTGATATGTATTTTTTTTTTTTTTTAATATTAATTAGACCCTCACTGAGATTCAGCAATATGAACATCTTTATAGTAATAACAATCAAAAATAAGCAAGATAACAAATCTTTAAACTAAGCGAGCCGCCTTAATTTTTGAGTAGGGTTTGGTAAGTTAGAGATAGTAATATTTGAAAAAAAGGAATTGATTTAACATTTTTTAAAATTGAAATCAATTTGAATAAAAATTAATAAAAATGTATTTGATTGCTTTTCGCACTTGTCAATTTGTCCACCCTCAGTCGTTTTTCTACGTAATCGAATAATGCAATTATCTTCCTTTGCCAATGAATGAAAATAAAATCAAATTTCAACTATATACATACTTATATTGCGTAGGTATATAAAGTGTAAATGTGATTAAGAATCCATTTACTGGACTAGTAACGTTTAAAAAACTTCTGTGCTCATAGTTTTCTCTGATATATGCTTATGTTTTATTGCTTTTTTTTAATCGTGGTCCCGTGTGTACCTTCGCCGGTAGGACTTTGGAAATTTATCAGACTAATTGCCTGTATACAGAATAATTTATTCACAGTTTAATTTTATTGATAAAATCAAAACTTTGCGGATATGGAAAAACTATCACACAAAGTATAAATTGGCATTTACATATAGTATAGTCCCTACGTAAATTTAATATAATCGAGTATGTGAAAAGTGTTTCAATTTTCCTCGAAACATGAAAGTACTTAAATATTTATAAATTCGTACTTAATGACATTTTCCTATTGACTTAGGGTCAACTCTCTAGAGACGACAATTTTATAATATACTAGTCCTAAATTTCTTACCCAGATAATCAACAAATTAAAAAAAAAAAAGATTTGTTTTGATTTCATTTTAGATATTTTAAACAAATACTGATTTGTAAAATGTTAACCAGAAGATTCTGGTTAACGATATTTATCTGTCTTAAGTATCTACTGGGTATTTGTGTATACAGACATCGCATTACGGTTGAACGAGTTTTTATGATCCTGTTTAAATATATACTATTTGATATTTTACAAAAATGATATACCTTTATACAGGCTTGATATGTTTTTGGCAAAATCCCCATTTAAAAAGCATTAAATCATTATTTTTTAAACAAAATGTTGATAAATACAATATTGTGTAATTCTGTAAAGCTGGCAAGTTAATAATTTTTATTAAGCTTATTAAGTTTAGATAATATGCATTGATAGAAAAATTTTAAAAATTAACTTAGTTAAATTAAAAATTAATATACTTTTTTTTTTGTTTATAACTTTAGTTTACTTCATTTTATTTTTTACCAATTTAAAACTATATAGTTTTATACAGTATTTTTGTATAGTGTTTCATAAAATTTTCAATCAAAATGTTATAACATAAAAACAAAATCTATTGAATTATTTTATAAATAAAATAAAATTGAAAACAAAATATTTTAACTTGATTTTTAAAGAAAAAATTGAATTATTGATTTCACAATTATTAAAAACGATTGAATTATGTTAGTAAATTAATTATATTAAAAAAAAAAACTCAAAGGTTACCTACTAGTGAAGTTAAACATTTTAAATTAAATTAACTTTTTATAATTCGTTAATGCCCAGCCTTGCAATTATTCAATATCATTCACGTTATGTATATTATACTGTAGGACTCACTTGTGCGGCTTGGAAGAGGAGTAAAGTATACTCGGCGTTCTGTTAAATTTTTTTGAATTTTCGTCACAGGTCTTGTATACTGATCGGCATTAAACCGACGACCAAATCAAAAATAAAAATAAAATTGATTTTTAAAACACGACGACGCCGTTTATTACTGTATCGCGGTGATATATTTATGTATAAATATATATATATTTGCCGGTGGACGATCGGGTAAATTTTAGCAGTGACCACGAGGGGCGCAACGGACGCGACAACGGTAAACGAGCGACTGAACGCTATGTTAAACGACTGCGACGACGACTATGACGTGTGGTGTGTAACGTGCGTGTGAGCCGGCGAAAAAAACGTAACCGGACGTCTTGCAGGACGTGGTCATCTGCGGCAATCGTTTGGGCAGCTCGGAACCGGAATACCGACAAACTGCTTTAAAATATATATATGCCGTAATAGAATATAAATCGTTTGTGCAGCAGCCGGGACGGCGGGAAACGCGTTCGGCTCGCGTCATTCGCGATGGAGGTAGACAGAGATGACCCGCGTTGTTGTGGATATATATTCGCCGCCTGCAACATAATAATATAATAATAATAATAATAACAACAACGTTTTATCGCCGTGTTTATTATTATGTGTATATAGTAGGGGAGAATAGCTTTCTCTCCCGGGACGGACGAAGTCGATTCGTCCGCGTGTTGTAGTCTTATCCCCGCAAATCATGTTATAATAATAATAGCCGTAACATAGGTAATAGCTTACTCATAATTATATTATTCACCTGTCTACATAATATGATTATAATAGTTATTATGTCGATCGAATATCGAAACAGCTAATGTGATGTATGAACGCCGCGTCGTAATGTTTACAAGTATCCACTAATTCCACTACTTTTTTTTTTTTTTTGCTCGACCCGTTATGTTTCCGAAGCCGGGCGAAAAGGCCTAATCGTTTTTCATTTTCAAATTGCGTATTATACGTAGGTATATTAATGGCCGACGAGCATACAGCGAGCGTAGTAGCTATACTTACTTACAGTGGAGGGGATTTGGGTTTCGTATCCCCTCATAATTTATTTTTTAAAGGCTGATCCATCATATTTAAGTACTTATTTAACGCTATACTGTGATATATTTTATAAAAAATAATAATAATAAAAAAAAAACGAACCCATTGTAGCTTACATAATATTATCCTAGATAATATTTTACTATTCGTAATAAATACTATATTGAACAACAGAACAAATATTACAAATATATTATATTTTATTGTGGGACGATGATGCATATCATGCAAGTCTTATAATGCCCAAACATGACCAAATTACGCTACTGACTAACTAGGCCTGATATATTGACTACGCAGACGGAAAAAGAATATAATATGCACTTATATTGTGGGTATAGCTTAAAAAATAAAATTTTTAAATAATATGGTAATAAATATATCTATCGCAGTGTTTGAACGAACATTGTGCACGCCTTAAAATGTACGCTGCACGTATAAAACCGGTGGAAAAATGTCTCTGAAATGAAACAATAAATAAAAACGAAATAACATATAAAAATCGATTTTTACCTCCCTCGATAATACTCCGCAAAATTTATTACTATTAGTATATTACAGTTTATATTTTTTATCATTATTGATAGTCATAAACTAAATTAAAAACAAAATAGGAATACGTTGATATAGATTTATTCTGAATTTAATACAACACTATAATATATTTTAGTCTTGAATAATGTTGCAGTGATCTGATGTATGTGAATTTTACACGATTTATTTCTTACTAAAAATCTTTACGAATAATATTATAATATGTACCTACATTTTATTTTCATTAGTGCACGCTGATTTGGTTTTGTAATCATTTTCATTGGCTGTACGCGAATATCTCATAATGTACGAGTATAAGGTACCAAAAATAATTTCCGAACATAAAGCAAATGAGTATTTAAAATTTAATTTATAACACAAAAACATTACCGCTGACGACGTGCGTATACTTAGTAATGTTACGATAAAATCAGAATAAACAAGTGAAAACAATTAATTAATTATTTCCTAAGCTAGATTCGCTTATTTCAATTTTATACAAATGTAGTTATACATATACCGCTTTGATTTTCTTTCAGAGTACTTATACTAACGAACACCAATGTTATTATACTTTATTAAACTAAATTTGAATTATCCACCTTAAATAATACAAAATATTTTCTGAATGTATAAACCATTGTAAATCACTGTTTTAATAATACCTTAACTGAACGTTCATCAAGACCGTGTTCAATTACTACACTATTTTCCTGCGAAAAATAATGTCAAAACTAATCGTTGCTACGTTTGATTAATTATTTATTTCGTCAATCGCCATTATAATATTATATACAATGTAATTCGCCAAGCATGCTCATCGCTCCATTTTTTTCTTCATTAAAGAATTTATTTAAATTTTGATTTTTGAAAATATTAAGTATACCTAAGAACCATACTTTTAAAGTACATGATATCTTTTTTTTTGCCATTTAAAGAGTGTCCTTTGGCGAAATCAACTTCATGTTTTCAAATGAGAATGATCTATTTCCTTATTAAATTGTTAATCAAATGACTTTTTTAAAAAATGTTGATAAAAGTACGTATCTTAATCGAAATTTAAATGAGAAGTTTTAAGTTATTTAACTTTGTTTACTAAGGATATTAAATCTATGTTAATTAATTTGGAAGATACGGAGTTTATGATAATTTAACAATTAAAGTAATTTTATTGATATTATTTATTATTATTTTATAATAACAAAAAAATTATCAAAATATAATAAATACTAAATTCAGTATTACATATGTATTATACTTTACATTTTTGTATAATTATTTTAAGGATTATTCTATAATCTATATATATTAATTACTCAAATATATTTAGCTTAAAAATGTATAAGAGATTAGTTCTTACTTTAAATAATAAAAAAAAAAAAAAATGTCTATATCACTACAAGAGACTCCTTTAATGGTATAAAAGTCTAAATAATATATATATATATTTATATAAAAATATGTTCATTAAGTATACTTAAATTATGTTCTAAAAATTAAAATTTGTAAAATTTAATTAATGAATGGGAGTGATTCACCCTGTATACCTAGTCCGTAGTATAATATATTATACAAATTAAGTAAAACCATTATCTTTAAACGAAATATTTGATATCATTCATTCCGACGGAAGAACGTGTGTGTAATGTATAACTATCTCCCTTGTTCGTGTTTTTGTGAAATTTATATTCAGTGGCATGTGGACAGAGCAAGCGACTTCTATGTATAGGTTTATAGACATATGCATAATGGTTACCTATGCGTATCCGGCAACTAACGAAAAAAGTTAAAGTACCTGATTATTATACTGTATAAATACAATATATATACCGACTATACCATATAAGTGAACATAATACATATGCAAATTGATGACACGCATCAATAATATGTAAATTATTTTAAACGTGCTTAATGAAACTTATTATTGAACTCATATACTTGCAATATGTGTCGTACTTTTATTATAAACAATAGTGATTTGTCAACTGGGTCATTATCAAGTATACAGATGATGTAGGATGATGTATAATGATTATCATTATAATAACGAATCTAATATTAATTTCCCCGAATTTACCATGTTCATGTTTTTTCAATACGAACTCTATTTCAAACGTATAATAATAATACCTAATAAATAACTATACAGCCAATTATATTATATCGGTTTATAAACTAGATATGTTACAATGCCGTATAAATGAAAACATCAAAAACCTTTATAATTTTTTCCCCTATACCGTTTTCCATAATGTACTGGAAACGATACTATCTCCATAAATACCTCGGGCTCTATAGTATTCCACTTTATCATCATCATTTTTTTTTTTTAATTCGATAATTATATTTTTATTTTATTATCTGATTGTACGATTGTTAAACTCGTTTCCAAATAACTGATAGGTTTAAAATTTCAGATTTGGCTAAAATTAAATTCCTCGTTTAAAATTCGGAATGTCTTAAATCTTAAATCAACATGCTATAACGTTACATTTTTTTCCAATTCAAAGCTTAAAGATCTTTCAAAACTAACACCAAAATTCGAAAGTGTGACGGCATTTATATTAGCTAAATAAATAAACGCCTTTTTTATTTCACCAAATTGTATATATATAAAGGAATACACAATAATAATTCACTTCCAAGCTTTTTAGGTTTATCTCCACATTCTTTATTTCGTTTATAAATGCCAAATAGGTTTTTGAGACTTTTCGTTGGGTTACAAGTGCCATGTATAAACAATAGCAATTTATACGTATAAATATAAAAACCGAGAGATAAAGATTGCATATTGATTACACGGATCTGCAACAGCAGAAGCCGTATATTATATTGATCTTGACGGCTCACACGTTGGATCTGAAGTAACTATATGGAGATTATATTATTATTTAGTTTTTGTTTGTGCGTCAAGTCCGTTGCTTGGAGAATATTATTCCCAAGCGTATAGACCCAAAACAATAATGGGTATTCTTGCCGGGTCTCAGAAGGCAAAAAATATACACATATCACAAATATACGTATATGTATAGCTGAGATCATTTTGATTATGTAAACTTAATACATTTTTAACGATTTAAGGGTTAAATCGGGTTCACTGCATTTCCATAACTGATGAACAAAAAATACCGAACTCCGTTATTATTAATTAACCCTTATAGTCTTCGTCCATTTGAACGATAATATTAATGTAAGTACCTACATACGTGTCTTCGGTGTTCAGGCTTTTCAAATTCATTATGTGTGACGTTACCATGTACACACACATACACAACACATCATAATATTATATATTAATATGTATGTGTATGATATAATATAATATAACCACGGGAGTTCATTCCGTAGTGTATACTATATTGCTTGTATTAAAATAATATATTTTCAATTGCCGAATACAAATAAACGGGAAATATGTATATATACCATATCATATTTATATAATAATAAAGAAGAATCCAACCAGATGCCGTTTGTCCGTTTCGTTCTGGTACGTCCAATATAACACACGGACAAACGTAATTTAGGTGAAATTCTGCGATTTTTCTCTATTAAAATTAATAAAACGTATTTTATTTTCCTCCCTACTCGGTTTTTATCACAATTCGACTCAATCAGAAACTATCGGAGAATTGGATGTGATATGTAATTTAAGAGAAATTTCCGAGACCTATGATTATTTAGCACGGCTACCAAATAACAATAAAAAAAGCAAATGAGAAAATTAAATCAATGTGATTCATTTGATTATTTTTGAAACGGTGGGGCATTTTATATGAATAATTTTTGATTGTTGATTGATATTCAGCAGTCACAGCACATATTTATTACTAGAGTACATTATAGTGCATATTAGAGGAAATATTACCATCGACATTATAAAACTGGTTGTTCCTAATTGGGTTTAATTAATCAATTGTTTAATAATTATATCTATACTAGATTTATCAGTCATTTTTATTTTATATTTATTAATTATATATAATTTAAAAGAATGCCGCTCCCTCATGGATTGCCACCATCTTATATACATAAACAACATAGGAAAATTGCATTCAGCAGAATCCGTTTTACGTCATTAGCTTTAATATAAGAGTAAATTTACCTATTATCAAACTTGAAGATAAGAATATTGTCTAAAGTATCTCATAGATTTGTATTGATATTATAATTTTAAAGTGAGTTATGACTTTATAAGAATTTTAAAGTTAAAATATTACGAATTATAAATATAACTCACTTTAAATCGATAATATCTATAGAAACCTTTGAGATTCTCTATACAATATACTTATCTTTAAGTTTGATAAAAGGTAAATTCACTTAACATTAAAGCTAATGAAGTGAAATTGATTCTGTTGAACACAAATGTGCTATGTTGTATGTATGTAAAATGGAGATACATAACGGCGCTCCCTCCTTTCATAAATAATACTTATTTGAGATATTTTCCAACGAATCAATGATAAAAATAATTACTATACTTACACAACAATACAACAATTATAAAATTAAAATATATATTATTTTTATTTAGCTTTATGTTTATTTAGATGGCTACACTTAAATAAAACACTAATAACCATTCCACAAAATTCTATTAGCAATTTAAATTGAGTTTTATTTTCTATACGTTTTATATTGTAGTGTATTGTATGATTTACTGTATGTGTGAAACTACATTTTATATGTGAATATGTAAAACGATGTTATTTGTATAATACATTTAGAATTTCACCTCTATACATTTTCATATTATGTTCGTGCGTACCCTAAAACTTGTTTTCTAGATAGAAACTAAATTTGTTTAATATTATGAAATTTTAAGTTGTGTAGGGTCCATATTTTATATTTGTCATCCCTAAACTAAAACTAAAATGGAAAACTCTTTGCTTAGATAGTACTTTTATTTGCAAAATAATAGATGTATAAAAATATTGTATTGTTTATTTTTATTAAACTATTCAGGTATTAAATACGTATGTAAATTCATAACATAAATTTATACGTAAAACATAATAACAATTTTACATGTCATTAACAGATCAGTTTTGCTTCTAGTTTTTTATCATCTGCAAAGTATGTGTTTATACATTTTATTACAAATTGAGTTTTAAAAGTTTGAGTCGTCAAACGTATTATAAATCAAGCTTCGATTTTAATAAATTTAGTTATTTCATATTTCAATATAATATTATTCTTTAGGTAAATTTTATTTATGTGTTATTATAAATTTTAATTTATTATATAATATACTGATACATCAAAAATGGATTTGTTTTTACTTATACACATTAAAATATTATATTTCAAAAGTATAATCAATATTTAAAAAATTACAAATTTGTTTTTCTAATTAATTCGGGTAAGTTAGGTTTGGTGTGGTAATAAAGACTAAAGCAATAATAACCAATTGTTATTTTATATTAAATAATATTATATACATATTACATAAACTAAACATCAGTCAGAATTTTCTTGTTTTTTAAATATGTTTTATCGACATGTATTAACAAAAAAGCCATTTTTTAGTTTTTATTTTTGAACATAAATATTTCGTAATCTTCTCTTTGTAATTTCTTTTAACGAAAACTTTTAAAAACAGTTTTATTGAAAAAAAATATAAATGCATTGAAAATCACAACAAAGAAATGTCAATCATTTGATTTCCTGCTTTTATAACATATTTTTAAATTTATTCTAAATCCCAAGTGGAGTATTTACTTACCTATTTATAATATTATATTAAAACGTACTCATGCAACTATAAACAATTTGATTGTTTCGTGCACGTGATTAATACAAAATTAAAACAAAATAATGAGATACTTTCGATTCGCTCAACAACATTTGAATAGGTCTGCCGTCAAATTCAATGCAAAGATTTTATTATATATTATTACAGTAATATAGGTGGTGGTGCGCCAACTACTAGGACGATAACGATATTAAACTTCGTCGACGACACATTATAATTCCATCGAGTAAAAATAAAAAGATACTTTCTCGATCCACGCGGAACCCCTGTAGATGTTTTTTTTCTTTTTACTGTTATTATATTTATATTTTACAATAGATCATTTATAGACGACTATAAAACATCCGATATGCGTTTGGAATATATGCGCGTAGACAGAGAGCGAAAAATATCAAACAAACGAAATATAACCATCTCTGCGTGACCACTATAATACACAGCTGTGTCGTTTTATCATTTCTGCGTTTGACTTTCACAATAACGCGGAACTCCTCATAAACACGGTTATAGTTTTTTCACCCATAAAAACGTAAAGACAATTAAGACATATTTTACGTCTTATCTGGATGTGTTTAATTACGCATCCGTGAAGTTATGTTGTCAATCTTTTTTTGTATCGAAAACAAAACATAAGTTTAGAAGTTTGAATACGATTATTTCTATTTCCGACGGTAAGTCTCGACAATGTGTGCACTTGAGTAATGAATATTGTATAGATTTTTTTTAACATTAGACATATTTTTATAATATAATTTAAAGTCATTAAAAAACCACATTTTTACAAAATAAATCATATTATTCATTAAGTATTTTAACTTTGAATCTTAGGTGAGTAAATATAGTAGACCTACGTTTTGCAAAGTGCCTATAGGTACCTAGAGGCTAGAAGTATACTTCTATTCTACTTCACGCTATGCTACACACTCATAAGTTATATAAACTTATGACTACTAATTAATTAATACAAGTCGTTCGAAATTTAATTTTTGCATACTTGTTGTAAATGTCATACAAATTTCCTGCGTTGGAATATGAAATTAAAAATATATGCTTTAGTTCAAAAATATTATCACTTCAAATTATTGTAAAAAAAATAATTTATAAAATGTAGGTTAGATTACATACGTGTCATGAAAATTGAGTGTTTATCTTCAAAATAATAAACTTGTACACATGATTATTGATTTATTACATATGATATATAAATAATTTCACTTTTTGTTTGAATAGCTGGAGAACTAGCTATTTAGGCCTTTAGTATTGAGGCATCAATTAGCGTTAAACGTTTGAACGCAAAATTATTTTGCGTTTTAAATTATAATCTATCTACGGTACTACTGTAGGTTTACAAGTAAACTATAATCACGCATTGCAAATACCTACATTATTATTATCCACAAATGTATAATAGTATAGATAAGTAAGTAAGTACAAACGCATTCCGAAATGTTCTCATGAAATGTGGTTCCAGCTAAAATGACACATTAATAAATAAACAAGTTTTCCTGTAAAAGCATCAAGTATTTAATTAATGACTAACAAACTATACTCATTACTTGTTTAAAATAATTAAGTATGATAGAGTGAGGTTCAATCATATTCAATCATCTAATATATTTTGTATAATATATGCACTATAGAGTATTTAGACGGTGTATTGATTCGACGAAATGAAAAATTGACTAGATTAATTGCTTTTCAATAGGTACCTGAGCATCGTCGTGTATTATATTTACGTATATTATATATTATATTTAACGACCATTCATTAATAACCAATAGGCTTTCGTTTGAAATAAAAATGATTGTACTCTGACAAGTATAAAACGTATCGCAATTTAAAGCGGAATGACAGGAATATAAACCATATATAAATATATTAAATTATATATATACGCGATATTTATTGTTATCGTACAATGCCACAAATGTTGAACTTTCATCGCATTTGTTGAAAATACGTACAAATGATATATTATATATATTACTCCGTATCATAATTGTCTGGACATTTTGTCCGGATCCACCGCGCAGAACCTGCCAGCAAATTACTATTTTCTATTCTATGAGAAGATATCTTAATTATTCATTTAGTTTCGATTGACATTTTACTTGTGGAAAAGTGTATCTTACAATATTTTGTTTCGCTTATTTATCACAAGTTATACCCCCGCATAATACGTAGGTAGATGCATTTATCATAATAATGCATTAATATATTTGTTTACAGCATAATATAGTGTAGGTATACCTAAAAAATGGGTGTTTACGATTTCACTGCACATTACGAGTTTGTAATTAAATTAATGTGACACACCTGCTGCTGTAGCTGCATAATAATTATTATATAGCTCTAATCACACGTAGTATGATAATAATATACATAGCCGTTATTATATCCGTTAATAGACTCAATTGTTCGATCAGAGAATATATTATTATTTTAGCGATTTTTAACGATCGTGTACCTCCTCCTAAACTAATCGTATTCAGTAATAATAATAATAGTATAATTGGCCATTAACTAATATGTATATTACGAGTTTATTATTATTATATGTACGTATTCAAGTAAATATACTTTTACCATTGTTCTTTGTATATAATTTCGGTTACTGATTGTTTTAATAATGAAATTGTTTAATAATATTTAATAATTCTACAAAATGAATGTTGTTTTTTAGCTATTTACAAATTTACCATATGCTATTTTATTATAGGTAGACATTTTTGCATATAAATTCTAAAAGGTCCACTATCTCGAATATCATAATGTAGTATGATAAAAACATATTTTAAACGGGGAAACTTATTTTTCCAGGAATGTTGTTCAAAATCCTTAGACGAAATAATATATTCTATTCTATTCTATACAAGTTATGTACATTGACTATTTGATTTTAGAATGAACGTAACAATAACTTAAAACCACCAAACATTGTGATTTATAGATGGTAAATAATATAATATCATACGTAATATTTTATATTATGTTTGCGTTTAAACGCTAAAGAGTAAAAAGGAGTTTAAGTGTATAAAAATTGACGTCAAAATCGTACCGACGTACTCACATAATAATATAAACTATATGAGCTCTGTAGACGGTTATGATAATTAACGATTAGAAACGTATTGATGATTTATTATTTTCTGTTCTTAGATATGTGTCTATTACAGATCGTTTTATTTACCAATACTATTGCACGCTCTACAGTTATTGTGCTCACTTTTACAAATCGCATTTCGAACCATTCAAACAACATAATATATAATCTTATTATTATAAATTATGATAAACAAGTAGGGGGGACTGTGACAACCCGACTTGAAATGCATTGATTCGCAGTCTCTCACACGCACAAGTAGATTTTCACGTAGGACATTTAAAATAATATTACTATTATTTAAATCTATATAATATTTATATTAACACCCGCTTACATTTTTTTCAAGCAAATTAATGACTTCTAAATACACAATTCTGTGGCAATATCAACTTATTTTTTTCAGATAAATACCCAATTTTAATGTAAATTCTTAAGTAAATAATCATTTATTTGAAAATTTAGATGCGTACAAATTTAAATTAAAACGATTAGTTTCTAAGTTGTTAAACTATATTATTAATATTAAGCACAATTAAAAAAAAACTCCATGATAATATTAGATTAAGAAGTAGAGTACCTAATAGAATATAAACTACTCGTTTGATTTTTTATTTGCAACCGAATTCGTTTAATAACAAAATTAAAGAGATCTATAGAATCAGTTTGTTATACTGCACTATCTAGGTTTCACTATAACAGAATAAAAAAAAACCTGTATATGTATTTTGCATTTTGTTAAACATGTTAAATTATTCGTTACAATAAAATAGATTCTCGTAATTTATTAATCTTGACATTTTATTATTTTAACAATGATAACGAATTATCACATCGGGCGAAATTTGATATTTCACTTTTTTAAAATAAATAAAATTGGAAAATCACACAATATCGATATAGGTGAATGCGAGGATCGTTTTTTGTTCAAAATTATATTCGACATGTTATTGTTATTTCCACATTATATTTGTATACAAAGTTACAATAAATTATATAGAAAACCAACCAAGTCCGTACATTGTTATTATATATCTGGGACATTATAAATTTTGCATCCAGTATTGCTGTAATCAAATTTTATTTTATACCTATATATTATACAACGAATTTCAAAGTATCTTTTTTATATTAACTTTCATTAAAATTGAGAAGTTCTGATTTGAAAAAATAAACACATTTTCGTCGATACTGTATACTCAGATTTATCGATATAAAAAATCTTAATGTTTAAAAATAAGATCTTTAAAAAAGTTTAAATGATTGTTAAAGGAATGAGACTCATTATTATCACTGTAAATACAACTTATATATAATATATACATATATTACTTTATGTTATATTAGAGAATGCTTTCAATACCGTTGCTACATGAGTGTCTTAGTATATTACTTAATGCACCTCAGTTGGACAGTATCATCATCGTATGCGATGTATCATTATTATTATATGCGTACTGTAGACTACAGTATTATATAGATAGGTACATAAATATAATGCAAACGTGCTCATAAAACTAAAACAATACGTTTCAACCTCATAATTTACAACTTTGGTGACCGTGCGGAAACGACACGGTTTATTAATATGTGTAACATATATATATAGAAACGTAGTACTTAATTCTTAAAAATTATGAAGTAAAAACAAATATTTTCTCATTCAAACATAACACTCGTATTATGATATTGTAGTATTCTCATACACACGTGCTCATTCTCTCATCATTATTTTTGACGATAACAATATCATAACAACGTATTCGGATTCAGCGATCGGACGCGGCTTATTATCACTTTGTGCACAGGTATATACTGCATAATGATATGTATACCTAATACGGATAATACATTATAGACGGACGAGGTGATACAATATTTGTACGTTTATTATTGTTATCGCGTTCAGAGTTAACCCTTTTCCGGCCTGTCGGCGGACAATAACAGACGACCCGAGAATGATGGTAACAACAATAATAATAATAACCCCTTGATAATAATAATAACGATTACGGTCGTCGAGTAATTCGACCGTGATTAATAGTCATCGCCGGCTACCGTCTCTACATTCCGGCCTAAACGGGTTGCATTATTATTATAATTTAATATTATTGTGTATATATATATATACCTATATTAATATTATACATCGCGTATGTGACTCTGTACACTTTACATATATTATTATCGTTGTTATAATAAGTAATAATATGATGTATTATTATGTGCGTAACATCTCAGCGGTTATGCGACCAGAATATACCTGTGCATGCTTACCGTAGTTACGGTAGTTTCTCTGAAACGGGTGTGGATATCGTAATAATATTATTAATATATTTTGTACTATATACGAACGATATTATGTTAAAACGCTATGATAATGTGTAACGTATTATCTGTGTACGCCACGCGTCATATACTCGTATAATATGAAACATATATATCATAAGTAGCCGACTTTCTCGACGAATGAAAAACATACGCGCGTCTATCTTTGTATAATACACTGACGGCTGAAATCTTCACTTCCCGTTTCGCGAACATCAAATGGTAATAATAATAATGTGCGCGCGTGTCTGTATAATAGTGTCCCGTTTGTGGTTATGCTGTATAATGTATTATTTATAAATTGTGTGTACGTACCGAGCTATATATGATAATAATAATAATTATTATTATACGTTATTCCGCACCAGTTCTTCGTTGCAGTCTCGTTCGAAATCGCGATCTCGCTTTTCCACATAATATGTAATATACGAGGTATTTATTATGGTATTATATCGTAGGTCATACCTGTATAGGGGACCACTGCCATACGGGATAACTGTATGCCGTCATTACAATACTTTTGATCTACAAAACTCCCTTGACGAATTATCCCCGTAATTCTCGACGTAGAAACTCACCCTAAATCCCGCCAAATGTGAAACAAACATATCATTATTTACCTTGACACAAATCCATGTGTAGTACTTAGTGTGGCCGGTAGGTTTGACCAATAACAAATCAAATCACACCGTTACAAATCAGCAAAAGCAACCGAAAAATTCTATGAAAAAGTATGGATGATTCAATGAAATACTTGGGATACACCTAGACGAAAAAAGAGCAAGGAAAACCACTCATCAATAAAAAAAAAACCTGAGGGATTCACGAAGACGAAAATCCTATAGTTACCCCTTATCGAATCAGAGTTTAACTCTGCTGATGAAATGTTCTCCATTTCTATACATATATTTTCAAGTGTATGTATGCCTGAAGTTGATTAATGATAACACGATACAACAAAATGTTTAGAGAATGTTATCAAAGTTGTCTTTACGCGGTCATACACCGGTGATTGTTGATGTTTAAAAATTATGTTCGGTGAATATTGACCGTACTTCAAACGCAATATTATATAGGTACGAACTATTATATTTATTTCATACGATATATTACGACTGTGATATTTTTGATATTTTATCGCATTACTGTAATATAATACGGATTGAAATAGGAACTTTCTGTATTTAGGATTTTGTGGTCAAATACTATATATTTTATCCCTCGAATTATTTAGTATTTATGTTTAGTACGTGAAAATCATTACTACGTTTCAAAATATACTTATGAATCCACAAAATATCTTGGCTGTATTTATTAATGTAGATAATGACATCTTCAAAATAGGAACGAATCATGGCATTAAAAATTAATTGTATACTTACTTGTGATTAATTTAAAGTGTGCAAAGAGAAACTGTTATCATTAAACGAAGTGATATTGTATTATATCAAAGAATTCCTCTGAGAAAAGTTATAAAAGTATCAACTAAATATTCTAAAATCAGGACCTTAGGTGTTGTAAGAATAAATTGTAAAAAATTGCAATAATAACTGTAGCTTGTAACTTAAAAGTTAAAATGCACAGACTTCATCTTGTTAAATAACATAAATATTTATGTTATAATACATTTTAAAATGTCAAAAGAAATGCCTATATATTTTTAAAAATATATATCCATAAGTTTTCTCCATATACCTGTTGTGCATATCAATGAACATCGATACAATTTTTCCACGAAAAACGTCGATATTTATAAAAAATGAATATTTTAAAAACGTCAACAATCGCGCAAAATTGCTGAAATATATCAAAAATTACTGATGGCTGTCAACGCACACGCTACTGCACGGACAATGCCTTAACACAGGTATTTTACATAATATTAAGAAGGGCTGACCCAGCGGGTATAAATTGAAAAATTTTAGTACATTTCTAATAGATGATTGTACTCGTTCAATCCCCGTGACATTTCCTGCAGTGTATACAAAGCAAAAACAGTAACGATAATAGTTTTAATAATATTCGCACGGACTCGTGTAGGTAAATAGGTAAGCACTAACCTAACATAACGCAAAGGTTACCTATAATCGAGATTTATCGCGTAGAATTTTACTAACGATAAAGTATATACCTACTTACGTGGAAAGTTATTCCCCGCTCGGGACGTGCCGACGCGCTTTTATTTCATACATCACCTTTTTCTCCTCCGCCTCACATCCTTATGTGACATCTACCACGAATATTTTCTGTGGGTGTGTTACAATGTTTGACAGTTATACTCGGGAGCTAAGGTATATATAACAATATGAGATGCAGCCCGCTGTAATTCGGGACGAAGAACGTATATATTGTTATAAATATTTTTATGCGTGTATGGATAAGACGGTGGTTGACACGACGCTTTTTCGAACCCGTCGGAAAACTTTATATACGTTTAAGAAAATACCTATATATCATTGATATATATAGTAGATACATAGAAAGTTCATATATTCCAGTCGTGTCATAGGAGCTGGATTTCCCGTCTCGAAACATTTTTGATCAATATATCAAATCCTCTTCTTTGAAGGCTCCCCCGTGCCACGACCACGAAAGTAAAACAATACGGTACATCGGAAAAATATATGTTATTTTTATTAAACTTTTATTGGCATTAGGTATATGTATATAAGTATAACATGGTGCACTATTACAATGTTACTTTATAAATAAGACTTGTGTAGTGACTTTCAAACAAACAATTGTAAATATTGTTGTTTTAGTATCATCAGTATATTATTAAAAATAACATTATATATTATATTGATTTAGATATTTTTTTAATAATCACAGATTCGTATTAATAATACAAGCAATACAAAAATATCATCAATACAACAAATTTTCTGCTCTCTGCAGTTTTTTAATCTCAGCAAAACATTATGTACTGACAGGTATTTTGAAGCAATTATTTTATTACTGGATATTATTGACCGATAACCGTATACATTTTATGTTCACGTCAAATTGTCACTTTAAATTATAATATTATAATATAATATTTGCGTATGATTTTAATGACATGATTAAATGTATTTATTAGGATCTTTTTATTTACTTAATAAATTAAAATGTATTTATACAATCGCTTTAAACATTTAAAATGTTTTCAATATTTAAATAAATACAATAATATCCTGAATCCCAATACAAATAAAATTAATTTTAGGTAGGTATGCATCTGTATTAAAGTTGAAATTAATGAGTTTTTGTAAGCAAATCACGTTTAATCTTCAAATCTTCAACTTAAATCTTTTCACAATACCGTATTTGATCGTATACTTTTCACAGTCAATGATTAGGAAAGAAATTCGTTTGAATGAACGAAAATCTTTATTTTACAAACAATAGGTAAACTACGTTTCGCAAATATTAGACGGTGTTGGTAAAACGTGATTTTTCATCCCATACCGAGAATAATTTAATCTTCGTCGCAGGATTGTGTGAAAATACGTCCAATAAGGATTATATACTATAGAGGTATAATGCAATTTTCCTCCGAGTTAATCACCTGTATACCATCGATCAAATTTAAGCTCAAATGATAATTCATTGCAGAGATTTAAATTTTATAGTTACTTTATAAATTAAAATACCGTACACCCATAAACATGTATTTAGATTGTTACTTGCCATATATTATCTGTTCATCAATAAATATGTGTATAATTGCGTTAACTAGTCGTAAACATTTTAAATTGACGATAAAATATTTCGGACACAAACTTTTATTTTGTTTTCCGTTTCCCTGCAACTGGAGCACGTACACTAGAATATAAGTATTATATATAGCTGGGAAGAGTAGAATGATTATTAAAAATGATGAACCATATAAAAAATGGGATTCTTACATTCAAAGAAACTAAAATACGCACAGTTTATATTATTTTACATTTCAGAAATGAAATTTAACGTGACCAAAAAAAAAAAAAAAATAATAAGAATGGTAATAAAATATAATTCACCAGAAAACATGACGGACGTGACAACTGTATACAATCTTTGTATTCGAAAAAGGTAACAATAATTCACATTGCCCACTTTGGGATTTTGAGCAGATGTATTTTTACCTAGCATAATATATCAATTTACTCATATAAATGTGTATAGTAGAATAATACAGAAATATTATTAGGTAGTTTCAAAATTATAATTTTAAAATTTCTTAATTTTCCACTAACTTATTATATGAGTAATCTAAACAAAGTTTTAAACACTATTTGTGTCGTCGTATTATTATAAGATAGACCAATGAACGGCGTTTAGTTTACTATAGCATATAGTTAGTTAGTATAGTTTATGGTACTTATAACAGATTTCTAAGAAAAATAACGATTATTGTACGCTGTGTAATGCCGTTTGATACCAATTATATAAAAACCAAAAATAATTTACTGCGAGATTCATGCGTCATATTATATTGGCGCAAATAGAAAGGCTAATACCTAGTACGGCTTTACAAAACTCTTTGGAGCCTCTTTAAGAAATATATAAATAGAATGTATAGGTATTTAATTGATAAGCATTTTTAAAAAATACTCTAGGGACTTAAGCTCTTTCGCCCACTTGAAATTGTGTACCTACCACTGATTATTACGACGTATTTGACCATCATAGTTAAGTTCTAGCTTTTTCGTGTGTACGAAATTGCGTTGGTATAATTATGGTTTTTAATTCCGGAGATTGAAGAGCGTTTTTCTTCGACGACTGATGCTTTATACGAGAATAAGAATTATACAAATTTATTGATGCGTTAAACCGTTGGACTATACGAATATATATACGGAGTGTGTGTGTATTTTCTATGTGTAATACATACCGTAATTGTATATTTCTTATTTTATTTTTATTATACTTACAATTGCTCGCGCGTGTATTAAAAAATCCGTTTTTTCTTCGAAAACGCGGTTAAGTGCTTATCGGTGCAAATAGAATGAACTCTGGTTGCAAATTATAATGCGCAAAAACCGCTTTTATGTTACGATGTTATTGCAATCCGCACACGCGCCTCATTACTGTGCAGATTCCTAACTCATACTTATTTAATACATAATAATATGTAATCACATTAATTTTTATACCATGGCTACCTTCTGCAAAGCGCATCATGCTGGTATCCATTAACATCAAATACGGTTTTAAAACATCATTATTATGTTTATTAAAATCGAGTTACGCGTCCGTGCAGAGTTCGTGTGAAATTATTACTTATCGACTATCGCCAATCGATAGGTATTTGCCGATTGCGGTAATTAGATTGATGAACTTCACGTGGCTCGTGTTGACTTTGCACCATGAGATGAAATAATTTTCTAAAATAAATTATTTCACATTTATTGTTGATAAAACTTTCATAACTACTTTTCACGGGCGTGCAAATGCTTTTACCGATCGTTCGGGCTTGTTGATATTTCACAGATACGAATACATACACTATATAATGTATATAATAACCAGTTTAGATCAGGTAGTTTGTATGCATTTATATGGTGTTCTATACGCACGTATGGTCATTACGAAAATAAGATTTTATAATTTTTCATTATGTGTATCGTTTTGGTCGTGGGAATAACGATCGCAATAAAAGTGGTTGTTGACGTATATATGTAATTCACTCATTTCATCCTACACGTACCCAACGCTGTGCCGTAGAGAAAATCTCACGGATGACGACGTATATCGATTATCAACTCTATAGAGTAATTCACCGATCACTCTCACCCCCATTTTTACTTAAATCATGAATTTATTAAAATTTTGATTTTAGAACTTTTAAATATATCTAAGGCCAGTTTTTAAAACACCTAATGGTTTATATACCATTTAAGGAATTACCTAGAGGGAGGGGATACCACCTTTTTTCTAAATGAGAATCATTTTTTTTTCTCTGAACATATTCTTGTCCTTATATAGTATAAGTATATACATTTTAAAAACTCAGAAACCACTCGTTTATGTTTGATATTGATACATCGAAATTTGAAAGAAAAATAAGATTGTATTTTCACCACTATACATTCATTAAATGGTTGATACAGTTTAAGTAATTAAAAATATAGTCCTTTTTTTATTATTTTACTTTTCATTTCGATGTACAAATATTGAAATATCTTATACTTATGTATAAGCATGTAATATGGCACTCTTAGCGGCACCTTTACTGCTATACAAACATGATTTTCTTTGAAATAAAATAAACTAGAAATGCGAAACTTAATATTCATGTAATATAAAGTGGATCTTCTAACGCCACCCAACTTACAGCCGCGGACGTGCACACTGCGCATATAAAAATACACGCATCTTCTTAGATCGTCTTAAATGCGGTGGAAATATATATACACATATATATATATATCACTGCGTATTGCCTATATGCTATACATATTTTCACGTGAGATGTCGGCGAGAAATAATAATTTATGTGTACGAACTAAATATTAATAAGCAGACTTATAAAAAAAAGGATATCTAAAAAAATTCGCACGGATTGAGATCCAATATGCGGTCATGGTATATAGTCAATGATATATTGACTTTGAGCTTTGATTTACCTACCCTACATTGTACATTACGCGTTTTCATTGGTTTTTTAAATTCGCCGTATACGACGGTTTTCCGTCGCGTAAAAAAAACCCCAATCCTCAGCGTATCCATAAGCTGCAGTGTACATATGCATTTGTATATATTGTATATATATATATAATATATGTACCGTTATTTATTTTTTGCCAAACTAGTCACGTGTGGCCATCATTTGTTACCGTGGTTTTTTCTCTCCTCCCTCTCTCTCTCTCACTCTTTTTTTCTTCTTTTAGACTCGCCTACTTTTATTATATTTACTTTTTTTTTCAACTGAAATATGACACGAGGAAAAAGATCGTCCATCAAGTAGCTAAAGTCAAATTTATTTTGCCATTTCAAAATAAAAACGATGTAGTACGTGTTTTCACTCTTCGCGCGTTTTGGTTTCCACTTGTCAACCGCGCACGGTTATGTTATACATACATTTTTTAATATATATGCAATTATCTCGATGCAAGCGCACAGACCGTAACAGTCTTATAATTCCATTGTTTTTTTTTTTTACTTAATCGTAAAAATAAGTGATATAATATTATATTTAAGTTAATAATCAAAGTTACATCACGGACTTTAATTATGATTGTATATAAATATAATACGCATATAACATTGCATTGTATTTCTGCAGTTTTTGTGCGACAATAATGGTGGGG
This sequence comes from Aphis gossypii, assembly GCF_020184175.1. NCBI lineage: Eukaryota > Metazoa > Arthropoda > Insecta > Hemiptera > Aphididae > Aphis > Aphis gossypii. The sequence continues at coordinate 83,364,006 of NC_065531.1, forward strand.
ATTGCTTACAATTCATATTGATATTAACATATTAATATCAATTCAACAACTCTCGCCAATTCGGTCACATCACTACTAAAAATTCCTGTGTACATTGTAATACCGTTTATTTTTATTAACAATAATTATTTTTATGAGTATAATGAATAGGAATAGTCGTACCTACAAGGCACTCTGCTATTTTGTGATACACGCACATTAAATGTACTCGTATATACCTACCTATGTAATTTTTAATAACGTAAAGAAAAATGTGTCAACTCAAAAAACGTATACTTAATTGAATTTTTCGTGTAACAAAAAAACAGTCACATAATAATTTTTAATTGTCATGCAATACAATAATTATGTAAGTAATGACTATCGTATTTTTATATAATATTATATGCCATCCAGAATATCGACGTTACAAATATGTGGTGTTTTTATTAATTTATAATGAAGGTCGAAAATATCAGGTAAAATTTCTCGGAAACATAATATTCAATTAATCCTATTCTCTGGAGGTATCCGAACCCTGGAGAATACAAAAAATAAATATATACGGTATACCAGTCACGCTTTGAATTCAAAGGCTAATAACGTGTACAAGGCGTCCCAGGTTTTTAATTTGACGTTTTTCCCCAGAATTCCTACGTAAATATTTCTCTACTTAGACAGATACTGCAACAACTTCGCATTAGGTAAATTAAAAAAAATATCACAAAATACACTTTCTTTCAAGATTATTACTTATTTGCATTCATTCTGTAGAAACAGTAATACGTAGACAAATCGGTTTGCGGTTGAAAAATTATATTTTATGTAACAGCGCGTTTTTTAATGCGTCCTTTATAATATTAACAATGATAATAATAATCTACCTAGGAAATAAAAAAATATTTTGTTAATGAATATCTCTCCGAAAATTAATAATTTTCTATTAAATTATTATAAATAATAAGTAACGTGAAATCAAATTTAAATTACAATCAAGTGCACTTAACTTTGATGTAGTTCAAACAGACATTTTAAAATATAAACATGATTAGTCAAAAATCGTATTTGTGATTTCGAGGTTTTCGTATAGACATCTATACATTACATTATTACAACTAAATCATTCAAAACACGAATAAAATAATTTTATCAGGTATAAATATAAAATGTCAGCCACACTCTCTAGCTATAAGTGCCATAATATTTTATATTTTACAATGCAAATATGAAGTGTACAATTTCAAATTGAATTTTTCTTCTCAAACCAATAAGAATGGCATTGTCGTCCTATACTTACATTATACCTAGGTAATAAAAAATACATGAGGTAGGTCTTTTTTTTTACCAAACTTATTTATTTTTATCGACATGACATTTTCGTTAAAGTTACTGTTGTGAAGACGAAAAACATTTCGTATTACGGTGATAAACAAATAAAACATAGGTGGTCAAGTCGTATATTGCGGTGGTAAAACAATATATTATTATATAAATTGATTACATACAAGACAAGACATCGTAATCGTAAAAGTCGATCTATGGCGATAAACTTCAATTATATTATGTCCCCCAAAACTAATTTAACTACCGAATCACGATATTATATACGAGTACGTAACACAGGACGAAAAACAACAAAAATATAATTAAATATTATCAGGACTAAAAAAAATATCTTAAAGTATTGTTGTCAGTTCTCACTATAACTAATATGTAATAACTTAAATAATAAGTAATATCCAATACATCGTGTATTATGATATGTTCCAGGTTTCTATATAATAATAGCAACACCATTAACACCTCTATAAACAATAATCAAATAATAAATATTGGAAATGTCAATATTTCTTGGTTACTATCTTGTTATCTCTATATATCACAAGGTATAAACGACCCTGCGATTAGTCTACTGGAACTAGAAACACTCAGGCAATATTATTACTCGTTGCCCTGTCGGCCGTGCGATCATTAATTCTTTTTTTTTCCTATGTTCGCTGGTTGATGGACAAGAGTCAGATTGAAAAAAAATCTACCAAACACAATAATAGAAAATGTATAGAGACACTTGGACACTGATATTACTGTGTGAAAAATTATTAATACCTAACGGATATTACCAGCCATCGTATAATGTTGAACATCATTTAATACACTAATAGATAAAACAAAAAAACTAAATAAAAATGAATAAAATAAGTCCACCATTTAAAACAGAATATAAGAAATACCTATTACAGTTTTAAGTTATTTTAATAATTATTTTTTTAAGTAGTTCATCAAACAAATTCATTAATAATCTAAACAACGGAGCAGCTGTCAATTTAACTATTTAGTATTCTCATTTTCTCATTTCTCATTTTTAACTGTAGATGCTATTCCTTATCTATTCATATTTATAAGAATCTAATTTTAAATTTATTTTTAACACCTAACTCATAATATTTATTATATAACTATAATGAAGTTCTTTATATTTTCACTAATTTCCAACAAAACGATTTTTACTTTGAATAAATTAAATACCTATTAACTATTATAATTTATAAGAATATAGTTCAACAATTAAAACACAAACCAACATTTTCTAAATATTTTCAATATTACTTTATTTTATGTTTCATAATACCCTCATATAAATCTTCAAATAACAATTGAGTTTTACAAATATAAACTAAATGTTATTTTCGAAAGCATTAAATATTAATACATATTGATTATAAAAACATCTTATTCAAACCACGCATAATGTTATAATTTATGAATATAAATTATACATATTTATGTATATATCATCTTTTCTTAGTTCAAAAGCAGATTGGATATTTAATATGTAATATATACAAAGTAAAATATTGCATGTTTTTTTACAATATATGAGAATATATTTTCGTAGTACATTTACGATTTACCTGAAACGACTTAACAGTTGATTATAATTTATAATATGATATTTAAACAATTAACAAATCAGAAGGTTAAAACTTTTGTAATGTATGAATTCAGTTACACTGCGTGGAAATAATATAACGACGACTTTCAGCAATTCCATTGGATGCTTTAGTGTGAACTCTACAACGGCATATAGAAATACCTACTTTTGATAAATTCGTGTGTGTATGTGCATTTCATGTCATGTCAGAAAAATGTTACTCTGAAACACGAGCTTCTTGAATCTTGGTAAATTAACTCTTTTCTGCCTTGGTGTATATTGTATATACATTGCTAACAGAGAAAACAAACAATACATCAATCACTTTATGTTTTCACAGCCATCTCTTTTCATTTCATAAGTTTCCCAGAAGCATTTCTCTTCTAAACGAATACGATTTTCGTTTAGTAAGTTTAGTTATTTTTTTTTTTTTTTTTGATAATGTATTATTACTCTTCTAATACAAATTGAAATTGAAAAAACTATAATTATTACACCCTGACGCTGTAATTTGACTACTTTTCCAATTCCAGTAGAAAATAAGAATTAAAAATTAATAATTGAACAGTGAACATTGCGGTATTACGAAATTACGTAAATTTATAATTATTTATAATAAACCTTATCAAAAAAATCAAATAATATTTCATTTTTGTATTAGTTATTCGGCGGATTCCTTAATTGTTGTTTAATTAGTGAGAATAAATCTAGTAATTAAAAATGTATATCAAATTACTTGATTTAAGTATTTATAATTTTTATTTTATTTGTTTTTGTATACTTATTGTAAGAGTAAAAGATTCAACATTGTGGGTTATTAGCCTTTATAATTTTTTGTTATTATTATATTATTTTAGTTATTAAAGTCGTTGCTGTACATTTTGAAATCTGATCAACATATCATCTCTAAAGATAAATATGTTGATTCAAATAACCCATAATATTTGTGTTATAATTATTTTTTTTTATTTTTCAGTCCAGTGAACTGAGTAATCTGAACCATGCACTATATAATTTATTCGATGATTTTCCTAAAAATCTAATGACTTGGAAACGTTTTCCATATGAGTATACAGACCCAACATATTCAATTTAACAACTGTAGTGATTTTCAAATAAGTGGTATAAAAAAAATATTAAACGTTAACAAATACGTTTTTAACAGGTGTATTTTAAAACTAGTTTTATATATCTATAGTCTATACGTCCTAGTTAATTTGCATAATCATCATAAATTCATAATAGACCATTAGCAACCGTTATCGCTAAAACAACTATACATACCTATTGTGACTATTACCATATCCGTAGATTTAGAAATAAGTATGGATTTCTGTTTTCTAATACATTAACAAAACGACGAAAAATAGAAAAATAATAAAGGTAGAAATTCATAGTATAATAATTTACCTAATAATTTGATAAATATTTTAGTCAAGAATTTTGTAATAATTTATTGCTATTTTAATATTTATTTAATAATTCTAGATGACTAATTTCAAAATTTAAGGGGTAATAATATGTTCATAATTGCAAAATATATTGAATGCATCAAAAATATTATTTTCGTTATTTTCACAAAAAAAATACATGGAAAATATTTTGCTTTTATAATATTTTAGTCATAAAAAATTTAAAATAAAATGTGTTTTTCGAAAACTTGTTCCTTATAGATGTTCGTACAAAAATACAACATACCTAAAACCGCCTGCTTTTAAAAGGTATTTTGTGACTGAAAGGAATTTAAATTTTAAACTCATTTCAAAAATGGCGTATTGCTATAAATTTTTAAACTTCCACGTCGAACAGTCATGTTCATATAAATATGTAATACATCTATGTGTGTGTGAGTATTTTGTACTAACAGTGGTTGTTGGGTATCTGATTATAACTATACGTTTATTTAGTATTATTTTGAATGATTTTTTCAATTATTATTTTACAAATGTAGAAAAAAAGCTCATTACATATTTTCTTTACTTTATTTCCTTTGTTTTTATAATAACTATTATACCTATTTATTTATTCACCGTTGTACAAGTTTTAGAATATTTATTTTATTATTCGTTAAAAAAAATCTCACTTAATATAAATTATGTGTTATGAAATACTCTAAAAAGTTTCAAAACTTTTCTGATTTTTAAAAAGTACAACACTTGTTTTATTCTAATTTCAAAATTATTTGAAATAGAACTTTTATTTTATTTACTATTTTATGATGATTATAATAAGAACATACAATTTAAACTTTAACATTAACATTTTTCAAATGAATATTGATGAGACGAGATGCTTTAATTGCACAATATTTAAATATAACTTGAAACAAAAACAAATTCAAAGTTTTGTGATGTTTACACTGATGAAACAATTATTTATTTTATATAGTTTATTTACAACAAATATACAACGCTCGTTTGATTTACGCAGTGTAAGTTTTTTATTATTAATTGATATCTTAATATAAAATTATTAATATGTATGATTTTACAATTTACACGTTATATTAATTTTTACAAATAATTTTATTGTTGTACCTATGTATACAAATTTTCATAATTGTTCCTTTTGAATAAATATTTATAATGAAATGAGTTTGACAAAGTTGGACCGATAAACTTTGGTAAAAGGAAAACGCAATTTGAATATGCTGTTTATATGTGTAGTGACTTAAATGAAGTTTTACTAAATTAATGACCTCAACAGATATTCTGAAATCTCACTAGCTGCAATTTCCTTTTTTAAAATCCATCAATCCGTCTTCGTGTACATAAATGTCTACTACAATTTCAATTTAAAATTATTTACAATACATCACCAATACCATGTTTTGGCAATGTCATATTGCCGATTAAAACACTAAAAAAACTTTCAGAAAATAAATGTATATAATAATGTATTTTTCTTTCGACCTAATCAAATAACAAAGGTCTTGAAAACGTTTTCATTGTCCAATTATGCATTTTAAAATATTCAAAAATATATATAAATATGCATTGTATGACAAAACCCCCATAAACTTCTTTCAATAACTAAAATAAAACTGTCTGAATAATACGAGGACTATATTTTTGACATAATGATTATTTTATGATATTCTCAACGGATATCCAAAGTTTTATTGCATAATACGTGCGGGAATACTTTGAATATAAGGACGAAAGTTTCCAGCGGCATATTATATTCAGGTATATTATATATACAAGTAGCTTAAATCGCCAATGCGCCGTGAACTGAAAATGGGGGTCAGTCGGAAGTAAAGACGAAACGCCGCGGAACACATATTACATATTGTTTTTCATTACTATATTGTTTTATACCGGAAATAAGGGTAGTTTTATTTTTTTTTTTTTTGCGAACCCACACACTGCAGCACACACGGATCATTTAAACAAAATTGTTCTCCAAAGCCGTAGGTTAGATTGCCCGACCCAATATAACAATAACACTGCGGTAATGGATTCCAACGTCTATATTTTGTTTGAATCGATAAATTTAAATTTCACCGTGGTGCCCGCAATCGAAGTACTGCTGCAGCAGCAGTCAATGCCGAAGAGATATTAACAATATTACGCGTTTACGTACATATGCGCGAAGCAAACGGTGAACAATAATATTTCAAGTAACGCTCAATTTTTTGTCCATATATACATTACGTATTATAGATTTACGTATAATACTATTATTATTATTATTATTATGTTATGGATGCCATAATAGTATAAGTGAATTTTCATCATCAATACCTACTCGTAAAAAGTGTATAGATACCTAATAATAATATTTTATACGTATATACAATATATATGATTTACTCGATGTGAAAATGTACACTCGCAGTTACTTGATGGAATTCAATAATATGGTTTTGCTGTAACAATGAAATATTGTTCGTGACGGAAATAAAATACGTAATATTATTATTACCATATTTATTTTACCGTACGCGCTTCTATAATACAGAAACCTCGTAATCGCTGGATACAGTGTATTATGTGTACATAATTAAGTATTAACTGCACTACGTAAAATTTAAATTGATGTTTTGAGTATTTTGGTATATTAATTATCAAGTTTTATAACCTAAACTCTAAAGTATCTCCTTCTTTTTCATTTTATCTATCTTTTTTCAATGAAAAATTTAAAAAAAATTGTTATTTATTTTAACTAGTGAAACGACACAATTATAAGAAGTTGAATTCTATCGTACACGAAAATGATAATACTACAACCGGATATTATTTCGACAATACTGGACGTATAATAATAGTATAATAGTTAATAATATGTTAATACGAGTACACTATGATTACAAAAACGTCCGTTAAACAGAGGTTTTTAATGATTATGGTATTATGTAGTCGCAGTAACCGTTGCTATGTCCATCAATTTAGCAGCTACGCTAATTATTATTTAAAAGGAAAAACAAATATTTTATGCTATAAATTACAAACATTTGAAATATGATGTATTTGATTTAAACGTATTTTAGAAGAATAATGTGTTTTATATAAAAAATATATATTTGACTTTTGAGTAAACATAAATTTTAAATATAAAAATATGTATATTATTTATTAATACATGTGGTAGTACAGTAGTGTCACTGAAGTGACATTTAGCGTTGTACAATGATTTATAGAATCTTTACGTATATACATTTGTTTTTTAATCCAGAAATTCAGTATTTTTAGGTACACCCACTAAAATAAAACGAGATACCACTTAAATAATAAAGGAACTTGAAGACCACATTACTATCATTATTACTTGATAGAAATTTTAATAAATTGTATAAATCGATTGCATTTGTTGTAGTAATATAGCTAAATGTAATGTAGCTAAAAATTAGAATAAAACTTATAACTATGAGGTCATGTGTAAAAACTAGTTTTTACCGAACATTTAGTAAAAAGTAGGTGTACCTATAGTAAAATCACGTTCATATGAATACGTAAAAGCGTACTATAAGCTCAACTAGTTTTCACTAGTAAATTCGGGTTTCAAAAAATTTTGGGTACCTATTTACTCCAACATACGAATATATTACATGCATAAATATAAAGCTGTTTGACATTCAGACAACCGGACTGACTAACTTTGCAAAAGTATGGTTCACTAGTTTGCTTGAATAAACTTTAAAATGGGAATAAAAAAAAAAACATTCATTCAATATTCGGTAGGTGCCGTTGATTAAATTTGTCAGAGAGTATTCTAACTTCGATTGTGTAAGTAATTAAAATTGTTTTCATAGCAAAAAATTAACCTGAAAATCTGTAGTTGACTATAATATGATAAGAAAACGAGTATGTGTGGTCGATATAGCTTATACAGTTAAACGGATCACTTCGTGTATATATTATATTAGATACATATATACTGTAGACGCTTTCACTGAATATACATAACTTGAATGGTATTACACGCAATAAAAAAAAAATAATAAACGAAACATTTAAAAAACTAAAACTAGCTACACACACGCATACTATAATATATATGTATGATCGTACGTTGGATACAACACTATTACACGTAGACGTGCAATTCCGGGCGTGTGCTTCTACATAACATATCGTTCTGGTGATCTCTTAGACATAATTTATTATTTATAAACGTAGTTGTCCGTTCGCTAATATAACGTCGTGTCGCGCCGCAGCGGTAGCCCGCCGCCTCTTTTGCCCTTTTGGTCTCGCGTGATCCCGACCGTTTAACTACTGCCGAAGCTGCGTTTAATGATTATTATTATTGTACAGTCATGTTATCGATAGAATGCTACCCATGCACGCGTATGTGTTGTCTCCATCGTACAAACGTATAAGACATAATATCGAATTTGTATTCAGCGCAATTAATTCTGTGTTGTTAGCTTACACGTCAGATCGAATTGACCTATCGTCGAACTTATAGAGATCAAAATATTATCAATACTCAAGCTTCGGCTTTTTTTCGATGTATCAAATTTTTCGCGATTATGTACTCGTATAAGCATTTTTTAAATATACCTCATAAGTCTTTAAAACACTCGTATCACGTTCTAACAACAGAAAATTGATTCTGCTAAAATCGAATGAACGTACGTTTGTAAGACGGAGATCAAAATCGCACGGGTAGCGTCCACTAAAAATGTATATTAAAATAGGATATACGCGTAAAACAACGTGGTGCGATATCTTACGCAAACAGCTCTCGCTGATATTATTAATTATATAACAATATAATATTATTTTTATTGCATATTATATTATTATTACTTTATCTATACGTATTTCCGTGGCCCATTACTCGAGATGTGCAGAATTCTTGATACCTAAGCGTTTTTATTTTCCCCGTTTAAAATTCACCAAACTTTCGTAAATATTTATATAACAATCCAAATCACACATTAACCGGACGAGTAATTATTATTAACTATATGCATTGGTAATCTTTGCTTTCATGAATAATTAGACTCGTCTCGGCTGCATATGCGTGTATGTATTGAAATAATCGCGATGAGATGATATAACTGTACATTATAATATATAAAATGATATGGTCATCTGCAAACGTCATCGAATCATATCGATGATTAAAGTACCAATATGAGTATAATTATGGACATGCACTTATAACTGCTACAAGTTATTAATAATATGATACGTATAATATGTTATGCGGATATAATATATTCGTAGCCGAGGGTGATATATCTTTTTCGTCTAGATCAATACCATGCGCGTTTAACAAGTAAACGGGATTTTATATTTATGTGTATACTTTTTAAGTCTCTATAAATCGGGAAAAAAAACCAGTCGTCGTCGTTTCATCTATTTAGAAGATATGCCGTCTACTTTCGGATGAGCAATTTTTACATCGCAACCTGTTTTGGAAAGTCGACCGTACCGGTTTCGAGCAAATTTATTTGCTTTTTATATTTTTTTAAACGACAGAATTTTTTTTTCAATTTCGTATACTATTCACGTTACAGTGAACAAAGCGGTTGCAATATCTTACTGATCGGCTGCAAAAATAACACGTGGCAAATACATCAAAAACCTAATTTTATGCGATGAAAAATGAGAATTCGAAGAGTTTGTTTAAGCTTCGTATATATAGATATTTCGTACAACTAACGAAAAAAAATATTAGTGACGTGGAAAAACAAACTGATACGTCTATATAAGAGGATGACAACGTGTAGTGGATTTTATTTGGATCAAGTTTCAAGTAAAATCGTTCAAACAGTTCATAAAAACAATTTCGCACAGTCACGTTTTACTGTATAAAATTACATCCTATACTGCTACACCGGAAGCGGTGGTGGACAGTGAATTAAAATGTATATGCATTTCATACTTAAAACTTGGTTATGGATTATCAATATTAGCACAAAACGTTGGATAGGTTGGTTATAAAATATACATTATACATTTATAAACCCAACCGTAGATTATTTTGTTTCCTGCAACGGTTTCTTTTATAATAATAATAATAATATGCGTAGTTCTTGTTTGAGTTTGTCTCCACCAGCTATATAAGTATTGCATTATGTAAATTTTCTGAAAACTTGCTTATTGGATTTTTTGGTCTGATATTTATTATAATATATTATGCACCTACTCAATGCTTATATTATATTGTGCCGTAGTCTACAGTTGCATGAGTTAATCATTTCACAATAGAATATTCAATCGTTATTCAAAATCTGACTTCGACAACTACTGAACCACAGTAATCATATGATATGCCTAAGTATTGATCAGACACGAAAATACACATTTTCGCAAATCGCAGTCCATCAGTCGGATCGCAAGAGCTGTTCCATATTTATTGATAATAGTGTTGTTATTATGTCGTGTCGCCATATTTAATAGCATAGTCTGCGCGATAAAATTTGATTTACTAGAAAACTGTCTTACAAATACACTTCCCGGATAAAGTGGAATAATCATTTTTTTTAACAATGTATTATTTATAATTCATTTTTATTTGGGTTTTATTATTTTTTTATCACTTTCTATCTGACGCATCAGCTATAATTGCCAAATATGTTTTTTATTATTATTGTCATATATAGGCACATATTTTTTTTGTATAACAAAACATATTTTTTGTTCATTTTAAATTTTTAAATGAAAACTTAAAAATAAGAGTAATTTATTAGCGACACTTTTATTTGGATGTAATATTTTAATTGCCACACCATATTGTTTTGAGATAAGGGTGAAGATTATTTTCGGGTATAGTTCTTATAATTAACATATTTACCTACAGACTACAAGCGAATTTTGGCAAGGCCAATTTAATTACAACCGTTCAGATCCATACGGTAAAGTGTTGATTGTATGTATTTTAACTAAGTTATTGTTAATTATTATATTAATATTTTACGTACCTATGGGTTTAAATTTAAAATACATAAATATATGTATATTGTATGTATATATATCTTTCTTCACGGTATATTATGAACTATATTTTGTACTTCCGTTGATAATTATTAATACTATTAAATTAAGTTCTAGTCTATTAGAAATAATCCTTTATATTAAAACTAACTTGGTTGTTTGCATTAATTTTTATTAAAATGTCTATATTTTTATAATTCATGAAAGACTTAATGGATGTAAATAGACGTTATAAATATATAATTTAAATTTTACTGTATTTATTTAATGGATTTTTATAAAATTTAAAAAAACTTGTCTTACTAAGTTATTTTAATATTGTATTACGTTTAAGCTGTGTTACATAACAAAATAATACGCCATGTAAATAGACACTTGATTTTAAATATTTAGCAAAAGCCTTTTTTTGTTTGTTAGGTTCTTAAAAAAAAAAAAAAAAAGAAAGTTAAATATTAATATTACCTATATGTATACAGAGTGCGCCATACTGTGCCTTAACGTTTTCGTATGAGAGCTTTGTTGTAGAACGATATGCAATTTAAACCATAGTAACCCATCCCATACCTGTTTATGAATTAAAATATTGTTTGGAAATATTTTGTTACGGGACTTAGCAAATATTTTTAAATTGCCTGTGGCGCAAACACAATAAGAACCACTTAGTGATTAATCCGAGATCGTCAATTAAGTGGCTCCTTAGATTGCACAGTGTACATGACCCAAATTGGAACCTACTAAAATGATGTGATTCCTTTAATCAAGCTTTGCTAACGACCAAATATATAATATGCGTACTAATGTTAATCGGTACAAAATATATTAATTTATAATTCAATTTAAAACCAAAAATCGAATTAATTTTAAAAAATATACCTACTCATACACTATGTTTAATAATGGTGTGTTGGGCTTATAGCCAAACAACATATAAAAAAAATACTTGAAAGCTGTAGAAAATCCTGTCGTTTAACTATTTGTATTCCCGAGGGTTTTAGGTACTAGTACCGTACTAACTATTATACATGTGTTGTGTTTCGTATTACAAAAATGTCTCAGTCGTTGGCCAAAAATAGTCAGACACCTTTAATATATAATACGGTTAAGTCACCAGACGAACGCGTATGAGACAACAAAACTGGTGTTCACTGAGATTATTGTGTTTAGAAATAAATTGCTCATCGATGTTTCCGGATAAAATAATATATTATATTGTTAAAAAAAAAAAATTTGTTTTGAATATCTATTATACCAAATGTCAACTGATGAAAAGAAAGCCAAAACACATTTTTGCGGACAACCTTTGATAAAATTAAAAAAATGGTGAAATAACTAGTTTTAACTTGACGGTAATTATTCATTCTTCTTCGTATAATTACGCTCCAGGGTAAATAAAACACATTTAAAATGTTCGATTTGCTTATAAAAACGTGAAAGTCTGTGTAAAATTAAATTTCAGGCATAGATGTTATTTTTAATATAATATATTGCATTATTATGTTTGCTGTGAGCGTAATGCGTACATTATTATTATTACTGAAAACAAAACTAATATCACGTGTAACTTTTGAAGTTCGGCCCACACACAAAAACTATTATAGATCTTGTGGGTTATGTACGTTGGTACATACACAATATTATGTAAAATTATATGTTCCGCGTAGTCGACCTGTAGTATAACGTTTCGTTGACCCTTACGCTCGAGATAGAAATTTTTGGCGTCCACACAGATGACATGACAGGTGTTATTATAATATTAAATATATAAACATAGAAAATCGTCACATTGTATAGGGTCATCTGCGTGTATATCTGTATACGTATACCGTTACGATAGGTCAAACGTATATTACTAGCGATTGTGTATAATTAAATATTATTATATTCATCAAAAATTATTATAATAATTCTGCATCATGTTAGTTATCGGCGTAGAGCGTATAGTGTGATACCGCCCACCGTTCTGACATCGTAAAATATTATTAAATTGAGTCGTTATCGTTATTAATTATTATAACATTATTTACGCGTTTTGTGGTCGACGGTTTCTATAATTTCCGTGATAATCCACCTCTCGCGTAAACAGGCATATATTTTACCTCGGTTTTTTTTTTGTCCTCGATTACAATTTATTTATATCGATCAAATGTTTTTTTTTTTTTTTTATTTATTTATTTATTTATTTGTTTTTTTTTTTTTTTTGAAACGTGAGTAATTATTATTGTCACAACACATCGAATTTATTTTGTGTATAATTTTACCGATGTATTTCGTCGGAGCTGACGAGAAAACACATATTTTATTTCATAATTTTAAATAAAATCGTTCTACCTCTCGTGTACCCGTCAAGTCTGCAGCGCGATTATTCACAAAATGATAAATTTATAAAAACGTGTAAATACATAATATTACTTGTTACTGTTACGACCCATGGACAATTACATGATGAGCCATGTGCATCCGATGTAAAATTATAATTTTGGTCAGAATTTTTATTATTATTATTATCGCAATTATTGAAATTACATGCTCCATTTATTGAATGTCTCGTAGAATACATAATATGTAGTTCATCCGCATACGTTTATCACCTTTCTTAGAAAAAATAAATAAAATGAAGAACATTTCATCAATAAATTATTAAATTAACCTTTAAAATATTAAACAACGTTTTATGGAGGTACAATTCAAATTTTTTTCTTTGTGATGCGCAAACAAAAAACGGCTGATACAACTCCTAACGATCTGGTTTCATTACGACATGAAACCGCAAGACTTAACACCTTATAACTCCAGTTAAAATAATTATTCACGTGGATTGATGGTAGTTTAAAATAAATGTTAAAAGTTATTTTTACCGATTAATTATAATATCAAAGATGATGTGTGTTTAAAATTTTTAATTTTTTAGTTCTTAATAATTATTGTTTTCAGCTAGAGCCAAACGTAACTTAGTCATAGGATATAATTTTAAACCACTATTAATACAAGCATCCAATATGTGTGAACTTAATTAGTGACTGGCACAATGACAATTCAATCCGATCGCTTAAAAACACGTATATATATATATTATACATTATACTGTTAAAGTTCACTGCTGTACAATAAATATAATAATAATAATAACAATACTCTACGTACACTAACAAGTAACAATAATAGTAATAATAATAATCTGGTGTACGCGCAGTTTCATTAAAGTCAAAAGCCAGTTGATTCAACATTACATTACGAATACAAACTAAACAAACAGTAATATTATAATTGTAAATTACTATTAATCGGGCTTTTCGCTGTCTGCCATTACCGCCACAATAAAGGGAAGGAAAACTCGATCGGGTGCTAGCAAGAAAATATCGTAACATAGTACTTAATATAATATGTATACGAAAAGCTCGTGCACGCGTATAATTACGTATTCATTGTCTCAACCAGCTTGTCCCCGAATTTTAATACATGTATTATAATATGGTGTGACTTACTTGCGGAAAATTATCTTAATTTATCACTTGGATTATACGACAAAAACAAAGCGGTTTTGAAATATTCAACCATTTTCTGAGGGGAAAAAACCGAAAGTTGTTAGTATCAACGAGTTTTTTGTACTGCGTTGATTAAAACCATCCGTAAAGTAGAGATTACTTCTCTTTAAATTCTCGCGTGCAAAAACAACATGTAATAATACGATGATACTATATTCGAACGAGCCGCAACAATAATAACAATAATAATAACGAAAACAACACATATGAAAGAAATTTTCTCGGATATTAAAAACTCGGGGAAACATTGTAAACTCCATCGCGATTCACACTATATGCCGTGTAGTCGCTGTAATAATTTAATATTATATATAATAGCGCTATATACGCAACTGATGTTAATACATTAGACAACTACGCGGGAATGCGGGATTAAAAGAGAATCCTAGCCCGAGGAAAAAAAACGAAAACAAAGTTTATAAAAATGAAGTTTTTCCGTTTTTGACGTCTTCTTTCTTCCGGACGCGGTGATCGCTGCCGCGCGCAAGTTATTAATGTTTCTCCCGCAAGCGCACATTAATCCCACGAGACACTATAACTATATTACCAGTGTTAATCCGTAGGTCTCAGCGCATAACCGCTCACAGTCCTTAACAAGCCGCTAAGACGTAAGAGCAGCTCGTTGTCCCCGAATCAAATATAATATATATAATATAGCCACACTACCATAGTTGCATGTATACAAAACGCCAAATATGATCTACCATTTTTTTTTTAAATTATATATTTAAATTTTGATTTTTGGAATTTTTAAAGACTATTTTTTTTTAAATTTTTGAGATTTTTTTTATCGTTTAGTTAATGAGTTTTCTTTGGTAATAAGTAATAACCTTCTGTTTTTTTAATGAGAATCCATGTGTCTTATCGTAAATTATTCAGTGGATAATTATTTTTGAAAATGTTGATGTAGGCGCCGAAATAAAAATTGTAATATGCTGTTTCTATTAAGGATAATAGTATAGTTTAATACATCAACATTTTCAAAAATATTACCAACTAAATACAATAGAAAACGGAAAGGAGAAAGTTGTAACTAGAAAAATAGAATTTTATATATTTACAGAACACTCGTTAAGACAAGTAGCAAATTAAATCTCAAGAATTGGAAAATTTAGTCTTTAAGTATAGTGTATACCTAATACCTATTTAAAAATTCCAAAACTAAGATTTTTGATAACTGCATAATTGAAGGAAAAATAGAAATGAACATGCCTGATGAATCACTCTGTTTAACATCTACGATGATTTTTCATACAATCAATTAAAATGATAGTTGAAATTCGTGTATATATAGCTACATACCACATTACTCCAAGGACGGATATTATATTTTCATTTAAAACGTTATCGATCGCCAAATAGGAGACTACCCACGACAATAATAACATATAAATATTAAGCATATTTTAGCAGTATATTTTGAAATGAAAATATTTGTTATTAAATCATACGAACCAGAGATCTGTATAAACATTCAGTACCTAGTATTATAAACGAAACGTAAGGTACGTGTTTAATATTCATACAATGACTGAAATATTATTTCATGCGTTTAAATATTTTTATAATTTTTGAATTATTATATTGTTTATAATGAAGCATATAAATTGAATAAAGAACATCGTCACATGAATCCCTCGAGACAACTTATTATTATTATCGTCCCATTGCCTTTATAATTGACTATATTTGTTTTTCGCACGTTTTCGAGCTTATATTATGTACAAATACAATGTTCCATATGAAAACCGTATTCAAATGGTAGCCACAATATATCATTAGAACAATATTTGTATCCCAATTGAATTCCTTTACCATTTCGTTTAATGATTCTATCAACAAAAATGATCCCAATTTATTATTATTATTTTAAACTATACATTATTATGTACAATAATTATATATAGGTATATAACTTATCATTTATGTTAACACGAAACTGTTTTTTTCTCCTAAAGATTTATACTTGGAATATTTAGGAATATGATACTCATAATTTTTATTTGGCCAGACACTTATTATTTATTTATCGACTTCGTAAATAGTTGTATATGAAAATCCAACCAGGTCGTTTAAGTAAAATAATATAATACAAGTAGCTATAGTCTTTCACGACATGCTATTTTATCAAGAGGATCGGTTTTATAATATTATCACATATTTTCATATTCTTGAGATTTATTTGTACTACTTTAAAGACTAAAGAGTGTTTTGTAAAAATGGAAACTTCTGTTTTTTAAATAACCCCCCTTTTTTTCTACTATAAAATATTTAATTTGTTTACTTAATCATTATTTTTACGTATCAAAATAAAAATTTGAGCGATTAGTTTTTGAGTTATTTAACTTTGTGTACTTAAGATAAAAAATACTAATTTTCAAAAAAAGAAAAATTACTGTAATTTACACAGAAAAGTGAGTCTTATTTGAATTACAGAAGTTCGTGTCGCCACAAAACACCTTTTAAGTTGTACAAAATATGATCTCCAAATATATTTCAAAATTTCAAAAATTAGAATTTGAATAAATTCATTATTTAACAATAAGTGTGAGTGTGCTTGGTGAATCACACTGTTTATCAGTTGATGGAAAAAATAGCTATGGTACTAATCATCACATGTATGTATTATGCACACTGTGTGAGAAAATAATTATTTTTATTATTGCTATGACTAGGTATGTTAATTTCCTAACCGGACTCCGCATTTTGTAATAGCTAAACTATTTATTTTCGCGCCTTACAATGTTTTTATGTAACCGGCTTTGAATCCTCCAAAATATTATATTAAATTGTGTTTATATACATAAATATATA
Source organism: Aphis gossypii (assembly GCF_020184175.1). Classification (NCBI taxonomy): domain Eukaryota; kingdom Metazoa; phylum Arthropoda; class Insecta; order Hemiptera; family Aphididae; genus Aphis; species Aphis gossypii. Next base: position 83,381,663 of record NC_065531.1, read on the forward strand.
TTTATATAATAGGTATCTATACTATTTACGTAAAACACATCGCGTTCTCGAGGCTATTTTTGTATATACTATTTTAATATTAAATTGTACCAACGTAGACAATAATTATACGTTTGGATATCAGAGAAAGTGAATCGAAGAGTGCTCGCTGCGCAGAAGTTCTTTGATAATAAGTTTTCCTGTAACAATACGATATTTTAATATACAAATCTATATGTATAATCCAAATTGTTTTACGTATCGATGATTCTTTTGAGTAAAAAGAAGATACAAAGTCGTCGTCGTTTCTGATGCGACATTAGTGTAGCAGCAGCAGCAAATTATATAATAATATTTTGTCGTATACTATGCGCTTAGTCGACAACGATAATATAACTCTAAAGTCTAGAAACGCTCAGCGAACTTTGATCGCTCGACGACGAACTCCGGACGAGAATTAATTAAGGATGGTGGGTATAATAATTATTATTAATTGGTCGACGAAAAATATCGTCGAGTTGCAAAAGTATAAATTGTATAATATATATAACTGGTACAACGTGTTCGCTTTAATAATTTTAAGGATAATATCACAAAATCTCTACAGTAATTAGCAGTCAAGCCCTATAATATATCTGTATGTACGTCGACGTATGTGTGCCAACGAGTCACACCTGTATATAATATCATAACATAATGTATTGCGATAATCCCGGGCTCGTATATTTCGTCAATTAACATAACATAATATATTATAACAAAATAACAATTATCGTGCGTGTGGTAATAATGAAAATTATTATAAAACTTGGGCGTGCAATTAATATTATAATAATATCCCCTCCGCGGCTACACTATTAATACGTATATTCCGATTAAACGCGCGAGGGCACAATACTCGAACTCTTTTCGGTCGACCCCGAACAAAGTTACGTGCCTAACAATTTTAAGTTGTTTTTGTTTTTAGAAAGTAAAACGATTAATTTCGAAACGATAATGATTAAAATATTTCGTCGAACGCGAGTGCGTTCCTATACGATTTCGCGATGATCTATACGGTCACTATATCTGCGGACGTGTAATTTATTGATAGGCGTATGCGAATAAATGACATCATCCGCGGGATATCCCACACATGATGATTTGATAATGACGCTATACCTATGAGTAGATTAGGTTAGGTTGGGTTATTACACTTTGAACTCGCAATCAACGTCATATCGATTTTTCACCAGACGTCATAATAATAAATTTTTATATAATGTTCAAGAGATACTAATCGCTTTTTTTTTTTCATCTGTTTGCAGGGTAGCAAATGCACCAGTGGTGGCGCCCCCGGACAACCGTACTACATAACCCATCAGTTTCCGCCCGGGTCGTCGGCTACGCTACCCAATAGGGGCCGTCCACCCACCGGGTCCATACCGGCCAGAGCTTATTCACCAGCCGTGCCTCCCGTAGCGGCCAACAAATCGTCAGGTAACCACGTTATTTCAGCAAACATATTTTATTTTTCCAAGTGAAATATAAATCGGAGTATTTCGATCCATAAAAATCGGACTTCGGACGAGTAGACGAGTAGTTTATTAGTTATGTAGGTTTTAATTTAACAGATAAATGGACCAACATTTTGTAGAATACCTCTGTATTGTAAATTTGTAACCCCATTCATCTAAACTTCAAATAGTTTTATTATAACTCATAAAATACTCGCCCGAAAATCTATTTTTATAAGTACTATTAAGTACTACAATAAATATGCTGATTTGAAATAAGGAATTATTATTTTATTAGTCAAAAAATGTTTTCATTAAAAAAAAGTAAACAATTTTAAAAATAATAATGATAAAAATAGTAGAAAATATAATTTTTAACTTTAGGTAACAGTTTTTTAAATAATTAGTGTGTTATTACACGTAAAATGAATCATCTTTAGTACATAATAGTATATACTATATAAGACCTAACCCACTGTCATCAGAAAACCTAACCTTTCCCAAAAACCGTGCTTACCCAACATGCATCAGGTAATTAACTGCGTAAATATTTTTTTTCCTTAGTTAATTCATAATTATTATATGCATACATCATTACTTTTCTCTTTGCACTTTAACGTCGACCGCCATGTGACCAAGATTCGCGTGTATTATAATATTATAAATAATATACCTATGTATACATGATTAAAATGCAAATCGTGTCGTCATCATTAGTGTATAGAATTGCAGCTGTAAACCCGTGTTAAGATTATAAAGGATTTTTTGTCATAATTTCTTTTTTTATTGTTGACGTCATTCAAAGGCGCACCCGAGTCAAAGGACGCGAGACACATCCCTTCGCTACAAATACCCACCCCTCCCACCTTTTCGCCACACGGCGCCACTGCGGTATACATATAATATAAACGACAAGTATAATATATCATGAGCGCCAAGATCAAAAGGAGTTCGTAATGAAATTAATTCGGGGTAAGCTACTTACTTATACCTTTTCATCGTTTGAATAAAAGTAAATTATTATTATTGTTCTTGGTAGTCATTTAATTATTTCTTTGTTAGTTCAAAAACGTTTAAATAAAATTACATTAAATAAAATAGCATTAAAAGTGTTTATGCTGCAGAGAAAACATTACGCATGGTGTACAAAGCAGGCATACGTCTCAAACGAATACCTACCTAATACAGACGAGAAAACCGCGGATACAATATCTATATATTCCGTGTACCACGAGTACAACAAAAAATGTAATTTAGATAAATAAAATATTATTTTTGATTTTTGCATTGTGAATGTGTACAATATAAATTTGAAACTAACTATAGGAATATAAATATACAATATACAATAATATGATATATTTACAGAAAGGAGGAGAGGTGCTTATAAAATATAAACAATTCTATAATTACAAAAACAAACGATTGCCATTATTTAGTTTTGCCATACAATAAATTTACTTTGATTGCTTTTAGAGAAAACAAAACTGATGGTGATGGCAACTAATATTAAACTAAATTATTTCACTGAAATTGCTTTGTTACTCTGCCTCAAAACATTCATCCGATAAATTGCGTCTATAAATTAAACATTTAACAACTTCGTTAATGACACTAGATCTATTTGAATGTAATAATAAAAATCGTATATGAGGATAAATGACAAAATAACACCCACAGTGTGGCCGATCGTCGCTGTGGTTGTGATATCTATCGAAAAAGGATTGTTCTAAATAATACGAAATTATGGTCATTACGAAATTTTAAAAATATTAGTATAATATATATTATATATTATATATATATCAGACTTATGATCTTCATACATCAAAGCGTACGAACCAAAAAATCTAATTAAAAAAAATAACAATAAATTATAAATTATATATTCTTTATTAATTATTGATAGATACTTAATGTAATTACTAATTATCATAGTATGCCTTCATTACTGCAGTGTTAACTTTTAAATTTATTATACTATAGCTCTTTTCTAGAATATTTCAACAGAATAACCAAAACAATTTTTAAACAAGAGGGGTTGTGATATACATTTTTTCGTTTTCTACAGAATAACTTTTTTATTAAGTAGTTTTTCAAGTCTGTTATATAGAATTAGATGAATTAGACTAAAAAAAAGTGATTGTATAATATTTAAAAATATGTTTATTTAATTATCACGTCCAATATACCCAATAGAACCTATTAGTACATTTCTCCAGTCACACATTAAAAAAAAAACACACACATTCTCATAAACGATCGGTATCTTTTAAGAAATTTCAAGAATAGTATTTCAGTAGTTTTGGTTTACCGGCTTTTGTCCCTTTATATAATTTCAGTAGTTTTGGTTTACCGGCTTTTATCCCTTCGTGTAATTTCTATATTTACACGTGTCTCGTAAAATCTAATATGGTAAGAGACGTAGCACACTCGTACGATGAGTCAATAATCTGAACGACATCGCGTGAATTTTAAATAATAGTAATAATAATAATTACAATAATAGTAAATGATAATATTCTCCGGCGTTTCGCAACGGTTGACCGCGATTTATATACCTTGTACGATGACTGCGACCGCACTGCTGCGGGCACACGCGCGTATCAAACTGTCGTATTTTATACCCGTTTGTAACGGATATAATAATAATAATAATACACACATCTATATATGCATGCAATTATTATTAGTGGTATAATATGTTCGTGACGTTCGATGCAAAACGGCTACAACGACGACCACGGCATTATAATAACATATTTTACTATAGTTGTATAACGGCGGTCAAGCGCTGTGATTTTATAAATTAATACTACACAGCTGAGTAGTTAATAGTGTTGTACACGAGCACCTATATCCGTGAGTACCCTGCAGGTTACAAGTACTCGAAAGACAATAAAAACGAATAGCAATTACTCGTATTACTATTTCGCCCACCTACGCCGCGACGATGGACGCACAACGACTTGGACGAGATTCCTCAAAAAACTTTCGATTTTATCGTACACGAGTATTTGCCTTTGAAAATGTTTAGGGTAGGGTTGGGTCGGATATCTTTGATTAATTAGTTGTATTAATATATAGGTAGTGATGTTTTAAATTGTTATTAAATTTATTAATTTATAGATGAATATTATCCTTATTTCATGACTCTGCCAGTTTCTTTATAACTAAAACACTTTATAGTTTATACAGCGTGATTCTTTTTTCGAACAACGTTCATTATTTCAAAATCTATTTAGAAATTTGAAAATATTTTTTTATTTTACATAACCCTAAAAATTATCCACATAAGCGTATTTTTGGGGTGTGTCCAGTCTCGGTGAACACACTTAAAGCTAAAATTATTTTTAATTCACTAAATACTCGTATAATAGTAAAAAATAAAACTTTGTTTTATTCAATTTACTTTATATTTTAGGTAAGTACATAAATCATCAAACTAACATTTATTTTAAATTTAAACTGAAAAAAACATTTAATACTTCATATATTTTATTTTTTATCTTTGAATTCGATTTTTAAATTTATATTTTGAACATCATTAGGTTATATACCTGTATATAATAGTTTGAAACCAAGTATATCAATATTTGGTTTTATTGATGACGATGTATATGCGCACCGTATCACTATATTTGATCACATTATTTTTGTCAACAAATATTTAAGCATTTTGTCGTCCATTACTGTATACAAGAGTCTCGACCCTAATACCCTATATATCAATTTTTTTATTTACCGACCTCGGAAATGAATTACACTATACATCATATTATTGACATAGACGACATCATCACCAATTTAGCTAATAAGTTTAATATTTTATTTTTATTACGGCAATAACATTACTTGTGTATGTTGATTTAGAATTAAACAATTAAAATTGTATATTTTCATACAATTTGTTTATGATAATTTAGAAATATTAATACTATATATAAAATTACTAATTCAATAGAAATATTCTACTATAAATTAAATACTTAAAATTATTCAATACGATATTTTTATTAAATATGAAGAATTAATAGTTATTTCCATTTCACATCAAAGCTTTCTGTAGGTACCTATTGCTTGATTAATCTATATTTTATCAGTTATCACCTATTAAAAAAAATATCTATTGACAGTAACAATTATTTTTTATAGAAACTAAAGATTCACATTATTTAAAAATTATCAATATACGTGATATTGTGATATTGTCACATTATTATAAATAACGTATAGAAATATAATATAAGTTTATAATAGATACGAAATAATTTTAATTTCACCCTTATTTATGATTGAATTGAAATTAGACGCCATTGTATAATTTCCGTTTGTTTTATTGGGTTAGGAGAACTTATGACCGCTGAAAAAATGGTATTTACAATTCTACTGATGGAAAGCGGCAATTTACATACTTAATTATTTTGAGGAAAATGGTTTTGGATAACGATATTACCATAATATTATATTGTTGTATTTAAAAGGCGAGAGAAACGACCCACCGGCCATCCGATCGCGACGGAGCGTGTATAATATTATATGGCCTGCAGAGTGACAATCACCCGGACCGGAGATAGTCGTCGTTTAAAACGTGATTTATGGCGTTCAGCTGTGAGATTTACGATCGTTCCGTTAAGATAAGTTTTTGTTAATACATTTCGCACACAAACGGCTGTGAGGCCCGGGAACTCAACCGACGTCGTTTCGCAGATCGTGGGTCGTAGTCGTAGAAGTCGTAGACGCATCCATCGGCCACTACCGGCAAAATGTATATGTGTATTGTATATTTATCGAATTCCCTCGCAACCTTTGCCTGCTAAAAATAAAACGTCTTTGTTATATACACAATATAACGTCTTCTTTCAGCCTCTATTTTCTTTTTATATTTATTTGTTACATATTACCCAAAAGTCATTAATATATTTGATATTCTACGATATAAAATAGTTCAGTCTTAACACGATCGATTAGATACAGGTATTATAGGTACTATAATAAATTATAAATATTTCTTTTTCTTTTTCTTTTTCTTGACATACACGAACAAAATTTGTGTATAATAATTATTATTATTGTTATTTTGGCATCTATAATCAAATTGTCGATACGAAACTCGACCTTCGCATATTATCCTAAACATATTATACGTGATCGTTCCCGATGACAATTGTCTAATAGATTCGTCGACCACGTTTGCGAAGTTTGCAACGTTTCTTTTTCTTTTGTTTCTCTATATGTGCGCCGATACGACCCCGAAAACATTATGTAATTGTGTCCACGTGAAAATAAATTACTGTCCGACGATATCAACAATAATGCTTTAAGAATAGTTTAAACAATAGTATAATAATCGATTACAAATATGAGGGTGGTGGAAGCTGTGGTTTTATTGAATATACTTGAGTAACAAACATAATATATCTGTGCACACCAAGAGGGTGGATTCGAGTTTGGGCCCCTTTTCGTATTGTCCCGTGTAATAATATCAAATTAATCAGAGTATAATATAATTTGACTATAAAGTCAAAATTCTTACACATATTTAATTCAAATTAAATGTGTTTTTTATCGGGTATTTATAATATTTGTTCTATTTAAGAAGTGTATTGTGATTTTTTTTCAAAAGAATTAACAAGTAATTTTGTTCGATAATTTGACGTTTCAAAATCAGAATAGGACTTATAACTTTTGTGCGTTAAAGACATAAGCTATAAGGTTACGATAATAGGTTTGATAGATACTCGTTTGGAATTATATTATGATACTTTGAAAATTGTAATAATTAACATTAATCTATTGATATTTAAAAAGTGACCAAAGTAAAATTTATAAATATAATATACTTATATTAATACTAGACCCAATTTCAAATATATTTTATATTCTTGTAAAACCATTGTTAATAGTTATTAATTATTATACTTAATATAAACCTTTTAACAGCCCAAAAACTACTCGTGTATCTAATAAATTATCTACTTAATAATGTACTGTAAAAAGAGAGTTCTCGTTTGCAAAAACAAAAGTTCACATTTCCACATTCCTTAAGTTTAGTACAAAAAAATCTTAAGAATTTAAAAATATGGTCTTTTAAGTAGATAATATATTTATTTAAAAATTCCAAAAATAAGAATTTCCATAAATCCGTACGTTATTAAATTTAAAAAATAGTGGTAAACATAAAATAAGACATACAGGTTAAACCCTTATATAATTTATAAATTTTTTTTTTATGCATGATGGCTATACACGGAGTGGATTTCTGGCATTTTTCTCGGCCCCTCCCTCTCCCCCTTAAAAAATTCTTATTGCATCACTGATACATATACGTATGTATGTACAAAACGAAGCACGTACGCACGTGCGTATACAACATAATAGTACAAATATTATTTATATCATTATTTTCATATTATGCTGAGTCGCCAATGCATTGTATCGCATAGGAATGGCCACCAAATGGCGCGGCGTTTCGAGGACACACTGACGACGACAAAATTAGGCGGCTTATTCAAAATACTAGCCCGTTGTTTAATTATTCTAACCCTCATCGTCGCACTTATTAATTATTCGAAATTAGTTATGGTTTAGATACTGCACAACCGTGCGAATAAATGGGGACGAAAACGACAATGTTATCCGAAGAAAGTTTCTGACACTACGGCCCCCGAAGGCTGTATTATTTTATTGTACGCAGTCTATACGTGTATTTTGTATATATTATATTATAAAGTACCCTTGTATGAGCGCAAACCTCGTTCGGTTACTCCTCATTATATGTAAAACAAATTCGGATTCGTAACCTTTCAACACTTGATTGGATTTCAGAATATTAAATTATATTTACACAATTATTATTATTTCTACACCGTAGCAAAGAAGAGCACCGTACCATCCGCGACGGTGACTGCGTATAATAATATTATTATAGTATCTCGCGGTACTCATAGTACGCACCATCGGTTTCTTTGTAAACGTATTATTTTTCAACTATCATAATACCGATCGATATTTTTCTCACTATAAATAATTTACGAACTTTATACATTTTGGTATTTTTTTTTTTCATTCGACGATAAATGTTTGACGTACGTTATAATGTCTATACCACTCTGTAGTCAGTATAAAGTATTTTCACATAGATTTCGTTCAAAATTTAAATTGCCTTACGGTCAGATTTGATTTTCCGATTTTTTTTTTTTTTTTTGTAGCTTTTTGCCCCAACTTGTATATACCAACAAATAACAAATACATCTAAGTTAAAAACATATAACATCGTAAGTATGTATAATTATCAACCTATTAAAGTCGTTTTGATATCTCTTAGACTGTAACAAAATAAATGTTAGTTATTAAAGTTATTTTTATCGCGTGTACCATACAGTTTAATAAATTTTAACTGTATATTTTGACTTTTAATTTAAACTTTATAATTAAACTATTTATATTTTATTAAACAATGATAAATTTCGTTTTATTTTTAATATTGCTACTTTTTTTCCATCCTACATTTTTTCGCGTAAAAATGATGACGGTAATAACAACATAATATTGCAATCTAATCTAAACTATATTCGTGTATATTATGCTTCATATACATTTTTTTCTGAAATTAGCTATAAATAATATTATACACTTTTTATTTAATATTAAAGAAACGTTATTTATTATTTTTTTTTATTTATCTACTGCCATTCTAAAATATCAATTTAACTGTAAGTTGTATATTAAAACCTTTGAGTAAAAAAAAAATATATTTTAAGTTTTAAATACATATTTTAAACTGAAACTATATGTTTTTATTACGATTGGATTTTTATATTTTTTAGTCACAAAACGTTCATAGAAAGTTAATCGGAAAATTAAAAACTATACACTCTAAAATAGTTAGGTAATTAATTTATCTTATCGATTGAAAACTGCAAATATATTGGTGGCACTTTAAATTATTAATTTTTAACTTTCTAATTGTTTTCATAAAATATTAGGTTTTCAGGAAAAATTATAATTAAGGTTTCAATTACTTAATCTTTTAAGTTTTAAATGATTTCAAATCAGTATTTTCTATAATATTGTGTACAACTCAGTATAACCAACTTATGTAATTAATGTTAACATTTATCGTGATAAATGTTAAAAACTAATGCCATTCAAAATACTATAGTTATATTTTATACTTGTAAATTTGATACGATTTGATCGGATTCAACTTTCATTATTATTAATGGTCAAATCAACTTATGAGTATATAACCTATAGATATTTATTGACCGTCACAAGTATAGTTGGGATGTTAATGACTTTTGCATTTTTTTTCTTTTGATCCTATACAATGCTATCTTGACTAAAAATTTGTTCCATGTTTCATTGATACGAAATATACCAATTTACTTTGCATTTTTTTGCATTTTTAGACATTTTTAGCTATAAATGCGTCATTTTACATTTTTCCATATTTTAGATTATTTATTATAGTTTTATACAATGTGGGGGAGCATTATTTTCAAATTCTAGATTTTTAAGAAAATTTATATTATATTCAAAAAAATAATTGTATTATTATTATTGTGGGTTATTTTTTGTTTTGATTAAATTTATCACGTACTGATAAGGTTTCAATTTGTATTATCTGACATACGTCGTCGTCTTTTATTTAAAAACATCAGTCACATTTTAACTGCACAGTGTAACGGAGGTATGCAAAATAATAAAATTCTTGTTTTTATTCAGAAATAATTTTTGCTACTGTAAATTAAATTTAAAATTTAAATGTTTACTAGCTATTGTCTATTAACATTTTAAAATTCATATTTTAAATTACTCTGACAGTCTGATACTCATTATCACTCATTTAATGTATTAATAAATATTATTTTTAAATTAAATTATTTTCATTTATTTTAAGGAGATTTATTTGGTCATTTTTTAAGAGCACTATTTGGAGTTTTAAAGCATTTTTGCATTTTTATGTGCTTTTTAAGTCATTAACATCCTATCTCTAGTGATAAGATTATTTGGCATAAAACACTATATTAAGTATATGGATATTTCTTATCAATATCAATTTAGTCACCTACTTATTAAAAATATTAAATAAAAATGTAAAGTAATAATAACTAACCAAAATTTTTCAGGGTACATGTCATCGCCGGAAAGAGCTAGTTCTAGGACCGGGTACACAGCTGCTCCATACATGTCTCCGGGAGGTTCTTCGTTTGATGACAACTCGTATTATGGTTATGGACCGAGAACCGGGTCTATCACTCCCGTGATTGATGAAGAGACCAGGTAAATATGAAATCTATTCTTGTGTATTTTTAAAACGTTATTAACAAATATTGATTTAACGACATATGTTATGTATAATGTATACTGTAATAGGATCGTCAAAAATATATGGCGGCTTTCCCGAGTGTGCGTTAAAACTTTAGATATTCCGCATAGATATGGATATATTATCGACAGTGCTGTAAAACTGTCCATATAAAATATAATAGTTAACGTTAAAACCTTTAATTTCGGGTAATCAGCAATCACTAGAAAGTTCGAATATTTTACGGAATATTGTTTTCGAATAATCTTAAAAAGTATCAAACTGCTGGCGCACTGGTAGATATTATATCAGAGCGAACGGTAAATTTGATATCGTATTATAATTTATATTTTATGCTAATAATGTTCGTCGCGCACTAATTATCATTATTTATGGTTTTTTAAACAACATTAGTTTCAAAAACAGTTCGTAATTACAGTGTACTGGCGATCATTAACGTTATTATGACGTATATAGTGAACGAATTACCTGTTAACTTATAAATATGTTGTACGAATATACTAAAATAGTATTACGTAGTTATTTATATAGTGTGTATTACACTTTTTACAAAATATTTCACGTACATTGCAATAATCACTAATCGCCGCGTTTGTCCGCAGAACCGTATAATAATATATCATAATAATTCACAAAACTTTAAACACTAAAGTAGTAGAAAGAAGTGAAAACATAAACTTATTTAGACCTAGTTAACTGCGAGTTATGTCTGGCAGCGCTGTTAAATTTTATTATTTCAATAAAAACGATCGTAAATATGTAAAAATAAAAAAAAATAATAATAAATAAATAAACTGTCGTTAGTGTTACAAGACAGCGGTTGCAGGTTTACACATGTATAGCTTTCAACAAATTAAAAGGGTAGGTTACACCATTATTCACCTTCTTTGTCTACTGTAAATGTCCTACGCACGGCATTAGAATACACTCACTTTTGTTATTTTAAAAAAAAATAATAATAATATCCTTTCCATTAGGTTCAACTACAGTATTAACCTACCTATAGCATAAAATGAATACATAAAGACTTTTTTATGTTTAACCGTCAGATTATTTTTCCCCTGTTAAATAAAAAATAAGCTCAACATACCTTTAACTATTTCTCATTTTATGAATAAAAAAAAAATGTTTATGGTCATTTAATAATATTGGAAATTGGCATTAAAACTATTTTGATGGACAGAAATTGAAAACGTCGTTTTATGTTATTTTATAACGGCTGTATTTGTTATGATAAATTTAAATAATACTTATACTTCCGGAAAATACTAATATTACTTTTATAAAACAAAGTTTTAATTTTGTGATTAATTATCGCTTAATAGATTTAATGTCATATTATGTGGTACATGTGTTTGATGGAATTGTTTAGTAGGTAATTAATTATTAAATTACATTTTTAACTAAAATAAATACATCAACGAAACTTTATGTATAGAATTGACAATGTATTGTATAAGTAGATATCATAGTAATTACATTTAATAGAATAGACTTAGCATAGGTATAAATATTATATAAATATTTTTTGAATTTCTATAGTTTAAAAATGACCAATATATCTTTAAAAGTAATACGTAGTCTTTATGAAATACTATTATCGATAATGGGTTGACATTTTTCGGATCTCTATAAAATTATTATTTTCTAAAACACAGTAAAATAATCGAAATAGATATCAGCTCAAACATTTTCGTCGTAAATTTCTCCATCCGTATTAGAGTGTTTAATAGTGTAATGACACTCTATAACAGTAGATATAATAATTACGTTGTAGAACTACCATAAACGCATGCAGGTATTCGGCTAAGCCCATCTCATTTTGGTAAAATTTAATATCTAGTCCAGTCGTGTGGAAATAAGTGCTATCCGTGAAAAGATATTCGTCAATCGAATATAGTTAATATCACGTCATCTTCGTAATTCGTACGTGTTACGTCATCAGGCCCGCGCACGTGTCCGTTGTTTTTTACATACTCGTCGGCGTTCCGCGTAGGCATAATATATAATTATATTTACGAAGTTTGAACCCCACGGCTGTTAATATATTTTATTATAAGTGCGCGTCTCTGCAGCAGCAATCGTCTCGTTTATGCACATAATAATATTATACAGTCGACACAATAATATCATATACCGGTTGTAAAAAATACCGTATTATACAATTATGAACTTATAACCGACCGGTGTTGGAGTTGGTGTATATTATTATAAACGGCCTCGCAACCGGATCTTCTGACCAAACCTAATTTTACGGAAAGAATCTCGTATGGGCAGACGTGCAGGACGACGTCGACCGAAACGACTCATTCGCACATTGACACAAAATGATGTAATTTTTTTTTCAAAAAATCGCAGACCGAAACAAACTGTGACGCGATCAATTGGATTTACGTATATATAGGAAGGTAATTTACGTAGGTATATATGACGCTTAGGATTTCCCCGTGTCAACATGGCTAAACTGCTAAACTGCTAAACTTCCGTGCTGGTTTCAACTGTTCTTGTTTCTCGCCAGAATGAAAAAGGAATCGGATTTCCGGGCGTTTTCTAGGAAGGTTTGGGCGAAAGAGTGGAAATAGGAGCTACCATTGCATAAAAACATTTTCTCAGTGGAAGGCTTACGCTCGGTAAACCTGACATAAAACCATTAGGACGAAAAGTATAGTCCGGATCGTATATTTTTCATCTTATCTTTTCGAACTTTTATCGCTTCATAGCTTCATTGTCAGCGACTATACATAGATCTTACATTTACTTAATTACATAAAAACGACACCAGTGATCGTGCGTTGCTTCGATAAAATATTATATATTATATTATTAACTATAATTATGCGTCTGTAAATTCGTCTCTATGCGCTCTAGCCAGGTACATTTATTTATATCCGAACAACGCGTGTGGGCATAATATAAGTTATAAAATGCAATGCGAACCGGAAAATTGAGTATTTAAATGTATAATTCATTGGCACTTACGTAATCACGTGTTATATATTTAATTCCGTGTGATGAACCCGCGCAGTAATTTCGTCGGTGACCAAATTCTTCGGTTGTAAAATCGCGGAGAAAGTAATATCGATTTATATATTTTGTTTTTTATTTCATTTTATGGCGCTAGGTGATGCGCATAATATAATATTATTATATATTTTTACAAAAACTCCAACGCCCGTTATCTATTCACACACTATACGTATATTGTATAATGGTCCGGTTTGGGTATATTTATACATACCAACAGCAATAGCAATTCTGGCATATTTTACGCACGTAATATGCGTTTGTAGATTATAAACGACGATAATGTCGCGTACTCGCTCGGACCGCGTATATTAGATCACAAATTAATGTCGTCTTAATGGATCTTTCGAACAACAGACCAAACCTTACTTCCGCCATCTTCTCCTGTATAATAAACGTATAATATAACGTCTGCCATGCGGTTAGCATCATAATAAATTAATGTCGTCCGTCCAATGCAGGATTCAACCGTTTAAGCGTTTATTTTATTGTTTCGCGTCGCGTGCGATAACCACGATTTGATTGCGCACACCGGACACACTCGGGCGCTTATTTTTATTACTTACCGTTAAAAAAAGTTGTTACGTCGCGTGTGTTCTGCGAGTACACCGGTTACAATGTTATGCATGTGACACTTCCAGTTTCCCGCAAATCGACAAAAATAATAAAAAAAAAAACGTTTCGAATTAAGTATCAACGTGTAATATTTGTGTACGCCTATACTAGTGGCATAATTACGAGAGAGAGAAAGAAGGATTTTGGTGTCATATCCCCTCCCTACATAACTTTTTTTAAAGTTTGGTACCAACAGATTTATGTAGGTAGGTACTTACCTAACACTAGTAAAAATAGTCTATAGTACATTTTTTTTAATAATATATAAAATCTGAATCCCCTTTGTCTAACTATGCGTTACTAAAATAATATTAGATACTTATTTCACAATCAACACCATAACCACGTAAATATATTATAATATAAGTATAACCACTGATCGGTCGAATATTATTTTATCGCGAAACGACAATACGCATAATCAACGTTATATAATGTAAAAGTAAATAACTATATCGATTATGTGTGAATATTTAAAAATGTTGTAATTATTTGTGTCCGTGTGAGCATACATTTTAAAATATACTTAAATTACACGAATACATCGTGGCACGATGATTGTATTGATAGGTGCTTATGATACATACTAAAATTATTTTGGGTAATAATAGATAAAATGTGTAAATGTTGCGTCCTCTCATCTCGTCATAAGCATAATCCACTGGTCTAAAGCTTTGTAGTATTATAAAAGTATGATGTATGTTTAAATAATATGTTAATCCGCATTCCACACACGACAATGCAGAAATGACTTGTTATAACGACGGACGGCAATAAGTTTCTGTGGCAATAAAATATTATAATATTACCTCCGCAGCTGGTGTCAACGTCGTATTATCGGTATAACGATACCGTCTGACATTATGAGCAATAAATACTTATGTATTACAATAATACTGTTGAACGTCCAATAAAACAAAATGCTAATCGAAACTTTCTAGTTGAAATAAAACCCATCGCACATAAGATAGCATAATATAATATTATGTTTATACTATAATATGTATTTGATTATTTGCACCCACAAATAAATAAATTAAATAACCGCACAATAGTGTATTGTATCTAATTTATGCCTTCTTTCGAAATTCGTTATAAGTCATTACAGTATAATATATCTATATTCAAAGATTTTTTTTATAAACCAACGCGGATATTGTACACAGAAAGATCCTAACGTTGAAAGACTAGATTACGTAATATATAGGTTTGCCCAAACTTAATTACTCGTTGTGTTATTTATAACGAAAGTATTTTCAACCAACCATAAATCCTATTAAAAAAACTGTTTTTTTTTCGGTTACAAAAATATGGTATGAATTATTACTATTTCGAGATGATAGGTTAAATTATGCATTTTTCATAAAAAAAATATAATCCGTTTCGTGTTAGTTTTCTGAGTTCCATTATTAAAATATAAATATTGTTTGCTTTTTATTAGCATGCGGCTTTTCCACACTAACTTACCATCGAATTTTAAAACTTCCCGCGAGTCAACAATTAGATGGACGCATCTACATAGAAGAATTTTATTATTTTCACGAGACGATAAAAAGCTTAATTTACGCTATCCGGCAATTAAACGATACGATAATGTCATTATTTTTTCAAGTATCTTGTTTATATAATTTATTATTTAACTTTTATAATTAAAAATAAAATATAAACCATTTTATAATAAGATGCACCGAATAGAAATAATTCCTTTTCAACGACTTTTCGCTCTTATTATTGTAATCGATTAAATTAAAAATATTGCCTTGAGAAAATGTATTGTTAAGACTGTCGTTCTTACTATCAAAATCAACAGGTGGAAATCAAGTTATATTAATTTATAACATTGTATATAATTTGAGTACAGCATACATTTACACAATAGTATAATCACCAATGCATTTTGCACCATTTGCTTTTTATTCTCATAAACATGAGATACTTCAATAATTATTCTCATTGCGGTAAATACGAGTAAATAAATTTATGACATATATAACGCCCTATTTTTAAAACTATTCATATAATATTATTATAATTACTTACTTAATAATATATTAAAATAATACAATTAATTTCGAACTCTTTCTTTTTTGCTTTAAGGATGTCGTGGTAATCGATAGTCGACATATGCGTAGAACGATTTGTATGTAATTTACGAGTATATATGTAAAAATATATCATTCCAGTCGAAAACAGAATAAACGGATAACGGTATATGTCACGAATGGCGTTTTTCATTCCGTTTTTCTACGCTGTCCTTTACGCGTATATCATGTATTTTAATTTTTAAGGTCGGCATTATACTACGACGTATTTTCGCATGCGTCCGGTTCGAAAGGTCTTATTTTACCATGTCGATTTATACTGTGAATACGCTTCGTTTTACATATTCGTCACGCACTCATCCCTTATACACTCGCTCGTTAGGCATACACATACATGCCGTGAAACCTATTCACAGCCGTTTGTATAAATAATAATATATTATCCGTATTGTTGTATTACGAAATCATCGTACAAAGTGTGCAAGAACAGAATATGTACTGATGTGTAGGGCCTGTGTTCCTACTCTAAATAATACTATGCATTGCCACTTGAATTCATTATACTGATTTTCTGCAAATATGTTGTTTTGACCAAACAAAAATAGGGAAGACTCTTCAAAACTATATCTACACGAGTAGTTTTGAGTATACTTTTTTCTATTCGTTATTATATTATGCGGGTATAACATATTTCCCATAATGCATAAGTTTCCTTTTACTTACCAATATACCCCTAAATTGTTTCTATTTTATTTCCTATTTGTTATAAAATATAAAGTTGCTATTTTTCGGCCTATAGTGTAAATACATTAGTGCTCATAAGTCATGATGTAAGTATGTAACAACATAATTAATATTGTTAACCAAAGTATTAATCATAAAATGGAAAAAAATTAAACCTTAATAAAAAATGACAAATTAACAAAAAAAAATTGTATTTTTAATATAAATTATATTTTATGATAATGAAAAAAATAATCAATAATAATTTTAAAAACTAACCCAATTTTAATGCTTAGGCTTTCCAATACATATCTGATTAGATATTTATTAAATTTCTGGATGTACAACTGGTTTTCGTGGTATGCGTGTTACCACAATATTTTACCGTTAATCTTAATATTTTTTTAGCTTAGTTGTATCTACCTAAATATCGGTAAGGTCAAATTTTCTTTTCAAACGTCGGAAATAAACATTTTTAGCTAAATTGTGTCATATAACAGAACCTAATAAATCTAATCTCACGAAAAATGTAATTTTAAGTTTTTTTTTTAAACGATTGGGAATAGGTATTCAACACTAACTAAAACAATTATAGTTTAATTCTATTTGATTTTGTATTGGTCTAAATACATTTTTAATTGATTTACGGTATGGTGATCGTACATGTAACATGTAGTACATATTTATTTGAATTGGTGCAATTTAGCTTTTTTGTAACCAAAGATATACTAAGTAATAGTACCAACGACAGCTAAAAGGTAAACAATTTCAAGAAGCGTTAATTTAAATGGCACCAGATCTTAAACTGTTAAAATTTAAATAGTAGGTAAATTTTGAATTGTTTTTTTGTCTTTGAAACGACTGGTGGCAAACAAATGAGTTCACATAAATTATATAAGTATCTGTTCTTTTGATCAGATTCATATTCAATGATCTTTTAATTTCACCGCTCTGAGCGATAGACCACGAATCAATCGTGATTATTTTCTGGGCAGATATTGTTACTGAATTTCAATGATAGCGAACCGTGAAACTGTGAATAACGTATACGAGTATGATGTAGATACTATAGGTATCAATAAAAGGTTGGGTAAAATGTTGGTAAAATGTGTATCGTAATTTATATTATATAATACAAATAAGAATTGATGGCGTCTCGTAACGACTAACCAAACTCAAAAACCTACCCCCAAAAAAGCATCACGCTTTTTTCTTAATTTTTAACATCATCGAGGCACAGTGTATCGAGCAACCAAAAGTGATAAAAAATCACACTATCGGTATACATTATATTACGTTTTAGGTCCAAAATCGTGTAATGGCCGAACCATTAAATGTTTGATTACGTTCTTCTTTTTGAATATACAAAAATACAGAATTCTATATATTTGATTCTTTAAACTGACGAACCACCGACATGCCCAAACTAATGTCGACAACATCTACCCGTAATCTGTATATTTTCTGTTCAGTGCTCATATTTGTATTAATCATGTTTCGATACAGTTGGCCACAGACCACCGATATAGAATATGCACAGAGCTATTTAATTATGCAACACTAAACACACAATACTAAATACATAATATACTCACACTATCTTATTTTGTTGTGTGCGCTTTTCTCATCTCCTTCGCCGATTTTTTTTATCCTTTATTCAGCGACAACGAGCTCATGGAAGACCCGTTTAACATGTACGCCGCTAAACCGTCATCAATAACCAAAAGACCGACGTACGGCAATCCACCGACCGTTCCCTACGACGCCACCAGGTACAACAACAAAAGCGATGCTTACTTCACTTATATTATAATAAATAATAAATTAAGATTGTGACTTTATAGAAAAATACATTATTTTTTACTTACTGCAGTAGAACATAGACTTTGACGCAGTTTGAATTAGATATAAATAAATTCAATTTTGAAACTATTCGTTTGTTATTTTTTTGACATTTTTAATTTATTAGGTCATTTTTTTATTTTTTTATTACGTTTTTCGATACCTATTTTTAATAACTTTTGTCATTGAAAACTTTTTTCACACATTTTATAAATTACTTTTTAATTTTCCACTTATACATATTTTACACGTCCTGTAGGGTGCACGTCCGCACTTAATTAATATTATCTTTAATTAAAAATATATTTTACGCTTAATAGATTTTTAAATTTTTTAAATTACGATTCCTAAATATACCTACTTATAATTCGTGTTATACTGATTTTCTTTAAATATATTTTTAGTGCAATTTTCAAAATTTATACTTTATTTTTTCGATATTTTAAGTGCATTTTTTAAGGTTTTTAAATTCATTAAATTCACAGTCCTAAATTAATAATTATTATATTAGACAGTGTTGTATACGCAGACATTTGATAAAACGTTTTGTATATGCCGTCAGTAACCGGAGAATATTAATCGTTTTTCCTGCGGTTAATCATGTATTGTTGTTTTGGTTTGGTTTTTTTCCTTGCAGTTTAATATTGTATATATTATAATATAAATGTTTTAATTTATTTACACTTAATTTTTTTGTAGTTTAGTTACATTGTACGCTGTGTATTTAGACTGATTTGTGTGTTTTCCTCCATTATTATATTTTTTTAAGCTCCTATTATTATTATTATTATTGTGTAATTGTGTAATACCACCATATCCGATACTGCTTTATTATGTGTATCTATATAGTATGTATATATTTTATATACTAACTGTCTGTAAATATAGATATTATATCAGATAGCATCGTGTCTAATATAATATCTATATTCCATTATCTCTATAACGCCAATCCCCTAATCCTCTGGGTAAAATTAGTCACAACTGGCCGAATAATTAGTATACAATATTTGTTATAATACTAACCAGACGACTCGAGTGAAATAAATTTTCACATAAAAAATAAAAACCACTGTATCGCTCTATTATAATATAGCGTGTTGTGTTGTACAAAATAATCTCATAAGTTGTATATGTTTCTTTTATATCATACAATACTACAAGAGTAGTATATTAAAATTTATATTTGCACATTAATTTGTGATGTAGGTCCCGAGGTATGTACAGGTTGAAACAAAAATAAATGACACATTTCATTGTATAAATAAAAGTAAAGGTATAATAAATATATTAGGTAAGTACATAATTACAATATTATACATCTGTCAGTTATTTCTGTTACACTCTGTATTATACATAAATAAATAAATAAGTCGTCCGGAACTTAAATAATTATTTCGGAGGCATGTTAATAATATGTTTAACTACGCATATTGATGAGTGATAGAATATATTCCTCTAATGAAATTCCTCTTCATATGAACTGGTGTTAGCGTTGTTTAATGTTCGTATTTTACATTTATTTTTCAAATTAGTAGTACCAATTTGGTAGTGGTACCGAAAATAATACATAATATTATAGGCACAGTTATGTTCAATTTGAATAACGGTATAACCTATATTATTATCACATTAGCTAAGTAGGTGGATTAATTAAAATTTAACTTGTCAAACATCCCAGAGACTACTCTATGTATTAATAAAAAAAAAAAATACCGCAATTTATGTCATAAAATGTAAAACAGGTATTTTATAAACTCGTTTTATATAACTTAAGATCTATAATTCGTTTATACGTAATGCAATACATCATATATAATATATTATACCATATTTTTTTTTCTTATCGGCCATTATGATAACTATCAACTACAAAGACCAAAATATATAATTTTTATATAGGTATTTTTTTTATATTATGTTATTCAATATTTTTTCATATTTTTTTCAATTACCAATTATAAACTATAAATATTTTCAAAGGGTTTCTGAACTACCTATTGATCTCGCAACCTAGTGACACGTATCCCTAAGATTAAAATTACATTTAACAGAATCTGCATGTTTTATACAACTTTTAGTTTTTCATAATCGTAATTTGTATTTTTTTTTTTATTGTAATTATTATTTACTGTTATAATTTACTGTTATGCACGACTGGATATAGCTCTGCATAAAATCGTGTTTAATATATCAGCTATTTATGATTTTGCAGGATACGAGTAGAAAACATGGAAAGACAGATTGCTAATCTAACGGGATTAGTTCAGAAAGCTTTAACACACGCACCAGTTGTGGCACCACCGTTCAGAAATGGTAAGTATCTTATTTTTACACATTAATAAATCAATGTATAAAAAGTATATAAACCGTCATACAACGCCCTGTATAGTTTTTAATATGTTGTTTTCAGCAATTAGCTGGATTTTTACTTTATCTTTTTTTTTTTATTATTTTTAATATTTCATTTTCTATAGACAATTATTTTCATGTAGGTTGAAGCACCCACTCTTAAAATCGTCTATACATAATACATACCCAATGTATTCTTACACATATTTCACACATATACAAGACGGTTCACCAATCATACCCATCCCCATTTTTACTTTATTAACAAACGTATTCAAATTTTATTTTTAAGGAAATTTTAAGCTCGCTTAAATATAATATTTTTAAATACTAATATTTTATTTATATACAATATAAGGAATGTTCTATGGTTATACAAACTTCTTTTTTAAAATGAGACTTTATTTCTCAGTAAATTATTATTAAATGGGTGCTTTTTTGCAAATTTTGATTTTTATAACTAGGTAGTAGTTTTGAGTCATGACACTTTAAAAACTACTACAGCTTAGAAGATATGGGGGCTAAAATGATAAGAAAATTACAGTAGTTGATATTCATTTATTAAAATCTTATCATTCTTAAGAAGAAATGTCCCGAATAAATTTTACATCTATTAAACCTAACCTAACCTGAAGGATGAGCTTGCTTGGTGAATTGTATTGCGTATAATATATATAAATATTTTATATTATTAATACATCCGCACTCATATTCTATCCATATTGCTACTATTACCCCAAACCTATTCATATCATCTGTTTTATACTACATCTTTTTAACTATACTAAATTATCTGTCTGCAGTCAATATATTAT
This sequence comes from Aphis gossypii, assembly GCF_020184175.1. Classification (NCBI taxonomy): domain Eukaryota; kingdom Metazoa; phylum Arthropoda; class Insecta; order Hemiptera; family Aphididae; genus Aphis; species Aphis gossypii. The sequence continues at coordinate 83,403,885 of NC_065531.1, forward strand.
GTACTACCTACTTACCTAATTCACATATTTAATTTGACCGTGTTGACACGATTTTGCTTGGTTTTTGGCGTTTTAATACCCGTTTTCTAACACTTATCTTTTTTTTCATTATTACGATTCAGCTAGTGATGAGTTCGATAAGGTCTCCAGCGGAAGCACCACGTCTCTAGCAGGTATGTTGTTTATTTTTAACCCGTGTATACATCATTGCAGTTTTCTAACACTGGTAGTGATACTATACGTCATAGACTCTCCAACTGCTTCTATTATTGGATTAAGGTCCCTTATTATATTCTTTGTTGTACTCTATTATAACTCGTCTTTTTTACCCCTACAAAAAAATAATATATACAATAAAAAAATTTCATCTACGTGAACGATGCCCAGCAGACATCGCAACCATGTTTATGTTTATATTATGTACACTATTAAAACCAATAATATTTAGAATATATTCTTATCCAAGTATGATATATATGCTTTGTAGAGGAACCATACAAGCGGTCTGACACTAAACCTCCTAAACTCGGACGAGGTTAGCTATACACAATTTATTCTTACGTATAATATTTTAACGCTAATGCATAAAGTAGATATTTATGTAGTATACTATTTTTGTTTATATTGACGTACTATTATTCGTTTTTATTTCAAATATTTACTTCGCTTATTGACAGCCTTTTGGTTGGTTTATAATATTATATTTGCTTTATATACCCTATCGAATGTCTTGGGTTTGTAAATAGTTTATCACCTCTTACCTATCCCGCATCCATTTACTAATTCAGTTTGAATCTCGCGCGTTGAAAATACGACGTGCAACACTCAAAAGGTAAGATAATATTTTATGGCTTTCCGAGGTTTTCTTGTTTGGCAAATAACTGCAAAGTGAATTAGTATTTTTAGGCCGAACTATACTTTAAAAGCTTGTGCGTTTTATATTATTTGAACGACTTGATAAACTTATATAGTTTTTTCTTTTTAAATTTCAGTAGGAGATACTTGACTCTCCGTCGTGTCTCTTATCCATTCAAAGTTTAGTGCTTCTAAGAAATAAACGAATACGCTATATTTTATTATAATAATATATTGTTAGAGCTGAGAGTTCGCGCATAAAGTGACAATATTATATTTGCTTTGCCAAATTTGCGATGACGTACTGATAATCGTTATAAATTATATTATAATATAATATTTTGTGGCGCTTATTGATATTATACTATAGTTTACACTTTTACATCGAAATGTATTAATATTGTTATTATTATTGTTGTTGTTATTAATATAATTATTCTATTTAACCTTATCGAAATCAACTTTGTAACGATTAACACGTTTGATGTACTATTAACGTTGCAGACAAATCGGTTTCATTTGAGAAATCTGTATCGTTCAGCGACGAGCCACCGGATATGAACTCGCCAAAACAACATTCGCCGCAGAGTTCAGGTAGGTTAATAATTTAGCTTTTCCATCGATCACACGGTACACGTTCAACACCGTTTCCCTTTGCTAATATATTATACAGGGTGAATATCAGGAAGATCTAATAGTTTTACATTGAAAATACATTTATGGCTGTATTAGATCTTTGTAGTTCATCCTGTATATAAACTTTATTTCTAACAAACGTATTAAATATACGAAACTCGTGTGTGTGTATATATCATACACAAAAACACAAACATTAGTAAACATAAAATTTACTAATTAATACAATAAATATTAATACTATGATATAAATTTTAATCATTTATATATGTTACCGGCAATATGAATGATCTGGTATCAAAATGACTAATAACGATAGGTGTTCATATTTTTGTGTATAGGTACCTAATAATAATTTATCACATTCGCAAAAAATTCTATTTTATTAATAATGAATGATAACCAAATAAAGCTAATAATCCATATATTTATAAATACTGTAATAGGAATAAAACGACGTAGATTATATCCGATATTCAGTTGATAATCTTTTATCGAATTATAGGCATAGATAACATTACGGCTAGAGTACCTTTAATAAGATGGTAATTACTAATTAAAATCTGATTTGAAAATTAAAATTCGTCCAGCCCGTTTAAATCATATTTCCAGCCGTCAAGCCGTATGACTAAATAATGTTTTTATTCCGGAATGAACTAATGACGTCACGGTTGTTAGAATGATAACTGATAATTTAAATTATTCTAATTTAATCGTTTGTTATCACTTAATTATTAAAATAAAATATTATTTTTAATGTAAAAATCAAATCACATTTTTTCAACCTAATAATTTTTAAATTATAGCTCTTGTTAAATAAAATATAAATAAATACTTTTTTGTGTTAACGAGCGTGAAAATTCAATTATAAATTGTACTTCTTTAAAAAAATATAATATAGTCATTGAAAAGTTGTAAGTATAAATTATCTCCATATACTCTAATTTCGTTGTTATTTATTTTTGTATGTTTGACGTTTAAAATTAAACTATTAAACAAGCGTAGAACGATAAAACAGTGATGAGAGTTGACTATAGAGTAGGTATCAACAAAAACTCTAATTTTGAGGGTAATTATTTTTTCGTACAATTCGTAATTATACCTTATATTGTTTACAAGAGTACACTGTACATGAGAATTTCAATTAAATTAAAATGTTATATAAAAATGTTTAGTAAATAGATTTTATTCTCTTTCTATTTTTTTGAAATTTATAAAACTCCTGAATATCACACAATGCACAAATAATTATACTAATGCGTACACAATCACATTACCGGTAACATATAATAGGTGGCTAATTATATTTAGGATTATTTTTGTATTCATAACAATGATTAACAGTATTATATTATTATAATTATTAAATAATAACGAAAGCGCAGTATGGACTATAATATTGTTTTGTGTTATTATTGTTGTATTCCGTTGCTTACCTTATAGCGGACACGAAACCTGCGAAACCAGCAATTAAATCGTCTACATTACCTAGAACAGCATCTCAAGGTAAACATTAAAAAAAAATACACATTTATTCACATTTCACGGGGGATGAAAATTGATTAATCGGACATTTCATTCACTGCACTTTGCAGCACACGGCGCATACATATTTCGAATTATTCACACTTCACACACATTGATCCGAAAAGATAACTTGCATAACACAGGCTCGTCTCGTTAGTCGTCACCTCAGAAAGGTCGCCGTTATTTTAAAATTCTGAATAAAACTTCAGACTGCGCAATATATGTTCTAATTGTATGACTATGTATAGTTTTATTTCAGTGACACTTTTTAGAGTACAAAAGCCTAACATTTTTCATTCAACAGCATTTTTTAATTTAAATTCTAGAACACGGTTTGTTAATTTAAAAAGATTGTTTTTTTAAATTCCTCACGGTTTAATTTTCCATGAAATTCGTTAATCGTTGTAATATTTAAATTTCAACAATGTGTCAAATTGCTTTCAAATAACAGTACAAAGAAACCCGTTCTCAAAACCTTACACACATTATTATTCTGTATCGTACATTCGTACTTTTGTGCTTTTTATATATTTTTTTAAAACTTTTCTCTTACCTATACTTCAATTTTCTTGTTATTTAAGCGTGTATCGTTATAAGTCCATTTCTTTATGACTAAAAAATTAACTCATATTTAGTTTATACATGTACATGTGTAAATTACAATCGTATCCCATTTTCTATTATTTGAAAATAAAAATTTACCCGAAACAGTCTTTACTCTATTTCATTGGTCTCAAAATGGAATCTAATTTTTACACGATTTAAATTAATCGAAAATTAACGTTCTAATAGAAACTAATTAATAATTATAATATTATAAACTTTATACAACAATATTTCATTTTCTATAAGAAGACTTGGTGTATTTTCTTATTATTTTTACTTGTAACACTTTAAATCAGCAAGTATCGTCCCATTTATTTTTATAGTAAGAGGAATAATTTAACTAAGAACGCTAATAATTACTTCATTACTTAAAAAAAGACAATTTTTAATTGAGAAACTTTTTACAATGTTGTTTATTATTCAACATTTTTCGATATAGTTTTTTTTCCAGTATTAATCATATTTTATTTTTACTACTACTACGCAAAAATATAATTTTATTTTTATCTTTATCAACTTTCACTTATAGAGTCATTCTTGTGATTTTATCATTCTTATTGATTTTTCATTAAAAGTCACTATAATAATTTTCATTCAAGAAACTTGAATACTATGCGAACATCAAACAACACTCCTCAATTTATCATTTCGGTCATTGTAATTGTATATTTTGATAGTAATCACTAAAGTTATAAAATTGAAGTCCAAGTAAAAATTAAATATACTATATTATAAGTACTATAGAACCATTTTCTTATCAAAATCTACTTTAAAATGTACAACAGCTCTAAAATAAAAATGACCATTAACTATTATGCTACCAATGCACATTTGCTCTCTTTACGCACGCCTACGATTAAACCAATAGTATATGATTTTCTAATTTTTATTCTTCTAGTGACTATACAATTTAATTTATAAAATTACAAGAACGTAAAATATATCACGTTACGTATACACAGTTAGAAGTTCTAAATAACATTTTGCATTTATAGATCATATTATAACGAATAATATATGTGTGCGTATTAGATATCACAACTTATATATTTTATTATATGTATCATTTAAAGACTAATATTGCGTGATTTCCGAATATTTCCTAGTACATAAAAAATACTATTGCAGTAATGAAACACTGACAAAAGTAAACCAATTCAAAGCTAATAGATTTATAAGTAATGGATTTCATGAACATAAAATATAATATGCTGGATTAATCCTACCTGCCGGCAAAATGCAAGAACAATGATATCTTTCAAGCATATAACTATTTTTCTTTTTACTGTTGATTTGTGAGGATTTTTTTATATATATTTTATACATATATATATATATATATATATAAAAATGAAATTCGTGTTCGTCTTTCAAGATTTCTACAAATGAAAAAATAAAACTACAATCACTTAAATCTTTGTTATTTGTATTAAAGTGCTGTAAACAACTGTATGTTCTTAAAAACACATTAAATAAAATGTACTTAATAATAACGTAACGTTTTTAGTATTTTACCTCGTTTTCTAAAATACGGATTTAAGTCACAGAAAATATATATTATGTATGTCCTATTTCTCAATTCGTATTTTTCAACAAAATAATCATTTAAATAAAACCCTTTTGATCTGATCCCAGCCAACTCTAAAACAAACTTAAATCCATTTGTCTCTCCGAATCTCATTAGTTATACTCATTTTGGTTTTTTTGAGTGACTTGATTCGATTTCGAAACACTCCATTGCGGGATGTGATATTGACGTTTAAATTATGTTAAATTTTATTTTTTTCAATAAAATAACAAACACAAATGAACATTGTTTAAGGCGTCATTATCGACACAGTGAAATGTGTTGTGAATACTTTTCATCTTATTTATATTTACCTGTATTTTTTAGTCATTATTTTAACTTTTCGATATTCTCGTATTAGAAAACCAATATCATGTATATTTATTATTTTATTTTACATTTTTAAAACGTCGTAATTTCATTGCATCCTTATTCGTCATTTAGTTTTTAATAATTATACTTATTATAATTTATTTTAGAAAAAGACAGATTTAAGCCTCACCCTCCACCCAAGCCATCCGCTATACCAGGACAATACGATGAAAGACACTTATACAGTGGTTAGTCATTATAAATATACATCAGAAATTAGATAAAGATAAGCTTAAACGATAAATAATTATTATTGTCATTTCAAAATTTCAGATCTACAGCTGACACCAGAAATGTACAATCAACTCAGAGTTCTGCAGAAAAAAGCAAAAGACTTGCGGCAAGAAGCCCGGAACCTAAGAAGAATGTCTCAAGCACAAGCCCACTCCATTCGCGAAACTATCAAAGACACGTTCATAAAAATAAGGTAAATTTCACTTGTTATTTTATAATATATATAAATATCCAAAAAATTATGGTTTGCGTAAATTAAAATATTCTTAACACGGTATGTATACAGGGTGATCCATTCAATAAAATACATTCATTTTTTCAGAAAACGCTAACGTTTTTGATAATATTTCTCTTAAATAATTTAAGTCATTATAAAACAACGGTTAAAAAAAAAATTAATTTTTAACTATTCTTTAAGTGTGTTACTCCTTTGAATAACAACATACATTTTGCATTTTATATTCCAATTTACAGAAATCAAATTTCTAACAAGTAGTTTATTTTTTAGACAAATTTACTTAAAGCTCATATGCTACTCATCCAAAATTCGATTTTTATTGTAAAAGTCATAACGATAAAAAATTTAATTTTTTTAAGAAATTGTTTTTACCGACTTAACATTATATAAAAGAAAATATTTTCAAAAACGTTAGTTTTAGAAATAACGAATGTCTTACATTTAAAGGATCACTCCACTCGGTGTATACAATGTCTTATTATGTACACGCATACATAATTATTCGAATAAAAATATCCCCGAGCTGCGTAGTTGAATGTTATCTTTCGAAAACGTTCCAAGCCGATTTCAAGCAGTCGCGGTCGTGTAGTTATTATATTCTCTTACGACCACATTGCCAAAGCCTAAAGTATGTACACTTACCACTTTATATTATTATATATTGTATCGAATTCAAACATTCATATATTATTTTGCATTTATCATACTAAAATATATCCGTTGGTAAAAATAATGTTTTTCGAAGAAAAAATATAAACAGTCACGAAATACTTGGGGGTTTAATCGTTTATATACTTAATACAGTGTTATTTTACGACGAACGATTAGCGAACTCGTGAAGATTTTTGTCAGCCCACGCTTGTGCATAATGTATACCTATACAATATTATAATGCATACATAATAAAGATCGTGCTGAATAACGTTGTGTTGTATATATCTAGAACGTTGATCGCTTCCGGCGCCGACCAGGCGTGGAGCGAATCCGGATCGAAGGAAAGGGCAGACGTTGACCGGGAAGAGGACATTTACAGGCAGGAGATTATCAGGCTGGAAACGGACTTAACGTAAGTGTGACAATAACGCTATGATGGTTTAACAAATATCGTATTGCGTTGCATAACGCCCAGCAACATCACACATAAAACATCATTATTATTATATTCATGTACGGTATATTATAATACCGGGTGATCCATTAACCGTAAGACATTAATCTTTTTTAAAACCAAACACCTTTTTTTCTTGTTAAATCGTTAAAAGGACATTTTTCTAAAATAATTTATTTTTAACAATATAATTGTTAAAAAAAATTAATGAAACATTCGTTTTTAATTCCTCATTTCAAAAGCAAAGTATTTTTTAATAAATAACAATCAAATTTTGGATGAGTAATTTATGAGTTATGACTTATGAGTATTTATCGATTCAGATTAACGGATTGAAGTGGCACATAGGTGCCCCGCCAAATGTTAGTTTACTATTCCGTTTGACTAAATTTAAAACGGTTATAACTAATAAACTACTTAACCGAAAATTAATTTTTATAGATCGAAATACACCAAATAAGTTTATACATCAGAATATGAAATTAGAAATTTAAATTTAAATTTCTTTATTCAAAAGATTAAAAACTTAAAAATTATAATGATAAAAAAATTATGTTTTATTTTTTTTAAATAGTGAGTTACATTATATGGATCATCCCGTACATTATTTACATTATGTGACGACCACGGTCGGAAAACGAAAATATAACCCAAACAGTTAATGATTCCTACGATAACTTAATTTTTCACACCATAACGATTTATTATAGTTGCGATGACGTTATACTGTTTGAAAATCTCCCATTTAACAGTTTGCGAACATAATTTTTATAATTTTACACATGTACATTGTACATACAACAATAAGAACGATAATGACTACTGTGGTACTCCGTTCACGCGGAAGTATCTAAGTATCGTTGTTTTCTTGCCGCGCCGGAAATCCCAAATATTATTTTATATACCTACTATACACTAAGACTGAACTATTATGCTGCTCATTTACAATAACAACGATCAGTATACTGCAGTATACATGTCGCAGAAATTTGTGTACTTTGATGATGTTTAGACATCTATAATTATTCGTTTTGTCGTGAATTTAAATATACAGTATCTTTACCTTTCGTGCATACAAAATTATTCACCAAGTATGCACATCACCATTTTTTTCTTCAATTATACTGTTGTTAAAAATCTAAAATTTGGTATTTTAAAATATATATATGTATTAAACATCATTTTTTAAATTCTTGAGATTTTTTTATACTACACAAAGAGTGTTCGGTGGAGATACAAACTTCAGTTATTCAAATTACAACCCACTTTTATAAAGTAAATTATTTAACGATTTTTTTTCTTTATGAAAATGTTGACGTATCAAAATCAAAATGTTAATTAATAGTTTTTGAGTTATAGTAACTTATACCTATATAACTTGATAGTAACTTTACGTACTAAGTATCCGTAATAATATAGTAATGACGATTTGTTTCCAATGTTTTCTAATGAAAATGGTATGGTGATTTGAAAACCTTAGTAATTAATATTAATCTATCAACATCTATAACTTAAAAATGTTCTAAATACGATGAGTAATAAGTATAATATTACATCGACTTTTTATATTTTTTATTTGACCATTTTTAAAAATCACTGTCCTTACTAAAAACATTCTAATAAAGTAATAACAAAAAAACTACTCATTCGAATTATGTAATATTTAAAAAAATTATCCACTTAACAATTGACAATAAAATATAACAGTTCTTATTTGAAAAACATAAATTTGTATCACCTCAGAGCCCTCCTCCTTAATCAGTCCAAAAAATATCATGAATTTGAAAATATTGTCTTTAAGTAAATCAGAATATGAATTGGTTTTATTATTAATAAATTAGAAAATAGAGATAGATATTATTGCGGTGTATCGCCCTACTGTAATATTATTTTAATTATATAATTATGATACGCCAATTTAATTTTATATGACTTGGTCATTTTACCACGTACACTGTATATTTGATACCATATATACCTGCGTGTAATATTATAACAGTTCTCGCCGGGAATAATAAATAGGATCCATATGGTACTGTACATTACGTTCGTGTGTATAATAAGTCTATAATTCGGCGATCGATCGAACGTGTTCGGAATGTATCGTTCTCGGTTGCCGAATTTTTCATTAATGGACGTTTTTGTTTTTACCGTGTGTGTTGGCGCAGCGAGCTAGAGAGCACAGTGGAAGAACTACGAGGAAACGTCATTAACAAGAAGTCCAGAGTAAACATGTCGGACGTGGAAAACATGGCGCTTGTGCTCAGCAAATCCAGGTACGATATTATCCAAAATATATATCACGACTGACAAGTGTAGTATTTCGAGTACAGGCCAAAATCATTACGACGTAACGTTCTCCTTCTCCTGCTTCCACAGTTCCGTCACTGCCACACCTATCCCGAAAACGAATCCCGTTCGCAACATATTATAGATATCTAATGCGAACACTAATTTATCTTTACCCTTTTTCGTCCACCCCCCCCCCCCCATCCATCCTACGGGTAATTACTTTTTGATACGATTTCTTCTGAACGTCAATTTTTTATTTATATATCACACTGTTATATTATGCGTCTTGAACTATACGCAATGTCGCATTGTATATTGTACGTATACAATTTATTATCATTTAATATTTATCTCAGTTTTGTTATTTATGTTCTTAGCAAAACGGTAGCCGAATTGAAATTGAGGTTCCCGAGTTTACAAGAGTCAATTCGTGCAGTATTGACTAAGGAAATGGATAGAGCGGTTACCGAGGAAAAGTAATTGACTGATACAATATTAATAACGTGTACCTAATGTAATAATGCAAGTTTTCGTCTCCTACTTTATATATATATTAGGTTTCTTAAAGAAGAGCCTGATCGCCTAGAAAGCGCACTCAAACGGTGTAAAAAATTAACCGGAACGCTTGTTACACTCAAGAGGTAAATAATTATAGTAACGATAATTATACTTATTTTAAAATATTCTAAAAATGTGTTATATTTTATGTTATAATTATTGTTTTACATATTGAAACAAATTTGCTAAACGCCTGTATTATTATAATACTATAGTATACTTCTTTCAGTTGCATATATAATTGAAAAATACTGTATACTTATAAATCGTTAATATTGTTAATAGCTTCGGGTAAATTTAAATTTTTTTTCTCGACATACCAAGTACCACCTATACGGTTATAGATTTTACTATAAAATCCGAATACATTTTAACACGAGTGAACATTTTTTCGATATACACACTGACTTTTTATTCAAACACCAATGTACAATGTGTAAACATAATAATTCATTATATTTTTATTCTAAATAATATTCCCTTTATCGACAATATTTTGCAAATTTTTTACGTTCGTAATCGTAACTGTATTACTAAACGCATAATGAATTACGAGTAGTTTACGCCATTCTGTAGAGAAAATTATTATTTGAAAAATTCCAGTAATAACAATTTGTTCAAAAGTCAATTTTTACATAATATCATAAAATGATTTTTTATTTCTAATCGACGCGATACTGATGTTTTTCAGGCTCGCATCCGTTCAGGAACAACGTCTGCCCGACGCCAGACTGTCGCCCACCAACGAAGACACTCCACCGATCACGCCTACGTCGTCCGCCAAGGTATTACATCGGTGACACTGTTTCTTTATATCGACAAGTGTCGAATATATTTTTCGATTTTTCTTTACTGTTAGGCTGGAAAAAATAACGACATTATTATCGTTCTGTGAGAAGGGTCCTCTTGTCATAATATATTATATAGTTTTCATATTCGTATTTTCAACCCGCAAGTTTTGCCGGACTTGCGGAGTTTTACAGAAACATATAGCTTTGTTCTTTTTTTTTATTATTATTATTATTATTATTCAATAATTTATTGTTTTAGTTAAACTTGCTTTTTACGAAAACTTAGTTGATATTTATTTTACTGACGTGTGTATAACTAAACATAATATTATATATTTATTATTATAATGCATTTCCAATGTGTTTTAACGTTTATTTTGCATTTTATATTTTCGTAACGTAATTATTATTATACTATATTATTAAATATATATATACATACTCAATATGCATTATCGTAAATGACTATTATATATTTTATATATCGCGGAACATGTTTTATTAATAGAATTTTTAAATTATTACTAAAAATCTCCCAAAAAAAAGCTTTATAGATATTAATTTTTGTTTTTTATTTTTTGTGTTTTAAATCGGCTACCAGTTTGGTTGGCGTTGGAGTGCAAACTTCAAGGATGCGATTACTAGCCACGAGTAAATTTTTTGTTATTTCATTGTTTTATACAAGTCCAAAAATTTTCGAATCGTTGTATTTTTATGCTTATGAATTGATGTAATACTTTTTACTTTCATCTGCTTGACTCATTTTCATGTTCATCCGAGTTTTATTACTATATTATATTTATTGATTTCACATTTTTATCATATTTTATTGTTTTGTTAATTTTTGATTATTATTATTATTATTATCCCATATTTTATTCATCAACATTATTTCCGTGAAATGTTTTGGTTTTATTTTGTTTTTAGCTCGTATTTACTGACGGTGCATGCTTCACTCGTTAGATTTTTATATTGGAATACATGACCGTGGTTCAGGTAAACGGTTCAGTATGACAATATTTCGTTATTAATTATTGTGGTTTTATTTTTCTATATATTTTCTAATCTATTATAATATGTCGACACACATATATATAATACATATATATATTGTTTCAACCCATCCTCTATTTTTATGTTATATTATAATTATATAATATCTTGGCACCCGCAGAGTATTTTTATTCTCATTCTTCCTATATAATAATATAATACCTACCCGATGACTTGTTTGCATGGATTTTTTTAGAAGACATTTTTATTATGTACACTGAAATGCGAGATCGTCGTACAATGATTATGATTATTTTTATTTTCTATCACAATTTTTATAGTTATTGTTTTACCTTGATCTCACTCGCATAGACGTCACAGACACACATTAATTCGAATTACTCGCGAAAAACCACAAACCTCTTTATTTTTTTTGATATTTTTTTCTTAATTACCCTCACACCGTACGACATATTATTAATATCGTTTTAATTATCGTACAAAAAGAAGTTAATTTCACATTGGAAATGTTTATTTTTGTAAATATATTGTTTTTTTTTTCTAATATTTTGTTTAACTGTAGTGCTTTTAATTAAATACAACAAAAACAAATGTATAATGTCGGTCCTACGCGGTAATAATATATTATAAATATTATTATGATTATTATTATTATTATGTATTGTACACCACCTATATAATATTACTTCCTGTTTTTATTCTTGCCTTTCTAATACACTTGAATTGCAATATTTTACTTGTTATACACAAACTTTATTTGGTTTGTTGTTGATTTTTTTTTTTTTTTTTGTAATTATTATTTAGTTTGCGTGTGTTCTTTTTTTTAAATATAGTGTGTGAATAATGCCTGCACAGATAATGTAGATTGTGAGCAAGTATTGTAATGTATATTCTGCCGCAGACGTCCATAGCAAATTAACTTGTCATATTTCAGATCAAATAGACTTTTGGTAAATACCGGATTAATTTTTATTTTTCTATTACAATGTGATTTCAAAAAATACTAAACTTATTTAATTACTAACTCAAAATATTCTAACCGTCGTTGTTGAAAAAAAATTACGATGTTTAACAAAAAACACTAATCAATTTATATAATATTTCATGCCTTAACAATAATTATAATGCTAATACAAAATTAAATTCCATTAATAGATGTAAGCATACAATTGCATATACCTAATATGTAATATCAGACCGATTGATAAATTCAGGCTTCCAATGTTATGCGCTTATGCGTACGACTATATATAATATTGCCTCGATTTTCATGACCAAATCTAAATTATGTCTAATTATTGCAATCCACATAATATGGCTTACACTAATACTTACATACTTACTGTAGTTAATTAAAAATTGTTAAATTAATATGTACTTATTGGCTGTTGCATGCTTCAACTTCGGTTGAAACGTTATATCGATTCACTATTATTATAAGAAATACTCGAGCGGACGAATATTTATCAGTGGTTTATTTCTGACAATTTTAAAGTCCATTTTGAGATGTGAATTGTTGAAATGAACACTTCAGACGAACGTTCCAACACAGTTACATCATTTTTAAATAATCGATTCAAAGTAACGAAAAAAAAACCGATAAATCTCTTAAAACGCACCCTTAAATGTACGTCCGTTCGGAAAGGTTTTATAATTATATCTATGTGCTTTCAACGTTCTGCATTTATTAAATATATTAATTTTGTGCTCGCACACTAATATAATAATGCTTATTTTCTAATACACAAATGTAATTAATATTTAAATTATAGCTTAGACGTAGATTGTATGATTGAGCACAATTAATCACTACATATTTATAATAAGAGAATTTTATGTGATGGCTGTCTTTCAATCGTATGGAGAAAAAGAGATTGCTTATATAAAATAGTATGACCTCTACCTCGTCACGATTGGCGTAACAAAAATTATTATTCGTACCGACTCGAATTCCATTAAAATATTAATTTAGCCCTTCTACGAGTTAATAAACAATTTAATTCCACGCACCTTCCGACTTACCGCGGGTAAACTTGTTACTGATTAATTGAGTAATTATACATGTATATACGCAGAGTCATTCGATAACGTTTTCGTTTAAAATGTAATTTCCCTTTAGGTTCATGTACGATCCCTACCGTATGTTCAGCGCTCGTCAGCAAAAACAAAATAAACAAATTGATATAATACTATGTACTCTTGAAACGATTGAGTATAATCTTTCGTCTTAACTTGCCTAATAATTAATACATAGAGAATTGCAATCAACTGTTTTGACGAAAACAAAACCTAAAATAAAACCTCTCTTATTTTATCGTTATATTGCTATACGAAATACGCGTGTACACATTCGCTTAAATTAACGATTTCCTGTGTACTTTTACAGGGCAGATGACCTTAATTGAAATCAATTATGCATACGCGAACGAAATTTTGTAAAAAAAAATTTTTTTGATTAAAGTTTATAATGCACTGTGTGCATAACTTCCCGTAATTAAAAAAAATCTCTTTCACACATAATTGTATAAATATATATACCTATACCTCTCGCGCAAGTTACACGTGTCTATACATACACTATAATAATATGTTTAATGTATAATAGGTATCGTAAAGAATATTCTATAAAAACAATAGACAATGTACCAATTATAATATTAAATGTTGTTCATAAATTGTTATAGGTGCGTTTATCGCCACTATTATTTTACTTAATTAAATTAATTTTTGAAAATTCGCCTAATTATACCACTACACTATAATTAATTGAATTAATCGAGTTTTCTATTAACAAAATATAGAATAGTTGTGCGTTAGGTTAGACCAGGTTAATTTTCTATTAACGTGGACAATAATCTTAGGTCGTTATAATTAAATTATTCAACAAATAATATTTATGTATTATACTATATGAGAATAACAAAAACCGCAAAATCTGAGTGCTCAAAGAGAATTGATGAAAAAAATAATTAGGTTAATACTCTAAACGTGAAAAACTTTTCTCTAGTAATAAATGAACTAATAAGAAATAACTATGAAAAAAACCATCAACCTTCCACCGTTATTATTTAGTTAAAAAAAATTTAACTATACGACTTTTTTTTTCATTTTAACTTCAACTTAATATATTTTTAACCTAATTATAATAATATATAGGATAATACTCTTTTTTTTAATTGCTATAAAACCCACAGACACAAAATTTTTCACACAATTCTTATGCTCGATAACGACTTAATTTGTAGGAACTATATTCTATTTTTCCTCTATAGTAAAATTAAATCTGTAAAAAAATGTATTTTACAACAAAATAATAACAATAATATGTTGCCTATCAACATTATTTATAGAACAAAATTCAATTTAAAAAAATAAATAATTAAAATACAGGCTATTTAACCATCGCTTAAATATAACTAATGAATACCAACAGCTCATTTCAGAGAGAAAACTCATCCTGAAGATCCGAATAAATTATTATGCCCCTTGAAACAAAACATTTTTAAACATAGCACAATTTATGTATAATCACGTACACTTAATTAGATTTCCATTAATATATTTTTTGACGACTCCGAGGGATAAATAAAAACATATTAATATAATATGTGCCGCTTATACCGCAGGATGATAAACGAGACGGATACGTTCGATATTTTGTACACCAATCGTTTTATGACTTGGAATAATAATATACAGTGGATATAAATATATATTCAACCTTAAAACTTGGCCGGCCGACAATCGACATCACATAAGTGATTGAAAGACAGTTTCTCGCTCCCTACGACGAATCGAATCGTTTGGAAATACAAAAATAACACGTAATCACCACGACGTGTTGACACGTAAAGAGGACTCCTAGTCGATCTACATAATAATACAGGTGCCATTAATCTTAATCTACGATGGTAGCCGTCAGTTACCTAATGATCTGCATAGGTCGACCCGAGTCCTCTTTACGAAACGATCTACGGGATTCTTCGAAATGATTCATCCGATTTCAAATGCTTAAAGTATTTTTCATTAGATTTTCATTTTCATTTAGAGTACCTAGTATAATATAATGCATTAAAAAAAAAAAAAAAATTATTTCGAATTTATTTGATGGTTCCTATTTATTCTTTATGTGTCTTCCCTTGGTCACGCGAACGACATCAACTAATATAATAGTCACGACTAAAATTCATGTTATGCATAACACGTTATGTGATTGACTCCACCATCTTTTTTTGTACTCGATGATAACGAAGTGTGTACAATCTTTAACAGATTATCTCCAAAATAAGTATAGTCACGAGGCCTAATATCGTGTGACTTAGGAAGCCAAATACAAATAACATCGGATGATTCGTTTAGAATATTCCCGTATAATCGTAATCCTGATAAACGGAATATATATAATGATATTTAATAATATTGCCTACCATATTATTATTTATATCGATTTTGTACGTGTGCGAAAGTACGTTGCGGTCAACCGAGTGTTTATTAAAATCGGTTTTCGTCTGATTTTCTTAGGGGAGTGTCGCTGGACAGGGGAGTGTCGTGGACCAGACCGGAACCGGAACCGACGACGGCAGCGGTGCAGGTGCTGGAAAGCGCGAGCCAACAGGTGCGGAGAACGCACTCGACACTCTGCTAGACGAACTCCAGACGACTCCGGCAGCGGCAGCGGCGACAGTGGCATCAGTGAAATCAGTGGTGACGGCGACGGCGTCAGTGGAGTCAGTGTCGGTGACGGAACCGACCACGGTGGCGGCAGCAGAGGCGGTGGAACCGACGACGGTCGCCGGTCCGGCGATCCCGGTCGCTCCTAAACCGGTGTTGCGGCGTCTGAGCAGCACGTCTTCGGAGGCAGGTGGCAAACCGCCCGTGCCGGAACGGACGCCCGACCTGCAGAACAAGCGGATGCCTCCGCCGCCGCCGCCGCGTACCAGTTCAAAGTCACCGGTGGCGTCACCGACCACGGCCGGCGGCGGTGCGGTGGGGGCCGCCACGTCGTCGCCCAGGGGCTCGGTGTCGTCGTCGTCGGCCGGCGGCAGCCCGCCCAGCCGGAAGGGTTCGCTGACCACCGTGGTGGCTCTCGGCGGTTGCGGCAAACCGCCGATGCCCGAACCGCCGGTGGTGACCGCACAACCGCCGACGGTGACCGCTCCGGCCGGCGTCGCGACCACCACCAGACAGGAACAGTTGGAACAGCGGCACCAGGAACTGTTGAAGAAGCAAAAGGCGCTGCAGGAACAGTACACGCGGCTGCAGCAGTTGCAACGGTCGCAGCCGCCGCCCGACCTGCTCCAGCTCAAGAAGACGGGCAGCGAGGGCAACCTGCTGTTGAAAATGGGGCTGTCCATGAGCGCGGCCGCCCCCATATCGGGTTCGCTCACTCAACTGGCCGCCGCCGTCGCCACCGGAACCGCGGCCGACGTGGACGCCGAAAAGCAACGGTCGACCGGAAACAACAAGGCCGCCGCCGCCCCGTCGGCGACGATGACCGTCAACAAAGTGTACGAGACGGACATCATATGACCCACGACCGACGTCTGAAACGTGTTACAGCAAATCTGAGCCAGTCGGTTGTGAGTTATATTGTTATTGTTGTTGTTGTTGTTGCTGTTTGTAATATAATGTACAAAACGTCGTTGTGGTGTCCGCCGTCACCGTCGCCACTGCCGCCACCACTGCCACTACTGCCACTGCATTCGCCGCCGGATTTCCGACACTACAATCCCGTCTTCTCTGTCTTCACGCCGCCGTTTTTACTCTCGTAATAATGTTTTATATTTACTTTAATTATATTTATTTTTAAGTGTCGGATGGGGTAACTTGACGAAAGTAGTTAGCGAGCGATCTGAACACTACCGTAATATATATATTATATACACACAAATAAACTATACTACTTTCGAATACGAAAAACAACGACTAACCGAATCTCGGAAACCGTTTTCTCTTGACCGATTCAAATACGAATTCAACATGTAAAGCAAAAACGATAAAATCACTTAAACAATAAAAAAAATGCAACTATATATGTAACGTGCGTGTACAAGCATTACGTCATAATACCGCCTTCCGACTAGTTTTTTATTTTTCTAACGATAGCGATGACATTTATCCGACGTTAAATATCAAATGCAATAATATACCTATATAATATTATGTATAGAAAAACAGACAACGTTCTCCGTTTGTGGATTGTCTCGAATCGGAAAAAATGTAAATGTATTTGGCTTTTAGTCAGCTCACATGCTCAATAACCCTGTATATATTATACGCAATATACATAGTAATAACATTTGTTTATCGATTCGTTAATATGCATATTATATAGAATATTATATTGCGTGAATACCGTTCCAATCCAACGAGAATCACTGTTATTCTCGTTAGTAATCCGCGAAAACGTAATAATACATTGCGTGGCTGTTGTCTTTACGTTCGAATTATACATAACAGTCAATATATACAATATATCATAATATAGCCTGTAGTCAAACGCCACTCGTAAGCGTACAGGAGGTGCTCTCGTAATGCGTATCTATATAATATTGAATATTTATGAGCGTGTACGCGAACTGTGTAATATAATATTATTATTATCCTATGTATTGATCTCTGCGGACCACGAACAGTCGAACGAGAATTATTTTATTTCTTCTCAATATCACACTATTATTATTCATTCATCACCACCCAAAACGTGTTCGAATATGATTTTAACGAACATGACGTTTAAAAAGTACCAACAATAGTTATTTTAATAATTTACTGACTCTACAACTGAACGTGAGTGTTCGTTTTTTGTTTTACTTATTACTTTTTTTTCGCCAAAAATCGTTCCTAAATTATTTATATCATTAATTTTGTTATTACTGTTGTTGTTGTTATACTACACAGTTTCCGCGTCGTGACGGTTAGGTTACACGCGCGCCGATCGAAAATCGAAATTTCTCAGATAGGGTAATCACACGTCGATCGTCTACTTTACGCTATTAAAAATATATAATCGATCAACGATATCAATATCACGACGTATTACTTATAACCCGAGTAGTATACGTATAAGACGTCGTCTTGAATAACTTACTAAAACCGTTCTATATAGGTAACCGACGAAATTCGCGTTTTCGATTCCACTCGCGTCGTCTACACACTCGGGTTCGTTTTTAATTTTCTACTAACTATTTTATCGCCGTAAACGGTTCGGTAAACGAACTCAATATTCGATTCGATAAGTTACGATTTATGTACGACGTGTCGTCAGTCGGTATTTTTGGCGAATTCTTTAATGTTTTCGGGTTGGACGCCGTGATAACTTGAGTTTTTCCACTCTACGCAATTTAATACGTATAACCCATTTAATATAACGTCTATAATAATCAATACACATGGTTCTTAATTTATATGTCCATTTCAAAGTTATAACCGCCGTCGACTTAAAGTAACGAGTACGTTGTATTGACGTCAACTGGTATATTTTTCTCTAGGTACTTTTGGGAATTGATAAAAAAAAGATCATTTTTATGACAACTAGTACGTGCCCTTAAATTTCACTAGTGCGATAGGTACTTCGCTGTAGAAATTGACGACCCGACCTGAGGTCGATTTATACACACCCTACTACAGCCGTCGTACTGAACGCGTCCTGTTAAAAAATGCTACTTATACAGATTATTCGTGAATAATAATTGAACATAATATAAATAAAATAAAATATTTTCTCGGATCATCGTTAAACATGACTGCAAAAAAAAAATGGAGGAAATTGGAACGACAAACTCCCGGTCTACATGCCTAAATGTTGAAGCTACAATTATTGTCTTAGTCTGTGATCGGTGATCACACATATATCGTATAAATTCAAATATTTAATAATGCACCCGAATTTTCGTATTCAAAATCGCTTTCTATTCCGGACCGATTTCTTACGCTCGTAGAACTTAATACGTTTTCCGATATAAGTTTATCGTACGCGTCCGCAATGAGGAACGTTATAAATTTCACGATATTCAAACAGTTCCGGGGATAACGATTTCTCGTTCTCGAACCACACACACACACACAAACATACTCACGCACATTTAGTCGAACAAATATTATTACACTCCACTTATTTTATTACGAGCGTATCCGTACGCGTTTTTGTCATTTTTGTATATTTTGTTTAAATGTTATATTGTAATATATATATATATTATATTAATATTAATCGCATACCCTATGTGTGTTGGGCATTTCTTTGCGAAATTTGTCGCCTACACATTGCTCAATAATGCGCGTTTATCACGCCGCTGTATGGCGATAAAGCTGTGCGGAATTCGATATTTTCTAAAATGAAAAATAAAATGTCCAAACTTCAGGTGCGTGCCGTCAATATAACGGCTTAGTCCGGCAAAACTATACGTTGGGTAGTTTTGTGGGGCACAGCTGTTGTCGGTTTCGAAATTAATTATCAAAATCCCTGTGACGCAAACAAATGTTGTGTGTGCGCGCCTTCCTCCCCCTACCCCCCCGGTAACATAATACTGCTGACGACTTGTCAGTGAGTTTACTCAGACAACTCCGTTTCAAAATATCGTATTATAATTCAATACCGTTTGTAATAGATGTAGGTCTATAAAGCGTTTCCCCCGAGCGAAACAGTACTTGATCTTTCTGGTCTAAGCCGTACCGACGCTATAATATTATGTTCCTCGATTTAACTGTATATAGGTATAATGACTATATTATACGCTTACCTACATATTTATAGAGATAAATATATGATTTATAATTGTATTAATTGTATATTTACACGATGCAATGTTGCATTTGTGTGAACGCGTGCTTTTCAATAACGATCGCTACTCAAATTCACAATCGTTAAATTATCCTTTTATTTTCACACCGGTCGACGTGTATTTTTATCGTTATGTGTATGTACGCGGTGGAGCGCTAAAACGGCCAATTTTCAAAAGCTCAATTAGGTACACGATTGAAAAAAAAAACTATAATGAGAATGAATTATTAATATACCAGACCGGAGTACGTAACATGACTATTATTAAAAAAAAAAAATTACTTCCGTAACCGCCATCTCTTTTTTTATATTCTCGTACAGGTAGTAACATGCCGTCAAATTCGAAACCGAATTTTGTAAAACGATTATTTATCGCAAAAGCACGTTTTTTATCATTAGATGTTTATTAAACGGCCTATTGTTTCTTAATTAATAGTACTTAACTAACACACTTAAAACACTATCGAGAAAACCTAGTTTTAAAATCGGCCTTTTCACTGCCCCACT
This sequence comes from Aphis gossypii, assembly GCF_020184175.1. Taxonomy (NCBI): domain Eukaryota; kingdom Metazoa; phylum Arthropoda; class Insecta; order Hemiptera; family Aphididae; genus Aphis; species Aphis gossypii. The sequence goes on from NC_065531.1 coordinate 83,424,972, forward strand.
CATCTGTACACAACATGTAATCATAACACTGTGGGTATGAATTGGGCAGTTATTATGTCTAATTATTATAATTATTACACGTCTGAATTACCTATGTCTTTACGCGTACATTGAGCAAATAATATCGTTTCATCGACGATTTGTATATTCAGCACACACACACTTACATACATGTTATTTTAAGTCATTATATATTATTACATATTTAAATATTTTATAATACGATAATTATTAATGTATTTGATTTGTATTCATTTCGATTTATTTATTTTATAACTATTATTATTATTATTATTATTATTATTATTGGTGTAATATATAAATTACCCGTCTATAAGTGTATTTATTATTATATTTGGTCGTTGTGCGATTTTTTTTTTTTTTATGCGTTATTATATACATATAGAAATTATTATTATTATTAAAAAAAAAAACAAAACTATACAATCACTGTTTACATGTACATTTTAAGCATTACTATTTAAAACATAAATAAATTTACTATTATTTACGAACGCGAAGATCGGCTGAGCGGCCATTATGCAAATAATGAAATTTTACGCCACTGCGAGTTGTAAAATATATATACAATATACATATACAATTATAATTATTTATTATATTTATTATTATTATTATTATTATTCTTAATAAAAATATCTACATATTGTTTGAACTACACTGCGTTTTTTTTATATATTATAGAATAAAGATTTAATTGGGATGTCCGAGACGATAACTAGGGAGTAATACATCATAAACATAATAATTTAACGTGTATTTATAGTAGATACTAATTGATATTAATATTGTGATATCTTTTAATTGAAACAACTTATTTGAGGAACCCAAATATTTTCATACTATTTTAATGTTAAAGTATAAGTACAGTCATAGTGATTACTCTTATATTAGTAAGAGTGTAGAGTCAGTAACTCTTTGCAAAGAAAATGATAAATCAGACTGAAGCATAATCATGGAAGATGATATCCAGAGGATACATGTACCTAAAGATTAGTTAGTCATTTGATATATAATATGGTAAAGACGAGAATGTTGGACATATAAATCACTAAATGTATTAATACTCCTCAAAAAAAATATTTACGCAACTTTATTTACACGAAAAAGTAGATGCTGCTGACGCAAGGGCCGTAGATGATAATGTGATACACACAAACAAATTCAAACAAAATTAAACGTTCTCTACGGACCATCAAGTAACCATCTTCAGCCTACACCCTACATAACCCTAGGAATCTATGAACTACCAGTTAAAAACTCTCTCAATAAACAATCAGTACTATAGGTTAAAATTCCAAAAACAATTAAAAAATATTGTATAGTGTTAATTGAGGTACCTACTAAAATAAACACAAAATCATACAAAATCTTAAAATTTTAAGGTAACGAACCGAAGTTGAATGCCATTCTGTCATGGTTTAAACACACACACATACGCGGCTACAGCTAGTAGAGGGGGTCTCGGAGTAACTGTTTTTTTTACAACGATAATAAGGGTCGTAGGTATAGCTTGCGCAGACATCTATCGCAAGCTCTGTCATTAAAGTAAGAATAAAGATAAACATAGATACCTACATAAGCGTGCGCACGGGGTAGGCAGGGGAGGCGGCTGCCTCCCCTGCGAGATTTTCCGTTTCACCGCTATCTTATATTATACCTACAAACTGGGGCGGGGGGGGGGTTGGTATCTGGACCTCCTTAGCTAAGGTATTGCCTCCCCTGCCAAGAAGACCTCCGCACGCTTATGGATACCTAAGTAGGTATAACAGAAATAAATTAATTAATGTAACAAATTATAAACATATATAATAATTATAATTATTAAAATACGTAATATATTATTGATTATAAAATAATTTTTGTATTTTGATTAATAACGTTTTTATTTCTAAGCATGCGGCGCATGCTGAGCATGCCTGGAGAATTCGAAACTGCAATCAACAAAACAAAATAAAGTTCATCCCCTCATCCCCCCATTGGAAAAAGCTAAGCACACCACTGTGGATAATTAATATAATATATGATCTATATCATCATTAATCATTACTATAATAATGTCGTAATATCATATATTTTTAGAGTATGATCGTGGTAACTGGTACCTATAGGAAGTGAGAATACTGTAAATTACAAAAACTTAAGTATGTAAAAAATTATTCAATTATTCAATTGTTCAATATCACAAGATCATCTAGAATGCTTAATTATGTTAATAGGTATTGAAAAATTAAATATGTTAACTAAAATTAACATTAATGATTTTATTGTTAAGGTTGCTGCTTAAAATGTTCTATAAAATAAGTGTATATATTAATTATTAATATTATGACTGAATACTTTACTTTTATAAAAAAAAAATAAATAATATAATATAAGAGTAAGACACTACAAGTAAGTAATACACTTGTTTTAAAAATCCATTCAGAGCAAAGCAAGCAAACAAATTTTGGGCCTTTAAATTTAATTCCCGGTAACATAAAATTGTCTTATCCACTCCTGCAGTACTGGCTACCACTCAGCTGTGCATTAGGTGTCGAGAGAATCATTATTATGGCCTAAGGATATATTATATATTTATATACAAGTTGAATTCATTGATACATCATTATATTGTCATTTAATCAATAATTTGTTTCAAATTTCAACTTGTCTTTATATATTTTATGTATTTTCTTTATTTATGTTTTTAGAGTTTATGGTTTTGTTGTGAACTACTTAAAAGGATTCTTTTATTTAATTTTCAAATCTAAAGTATAAACAGAAAAATTGTATAAATTTTAACAATGAAATAATTTATAATATACAAGATATTAATTTTTTTCAAAATTCTTCCTTGAACTACTAATAAAAAATATATTGTAACTGTACATTTTACAGGGTTTTACCACTGGATAACCTCCCTTATCTTAAAATTCATACTACATTCTTTGTCACTAAACAAATCTACTTATTGTACAAAAAAAATATAGATTGTAGATTAATTTCAATAAAAATAAAAAAACTATAAATGTTCAATGTTTTAACTGTAAAATGAACCTCTCATTAAGAACCTTGTATTTTATAACTCTTTTTGAGCTATTTATAGGCATGACAACATTTCAGTTTTTTTAAATTTTTTCTATAAAAAATTATAGGATCAAAATTCTTGAAAATACAATACAAAATTCCACACAGGTTATTTTTATATGTATATACTTATATTAAAAATACACAAGCTCAATTGTTTTTAAACATTTTAAGTTCAGATTTAGACAAAATTACTCATTTAAATGATAAATAATGATGTAATTACTTTGTTAATGTTCACTACTTATACAATACATGTATAATAAAATATAATTGAATCCATAGAAACGTTAAACTTTTTTCATTATGACCATCATTTAATGTAGTATCTACTTAGTCTTAGATTATTTTTAATACATATTACGTACTTGTTTTGTTAATATGTAAAATATAATTAAAACTCAACTGTATCCCTAAAAATAATATACTAAATATGTTGTTTTCTTTGGCACATTCAACCAAATATCCAATGAAAAATAGAACTCGTATATGTTTACTATGGTAAACATAAAGCAATACAGCAACTGATAATTACATTTAACAATAACTTTCAATTTACAATTTTTTTATATATAAACACACTTCGTATGTGATTAATAAATTAAAGCTAGTTCTGAAGTTCACCACTTTTAATAAAAAATATATTATACTCTTATTAACAAAAAGGGTTTTTGACAAAACAATACATTTTTAACAATAACAGTACACTATATAAATATAAAAGTTTAAAAAAGGGAGTAACAATAATCATGTTTTACAATACAGAAGCACACAAATATTTTTTTTAAATTTTAAGTAGATGAAATGACATTTATTTAAATACATAAAAAACAGTTTCAAGTTTTAACAAGCAATCTGTGAGAATAAATAAACCCAATTAGTGTGTTTGGTCCCAAAAATTAAATAATTTACAGCCAATCAATGCTTATTACACAATTAAGCTTTGTATGTGCTAGCTGACACATCACCACCAGTACCAGTCCAGTTTGTGTGAATATATTTTCCAGGAGCTGTTAATAACTCATATGTATGAGCACCAAAATAGTCACGTTGAGCCTAACAAAACAAAAAATTATTAAAGTATATTAAATTTTAAACACTAAGTTTGTATTAAGTATGTTTTTTACCTGTAATAAATTGGCTGGAAGTCTAGCACTTCTATAACTGTCATAAAAGGCAAGAGCTGTACTGAAAGCTGGAGTGGGTATTCCTAGCATGGCACTTGAAGCAACCACCTTACGCCAAGCTTCTTGACTATTATGTACGGCATCCTTAAAAAAAGGATCAAGTAACAAATTCTTGAGGTTTGGATCAAGTTCAAATGCTTGTTTGATCTTTCCCAAAAATGCACTAAGATAATATATTTACAAAATAATTTTATCTGAAGCTAAAATTAAACATTAATGAATACAACCTTCTAATAATACATCCTCCACGCCACATGAGTGCAATTCCTCCATAATTTAAGTTCCATCCATGTATTTTTGCAGCTTCTCGCATCAACATGAATCCTTGAGCATATGAAACAATTTTAGATGCATACAATGCCTGAAAACAAAATATAAATATTAAATAATAACAAAAATATAAGTAATATATCAATATGTAAACTATTGGTTATTTAAATAATTTACAGATTAAATCACAACGATCATATCAATAATATTCTTTATTGTATAGAGATATGAATAACTAATCATAATTACTAACTTACATATAACTATATACATAAACTGAATAAATGCAAAATTCTGATATTTTTAAGTTTATAATAATTAAGACTTAAGAGCAATATCACTAACTATTCACTAACATCACATACATTAGGACTTGCCTACACTGGCTTCCATATTATGTGAAGGTTAGGTTACACAAACAGATTATTTTCATAATTTCTCAATTGGGATCAATTTTTATTGGACACATTCAATTTAACACCCCTCTCCATCATATACCACATACCTCACACTTTTTTCTCTTATAATACTAGTTTTTTCTAAAAATTCATCTCTATCTAAAATAATGATACTATATAATATTCAGAATCATTTCATTTTAGATATGTTATATAAAATAATTAAATCTCAAGTTAAAAGCTAAAATAGTTATCTACTATGTCCTTGATCATTATTATATTACCAATAAATATTAATTCAATAATTAACTCAAATAGTATGTCATGTATATTTATTAATAATTGAGATTACGCCTATTCTATTCTAATGAATAAATTTTTATTATATCAATACTCAGTAGTATGAAAACTATCAATCATACTGTGTCTTTAATTTAGGTGCGGGTTTTCAGAATCAATAAAACTATTTTTTTTTTTTATATTTATCTGTTTACAACAACTACTATTTCTAACTGTATGTTCTAACCTAACCTGTGTATACACAACAATCTAGTAAGTAGTGGTTACAAAGAAAAAAACTCACTGCCCTTTAGAATTTATAGTAACCAATTTCTAATGTATTTAATATTAAATTACCTTTCCAATGTCTTTTAAGAAAGCTTGTTTATCTCCTTTAAAGGTATCTGTTGGTCCTTTAAGTACTTTACTAGCTTCTGCTCTCTCATCAATTAATGAAGACAGACAACGAGCAAACACAGATTCTCCAATCAATGTGACCGGAACACCATAATCCAATGCGGAAATTGCGGTCCATTTTCCAGTACCCTTCTGGCCAGCAGCATCACGGATTTTTTCAACTAAATATTCTTCATCATTGTCTTTGAACTGTAAAATATTTCTCGTGATTTCAATCAAAAACGAGTCCAATTCGCCCTTGTTCCATTCGTCAAAGGCCAATCCCATCTCTTTATTATTCATATTTAATGCAGATTTCATCAAATGGTATGCTTCACAAATAAGTTGCATGTCTCCATATTCAATACCATTATGAACCATTTTTACAAAATGACCAGCACCATCCTCGCCAACCCAATCACAACAAGGTTCACCATCAGCTTTAGCAGCAATACTCTGTAAATTAGATATTGTTATGTATGAAATTGGAATTCAATTAAAATTCTCAACAATAATAACAAGCACATATTTAATTTAACTATAATCTCTATACACCATATTCTTAATATTATTTGAAATAAAATTTCATTCAAAGTGAAAGTAATTATTTTCATGACATTATAATATCAATATTCAATATACTAGGTATAGTATTATTATAATACAAATCTGGTAGATAGTTGCCTTGAGGAAGTATAAAAATATAATCAAATGACACGCCCAAATAGCCCTGTACTGGTCATTAGAACAATAAACAAAACTATTTTTAACTGTAGGCATGACATAAATAAACTAGTAAATACCTATATTTTTTATTGGTTTAATAGAAATATTAATCAAATCAAGGCTAGGTAAAAAAAAAATATAGATTTGAACAATATTTATATTTAGATTAATTAATTAATAGTTTTCCCTTTAAATCTATAATAATATTTGCAAAAATATATTAATTGAAAATAATAATAAAAAAAAAATCAAATGATATCATAAAATTCCAACTAAACATAAGCATTATCTAACAACAATATTATTTAGTTATAGAAATAGAATATAGGTATAACAGTATTAAATAAAAACTGATAGGCAAGTAAAATGATAAATTAATAATAAAAAGTCCCAAGGGCCAAGACTGCTAGACGTATAAATATGATTGCTAGCTAAGTATAGGGAAAACATATTAAGAACTACTCACTTGGAAAATGTTCTTAATGTATGGCCAAGCTTTTGGATTTCCTCCAGGCATTAATGATGGACCATATCGTGCTCCCTCTTCTCCACCAGATACCCCTGAACCAACAAACAACAAGCCTTTCTGGGCAAGTGTTTTAGTTCGGCGTTGTGTATCTTGGTATTCAGAGTTTCCACCATCAATAATTATATCACCTTCTTCCAACAGTGGTTCAAGTTGGGAGATAAAATCATCAACAGCACTTCCAGCTAAAACAAAAATAAAGTAATAATTAATAATAACCCAATGAAAAAAATTAACATTTCTAATATTATACTTTGAGGGTAATTTCAAAAAGAGAAGTGCCAAAAGTAAGTTTTTAAAGCAATTGTTTCAAGACTAAAATTAATGGATGGGTACCAGGAAATTGATTTAGTACAATAAAAAGTTTTTAATAATAATATTTATATTATTAAGTTTAAAAAAAATGTAGATTAAAAGCTGGGTGCATGAATGATCAAATGGCAGTTTGCCTCGGGTCTAATAATTATAAAGCATGTTACTAATTTCAAACATGAATACCTATAAAATATTTGGTGAGTTTTCCAATATTTTAATGAAAATATACTTAATTAAAATGATTGTAAAAATGCTTAACTCTTACATGCATGACAAAATTATATTTTTATAATTTTTAATTGCAGAAAATGTATATTTCTAGTAAAACAAAATATTTATTAAAATATAAATAAAATTAATTAATTAGAAAATCGATAATAAAATAACAAAAATGATATTCTACATAAAAAACTGAACTAAAAATTAATGCTTGCAGTTTTTCTTCATAATAGTTCAAAAATAGGAGGCAATCAAATAAATATAAATATTTTCAGTTGGTACTACTGGTTTGACATCACAGGTTCATTTCTATCACCGTATGACATTCAGATAATACATTATCCGTTATCAGTAGCACGTTTTTGAACGCGAAAATTTAAAGATTTAAATTTGAAGTTCGTAGTTCTTGTGTCATGTCTATTATTTTTATTAAGCGATTCTTTCCAACAAATCTGTAATATTAATAATATATTTAGCATTTAACTAAAACTTCCTATCTATAAAATTTAACTTTCGTACGCCGTGTAAACTTTGATAAAAATGGATAAACCGAATGTGTATGATTTTGGTATTGACGATGATTCAGTTCCATCAATAGAAAAATCCGTTGAAATATCTGAAGACGCTCTACCAACAGTGGTTCAACGATACTTTGAATCTCGTTATGCCACCAACGTCAATGACAAACCCAATCAAGACTACAGTGTATTAATTCATTCAAATAATCTATGCATTTTGTCATTAGCATCCAGTCATGTTTTAATGGGCAAAACCATCGAAAAAATAGATTTCCAAGTATCAGAGAATACTCATCGCCTCAGCAATATTATGACAGGAAAAGGAAAACGAGGAGCTCAAATTGTACAGGCAGGATCTACTCTATGCAAGGTTCATTGTTCTGACGGCGAAGAGCACAAAATACTTTCTGCCATTCCAGGAAAATTAGTAGAAATGAATAGCAAACTAGCCGAAACTCCAAATATCATGTTAAATAAACCAGATGATATTGGATTTATAGCAATAGTTTTACCACAAAAACAGAGGTTTGAAAAAATCAGAGATGGACTTTTGACTAAAGAACAATACACACTAAAACATTCTACAGTCTAATATAAATTTAAAAAAAAAAATTGTTTATTTTTTTTTTTTTTACTATTAAGTAGCTACTATTATTTTATGAAAAAATACATTTCTTGAATATATCAGCTATTTTTGTATTTTTTATTTAAATTTAAGCTCTGAAACTATAATATATTTTAATAGAAATGCCTAATAATTTATTATAACTACTACTAACAATACATTCAAGTTAATTTTTCCTTCTAAAAATTCAATAATTGTTAGTAAATTATTAAAAAAAAAACATTATTAGGGAGTTTATAGAGTGCAGCAACTTAAGTGTTATAGCAGCATATAAGATCCAGATGTTTATCATAAAAAGGGTTAATAACAGCTCTCATAGAGTAGTACTTTAGTAACTAATACAGCAAATTTTGCTTTCACTATACCCAAAAATTGATTTTGGATTGGTAAATTTTTATTAAAAGACTTAATAAATGATATGAATAATTTTTAAAATACAGTAAAAATATGAATATTCAATTTTGATGATCAGATGAAAAATTATAGTCAATTATTAATGCAAAAATTCTAAGATAAATCTGGATTTTATAACAATATATAACACCATGTTTGACATACATGTTTATACAGACATAACAATGTACATTACCCATTAAATGTCCTAAACTATTGTAAATGCCACCAACTAAATTATGTTTACCATCAAAGCATTATAACAGAATGATAAAAAAATATATCATTTTTATCTTGCATTCATTTCACTAGTATTTACCCTTGCGGCTATGCTATAATGAAGAGTATAAGTTAGCTCAGTAGACTTATAATTGATTCGTCAGACTGGTTAAAAATGAATTCTACACTAGACACAAAAGTATTCAGATGCCTATGATACTTAATACATACTTTTATACATTATATATTCTGAAATTTAGTTTCGAAATGGGACAACTTTGATAAAACTTAGATAGTCTAGTATAGGTAATCTACTAGTATTAACGTTAGTTAGTATTATTTGATCATAACTGTAAATAATTTTACTTATGTACCTTTGACAAGCATCATAACTCTGCGTGGCTTTTTCAACGAATCAACCAATTCCTTGAGAGAATGGGCGCCAACGATGTTCGTGCCTTTTGCACCCTTTTGTAGGAACTCATCGACCTTTTCGACGGTCCTGTTGTAGGCGGTAACGACAAACCCATGATCGTTCATGTTGAGTATGAGGTTTTGGCCCATGACGGCCAAACCGATGAGTCCAATGTCTGATCTGCGAAGTAACCAAGACATGTCAGCGATTATCGAATGAAAAATTATGTAAAAAATAGTTAGCCAGTTACACTGCTAAAGCCAATAGGCGGTTATGTTAGATAAAAGTAAAATATAAAGTTTCAGGAGACTACAATCGTAGTGGTGTTACTCACTTGCCACTCATGATTTCGCGTTCAACGTGCGTGTAGACAGCAATACGGTCACTGGGTGAATGGCGGACGGACGGTCAGCGCAAAGCCGATAACCGCGATAAAAACGACCAACGAAACGGATCAAGGTCTGGCCGCCCGGAATATCGGTATACTTTACCGCCGCCAAGGTCGACCCGCCAACCGACTGGTTCGTCGTGAGTGGAGTAAAATAAACGACGGTACAAGTGTACAACAACTACCAAGGGTATGACCTCAACGCGAACCGCTGCCTGCGCTCTATGGCGGCGTGGAGTCGTTGTTTGTGCGTAAGGCGGTTTTTACTTTTTCACTTTCGACTGTTTCGAGTTTTCGTTTCGATTCGGCGGCGGCGGCTTAGCCCACTCGTAATTATTGTTTATTACCGTTGTTGTTATTATATCGCGTTATGTTTGCATTTACGATCGAGATCATATTATACATTTTAAACAACCATGGTAAAAATAAACGATCGTTATACCGCAAAACAGCAGCCTAGCTGAGTAGCCAACTGTATATTACAGTGTATTTATGATCGTAATTTGTAACGGCACCGCAAATTCGAAACAAAAAGGCCGGTTGCAAGCGTGCACACAATAAAATATCATTCGCCTTGGAGAAAGTAAAAGTATTATCCCGGTTAGCTGGTGACTAGTGCCTACTGATATAATACGATATTATGAATAATGATACGCATAAAATGTGTAACGATTTCCCAAAGTACGACCTAGTAATAATTGGTACGGGTACTATGGCGGCGTTACGATTGTTGTATTATAATTCGTTGATTGATGGTTTGGGTTTTAAAATATAAAATATAGACAAGACGCGTTATCAGTCGCGATCGATAGCCGGCGGTGATTGCTGATTACGACTTTACTACGAGTTCTGCGGTTTCGGCGTGGGCGTGTGACGTCTTGGTAGTTGGTAGTCGACACTACTTACTTCAATCTCCGAGAGATTGTCATCCAAATAAATAAAAAGTAACTGAGGTTACACAGGGTCAATCGACTGAATTTGGCTCCCTTACGGTCTTTTTTGTTTATAGATTATGTTTTAAAAATTTAGACTTATGGTCGATGTAGGCATAATAATTATGTAATAAATCCACTTGCATTATCTGATTTTCAGTTCTTTCCTATTTGATTTTGACTATTCACTGTATATAGACTAATTAATTGTGAGATAAATTGATAGCGGAGTTTATATTTCAAATGTAAAATCTAAATATTCAAAAAAAATAAATATTTATTGTTATACTGGTTAGTTTTTTGTTAGCATTTTTCAAACACCAAGATTTTCTATGTTTAATGTTTAACAAACATATTACCTTAAATACCTATTCATGGCGCCTACCACGACTCTACCTATAAATTCCAGGCCCTACCAGCTACCTTCCACTAGCCCAACCTTACACTTATCAAATTGCTCATATTTCAGACTAAAAAAATAGTCCGTTGTACTGCTGTAGTTGCACAAAAATATATAATATAATTAACAATAATATACTACATTGCTACTGTATTTTATATTATAATACTACCTACAACTAGTTTAACCTCCTTGTATTTATAATTAATGGTATTATATACAGACAAATTACGATAATTTTAAATTGTTTTGATACGTCTGTATGTACCTATTATGATTGATACTGGGTATACATTGTTTTATTTTATCTAAAATAAATATGTCAAAGCAAAATTACTATGTGATTTCTTCATCAAATAAAAAATATAGTAATTAACTAGTAATAATGATTTTTTTTTTTTTGTTTTTTTAGTACAGAACTGAAATCTTATTTTTGCAAGCCCCGACCTTATAATTGTTGCCCGCCTAGTGACCCTACCTAGATAAAATCCTGGCACCGCCACTTTATACATTATACATATTACATACATATACTAAATATATACAACATCTATTTTTATATGTTTTTTCGCTTCTATCCTTAATTATGGTCCAGCTATCCAAGGATACGGATGCCCCCGAGTTTTGATATTCATTAATGAGCAGGGTTATCTAATATATTGGTACCCAAGTACTTAGGTACCGTGGTCGAGACTTCGAGAGAATACGATTTGATCGGTTATTTCCGTTTTGATACATCGACTGACCGTCGTATACAGCAATGATTTTCAATGAATCGATATTCTATGCCCGACATAAAAATATACATCATATTAGGACGTTGGGTATACTACTGATTTTTACACTATGTGGCTCCACAATGATTTCAATAATAATCGTCTGATTGATAAAAATTACACTACTGAGTATTTACATAGAATAATATTCTGTGGTATTTACAGTTAAGCGCATGATATAATTAAGAAATATATTATAATAAATATAATGTGATAGCTATGCATCTCTCGAGAATAACAACGCATATAATTAAATTATATTATGTTAATTTCAAATTACGAGTGATGTAATTTCGAATCAAAAATAAAGGTTATCGCTAGTTACTTCCATTATTGTTTAGACTTTGGCTGATTTTATTAATATATAGTAGGCCAACAAGTTTTTTAAAACACGACAGAAACGAAAAGTGATAAAATTAAAATATTTAAAATATATTATATTCGTATGATATTTATTTTAACATATTAATTATAGGTTTATTATGCAAATACTTAATTTGATAAAAATGTTATTAAATATTAGTGTCTAACTAGGAAACCAGGAAAAATCATGTTTACGTTACGTGGTTTTGAAGGAGACTGAAGATGGCAAGTTTTTTGATGTTCTTATTTAGACAACTTATTAAAAATGCAAAAACGTAGTTACCGAATTTCATATTTTGCATTCCATGGGCACAATTTAGTGGGTGCTTAGGTTTGCTTGGTATTTTTAAAATTAACACCCTTATTTATTCCATTTATGATTAATTATAGTTACTGTTTTATACTTTTATATTAATAAATTATTAATTAACATAATATACCCTAAAAGCCATTATTATATTATATTTATATAATTATACACGATTATTGAATGGGGAATATAGGCGATGTAGATATCTAAATAGCTCATTACGGAATTCATGAAATACTTTAAAATGTCAACCAATACCATCGTTGTATAAAAGTAATACCAAAATTATTTTGATATTATGTTTATAATATATGTAAATATACATATATAATATATATAGCCATATAGGCTCATAATATAAAATATAATATGTTATTAGTGTATTAATTGTTTATCTCAAGCCACGGATTGTCATTAATGAATAACTTCTGTTTACACTTTCTGACGTCACAAGCAATAAGCTACCAAATACTTATTTTAGTAATATTATTTTATAGATTGAATTTTATACATATAATAAGAATGAAAAATGTGTGTTGTTTGTTTTTATTATGTTGACATTCTATAGCCAATAGACTTAACAATATGGATTTTTTTTATTTTACATGATATGTCATACTTCAGTATTGCAGTAAATACGATATATTGCATAAATATATACATAATAATAATAGTATCAATATAAAATTGTCTACATTTAAAACCTGAAATCACTGAGAATAATTTGTCAATGTCTATAAAACTTACCTACTTAAATCTAGGCATACAAAAATATAAAAATATTGTGTACCTAATACCTATGTATATTCATCTATAATATACCTACCTATAATAACTATACTTGTTTGTATAGATAATATAGATGTTATAGGTAGGTAGGTACTATAATTATTTTAGTTATAATAAGCGTGTTGACCTGATTAGGTGTACGAAAAACAATTTACAGCTCAAACCATATTCTATACGTCAAAAACAAAATCGTGATATCTACTTCTTATAACCTATCTACATATTTAAACAATTTATGCATGGACGTTTGGCGTTATACATGTAAATTAGATTCTCGTTTACAATAACTGCACCGTGTTCGCATATATTACCGTAATTATTATTACTATTATAGACTTTGGCTGCAGTTTTACCCATACCTAAAGGCTAGTATAATAATTAATATTCCGGTGGTTCAGTAGAAGGGGTTGGTAAAGAGTACCCCCCTAAGCAATGTTGTGCTTTTATTATGTATAAATACACATAATTCAATTATATTAAACTGTTATATCGTCGGCGTAATATCTATTGGATCTTTTTTACCAAACAATAAACATACATAATGAGCTTTTCATTTTTTAGAACTCAGCTCAATCTCATTATTGCGATGGCGTACATTCACGCGTATTTGCAGGCGTTGTGAAAGCCGCGTACTATACAATAAGAAAAACGCCTATTATTATACGACAAGTATAATATAATATATATATTTATTATTTATACATTATAATATAAATTTTTATACCTATATTATCCATTATCTTACGTGTATATAATATAAAAAATGACCTTCTTGCAGGTTCGCGGAGATTTTTATTATATAATAACTCATTTTTAACGTATCCGACTTATATTTCGTGTATTATTATGTTATATACCTATCTACCATGAGTCATAACTAATGACTATCGTTAGGCATTACTTTTGTCGTACAAAATTATAATTAACCTTCACGATCTTCATGATTCACTGTATTTCACATAACACCCAGACTACAAACTACAGAATTGACCACTGATCACGGGCACCATCAATAATGTTTTTTTTATACAAAAATATTATTTTTTTAATATAAAATACAAAATATTATCTTTAATTTACTTTGCGTACTAAATAATAATAGATTAAATTGATATTATTTACATCAGTCAAAATAATAATGAGCATACGATTTCAAATGAATAATATACCTATTCGTATAAATTATAATAATGTTAAAGTTAAATAAATCCTATATGTAATTTTATTTTATTGTTATTGATTGACATTTTGTTCGTATACGATGTATTATAAAAACAAAACATTTAGTTTTATTATTTGTTTATTGCTGTATAGATAATGATAGGTTAAAGGTTTTTGTTTATAGATTGAAAAATGTAAAATGTTTGTACTAGACAAATAAATAAATACAAATTTAATATTAAAAAAAATATTTTTAGAAATATCTAACAAAAATGTAAATTAGAGGCTCCAAATTATTTACAGCCTATAATAATCTATAGGTAATAAATGTATACATCATTACCTACCTATAGCCATTAGCGTAATAGTATAGAAGACGCATAAGATGATAGAGGTATATGAATCTACTTTAACTGTGGTTGTTCTAAAAAATTATAGATTTTAGAATACCTAGTTCTTTTATATAGTTAATCAGTAACTTTTATCATTATATTAAAAACTATAAACGTTTTTATAATTATTGTCTTTAGTAAAATTTTAAGCATAATAAAGGCATATTTCTAAATCAATTAAATCATTTTTTTATAATAATTTTTAACAATTTTTAGTAGTTATATACGGAATAACTGTGTAAGTATTTACTTATAAATTTAGATGAACAAAGTATTCAACGTAAATATTGAATTAACATTTTTCAAGATTACTACCCTGTATTGGATGTACTTCTTGCCTCTTAAGTAATTTAATTAAATAAAAATTATCAGAAAATATTTAATTACAATTTATACAATTTTTTCTTATGCTTTTTTTTTAAGTAATGGAACCGATTTGAGGGGGGTAACTTGAACATTTTGCAATTTTTTCCTTCATCTATACTAGAGGACCACCCTAGACTACCTGTATTATAATATTAAATAAAATCATATTGTCATAAGATATGATCACATTTTCGTTAGATAGGTACTTCCAAAAAATTATTTGTTATTACTATTTTATTAAATAATTTATAAAAATTCATAATTAGGTAGGATAATCTAAGTTATCTAGAATTAATGTAATTATGTAAATACTTGAAATTTTCACTAAATGTTTATTTAACGTTATCTACTTATATACACAATTAAATTTTCAAAATATAATGGCTTTTTTAAAATATTTTTTATTATTCAAAAAGTATACTAGATACTTTAGATATTTCATAGATATTTAACACTTTCACCAATTATTTAGATAGGCATTATTTTCTTTACATAATTTAATTTTCAAGATTTTGAATTGTCATAATTCGCTCATGTTAAGGCTATTTATAGGATTTTGAAATATTCGTATTTTTTTTATAAATATCGATACAATTTTTCAAATTTTTGGCAGCTAGTGTGCAATTCAATAATATCAAATGTGTCAAAAAATACTGTGAACTACTGTCAGTAGGTAGTCAGTAGTCAGTATACCTACTTTAAATTGTTATGTTTCAATAATCAATACCCAAACTACGCATAGGTAACTCACAGATTTTCATACTGACCGCATACTACAATAAGTAGGTACCTATTACCTATAATACCTTCTGAAGTAGTATACACAGTAAATCTTCTATACACCGTTGTATGTATAGTCCATAGGGATATATATAGATATTTGCTAGATTAGACCGGTTTAAAATAATCTCACATTATCCCATACCAGGATAATTAACTACCTATGTAAATATTATATGCTCCAAACATCCCGATGCATTATTTTTCACACCAAGTTCGGTCTAGCAAATCTGTAACATATACTCCAATACTCCATCTACGATTTATCAATATAACGTATTAAGTATATCTGTGAGACTGTAACTTACCATCAATAAAACAACTCATAAAAATTCAAAAAAATCTGATGACTTCATCTATTCTGTAGATTGTAGAACAACGTTTTTTACGAAAAGAACAAAAAAGTATTTAAAGTATTCTTATTCTGAGTCTCTGAGAGTCAGCCGTCAGGAAATACTCGGACTTCTGAAATCTGTCGCCTCCCTTTATCCATCCCTCATTCCCTCCATCTTCAGTATAAAAAAAAATTGTATAAAATATTATGTATAGCATTTAATATTTATATTATGTTTTTTTAAATAATATTTAATATTTTAAATCATGGGTGTGACCAACATTAAAGTACTAAACCGAATGTAAAATATTAATTCACCTTCAGAATAAACTGCTATAACATACTGATAATGAATAATAATGATAATCAGCTGATATCGAATACTACTACCAAAACATTCCTACTACTGATTTTTGTCCTAGGTTAATGTTCTAGCCTTCTAGGATAAATGATAATTAATAATTTTTTGATTTCAACAATTCAGTATTATTCACCTTCATATAATCATATCATTAAATAATTAATCAGTTCTCACTAATTCACTATTACAAGTATAGTTTGTTTATTCAAGTGCTTAATTCGCTAAAAAATTTGTACAATTTTCTCACATAATGGCTCTATATTTAAGAAGGTAATATATTATTATTAGCTTATGTGTAATCATAAATTTAGTTTAATTTTTTTGTAACGTCAATTACTCAATATTGCAAAATGTTACAAAGTTTAAATGACATAAAAAGCAATAGTATTGATATCTGTTTTCGCATTGTTGATGTCCTATTAAAACTCCTTAATAATATAATAAATCATCCAAATCAACCAAAATTCAGAAGACTCTACTTGAACAGTGATGTAATACAAAATGATCTTTTACCATTTTCTGGTGCTATGGAATTTCTTTTTGAAATTGGTTTTATAGATGATGGAATTTCTTTAATTTTGCCAGATTGTATAAGCTTAAGTACATTAAATAATTATAAACAACAACTTATAAACATAATTCCAAAACATCAAAAATTAAATTTGAATGAAAATAATTTCTTAAAAGAAATTAGTTCAACATCATTGACTGTACTTAAGTTTGAAGATAAAATATTGCAAAGTAAAGCATTAGAAAATTTATCACCGGAAGATATTGAGTTATTTTCAAATTTTGACAAAAATAATGATTTATTTTACCATGAAAAAATGATATTAAAACTTATGATATGGTTTAAAAAATCATTTTTTAAGTGGTTCGATACACCAACTTGCCATTTCTGCTGTAGTTCTACTAAATTTAAAGGAATAAATCACGATAAAATAGATGAAAATGTTAAATATTCAGAATTGTATGAATGTGATAATTGTGGTTCAATCACAAATTTTAAGAGATATGGTATTTGTGAACAACTTTTGACTACTCGTCAAGGAAGATGCGGAGAATGGGCCAACTGTTTTACTTTATTTTGTAGAGCACTTGGTTGGGAAGCAAGACTGGTAATTGATAAAACCGATCATGTATGGACTGAAGTTTGGTCAGTTAATCAAAAGAGATGGATTCATTGTGACCCTTGTGAAACTGCTTTGGACAAGCCATTACTTTATGAAAAAGGTTGGGGAAAAAAATTGTCATATATTCTAGCCTATTCCCATGAAGAAGTTCAAGATGTTACTTGGCGGTATGTAGAAAATAGTGACAGTGTTTTAAAAAGAAGAACGCTTTGTTCAGAAAACGAATTGTTGAATACCATTTTAAGTTTATCGCAACACAAACAAAATAATTTATCATTGTCAAGGCGTAAATATATTGCAGAAAGACGTTTGAAGGAATGTATTGAAATGTTATTTCAGACTAAATGTACTGATGAAAATTTTGGTGGTAGAACGTCCGGAGCTATTACATGGAGATTAGCTCGAGGGGAAATTCAAATTGAGAAATTCGTTTGGACTCCATCTGAAACTGAAATAGCTAATAAAAGATTTGAACTTAAATATTCTACGGCTTTTGATAAATATATCCATGGCAACAGCATTCATGAAGGATGGAAAAGTGGTGTATATAGTTATAGTTCAATATTTCGCAAAGAAGAATTGGACTGGAAAACTGTTTATCTATGTAGAGAAGAAAACTGTGAAAAATCAACAATAGAATGGCGATTTGACTTTTCTTCAACTGGTCTAGTTGTTCAAGATATTAAATTAATTTATAGTGCAGCTTTGTTTAATACGGGTCAAGTTGAATGGAAGTTAATTGGAAATAATGTTACTGTAAATCTGCCTACTATTGAAAATATCAAAGAAGTTTTTGTTGATCAAATAAAAGGTTCTGATTTTATAACATTAAACGCAAGTTTAACTGGAGGATCCGGAGACTCAGCTTGGCAGCACTCTCAAATATTTAGACAGTCGATAAAAGATCAAGATTATCCATTTCATATTGTGGTTATTCTTAAATAAATATTTAACATAACAATAAAATAATAATTACTATTAAATTATAAAAATTATATTTTAGTGTTAAAACTTATAACATATATTTATCTCTAAGAATATTATTGTTTTTAAGACAGTATTAATCAGTTATTATAACATAATTTCTTTTAAATAACAATACAATTAATGCATATTATATATTATATTTAAAAATAAAATAAAATTTAAAAATTTAATTTGAAAATTGTGATTATTAATTTTTAAAAAAATATAAAATATTTCAGTGTACACAGACTATGCACAGCTAGACAATCAATGTCTTTCCAAATGCCAACAATGTAAGTAAAAAAAAATTTATTTTAATTATTTTTGAGTTTTTAGAGTATTGAAAACATAGTGTTATTATTTATTAGTAATTAAAATTATTTAAACATTGCCAATTATAGTTATTTTTATTACCCAGTGAGTAACTAGGAATTTTCTAGTGATTTTTATGAAAAAAATAAAAAATAAAATTGTTAGTATAAATATACTAATGTTTATATTTTTAAAATGGCCAGATTGTAGTACAATATATTTTTCATCATCATACGTATAATACAGTTGTTATAAAATAAATATGGTGGTGGAATAGGTTCTTACTGAACCCACAGAATCCCCTTTCTATACCATTAGTTATTACTATATCAAAGAAAATATTTATCTATTCATCTGCATAAATTTCTATAGTTAAAATTCTAGAATAAAATTTAATGTAAAAAATTTAAATCTATTTTTTAGGCACCGTATGATTACCATGCAAGTTAAAAATGCTCAAGAAGTTGAATATAAATTAGGAGAAACTCATGATGAGAAAAATGGCCGCCTAAGTAGACCTATGTCTCCTCATTTGACAATTTATAAACCTCAGTTAACAACCATTTTATCTATTACACACCGTGGAACTGGAGTCGCATTGAGTGGTGTAACTGCTGGATTAGGAGCATGTAAGTTATTATATATATATATATATATTTTTTTTTATAGCTTTAATCTATTAAAAAGTTTATTTAATAGTTAAAAAATAAAAATTAATTACACTTACAAAGTAATTTTAAAATGACCTTTTTAAGCATTACTTTTAGTTACTTAAATAATTATAAAGTACCAATATCAAAATAATATATAAAGCGAAGGTCAGCGCATTTCGGTGGTGGATGTTTGTCCATCGTCCCTTCGGTCCTCAGACAGGATAGTGTAATTTTACTGTAGGTATTCAATTTGAATTTGATTGCATTCGATAAAAATGATTCTGAGTGGACGAGGGGATATTTTTCATTTAATTTTATTTGCTACTATGGTGATAAATAAAGCTGTAATTATTTTATATTATATAATCGTGAAGTTGTACATTTTTTCTCCTTTAACCGCTTTTATTTCGAAAATCGAAAAATGACCTCTGTAAAGTACCAGCTCAAGAACATTACCTTTCAGAAAATATGCTACACTTGTACTTTTGAGTAAGCTTAGGGGGAGAAAAAGTGTTTACAGAATAAAAAGAAATAAACATCATTGTAAAACCAATACATTCCTCACTTGGCTCAGAATCTAAAATTGTTTTACATGAACTGATCTCATTCAATAAAGATTTATAATTTATTTATTATAAATTAAGTAGTACATTATCCATTCTGTGACATAGTGCTATTCATATTTTATTAACTTTAAATAAATATTATTTTTCAACTATGGTTTTACATTAATTTTTATATTTTATTAAAGTATTCCTTTTCACGGATTTGCCAACATTTGTACAATTTGTACATGGTTTAGAACTACCATCAGCTGCTATCATGTCTGCAAAAGGATTGGTTGCTTTTCCATTCTTCTATCACCTATGTAATGGCATTAGACATTTGGTGAGTTTTAATGAAATTATACTTATTTTAATTTCAAAAAATTATATTTAACTTATTTTATTTAGATCTGGGATGCTGGAAAATGTTTGACCATTAAACAAGTTTATTCAACTGGTTATGGTGTGATTTTTGGTAGCTTAATTCTAACAGTATTGTCTTTAGCTTTTAGTTCATGAATAATGAAAACAAAAAATTGTTCAGTTCTTATATTATTATATAAAATTACTCATTTAAAATAAAACATGTTTATTACAATTTCATGTATTATACAGTATAAAAAAATATTGTAGTTTTCTCATTATTTTTTTTTTTTCATATAGAATAATTAACATTTTGTGTAAGTAATTTAGATTTACATAATATTGTTATATGTTACATATTTTTTAAAGCATTATAAAAATAATTATTTCCAATCGTTTTGTTTCCTATTTATTTTTTAATAATGGTACTATTTGTAATCAGATCATTTTTTTGCTATTATAAGTATCAGTATACTGCTTGATATATTTTGTTATGATTGAAAGTAGATTGAAAAAAAAAAAAAAGAAATTTGTATTAATAGAGTATTTTAATGGAAGTATATTATGAATAAGGTTTACAAGTATAATATTCATAAAACATTGAACAATAATTCTCATCTGTACAGAAATAAATATCAATAAATACAGCTTAACAATAGGTACTACCTGTTTATATCTGTTAATGTATGAAGTGTGGCTACTTAAAAACTGGAATACTTTCTATTAAAAGTGTAATAGACTTTTGGGTGGGTAATTGAGATGTAGTTATCAACTATACAAGTCATTGCATCAAATAATACCATTTTAATCTCTTTTGGTTAATTACTTTGCATTCACGTGTTTAAAGTGGACAATATCATATAAAACTACCGAAATTATGACTACTTTAAGAGTTGAACAGCAAGTTAATTCAAAATTTCTTATTAAATTAAAAAAATCTGTAGCAGAATGTTTGTGTTGACTAAGGTGTATGTGAAGGACACGAACACCTTGGAAATATAATTCAGTTAAGATAAGGCTATCAATAGCCAAGAGTCACTAGTGGGTGGCTGCTTAATTCACAACATTCATGTATTTTAATTACTCTCATCATATAAACTTATTGTGCAAAACTGTATTGATTGTTTATGTCAAATAAAAAAAAATAAAATAAAAAAAAGATAAGGCAATCATTCAATGTTATTAATAGATTTTACATAATTATAATTAGGGGTGGAAGTTCAATGATGTGGTATACATTTTTTTTCTATTATAAGATGCTTATTTTGGTACAGATTTATGTCACCAAATTTTATATATTTCACCATGAATTATAACTGTAAGCAGCTTTTGTAAAATTTGAGTTCTTGAACACTATCTTTAATGTCATTAAGAGCTCTATGCTGAAGTGATTTTTTTGGAGCTTCATTTGCTAATTCGGGTTTCCAGCGTCTAAAGTTAAATCATAAATTTATTAAAACATTCAAATTAATTCAATTTTTTTTTTACATTAACATTTTTATCATTATGTATTTAAGATATTCAGTTAATTCAAGATATGATAGTTATTGGTTTTTGATAACCTGATTTTTCAGATGCATTTATTCACCTTTAAACGCTACTATGAATTGTTATCATGAGATTTCAGATTATCAAACACCATAACATGAAATGCTTAGCAAAAAAAAAAAGAATATTAAAATTATATTTCATACGTACTTAAACAACTCTTTTAGAGAAGACACATCTATTAATCTATAACTTAAATGATTTTCAAGTTTTGGCATATATTTTCTAATAAAAGCTCTATCCATATAAATTGAATTACCAGCTAATGGACAAACACCTAAAATTATAATAAATGTAATAATTTAATAATTACTTTGATGTACCTAGTTGAATTTAAATAATCAAGAATAATACATATCAATTTTTATAATTTTAAAATCACCTTTAGGAGTAAATGGTTTGATAAACTCGTATAACATTTGATCAGCTTGTTCAATTGATATATTACTCTTTCTAACATTTTCAGTTAAGCCACTCTAAAAAATAGACACAAAATAAAAAAATTGTTGAGAATATGAACAGTTTTTTTTCTTTTTTTCTTTTTACAATATAATTAACAATCTACTAATTAGAACTAGATGAAAGAAAAATTTTAAATTAAAAAAAAAGAAACCCAGGGAACTCGCCATGCAAAATAATGGAATTACGTATATAATTCCATTTTCCACTGTTTTTATTAGGTAAAGGACAAATGTAACATAATTTACCACCACAGCTACAATATGTGCAGACATCCAATTTATTAGAAAAAAAAACTGGACAATATGTAGGGACTTACTATGAGCAAATGATAACAAACGCTTCATAGCGAACAAAATAAAAAGATCAAAATTATGTTAAAATAATTACCAATGCATGTTGCTTTTTGGACCAATCTTCCATGTTCTCTAACACTTCGTCTGATTGATGTATAATAATATTTGGACTCTCAGCTAAAACGTTTAAATGTTTATCAGTTATAATTATAGCTGCTTCGATGAAGGTATGATGATTATAGTCTAATCCAGTCATCTGAAAATTGATAAATACAATTTTGGTTTAAAATACGTTTGTATGATCAGATCATAAATTTACTAAAAGTAAATTATTCCAGCAAGGAGCAAGTAATTATTTTATTCTAATGAATTAAACTATTAACCTCATTGAATCATAATTTCTGGAAAATAATTTTTTTCTCACAATCACATCTTTTTTATCTCATTAGGTTGTAGAATTTGGTGCCTTAGTGGTCTTAATATATTATTTATAAGTTCTTATATAGCATTAATATTAGAAAGATAAATATCTATAATACGTAATAACTAATAAATCTTAATATTTAAATAATTAAAGTGAAGTTAATAATAATTAATAATACATACCTCACCATCAAACCATACAATGTTGTGTTCATGATATAATTTAGGATTTATGGTGGTCATTTTTCTTCTTAAATTTATATTACTTATTCTGAAATAAAGCATAATATAGCATTATAAATTGAAATGGTAATTTATTTTTTTATCAGTATTAATTAAATGTAAAAATTATGTACTATACAATTTATCTGTAAGGAAAAGTGCAATGATTCATCTTACATATTTAGGCTATTTAGTCATACCTATTATTGTTTTCCCTCGTCAATAGGTATGTTTAAATTAATGTTTTAGTAGTATGATTTTTGAGAATTTTAACAGAACCATGTCTTTCATGAATCTTATATCTATGTTGTAGTTTATCTTAGTGATGTACGCTCTAATACACTTTAAGCATAAAGCTGTATTTCTATGAACAAAATATCCAAATAATTTGTCTTTTTGACAAACAGTTCGTGAAATAAATACTTTAGTATGATCATTGGCTATACCACACAACTGATCAAGAATATTTTCATGAAATGAATGAAATTTTATAGATATTATTTGTTTTAAATTAATTTTATGATTTGATCAACCATTAAATGTGAGTACTTAAGTTCATTTAATATTTTAGAAATATCAAAAATAAACAAACAACTAGAACTTACTCAATTATGGATAGAAAGTGTATGGTTAACAAATATTAAAATTTGGCCACGTTCACAGACCCGCGGCCCTGGCCAGACCAACACTGTATAAGTATAATATTCTAAACATGTAACAAAGTAATAAAAAATAATTTATAACACTTACGTTTTCAATTGGTTAATTACATTTTTGAATTTTAACATCTTTATAAAGTTATTAAATAACTTGTGTAATATATTTACTCTACTGGTTAATATTAATAATTAGCAATTGAAATATGAAAAATTAAATTTAGGACTAGTTTAAATAGAACAATCTTAACAAAATAATTCAGAAATTGCACTTAAATAATAAGATTAGTGATAATATTCAAATATATAACATTTAAAACGGTTAAAGTAGGTACTTAATCATTTTTCTGTGAAAAAAACCTACCTACTATTACTATTTAATATTATTTTCGAAATATGAACAATCAATAAAGTACAAAATTAATAAAGTACAGTGAGCTATAGAACGAATAGAAATTTAATTAAATTTTTAACCAGTATCCATTATATGAATATGGTTACGGGAAGGCCTATGTTTACATTAAAGAACTGAATCGCACTATGCAAATGAGGGAAATGTGAATGATTCAGAATAACTTGAAATGAGTCGAGTGGAATGTTCTTAAAATGAAAAATCTCCCTATTTAGTATTTACTGGTAAAGATTTTTACATTTTCATACAGCTCGTATCGGGGCCCGGGAGGACCAAGTGACAAACTATAATAATAACTAGTAAGCAGTAACTACTATATAACTAATAACTACTAAGTTCTTGATTCTTAGATAATATTGAGATAATTTCACATAATAACACAGAATTATTTTTGTTTAGATATATCTTAAATCATGATGGTAACATAAGCATTGAATAACATGTGATAATATGATACTAAAAATCAAAAACCACAGATTTTTATAAAGAACTAGATAGCGAACTCTTGCTTTCAATTGAAGCCAGGTTTTTCGGTTGGCATTATATGGTATTTTATATGGTAAATATTAATTATATTGTATTGTATATTTTTATGATGCCTAAACCTGTTGTTTAAAAAAAATTAAGAATATTTTATAGAAATCATTTTTCATTTATTTCTATATTTTACCATTAAAAACGATGTTATTCCAATGCATATTGTATAGGAAATGACGTAATGTTTTGCCAACCGAAAAATGGCGGAAACGGATACGCGACCTTCAATGTTAATAATACAAATAATAAACGAGTTCCTTATCTAGTTAGTATAGAAGTCTGTGTCAAAAACTAATATTAATGATACCAATTGATAATTACCAGTCGTACTGTCGTCTGTCGTAGCAAATAGCAATGTAGCAGCGGCTCACGAACTAGTCGAACTACCAATTGTTCAGTAGAAATTGATGTAGGATATGATTGACATGAGTTAGTTTGACAAGCGACAGTTTAAAATAAATGAGAAAGTTATAACTAAAAATATTTTCAAATTGAATTTAAGTGGTGTTGTAAGCGGTATAAAGGTGCTCAACGCTTGCGTTACCTATTTTATAGTCTTAATTAGTGATAATTCACATCTGAAATATTCTAAATAATATAGCCATGACCCGTATCGGGCTTTCCCATAAAGGTCATTGTCTCATTTCCCCACTTTAAGAGCACACAAAGAATCCCTGATTGTGATGCATTTATGCTGCAGCTGCAGCTGCAGCTGCCTAACTAATAACTACTAATAGAGAGCGCTCATATACTTGTTTTATTGTATACCATTCGATTTGATGAGATGGGGGCATAGATTAATATATTAATCTGTGGATGGGCCGGATGAGGGCAACAAAAGTGTTTGAATTGAGAAAAATTAAGTATAGAGGAACTTAGTTCAAGACTCAAGTAGTTCAACGATTTAAAAATTACGTTGTAAATACAAAATTATTTAACACAAACCGTCTTTCATAATATGCTTAAATTTCGAATAGGTACTACGCCATTTCAGCTGACAAAAATATAACAATTTTAAATAGGTATAATCATTGATTATAAATAGTATTTATTTATTAGAATCGCTAAAATATTCTAGATAACCATGAAGGAACATCCGGCACAGGAGTATCCTGCCGAGATAAATGTAAATGGCCAAATGGGGGATATTGATTAACTATACTGACTATAGATTATGTTACAAAATGAACATTTACAACTATAGTAGAGATTACACTCTAGGTTCTACTGGTTCTAGAATAGAAAAGCTTGTCCCCACAGACTGACAGGATTTTGTCAGATGTGGATCACAGAGCTTAAATATGCAACACCTCACATTATTATATTGTTAATTAATTTGGACTTAGTATATTTATTAATGAACACAAAACACTTAACAATAGTCATCAAGCTGTGTTGAAATTACTCAAACCTCATCCTTCAACCAAGTGCTGTAAAGACCAAATGGATAAGGAGTAAGTGCCACAGGACTCCGTGTCTAGAGGGCCCCCGCAGACTAAAACCAGAATAAAATATGAAAAATGTTATAAAAAAAATATGGGATGGGCACAAGATGTATTATTATATATACATCAGTAGTGGTAATAACTAATAGCCCATTTTGAGTTAATTATATACCTATGCACTACATCTAATAATTTGTGGTATAAGGTAAAATGTCTTAAACAAAAAATGTTTTCAGGATGCTAGTTACTCATCCTTGCTTTAGAAGAACAACAGAACATACTATAGTGAAGGAAATCATAAGCAAAAACAAAAGGTATAATTAAAAAAAAAAAAACATTTTCTAGCATGCTCCAGTAAAAATGAAGTCCAACTAGAAAAAAAATTTAAATCAGTGACCATAGGAATAAGAAAAGTTATGAAAATTGAGTTACGTCCTTTTTCGTAGGAGGTGTCTTAACTTAGTTTTTCCTAACTTTCTAAAACATATTTTATGATAAATTTGAAGTGTTTTAAAAAATCCCTTTTTTTAAGTCTAAAATAATATTTGGTACTGGTTTGTTATAACCCCGCCGAGGTGAATGAAAACTTTATAGCCCTACCACTCAGGTTTGTTATCGCCCCGCCATCCATCTTAACAATTAATATATACGATATATTTTATTAATCTAATAATTCAACGGTATATATTGATATAATATTTAAAAACATTAAGATTAAAAAATACAATACCATACTTTAATAGGTATGTAAATATATCCAAATTATAATAAGCAATATATTCTCGAAAATATTAGGTATAATCCATAAATTCAATATATGTGACATATATATTACTTATAATTTGAATCAGATACTTATTCAATTAAACATAATATACTGTGTTTTGAATGCAGTATTAAGATTGGAGGGTGCTAAGCACCCCTTTTGTGTGTTTTATATTTATACATCGTTACAATTTAGTATCGCGTATATATCATATATTATATGAATATAATAATATAATATGATATCGTGTCCACTGTACATAATTCGCGCGCACAAAACGTATACATATAAATTGTAATATAGGTATTATATTATATAATATAATATCACAATGCCGGGATAAGAAGGTATTTGGTTTACAATGGCCTCATCAAACTAACTGGAAAAGTTTTTCAAAAATCATCGAAAAAAACATTAAGCTTAGCATAGGTACCCCTAAAAACAACTTTAGATATTGACAATGCAGTCCAAACACTCTCCACCATCATTCAAAATGCAGCACTACTCATCTACAGGTAATCCAACCCCCCCCCCCCAAAAAAAATTTAATATTCAACTTCCTATTCACTTATCACAACTATTAGCCTAAAAACGTCGAGCTCGCTCAAGATGGCAAAGATATCATCTCCAAAATGAGAAAAAAATCTACAACAACCTTGCGAGTTCTCTAAAAAATGCCCTCCGAAAATTCAATACAGAAAAATATCATCACTATCTAAATTCTATAAACAGTTCAACTAACGCACTTTGGAAAGCAACAAAAAACATTACAAAACAAAAAAACAAAATACCCCCTTTACGTAACCCAAATAACTCTCTGGCTATCTCAGACCTTGACAAAGCTAACCTATTTGCTCCGATCTTGAAAACAGATTTTTGCCTAACTCGGATGATATCAATTTAGATCATGTAAATCACACTGTTACATCTCTATTCAATACCCTCCCTGTGTGTTTACCAACCAAACCATAGGCGTTACTTGGATTCTTTTCACGTAGGTACAAAAATAATTTTTGTAGCTAATAAACATAATATTGGGTACCTACGAGTATACTATGCGCCTCAGAACAGCCTGTAATTAATTACAATAGTACAGTTCAGTTGGTGGGGGAAATGCCCCAACCACTTTTTGGTCGTGGAGGCAGTTGCCCCCATTCACCCCCGCCAAGTTATGCTTATGAACCAAACACACTACTCCCTCTGACTTTCAGTACTTAATTAAAAATCTACCATTAAAAAAATTTCCAGGACAAGATCTTAAAACCAACTTCATCATTAAACACTTACCAAAAAGAGTTATATTGTTTTGAACACAGCTATACAAACTCTATACTAAGACTATCCTACTTCTCTGATTCTTGGAAACATTCAATTATAATTCTTATTCATAAGCGTGGTAAACCTCCGGACATTACTTCTTCATACAGACCCATCAGCCTATTGCCCACTTTCTCAAAAATCATGGAAAAAATAATACTTAAAATAATCTACTCATTAATTCACGACAAAAAAATTATTTTTTTCAATCATTTTTGGTTTCATCAAAACCAATTTTAATTTTTCACTCAACTCTCTCGAAGGTGGCTTCTACAAGCCCAGAATCGGCAGAATCTAGTGAACTAATTTATAAAAGCCTAAGTATTGATTGCATCAATGAAAAAAAAAACAATTTAATTAAATATCACATCATCACTTTTGATTATAATCAATTTGTGTATTAAATAATTTTAATAAAATATACATAATATAAAAATAATAAAAGATATATGTGAATAAAAAAATTACATTTTAAATTGCCAAATTTTGAAATATAAATAAAGTTATTATATTTTATAATCTGGCATCTGCACCAATTGCATCAGATATTGAGTTGTACTTATCTTTCCTAAAAACATAAAATGTATACAAATACAATTAAAACACTAGTATAGTTATAATTACAGAATAAAAGTGTTATAAATTGGTTTTTAATTTAAATCAATAATAGAAAGTTGGTATAACATTTTTAGTTTTTATAAACAACTGAAGTGTATGTTACATTGACTTTTTTTTTTACAAATGTATTATTTGTTTATTTATTTTTAGAATATATATTTTATACTTAAATTATAAAGATTGTATTATTTATTATATTTTTTCAATAAATAAATTGAATCTGCATTTGTTTTAAGTTTAAAAATGACATTCAATGTTATGAAATAAAAATATAAGATTCAAATTATTATTATTTTAATATTTATTACCTCAAAAGATAATCCAGTTCTTTTTTTATATTAACTATAACTGGTGGGCCATTATATATAAAAGATGTATAAATTTGTATAAGTGAAGCGCCTGCTTTAATTTTAGCATATGCATCTTGACCATTAAAAACTCCACCAACTCCAATAATTGGAATTTTACCTAAATGATAAAATTAAATTTCTAAGTAAAATTTATTCTATTAAACTATTATATTACTATAAAATTTACCATTTGTCAATTTATAAAATTCTAAAATTAATTTTGTAGATGCTTCTTGTAAAGGTTTACCACTGAGACCACCAGGCTCTAATGCATTAGGATTGTCATGAACACCAGTTCGTTTAACAGTTGTATTTGAAATTATTAATCCATCAACTTTACACTAAAATCAAAGGCACTTAAGAAAATTTTGAATTTAATATTTATAAAATTAAAATATAATTTTACCTTTTTATCATTAATTATTACATCTGCAATATCTTTTTTATCTTGATCAGTAAGATCAGGAGCAATTTTTAACAATAATGGAATTTTACGTTCCCCACTAAATTGATTCCTTGCTTCTATAACTTTGGAAAGTAGATTTATTAGATCACTTTTCTTTTGCAAATTTCTCAGACCTGGAGTATTAGGGCTAAACAATTTTTTTTCAAAAAGGTTAAATTAAGAATGTGATGAAGGTTTAGATTTGAAAGTAAAATTAGTTATTTACCTGGATATATTTATTACAAAATAATCTGCAACTGGTGTAAACTTTTCTATACCTTTCACATAGTCATCGACTGCATTTTCAGACTCTTTATTTTTCCCTAAATTAACACCAAGTATACCATCAAAGTTTTGTTGTTGCTTTAGTTTCTTAAGTCTTTCAAATACTACATTATGACCATCGCTATTGAATCCATACCTAATATAAATTAAAATACATTATATTATAATATAACATAATATAGGTATATTACATTAAATTTATTGTTAAAACTAAGTGTAATTTAACCTATTAATAATGGCTTGACTATCTAAAAGTCTAAATACTCTTGGTTTTTCATTGCCCGGTTGAGGTAAAGGTGTTATTGAACCAACTTCTACAAAACCAAACCCTACATCTTTTAATGTTTTTGTTATTTCACCTTGTTTATCCAACCCAGCAGCAAGACCTATTGGGTTGGTAAAATTCAAATCCCACAACTTGGATTTCTAAAAAAAATAATAATAAATCCTACATTATTCTTACTGTTGTTTAAATAATGAGAATAATTGAATGATAAAAAGTTAAACTTACCAATATTGGTGGATCTTTATAAAATGATTTTGGAATAAGACCATATTTTCCAGAAAATATTAAAAGGTTATGAGCTTTTTCTGGATCACAAGAAAAGAATGCAGGAATAATATATTTCTTATAAAATTTTTCATTCTGAGTGATAACATTTGTTCCTGCCCACAGAATACCTCCTCCAGCAGAAATATAAATAAAGGACCTTAATGAACTCTGAATAAATTGACATATATTAATTTATAGTTATTCAACTGATCATAATAAAATACAGAATTAGGGGCTGTTTTCACTATGTTCGGTTAGTGCCTGATAACGCTAACCGGAAGAATTTATCATGTGTTAACCATTAGAATTCTATCGGTTAGTCTTAACCGACACTTAACCGGACATTGTAAGAACAGCCCAAACACTATTCAGACAATTTCAGCACAATTTAAATTATTACAATATTAACAAATAAAAATGTTAATAACTTACCATTGTAAATAAATTAACTCCCTTAACTATTGTATATAGTAAATCGTTGCCTATACACCTAGTTTATTAATTAAAATCCACTAAGTTAGGTGTATTAAAAAAAAAAATGATTTGAGTTTTAACGCTTAATTTGAAATTACCTGAGTGTTAAATCGTCAAAACTCAAGTAAGAATTCACGAAAGTAACTTAATTGTACATCTGTATTCAATTTCTGTATATTATTACTCTGTTTAAGTTAAGATAAAACAACTAACCGGCCGACTCGTGCGCAACAGCCCGAGCAGGCAAACAATTACAAACGGTTAATTCTGTGGGTGACACAACCAGTTATGGTCGTTTTGGGTGTTGCCTGACCAATGACCACTCACTATAATGTGTTTTATTTAGTTTATCTGACAAAAACTGGTCGGCGCCGACAGATTCACTCCTTACGCCAAATATTATAGCATGCTATTTTGTATAATAACTATACATTCACATTTCACGTGAATAGAATTAATAAGACATCATTTTTAATTCATAGTGATAAACTGATAAGCTGCTAACATTGACCAGTGCAACAGATTATAATAATATGAATAATCGAATAATGTAATGCTAATATGCTATCTCAGAAGACAGAATAGTGAATACATTATGAGGTCGTGTTACAATTAAAAATTGTAAATTGAACATTTTAAATTAAATAACAAAAAAAAGGCCAAAGCGTGGTCAAGTGAGTAACGCTCTGCTATATAGTTGGTCACTATAATGGGTGTATTAAATTTGAATCCAATGATGGATATCATTGTATACAAAAAACGATTCTGAACGGAGATGGTTTGTCAGCCTAGGATATATTTGAATTTTCCAGTGGGTGGTGAAAAAGGTGGTTTATGTTTTAATGACCTGAACACCCCAAAATTAAATCATGTACAGAAAATAGCAACATAAACAATTGGTGTATGTTTCAAGTTTCTACAACTAATAATTATTAACTTAAATAAAAAAAATCTAAAATTATTTTATAGTAAATTGTTATTTTACGAGTGAATTTTGGATTTCATAAAAGTTTTTTCATTGCTCAATGTTCAAGTTCTCTTTTAATTATTGTAAGTCAAACTTATGGAAAATCTTGTAATAAATTTTCAACTCTTGGCAACTTGTGCAACATTTTTGTCAATATTTGAACTTCAAATGCTAATAAAAAATTGTGCCTATGTATTCTTATAATTTTTGAATCACTATAAAACTAACTCATAGTAAACTTTTTATTAAATTTTCAAGTATTTAGACGTAGCCAAACAAATTTTATCAATACTTATAAAAAAAAGCTAAACAAAAACAAAGATTTTAAATGCTTATAGAATTAAAATAAGCGAAATATTTTGATAATACCTAGTTTATAAAATGGCTTAAATATTTCAATCATCTTATTCATAAATAATTCATTCATCACATATTTAACTATAATTTTTATTTATTATATAATTTTTTTAAAAATAAAAAATGAATAAACAATGATTTCAGTCCATCATAGAATTGGTAACTTAATACATGTATTCTATTAATAATACTGTGATAAAAAATCAATGTTCTAGTAAAAATATTTAAAACTGTTAACTGTTATGTAATAGATATAATTCTTAATTTTAACTAAAATTAGTGAAATCTGTCTTCAGTTTGATAGAAGGCTGGATTGATTTTGTTATACTTTGTGGTATATGATTACCAGAGTTAAACTGTTGTTGTGATTTAGTAGTTTTAATGGTATGTTCTAATTTTGTTTTCAATTTATTATTTTGAGACATGATTACTTTAAATTCCTGAAACAACAATTAATATAGTGCAATATAGAACATTTTCAAAATTTTTTTTTCCAAATAGAAATTAATATACCTGAGGATAAACCGGCCCAATTTTCAATAAACATTGTAAACTAAATTCGTGTAGTTTAGACCGTGATTTAGATATAGTAGAGTCATATTTTGTCAATTCTGTGTCCATAAGAAAGTTAATTAAGGACGGTACAAGCAATGATAACATTTGAATTCCTGAAAATAAAATTAAGTACAATAAATTTGTTATTGTTTTAATATGCTGACTACATCAGTCCTTTGTCTTACATTTCGTATCGAAATTAAAATTTTAATTAGTAGTTTTTGAATTATTTAATTTTGTGTACTAAGGATAGTAGGTTCATTATAATATGTTTGAAAGATATAAAGAGCTTTGATGATTTGAAAATTTTAATGATTGATATTAAACTATCAACATTTATAATTTTTAGAAATGATCCAGGTATAATAAATAGCATTCTAGAACCAATATAATATTTATTTTATACTTTTGTAAAACTATTTTCAAGGACCATTAG
This sequence comes from Aphis gossypii, assembly GCF_020184175.1. NCBI lineage: Eukaryota > Metazoa > Arthropoda > Insecta > Hemiptera > Aphididae > Aphis > Aphis gossypii. Next base: position 83,458,993 of record NC_065531.1, read on the forward strand.
CCTTATTGTAAACATTTTGATAATTGAGAAACTGTTTGTTCAAATTTTGAATTAAATGCATAAACATTTTCAAAAAATTAACCACTAAATAATTTACAGTAAATAAAGAGATTCTTTTAAGAAAATTATATCTCCATAGGGTACTTCTTAAGAAGTAAAAAAATATATTGTCTTAAGTATATTTAAAAAAAAAAACTTACTTCAAAATTTGGATAAATCGATTATTAACGAATAAATTAGGGATGAGTATGTTTGGTAATTAACCACTATTTTAATATGATTCGATACAATACAGATAAGATAATTGATAAGTTATACTTAAATTATATAGTTCTAAAATCTGTTAATCAAATTAAATTTTAATTTTTTAAATAAATATTTATTTAAAATTACTGTGTTTGGGTTGTGCTATTTGAACCAAACATTCAATTGCACTAATTGCTTCACATAACATTATCAAATTAGATTCCAACATATTGTTCGGTATTTCCACATATAATAATTCCATAAGGCGTGGAGCTAGTGCTTGAATATAACCTGTTGCAATATATTTATCTTCAAGTTGAAAAACAGCTTTAAGAAATTGAATGCATTTTGTTTTAACCTATATATAATAAATAATTGTTTATCATATAAAAAATAAAAATAAATTATTTCATAGTATAATAAAAACAATTTTTTTATGTTAATGTATTTTCAATTATTTTTAATTTTAATAATATTTTATAAAAAAGCATAATCTTTAATTTATACTCACAAGGATATTCTCACTTCCAAAACATTGTGTACAATAATTAATGCAAGGGTATAAAATATTTTGAACAAACATTACACCAGGTGGTGCATGTAATGTAAATACAGTGATAACAGATAGCATTGTTATTTCATTTAATTTTTTCCCTTCATCTCCTAAATAAAATAATGAAAAACAATTAATTTTTTTTTTCTAACTCATTGATATAAATAATTTAATGACATAATTACCAGTTTTAGAAATATCAATCAGTTTAGCAATTGTACTTTGTAGGAGTGACCTCCATTTGCTTTCAGATATTTTGTGATATCCAAAAGGGTGTTTACAGAGTACATGAAAAGCGTCCAGAGCAGCTAGAATAGAAACTTTATTTTTAGGTGCTTCGTTGGAACTATTAGTTTCTCCCAATTCTTTTAGTACATTGGTTGTTAAATACGCAATTGTTGGAAGTATCTGAACACCTCCTACAAAGATGATTTAATATGTATAATATATCATATACATAATTATTATTTACTACTTATGACTAAGCATGTTAAAAATAGTAAACATTTTACCATTCGGAGAGCAAAGATTTGGCAGCTGAGCCATTATATTTAATGTTGTAGCAATAACATTATGATTTAAACAATTTGAATGTAATTTTCTGGTTGAAGACACTAAAGGTGTTGGATTCATGTCTGGTATTTGTCGAACAATCAAACACATGCAAACTTCTAATGTGGCAAATACAATACTTTTATCATACTCTAAAACTCCATCCTGTCCACCATCACCTAAGCATGCTACATCAGCAGCAGTTGATGATCCAAGACTTTTATCTAAAGACCAACAAATTTATTAATAAACAGTAAAACAATAAGTTTTAAAAAAAAACATATTAATTAATAATTTGTTAATACCGTTAATAGTATTTGCATTTTTTATTTTTAAATCTTCTTGAGCAGCTTTTACTATTTGTTTTACAATATTCATAATAGTTTGCTGTACTTCTATACTATCATTTGTTAAAAGTAATCTAAAATATTCAATATTATAAGGTTTTAATTGAATTGAATTAATGTAGAAAAAATAATTTTTATTACTTGTGCATAATATTTAGTGTTTCTACTGCTAAAATACAATTTTTCATCAACATTTGTCTGGCTAATGATGAATCTAATATTGTGTATAACGATTTAAGACATGTTATAAAATTTTCTAAATTTTCCAAAGTCCGTTGATTACATATTGCTTCAGTACAAATTCCTAAAACCAATATAATTAATTAAGTAATAAGTAAATAATTATAGTTTTAGTAACAAAAAAATAATTTAATTTACCGAATATTAGGTAAAATTTATCTTGTAATTCTTTAGCTATGCTAGCATTTTCATGTTTAAATTCTTCAGCATTCAACCATAACGATAAAGCATATAAAATTGGAGGCCAAGCATTCTTATAATGGCTTCTGCTGTTTTCAATAGTACTTGATGTATAAAAGGCACCACCCTCATGGGGAAGTTGACTGTTAAACTCTACATGAAATTTTAAATATTCAAATACAAACAAATAAAAATGTATATCTTATAAAACTTAATTATTGTTTAAATATAAACTTTAAAAAAAATATTGATTGGGATGGTTAATAGTCCAAAGATGTATGTAAAAACAATACAATATATTATTTATACAATCAAAATTTCAATAGATCACATCAAGACTATATATGACACAAATACCAATTAAATAAAATTAAATTAGAGCAGTAGTTGTATTTAAAACAAAATTATATGTACCACATGGTAGTAATAGAAGAGCATGGTCCTTAAGAGCAGCTTGCCAATTTTTAGATAACATATCTAATTCTGGATGAATTAAAGTCAACAGACTATCATTTTGTCCTTCATAATTTCCGAAATCATCATTAGTTTCAGTAACATTTAATCGAGAATTTTTATTGAAATTTTCTGGAGCAATACCATTATTTATCATAGCGATAATATAAATCTAAAATAAATAAGCTATTAGTCAAATTAATTATATTTAAATAAAAAATTGTTTAAAAGCAAAAATATTAATAACCTGGGCCCAAGCTTTAAGTATAGCTAAACATTCAAATGTTGCAACACTTTCATTATATAAACTATTAAAATTTATATTGAAACCAGGTTTGAGTTTTTTAAGAGATGTAACTAACAAATGATAAACTCGTCTTAAATCATTCAAATCACGTGCAACTCCACTTCCTATCCAAGTTCCACAAACACGACATGCAGCAGCTGTAACATGACTAGGAGTATCTTCAGAAAATGCTGGTCTTAATGCAGCACTCACCTTTAAATTATAATTGATGTATTATACATACATTATAATATGCTTGGTTAAGATAAAAATGTACTTGAGCTTGAAATTGTTCTAACAATAAATGACCAGGAAATTCAGGTTCAGGTACTTGAGCAAACTTTTCAATAATCTCATTAAGAGTTTCAAATCCTTCTAAACGTAACTGATCACTATCACTAGTTGCTGCCATGAATGCCATTCTTATTAAATCAGACAAATGAAGAATCAAATAATCTCCTAGGTAATTATAAAAATAATAACAATAATTACTATAATTTATGTAAAAAAAAAAAAATGTAATTCGTTTTTTTCTATACCTTTATTATTAGTAAATGATAATTCTTTAGCTAATGATAAATTAAAATGTGGAGAAGAGTCACATTCTTTATGACATGTAGATATTATTCGACAAATACATTGAACAGCAAAAACTCTAGTTGGCCATCTGGGTTGTCGTTTTCTTTTTAATAATTCATTTTTAGAATCTTTTTGGAATTCATCATGATCATCTTCTGTTTCATCTTCATCATTCATTATAGCTCCGTCATTTTTATCTATATCTTTATTGTTTAATTCTACAGAAATTGCAAAGAATACTATATTAAATATTTTAAGACAATAATTATAATTACAAACTTTGATAATACCTGAAGAAACAGTTAAAACTGATTTACATAAATTTATCCATTTTGTAAGATTATCAACAGCTAACATTTGAAGCATACTAATGAGAGTATCATGAATATCTTTTATTAGTTGTTTATCCATTTCTGTGTCTAACATATTAAATAATACTCCTGGTAATCCAGATTCTGTCAATAAAAATCCTAAAAATAATAATAAAAATATAAAATAATTATAAATTTGAATAATATCTTAACTAAAAATAAAAATATATTTAATTTATAAATAATAACTGATAACATCAATATTATATAATAACAAACTTTGTTAGGTTATTCTAATATTCTAATTTATTTTTTTTAATTAGTAAAAATTTAAAATTATTACAGACATAAGAAACATATTATTTTAAAAATAAAAAAATTCCTTTCTCACTTTGAATAAAATATAAAAATACTAAAGATTATTTTGTTACCATCTTTATTGATATTTTCAGGAGAATTAACAAAGGACTCGGCAATTTCACAAACTTCTTTTGCCTCCCGCTGTGATAACTGTCGCAAACATGAAACTGCTGCTTTTCTTAGCAGTAAATGACTGTTTGATAAATTTTGCTGTAATTATAAATAAATAATTATTTAATAATAATTTATAATTTAAAGCATTTTTTTTCGAAACATGTATTTATGCTAAATTGTTCAAGTCTGAAGTCACTATGTTTAATGTTATTTATTATTATAAATAAAATAAAATTCTCATTCTATCTATTTTAGCATTTCTCAACTAGAACTATGCAGAAAGCTAATAAGAGGAATGTGAGTTAAATAATCATTGGTTTTACTTTCTAAGCAATATGCTACTTTTTGGGGACTGGCCCAATTTCACATGTCAAGGTATCGAAGATGGTTCTTGATTAACTAGACAAGTTTAGTTGCGTAAGGAGTTGGCAGGAGAGGGGGTAAATACTAGCCGGCTTGATACAGAGTCTTGAAGCCACCAGGAACAAAAATACCCCATGACTACCTCGGAATCAAACTTGGGGCCAGGCACACTAGAACATAAGTTCAGACTCACTTGACCACGGGTGACCCCAAGAATGTGACTTTGAATAAAAAATTTAAATTATTAATATAAATAATAAAATTATTCATAAAAGTGAAACATTAAAATTTGCAAAAATTCTAGGTAGATAGTACTAGAATATAAAAAGGTTAAAAAAGGGGAAACTGCTGATCTATTTAATATATTTAGCTATGATTAAAGGCCTATAAAAAAACATATCAACTATAACAATACTTGTAATAGTTTATGCTATTTCATAAATAATGTTTAATGTTGTTAACAAAATCTTATTATACTTTTAATATTTTAGTAAAATTAAGTCCACTAAATATCTAATGATTTCTATTACAGTAAATGTGTTAAAAAGTTTAAATTAGAATTGAGTTATAACTATACTGAAGGGATTGAGATGTGACCATATAGAAGTAGAGATTCCAATTATCAATTGTTAATAGTATTTCAATGAGGGGGCAATGAAGACTTGACAGTTGACACCATAATATGTGCTGGTGCCTAGTTGTGAAGGTATCTGGGTTTTAAGGTGAATAATTTAAGTCATTGATTATTTGGAGGGCTATTTTATTTAGAGCAACACAGTATGTAACAGCCACAATCAAAATAATATCTGGCAAACAGTTGTCTACTGTTTACTAACTCAGCAACGGCCACCGCGGTCATCACGTGCCCCTGTCTAGTCACGCTATCGGGGATAAGTTTTAGCAGCCGCGGTCGTTACAATAATGACCGCAAAAGTTGGATAATGTAATTGATACATCCAATATAATATACTCATGTGTATTAAACTGCAAGTTGTAATTCTCAAAAGTTTATAATAAATAAATGTATTGTTAAATCATTAAGCGTTAATTTTTATTACTTACACATAAAGTCCAAACTAAGGCTGTCAAATTGACATGTTTTGGTGTAAACATGTGTAATTCTTGTAGACATACTGTAGATTCTGCTTGAACTAATGGATCTTCATGATCTTGCATAATAGCACATGCACACAGAAAAGATGACCGTGCAGTAGTAATTGATGCTGAATTACCTAAATATCATTATGATCAATAAATAAATAATATTTAGTGATAAATATATAAAACAGGATAAGTTATCATTATTTAAAATATCTACAAGACATTGTTAGGTTAAAACAATAAAACTTAAAAATTGAAGTTAGTTTTAAGCTTGACTGAGAGTAAAATGGGTAAAAGGATGCTTGGTCATATAGAAATACAACAAAAGCATACAGCACAAATTTCTAAAATGGAAAATTAAACCATTCAAAATTCAATATTAAAATAGTTTTTAAAACATTAGATAATTTTTAAGACAAATATAAGTAAACATTTTTTTTAATAAAATAAATAGCATAAAAGCTATAAAAAATAAATAATACATAAATAAAACCTATTAATATTGTACCGAGTATTAAATATTTTGAAAAAAAAATTGGTTTTTGTTAAATTTCTCATGTGAAAGATGACAAAATATATGTTCTAATTTATTTTATAATTTTACTAAGTTATAAATACCTTGTAATTCTGGTCCAATAGTAGTAATTAGAGATGAGATCAATTTACCAATGCATTGATGAACATCAGCATGGTAATGAGGAACTATTAGCAGAAGTTTTAAGGCCAACGATAGTGAAGGTTCTATATAACCTCTAAACATTGGTCCGCCTGAATTAGCTATGAGAGACAATGCATGGAGAGACCAAACCTAAAACAAATTTAATGAATAAATTATATATAAATTTTTTTAATTATTTAATTATTTTAAATACTTGAACAATTGGAGATGTGGTATCTTGAGCTAATGCAAGCAAAATGCTAACACTAGTATTCAAATGGTGTGATGATCCCATACCACCAACATGTCTATGTAAATACCCAAGAGCTAAAGAATGTCCAGTTCGACTAGGGACATCTCTAGCACAACGAAGACGATCAAAACTAGTTTGAGCAAGCATAGCAGTGAATCTTGAATCTGAAACTGCTTGAGCCATACGACCAACACTTTCAGCAGCAGCTACTCGTAGAATTGTATTACCATTTGTTAATGCATTCTAAAATTAAATTAAATTTAACAACTATAGTAAGGAATATATATTAAATATTAACATAAGGAAACAAAACTAAACACATACAATTTTTATAATAATATAAAATGTATTTAGAAAAAAGACATATATTACTGTAATTAGAGTAGCAGTAGTTGTTTTAATTTCTTCATGACCAATTGTTGATTTGGTATCTGAAAGTGCTTTAAGACCAGCTAATAGTGAAGCAAAAATGTTGGTTGAAATAGCATCACACCGGCATGACTTAGAGTATTTTATTTGATCAGTGAAATGGTCTATCATTTGAATTCTGTGCTTATTGGCCACACGTGGAAATATTAAACCAAATAGAGTAACAGATGCATCAATAACAGATACACCAAGTGGTAAGGGACTTGGTATGTTATCATCCTAAACAATATTTTAATTAAATTAGGTACAATATATTGAATAATTTCAAAAGATAAACTTTTGACTTTTACTAAGTTTAAAATTAGTTACAAAAGAACAAATATTTAGTCAAAAATAAACTAGATAAATAAATAATTTTAGAATAAACTCAGAACCTCAAAGTGAAAATAAAAAATAAAAGATTAATCAACCAATATATTTAGATAATCATTTAGCGACAAAAAAATATTAAAATATTATATTTAAGGCAAATAAATTAAGTATATCAAGATAAAATGTTAAAAATAATAATATATAAGATGAAATATACAAATAATGTTTGAAAGTAAAATTTGTGTGATTTTTAAAAATGTTGATACTTGCTAATATACAGATATAGACATTGCTTATAAGACTCACAAATATAAAATTCAGGTTAGGTTAGTCACTCATTAGACTCAAAATCATTTGGAACATTTGTGATAACCAAATGCATTGTAATACAACACAAAATTTGGTTATAAGACTTGCCACTTTGGTTATAAGTAGGGTTGAGGACTTCTAGTACTTAAAAATCTAAAAATATGCATGCACTTATGGACTTAAAAATGAAGAAATATGCGCTTAAAATATGCTCTAACAAAATTTATTTTATTTTATTATTTTGTCTAATTATAATATTTATATAGAGAATCACTAAATTCCAACACATAACTTTTTAAACAAAAAGCCAATGATTTTTTTCCTTTAGTATATTTGAAAATGAAAATAAAATATTACTAAAAAAGTTTGAAATAAACGAAATTATTATGCGACGAAAATATTCCATGCAGTATGCGCGATGATAAAACCAGCACTCGCCAAAATATGACGTACAACTTAAGTTCACTTCCTATATTCATTTCGGTTTTATCGGTTTGTCGATCAGATAGTAAATTATCTAGCCAATAATGAAAATATTATTTATAAATAGAAAATTTACCATTGTGTTATTTTTTGTCTAAGCTAATTTAAGAACTAATTTCGAAAACTGCTATATGTCAAAAATTTCTTAATTTTTCTAATATACCTAAATATGAATGGAATAACAAAAAATAATAGAAAAACAAACTAAAATCACAATTTATATAAATACATACTAATAGTAAATGATAAATATTATAAATTGTGTACATGCAAAATTTAAATATTAAATACTAATTTATTTTATTTGTAGTGAGTAAAAATGTAAAAACAATAATAAAGTTTATAATTTATGTAAGTTAATATATGTATGTGTTTGTTTAATAATATGTAATACTAAAAGAAAAAACAAAACAAAGTTAAATAAATAAAGTAATTTAACATTTTGTTTGTTTTTTCCCACTTTGTCTATTCTATAAGATTCATTTGGTTATATGAATTACTTTTAGTTGGTCCCGACCCAAGTCTAATAAGCGATGTCCACTGTATCTCCTTAATTTTAATACGAGAAACATGATATTTAACAAGGAAGTTTTAAATTAAGAATCAATATAAATCATCATTATTAGTGAGATGTTTTAGTAAAAACAAAGTAAGGTAAAACACTGTCAAACATAAACAAACCTAAATATTAATTACTAATAATTTCTTAAATACTTACTTTAGAAACTGAAAGGTAAAGATATCTAGGATCATGTTCTAAAGCACCTGATCCAATGGCATTATTTTGTATCAGCTGAAAATAATTATTAAACACTGTAAGTTATAAATTGATACAATTATATTTCTTATTTAATAAAATAACAATTTGAAAACATCTTGAAGTTATTTCAAATTTTTTGTTGAAGAAAAATAAATTTACATGTTTGGAAATGTAATGATGTAAATAAAAAATAATCAAATAATACTTATGAAGTGTTAAATATAATGAAGCATTTAATAATAATAAATAGATCATAGACTTAATTATGAAAGTAGTTAATTTTTTTTACAATATTTCATACATACAGATCTTAAAATAATTATTTGTCCTCAAATAATTTTTCAAATGTAGTTGTAATTTAAAAACTTAAAACCATTTACATGAAAATTTCACCAAATGTTTATAATATCATTTTTTTTACGTGGTACAATAATATAAAATATTTTGACTATTTTTAAACTATTTATAAGTAATTACAATTTTTATAAATGCCGATAAAAAATGATTAGGTATTAACACTTGAAAATTAAATAGAACGTTAAAAGTTGTAATTTACCAATCAAAAAATATCAAAAATGCATAGTCTCAATAATTTTGTACAAACATTTATAGTTAGAATTTAAAAAAAAATTCAAAAATAAATAAGAAATTTATTTTTAGATTTAAAATTTGAACATTTAAAACAACATTCCTCATTAGTTTATATATTTATAACAATTGTTTTAAACAAAATTAAATCACCCCACCATAATACTAAAAATAAAATAAATGATTATAATAGTTCAATAGCTATATCAAAATTATATCATAAAATACACTTAGCAATATAGGCTAACAGAACTTCAAAATCATTTTTCATACAAAACTATATATTATAGAATTTTTATTTAATACACCATCACAATGGACCACTCAACCACCAATTGTACAATAGAACAATACCTACTTACCACCTTTAAAAAAAATGTATTTATCATATTAACAAATGTAAAAGTAAAATAAGAAAGTAATTCATTTCAAACTTTAGAAGTCATAGGAATTACCAGATAATTACAGTTTATTTGTAATTTTTTATTAATTTGTTTATTATCAATGTATTGAATAGAAATATTATTTCAAGATATAAACGGTTTAAGAAACATAGGTCAACAATAGATTATATATTTAAGACAGAATATAACAATATGTAAACTAAGTACATATTTTTAATAGCTGAAAATATAACTGGTCTGTTTAACTTTTATTCTAAAATTTATTTATTAATACAAATTCAATTTTATTTTGTATCAATTTCAATAACTCTGCTGTATGCATACAGCATAGTAGAGAACAAATAAATATACTATTGAAATGTTATTGTCAAATAGAGTTGCACATTATTTTTTTTATATATATATATAAGTTGCTACTAAGGTAGGTAAAAATGTAAAATACAAAAAAAAAGGAATATAGAAATAGCACAAACTGTTCAGTAAAAATATATATATATTTTTTTTTAATATCCTGGTCGAAGTTGTGAAGTACAAAATATAAAAATCAGAAATCTAACAAATTTGTAAAAAAAAAAAAAATAATAATAATAATAGTTAATTATTGCCTGTATTTATATCAAAAGACAATGTCCATATGTTTATAGCTTTTAAACACAAAAACTAAAACGCATAATACTTATTATACCTACATAAAACATTCATGTAAATAAAATTAAGAGCACAAATGCAAATACCAAATTATGTGTGTGTTAAGAATTTTTGGTTGATTTTCTCCAATGGACAATACTAATTTTAATAATTATTTTATTTTAGTTGTAGAATTAAAAAAATAAAACCACTGAATATTACATACATATTTGTTCATGGCGACTTACATAATCATATTCAACTTTTCTTGAACAATCCACCTTAGTTATAAGCAGCAATTTAAAAACCAAAAAATAAGTTAATTTAAACCAAGAATAACTAATATAAAAATAATAATTTTGTTATACAATATGGGTAATAGGCTAATATTACTAATATTATTTACTACATACAGTAAAACAATAAATAATCCATTACCTGATCTTCAATTGTCTGATGATGGGAATGTTGAACAGGACATATTCCCAATAATATTCCTTCTTCATTTTTACAAACATATCTCAATTTTGATGTAACAGTATTAGCAGGATTTTCTGCCAATGTAAATTCTGAGACTAACAGTCTTAAAATATGTGTAAATGAAGCTGTAATTATATAATTTTGTTTTATTTTGCAGAGATAAATTATAATTTATTAGCAAACATTAGAATTGACAAAACCTTCTCTAAAAAATATAATTGAAAATAATATTAATTGAATTAAATTACCTTCAAAATCTTGTGCAGGAATTAGAGATAATGTTTCATATAATCGTAATCTGACTAATGCTATAGGAGCTTTTAAATGTTGACCACAGCTTTTAACAACGGAATTCATACTAAAAATATATTATATTATTTAATCAAAATATAAATGACCTTTACGAGTTTGGTTTAAGTTGACTTTAAGGCAGCTCTTTCATACTATAGTTAACTTAAAATAGATATAAAGTAATATAAATATTTACTTAATTAGCATTGCAAGAGCAGATTCAATTGGAATTAATAATCTTCTTATTATATCTTCTGTGACTAATTCGTTACAATTGAATAAGAAACTATAAATAGATGCAAGAGCTCCTGCTCGGCCTTCCAAAATCAACTATAATATTTAAAATAAAGAAAACAGTTTAAGAATATCATTTTTAGTTTTAAAAATATTATTAAGTATTATATTTTTTTAATGATCCTTACCTGCCAAGTAAATGCATCTCCTCTCGCCTTTTCAGATTCAAGTTCTTTAGATGATCGTGGGAAAGAATTTCTCCATAAAAGAAGCATACGTGGTAAAAGTCCTCGAACAACACTAACTCCTATATTAACAAATAAATTATTATTATTATTATTGACTCTTACAGCCATATATGTTATTTTTATCATAGATGTTTGCAGATATTTGTTACAGAGAATGCCAGAATCAAAATAGCTTAATTTCTAATTCGATTCAAAAAAGCATAAATCAACTATTTTTTTTAATTAATTTTCATACAGTTAAAAAGTTCACAAAACAATAGTCAATTTGTATAAGTAAAATTATAATTTTAACTTTGAAATTTATTACTAATTAATATGTATTTAATTTAAGAGATATTTTAGTTCTAATCTTCGTTCAAAAGGATATAAATTCGTAAGCTCAACAATATGTACACTTAACAATCAAAATCCAATAAGATTCCCAAGATAATATATTTTCTGACCTTTCAGTCTTTTAATTAATAATAATAATAATAATAATATATTGACTACTGTTAAAGCATTTAAAGCTAACAATACAAAAATTGAGATTCTGCTGAATTCAAATTTGCTTATATGTTAGTTTGATAGATACAACACACATACAGGTGAAGCATATTCTAATTAAAAAAAAAAAAAAAAGGTTTTAGAAATGTATAAATATTTTACCTAATGTCATCACACCACCAATTAACAACCATCCAGCTTGAGTTCTACTTAGTGATAGCCGACTATTTTGACTAGCACTTCTCAATAGATCTTCAGCGGTGTTAAATATTATCTATAAATTATACATAATATTATTTTGATTATAAGACATAATATATAGTATTATAAAAACTAACTTTTCCTCTCATATGAGGGATACCCAAAGGTGAGACATTAACACTTCCGAGTATTCCAATAAGTACAGCGCTATAACCAAAAATTATTTCTGGAGTAGCTCTTGTACTCTCAATATTTTCAATACATCTAATAAACAATAATTATTTATAATTTATTTATTTTATTAAAAATAATGATAAATTTAAAATATACCGATCAATTAAAGGAGTGCATTGGCTTGGTAAGGCAATACAAACACAACGTATACACCATGCAGCTGATAATCGAGCAGCTTGACTTGGATGTATCATAACAGACAACGCTGTCTCAATAACATCTAAAGAAAAATCAATAAATAAAAAATATAAAAACAAACAATATATAAATTTAATTTACTGCATGTATTATCTGATATAAGATTGTTTGCCATTGTGCCCATGTTAAGCAATAAACAGCCCATTTCTTGCAATGCACAAACTAAAAAGTGTTGACCAAATATAGTCTCTTGGTTAAAATCTTTAGCATTTTCTGGACTGAAATCTAAAATTGCATAAAATCTCATAAATTTAGGAAATTTTAATTATAATATTTATTTTACCAATTGAACTCATTTGTTTTTTAACAATTAGGGCTAATTCTTTACATGCCGAGGATTGTGCTTTTTCACTTAACATTTGTCCAAGAACACTACGTAATATAAAGCTAATACATTTTCTAGAATAAACAGCATCAACATGAGAAGACGCTGATTTTGGATTAGCAACTAAATCTAAAATATGTCGCATGAAAGTATTTAAATTTTTTTCCAGCCAAGTTACATCCAATGAATGAACAAATTCCACATAAGTCTAAATATACATATAAACAAAAAATATAAAAATATAATTAATCTATTTAAATTTATTAACACAAAATCTTACATAAGTAACACCGACTCTAACTTCTCGGTGACTACCAGTAGTTCCTTTTATAATTTCTCCTGTTCCTTTAAGAAATCCAGTGCCACCTCTTAAAAATCCATTCATTAATATGGTTAATGCATCTTCTAATGTTACACTTTTTGTTGACTTTGAAGTTTGAACTAAAATCAAATATTTTTTTTCAAACTTTGAGACACAAATTTATTATTTATAGCTGTATACCTGAATGATGATCTTTGTTTTGGATTTGTGTAGAAGCAATTAAAAAGCCTAAAAATTTTGCTACAGAACATCTTACTTCATAATTTGCATTCTCAAATGCTCGAAAACATAATGTAGCTACATTTTCTAACTCTGATGTATATAAAAAACTGGAATGTTTTATCATTTCAAATAAACACTAAAAAGAAGAATGGATGATAATTTATAAAAAAAATAAAATAAAAATTAGCATTACTTTGGCAGTAGCAGTTCGAACAGCCATTACTCGATCGGTCAAAGAATGTTTAATAGCCTTGTAAATATCTTTATGAATATGACCCATAACATTTCCCATTCCACAGCAAATCTAATTATAAATATAAAAACCATGAAAAAGTGTAATTAATTTAAATAATTTAGTAAATTAAATTACCTTTTCTAATGTTATAATTATCTCTACTCTCATTTGAGATTCTGCATTTTTCAGACATTTTATTAAAATATACACAGTTTCTTCATATGAACGCCCCATCATTCGTCCCAAATTTTTATACATAAATCCCATACATGTAATTGCAGCTCTAAAAAAAAAAAATGTTTTTAAGTAATCAAATTAATACAGTAAAATGTTGACCATCTGACTTGTTTTAGAACCAGTCCAAGTTAATAATCTTTAAACATTTTAGTATTAAAAATATGTTGAACAAATATGATATAATTCTTTAAATACTATATAAAATAATAAAACAACATTTTTAGTTTTTATTCGTATTAAACACGTAATATTTATCTCAAATATTTGTAGAAAATTTAAATAATTTAAAAGTAAAATGGTTTTTAAAATATAATATTTATAAAATACTATACACACACATTTGTTGCTTTTCTATATATTACTAAATTTAAAACGATTATGACTTATATACATATTTTTTTTATTTATCCATGCACATTTTAGACCAAATTATTAATCCTTTTGATATAAAATAGAAACTTAAAAGTGCATAATATTTTACATGTATTTGCATTTTTAAGCATTTTCAGCTATAAATGTATATATGTTTTTGGTTTTTCAATAATATTTTTAAAAAATTTTATTAAGTCATTTTTCTTAAATCTTTGATTTCAAAAAACATTATTAAAAATTTATTGAAGTTAAATAATACAACTTTTTTAAACATATTTCATGTTGAATTTGATACTCTGATATTTGTTTAAGCATATTTACAGTTTTTAGAGATTTTAGGAGCATAAATATTTTAACTCTATTCATAACATTTATTTAAATACAATTATTATGTTATATCTTAAGTATTTGCAAAAGATTATAAATAAGTAAGAACGCTCTCTTAATAAAAATTCTATTTTATAAAAAGTTTGAAAATGAATATTCAGTACAATACTATAACGAGTGTACTTTAATGTGTATTTTCAAAATAAAATATATAATACAACTAACTAAACTAATTAATATAGTTTATATATTAAATGTGAGTGAGAAAATAAAAAATATGACTTTTGATTAACATACAATTTATCATATAACACACAACAATAATTAAAATAAATAAAATGAAATTATATTAAATAGAAAAATATTTGATCTGAAAGTGTTATAGATGTAGATAAGCCTATAAACAATTATGCTGATAAATCTTACAAAACTTGAGAATTGTATACTGTTGATTCCTTAAATTAATATTGAATATACATACAACATACCAGATTGCCAACAATTTACTAATCATTTTTACTACCTTAAATTTAAAAATGAATATTTATTAGTACATACAATTTTGTAGAAAGGTATGCCAATGAATCATCTTTGACACGTAACATATCATTACATTTGTTAACTGTATCAAAAAGAAGGAATGTATCACCAACATTGAACAAAGTAGACAGGCATTTTGCGATTAACATTCTAGTCGGCGGACCTGGATTTTCTTGAATTAAGCTAGTTAACTGATCGACCAATTTTTTTTGACATTCTTTGATATCAACCTAAAATATAATAATAAAAATGTATTATTATTAATATATTTATAGTAAAACTAATTTAATTGCATTAATAAATGAAAAGTTTTTTAAAATTAATTCTAGATCAATGCATTAATCACTGACAAATAATATATCTATATGCTATTCAAGCTAAGAAAACAACCAGGTGGCAATCAGATTTTTCCGAGCATTTGGGCAGTAGTCTGGAAATACCTAATTGTTATCTCATTGAGTAAAAAATTATTGAAAAAAAATAGGTCTAAGATAGGTTAGTATATATTGTCATTTGTTTGGCAAAAGGTAAAAAAAGTGATACAGATTTTACAACAGATATTAATATTATTAAAAAACATTTACCTATTTATATCTTAATTACCACAAAAGAAGGAAAATACTTCAAACAGAATAATGATTATTTTTAATATATCTGTCAACTGGTATTTATCCTGGGATATTTTAATTGTTTCATCATATATTAATATACTATAATATTAAAGTATAAGTAAGTACTAATGACTCAGTCAAATTTAATTTTTTATTTAGTAAAATATCAAATTTATGCAGTGATGGGTGGATGGGCGATATATTTTAGATTTACCTAAATTTTCAAACTGCCACTGAAATTAATGTCTTAATATGTTTAGATGATACAAAAACTTTTTCTTTTTTTTATTTGAAAAAGTGTAATTTGTGATTTAATATACAAAAATATAAATAATATTTTTAAATATTTCACACCGAATTTTGATAAGTGAATTTTCTAATTTTTTTAAAAGTTGTTAATAATTTAAATACAACAAGATAATTAGAAAAACAAACTTGATTTCAAACTCTATATTGTCTAGTTAAATGGATTAGTACTGAGTACTTTGTAAAAAAAGACAACCTTTTTAGCATAAAAAATAGTGTTTTAATTTTTTTTCAAATGTTATATAAAATGTCCTTCTACCAGGTGGCAAATGCCCTAATTTTTTGAACAGCAATTTTTGGTCTAGTTGTGATTGACCAAACAACTCAATTTACATCTAATAAATCATATATTCAAAAAATGTCCCGTAGTTTAATAAATAACAACAATCAAAAGAACTTATATCTAACAAAATAGGATGAAGAACTTACTTTCTTAGAAGTCACTAATACTTTATCCAAAAACCGTAGCCATTCAAAGATGAAAACTGGACGTTTAGTTTCTGGTAATTGTTTTAACGCTTCTTCGTTCAACACCAAACTATGGCTTAGCTCCATCATAACAAAGGAAATATAAAATATAAACTATCTAATACGGCTTTTAGGCAATTAAAATAATAGAATCGTCAACCATCAGACAGTAGGCATCAATCATTTTATTTATTTTACAATACTATAAAATAAGCTATAACTTATATTAGTTTAACATATTGTCACTAACTTTTATACTTTATAGTAGCCAACAGGTAACTATTAGGTATTTATTTATGTACTAAACAGATAGCAACATTAGTAACTAGTGTTCAGTAAGGTAGTAGCTTACCTACTAATACTAAATGAATCGTTATCAGTAAAACTAATAAATACAGATAATGTGACTCATTCACATTTCAAATTAATCATAAACTACCTATATAGTGACAGCACTACAGAACAATGTTCGTGATAGTGCAGACTATCATAATATTATGAGTGATAAACATTTGCCCTACTTATTACTTAAAAATTAAAATAGTAAAATTGTACTTATAATTAATAATTATTCATCTATGTAACTATTTTTTTAACTATAACTATTCTATCATTTTAAGTTCACAAACATGTCCACATTGTCATTTAAAAATTAAAAAAAAAACAATTAGAGCCATGGTATAATGACACTATTGTCAATATTATAGTAAAAACCTATGAACTTTGAGGGATAAAATTTCCAGGAAACAGAACCTGTGGGTAATTAAATATTAACCCAGGAGACATTTTCCAATTAAAACGATAATAATTTTTTTTTAAAACATTCAATAAATACAATATTATTTATAGCTATTTAATTCTAAATGTTATATAGAATAAGTTTTAATACAAAAAAAAACCATGGAAGTCGCTCTGTTGTATTAATAATATTAAGTTTACGTTGTCTATTGAGTGTGTTAAATTTTAATTCAACGATAAGTCTTGTATATGGAAAACGATTCTGACTTCTAAGTGACTCATATTTTTAAAGATATTTTATTATGTAAGTGTATCTACTATATATAGGTACTGTTATTAATTTTTTTTATAATAGCAATATGACAAGTTGAAATATTTTTTTTTTAATAACATAATAATATTATTATACCTATTATAGCTGTCATTTGTATAATTGTTTAAGTGAACACCCACGCATATGGTAAACCCTAAACAGTTTAATTGTTGTATCAATAGCTTAAAAGTTAAAATTAATCTAAATAGGTAGGGTATTTTAATAACATCAATGTGTATAGAAAATTATAGTTGATTTAATAATGGAATATTTTAAGCTTCAATAAATAATAATTTATATTTTTTAAAGAGCATCATATATTTTAATAACCTTAAAAATATCAAAAATCCTAAAATCCTATAAAGAGATAGCAAATACTGCTGTATAAAATACCTAACTTTAAAATTAAAAGTAATAAATTTATCAAGACTGACTAAAATCTTTAAAAAAAATAAGACTGTTTAATTTAAGCAAAAAATGCACTGTGCCATGTACTGAATCTCATAAATCTAATGAAAACATATATAATTTTGAAAGTTGAGTTAATTTATTAAAAAATAAAATTTGTGTAGTTATATAAAAACTCATTATGGCAACGTCTCTAGCTAAACATATTTTGAAAAACAACTGATATTTGATGAATTTCAATACATTTCTTAAGTTTTTTGTTTATTTTTATTACAGTGTTTCCCAACCTTTTTCTACTCAACACCCCTTTAGATTTTAAAAATCTCATACCTCCCCCCAATCATTTTTTTCAAAAGATTAATATTTTATTTTTTAATACATTATTTAATTAAAGAAAAAATAAAATTTAACATTTAAAAGCTACAATTTAGTTAATTTTATATTTAAATACTTACTAATAATATGAATAGTAAAAACTAAAAACGTGAATGATAGATGAGCACCACCTTTAGTGCCCTTCTTAGAAAAACACCCCCTTCAAAATAAAAAATGCCCACAAAGGGGTGATAGTGCTCATGTTGGGAATCACTGTTTTATTGTATTAAAGTTTAGACTTAAAGTACCTTTCAACTTTCACACAAAATAACACTTTATGTTTAAAAAGTAATATATACAGTTTTTGATGACAATACTGACGACAATACAATTGCGGATTTTAGTATTTTACCATTTTGTGTTAATGTTATTTGTTATTATGTATTCTCACTTTCAAACTTTATTACGCTTTATTATTTATCAAACACTCATTGCTTTTAAGAAGGTAATTACTTTTTTAAATGACTTCTTTTATTTTTAATTTCATATTCTGAAACAAAATAATATTTGGAGTATTTCGGTGCATAAATATTGAATTTAGTATAATGTACCTACAAATAAAAATTCATTTACTTTTGATCTTCTCAAGTAGGTATAAATTAGATTAAATTTTCTACCTAAAACAACCCTCAAAGTAAAATTTATAAAATTTCAAAAACTGAAGATTGATCCAAAATTAAAAAATATACACATTATTGTAGAGCCAATACATTCAATGACACATTTATAGGAGGCACATGGAGCTTGTGCCCCCCTCCCCTTTGACTGTACCAATTTATACATAATACTTTTATAGTTACTATGGTAACTAGTAACAGGTATAAAACCTAAAGACGTTGTAAATACATTTGCTATTAAACATTTGAGGCATATTCAGCCATTATAATTTTACCTATATACTTTTAATTTTTTTATGTATAACAATAATATATACATTATACAGTATAATGATTTTTTTCAATAAATTGAATTTAAATAAGTATAAAAACAACATGTACCTGTTGACAATAGAAAGTGTATTAACTATTTTAAACTGGGATAATTTAATTATTTTTCAAGAGCATTTGTATGATTACCTACATATTTACTATTTAGTGCATTTTTTCCCCTCCATTATTTATATCTAAATACACCCTTGAATGGCTGAATATATTCATTACTTCGCTCAGAATCTAAAAGAAAATAAACATACACCATCACTATTCAAAAATACTTAATTGTGAGTAAAATTATAATGTTTCTTAGGGTAATTTGTCTTACCTTCCCTCTATTATTTGATATTATAGATAAATAATCGATACAACATATCAATACTTAAATGGTATTTGTAAGATATTCATTTGATTTGGATAGTAATCATTCTGACCACTAGGCAGTGGGGTTTTCTAATTTTCCACCGACTAATCAGATAAAAATCATTTACTATTCATTGGTTGAAAAAAAGCCATTTTTCATTACTTGAATCGTCAATGATAATTAAACTTTTGATGCAGGCATTACAAAAATTCTACTTACAATTTTTCAATTTTTTTGATTCATTAAATATTAATTATGTAACTCCCTAAACTAAACTAATACATATATAAAATACATGTATTTAGTACTATGATGAAGAAAAAGTCATTTAATGGTGAAAAGAGAATTGACCAGCTTAGATGTTGATACAATGACACCCCTAAATAAGAAACTCAAATGGTATAAAAAGTTATGGTTACACAAAGAAAAAACTATTTTAATAGAAAAGCCATATCTACTAAAATTAAATTTGATGAATGTTTAGACCTTATACTAATAGACTGGCCTTTTGTAGATGTAGAACAATCATAGGTAGAGGGCGCTCTTCGTGTGGGACTTGTGACTGCACAATAATTAATAATAATATTAATATTATACATAATATAATGACAACACTGATATTATGTAATGATGTTATTATACTGTATATTACAGCAGTATATCTGACCGGTTATTACTACAGCTACTTTATATTCTATACTTCTATAGGCAAGGCCAGTCTATTATTATAAGATTTATGGTGGACACTGAACAACTATATTATAATTTTATTATGAATCAAAAATGTCAACTAATTTTTTATTTATAATCGATAACACATATTGATACATTAAAATAGTAACTAAAAATATCATTTTGAAATTTAAAAAAATAATAAAATAAAATTTTAATGTTTTATTAACAGATACAAGGGCACATAACTAAGTTATTTTAATATAAAAAAAAATCTAGCCTGTAGAATATGGAAAGTGTATGTGTAGTACAAAGAAAAGTAATAGTAAATAAAGAAATGTGACACCAATAGGTATAGTTAAATAGTAGAATAAGTATTATAGTATTATACACATCTTAATATGGGTTAACATTTTAGTAACAAAGGGAAAGAAGGAAACTTTTAGCTGAGTCCATTCTTATTTCTTTATTATGTTAAACCTTGATACATATAATCATGTATATTATAAAATGACTATATAAAAAAAAGAATAACCAATTCAATTTATAATTAATTTTAATAAATAAAAAAAAATATAACAATTATATATTATACATCTGTATAATTAAAATATATCACCTTTTAAGACAAAATATATTTATGAATACAAATTTATTTAGAAGAATAATATTTTAAAAACAATTTTAAAAATTTAATTAATAAAAAAATTATAAGTACATGTTTATTGAATGAATGGAAATCAATTTAAAATTTAAATACATACATATTCATAAAATTTAGCTAGTAATTTATAAAAGTAGGTAATCTAGATAATTAAGTATCTTTTTTAAAGTCTAAATTGTATCTCATAATATCAATGTCTAATAAAAAATAATTTTTGAAAAATACAGTTTAACTTAAAATACAAGAAATCCCATAACTAAAATAAAATGTAATGTATAAGTAAAATTATTAGATTTAGGCACTGATGACTAGACTAGTAGTCATAAAATAATATTATTTTATTTTAAATGATGTATAAAAGTATTTGCAGAATGTAACTATTAAGTTTTAGGTTCAAAATGTATACCAAATTGAGGTCCAGTATATGGAGCTGTATCGCTCCAATAATCTCTAGGATCTGATACAATGGCTAATTTTATATCTTTAGATATATTTACTTCTTTAAAGTACCTGCAACATCTTTTACCTACTTCTGGAATATCGGTTTTATATGGAGGAGCTAATATGTCAACAAATGCAGCTGGACCATCAATAGTATCCACTTGATGAATATTTCCTTCTACTGGACACAGCACACATGGATCATCTGTTTCTCCAACAATAATTGGGGCTAGTTTTATTGCATTGATGTTACAGTCGCTGTAAACATAAAACTATTAAGTACAAACTTAAAAATATAATAATATTTTACCATCACAATTACTTTAATTGGCTGTAATCTTTATCCACGGGTGTATAGCTTTGCACTTTGACTTTACCATAAATAACTTTTAACACACCATACATGTAAGGATGATCATGTAAAGGAATTTTAGCACCATCTCTCAACACAAACACTCCAATTGATACATTTTCATCTTCAAACACTTCAATGTAAGTAACAGGAGCTTGATGACGGCGTATAAATGTGGATCCAGACAATTTATCCAGATTGTTGTTCAATTCATATGTATCCCATCGCAATAATCTAAAGTCTAAGCCGATTGACCGTGCATCCAATTCATTGGCATTACGTTTCAATTTAATCAAATTATCATGAAATGCCTTTGATGTATATGAACCAGAAAAAGTGGTTATAGCTTGTTTAATAACACATTCGATTTTTGATGTCATAATATCCGATGCACACAATTCAACTAAAATATAATGTTAAAATTTTAACTTTTAAAAAAATAATAATGCGTACATAAACTACGCTCGAGAACATAAGACTGATTTGAAAATTTTTTTTTGTTGTTGAACGAACAGAAGAGAACATGTAAAATTCCGTTAAGTTACATAAAGTTTTATAATTTTGGTTTTTATCAATTAATATTTCAAATTTATTTTATCTACTAAAATGTAACTTTATCACAGAATATTCCGTGTCTTATTCTCGTAACATCTTATCAATACGCAATTATTAATCTTCCAATCTCTTTTTGTTTAATCTATGGTGAAACTAATTAATAAATATACGCATTTTCCCACGGTCAAGTGCAGGTTTCACCGCAGAGTAGATGAAAATATGAAATTAACAAAAGTCGTGTCGTCAATGATTAATTATTGTCTATAAGAGTAAAATTAAGGATTGTGAGAAGAAAAGATCTAAAAACTTGAAAATATTATCTAGAACATCTTACCACCTCAGATTTTTTTGATATTTCGATTTTGAAGCAAATTTTTGATACTTTTAAATCGTAAAAGTTCATGCCATTCATAACACAATTTTTCATTTCGTTCTAATACTTAAATCAGTTAAACATTTTGTAAAAAGATGATTTTTTTTTAAAAAACTTTAAAATAAAAGTTATACTAATTTAATCATTAATCAATATTGTTCGTTTTTCATATTTACCTGGCAGTACATTGTGGAACGCAATAGCCAAAAGGATTTATGTTTATACTTAACTATTAATTTTATTTAGCACAAAATATATGTTGTTTTTTTTAAATGTACGTTTAATATCAATGATGATTAATAAGCAGTAATTTTGTTTTTAAAAAATAAAAATGTAATACATTTTTATATCAACCATGTTAATATTATAGCGCGCCATTTCAAATAGTTCATAACACTGTCAATAGAGGTCAGACCTTTCATGTTTGTTTAATATTAACCACGGCTAAAGCTGCCGCTGTGCTATATATATATATTTCGGCATAAGCATAAGCACAAGAAAATCAATAATCATATAATTGTCTAATGTCTAGATAAATAAGATAATAGGTACACCAACTTTACTGACTACACCGTGTTATTATTTTATTTTATACACCGGTGTCTCTCGCTTAGGCTCTAGCTTGACTTTTGGCTCGTTAATCGTTATGAATATAATTACTTAAATATTAATGATTTGGTCTTAAATTCATGATGTTTATATTTAGTTATCTATGGTTCATGGTAATGTAAAATCACTAAATACAAGATTATAAGTATAACATGAAAATAGTTGTCAAATTATGACTGATGCTATCACTGTTTTTTAAGAGTTCATTCTGATTTTATTCATTTTGTGGATTTACTACAGTCCTACAAGCGATGGTGTTTCTTTGATACTAACTTCTTAGGCAATTCAGCGTGCATAAAAGCTGCGGACGACCATGGTTCAGTCTAGATTGCAACAGTGTATTGCATGTGTGTGTCTCAACTGCGGTTCATCTTTATTCTTATTCTAGACTAAATCATAATATAGTTATACTGCAATAAAATATTAATTAACATGGACTATCAAGATCAAATTAATAGTGTGAGTAATGATTATTCTTGATACATTAACACAGTTTTGTATCATATTATAGTTAATTAATAATTTTGAGTCTATAGTAAAATCATTTTTGGATACACTTACTTTAATTAGTTTTAGTAAATTAACTATGTAGCTTAATATAAACTATAATGTTAAAAGCTCAATTCAATTTTATCTCAAAATCAATTAAGCATTAAAAAGTAAATATAAATATTTCAATATACCTAATTTTAGATGACATTTTGTCAAATAAAAAAGATAAATTATTTTAATTATAAAAAAATGAAGCTGAAGTTATAACTGTTAATTTATGTATAAGCAAAACAAATGTTTTACAGTGTGTATAATTTTTAAACAAATGTAATATTAATGCATAATTTTCAGATAAACAATGCATCAAAAAAAAAATCATCCAAACATGAAAAGAATTTTCACAGAGATATAAATCATGATAAAATAATTTCATTTAACGCTATATTGAACCAAGAATTTTGTGTTGAGGACGAAAATAATGAACTGTACCTTAATAATTTATCCATTGGGGACTTGAATAATAAAGTTAAAAAGTATAATACATTATACTTGGAAAATGTAAGAATTATTTAATTTAACATTTTGCAATACATACTTGAAAATAAATATTTTTGTGTAGAAAATCAATATGCTTAATGCATTTGATATAGATTTAATCAGTTGTGTACAACAAATGGTAAAGAGATCAAAAGAGACAAATATTTTGGTAAATTTGATACTTAATGAACATAATTATTCCATTTTGTTTTGTTAAATAATTGTTTTTTTTTTTCATAAACAAAGGAAATTAGTAATACATTTGATGCCATTAGTAAAGTGTACTCATGTAGAGTTGACGATATTTGGATAACAGGAAATAAATTAATCAAAGAATTTTTGTCAGAAATAAAAAATAAAAAGTTTGTTAAAGAGAATGAGACCAAAATAAAACAAAAATATAGAGTATATTTTAAATATTTATCATTCAAATTACTGTAAGCTTTTAATAATTTAAATTTTTTTAATTTAAATTTTAGAAAAAACTAATGTTAACAACAGCAGATAAATTATGCTGTAAAGAAACCAAAATGTTACCAAAAATAAATTATTTAAGAGTTGATTTTGATAGTGATATCATTGACTATTCAAAACCTTCAAGAATATTAGTTAATAAGTATTCTAATAAGCCCTATTGGCCAGAGTACAGTGTTTCTAAAAATGTTAAAGTGAATGAAAATCAAGAAGAAGTATATGAAATGGAAGATGTTAGTTGTAAGTATAATATGCAAAATTATTTTAAATTGATTTAGTTGTAATATTTAAAAATATTATTTTATTTAAATTCAAGTGGGGATGGATTGCATACACATATAATCAATCAAAAATATCAGAAAAGTAGACTTATTTTTAAAAGGTGCAGTCACTACTCACTAGTACATAAAACATTTAATGTTTGAGGTAGAGAAAAAAATTTTATGTTAATAAAAGGTATTAAGTATTACCTTCATTCTAATTATGAACTTGTATGTCTGAATGAAAAATATAAGGTAATTTAAAACTATAGTCGGGTCACTGAGAGAGCGCTTCTGGGCGGAGACCAAAATTTGTCCGGTCTCACGCATTTCCACCACCAAACCCTCCAAAAACACTGGCCACCGTCAACACGACAACACGTGTCGTCGCTCTGCCTCCACCTGTCTATTTGTATTACAGACTTCTATATATATTTCTATACAGAAATCTGACATCTGTGATTTGTATGTGCGAAAAAGTAGCTCTCTTTCAGTGGCCCGAATATAGATATTATCTAGTTTTAAATTGCTTATAAAAAAAAAAAAAAAAAAACAATAACATACAATTAACTTTTTTTATAATAATAAATAAAAATTGGTGTTGGAAATACCTAAAAATAATATATATTGCTATTCATTTAAATGTTTTTTCAATCATTTAATGTTTTCATATATATTATTCAATATTACACATTGGAAATTAGTATTAAATAGTATATTATATAATATTATGCATAGAAAAGAAAGACTACTTATTCCAAATAAATATCTTGATTTATATTTTAAATCATAAATATTACTAACCATCAATTAGTATTGATATTTGGATAATTGTGACAAATAATTAATGTATTAATATAAAAAAGCTGTGGAAGTTGCTTTATTTCAAAGAATCTATGATGTTTACCTTGTTCATGATGTAGGACACAATAATATAGTAATGAATGGTAGAAATTTGGATTCAGTGATAAATGTTTCTGAGCGGCCTTTATTTCTAAGTATATTTTATATAACTATTAAAAATTTATTTTTCTGTCAGTAGTGTGGTTAAGTGAATTATTTTTTTCTAATAACAAATCACATGTGTTATAATATTTTTTTATGTAATATTACTAACTGTTATTCATGTATAAGTCAACATAGACATATCTTAAATAATTTAGTTATGTTTGTTCTATCATAAAATGATAGCTTAAAATGATTTATGCTCAACTTTAATTTTTAATTTCCAATAAAAAATAAACATATGAGGTTCCTTATATTACATTTTGAAATTTTTTTACTTACAAAAATTTTATTATACCTTTAGAAATTAAAACAATAAAACGTTAAAATGTTTATAATGATATAAATATTTAATCATTTGGTTGTATTCTTGCCTAGATATATACATTTTTTTATTAAAACAAAATAAAAAAATTCTTATTTTTTCTATTATTTTTTAAGTACTTGGAATTGTTTACTTTTCACCACTAAAATACTAACTAAATACAATCTTTATCAGAAACCACTTTTGTTGTCCAATATTGAAACATTTGGTATTCTTGTCATATGCGGTCTACTATATGTTTTTATATTTAATTAAAATATCATGACATATAGGTAGATATATAGAATATCATAAATATCTAAAAAAAATAGTTATCAGAAAATATTTATGTTATGATTTGATGTCTCTTATAAAACATGCAAATGAGTCATCACTCGTCTTCAAAATTTTTTCACTATTCTGCTAAAAACATATGAATATATTTTTTAAATAAATCAATTTTCTCTTTCAAATGTATACATTTTTTGGAAAACAATTAACATAATTACTAAAAACTTTGATAAGAATTAAGATTAGTTGTCGACTTGTTAGAAATGACTTGGTTTATGCGTGAACGATAAGTATATGGTAGACTGCATACAACAAGAATAGGTACTAAGCTTTTTACTAAAAAAAGTTCTGTTTAATAAGTTATTATATTGTTCACATTTTTATTTGCATTATAGTTTTAATTGAAAATGGAAAAATTTGTCCTCCATATCATAAATTTATAGCTGAATGTGATGAAAGTACTAATTTTGATGATGATACTGACCAGAACAAATTAGACAATATTCTTACACATTTTAATCAAGAAACATCTAAATTTTGTGCTAACAATTCTGAAGAAATTGATGATTCAATGGAAGTAGATTTATGTGAACCAAATTCAGAAATAATAACACCTACAGATTTTGGATCATCTACTCACAATAACAGAGTATTTGGTAGACAAGATAATTTAAGTAAGTGCATTATTGTTATATTTATTAAAAATGTATATGTTTTTTGTTATTTATTAAGACTTTTTATTTTACAGATTCTTTATCTCAAACATTACAAATGGTGGATACAACAAATAGTAGTGATTATACATTCTTTAATCGTGAAAAAATGTCTTACTTTAAATGTTCCAATCACTGGAATGAGAAATTCAAAATGATGACAATTAACAGTAATTTTTTTTTCAAGTATATTGTTCATTGATATACATGCATATTCTATAAATTACTGTCATTAGGTAAACAGAAAGCAATGCATATTAAGTCACGTATAGCTCAAACATCTCAATTACAATCTCAAAATGATGTTTCTGAATATCAATATAACAAATCAAAAGCTATAAAATTTAAAGTTGATTTTTACTCTGATAACTCAACAATATTGAAAAATATTAAATTAAATTCTGGTAAAAATCAATGTAGTTACTTTAAATGGAAACCAAGTAATAACTTAATTACTTCATTTGATCAATCAAATATTAGGCCTATCAGACAGTTAGTACTTTATTGAAAACTATGATAGTAGTATCCAAAACTTACCATATTTTTGTTCATTGCAGATTAGAATGTTGCAAGTATATAAATATGGTTCCTAACTGGTATAAAGATGAATTTCAGGAATTAAATATTAATACAAATCCAAATATATTGTTCTTGTTTCCAGAAAGAAATATTGAAAGCAACAGTTTATTGGTATACATTTTTTTTTAATTTATCTATTTTTTTTTAACCAATATTAAATTATGTTTAGTTAGATGAAGTTCCAGTAGAGAATACAGACTATAATGACCAAGATGTCATGGATACCGAGTGTGAAAACGAGAAAGATGAAATGATGACTGAAATAAATAATGGTGACAATTTAAAAATAGCTTTGAGTAAAAAAAATACACAAGATAATGCTTTTGAAGTAAGTTATTTAAAAACATATTTTATTACACACAAAAGCTATTAATTTATTATATTTATTAAAACTTGTTTTTAAGGAGTACCCTACTAGTAATTCTGGATACATAGATATGCATGAACTTAAAAAATATATTATGAATATTATTAAACCAAATGGTGAGGAAACAATAAATATTTCATTTGCAGATATAATATTAAATTTGCCAAAAATATTGCCGGAAAATATGAAAGAAAATATAAGTGTATCTGTTATATATGTTGCTTTATTGCATTTATGTAATGAATACAGTTTATGTTTAGAAAACAAAAATGATGAAATTTTAATCTCTCAGAGTTCTGTAAACAATGAAATATTAGAATAAGTTTTTTGTTTTCTGTCAAATATTATTGTATTAAATTTATAATAAAAGTACCACTGAATAACCCTACTTCATAACTATTTAATATTAAATTTGTTTAGCTTGATCAGTAGAATCTTTACTTGTTTGGACATTCCAATGATAGATAGGATTTTAAATGTGCTAAAGCACTTGATACTTAAATGTATATCTTCTGTTAGTTTCCCAAAAATACTAATGTAAATAATTAGTAAGTGCCCAAAGCTCTATGAGTGCCTAATCTAGTGTCTACCTTAGATTACAAGTATAAATGAAGTATGTGGGCTTATATAAGATATTGTGTGTAAATTTATATTTTTGAAATTAATAACTATTGTAAGAATTTCAAAAGGATATTCAACAACAAATTTATAAATGTTTTTTTTTTTTTATTATCATTATTGTATTTTATTTATTGATTTATATGTATTCGATGTATTTTATGATGTATTTACAAAAAATCAAATAAAAACATCTTTTAATCATTTATTTAAAATATTTTATCGCTGGAATTCAAGAATAGAAGATTAAAACATATATTGCCTAAAATAAAATCATAATTTTTTTTTTTTACACAATACAATTTATTTATTCTAGGATTAATAACCCTTCACCCCCCATCAAATAAAAAATAATTAAGTACCAAATAGATGAATAGATGAATTTTCTATCATAGACATATTATTAAGAAATATTTGATCAATTAAAAATATTTAATACTAAATAAATAAAAATTTTAATGTCTATATTGTTACTAAAGCCACTTCCATTAAAAAAAAATCAAAATCAACACACTTTTATAACTCCAAAAGATGATGGTAGACAGAAAATAACACACATTATTGTAAAATCATTAAATTGATTGGTCTACTCAAAATCTTAAATTATTTTTGTAAGTATAGAATGGACAAATGGAGTATACTGTATGTCATTTACATAATAAAAACAACAAAAGTAGAAAACAAATATTACTTTTCACTTACCTACACAGTTAGATTAATTAATTTTTTTTTAAATTAAATTTTATTAACTTAACATTTTACTGATTGTGAATGTTTCTGATAGGTATTTTAATTGATCATTCAACCTTGACACCCCGAAGAATATTGTATGCCTGATATACAAACTAAATTCAGCTCTCGGCTCCTGTCAAAATAATTATTGATTTGTTTAAGTTTGTAATGGAAGCATATTTACTTTTCTACCCTCTACATAGGTAAAAACAAACAACAATAAACACATTCAATACATGCATGATGCATTGTCCAACTGTCCAAAAAATAAAATGTATACAAATTATACAATTAGCTTAAATCCAGTCAGTAGTATTGGACTAAAATTCAATTATATCTATAATATTATATTATTTAACAATCCTATGAAAAAAATAGTAATACCAAATACTTCATCAAAAAATTGTTACATTTACATATATATTTAGTATTTAAATATAAGAATATAGATGTCTAATTATTTTTGTTGTCGTATATTTTTGGAAATTTGAGTATTATAAATAGTTAGGAACATCTACTTAGATTCTACATGTCTTAAATTATTATGATTTTTAAAAAAACCAATGCATCATAAACTTACTTATAGATAAGTATTTGTTGTATAATAAAATATGTATCTGAGGTACAACCTCAGATTCTATTATTTAAATTTAAAATAATAAAAATCCTAAAATATACATAAATAAGTGGATAGTACGGTTTACTCAAAGTATAGTTATTCACACTGTAAATCAAATTAAGAATAGAAGTAACTACAAAACAAATTATTTTTGATTCTTATTTATAACTAATACTAGGGAATAGGGACGAGACAAATTGTTCTAAGTACCATGATTGTAATTTGAAATGTTGTATATGATTTAAATAAATTTATTTTATCATGGTGTTGAAGTTGAATGAAAATCTGTTTGGCTGAGCACCACTTTTAACAAATGATCATGGATAAAAGTAATGTTTACAACCCCCTAATGACTCACCTAAAAATAAGAGTTCGTTGATTGTTCATGCCATACAAAGGACGCTATGCATGCATTTCTTTCATTTCACGAATCGCTATTCTTTCTAATTCCTATTCACTATTCGGTTCTGACCGAATAGTTGTTTTACTATCAATTATTGTATTATGACTATTGTTCTGGATTGCCAAATATTTATCTTCATAATGAGCAAATTGCCAGAAACAAACATCAAAACCAAGTAAGTCCCATTGATAGTCATGCGTTTCTGTACTGCGATCAACAGATGACAATACAATTGCGGATTTTTTAATATTTTACCATTTTATTTTAATGATATTTGTAATATGGTACTGCAGGGAAATGATACCTTTAAAGTTTAAAATTTTCTGTCATATCTTACATTTAGTATTAATATTTATTAGAAATATAATTGTATATTATAATATGGCCTAAAAATGTTTATAAATAACTGTAAAATAAATAAGTATATTTTTATCAAACTATTTTATTAAAATTTTAAAAATTTCTATTTTTTTATGCATTAAGTATCTTTTTTATGAGCAATTTCTTATACCAATAATCTATGAAATTATTCATTTTGGATTAGTTTTATAAACATTTGT
This sequence comes from Aphis gossypii, assembly GCF_020184175.1. Taxonomy (NCBI): domain Eukaryota; kingdom Metazoa; phylum Arthropoda; class Insecta; order Hemiptera; family Aphididae; genus Aphis; species Aphis gossypii. The sequence goes on from NC_065531.1 coordinate 83,490,588, forward strand.
ATGTCTGATATATGATTATCTTAAAATAATATATATTTTTTTTTTACAATTTATTCTAATTACAATTAACTTTTTTTAAATAATATGTTTACATATTTATTTACAATATTAAGATATTAATATTATAATTTTATTAAGATATAATTTTTCAGGTGATGTTTACAAGTATTGAATTATGATACAGATTTTAATTACTTTCTTCAGAATCAGTTTCAGGATAGTCAATGACTTTACGTGTTTTTTCTTTAATAACATTGTGTTGCCTTTGATATATTCTGAATACACCTTTTACTGTAATGTATACTAGTCCTCCCTGAAATAAAAATATGAACATAATCAATGAAAATTTACACTCATTACAATTTATAAAATCCTAACCAATATTGTTTTTTGTAAGTATGAATATGAACTATTGTTAAATAATAAATTTCCAACTACAGTGGCAGTAGTTGGCAATAGAAGTGCAGCACAAAGAGTAGTTGTTGGATTAACGACTGAATTGAATTGGACTGTATTAGCTGAACTATTGATAGGTTCACACCTAAAAACAACACAAATATGATTTATAATTATTTCTGTAACACCATAAAGATAAGTTAAATATAAATGGTTTACAAAAATGAAGGCATGATGGTTCTTAACAAGGGTATGTGTGAAGTATATCGTTGCACAAATAATAGTAAAGTTTCTTCCCAATTGATAGTTTTGCATAAAATTAGACTGAGAGGTATTGATGGCAACACCAAGAGCAACATATATGAATCTGTATTCTCCATCATTGTTATAGCTTCTCTTTCACCCATTACCTAAGAAACCTTCAAGTTTAACTTCTATAAAATTAAATTTATTTTCTATTAGAACAAACCTGCATCATGGTTATTGCTCCATAAGAAGCTGCAGACCAATAAAGAGTGCTGACCACAACACCAGCAGCCAAAAAAGGACATAACTGATTAGCTGTTTTATCAAGTTTGTTTAATATGCGAACTAAGCAATCTGTAAATTTTAATAGCAACATATTAATTAAATATAATTAAGATATATTTTGAATCAAGTATAAAAATTAAAAAAAGTTCTGCTGTACAGAAGATGTTGAGTGTACCTTAGCACAGAGTAAGTCTTTGTGTATGAATTAAACTTGAATTCATTGATAAATTATTACATGATATGAAAAATGATTTTACGGTCTATCAGTGAATATTATCATGTATATTTTATAATATAATTATATAAAGCATTTTATTTTACCAATAGTAATACGTTAGGTCAAATAAATAAATGTTTATTCACTTATGTTTGAATGTATTTAAATTAAAGTGAGTTATCCAAAATAGAACATTTAATTCATGTGATATTAATATTTTTTATAGCAGAAAAATGTACAGATACTGAATTGAAAATATTTTTTTTTCACTTACCTTACAAAATAAAAATTTTTTTGTTTTAATAAAGTTTTAATGCAAAATCTAAAAAACTTACTGACTTCATCATACACAATAATATATTGTGTATGGCACTGAGGACAATGTGCTTTAATACTAAGATTTTCTTTCAGTTTTTCATCAACCCAACGTTGAACACAACTCTGATGAACCTAAAATAGGTAACAATTTTATAATATATTAATCAATAGCTGTTGACAATACATTTTTATAATTTGATTGAACAAATCACAGGTAAATAAAATATTAATTGCTATAAATATTTCTATGATAGGTACATGGTATGTTCAATATCTATGTAGAAAATGACAAACAGCATCCTTATTACTGTGACAGGAAGGAAACCTTGAATAACCCAGCAATCATTTGACACTCGCCTACATTCAATTAGTTTTTTTTTTAATAGTTTTATCATTTCTTTCTTCGATATAACTCACCTTATAAATTAATTGTCAATGTGGTTAACTTATTCAAATCAATTAAAATGGGATAATTTTTAAATTTTGCAAGTGAAGTGTTAAAAAATAGAATTTAATAATAGGTATAAAATTAAAACCAAATAATATTTTATAGTATGATAATCAGTCTAATTTTGGGAGATCAAGTATTAAGTTTACATGTACAGTAAAACATATGGTGGTTTGGGATAGAAGGCATTTTAGGATAATTTTTAATAAATTAATATAAATTTTATTTTATTTTGCTTTTAAAATAAGGTCTGTTTCTATGGAGGCAAAGCTAACCGATCAAATTCATTGAATTTTGACCAAATTAACATATATTACTATTATATAAAAAATCATTTTAAGTGCTTACTTAAAATTTTCATTTCTTTGTTCTTATCATACATTTATATCTATTAGAAATTATTGAATATTTAAACATAATATCTCAATATTAAAATTGTAGTGTGACTATAATATTATAGTTTAAATTAAAAAAATTTCAGTAGAACATACACTGCATGATAAATATTTGTGGACAAGATCAATACAAATATTAAAATGTAATAAAAAATTACCCATCGTGTAGAACCGCGACATTTACACGGTGACACCCAATCTCTGTTAGTTTCATATTCATCTTCATCGGTACCAAAACAAACCCAACAGTGTTTTTGTCTAAAATAGAGTAATAAACATATAAATATAATACTTTAACCTATATTAATACCAGAGATAGAATGAACAATATAAAATTAATACTAGATTATACAATTTGTATACTTAATTTTTTTTTTTATTAAAATAGAAAATTTACAATTTCTAGAATGTGTACAATAAGCAAATAAGATATTAATGACCTCTCAGATATATACTATATATACTTAAAGTGTTAGGTTTTTATGAAATAAATGGTATGAATATAAACAGAACCAATTAAAATGATTACTTACAATATTTAAATTATTAATTAAAACTTATTAATAAATGATTAATGTCTTTGAGTTTGATTTGATGTACATTATTTATTATTAATTAAGTTCATGTAAAAATATTTTAAATTGAAACGTCAAGTAGAGTTCATTCCACCTCTAATAATCAAACATTATAAATTTACTCAGATGATTCTTGACTGCAGGAAGATGAATGTTGGCCGATATTTTCGTTTTCCATTTTAAAAGATCTTAACTAAGTGATTTAATTAATAAATTAATTCAAGTGTATAATTTATAAATTTATCATTCTATAAAAAATAAAATTAATCAGTTAATTTGCGAAGAGACAGCTGTGAATATCCAAAACACCTAAAGTACTAACATATATGTGCTAATAAATTAGTACCTATTAAAAGTAATAATACAATTAGACACTAGGTTTAATATGCAAAGTACCTACTATTATAGTACTGTGATAGATAACAAAACGTAGTTTGTCTGCGGTAAATAATGTCGAACATTATTAGAGGAATTGTTGATCAATTGTTCATAAAAACACTGAGTAATAGCAGTTATCAAATTTTTTTATCAACAGCTGCTGTTGCCCAATCGGAGCTCCTCGCTATAACTCAGTAACCACTAAACATACACCGTACACAACCAATAGTTATAAAAAAAACGTATCCCGAAACAAAATAAACTGTACGAAATTACTTTTTACGCAACGATTACCTGAAGTGTTCGAGGTAAGGACGTTAATATTATGTCACTCTGCTAATTTTATTAAGAGGTTATTAAGAGGACGCATTACCCGCATATTATGTTGTCTCCGTGGGCATGGACCAATTGCTTCTAAAACTAAATTTTTATTTTAGGATCAGTGTACCAATTGCGCTATTTATATTTTACGGTCAATATACCAATTGCGCTTGTATTCAAATTTGCCTGATATTTATTGATCAACTGATTACAGGCTAAAGTGACAGGTTTTAATATACCTATTTTATAATTTTATATTATGTGAATTATAATATTATTATGTATCTATATTAATACTCCCAAAAATTATTTATGTGTTTATATTTTTTTTTATTATATTTATAATTATGATTTAATTTTGAATAATTGACGATCAAACTTGTGACCGGTTAGTGTACCTATTAATTTATTTGTATTTTATATTTTCTTAAATCAGCATGTTATTATTGTACTTCGTGCCTCTTGGTGACCAAATTAATTATTTTAATGTAATCACTAATCATCCTGTTATACTTATGAATTATGATTATATTTTCCTTTTCTCGTGGTGAAGAAATATATTATTCTAAACTGTAATGCCATACTCAAATTATTATTTAAAAAATTATTATTAACAAGTTAACACAGTTTTACAAGTGCGCAACATATCAAATTTACGCTCAGCAGATGGCTTTTAGCTCTGTTAGTTTAAAAATTAGAGATAATAGATTTATTATGAAACTTAATGGTAAGAACATTATCTGTGTTTGTATGTTGGTTTTTTATAATAGTTCAATTATTCAGCAAGCTATGCGTAAATTAAAAATGTTCATAACTTGCTTAAAAACTGAATAATTGTGAAAACTCAACATACAAACACAGATAATATTCTTATCCAAAAGTTTCATAATAAGTCGATTCATTCTAATTTTTAAACTAACGGAGCTAAAAGTGATCTGGTGAGTATAAATTTGCTATGTTATGCACTATTGTTAGACGGAGACAACATATGCGGGTGTTACGTCCCCTTAACAATTGTATTATTCTGGGAGCAACTGTCATCAAGTGCCTTGGTTAGTTTATCGTCCTTTCCAGCCCCTAGTCGAATTAATAAATAAATGTTTTAAATATTGTAGGTAGTCTACTGCATTTGATAAACGCTTGTACAAAGTACAAACACTACGAACTACCATAAATACTCATACTAGTCATACTAAATCATTAATTACTATATGTAAAGTGGTGGCCAGTGAGTATTAGCTACCAGGAAAATATAGTATAGGTAGGTACATAAATAATATTAAATTTTATTATCGAAATTGAAGAACTTTTTATTTCAACTAATTCCAGAGAGCAGCCGCCACCCACGAGCCACGGCCTGAAAGTCTACTGGCCACTGCCGATTGAACTATAAATTACAGTATTCACTCTAAATATAAGAAGGATATCAGATATCAAATGGGTTCTATAGGTTCGAAAAAAAGTTTAGAAGTGAGTAGTATAGGTATGTTTAGGCCGTTTAGAGTTGCAACTTGCAAACTCTTTGTTAAAGAAGTATCGATAAAAATTTAACTTACTATCCACATAATGATAATATTTAATGTAACCAATAACCATATAGGTAATTAAAAAAAAGCGAATATTTTCGAAACGTTTTAAATAATATAAAAATATATACAGTATACTAGTATGTTTATAAAATTAATATACAATAAGTAACTCCAAAACCATTTAATAGGTTATATTATATTTATAGGTACGTAAGGACATTGGTTATTTTTTCAAATTTGAATAAAGTACCAATATAGATATCTATAGTTAATATTAAATACTAAAATACGTACCTATTCGAAAGAAAAAAAAGCAGGTGAATGAGTACCGCTCTGCTGTACATTAGGTTCCGCGTGGATCACTATTATATATTATAAGAGTGCTAAAATTGAATCCAATGATAGCAATCACAAAACACTATTTGAACGCAGATGATTTGTTGGCCTAGGATATAATTTTCAGTGGTTGGTGAAAAAGATGGTTTATGTTTTAATGGCTTGAATACAAAAAAATTTAAGTTCTTTTATAATTATTGTAAGCTAAACTTATGGAAAATCTTGTATTAAATTTTCAAATCTTAACTACTTATACAAAAAATTTTATGTATTAAACCTACAAAATAATTAGCAAATATTCATGATTTTGACGAATTTTCGTCAACATTTGAACTTCAAAATATGCTAATAAAAAAAAATTGTGCCTATGTATTCTTATAATTTTTTAATCACTATAAGAATAACTTATGAAGAACTTAATATTAAATTTTCAAGTATTTTTACTCGGCCAAAAAATTTTTATCTCAAAATTTCAAAAAAAATTTTCAGAAAAATCGAAAATTTCAGTTGTCTATAAATAGCTCCAAAAAAGTCAAAATATTTTGAAAATTAAATCATGTTAAGAAAATACTTATCTAAATAACTGATGAAATTTTCAAGTATCTACGACTTATACTCTTTAAATAATAACAAATATTTAAAATCGTTTGAGGATAAATCGTTAACGTTACTCTATTTCGTAAAAATTTAAAATTCAAACGCTCATAAAATTTTTTCTATAATGATGCTTCGATCTCTATAGCTTCTTGAAGAAAAACTTATGGAAAACTTAGTGTTGTATTTTTAATTCTTAGTTATAAACACAAAAAATTTTATGATTTTTCAACTTCAAAATTACTTGCAAATTTTCGCGATTTCGACATATTTCGTAAAAATTTGAACTATAAACGCTTATAAAAAAATATTGTGACTAACGATTTTTGATTTTTTTTTTAGCTACAATAAGAACAACTCATAAGGAACCTTGTATTATATTTTCAAGTTTTTTATCGACACTTCAAAAAAAAAATTCTCATAAAAATCGAAAATTTCAGTGATCTATAAATAACTCAAAAAAAGTCAAAATTTAAAGTATTTACAGTAATTAGTTTTTGAATTACAAACATATAAAAAAATTGATTTAGTCGAAAACTGGTTTTGCGTAAAAATTCCCGTTTTTCCGTCACTTTTTTTTTGTTATTCTTGATTTCTTGGAAAACTGTTGAAAAATTTTACTTTTGACCTCTATAGTGCACCAAAGATATTAGGATATTCACTTTGCCTTCGTAAACCACCCCCCAAGTTTGAAATTGAAGCATTATTTCGACTATAGTTATGCTGTAGTGGTTGTACACACACACACTCACAAACACACATCATTGTAAAATCAATACATTCATCGATTCATCACTCCGTTCAGAATCTAAAATGTGTAGGTATACAAATATTAAAAACTACTTTTATAATAATTTTTATCTACATAGGTTCTGGTTCATTTTTATTATTAAAATAATAAATACATCAAAATTAAAAATATAATTAATAATACTTGAAGTATTTTAAAACAAATTATTCAATATGGAAATTAATTAACTATTAAGAAGGCATTCTCTTTCGCAGTCATTCCGTCATCGCCATGTTAGACATTTGTAAGATAGAGACAACATAGTACAGGTATAGCGTCATTTTAAGTTTTCTATATACTTGCATTATATATATATATATATATGTATATTGTATATTGTATATGTTTTAGCTATATGACGTACACAATAGAGAGGCAACGAGAGGGATTGTTTAGTTATTTTCTATTATAACTTTCGCAACGATTGTGAACCGAACCAACAACTGTATTCGATGCACCGACCACAGAGACTAGTAAGTAGATACTTACACACAATTGTTATAAAACGATATTAATTACAACCGAACTTGCAGGTAGTTTTTGAACTTGATGGTGGAATCTTACATACCTACTATGTAGAATTACCTATATATATAAATCACTTAGAATATTAATATATTTACTTAGAATTATAATATTATTACTTGTAAACTATATAAAAATTAGTTTTCACTTGTTTATTTGTACACGTACCTACATTATACATATTACCATAATATAACGTTCTAGTGACTATACTCACTAACCAATAGCCAAGCATGTTCATCCTATGTTCTTTAGTATCAAAGTTAATCAAAATTTGATTTTAGAATTTTTAAATGCACTAAAGAACCATATTTTCAAATTCTTGAGAGTTATGATTTTTTGTATGACTCATTAAAAGAGTCCTGTGTTCACCTGTGAAAATACAAACTTCTGTTTTTTTAAATGAGAACTTCTCTTTTATAATGTTCATTATTAAGTAGATTTTATTTTAAATGTTGACGTGTTAGAATCGTAATTTAAACGAGTAATTTTTGAGTTATTTAACTTTACGACCAAGTATAATAGATCCACAATATTGAGTTTGGAAAATATAGGGACTATATCTGGGTGATTTTAAAATTTTAGGGATTATATCAATTATTTGTAAAAAATATCCAAGTATAATAAATACTAGATACAAATCATACAATATTACAATTACTTTATATTTTTGTAAAATCATGTTTTAAGAATAATATAATTCTTAGTATAAACATTTTAATTACTGAGAAACTACTGGAAAGAATTTTGAACTAAGTATCTTCATTAAAATGTTTTTAAAAAATATGTTCTAAATAATTTACAATAAAAAAGCGGGATTCTTATTTGAAAAACAGAAGTTTGTATCACAACGGAATACTCCTTATTTTATTATTATTATGACGATATGTTCTTTGAGTAGATATATTTAAAAATTCCAACCATTATAATAAGAAAACACAGGAGTGATGATGCTTAATGAATCATATGATATCTTATACTATAATATTATATAATATATAGTATATTAATATTATATAATAATATATTATATTATATAGTACTATCTATAACACTATATTTATACATGTTTATATAGTTATCTATATATAACTTAAAACTTTATATAGTGTATAGATGATTTTTGCAGTTATACTATTCTATTACATTACTTATTTAGATACTATTAATGTATAATAATTATTATAATACAATACGTAGGTACTTACCTATTTTAATGTGTATATATTATATATATATATACATATAAAAATAATATATATACAAGCAATTTTATACAAAAATTAAATAGGTTACAGACTTGAAATTTATAAATATTATATTATTATTTATTAAATAGACAAACATTATGGTATAAAATAATGTAGGGTTGGTGCGCTGTTTCCCGTTGATAAGCACTTGAGCTGCAGGAGATACAAAAAACGGATATCACTCCCGCGGCACTAGTACTTAGGAACAGAATATGCGTTATTGTAGAAACATCTATTTTATAATTGAACACAAATAATAGCACAAAACTAAGATATTTTAATATTATAATTATTAATTAATTTTAAATACAATAAAAATAAAACATTATTATAAATTATACTATAAATACCTATTTATTATATTACATTACATAGGTATATTGATATAAATAGTATCTAAAATTATATTTATTGTTAAAAGAACGTAATATATCATAAGTGTACTAATTTTAAGTCATAATAATATAGATTTCAAGGGAATTATACTCGAAAGCTGTATTACTAAAATGGCATTATAGATCTACCTATACGAGTATTAAACCTATATTAGTATCGAATTTGATAACATGAAGGAGTTAAAATATTTAAAGGTTAAGTTAAAATTATGAGTTAAGTTGTATTACTTATTAAAAATTAGTAATTTAAATTTAAGGTTAATTTATAGGTAAATACGTAGGTAGAATACTACGATAATTACTTCGGAAGTATTTACAAAACTATTAAATAAAATTGAATAGGTAAACATTCCATAACAGTTAATGTAATGCAAATAAGTATGTAGTTCAGAGGATTTTAATGATTTTATGACAGTAATAAATTTAAAATATCAACTTAATATATTTAAATATAGAAAGAATTACATAAAAAAGTAAAATTATAGATTTGTTTAGAATGTTTAGATTAATAGGTATAACCATTAATATCATAAGTAACTTAGCTAGGATATTTTTTTGAGAGAGCTGTTTTAATAAATTAATTCAATTATTTTATAAAAAGTTGACAAAATACTTATAGAAATACCTATGTTATTAACTTATATTTATATGTAAACCTTTGAAAATGTAAAGAATATTTCATAATATTATGTACTCACGATTTTAATCGGTTGTTAAAATTCATATTTCTGTAATAGAAAAAAAAACAGATATTCAGCGTAAGCGCATAAATTGCGTGTAAATGGTGACAAATTTTAAAGATAGAAGATCGTATAACGTACTAAACTACTATTTTGTGATTAAACATTAAGTATGATAGATGTTACCAAACGTTTGAGCTAAGATCGACTAAACGAATACAGAACAAACACACAGTTTGTCATCCTTTAACAATTCCAACAAGCTTAATAATGGATTCGTGTGGGGGGATAAATTAAGGTTTTTATCATTCATTGGCGGAACAATTTAATTCGTATCTCCAAGGCATGTTACACCCACTCGGTGTAGTCATTATCCTAGTAAATACTAAAGTTCCTATATAAATCGTTTTTTATTATTATTGTATAAACTATTTATTGACAAAAATTCATTTTAAATAAATACTCATAATTATAAAATTGATATTTTAAAAAGAAGATTAACAATTGACTATAATAGAAAAATTTAAATTTGAAATATATAAATTATTACGGTTTATAGATGATGACCAACAGTTTACACTTATAATTTTGTTAAGTATAAATGTTGGTAAAAATAATTTTGTACATAATTTTGAATCATTAAAAAACTACAAATTTATAGATGATACTTAGAGACTGCTGAAATTATGTTGGTATATAACTATATAATTCGTTCTATTAGTCGTTGTTATAGCCAGTGAAACTATAAAGTGGTGTAGACTAGGCTCTGGTTTTTTAAAATTTTAGGTTTACATATCAACTTAGTTTTAATTGTTTTTATTTAAAACAATCATTTTACATTATATCATGGCCTTACAGAGGATATCACAGTATGTCAATATGAGTTATAAATATATTAATATATTACATATAATAATAATCTATATAATATATAATTATACGCACATAATCATATGTGCAATATGCCTATGCTAATTGCCAACTTTATGTATAGGGTATAGAATAATAATAGAATAAATAATGTAAATAATACAGTATAGAATAGAACTTTGTTGGAAATTCATCGTGTAGAATTGAAATTTATATTTTTACAATATTGAATAGTATTTAAATTTCAAATGTATAATAAAGATTTTTTACATTATATTTAAATGTTTTTTCTTATTTTGTTATTAAAAAAATTGAACAAATAATTCAATAAATATGATTTATAGAAATTTAAAGTATTTTTCCATTACATATGTTTAAATTATCATTTCATTATATTTAATCACATTTTAATAATATTTAGACTAATTTTAAATAATTTGAAGGCAGAGGTTAGGAAACTTAAGGTTTTAAACTTTCTAAATATTTTAATTTTTTTCTATAAATGTTGATAAAAATGTTCATGGTCAGTAAAAAATCTCTAAAATGTAATACAAGATTTCTAATATTTTTTTATTAATAGCAAATTATTTACTTTATTATAATTATAATTAAATTAATTATTACTATAATATATAACCAATTATTATTTATTTCAAATTACTCACTGTATTACTACTTACAGAAAAATAAATAACTTATATAAATATATAGGTATAATTATTAATTAATAATTAGCTATCCTTAGAAATGTATATTTTGATACACCATGTCTGCTCAGAATCGTTTTTCTTACATGTTACATGTAATGATTTATAATTGAATTAAAATATAAGCGATTAAAATTAAACACATCCATTCATATTATGCATATGAATAATGCATACTCAAAACCTCTAACTTACAATAATACGTCTGACTGACTTTTTCGCTTTATTTAAAAAATGTTTATTCTTGCAACTTTTGGCTTTATATTTGTGATAAATTTTCAGTTTCATCCATGATTAAATCAAATAAAATTAGGTTGTGTTTATAGGAAACACCTATATGGCTATATGATATATTTTTCTTAGCAAAAATTATTTAAATTAACATTGACTCTTTTATAACCTGCTGTAATAAAATAATTGCTAAACCGAGTTGTCATTATAAAATAAATTAAATTGAATATGATCTTTTACTTTTTCATTAGTATATTTTACCTGAAATGTTAATGAATAATGTTGAAGACTGAAGTAGATAATGAAAGCATTGAATATTACTTTTCCTTTAAGAAATATTATCAAATAGCTATATTTGTGCTATAAATAAGTAATTTAGTTTATTTTAAATATTTTAATAATAGTAAATAGATTTATTTTTGGTATTTTGATATAACGATTAGATACCTAGGCAATTATACAAAAATATAAAGTCGGTAATAATATTTACGTTTACGAATTTACATTAGAAAAAAAAATATATATAAAAAGGCATAAATAAAGTATATATTTAATGTTTAATAAAAATCAATAAACGGTTACTTTAAAACATTTTAAAAAATGTGTGCGTTTGTTTTTTAGTTAACTAGAATTTTATAGAATTTTTTTTATTTGAATTATAGAATGATGTAACATAATACCTATATATGCAACGTAACAAAAATTTCATACTGAACAAAATTTTGTAAATAAAAATTGTAAAAACTAATAGAAATTCATAAAAAAAAGGACCGGACACTAGACAGGATATAGATATCGTTTCGTTAAACTCGACGCAGGATAACTATACTATTGTCTATTAGTTTCAAATCAGTAATCATTTATTTTGTTCTAAAAATGATTTTTAATTGCTTCATTTCGTTATAATAATGTAATAATATTTATATGCTTTTTTTTAATTATAAGTCACTCTCCCTCGTAAGAATGAGTATTATGATTAATGACTAATGAGTAATTATTTTCAAAATATATTTATACATAAATATAAGAAATATAATTACATATTTAGTAATATAATACATAAGTACAATAAGTACATTATTCATTAGTTTTTATATAATCGTAATCATAGTAAAAAATATAGTATATATGCAGCCTGAATCTATATAGTAGGTGTCAACTGTAGGTACTTCGTAATTGATTATGATGATAAACAAAATGAAATCGATTTACCTTTTGGTTCAATTTTTATTTTTCTCGGTTATTTTGAAAAGTATTCTAATTTGCTTTTGACCTCTAAAGTACAATTCGTTACTAGAAATTACCTTCAACCCCAAAACTGGGCGATTGAAGCATCTTCACTGATTCAAAAGCTTGAAATAGTTATGATAGACACACACAATGTATTTTTTTAAACTAAGCTTAAAAAATCAACAATTCATCTTAGAATTTAAAATGTAGCTAATAATTTATGAAAATCATAATTTTCCCTGTTCACATTTTTAATTTAAAACAATAAAATAACCCTTAATATAATAATTTGTAGACCAATAATGTTTTTAATTTATTTTTCAACTACATTTATTTAGCATATTATAATTTATAAATAAAAAGTATTTTTAAATTTAATTAATACTAATTAATTGAAATTGTAGACTTGATATAATAAAATTATATCTGTAAAAATAATCGAAATTCAATATCTATCCTAAATGATCCAAAACTATAATCAAACTATCGAATATTTGTTTATTTCTTCATAATAAAAAAAATAACGGAACTTATTTAATGCTTAAAAATATTTCCAGCGTGTGTCGTGAATTTCGTAATTTTTTGCAATTTCTTTATTGATTAATGAAGCGATACTGTAAACAATAATAATAATAATAATAATACCTGTCTAAAATATTACTGTAAGAATTCTATGACATTTTTAATGAATAAACTATAACTTAAATAACTAAATAATTTTTTTTATTTAAATAGTTTTTAGTTATACTAAATTAAATAATTAAATAAGTATATATAATTATTATATTGTTCTTCTATACCCCAAATAAAGTCTATTTGTCCATTTAACTTTAAACAACACGTATATTAGTGTAAAACCAATATAGGTGCTTTGTTTATTCACTAGGAATACAAAATGCGTACATCATCAAAATTTTAACTCGATATACAACATAAAATATATAAAATACACATACCTAGATATCCATCTAAAAATGATAATCATCACATTTTAAAAATTATTTACGCAGACAGATAATAAGTAAAGACTAAAGGTAGGTATATTGATTTTATATTTTAGAAATAAAAAAAATAATTTATGTGATCAATATTCAATGAAAACAAGCAGAAATTTTCAGTTACTTATGTATGATGAATTATCAATTCATTAATGTTCAATGCACCCTGTTTAAATTAACACCTATCTTATTTGATACACTGCAGTACACATTGCAGGATTCTGAAATGTGCTATGAAGTGAAGTATGAATGTCTAAACTAAGATAAATTCTAAGATTCATAATATGATTTAGTATTTTAATTGTGGAATAAAAATAATATTTCATCCAGGTATAGAGAGTAATGGAATTATAAAAATAATTATTGGGCTTAGATATTATAATAAGTATCTAATAAGTATAATAACGTTTTAAAATATTGAATAAGAAATAAGAATATAATTAAATTTAAATAAGATAGAATGATATAGATACCTACATTAAATTAACCAATTAGGTATGTTATTATATTCGATATAGGTAAATCAAATTTATACAACAATTTATTTTGTTTCTATACTTTTTAATTAACTAAAATTATTTTTATAATTAATACAATAAATAAATAGACTAATTTCATAGGTTAAAATTTCCAAAATCATATGAATATTTCAAAATAAAATAGCTTTTATAACAAACGTTCTGTTAAAAGTTTAAATAATCCACATAAATGTCTACATAACAATAGATCTTTATTCTTTGTATATTAAATGTACCAATTAAATTTGTATACAATATTATAATTAAAGACAACTATAATACAGCCTATATAGATAAATCTATATAATTACTATTTAATAAATTATACGCTGTTGGTTTAAAAAAAAAAAAACCAAGTTACATTTTATTATTTCTTATAGTTGAAAAATTTAGTAGTAAAAAAAATATAAATAATGATTACATTTATAACATTAATTCCATACTTAAATTTACAGGAATAAAAGTTATTTTGTGTATATATCATATATAAAGTTATACGCAGTTATATAGTTATAAAAAAATAAGTAGATAATCAACTTTGTACAATTCTTTTTTTTTTTGGATTTATTCGTAAGACGTAATTAGGAGGCCAGAGTGGTAAGCAGTAGTACGCAGGTGACATATTTAAATTCAATTCACCGTTGGCGCTACTACTTAGCACTCTAATCTCTAGACTTCTGTCAATAAATATACAATAGTTGCCAAAATGCATATTATTGTATACTCCTTGTTGTCACGTAATTATAATTGATGCTCGAAAACCTGCAAGCAAAAAAGGTTCAATTATATATTGACAAATTGTAGCGGCGTGTTATTTTTTTTATGTAACCAAATTTGACATGTAAAACGTTTCTATACAACTACCCATAAATGACTAAAACACAATTATTATTTCTCAATACTTTATTAAAAATATTAAAGATTTTTAATTACTTAAAAAGTTGAAACTTGTAAGGTCGTAAAAGTGTTTACAGAAATATACGACTGCAGTTTGCTAAAACTCTTGTTGTAACAGATGTATAAATGCAGAGTGTTCAAAGTAAACACGGAATTGTATCGAACTATTTGATTAATATATTTTATACGAACAAACAAATGTATTCTTTTTTTCAATTTCCTACCTACTTTTTGAAATACCTACGTTAAAATGAAAATCCAAAAGGTACACGATTAAAACTTAATATAATAATAACAGTAACTATAAGTTATAACTTATTAGATTAATATTTTGTACAGTTAGGTACATTATCTATAATAATAATAATATGTGGATAATATTATTTACTATGGTTATACTTCTGGCGAATAACTATTAATCATATATACATAAGACTTATTCCTATAGTTTATAAACATATTTTTTTTGGCTGGACAGTATTTAGATTTAAAAAACCTAAAATCAACAGTATAATAACTATAACTGATGACGTACGATATAATAAGTGATTATAATAGTCTTTCGAGCAAAGGGCCATAATTTAAACTGCAGCAGATGACAAATAATTGACCTTATTAACTGTAAACGAATGTAGTAACTAGTAACATAACAGCGTGCATAGAAGTCGGCAATAGCACCGTGTGCCAAAGAATCTGTTTGTGTTCAGCTATATTCTAACATATGTACAAAAAAAAAACCTTATGCAAATTAACGTAGAAAGTAACAAAAGTATGAATAAAATTGTCAAAATATTGAAACTGTACACGTATGCAATACAAATTTTATATAATTATATTCATATAGGTAGATACTTATATAGTGTTTACAAAAGCATGTTCTGAAATAGTTACATTTAAAATTGTATATTTAAGGTAAGTTATAATTTTTTTTTTACTGGTAGATTAAAATTAAAATTATGTATTTTTAATCAATATTTCGTTCAGTTAAATTTTCTAACAATTGTAAACTATAAAATAAAAAGTTGCTTGTATCAAAGTGTTACATAATCGATTGTAATTATTATTATTTTTTTTTTTTTGACAATACAATATTGATTATATTTTTACTACATGAATTATGTCACAAAGTTTTAAATAAACTTAAATCATAACAAATTTTATTTACTGTTATACCAACAAGTATAATATATAGGCCATTTTTAATTAAAAAAAAAAAATGTATGTCATACTGACGTTAATAAAACAGTAGTAAAATCAAAAAAATAATTTTGAGAAATTTTTTTCACTGTATTTATACGCGTAAAACATTTTGTATGCGTTTTATGATTATAGATAGTGCCTTAATCATAGTACTTTTATTGTATACGCGCGTTTATTATTACAATATAATATTTAGTGGGTTTTGATTTAAATATATAATAACATAATATAATATGAATTATGATGGCCCCTGTGCGGTGTGATTGTAATCGTTTATCCCAATATACGATTCTTAAAAATATTTTCTATGAGGGACGAGGGAATTGAAAATTAATGGCGAGCAGGGACCGATGCCTGCAGCAGTATAATATAACAGGATGCCGTTCGTTAAAGGGCCAATGCGTACAAATTAATATTAAATAACACGTTGTACGTTACATACATATATCTATAGGATACATGTAGTACGTGAAGGTTTCATAATATGTGAATGTGTGGATGCCGGTGTCTATGGTGCGGGTCCACTTAACGGGCAATTCACAGCAATAATAAACGTTTGTGAATAGCATCTCATTTATCCGTCATATATTATAACGTCTACCAGTTTCCTCTTTATACTTTTATTTTATTTTGATTTTTTTTTTTATTATTCTATTAAAGTACATATAGTTTACAACATTAATAATTCCCAGTACGATTCACAAAAAAAAAAAAAAAAATCTATGACCAATTCTCAGTAGTTTTGAGCAATAATCAATAGATTATAATATTATTACAGAGTATAGACAGATGCAATATGAATCACTTTTCAAACTTTCACGGTCAATTATTCGTATTAACTAATCAAAGCTTACTAAACTAAGATAATTTTTTAACGTTCATATTTTGTATTATGTGTGTAATACATCTGTACATAATATTATCGCTCCTAAGATCCAGATGTTAGCCATTTACTATTTCCTTCCAAATAATTAATTTGTGATTTGAATATTACTAATTATTTTTACTTTACATAGATACCAACTGATTATTTGTATCTACTTAACTTAAAAATTTAAATGTTATTGAACTATCTCTATTTAAATACATTAAATTAATTTGTTTACTTACTGAAATTAAATTTATCAATTCAACAAAATATTATCTAACTTAAATAATTATTTTTTGGTATTTTGGCCAAAACTTCAAGTCTTACAATAACTCTACACCAATTGATATATATATAGCCAATACCTAATAATAATACTATTGCTAGCTTAGTTTGAGACTCGATATAGATAATTGTTTGAATAATAAACATAGTATTACAGTAGCGTACATTTTATTTTATAAAAGAATAAAAATGTTAAAATCACAGTATCTATGTATGTATACTTAAAAAAATATATAAATTAGCTTACAAATGTCAATGAGCAGCATAAAATATATTGTATGTACACAATTATAAATAAATAATGCGCTCATATGTATTAGTCATACCTACTCATAAATAAAAATGTATGACTAGTGTTGTACAATATTTAAATAATTTTATATGTACATTATAAATGAAACTGCGATCACGCTGATTATAGATTTTTTTAACAAATTCAATTTTGTAGTAATTACTTATTACAGAAGAATTCGTACGTACATGTATAATGTATGTAGTTAAAAGTGATAAATTTTAATATTGATTATAATTTCCTTAAAATAATAAAAATATTCGTGTTGATTAAATGTTTAGTTTAGTCGGCCAATAATCAGTAAGTTATGAAAACTTTTTCTCGTATTTAAATAGGTACATACCAACTAAAAAATAATTTATATATTAATTAACATATACTTATAATTTACAAGCAATAGTATTGTAAGAAATCTCAACGATCTTACTTATAAATAAATAATTTTTATTTTAAAATTTAATTACACACTGTAAAGGTAATTGAAAAATAATTTTAATTAATAAATTAAAATATAAGATAATGTATAAAAATTAGGTAATAATTATGTTATTGCGTACGATATTAAATTTATATGCTCACCGTAGTATGATAATTTCGTTGTTTTCACGAACACTGCTTGATTAATAGTGGTCGAAAAAGTGAATACCTCTGTTAATAGTGAACAAAAAATATGCATATACATATGTAGGTATCCTTGCACCGATGTCAGGTATTTATAATATTTCAGATAGGTGTACACGAATGCAATATTATTCCCTACGGTTTGAGGAAATGGGTGTGCTATCCGTGAGACAGTGAACAACCGAATGCGTTCCATTCGATTTCTACTGTATAGAAGAAAAAAAGCTAAACAATATGTCACTAATTAACAGCTGTGACAGGTATACATACTATTATAATATAAAGGTGTATGTGCGTGTATGGTGTATACCTACGGTACAGATGACATTTAACAATACCTAAACACCGCCGCCACACACATAATATTATATATTATTATGCTGATGACGACGATGACGATGATAATAATGATGACGATGACGACGACGACGACTTCGACGATGATAATATTATATAGGCTATCCTCACGGATGATGTTTTATCCCCAATTTTTGTTCGGTTTCCACCTATAATATACCTATATGCTTTGCCTTCCATTTACCTATCCTATACATAATACTGCTGTAATTGTTTTATGAATATATAATATATTGGCAGGTACCTATCTATACATAACTCATTTAAGCGATAAACCGATGATATTAAAATCTCAAGCTTGGAAAAAATCACCTCATCTAAATAAAATGTTCGTTTTCGTTTTAACGACTTGCTAGAATATTTTACTTCACTAAAGTTAAAATAAAAACCTAAAACATTGGATTAAACGACGCTTTATATATGATTAATATAATAATATAAATAAAAATTATTGTTATCATTGAATTTATAGTATGATTCGTTTCTGTTATTGGTGGTGTGTGGTGTGCCTTGTTTACGGTTGCAAAACGATACATTTTTTTAATGCAATATTTCAGTAGTTGGTACCTATATAACCTACACTCACTCACTCGTACGTGATGAGTGGTCATAATAACAGCTATATTATGAAGAATAAATAATTTTTTATGACTATTAACTATCTGTTTACCTATACAATTATAGATAAAATGAGAACAAATGAATGTAATAAAACGCTGTAAAGTGTGGAAGTATATACATATAAATAATGTATATACTATATATTATACTTATACACGTCATGAATAGATCAGTAGTTGAGTAAAAATATATAAAAATTTCAAACATTAAATCATTCCAACAAAACTTGTGGTATTATTACATTGTGTTTACTAATAAAAGTCCATGATATTTATTACTGTACAGACGTGAGGTAAGAAAATTTTTATTTTTGTACAACAGCGCATGATGTAGAATATAGTACATAGCCCATAAGTATGGGTAAATTGTCAACGATTTATTCATTATATAATAATTTAAAAATTGTACACGATAAAAAGATAAATACCAATGAGACATTTTAATTAAAATTTCTTACAGAATACCATTTAAATCTATTGAAATAATAATGATATATAGGTACATTTTTAAAATATTATGTTATATGTATGTTAAAATGTTTTTAATTTTTTTAATTTTTCAAACACATGAATATCTAATGGTTTTTTTCCATAAAAATGACAATCTTAATATGGATAGAACCACAGAGTAGTAGAAATTTATTAAATTTAGTGTGTACCTGCACCTGTTGAATATTAATAATTCATTTTTTACAGTTTTTATCAGTATAACAGACATAATATTTTATAAGTTCCTTAAGCATGAAAAATTATTCAATAATTAATAAAATAAAATGTATGTGACATAGTTTTTTAATAATTTCATCAATATTTCCTTGCACGACGAATGTGTGAACTGAATATAAGCAGGTGTTAAAAATGTGTTTTTCGTGTATTAAGAATATATAAATGTTTTCAAAAAAAAAAAAAAATATACAATATTTATTACATTTACGAAAACAATATAATTGACATGAAAAATAGCATATAATATTATTATGTTTAAATATCTTATGATTGTTCTTCGATGTTTGTTTTATTAAACATCTTCGAACAAACAAATATTTGTAGGCGTTATACCTACCTAGTTGTCTAAATTATCATATTTTTCTTTGTTAAAAAAGAACTTAGCAACAACTGGTTTATTTCTTTATAGTTTGTATGAAAAAAAATATATTAATATGTGTTATACTTCTTGTTTCGTTGAATACGTTTTAGATGTGTTATACAGCAAAAGGTGTGATATAAAATATTATTATTACTCAAAGGAAAGAATATTCATGACAGGGCGAACAACGTGTCCCGGCATTTATATTAATGCTTAATGAACACGACTGTATGCGTTAGGGGACAAAAAGTACAATATATATATATATATAATATATTATTATTAGTATTATATTATGCGTGTTTTTTTCCCATAACATACTGTTTATACGCTGTGAAGTTATAATAGGTACGTAACTATTTAAATTGATATAATATTTAATAAATATATATATAACAATTTAAAATGTGTTAAATATAGTTGGGTATAGTGGGTACTTATCAATTATAATACCAAATATAGTAATAAATTGATTAATTCTAATCAGGATAAAGTAAGAATTTTAGAACCCCATACCCCACATCGAAAAATTAGAAATAACCAGATACGTAGTTATAATGAAAGAAAATATGTTTATTCTTTACCAAAAGTTTATCCCAAGAGTTAATATTTAAGATTTAAGTATTTAAAATGTATTGAACATGTATGATAGGTAGGTAATAATAATAAAAGTAATTTAACTAATAATATCGTTATAGCATAATGACTTGATAATCTATGTATAAAATAGTTTTGAAATTATTAATAAGCTCATTTAAAATTTGTATCGACTGTGTTACTTTTTCTATCATAAAAATTTAAAAATATATCAGAAAACCTCACAGTTTGAAACAATTAATATATTGAAGAGTATACGTATAACTAAAATTAATCATTCGATTTTAAAGTTACAAATAGGATATGATCAATGAAAAGTAAATTTTTCAATAAATTCAAAATAATATTTTGATTTAAAATACTAATATACAATATAATATATATATTCTATATAAATAGAATTATTATTTCTAAAAACTCTTGCAATGGACTATATTATATGCACACTAAAAAATAAATGCAATTACCCGAAAATGCTAAAAAATACTCAAAAAATTGAAAAATATAGAAAAAAGTTTTTTGACCGACCTAAGTATAATATGAATGTCGGTTAACAAAGTTTTATTCGTATTTTTAGTTTTAAAATAAATCCATAAAAAGTACCAAACCGTTTTCAGGGCTCGTGATAGGGTGAGCACGAGACCAGAGACACGCAGAGATTTCTTTTTTTCACGCGAACATAGTATTTGCAAAAAATTTCACTACAATGTCCGAGTTGATAAGTCATTTGAAATTAGTGTTACGATTGTCATGCTTCTAGTGGAAGATAAAAAATAATGTTCAAAATGTACAACCCTTGATTAAGTAAAAATGTCTGTACATTGGGAGTACCCATGACAATAGTGGCTCTCATTTTACTGTATGTATCACTATATAGAGATACCATTGTCCATTGTAGACACTATTATTCAGATGTTTCAAAAAACATTACAACATGTGTTTTTTGTATGAAAATAAGATAATAGAGGGAATAGCTAATTTGGCCGATTGTTATGCAATATGCCGAACAAAAAAAATGTCTACCTTAATTTCACTATAAAAATGATTGATTTTTTAAATTTTTTCATATCAAAAATGACTCATCGAAAATATAAAGCCATTATGGTCTGTGCATAAATGAGACGTTTTTCGTCTTCTGAAAAATACCTGCCTACTGAATTATTAGTGGTTTTGCATCATGTCGCTGTCCGCTTTTATGATGCAAGTTCGATTCAAGTAACACGCCGACGCCGTACTTACTATACTATACATAGTTAGATTTTTATGTAAAACTGTTGTAAAAGATCAAAAAAAAAATAAAAAAAATCATTAAAAACCATTGATTATTACGTAACTTTTATAATATACTTACGCATAATTTATACTTTTGATGTCTTAATATATTTTTGATGATTTGTAGGAATGAGCAAACAAAATGGTTTAATACACTGTAGAGAAAATAAAATCCAATCTAAGTATTTTATTTGATACATTGCCATTGTTACAAAAAGGTTTGCAATCTCTGTCATAGAACATCATGAGACAGAAAAAATATCGATTTATAATAAGTTCAGTTGTATACTAGAACAGATCAATTAAAAATAAATATCAATTACTTGTAGTGCATTACTCTTGAAAAAAATATTAACATAAATTAGAGCTATACATCATAAAGAATATCAACATTGACAAGAGTCAAAACTCATTTATATAAATGATAAGCATAATGATAATAATTATATATTATGTAGCATTAAGCTACAGTTTGATGAACTTATTATTCTATAATATTGTAGTTTTTTTCACGTCGTTTTGATTTTATTGTTCTGGTAATAATTTGGCTTATTACTGATTTTAATATAGATATTGACATATTGTTGGATATAAAACGTTTCATTTCTTAGACATTTTAAATAAATCAGATGGCGTAACAATACTTATTAAAAATTCTTTGAACATAACTAATATGACCTCAAATGTAATACCTAGTTGTAATTCTCTAGGAATACATTTTAATTGTAAATCAAATACATATAAAATATATCCCCAAGTTTAATTGATAATAATTGAAGGTCTTAATATTAATTTGAATAATTGTAAAAATTGTACAAAAACTATTTTTGAAGGGATATAGACAGGGCCGTATTTACAATTTTTGCGCCCTGGGTCAACCATATTTTAACGCCCCCTCCCCCCTCCAAAAAAAAATTCACTATTTTGATTTTTCTCAATAACTTTTTTTTAGTTATAATTGTGTATTACGTAACTACGTAAGCTTTAATTTTTCAATCTGTCATGTTTTTATTACTATTACTAAAATCTAGGTTTAACAACATATTATACATTGCAAAACAAAAAATTTACAAAACTGAATATAAATGGTAGGTAGATACAATAATTATAATTTTTTTCTAGACTGTTTATATTGGCAAACTCTTCAATAATATCTTTGTAGTCTAATTCTCTTGTTATTTCCGATTCTATGTTGAGAATAGCTAATGCATTCAGTCTTTCATCTTTCATTGTTGATCTTAAATAACTTTTAACTCTCTTTAGTGTAGAGAAAGATCGTTCAGCTGAACAATTTGTAGCTGGAGTACAAAGTATCATTCTCAATGCAATATCAATGTATGGATAGACTTCTACAAGGTTGTTGTTTCTTAAATAACTACTCATTTCTAAAATTGTTTTAGGAAAAACACATTTTTGTTTTTTTAAACTTTTAATATGACTTTGGAAATGCACACATTCTATAGAGAATGAGGATCCTAAATCGTTTTATATCGAATATAGATGGACCACAATGTTTTCGCACAAATAAACGGAACATTTTAAGTTGTCCGCTCTTATCTTCTAAGACCGTGATAGATGATAATAACTGTGGTTATGTCATTGTTGTCTATTTACAACCGTGGTTATGTTAAAATAATATTAATAATCGTACGATGATTATTATGACTCTTTATTATAATTCGTTACGGGTAAAAAAAAAGCGTTCTTTCAGAGTGATAAAATAATACACAGTTTTTATAGCAAAAGAACATTTATCGAGTAATGGTAAAATAATGAAAAAACCAAAAAAAGTAGTAGTATAGTGAATAAACGAAAAAGATCCAATTCAAACTTGATATACCTACCTATTAATTAATCACTGCAGTAATCTACTCAATTACGATAATACGATATCGATGAGTTACATTCTATACCAGCGTTAGTATACAGAACCAGAGCAGTTACTATTTACACCTGCCTTTTTTGTTGAATTATCAGTGATAGGTATAATCAAACCAACATAATATGTAAATACAAAAAGTTGAAAGAACAAGTATGTGATTAATTGCATCATATTACATGTGTGAATGTGTGGTAAAAATTAAAAATAAATATAAATACATAACTTAAGTACCAAAATAGCTAATATAGTAATATCACAAAATATCAAATTGTTAATAGAAAGTACTTGTAATCATGAAAAGCTTTACAACCTTTTATTTTTTAATAAACTATTTTAAATTATAGTCTATAATATACATAATGATCAATTATAATTTATAATAAAAATTTAATAATTTATTTTAGGTAATTTTTTTGGAAAGTTCATGTATTTTTATGCAAAATAGTATGAGCTGCCACAGATACTTCTAAAAATTTTTAATTATAATTAACAAGTTACCATTTATGCTATTGTTTGTATCACATGTAGATTGAACTTCTATCACACTTGTATTCATATTAACATCATTTAATATATCCAAATAAACATTTTCAATATCAATGTCATTATTATATAAATTTCCATTTATGTTGTTTCTTTCTAAAACTGTCAAAATGTTGAAATTTAATTTTAATTTTTAATTCATTAAAATTAACACTTAAAGGAATAAAGATAAGGAGCAGCTAAGGTAAGGTTTTGATTAAAACAATTGCATTTTTCAACTATCATTCTAGAATTGTATGAACTGTCATGCAATTTCAAGTTTTTTTTTTATAATAAATTTAAATGATTTAATATTGTCTAAAAACCTAAAAATACTTGAAATTTCTTGACAGTTCATACAATTATAAAGATGATTGATGAAAAATTCAATTGTTTGAATCAAAATTTTAACGCATTATCATTTAGTCAATTTTGGTTTTAGAGCTATATGGTAAAAAGGATCAAATTGACTCAAAAGACTAGATCTATCCAAATTATTGTGTCAGCCGCTCAGAATGGATGAACGTTATTGCTGGCCAATAATAATAAACGACGTTGTATTCGTTGTCAGGGGGTTTCTAGGGTACCAAAATAATATTCCGATCGAATTGATTCGCATTTGCAAATTTGAGACGTTTACGCATTAAGTTTGAACATTAAAAAAAAAACTCAATAAAATGGATTTTTTAGGTCTGACGATAATATCATTTACTACCGATAAAGTTTTAGATATTAAAGACACCACATCAACACCACAATCGCTACCACGAGCGGCAGAAACGTGACGGAAAGTTTGCTGGCTCTAACCCTCGGGGTCGTTGATACGGCAGACGCCGTCGGCGAGGACGGCGAATGCGATGCAAACGCTATTTTGGAAAAATATGTGGGAGAAATACCAGCTGCGCAACAACTAGCCCCCCGCGAACGACAAGAGAAAAAAGGTAATTCGTTATTACTTATTACAGTTATTACTGATTTAAATCAACGATATAATATATTTTTCTTAAGAACAAGAATTGATTGTATCGATGAGCCGATCGTTGCATGGCGGCGGAGACGCGCCGGAAGGTTTGTCAGCGCCAACCCTGGTGGCCATTGATATCTTCGATACGGCAGAAGCCGTCGTCGAGGACGAGCCAAAAGGCGAATGCGATGCAAACGCTATTTTGAAAAAAGATGCGGGAGAAATACTGGCTGCGCAACAACTAGCCAACCGCGAACGACAAGAGAGAAAAGGTAATTCGTTATTACTTATTACAGCTATTACTGATTTAAATCAACGATATAATATATTTTTCTTAAGAAAAAGAATTGATTGTATCGATGAGCCGATCGTCGCATGGCGACCTTTTGATCAGTAATAACTGTAATAAGTAATAACGAATTACCTTTTTTCTCTTGTCGTTCGCGGTTGGCTAGTTGTTGCGCAGCCAGTATTTCTCCCGCATCTTTTTTCAAAATAGCGTTTGCATCGCATAATATAGTTAAACTTTCGATATTTTTTAACTCCTGTGTAGCTAAATTAACAATAATAAAAATAAAAAAATACTAAACTTTTCAAAAGAAAATTAAAAAATTACATTTACTCGACCATGCAATACTTCCTAGTTCCTGATATAATATTTTGAATTTTTTCATTCAAACAAAACGCTCGAGAAATAGATTGATATTATGCAGTTAGATGAAAACACCTACAAAGTGTGTAACAATGGAATAACATAGAAAAATTCAATAAAACGCAAAGTAAAAGTTTACTTTTGATGTATCTGTCGCATGAAACGAATTACGTAAGAAATTTAAATACATTTTCCAGATCACACACAAAATTTAATGCACTTCGCATCTTGAAATCCGAGCTTCTCGTAGTAATAATAATAATGGTCTGCGACGGACGAACTGAATGTTATATTATATAACTACAACGTTTTTATCGTATTTATCACCGATTCAGTGTATTCACGACTTATATTACAACTCGAGTTGCAGGATCCTCTTAACTATAATGAAGTCAACTGAGTTGGCATTTTGTAATAATATGAAGTCGGAGTTTGCGTCTCGACTATTATTTGAATTCGTACGAAAAACTCTGATAGCGCTATCGTGACGACACGGTGGGTCTCGGTCCGCCCGTCCTTTATGTGATAACTACCTCGGACCTACGTATCGTCGTCATCGTTTCAGTTCGGCGGCAGCAGCTGTGCGACATATTATATAAACAAAACTACCCTTTTTCGTTCTAGTTTACGTATTATACTGTATAATATACTACATATAATGATAACAATATAAAATACAGTATAAATAGATAGGTAGGTACCTACCGCGGGTCCGCGAGATATGGCGTTTCGTCCGAGCGATAGGACGGCAAAAACGTTAATTAAAACAAAACCCAGACAAAGACAACGACTACCAACGAACATTTGCATTATTATTATTAAACGGATAAAAAGAAAACCATCCTTTGAAGATGTCAAAGATGCCAAAAAAAGCGAAAAAACGTCGTGAAAAAGCATAGGCGAATAAATAGACCGCACACAAGGCGGTGTCCGTCCGTCTACCGCAGTTACTACGGTAACCTTTGAATAATATATCATCGGTCGGTTGGTCGGCGGGTTATTACGTTTTGTTTCCAACGAATTATGCGAACGGTGTGTTTTTTATTGTATATTTATGCGCTATTTGCACGTATATAATGTTGATATATATGTATATATATAGGTGTATATACCTGTACATTTATACTGAATACATACACGCATTAAAATATTTAATATTTTATAAATAAAATACACTATAGACAACAGGAGTGATTTATTCGTTATTTTGGATACGTATGTTCACGAGACACCACGAGTTTCGTAAAAAAAAAACAAAATAATATGAGTTTTAATTTTTTTTTTACGAAAAACAAAAAGCACAAGCATTACAATATATTATTATCTATTTCTGCAGTCACCACTCATCATACGCATTGAATTACACGTCATAGGTTATTACCACATACGATTTGCATTCAATTATTTTACAATTTATAGAATTGATATGTAGTTAATTATCATTGTATTTATTTCACGGGAATAAAACATAAACAATAAAGGTTTTAATAATTTTTAAATATGGCTCTTGGACTGTATAATACTATAATATCATTACCGTGTTATTTTTATTGCACACAAATGTAACACTAAAGTATATTGTACTATACATTACATGCAGTAAGCGAAAATATTTTATATATAGATATTGACATTTTAAATTATAATGTAAAGGTATCAAAATATTTAAATATTTTAGCATATAATTTTGTATCCTGTTCAAATGATTAGACTGGAGTGAATGAAAATACTAAATAATGTAGGTATTAATGTTTAAAAATGTATCTAACCAAATACCTAATTGATATATTATCTTATACTTCAAAAACTAATATTAGAGATCATTATCTGTAGTTTAATTGTTTTTATGATCCAAATAATTTTTACTTTGGTAAGGAGACTACCTAATAAAAATAAACAAATATAAAACTTCACTACATATTATATAATATTATTTCAATATCTTAATAAAATCATAGGAATTACTAACTGATCGAAATGTGGAAGTCTTGTTAAATATTTTTAGTAATAAAATAAATAAATTAATTGAATTCTCTACTACTGTATAATCTATTTAAAAAATTCATTAAAAAAAAAAAACCAAATAAAATAGGTAAAACCATAAATGTCTAGTGCTCAATTAGATTTAAACAAAAAGTACACACATAAAAACTTAAAGCCCCTTTCATTGATAAATTAAAATAACATTACATAAAATACAGAAATATATACTTATCAAACTAATATAATAATTCATATTTTAAAAAACAATCCGATTTATCATGCAAAAATACTAAAACAACATGAAATTTAATAAATACGGCAACTGTTAGCACTAAGAAACTTTCACTTCCTATAAATTCCGTATATAAAAATAATTTAAATACCATGGTTATTGACAAAAATGAAATATTAAATGAATTTAATAAATACTATGTAAATATTGGAAAAAATATTCGTGAGAATATTAATTCTAAAAATGTTAATAAATTAAGATGGAATAATCTAAACAATAACTGTCACAAATAATTTAATTTGTCTTAATCCTATTGAACTAATTGAAATAAATACCTTAATTAAGAATACTACAAATGTTTCTTCATTTAATAAATATAGTATAACAAATCTAATTTTAAAAAAATACTGTAACCTCCTACTATAAACTATCTATACCACTAGCTATAATTTTTAATTGTTCTCTCACAACAGGAGTCTATCCCCCTATTTACAAATAAACTATAATTGTTTCACCTTATAAATCTGATGATAAAAAACTTTGTAGTAATTATAGACCAAAATCTACTCTACAGTTCAGAGCGATAATTATGTATTCATGTGAATGTTAGTTTTGAACTATCTGTATTAATGGTTTGCTATAAATGTTATTATTTATTAAGTTATATTATTGACCATATATGAATACATAATACATGAGTATTTATAAAAAACTTCAATTGAAACGTACAAATTCATAATATTACTATAATTTTCAAACAGTTTTAATAAATATTGTTTAATTGTTTATGATTTAAATTTTTAATTGTATTACATAATTATTAGGTACATTAAAATTGTAGATGAGGAAATTCGAAGGGGTGGGTAGGGGTTTGTAACCCCTACCCGGAAATTGCAGTTAAACAATCAAATATATAGAAATACGACACAATAATTTAAAGTAATTACAAATAATAACTGAACTAGTGTGTATTGTTAAAAGGACTTCACACCCGTATATGTGTTGTCTCCGTCTGACAAATGTATAAAATAATAAAAACCGTATCACACGGGTAAGAACCACTCAGGCTGTAGTCCAAATTGAGCAATCAAATTTTCACACTAAAAAGAGAAGATTTTGGACTAGATATGCAACATATTTTTATTTTTTTAATATCAGAATTACAAAAAAGAGTTATTCAAACACAAAAATAGGTAATGGATTTTGAAATAATGAAAACTTTTTTTGAATTAGTGATATCAAAAAATTAGAAACGATGTTATACAGTCCAAAGTCTCTTCTTTTTAGTGTGAAAATTTGGTTGCTTAATTTGAATTACATCCCTAGTGGTTCTTGCTCGCGTAAAATGGTTTTTACTATGTTGTACCACTTGTACGTTTGTAAAACCACGGTATATTATTATTATATAATATACCGTGGTAAAACGGAGACAGCACATACAATCCGATACAGATGAAGCGTCCTGTTAACTATAATATTGTTTCGAATAAAATAATTATAAATTAAAATTCGTTCCCCGTAGCCCGTTTAGAACGTCAAAAATGTAACTATTACTATTAGTATTAGATTTCTATATGGCATCGTATGGTATATGACGTACACAACTGAACAACTGACCAACAGTACAGCACTACACTGCAGTCTGCAGGTCTGTAGCCGCCAACCCACATTATATGATACCGATCGCTATAACTATACCTTAAAATTTTCATCTTTCCAACAGACTTGTACATATTCAAATTTGGTTAGAGTTTTTCATAATTATATTGTCAGTGTTGAAATGTCTAGGTAGTAGATAGTTTGGCAGTTAATTTGTAGTCTGTATAGATCGATCGTGGAATGACTGTTCAACTGTTGAAGTGTTGTGATTTGTATTATCGTTGTATTATTTTTACATACAGTAAAATGATCAAAGAATTAAAGAACAAAATACTAGGCTTTTGGCTAAGTTGCCAAAACATTAAAACAAAAAGTGCATACCTTTACATTTATAGTTTTAAAAAAGATAAATATTTACAAGCTTAAACTTTTATACTATAATCGTACAAAATTATATACAATTTTTTACAAAAAATGTAACAAAATGTATAATCATTGTAAAAACCTCACAAAATTCAAAACAATTTAATTTGTTATAGTTTTTTCATTCACCTCCTCTCCTGCAAAACATCAGATACACTATACTGGTTCTAAGATAAATAAATAATCTAAGACCGTGGTACCGTTTGTGAGGGATTCTGTATAGGCAATAATACAATTTATAGTGTGTGGGTCATTATAGTTTAGGCAAAGCACAAATTAAGATAGTTCATCTTTCTACAAAATTACAACACTATCTATACTTAATATGTTATACGTAGCGAATAGTAAATAGACTTTAATGTTTGTGTTGATGTAGTTATAAAAGGGGACACTAATAATTATTGTTCTCGCATACGCACGCGTATGTCACCAATTTGATATAATTGATAAATAAATGATTTTCAAATTATCGGACTATCCTGTTGATGGATTCGAATTTAAAAGTACGAAATGCTCATCACTCGCGTGTGTGTTGTCTCAGTTTTACGAACGTATGATATGGAAAATTTATGTTCAGCAGTTCAAATTTTAACCTTTAACAATAGAGGGATCAGAAAATTGACTAAATATAAAATTTAAAGGTAAGAAAATTATCTGTGATTACTCGTGGTTTTTTATTTTGCGATATTTTGATTTTTAAGCGAGCAATGAGAATTTTTAAATTGTAATATTTTACACACTCATATAGCAATTACGTCTTATAAATTAAAATATGGTATAAAAACCTATGAGAACAAATAATGTTCTTACCTTTAAGTTTAATAATAGATCAATGTCATTACACAAAATCGAAGCCATTGAACGCAAATTTAGTACATAGTACTTTTTAATATTTTTGTAAGATGGAGAAAACTTAGATTATTATTTTTTTATCTGAAAAAGCGTAATTTGTTGGTTTAATAAATAAAATTGTGTGTAGGTAGGTATATGAAATTTTAATCGAAGCATTGAATAGGTATATTTAAAATCGAATTTTTTTAATTCATTACTTCTAAACACATAAAGTATAGCCAAATTAGTTTTAAAAGTTGTTTGTAGGATACTAGTAAACTAGAATTTAAAGACAATACAAGAATTTCAAACCTTTTAAAAAAAAAAAAATTATATTGTGTAACTAGATTGATTGGTATTTTTAAATGATAAATAGATATTATTACCAAAAAAAAACAGCCCATCTCAAAATCCATAAATTTATTTTTTTTGAAAATATTTTTTGATGATAAATGTCTTGTTTTTTTAAATAGTATATAATTTATATAAATATTCTTAATTTATTTACATTAAGTCATCAAGATTCACTATTTATTACCAATAACTTATTTATTATAAAGATATATTTATACATTAGAATTAATAAATATAATAAATTCTATAAAACAATGTAGATTTGAATAATTAACAAAATAGTATAATATAATTTATAAATAAAAACATAGTTACATTATACACATAAAAAATAATATAAGTAATTTAACCTCTTTCACAAATGATTTCAACAACACTTGGTTCCATTAACACTGGATTTAAACATCTATGAACTGAGCTGCTCAATATTTCATCCAGAAGCAAATGTACTAAACTGAAATAAATTATTGAAATGAATTTAGATGAAATCAAAAGCAAATTATTAGTAAATTAAACACTCATTTTAATAATTCATTAAATTTATTTTTCAATAATATTATGTTTTAAAATCTAAATTAATTTTAAATTAGGAAAATAAGAACACATAATGTATGCAATATAATTTAATGGTATATAAATCAATTTAAATAGATATTTTAAGTATAAATGGATAATAGCATAATTTACTTTGTACATACATACTTTGTAATTCACAAAATAAATTTATTAATTCATTTTGTAAGAACTTAGAAAATATGTATTTTAAAGTTATTTCACTTCTTTAATTTAATCAATTACTTTTAAACATTTATGAAATTATATTTAATTTGAATGACCTTTAAATTAAAAAATAATGTTTTATAAATAATATAATATCATACTTTTCATCTGAAACAAAACGCCACAAATAAAGCTGTAAATAATGAATATCAACTTGAACCTGTTGAAGTCCATAGCGATTGAACGTTCTTAAACGAACACATTCTAAAAGTGTCTAAAACATTAAGAGAAAAAAATTAAAACAATTTAGATTAAAATTGTACAGGATATAATCAAACCTTTAGACTTATTTTAATAATTCCTGTTGTAATAGAAACCCTTGAAAATTGAACTGGTGAAAATATGTCTATACGCTCTGAAAATAACCTATTAATAGCGGAAAATGTTTGGGTATTTGTAGCTGTTCCACCAGACGACCATGCTCTAATATGTCTAGACATTTGAGTCCTACGACTCGAATCACTACTTCTGTCTGTTCGCATACCTTCTTCAAATAATTCACCAACCTAGATCAAAAAGGTGTTTTTTTAATAATTGCAGAAGATCTTAAACGTATATTGGAACAAAAAAAGAAAGAAATATACAAAAATATTTTATTTAATTAAATAATATTTATTATTGTCTTTAAAAGTTTAAAATAATGTAAAAAACATATGTATATTAATACAAAACTATTTTGTACCTACATGAATAGCTTTATCAAAATATTCTTGTGAGAAATGTTGATAAAATAAATAAAAAATATTATATACTAAATATAGAAACCTATCATTATTGTTTACTACAATATTGTTTTGAATATTTTAATAATTATTTAATAAAAGAGTTTTTTAATCTCTACTGATAGTACACATCCTTCTTTTTGTTACTGAAAACCTAATGAAAATACATTACGGGTTCTGTTATATAAATATTTGATTTTTTAAAACTCTGTCTGCATAAAAACTAGTATGTAAACTTCAATATTTAGACTTGGAATATATTTAAATATGAAAAAATTATTTGTAAATAGAGTTGAAGTTATTTTTATCAATTAAGCATTTTTAAAATCAAAATTATTTTTTTTATTAAATTAAAATGAAGAAAAAAGTAAACTACTACAACACAAATACTTTTTAATTTGAAAATATTATTTACTATATTATTAATACAAATACAAATAAGGAATTTTACTTGACTATCAACAGAGGTGATTTCCTCAACTACTCTTTTCATAACAGCACGCACTGTTCTGGGTTCTAAACTATGAAGCCAATCACGAGTTTCAACTGATTTCTTTAACATCTAAAAATTAAAAGTATAAATAAATTAGATCAATATCAAATATTGTTTTATATTACTTACTTGTGATATAGATAGTCCTTCAACCCGGACATAATAATTTACAAGATCTTGAGCAGCAGAATGCATATCTGACGCCAGCTCAACTTCAGAGCTAAGTTGAGATGAATTCTTATTTTTGTTTTCAAAATATTTATTAATCTCATAAGTTTCATCAACTAATTGTAACTAAAAATAAATTAATAATAAATATTAAATACTATATTTTACTTTTTATTTTTTAAGAATCTAAGTTAGCTTACCAAATGACCAATACCAGACATTTGATACTCGAGACACATTTTAGTCATGATTAGGAAAAGAAAAGCGGGTGGACAAGGTATGCAAATAGTATAAGAACGAGCAGCTGAAGATAAATAATGTAAAAATCCCACAACAAGTCCTTCGCGTACATTATCAACACTGATGGATTTTCGAAGAGCATGATTGGTTGAAAATGATACTTCTGGTTCTAAAAATGCCTAAACACAAAATTAATCTACTCTTTAGTAATTATAAAATTACATCAATGATGTAGAAATAATAACTAAAATTTGAAAAATTAGTTTCTTTATTAAATTTGAATATATTATAATAATAAATAGTTACTTACAGAAATATCTTGTAAAATTCCTTTAACTTTTTCTATTACATCTGATGTTAATGATGCTAAGGATTCAGTAGCAAATCCATTATCGTTTAGTTTTTGTAAAGACACTAATGATTGACGTACAGTTGCTAGTTTATCATGGAAATGTGCTTTTAACATAGCCAAGTGTAATTTAGTTTGACGACGGGCGGCAGAAGATATAATCTCCAAAGCATTCCTATGAATATTAATCATATTATTATCAATATTACAATAATACTAATATTTCATGGATTTAAATACATACAATGTAAAATCTTTGTAGGAAAACAATTTTCCAATTGCTTGAATCTTTCTGTAAAATCTGTCCAAAGCTCTAACAAGGATTGCGGTGTCACTTGTATTTTTATCAATATAACATTGAACTATTTCCAAGTATCGAATCATATTTTCTTCAACAAACATATTTAATTGATTTATACTGATTTCGATCTCTTCATTTTCATCACTAAAAAAAAAAGATAATAATTAATAAACAAATCAACATTTTTTTTTTATATTATGTTTTACTTTTTTGATAGATTTTCAATAAACATATCATTGAATGAAGCGATTACCATGCACAATTGACTAAAGAAAGTGTCACTTCCTAAATCAATAAATTCAATCATATCCTATAGAAATAATTAAACATACAAATAAATAACAAATCATAAACATCAAAATATGTTATTATTTTAATAGAATTTATAGGTATATTGAGACTTAATGTAATTACCCAAGGTTTTAATTATTCAATAATTAAGAAAATTACAACCGAGAACATAACACTTGTATATTATATTTTAGAAATACCTAGTTAGTAGTAGTAGTATCAATTTCAAAATACAAATTAAATTAAAACTAAGAATTATAACTAAATTTACTTGATTTAAATTTTCAACTTGCAATTCAAGAACATTCAATGATTCAAAAAGACGATTTTTTGAGTGTAACAAAAATTCTTTGCATAGTGATAAAACTGGCTCATCAAGTTGAAGTAAAAGATTAACGGATTTAGTTAATTCTTTACCAGTAATCTATAACATAAAGGGCCATTCTGGTCAAATTGTAATTTAGTGCTAGATTAAAGTTATTATAAACCATAAATAAACAGTTACATCTTTATCTCTTAAATGACTGTACAAGATTTTCATTAGTTCATTCACTATATTATTACAATCATTAAGAATCCCCTTTAATGATTCTTGATTTCCATATTGTGTTAAAACTCGTTGAGCATGTAAATATTCTTGAACAACCTAATAAAGTAAATACATTTAAATTACAAATTTTTGTTTTTTAATTATTTAACTATTTATTTTCATGAATAACTTATATAAATACATTACTTTACCTGTTCATAATCTCCTTTTGTTAAAAGTTTGTTTAATGTTGTTGGAAGAGTGTAAACAAATTGCAAACGCTTTAATAAAGTATGGGTCTCTGAAAGTTTTGATATTTCATCTCTATTAGCCTAAATATAATAAAATACATATATAATAATTATTCAAAAAATACAATAATTTTTCTAAAATTTTGTCACTTGCATGCAAATTTGATGTAATTATTTCTGATGTATGAGTAATTTCATCCATTTTAGATAAGAGCATTTCCATGTCTTCTTCTAAGCTTTTAAAATCATTTTTCATCTATAATATAAATAAAAAGTTAACAAATTCAAACCATTCTGGCATTTTATTTTGGTTTTAATATCTTACTTTTCCAATTGTATCAGTAGCCAAAATAAATTTGTTATAATTTTCATACACTAGAGTTTGCATATCAGAATGTAAAGATTGAATATCTTGATGTATTTCTCTTTCATGGTCAATTACTTGTTTTAAATTTGATTCCTGCATAATAATATTATGAATTAATATATTAAATTTTATCATACAATGGTTTGTATTAATTAACTATAATTAAATTAAAGAGATCTGGATTTGGAGACGTATCTTTCAAGACATAAGGTATTATGAATTTTTTAATAGAAGCATTTTCAAATTTAATGTGAGAATAAAATTAAAAATGATTAAATTAACTGTAATTTTAATAATTGTACAAATTATACTTAAATTATAGTAGAAGCCCAAAGAAATTTAAACTCAAAGTAATTGTTTGTCATGATTTGTAATTTCTATCAACTATGTTTAAGCTATCAAATAAAATTACTGAAAAATCATAAGAAAAACTGAAATGAGAAATGTTTACAATAGGTATATCTGGGTTTATTTTACCTTAAGTACTTTTTTGACATACATTTCTGCATTGAAACATGCACCGTTAATGTCATAAGGACTTCCTGGTTTAATATCCATTTTAAAACATATATTTGTAATTAATATTAATACTTTTTCTTCTACCGAAGTACAACTGTACAAGTTACAAGAACAAAACTACTATAGTACCCTATAGTACTTAGTAGACAGTTAGTAGTATTTTACTATTTTACTATTTACTTTTTATCCCTTATCAGTTATCATAACTCACTGCCCAAGAAATTACGTGCACGAAGATAGCAGTAATAATTATTGCATAGAGTTATTGATAAGAAATCCTTATATTATCGGCAATGGCCAATTCGTACGAAGAGTTGCCTATGGTCTGCTCCTTTTATAAATTACTTAAATCCACTCATCAAAATCTTGCTATCTAATTATAACACCTTAACTATAGGTACTCTGGTATACTCAGTAGTCAATAGGTAGTGCTAAATTATTTATAAAGATATTATTTAACATATTATAATATATTATATTGGTAATTTTTTAGATCAATTGAACGATATGTTAATTTCACACAATCATTGTTTTAAATCATGTTGATTGTATTTTACGAAATATATAAATAAAATATATGAAGATAAATATTCATGATAAATCCAAACAATTAACAGAAATACTAAAAACATATCAAGATACGGAACAATTGCAGTGTAGCTACCATGCGATTTTTTTTTTTTTGAAACATGTATTTTAACGAGTTAAGAACGATGGTGCAAAAAAAAATTTGCTCAAATAATTATTTTAGAAGTAGGATATATCCTTCCTAAGTTTGCGAATTCACGTTTTTACATATGCACATAATGCTGTACTTTCCTGCCACGCGCCACGTTTATAACGAATTTTTCAATGTAGTAAGTAATAACATTAAGAATTAAGATGATAATTATATTAAATGAGACTATCAAGTAATGAGGTAGACAAATATAAATGAAACACAGACTTCTATACTAACTAGATAAGGTATTTCTATAATTATTATCGTGGTTGTAAACATTCTGTGATGACGAGTATATCTTATGGATTACTCTCGAGTTCAAATGATTTTACTTGGATTTCATGGTAAAAAAACAGAGCTAACCTAGGATGGGTTTGATAGATATGAATAAATATTAATAGTTATGAAAATAATAATACAATGGTGAACTGCGGGTATTTATTAAATAAATCAAATACAATATACAAATAAACCTAGAAATCTCGCTTATAGGCCTAACCTTGAAGAGAATAAGATAATTTTGGACTTCTTAAAACCAACCATAAGTTAATCAACACAAATTTAATCTAATGTGATTAATAAATTATTTGTAAATTTATACTATAAAAGCAAGTCTCGATTTTTGTCACGCATACAAATCCACACCGTTCAACGTATCGTCATCAAATTTTTCACTGTTATACCTGACAGTTTGCTGGAGGTTTTAGTACCACTTTTGTTAGGGAACATGTCCAATACTTTTTGACATATTCAGATTTTTACAGAAATATGTTATTTGAATCTAAACACACTGTTCTGTGTGAAAACGAAATATATCTATCATATATGTGTTCCTTTCCTTTATTTCATTTATTTCGAAAAGACAACATAATAAATTACACAAAATAAGCTTTGTGTCTTTATTATAAAATTTGAATTTCAACGTATTTGCATTATATATTAAAATAATTGTTTAAAGCGTAGGTATAGTCAAGCAATCGTCCACGACTTACCTCAGAATGTATACATAGAATCGACGATGAATCAATTATTATTATTGTCGATGTATATGAGATGTGACAACGGCTCTGTTTTGAACGGTCCTGTGAGATTTGAACTTTGAAGTATAGATCACTGCGTTCTAACTATGACTGAAGTACTTAATCTTGAGACTCGAATAGTTAAGATATGTTAAAACGCATCTAATAATAATAATAACCAATAGAAAAGTAGTATAATATAAATCAGTAGCGCGCTGATTGGCTGTATGAAGCGAAAACCCACAGAATGACATGTCCAATGTTGTTTAATAATTATTATTATTGTTATTCATTTAACGACGTTATAATATTTTTTTATAATATATTTCCCGGGTGTAAGAATAATGATATAAATTTGAGTAAAAAATTGTTTTAATTATCTACAAGTAGGTATGAGGTATGTACACTTTATAGCATTTTATGATCTAAATAACTATAATGCAAAGATACAGTCCCACAATTTGCAAACCACTATCCACGGGGGCGGAGCACGCGGGTGACAGCTAGTAGTGAATATTTAAACTAAATATTAAGTATTAGTATAATAGTAATTGTAGGTAACCAATACTTATACCGGCTATACCTGATGGCCTTTACTGCAGAGTTGTTATTGAAATCAATAAGCAATATATATATATAGTATGTACGAGTAGAATATTATCTTATTCGAGTTGACATGCATTCTAAGAAGATACTTATAGATACATAATAATATAATGAAGCCAAGAACATTCATCTAAAATAAAACTAAATAATACTTATCATTTGTATGCAATACATTATTTGGACACATGAAATATAACTTTGATCCGACAAGAACTTCACTTAACGAGTTATTTCAATATAATCCGACAGTGCCACTGCAGTTACACACTTACCTACATCTGTGCATGGTAAGATACTTATGCACTAATCCAGTTGGAATCCCTGTACGGTTGTTCCCTACACCTATGTGATAATTAGGTGATCAACATTTAAATCTATCAATCTATCATTTAATATTATCTACGCGAGACTACAACCCAGTACAATTCTCTCGAGAGTTTTACACCGGTCGGCGGTCGACTCTTTTATCTTCACGTTTTAAACGCGACTACAATATATTAATATATTATATAGGTAGATTATGACTGATTTATGAGTTAAAATCAGCGATAATTATAAGTACCTATACAATATATCACGATTGTCACGACTGTGTTAAGAACAAAAACGTACTGTTACGATATAGGTACCTAGACAAAAACATATTATAGCCAGTGGACTAGTGGAAGTATTTAAGCCAAACCCTCCGCTCGCAGAGCCTTAAAGATGCACTCCAATTTGAAGAATTTTTCAATTTGAGACAGTATTTTATGGTGATATAAAAAAAAAAACACTGAAAAATTATAAATTATAACCGAACAAAAAATCATTTATAAATAGGTATTCTATGTTATTGTTTTAAATAAATTTAAAAGTAAAAAGACGATTACATTATTATTTTTGTATTTTTTTTAGCTTCTATAGCATCAGACTTTTTCTAGAATCATTATTCATTATATGATAATTTAATTTTTGTCTTTAAGGGGACTCTACTTCTTAGGGACACCACGTTTCATGCTACGCCACTGTAAAAAATTGAGTTATTGACATTATTGATAATAATTATTATTATTATTAAGTATTCTGCAATCTACAGGATATAGGAAATATGTTCAATCTGTAAATACTGTTAAGTGTAAATAATGTAAACTGTAATAGAAAGTGTCGTAATAAATATGGTAAAATCATTAAGCTCTTTATTATATTTTAATTAGAGTCTAGAAGTGCAGATACTTTTAGAAACGCCTATGGCATAATTAGTTATAAAGCTCAAACATCCACCCACCCAGAAGTACTAATAGAAAAATTCTCCAAATATTAACTTATGAATGACATTTTTTATAGCAGAAACGCAACTATTAGTATCCTCAAATTTAATGATGTGTGTTAAAAAATAAAAGTTATATTTAAAATACTTCGAAATATTGAATATCTTTGTATTTGAAAAAAATAAGAATAACGACGTATAGGTTATTTTAATAAGTTTTAGGACCCCCGTAATTTCGCCAAATCCAACGACCCCGCCCAGCGAATGGTGGTAGCGTTGAGGGATTTGGAGGGGCTGGGGCCTAGACCAACTAATATACACTATTGTTTATTCTTAATTCTTATACTTACTAATATAATTTACGAAGAATCTTGAACAAAATTGTTGAAACAAATAAACATTTATTATACATTTTTAAATAGTGTAACAATTAACAACATAACATTTAAATCAAACAAAAATAAATAATAGCAACAAATTATAAATTTTTATTTTTACCGTGTACAACTGACAAAAAATCATCAACATCAACATTTGTCAGCAATCGTTGATGTTCAACTTTTGACACCTTAGCTGGAGTCTATAAAAATAAATAAATACATTTAATACATCATTCTACATTTTTAAATGTTTTTATAAAAATAACTATGACAAATTATTAGTTATCAGCAAAGAGATTTATCTTAATACATTACAAAATTAATATTCTATGGCAAGTTATAAAAAAAATATAGGAATATGTATTATTACAAACTTATTGTTTAAAATCTAAACATAAGATAATAAAAATGTATAATAGTGTTCAAAGAACACAAAATCAATTATATAAATAAAAAATATCATCAATACTAATTCATAAAGTAAAAAAAAATCAATTATGGAGAAAAAATTATTTAGAAACTAATAAACACATTCACCTTATTATTTATTTCTTGATTTATGGGTCTTTTAAGAGCTTTATTAACAATATTTTCTGATCTACGGAACTTTTGTACATCACTTTGTGACCTGAAAAAGTATAAGAAATAAGATCAATCATACAATATAGTTTTGATAAGGTACCTAAAACAATAGCTCACTCAAACATAAAATAATATATTAATAGAATAGTATATAAATATATAATATACTGAAATCCAATTTAGCAGTCTACCAGTTTTAAACAAAAATTTAATACGTATTTTTATGATAATTAATTTCAATGAAAATATTTGAAAATAATTTTTTTAATTTGATATATTTTCTCAAAATAAAGCTATTAGTACATAAATAGTGTAAAATAAAGTATTTACTATTTAGTATAATAGAAAATAATTTATAATTTTAGAATAAGATACATTACATTCTTTGTGGATTTTCTTCAACCCAATTTTTTCCTTTACTATAATCATGGTAACATCTTTTTTCATCTTTATGCTTAAATTTATCAGTACCCCTTACTATATCTTTCCAAAACTCTCTTTTTACATTTTGATGATTACTTCTTTGAAAATGATTCTGATTATTAAATTGTAATCGATCATTGTGGTGTTGAATTTTCTTTGTCCTATTTACATAAGAAATATTAAATTAGAATGAATATAAAATATCATATTTAAAGATAACTGTTCAATTTTTTCAAAGAAATATTGACTCGCACCATTTAGAATTGAACCATAATGAATTTTAGCTAATATTCACTGAAATTTACCTATATTTATCATATTTACGATGAATATTATTTTGCAAATAGCTTGTTTCTCTATATCTGTTGTTTCTATGTCTTATTGGATAATTATGAAAAGAATCTTCCCAAATAGAAGGGCTTCTTCTGGCTCTGTTATTTTTGTCATTTTTTATCTTAACACCATCTTTAGGGGTACTAGTTATAGGTATGAGTATTTCTTCATCATTTGTCAATTCACCACTTTCTATTTCTGAAATGTCACCTAGCTTTTTGTTTACTGTTATCAACGTTGAGGTAATTGGATCGGATAGCTGTGTACTGTCTAATTCTGAGAGTATATCAAGAAAAATAAATTTTTCTGATAAATGTAAATACACCATCTGGAAAATATTTAATAAAATAATGATAATAATTAAAAATAATACAATATAAAACTGTTATTAATCATCAATTTAAGCACCTATGAATTATATAGTTTAATTCTAACATTCTGTTCAATATAAAACAAATAATACATGGTAGGTAATTCTAAATTTGAAATTATTCAACTACAAATTAGTTTTTATTATAGTATAAATAGTATTATCAGATAGATTATAAAGTATAAGATATACATTTGA
This sequence comes from Aphis gossypii, assembly GCF_020184175.1. Taxonomy (NCBI): domain Eukaryota; kingdom Metazoa; phylum Arthropoda; class Insecta; order Hemiptera; family Aphididae; genus Aphis; species Aphis gossypii. The sequence continues at coordinate 83,533,246 of NC_065531.1, forward strand.
ACACAAAAAATGTAATTCTTATGACTAATTTTATTTTAATAAAATTCAGAATTATTGAAAAATTTTGTTACACTGAAAGTAAATTTATTAAAAAAATATCATTAACACTATTTAATAGGGAAACAATATACACACTTATAAAGAACCTTTTGTACAACAATCCCTCAATGTCTGCAGTTGAGTTTTAAATACCCATAAATTAAAAACCTTTATATTTCGTAGTTATTATAGGACAACTTAGTTATTTTATTAGATAATTTTTATTATATTATTACATATATAACTACTAAAATAAATAGTCTATAATATAAATTTTTTGGGCAAAACTATTATAAAAAAATTCTTATTCATTTTTACTGTAAACAATAACATACTATTATATTTATACAGAATTAATTTAATTAAATAGTTATTAATAAATAACTAATTTTAATTTTAGGTATTTTTTTTTTTTAATAATTAAAGCTTAATTTTGGACAACCCTAACCTTATATATAACAGTAAAAATATATGAAAAATATGAATATCCTGTACAAAATGGAACATATGGTCATCTTATGTATAACTAAAGATACATATTATGCCATTAGAGAATATTTTTTACACTGCTTTATAATTATGTAAATTGTGCAAAATATGTCAGGAAACATAACCTCTACACTTAACAGATAACAAAGGATTATTTAACTGTTAAATAATTAAAATAGTAATAAACTAATAAACATACCTCATGTTTACCATCTTCAGTAATTACTTCATACACCTTTGACTTTTTTAAATATTCCATATAGTCAATTGGATCAGAAATTTTGTTAATCTGAGTATCTAATTTATCATCATGTCTAATAGTAACACAGGAAATATTATTAACAATGTTATTGTTTTTATTAGTAATACAATTTGGATTAAAAATGTTATCATCTAGGCATTTAGTTTGCTCAAAATCTAATGGTACAATATTTTTATTATGAACTGCATTATTTTCAATCTCATAAGACACTTCATTTAAGTCTGTTATACAACTTTCAGATAATTTAATTCTTTGATTTTTCATATCATGAGATTTTTTTTTATTACTAGAATAACTTGTTGAAATATTCTCACTAGATCTATTTACATTATGCATTTTTGAATTAATATTATCTGTTTTAGTTGTCTTAATCCTGGGTTCAATTGTTTTGACTTTTTTACCTTTTAGTCTACAACCATATGTTCTTGATGTTTTATTCAAATATCTACTTAAACCAATCAACTGTTCAGAGTTGTCATTAATTGTATTTTTTTTTGGTATTTTACTAGTATTTTTGTTGGTGGATTTACTTGGACTTTTAGATAAACTAAAAATTTTTTCTATTGGGTCATCAAAATGTACCATGAACTTTTTTATATTTTTTGAATTTTCCTTCTTTATTTTTTCTGAAGTATTATCATTATTATTCTCATGTTGTACTATAATTGGTTTAATAGAAGGAATCTTGGTAGGTTGATTATTTAACTCATTTAACAAATGATTTTCAACACTAGTAACATTTACAACAGGCATAGAATTAACTATTTTTCTCTTGGGTATATGTTTAAAACCAGATATTTTTTCTTTATCTTGAGGTTTTTTATTAATAATTATTGTTTCAGTTTGTTCATTAGTATTTATTAATTCACAGGAACTTGAACTCGATGAAACTTCACTTCCAAACAACTCAACTTTAACAGACTCATAAAATTGTTTTTTTTTTGCTTCAATATTTTTTCTTTTTAATAGACTTTTTACTTTAGATTTACTTAAACATTTTACTTTAGATTTTAAAGGAGTACATTCAAATTTATCTATTTTTGTTTTGTTAGATAATTTATTGTTAGTAGTTTTAATCTGAATAGAGGGGTTTAAAAATTCTCTCAAACCAATTTCACAATTGGTATTTTTTGAGGTTTTAATAGAATCCTGTTCGGGTAGTACAATCAAAGTGTCAACAGACCCCAAATTTCTTGAAGTAGAAGGAAATTGTAAAATTGGCTGTTTATTTAAATATGATGTTTTTTTGAATACCTCGATCGAAGGTGTTTCTGTTAATGAATTTACTTGTGTAAGACATTTTATTTTTGAAATAGGAGTTTTGGGTACATCAACAACACCATCATCACGTTTGTATGGGGTTTCAACTAGATTAGTATTAACTGGTTCAATACTAATAGGTTTCATAGGACTACTTAATTCATTGGAGTTGTTAGTATGAGTTTTATCTAATAAACCTTGTTCTTTTAAATATTTGGTTGATTTAATTAACTTTTTTTTTGTTAATAAATAATTATAATTATTAAACATTTTTAAAAAGTTAGGATCTTTTTCCTGTTTTGTTTTTTTTGGTTCAATTTCTAAGCTAGGAGATTTAATTAATTGATTTTGATTATTTTCTTGTTCATTAATATTAGCATGAGACTGTTCCGAATGGATTTGAGTTATACCACATTGACTTTTTAAAGAATCAGATTTGATAGAAAGTTGTCCATTATTAAGCTCAGTTATCTTGTCAATTTTTTTGAAGGGAGTCATAAGTTCACTTTGGTTTTTTAACAATTTTTTATTGTTGACATTAATTGATGTATCAGAAACAATTGGAGTTTGTTCATTAAACAATTCAATTATTTTACCAGAATTTTCCAATGAAATAGGGAATTTTATCTGTTCCTTTAATGGCTTATTTAAATCATCATATGTACTTTCAGAAATACTTGATATATCAGTGTCAAATTCATTTGCAATAATTAAATTATTGCTTGATTTCTTTTGTTCTTCAGTCAGAACTATAGAATTATTTTGATCAATAACACGTTTAATATTTTTTATTGGTGTTTTCTTTTTTGTTCTTTTTCTTCCATCAGCATCTGATGTTAAAATCCCAGCACCCACCATTTCTCGAATATCTGTATCCCAGTGTTTAATATTTTCTTTTTTAATAATTGATTCAAATCCATTAACTGATCCCCAATCAGCTTGCAGTACTGGTATAGGACTAGACGAAGGTTCTTCCAAACATTTTTCAAATTTTTTGTGGGTATTATAAAGAAGCCTTGAATGAGCTTGATTTTGAGTCATATTCTTAGGCTGTGGAGTGGTAAAATCTAAACACCTTACATGAGTTCTTCTCCTACGAGGTGTACTCATACTTTTATTTTTTGGAGGTTGTAGTCTATCAACTGGAGTATTATAACAAATCGTATCATTAACTTTAGATGAAACTTCAGGTAATTTAATAATATCATTTTTCTCAATATTAATTTTTTCTTGAGTTTCAAATGAACGTTGACTAGGAACTTCAATAATAATTGATTTAGGAGTCTGAATAGGCAGCTGTCTAGAAATTATATTTCTTTTCCCAAATTTACTCATTATGCCATGTTTTCTTCGTTTTGGAAATACCTGTTTTTCAGGAACTAAAAGTAAAAACTATTAATACAATATCTAATAATAGTTATATTTTTATTATTATTTATAAGTAAATTTATGTAAAGCTCATTTGTCTCTATTAATATATTTTTATGTAAATTATTATTTATACATTATTTAAATCTTATCCCTCGTTTGTGTTAAGTTATGTTTCAATTTCTTATGACAGTAATGGTAAGTAACATCAAATTAAGTTATTCATAAAATGATCCTTATCCAGCACATTTAATTATTATTTACTAAGCTTAAACAAATTGCAATATATAGTATATAGTATATAGGACATTATATAGGACAGTATATAGTATTTTTTGAATAAATACCTTTTGTTAATAGAGCATTATGTAAGATTAAGAATTTAATTATTGCAATAGTTTCATCAATATTTTTACTAAGAAACTTTACATACCTTGCTGAATTTTCAACAGAGGAGTTATTTTTGGAGCAATTTTCACATAGTTTGCTTTAGATAAACAATTTTCTTCTAAAAAAAAATAATAATAATATAAAATGACGATAGCATTAACAATAGCAATTACATCAAGTTTAATATAATGTTTTTGCTAAATCAAACTTTTAAAATTAATAGTTAATTAATTCATTGACTATCTAAATACAGTCCTTAAAAATGTATTTAGATATTAAATTTAGTTAAACACTCTTAACAACTTCACACTATTTAAGTATGAAATTAATAGGTATACAATTTATTGTACATAACTTTGATTAATATTTTTATATTTTCAATAAGCTAAATTGTATGTTCACAATTTTATTAATACTCATCATATGAAATTAAGAGAACAGTAGCTTTTAAACATTAATAAACAAAATCGTGTATGAATTAGGTATTTAAAAACTATAGTAAATTAATAAAAATTATACACACAAATAAAATAAAATAAATCATATTAAAACAATTTATTCATGTTATTCAATTCCATAAAGTATACCTGGTTCTATTTTAGTAGAGTCAAAGTTATATGAATCAGTTGATAGTAGAACTAATTGATTTGATAATAAATCATAACTTTCAAAAGCTGTTGTTTTGATATTTCCTTCATGTATCAATACAATATTATTATCAACTTGTATACATTCTTCATTACCATAAACAATATGATTTTGGTTATTAAAACTATTCTTTTTAAATTTGTGAAGCACATCGTCTATTTAAACATGTAAAACCATTTGACTTATTGATTGAACACCATAATTGAATATCAGTTTTTTATACCTTTTTTCTTGGCACTACGTAAACGTGATTTAATTGAGCCTAGATGATCATTAGTATATGCTTTTTTACCAATTTCAGCATTGTCAACATTAAAAACTGAAAATTACAGAAAAGCTTATTTGTATTATATTATACCAAAGATACATTCTGAATAAGTAGATATAATATTTATAACAAAAGAATATATTAAGAATATATTAATAATTAATTTATATTGAATTTTTTACAGTTAATTTCATGTCAAATACCTTATAATATTTTGATTATGACTGAAAAACCATAAAACCAGTTTTTTTAACTAATATTTATACATATACTTTTGCTATAATAGTATAATATTTTAAGTATTAACATAACACTTGGATATCAATTGATATTCTTCCAAATGTTAATATTATTAATAATTCACAAACATTTAATTATAATATTAGAAAAATGTGTTTAGTTAGATACCCCTTTTTAAAATTTATATAGAATTGATCTAATTTATAATAATAATGATGTTATAAATAATAAACGTTCGAAAAATTTTTAAATAAAAACTTTAAATTATATTATATTTTTTAAAACTAAATACTCACAATAAGTAAATAATAACAATTAAAAAAATCACTACTAAAAGTTATTAAGATCTACAAATGTATCTAAACAATTCATAAAGAAAATATTTATGGTATACTATATAAGTATTTAAAAATCTTTTTGGCATTTATTATTTATTTTTTTATTGATTTAATCTGGAAACATACCTAAAAACTCATCTAGTATATTTTTTATTTGTGGATCAGTCTGAGTAGAATTTAATGCTTTTTCTAGAGTAGGAGGATCTAAATTCCCTTCTAATATATTAAAAGTTTTTTTATGAGTTTTAAAACATGTATTTATAGTATCAGCGATTTTTTTCAACAAACTTTGATCATTCAAAAATGTATCAACTAATTCACCAGTATCAATCACAATTGATCCATCCTTTATCCTATCTTCTTTAGAGAATCCAGGCATAGAATCGAGTGATGTTGCTTCTGGAACTTTCTGATATTTTGTCTGATCACTATAAAAATAAAGTTTTTAAAAACTATGCATTAGAGTTGTATAATTTATTAACTATAAAATATTAAAATTTTAAGAATAATATTAGAAATACGTTTCACTCCCTATATCTTAAGTTTTTACGATTTTCTAAATATAAAACTGGTATACAGTTGTAGTAAATCATTTGTGCAAAAATTGTATTCATTTTAAACATAAAGTAAAAACATACAACTAAAATTAATCATAAATATTTACAATATTAATACATACACAGAAATTAAATTATGAATATATTTTGGACTAAATTGTGGTATTGATTCAATACTAATTTTTGGTTCATCTTTTTTTTTTTCTGGAGTACTACACATTTGTTTATTAACTTGAAATATTGGAGATTGTTTGTCTTCAATTTTGAAAAATGTTGCCCTCACATTATTATCTATTAGATGTATCTCAGAAGATGGACTAGATAAAGAAAATGTACTTAAATTTCTCTCATTGTTTAAAGTGGTCTCGTTATTAAATGAGTCAACTTCTTCTGTTTTATAAACATTATTAGAAATTATTTCAGGGAACAATGGGACTTTTAATAATTCTTCTGATGTACATGTACTTTTATTTGCTTCTATATTTATTGATATATGTGTACCCTGATCTTTAGTGTGAACTCTATTACCAACACATTTGTCAACCATATTTAATTTGATCTCAGTAGATTTATCTTCTTTGGTTGTTGTATGATTTAAATCTAGCAAATACTGTAATTTTTCAATTAATGTTTTCGATTCACATGTTTCAGATATTCGTTCTTCAACTAAAACCAAAACATAAAAAATATAAATAATATTTTTTGGATTTATAATAATTTATATAATTTATAAAAAATTTAATTGATAAAAACAAGTAATATGTATACAAAACTTACTCATGCTACTCATAGTTCCAAAAAGGTCAAATATATCATGTAAATTGAACCCATTCACTTTTATATTAAAGTTTCTTTTAGTCTTAAACATCTGATAACATTCAGTTAAACAAGGAGAGGATTTTAAAAAACATTCAGCAGTATCTTCATTTTTTTCGTTCTTTAAATAACCTGAATCAACAGATAAAAAATATAAAAATCTGTAGCATATATACCAATATACTAATGTCAAGTTATTTTTAAACTTATTATAGTATTCTAAAAAAAGTCAATAAAATCTTTATAAGACATAATATAACAGCAAGTATAAAATATATAGTAATCAAAACCATTTAGTGAGTATTTAATTAAAATCACAAAATCAATGTACCTACACATTTTGATAAAATTAAAATTGAAAACAGTAGTTCTTTGTACGCTGACCTAACCAGAGATATCAAAAAATATCAATATATTATACAACATTAGAACTTCTAGTCTCAAGAAATAAATCTACAAAATATACTGCTAGTGGTGTGAATTTTATAAAAATAAATAATAACTACTTACCGTATACTAAACGAGCGATTTCGGATGGCATCAATGGTTCCATTTTTTATAGTTATATAATATGGCAAATCATAAAAAAAAAATTAAAAAATTATAGTGTATAGGCAATTGTGGTGATATTTTATGCAATTTCTGCAATAATTAATAGTAGGTGACCGTGAATAGCAATATTCGGATTTCGACATGACAAATTAAATTTGTCATGGATTTCGATCATTCTCAAAGAATCAGAATTTAGAAGTAAACGGTTCGCGTGATAAGAGTTAACAATATTAAAAACATAGATAGAGATAATAGAGCTTACTACAATATTACATACCTATATACATAATATTATATAGGTAGAAATAAAATCATATTAGTAGTTTGACGGTATGTAATTTATTTACTTTATTATAGACCATGTGCCATGTCCTATGATAGGTACAGTTGTCAGTAATCAGTCACACGAAATAAATATATTAAAGACATTAATTCATCTATTTAATAATCTATTCAGTTCCAGTCATGATTTAAGATCGTGGTTCCAGTATTTCTGCGCCTCTAATTTTGTATTTTTTTTGTAATCGTAAGAACTTAACTCGTCGATCAAGCATGAAGTAAGAGTATTGTGAATTTGTATGGCTTAACTTTTTGTTTCTTAAATACATTGTATAATATTATAAAGTTAAACATTATGTAGACGAGATTAAATTATTCAAAAAGAAAAAATGTCTAAAGCATAGGAATAATAGGTAACCATCTTATTTATTATCCTTTAAGCTCAATCGAAATAGGTATTTTACAAATTTCCATTAAAACAAAGTAATTAGGAAATATGTTGAAGCATTATTTATTTCTTAGTCTCTTTGATACTTTTCCTCATTTTTTTTTTTTTTTTTGGTGTAATTACATTAGAAAATATAATAATAGTTTGAAATCTTTAAAATTAATAAGTAATTACAGTTAAAATAGGTGGTTTTGTGTAGGCCTAGATTGGGCCGGCAAGCTAGTACCAAAAAAATATCTGTGAGCTGTTTATGAATATTTGGCCGTAATTTAATTTTTTTTATGATAATTATAATTGAGGACAAATATTATAAAAAAAATATAGAAACAATTTAATTGAATGGAATTATTAAGAGGACATCACATCGTATCCACATTTCACATGTATTCAGTATTGTCTCCATCTTACTAACGTCCAACATAGTAAAATTTTTGTTCAACAGAACCTATTTTATGTTGTTAGTTAATTTGAATATTGAAGTCAATTTTAAGCTATTATCAAACTTAAAGATAAGAATAATATCTAGGTAATCACCTAGACTTTTGTTGATGATTAAATGGTTTCATTTTAAAATGAGTTATAGCCATAGAGTAATTACTCTGTGGTTATAGCTGCTATGTAGAGTATTAAAACTTTAAAATGCTTGTATCTCATTTTTAAGTATTGACATCAATAAAAGCCTATGTGATGCCCTAGATAATATTCTCACCTTTAAGTTTGATAGTAAGTCAATTGACTCCAATACTAAAGCTAACTTGTGCCAAAACAAGTTTTTTAGATCGATATAAAATTTCTTATTGTACCTACTTGTATAATATTATTTTATTGTTTTTTTTTTGTAACTTTAGTTTATTAAATACACCACGTATGAAAAAAGAACTTGGCCAATTGCTTAACAAACCCCCATTTGGAATGAAAGTTAATGTTAAAGAAGGATCAACCTCTGTTTTAGAAGCTGGTAAGACATATGTATTTTTTTAAATAATTTCACTACAAAATTAAGATTATAATTAACTTGAATTAAAAAAAAAAAAATTAATTTAACTGTCTTAGAACTTCATGGACCTAAAGATTCTCCATATGAAAACGGAATTTTCAAATTGCAGATAGAATTGCCAGTGAAGTAAATATGAATTATTTAATATCATATGTGAATGTTGTTTTGTTAATCATTTTTACCAAATTGTGTGACAATAGGTATCCATTTGAACCTCCTAGAGTGACATTCATTACACCTGTTTATCATCCAAACATAGATAGCGGTGGCAGAATCTGTTTAGACATTTTGAAAATGCCCCCATCTGGTGCATGGAAACCATTAATAAACATTGAAGGTGTATTAGTTGCCATATGTAATTTAATGAACTGTCCAAATCCTAATGATCCACTTGTACTGGACATTGTATGTACATTAGTCATTAAATGCATTTTTTTATTGCAGTTTCTAATTTCTAATATTAACTTATGTCTTTGTTATGATTTTTAGGCAAAAGAATTTAAGAATGATAAAGAAACATTTGAAACCAAAGCTAAACACTATACTAAAGAACATGCTATTTCAGTCATCGAATAATTATATTTTAATTTAATATGTTTCTAATATTCTACTATTATTTTATAAGATAATATTTCAGCCAACCGAATTACTAGCTTGTAAATTTTAAACTTTCTTTGTATACTTTTTTAAAATTTATTATTTTTTGTGATTTAAAATATTGGTTGGATAAGAAATATTGAATACAGGAAAAAGTTTTTTACCATTTGAAAGTATTATTATAACCCAAGTACAAACTATTGTAATATAATATTATTATTAATTACAAATTTAAATTTATATCATCCTCTTATTATGGTGGTAAAAGCAAATGGGAATTATTTCCTAATCTCCCATTACACATCTATATATTTGATTTTGATTTTTATTCCCAAAATAAATTAAAAATTCAATTTTTCTGAATTAATGGTCCAGTGTACCCAAAAAGTATAATTTGCCCAATAGTGGATGATATGAAGGAATACACGTAATCACTAATCAATATATTTGACACACCATAGTGCCATGGTGTTTCCATTTAGAAAGCTCTCCATAAAACAAAATAAAATTTATCAATTCTTCCAAAAGGTTCTCGATTTTGTCATGTGTATGGCATACAGTATTGTGTACTTACCAATAGAACGCACCACAAAATGTGTACCAAGAAACATAGAACTATATACATATGCATATGATCCACTAATGCATGTTAAATACACGTCAAGTGTAGATAAATTTGATGATGTGATACATTAACAACTAAATGGACTATGGACATTTAATAAAACATTTTCAAATAAACAAAACACACAATGCAATAAATTCTAAAAAAAAATAGTATATATTATATACTATAGTAATTATTAATTGGCAATCAGCCAAATCAAATTCAAGACAGAATAAAATAATTTATTAATAACAGCAATATAATTTAATATTGAAAAACACAATCTCACAAGTCACATTAATTCAGATCAAAGCGATTGGTACCAATTGATACGATTATTATATCATGTCTATTTTAGTGTTATAATGAAGATGATAGGATTCTAAGAATGATATCTACATGTGGCTAAAAAAGTTTTATAGGACATGTTCAAAAATAGATATTTAAATTAATCATACTGATGCAAATAACATTATTTTATAGAGATATCAGAAAATACTAAGTTCATCGGATATTTTGTATTGTACTCGTAGAAGATAAATAGAAATACCTATTTATTAGATAGTATCTAAAATCGTGGCCGTGTGGGTAATTATCATTGGATTATATTGAACCGACCAAATTACGTGAAAGTCTAATTATGAGTAAAATTCTAACTCGATTTTATTACAATCATTACACTACAATATTATTGTTCTAAGTTCTTTAAATTGAATGATTTATTAAAAAATATAAAAACACAATATAATATAAAAGATAATATATAATAACCTATCTGGCTAAACTTATAATATTATCAAACATTTACAACTACATGTAATAATAAGTAATAAAGTACGGATTTAAAATAATAAAACTAAAATAACTGACCGTCTATGGCGATAAAGAAATCAATTTATAGTAACAAATAAAATAAACTTAATTTACCTTTGTAATGATGTAATGTTTTTGTATAAAATGTACCATAACATTAGAAATACTATTCATAATTAAATGGGCTATAAGCTTTGTGTTTGTAATTTCCTAAAAAATCACTTTCCCACATACGCTCTATTTCAACACCATTGTATTCGACAGATTTTCTTTCTAAAAACTTTTCCGCCTCACTTTTAGTGCTGAACGTAAAATAAAGGGAACCTTTAAACGTTTTGGTTTTGAATCTCATAGGAGTGGTTTTCGTAATAACGTTGTCACCAAAGGTCTCAGCGAATTCCAAAAGTTCATCTACGGTGGCCGTCCTCGGGAAACCGCTGCAGTAAATTGACCGTTCGACAATTTCCTTGAACAAACTGCGTTCAGGGACGGGCGCAACGATTTTTGGTTTACGTCTGATCTTTTTGTCCGTTTCGTCGACTTCCACGATACTGTCAACAGCGTTCTTGACGGCTGACGCGATCACTTCCGAGTTTCTGGTGATGGACTTCAACATTTTGAACGTCAACAGCACGCTGATCGGCACCCAGCCGTCGTCATGCTTGATCTGGGCCTGAAGGAATTTGTCGTATGGCAAATTGGTATCGCTAAAATAAAACTCAAGTTGTTTGATAATTTTCAAATCGCGGCTCGAAGTTTCGGAACTGGAACATTCCTGTCCCCAGACTCCAGTGACGTGTTTGAAGCTGGACGCTGCCATTGCGATTTCGACTAAATTAAAACAATTTTATAAGTATAAAAAATAAGTTGTATGTAATATACAAAACTTCAAATTCCATCATTACCTAATGCGTAAAGGTAGGATTTAAGATCAAACGCGACAATATTTATTTTTTTCTATTTTTTAAAACCCCAGTGTAGTCGACTATATTAGTGTAACCACTATATTACTTATAAATTATAATATACCGTCTTAAGTAGAAATACTAAAGTGCACAAATATAATATAATATTTGTAATTTAAATAGAAGAATTAGCGTAGTTACTCGACGCAAAAGTATGTATAAAAAAACGATGTCTTCTGGTCACAATCGCCGTTTAAAAAAGTACAACTCCGTAGTAAAACCACAATGGTGAGACTGAGACACTAGGTATAGAAATAGATCGTAATCCGGGACTCGGACTATATTACTATAATAATATTATGTTCTCATCACTCTATCGTTCTAATTTTCTAAGATATTTTACTTATTATTAAAAATAACCTAAAAGAAAACGTATTCCTTAATAACAAAAACACAAGGCAGTAATCGATGTCATATTATAAAGCTCATCGTTGACTGTTGAGTAAAGCGTTTTGGGTGGCACGACGGGTCCTGTACTGGAAAACCCAAGACACGCCATAGAGCGATTTCTGTATACCGCGTTTTCACTGGTCCGTTATACATTTTAAGCGGTTTTTTTTATCATTTATTAAATACGTGATTCAAATTAAGTTTTAAATTATTATATTAATTTTAACGTTTAATTTAAACAAATAAAAAAAAACTATATATTATTTTTATTACATTTTAAATAAGTATTTAATTAAGTACTGATTAAAGCATTTTTTATACTATGAATAATGAATATTTTGTTACAGCCTAATAATATAAAAAAACCACATAAATCATTGTAAAATCAATACATTCATCACCTCAGTTTTTAAAACTGGGTTGAGAACTTATGCTTGATGATTCATCTTCAGACATGAATAATATTTGATTATTGTTTAATCATTAATTCAGTCCGACATTTTATACAACATAATCTATAATAATAATATACTCGACTTGTTCATTTAAATCCGACTTACCTGTTTTAATAACGAAATTCTCATGTACGACGAAAAGCAAAATACAATATTCCCTAGCCCGATTGACGATTGAATGTTTGGGTGGAACGGATAATCGATATAATGTAGTTTTAAAGATAACTATAAATTAATTTTAACACCAAAATACTTATATGACGTAAGAATAATTTATTAATTATCGATTATTAAATCAATGTATTCGGGAGACAGCAATCACCTAGTCGCCGTATTTGGATCCAAGATAGAACTGAACGAACTAAGACGTTGTATGCCAGTTTTATGCTAATTATTATTTTGATGTCCGACTGTTACTGTTTTCATTCGTTTTTATATGGTACAATACAACAATTATAGTTGGTGTTGACAGTGTCAAAGTACCTTTAAGCTATTGTTATTATTAAATCTTAATGTTTTATCAATAATAGTTATTTAAGTCAATTTTAATTGTGTATGAAGGTTGTTGTTTAAGTAATTTTCCAAACAATATAATATTTGTATATTATACATTATTGTAGTTTATTATATAACAATTAATATGACTATATAGTCTACAATTTCCTTGTTTTCAGTACAAAAACCTTTAAACATCATTTGGCGGTCACTGGTCAAACAAAAATATTAATTAATAACGTTTCTAATTAGTAATTTTTAAATTCAAGTGTTTTCTGAAAAAAATAGACAAGTTTACTTTTTGAAACTATTCAGGATAAATAAATACTTTTATGGTTTGAAAATTAAACTTATTTATAATTTTAAATCCTATGAATATTAAAGATACTATATTAGATACGCATATCAGTTCTCGTGTAGTTCTAAATATGTTTTATAAAAATGTAATGGATTTGAACTATGAGTTTGCCATCGACATGGACTAATCTGAATTTTCTTCGCCATTATTTTAAATAAAACAAAAGCTATATTTAACATAATTCAAACTATTACTTGCATATATAATGCTTCTATTTATTTATTTTATTGAAATGTGATCGTTATTTACAATAAGAATCAGATAGGTGAATCTTTTCTACATAGACATGTATGTCTTATAGGTAGGTACTTATTTGATTCTTGTAACAGAAAAAAAAAGAAAAACAGATAAGTCTATTTACTATAAAGTATAAATAATGTACTTATAGTTATATTAAATAACCTACTAATCTTGTTTTTGTAATAACTTAATAGGGCATTTTAAATTTTTCATTGAGCGATGAATATACTAAACTTAAAAATAATTTAAAACCAATAACCATAGTTATTTGAAATTTTTACCTTGTGTATTTTATAATTTTCTATACATATTACAGGTGATATAGTATATAGTTTTTAAAGAGTTTAATTTTTTTGTAGCAATTTATAGACATTTAAAATTTTCAATTTATTTAAAATTTTTTTTTCTATAAATAATATTGATTATTATTATATTAAGTGTTCATTGTCAAAAACCTTGACAATTCAATAGGAACAAAGTTCTTCATACGTTTTAAAGATTTTTTTTTAACCTTTTTAAGTTCAAATTTAGATAATTTGCTAACCACTTTTTTGTAATTAAGAATGTATAAAACGTTTAATTTTCTAAGTAAATACTTGAAAATTTAACACAAGGTTCTTCATAAGTATTTCACTCCGAAACTATATATACATATTATATATAATATATAATCATAATTCGCTTTTAAGACATTTTAAGTTCAAATTTGGACAAAATTAGATAATATATTTAAATGAAGAATAATGATTTTAGATATTTTTTTATAATTTAAAAATTAAACTAATCGGTACTCGAAATTTGTACGTGTTTATTTTTTTAATAAGAAATTTATATTAGTTTTGTGCCATTTCTTATTTATGTTACGAACCTATTTACACTTTTCTTCACAGTAAGTCGGCATTATCTCAAAAGTTAGGTAATAACAATAATATACTTTATAAATACAATAAATACTACTATAAATTTATTATAATAATTAAATATTAATATATCATAATAAATGCAATTTTTTCGGCAACAATTAATCCAACATACTGTACTAATAATAGTAAAATAAATTACTATAATAACAATATAAATATGTATACATGCATGTATCATAAAATACCTATTATCTATGTCCTATAGTTAGTAGTATAATATATTGACGAAATGTGCGGTCTTCACTCGTCAGGTTTATCGTATGCAATTGAATTTAAATTTAGCTCATAAATTACAATGAGTACAATGCAAACTTACATTCACCACCTACTGTAAGTAACAACTTGCTATGTTTTTTTTTTTACTTTGTTTATTCCGTGAATAAGACGTGGATTTGCCTAGTTTTTTAATGAGCCCTTCAATTTCTTTTATACGCTCAACGGTGAGGGGACAGGTCAATCTCAGTCATAAATTTTCTCAAATGTGTGTAATAGGTATACATTGTGTAGAAAAATTCTCACATACGTGTACGTGGTACTTTTTGTTTTACAACTATTATTATTTTACAGTAAATATATATACATATGTCATATATACTTAATACTTATACTCAGTATTTGATATTAATACATTATATAGATAATTGGCCAGAGTCGCATATATTGTTAATAATAATATAATAATTTATTATGTTACGTTATTTTTTCTTGTCCAGCGTTAAAAATATATACATATTTATATTATATATATCATATAATATGTACTATATATATACAATTATGTATATCAAACAGTATCATATATATTATATTATATATATACCTACAAAAATATTGTACTAAAATACATTATCCATAAATGATTATGTATAGAAACGATGATAATATAATATAAAATTTGTTATCAATGTAATATTAATTTCGTTTCGAACTGTTAATTAAGTATTTGCAACAATGGGTGAGCAGGTGTTTTTCACCGTGAATGCCATTGCCGTTGGCAAGCCGGTTCTGGTGCTGGTGATGGTTGTGGTGGCCGTTCTCGTCCGACTTGTGCGACGCTATTTCGCGCGTGTACACGTCCAGACCGTATTGGCCCTCTTCTGGAAATCCAATCAGGAATGTAATAAAATCGTCCACGATTGTGTGCGATATATATTTGGACAGCCGTTTCTCCTCCACGCCGTTTTTGTGCAACGTGGCCATGAAATCCGTTAGTGGCTTAGACATTCGGAACTGTATTTCCAACTCCCGGCCAGCGAACACTAATGGGTCCTGTGCACAAAATACGATGAAATTATAATATAATTATAATTATTTGTTGATTAATCGAAATGTTAGAGAATTCCAAGTTCAGGATGTACAGAGTAGTTTCTTTAAACAAAATATCTGGTATCTATATGTGATTAATTGTCTCTTCTCTTTATCACGGTAATATAGTTTAATTCACCAAGGAGTTCATTCCGTTTTAATATAATATTTATATTCCAATACTTACTGATTTTTGGAATTTCTAAGTATATGTCTTTAGAACCGTTATTAATTACTTAAATATTGAATATAATTTAAGGAGTGTTGTGTAACGATAAAACGATATAAACTTCTTTTTTTTCAAATTAGAATTATCCTTTTTTCTAAAAATTGTTTAGACTTTTTTGAAAATGTCGATGTATTTAAATCAAAATTCGAACGAGTAGTTTTTAAATAATTAAAATTTGTGTCTAAGAATAATAGATTAATGGTTAACGATATAATCGATTTATTTAGTTTCGAAGATACAAAGAGGAGTGTGATAAATATAAGTATTCCAAAAATTAGAGTTTTAATTAATTATAAAAGGAAAAATGGGGAATGAGCATATTTGGCGAATCACTCTGTACATTATTAAGTATGTGATATACTTTAAAAAACTACAGCACTACATCATGAATTATAGTATAGAATTACTTACTTTCTAATTTGTATCTGTCATAAAATCAGATTTTTAATCATAAATAGTGGATTTCTAGATAATTTGCATTTTTTAAAAAAATCCTTTATATTATACATAGGTATTAATTTTAAATTGTATAATATTGAAAATAGATTAGGTACTTTTTTGAAAATCATAGTGAATGTATACGGATTAAAACTTTTACTTTAATTATAAAAAATTTATGTAATGGTTAATGGTTGTTAAAAAATATATATATTAAATATCTAATCAATATTTACACATACCTATATTATATTTTATGAAAGTAGTATACCTACTAGTATGCTTCTAATTATCGAATTTAGAAAAAATATAATTCAGTAATATTGTAGTTATTTATTCTATTTGATAAATCTATTAAGCTATTGCATACTAAGTACAGAAACCTGCAGAAGAGCAGAATAATACATACCAAATAATCATTAAACTTATGCATAATATGCCATTTTACATTTAGATATACGTGCATTGTATATACCTGATGTGATATGGGAATGAGTCCAAAGAGACGAGTGGCTTTTGTAGGACCCCATTCACCGCTAGCGCAATCCGGCAACGGCACCATAACGGTTTGCAATTCTTCACATATGATTTTGAACTTGCACACGCTCTTAAACTTCATCGGCTCTCCAGTCAGATACTCCTTGGGTGTCACTGAATTAGCGAATATATCCAACAGAAACGCACCGCTGTTGGGAGCGTGGACGCGGAATGACACGATATTGCCCAAGACAGACTTCAATCATACATAAACAAAAGTATTTATGATATAATAAACACGCAAATACGCAATAATGATCATATGGTAACATTATGTTTCAAATGACAAATACTATGTATATAAGAGAACGAGTAGAATACAATTAATATTCAATATAAGTTGTATAGACATTTTCAGCCGTCACATTATAATTAATAGTGATTATAAATTAAAATAATAATGCGATCGGATTTTCAAAATAAAAATGTTGGTGAACTTTATGCACCCATATCGATCCCTCTAATTAATAAATATACTATTATGTATTATTAATGAGTCAAAATGAGTAAAAAAAAATTAGTTTATCCTTTTTTGCAAGCTCGTGAATTTTGAAAAATAACAAATAATAGTATTTTCTCAAGAAATAATAAATGTTGATTAATGATTAATATGAACATCAGTGAATTATATAATTATAATAATTTCTTATTATTTTCATTTAATTAAAATGCTAAAGATTAGAACAAATTAAGCAGAACATTTTAAAAAATAATGAAAATTTTAATTGTCTTTAATTTAAAACCAGATCATTTAACTTAAAACCAAAACCCCCTGTATATTCTTGTAAAATATCTGAGCACTTTATATAGATTTTATTTAATAAATGAAACGTAATAACCTGCATTGTATTGACATAGATATTTTATACTTAATAAACAGTGTATAATAAGTATAACACTATAATATAATAATTTTACAAAAAGTTTTATGTTTTACCTGCATGACAAAACGCTTCAAGCTCACTCCATCATACGTGTCCCCTTCGCTTTCATAGAATTTTAAATTGTAGTGGAATATCAGGTTGGATTGCATGTTGGTCGGTATTGCTATTCTCACTGTGGCGGCTCCTGGAATTATAAATTTATGAATTTCAGGTGCGCCTCTAGCGAAAGTTTTGAATATTTTCACGCCTTCCTAGTTTTGCACGAAGGTAAATGTAACGCGATTATAATTAAGGAAATTGCAATATCGTATACGCCGAAGGAAGTCCGCGCGATCATTACAAAATCGCTGCACCGGATAGAATATGATTATTACTTTACTTAGTTATTAGAACTTGACTCGCCTAAATAATTATCTTGACTCTAATTGACTACGAGAAGTGTTCGAGGAAACCAATAATATGTATGATATTATTAATATAATACGTACTATATATAAATGTATATATTATCATATATTATTATGTGTTTGATGTTTGGGGTCCATATAAATTTACCTATCCTATATTTAACACCATTTGATTTTTTTTTATCACTTTTATCATAACATCTTAAAAATATGCGTATTTTGTATTTTAATTTATGGTCCACCCAATTATGATGGTCACAAAAACGAATTAATATTAAACTGCGTCCACGCGTGGGCTGTATTGAAAATATAACAAAAATATTTGAAAAAAAAACCAAATATATGATGAGTATTATACATTATTTATACGCGCTATAGTTTATTTGGTATACCTATAAATTAATGTTTTTGCCTTTCCGGTACATAAATCAATAAAATATAACAAATCTATGCCACGCAAAAAATACTGTATCGTTGGTATATATGCTGTCGTTATAGAAATCCACTTTTGGTGGTCTTATGTACGTATATATACTTTGCCGATTTGCCACGCTTTTTATTGTAGAAATCGCTAGATTGACGTAAGTTTTATTATAATTGCGTGGCATTCGACAGGATTTAGTGTAGCGTGTTGCGAGACGACATCGATTTGCATAATTTATAATATTAATTCAGGTATAGGTATATACATTATTTTATCATTAGTATTTTATAGACGCAATGTCATTATATTAAACTAGCATATAGTTATGGATAATCATTTATCATTAAAGTTATGCTGCGAATTTCTTGGTCGTAGCCCATTCATCTACCGTTTTACAAAAAGATAAATTTCCAAACGGTTCTGGTTTTTTTACAACAAAAATTCATTTTCATTTCATATATATTTAGGTACTTAAAACTCTCTCAAAAGAGGTGTGGTTAAACATGTGTTGGTGTAAACTGAGTAAATTATAAAAATTTTATAGAAAAATCATATATTATTGTGAATTTTTTATTAAAATAATATTAAATTTTAGCGTTAAAAAAATGCACGTATATAAAAAAAACTTTTTTATACAATCCATAAATGTAATTTTACTCATTGAACATTTGTCAATGAGTTTCCTAATGAACTCTTGTTTTTTTAAAAATGTATATGTGTACTGATGTGACTGTCCACTGAGCTTTAATTTAATTTTTTATATTTTCTATAGGAACCGTTTAGGAATTTATCTATTTGTTATGCATTTTTTTTTTTGAAAATAAGCAAACAATAAACAGGAGCCGTTTGGGATCCGTCGAATTTTTTTCCCATAAATTGTAACTTTACTGTAGTCATATATAATTCCAGATATTCTAATCAATCGACTTGAGCAGTTATTTTTTATCATGTAGAAGTTACTCATATAAGTCAGTTACACTTAAATGAAAAATTATTTTTAAAATTATTTAAATATATACCTATATGTATAATAATATAATTAATTTAAATTAATGTAACCAAACTTAACAAAGTTAAAAAAGTAATTTTCTCATCGGTGTAATTATTATAATAGATAAATAGATATGATATATCTAAGTATATGTTATATAAGTACACCGTACACACATACACATATATAAGTTTATACTTTATACGTATTATTATATTATATGAATGAATGGATCACAATATGTTTATGGTATAGTGCATTGTATGACTAAATTTATAGAGGCATTTTAGTATTTATTAGTATATAATATACTCCAAACTTGAAGGTTTAAGATTTTAAATAATATGAATTAGTATGTTCATACAAATATATTTTAATCACTTATATTAATTACTGAGTTTTTGAATTTTTATACATTTATAAATAATAAAAAAACTATACGCCATAAAAGTTATCAAGACATAATATATCACCTGTTGCATCCGTGTACATGACAGCTTTCGTGTTTGAGTCTGGGAAGTAAAGGCCGTATCTAAAGAACAGAGATCTGACGAATGGTAAATCCTCAAAATCTCGTTGAGTAATAGGATTTTTGAGTAACTGCCATTCGGGTTGAAGTGGGAAAAACTCATAAATAAACTCTCGAGGATCCGTTAGGAAGTAATGGTCGTCGTATTCATATCTACCAAATAAAGTATAAGTATTAAATAATAAATATAAATCATTTATATAAGTGTACATTATTATTTATTACAGCGGTTCTTAAACTGTGCTACGCGAAACTAATCTAGGGGCTCCGCGGACACATCTGAATTAAGTTCATATATTATTATTCGTTAAATTGTAACAAGTTACATTTATATTGTATGAAATTCGTATTTTAGCAATTTATTGATCTATAAATTTCTATGAGTTGTAAAATTGATATTTCAAGTTTTTAGGGCTCCGTGAATTTTTTTTAGTATCTCAAGGGCTCCGCGAAAAAAGTTTGAGAACCGCTGATTTATTTATTTATTTATTATATTGTATATACACGAGAAAATTAAACAAAAATGTGTCTTATATTATAATAGGAATTTCATTTTTTTTAAACAAGCATCGTAAGAATCACACTGTGAAATTTATTAAATTAAATATATTTAATTTAAATAAAATAAAATTAAGTATAGTAATAAAAGATTTTAAATATTAATTCAAGTTAAATAATATTAATAAATGACAGCGAATAAGTAATGAGAAGTATGTAATTACTCAATTAGGTATTTTAAAATATATTTATTATTACGTAAGTACTAATAAAAATTGTTTTTGCAATAAATATATTTATTATATGCTTCATAGCTCATCTACAGGATTGAAAATAGATGTGTACTATCTTCAAAATAATTTATTGGTTCAAGACTTAAGATGTTAATTTATTGTTATGAGAATTGAGTATTATTACTTATTATTTATTAAGTAGGCACTAACACACATTATATTATTATAAATTGTAATACCACTAATACCTAACAAATAATATTATTTTATGTAAAATTAAAAATATCATTATAATAAAAAAATATAATTCGTATCTAACCTGAGACTGTCAGATTTCCCTTTGGCTCCGACTTTGGGTACTTCTTTGGCGTTGACTAGATGCCGTGCACCCCAATTGCATTGCACAAACCGCCATGCACCGGCAACATAGACAGCGTTCCATGAGTTTCGGAATCGACTATCCTCGAAATGAACACCAGGCTGGTAGCCGGCCGACTTCGAGTATCCTTTGATAACGACGCAGTGTAAACCAGCATAACTGTGCATTAAATTTGTTATGTATTTTAAATAGGTAGCTACATTATTTAAAATTATGTCAATAAGAGCATTGAAATGTATATATATTTGAATAATTTAAAGAATAAAATTAAAACATAATACAAATATGTTATCGTATGTTACGAAAAATATCAATTACGTTTAAAGTAAAATGATGATAAATAAATGTTAAACATTAAATGATAAAATATTGCAACTCAAAATGTTTTAGCCGTCGTTCGGTAATAAATTAAACATTCAATAATTTATAATAGTCGTATTAAACCTAATAAATACGTGTAAAGCATAAAGACCAATGTGCTTATTTTGTAACCTTACCTGCATAATCGTTTGAATAATACATGGTAACTTTCCGTTCCGTGTTTAATGCCTCTGAGTAGACCCATTGGCGTGTCACCCCTCAGATTGTCATCAAAATTCATTGTATTCAAGTTTTTGACAGTAATCCACCGGAAAATGGTCCTGGATAACAAAAATTGTAAAATATTATTTTATGTTTAATTTAAACAATGAACAAGGAGTTGGAATAAAAATGTAGAATGTGTTTATTATTTATATACAAATTGAACAAATTAAGTATAAATCAGTGTTTTGATGAAATAAATTAAATGTAGTTTAATAATACCCAAATTTAAAATTATATTTAAATGTATTTAGTATACATTATATTATAATGTATATTGTATAGTTATTATTATTTCTATATAGTCAATAGGTATATATATTATTACCTGGCTTTTTCTATATCTGAACCACATTTTCCCACCAACATTCTTACTAAATCTGTAAAGGTTTTTTGGTCTTCTTGTGCTACCTGTAAAAATATATCAGATATAATTTAATACATATTTTTACAATCTATAATATTTTTTACAATAAACATAATAGTGTTGTATAGGGGCTATAGTCTTGAGGGAAAATTCTATTGAGTGATGGAACTTCGCGGTAATAGACAGATTTTAATGTATAATATTATTTAATCATAAAATTGAAAAAAATAATAATTGTATTTCTGTTTAATATACATTTTATATCACATCGTTTATTATAATTTATTTTGTTGTATTTTCTATACATGATTTTAATTATTATTTTTTAGCTATTAGTATATTATCATTTTTATTTATTAAAATGTCATAAATAATAACGTAATTATTAATATTATAGACGACGGGGATTAATAACAGTTAGTTTTAACAGCAGGTAGGTAATCGTTTTAAAATATAACGATGTCCATAAATCGTTATACCTAGTAGATAAAATATAGTTTATAAACACATCAAAATTGCTGTCAAATATATTCGTTTTAATATTTTTAAGAAACTTAGAATGTAGCGTTAAACGTTATTGTGTGTTTTCTTGTCATTGAAAACTACCAGAACGAATCAAAAGTAAAAACCGTTCTAATAACGGAAACCACAGTTTGAAAAGGATCATCAAAGTCTATAAACAGTGCTTTGTCATTTTTTGCTATGTTAAATAATGCCTAGGTTATATACCTACTACAATCATTTCACTGAGTAAACTTTTTTACAAACAAGTTCAAAAAAATCACTAAGATAAATCTTCATTTATAAAATAGGTATTATTAGTTGGTTATCGTTAATTTTTCAAATACTATAGGAGTAATAATAATAGCATAATACCTATTATGAAAAAAGATTTAACTGTTTAAAATGTATTGGTTTATGGTTACTTTATTAAAACGTTAAGAGTATAAATATAATATACGTGTATACAGTATACTATATAGTCTTTTTTTTAGAGTTATACAAATCATTTAGGTTATAAGGTTTTATCACTACATCACTCTATACTATTGTGTTTACTGACCTGTGTAATACCTACTATTTAAAAATGTAATTCATTTAATACAGTTGTATCGCATACATTTTGAACAAATCACTAAATATTTTAGTACGAGTATATAGTTAGTAAGTTTTTTGTAGTATCGAATATATATATATAATAAAAATATCATATTATATTATAAACGGTGTAAAAAGTGAGTAACCGGCTATGTCTAATATTTACTGTTCTGTTTAATCTTTTTTCTTTTAAAAATCGTGCAGTTTCTACTACTTTAGTTTCACAACTAAATTGGTTTAATAATTATTATAATACTACTGATTTTAGTTTTTAAATAAATTATTTTTTCATTTCTTAACTATACGCCTACATTTTAAAAATGTTTTATGTAATTGGCCCAAATCCGTTTAATATTTCAATAAATAAATTAACAGAATAAAGAGTTATTGACGGAAAAAAAGAGCATTACTTATAGCTACCGTGCTCTAATTTTGTTCGAAACACCTTATAAAATGTGTATTGTAAACATTTCTAGAAAAAATATACCCAGCGTTGCAATCGCTTCAAACCCATTACCCCTTTCTTCTAAAATATACCTATTATTGTGTTATTAGAATTTAAGTTCTTTAGGTGCGATTTTGTAGTACCAACTAACTTTGCCTACTACTAAAATAATGCGTGGCAAACGGCCTGTTTCTTTGATAAACATGTCTTACCGATATGGCAATCTGGTCGATGTGTGCAAACTCCAACGGGTCTGAGTACAGCTGAAACTTTGCTTGGGCCACGCCATGCGGCGATGGCGGTAGCGGCGCTTTGCCCGGGTACGGTTGTACGTTGTCATTGAGCACCTCAGCCGTCTCATCTGGTATCGTTGAGTCGTCCAAGTACAGCGATTCGGCCATCATGTACTCGCTGCGCTTCTCGTTTATCAGTTCCAACATTTCGCTGCTCTGTTTCTCTACTAGAGCCGCAGTGGCAGCTCTAAAAATAACAAAGTTAAACGATTAATTATTATTCGTTTACACTGCATAATTATTATTTTATTGTTCTATTTGTTCATCGTATCTTAAAATTGATTTTAATTTACACAGAAAACTGAAATGTGACCAGATGAAGATTACAATCGACAAAAATATTGTTTAAGTAAATACGTATATACATATAATTAATATTCCTATGTACATTGTACATATATGCGTGCACCCACAGATACGGTCAAATTTAACTGTAATTACCGGACGTCTGACACGAGGTCATATACCTGTACAAGAAGCAACTAGGGGGAAGCATTAGTCTCTCCAGATTAAAATTCAAATCATCGCATAAATAAAAATGTTATGGCTTTACTCACACACGACTTATTTTGAACTTTGTTTTTCTAGAACTCTATATAGCATCTGTAACTATTGAATTCTAATTACTAGTTATTTCAATAGGAAGGGGAGCCCAGAGAGCTAGTCGCCGGACATGACAGATATTATGTTTTTTCAGTAATAAATAGTTATCAGCTCATTCGAGATCCACAAGATTGTATATATTAAACCAATCTATCTTAGCATGAGCCAACATTAATATGGAGAATCCAGAATATAATAATGTTATTCATGATAGTTAGATACAATAGTAATGATCAAACGAAGTATTCAAATATGAAATATGATTATTGATTTACTATAATATATTAGTACTTAGTTATTGTCATTTATTGGTTATGATAAACATACGTGCGTATAAAGTATAATAACGTCTAACTCTTCAAAAATCTCCTAAAAAATAATTGTATATGTACAAAGTTTCACCAATGGTTGTCTGTGCAAACTCAAACTATACCTATATATAATATTGTTTATCTACATTGTTTTGATAAGTCGATGAACATAAATTGTATATATATTTTTTAATTATATAGCTGTTAATAGTAATAGTTTCTATTTCTTTCAACATAACTTTTAACATTTTATATTATCTTTATTATGAGTTAAGTCAATGTAGATGCTCGTTCTAAATATGATATGTTTATATATATCTAATGCGTGAAACCACAAAATCAATAAGTCGTTAAACTTTTTTGTTTTTGCTTCTTATCATCAATAATTTATGTTAAACACTAAAAAGTCAATGTGTAGTTTACATTTCTAAATAGATCGTATGCACATAAAGAAATTCAAGTCTTCAGAATAAATTATACGTAATGTTGCAGTAGAAGTTAGCCTTACGCAGTTGCGCATTTACCCACGTATAATCCATATTACAGATAAATGGATTTACTTTCAATAGATAAAATTGTGACATCAGAAATAGCGATCTCGTATATAAACTATACCAGGCACGCTGTTGGAAATAATACATTAATAATGAGCTGTTAAAACGTGACGAAAACGAATAAAACCCGTTAAAATACACATTTACAGAGTACACAATATACCTATAAAATAATAATATAATATATATAATATAATTACACATACGAATACGCGTTAGATGTTATTGCCTATCTATATCTTAGACAATCTGTTAAAAAACGAGTTTTTTCTAGTTTTATTTTATGTCATTGACAAACGTCTAGCGAAATATTTTAATCCCCATAGACCGTCAACCCGACGAACCAATTCAATATAATAGGTTACATCTATTGTGTAATGACGATGCTGCAGCGATTTATTTCACGTGCGCATCATTGTCACAGTGTCACGCTACATCGAATAAAAATGTATACGTTTATACCTCTATATAAACTATAAACGGCTTTCGATATGACATACAGTAAGTAGTAGTATATGTATACAGAGTGATGTATTTAACTGCAGGCTACACTAATTTTCCAAGTCGATTTATGTGAATTATAAATGCGTTATTTAATATTAAAATATAGTTAGAAGTATTTAAAAAACACAACATATTTAAAAAAAAAAACCTAAGATTATCACAATTTTTAGTTTTTATAATTATTATATCAATGAAGTCGTGCGAAATGTGTACTTAAAAATAATAAAAAATTAATGAGCAAATAACCTTTTTATTATGTAAAATAAATAATGATGATAATGTTAGAAGATAAATAATTCTAACTACAGAGGTACCTTACTAATGATTTAGAATAAAAAAAACAAATTGTATTTAGCGCATGGTATTATAAATGTTCTATAATTGTTGTTGATGGGTCGGGTCGACCGCTGGACACAGTATTGGGACGATGAGCGTAACTGCTCCGTATAATACGTGTGTGACAGACGTCATGATGTAGGAAATCGTGGGGAAAATTGTCAGCGGTTCGTTGAGCCGGTAGCAATCATCCCAAAATCATGCGATTGCCGGAAATGTGTACAATTAAACGCCGCCGATTCCGCGGAAATATAATCGTCAAAACTACATAGCGACCGGAAGTAAAAACTCGAAGTTTGCCGTTGGTCCTCAACTACAACTACGCCCCAGTCAGGTGAGTTAATCAAACAATTTAAGGTCGAGGTATATGAATTGGTAAATTTGTACCCACTACCAAGTAGATAATGTTGTAATAGAGGATGTGTGATCATGTCTACCGTTTATATATTATAATTATTTGATAAATTGATAAATAATCTAAATAGATTAATAGGTACCTATTGTAAATAAATAGCAAACTATATTGTAAAATAAATCTTTTGAAAGACAAACAAGAAAAATAACTGTATGATGATAAAAAAGTCACCAATAGCCAATGGTTTTAAAAATAATATGTTACCTCTTCCTAAATTTGTTAGATCAACGTGTAGAGTAGACTAACTACTTTACTGATAATTTCTGCGCTAATGCGAACCTAATAAATAGTAGTAGTTTCGTAATTTTTTTATATCCTAAATTGTTCATATATTTGAAATGTAATAGTCATGCAAGCTCCAAAATAATTATAATAAATTATTATCAAAAATAGTACACAATTACTGTGTGATTTTTTCGATTGCATTCTATGAGTATTCGATGTAAACATTTTAATTCGATTCAAATCAGCGCTGTGTAATGTGCAATGTGACATCGATCAATCAAACAGTGTCCTACCAATAATAGCTATAGATAATACAATATATTAAACATTATATGGAACGTTTATTAATCAAACTGAGTTACGTCTGGTATGCTCGCGTATATGGCCTCCAAAAGCAACAATTGGTTCTAGGCAACTCGCAACCGCGGGTCGTATAGGCTTATCATCGTTTATGTCGATGAATAGCAGTACAACATACCTATAAGGCCGTACCTACCTATATAATATATTATTATTAATTATTATTATTACTATATTATCTCCATGCTATTCAATATTCATATTATATTATTGTGTTGGACGTGTATTGTATTATTGTCTATAGGATATTTATCGGATATTATGAGATATTATCATATTATAGACTCGAATATACAATTGTATATATACTATATAGATACGTAGCATTGTTAAATTAATAGTAAAATATATAATATTATCGGGATGAAGATAAAACCTATTTGAGGGATAGCCAAATGCCAACACTAATTTAGGGTTGTCGTCAATTTTCTCTTGATAATAAATATTATATATTTATATATTATTATATTAGTTTTGTTATTTAAAACATTTGATTAATTTTAATAGGTCTATTAATAGTTTAAAATTATTATTATTAAGAATTTTGAATAGTACATGTATATCCATAATCCACATATGTTGGTTCGTTTTTTAGTTAAACAAATTTTGTACCTAAAAAAATGGTTAGTATACCTATTTAAAAAAAATTTCCAAGTGAAATACGTTACAGTTCCTAGAAACTTAGTATTTACGTTCCAACTAACATGATATATTACAACAGTAAGCATATAGTATACATTAAATGGCTTAAATAATAAAAAAACAATCAGTACATTATTTAATTAATACTGTTTTTGACTTTTTGAGGGTACCTGCATATGTAGTATTGATATTACAAACATATAAATGATTACGAGTGTAATGATAACCTGTAATAATATATGATTGTGATAGGTATGCGTTAAATAATTTTTCTAGAAGATAGGTTATTACGCTAACTTTAGTAAATGTATCTACTATCTATTAAATAAAATATAAGTATATATATTTTTTTTTATATAGGTTTGACTGCTATAATTAGTCTATATATTTCGTGGTACAAGCCCAATCACTGTACTTAAATTTAAATAATACATTTTTACGCGCATACTCGTCTATGTTCCTGAATTTTAACCCAACTGAATTCACCAAGTCAGTAGGTAATCTGCAAACCGCTACACGACAAAAAAGTAATTCGTGAATTTTTATTTATTTCTGATTAGATTTGAGTTCTTATTTAAAAGATTTTGTATTGCAATACTACGAAACGGTTGAAGATCGTGAAATAATTGTTAACCAAATTTGACGTAAATGAAAATCTGATACATTATATTAATGAAAACTAATATTTATTCAAAATTCAATAAAACGGGATTTTTATTTATTTCGTTTAAGATAATAAGGCTAGCAACCCTTGCTATATGTGTAGTGTGTACAAACTACATAATACCTCATAACAATAATATGCACATCGTGTATCTATATATAATATATATATATTCATAGATTCTCGATACTGTTTGGTTATTATGTTATTTAGTATATATTATATGATTCTATGTGTACATAATATTATGTTGCGATATACATATAGTATATACCATATATACACAGTGCGAAAAACCTGTTGTATCGATGTATCCGATACCGCCGTTTCCCACGCGTGTTTTTACACACTCTGTGTACCGACCACGGTGCGTGTACGACTATAAAACGACCAAAACGAGTGTACCCACTAGAGTGTTATTATGTTATATAATTTCATTTTTTCATTTTTTTTTGTATTTTTTTGAGGATTAAAAAACGATTTTCCACCACGCGAGAGTGATTACGGGGGGTTTACGACGGCGGAGCGGGCTAAATGATGAACATATTATACTATATATACATATATATATATAGGTACTTTGCGGTGCGCGAAAACAATGACAAAGACGATAATATTATACTATAATATTATAATGGGAAAATAAACGATCATCCGACCCGTAGAAAGTGCGCACACGCACGTACACGACGTATATATTTAACACAATATAATATAAGGTACGCGTTTGTAAGCGCGGCGGAATGCGCGCGCGACTTTAGCCTATTTGCCAAGAGGCGTGACACGCACGCACGCAAGTCGGTCGGTGCCAATACATATAATATTAACGTAGGTATACCGCAGTACACACACGTGCAGATGTAAACTATCATCCAATAATGATACATTATCTTTATCCATACAATCCGTAGAAAATATTATAGTTTATTGTGCATGTATCGTCATACATAAACGGAATGTACAAGTATCTACTACCTATATATTTACATATTCATTATATTATGCTTGAAGTCCAAAATATGTCAGAAAATCGTTAAGTATTTGAATATTTAAATTGAAAGTTCAAAAAAAATTCAATGTATTTACATTTTACATTTGTATCAAGTTACACTTTAAATGCTTAACGGCTTTACGTAAAATTGAATAAAATAATAATGTGTGAAAATGCATAGTTTATAGTAACCATCAAAGATTTTAAATTTGAATTATTTAAATAAAATGAGTAGTTATTATAATATTTATATGTATATAATAAACTTATTTAACATATATAATTTTAACCTAATATCACCACCACAAGCATTCTTTAAAGAAGGTACCTAACTATTATTGTAAAATTGTGCTGAGTTCTATCATAACGCAATCCCAATTTATACCACCATATTTGGTTTACGACAGCATATAGGATATCAAAGTTCTTTGCAGAAGCTGCAGGATAGTTAAAACAAATCTAACTAGATATTTGAAAATTACATGGTCAAATATATTAAGTACTTAAAAATTCCAAAAACCAAAAGTTGAATGAATTCGTAATCTAAGTATGAATTAAGATCACGCTTAAAAAAACTATTCTATATATATATATACACTGTATATCATACATGGAATATTGTATAAATGTATATGCATAATATACAAATCGCTGCAACAGCAGATGATAATAACTATGTCATTTAGCAAAGTATACCATTACATACGGAGTTGCAGTTATTACTCATGAGAGTCTCCGTGTGGTCATTAAAAACAACAAAAAAGAAGTTTTTACCCATAATACTATGTACTCGACTAACGCCTAAACGAAAAAATCGTCTTTAGACTTGAAAAGATTACAGTTGATAAGTATTGAGAAAAAAATCCATAATGTACTTATTTGTACTAGTTTATTATTTGTATATTTTACTAAAGAGACGATTTATATTTGTATGCATATGATCGTATAAGTCGATTGCAAAACTAACACGACCCGTTTCTGTCTCATAATACCTAATATAACCCAATAGTCTATAATAATATACCTATACATAATAAATACAATGATAATAAGGTTGGCGACGACGGCTTGACTGGTAGCGTATTTGGAGACAACTGGTTTGTAGTTTCGGTCACCTGAAGTACGTTTATACATATCCGTTTTACTGTATTACGTATATCTGAACATATCGAATGATTTCGAATTTACAATATTTTAAATCGTAAGTGATAATAAACAACGTTAATATTTCGTCGACATAATATGTAATATTACAGTAGTTATTCGGTGTATGGACCTCCTCACCAATGATAAAACTGTGTTTATTAAATAGGTATTAACTAATGTATCCTGTGAATTTCATATTATATAACATTAAATGGTATTTATAGTTTGTAAACGATCAACGATAGATACTACATGTGCGTACATAATACTTATGATTCTTGTGAACTTATTAGTTAGTAGGTATAAACTTTGATTAAGTTCTATCAATATTGTTAAATATTTTTTAATGTAATTACTTAATTGATAACGTCACAACGATAATAAATATGTACATTTAAAATATTAAGTATCTATATTCATCACCATCGACAATTTTATAATACTTTACACATAACTACTACTGATTATTTATTGATTGAGTTTGTAATTCGTATACGTATACGTGATGACATTTACAAAGACTAATGTTATTAAATAAAAATTAAAAAGTAATGGACGAAATGTATCAATAGTTACAGCCGTTTCAGTATAATTATAGCGGCTGTGCATTTTTAAAAATTAATTTAAACATTTAAAATCCACATTTTAACTCTTATTATGATTTATATTTTATATTATTTTAATCGGACATGGAAATAAATAAGTCGTTTTGAATATTCAACTACTTATACATGTAATAGGTACAATTAACTTTTTTATTTATTGTACAAAATAGTATACCTGCCTTACTGTTTTATAGTTTTTATTTTGTGGGAATTTTCTATTAGCAACAGCTTCACGCATTCTATTATATACTAATGTTTTAATTGAATGCAATTATGTTATTTAGGCCAAGACTAGGAGTTTTTTATTTTTAATTCAGAACTTTTCCTTTGACTGCGCGTATTGCCATTCTAACTGATCCGAAACTAATTGACGTTCCTATTTGCTTCATGTATATAAAAAAAAATTATCATTGTTTCCTCTACCCTCTGTTGTGGATAAATTTGTTTGTCACGACACAAGATTTGAGTTTATACATATAAACTGAAACGTAATGAATTAATATTTTAACGTCGAAGCATAAAGATAATAAAGAAAAATATTAATCAGCGATAGCAATAATTCATTGATACTTGATTAGGTACAATATTTTTGCAAATTTCAAAAAAAAAAAGTACAACAAAAAGTAAGTAATAAATACTTTATTCGATATATAGAAATGTTTAGTAGATGACTTAACTCATAAATATCTTTTATACGATATGTGCTGACTGAGAATAAGCTATATAATACTTAATTTATTATACATAAATCATGTGTGCGAGATTGTGGTCTATGACTATTTGTGTATGGCGAACTGGCGAACATATTTGTTTACAACTTTCTGTCGTCTGAGCCTGCACCCTTCATGTCCTACATTTAATTCAAGTCAGTTCTGTTCAATTAATTATTAAAATACATTGATACAATTCCTGTCGTTATTTTCGAAATCTTTATCGAGTCCACGCATTACAATAATACTCGAATTCAAATAATCACTGAATTCAACACATGGTTTATAAACAGTTTTTTTATATTATAATTTTGCGATGATAGTTTTAAATAAAAATAAAAGAGAGTTAATTTTAATTGTTAAAAGAGTATATTCTTATTGGCAACAGGCGTTAACAGTTGGCATTAACTACAATAATATGTATATATCGTGAATAAAAAGTTCATAAATTTCGATCGTATCGGCTTATAAGTTTGATTGCAATATCCACCATGGAGTAACTATGGTATGTAAAATAGTTCAATCTAAAATATTAACAATATCGTTATAATACCTGTAGCAGTGATAAATTATCTAAGCCATACGTATTATTACCAGATGTCCAGAACTCGTATTTATTTATTTACATTATTCAACTTTTTTTCTGTTTTATAGTGAATATATACTCAGTATTCACAGTAATATTTAAATGTATCATAAATACACGCTGAATGTTTAAAGAAAAAAATTATATTAAACAAAATCAAAGAAAAAAGTGTTTCGATAGATAGAGAGGAGATAGTCAAGGTCCGGTGCGCAAAAAACACACTGTGCGGTGTGTTTACCGCTACGTGCCGGTGTTTACCGTTCGGGTCGATCAAATGTGTTCCATCACTGGATCGGAACACATGCGGAAACCGTATGGTGTTAGTATATTAATATATATGCAGCAATGTACTTATACCAGTGGCGCGACTAGATAATATCTTTAGGATGAGGTGGGGGTGGAGTGTCGCATTAACGACACGTGACAGTGTGCACTCCCCTAACGCCATATTATATGCATTTATGTTATAAAATATCATAATTATAATAGATGTATTTGCATCGATTTAAATTGCCTCAATACGAATTCGGTGTAAAATTTACAAGTTTCAGTGATTTTATCTATCTTAAAATTACCGTATACAGCATGTCATCTGATTAAATTAAGATAATGCATTTATGTATTTATGTGTGAGTAAAAATAATATATTTTGAAAACTGTTACAACATCATAATTTCCCAATCTCCTCCCCACCAAATACTACACCATTCCGTCGGTTCATCAAGCTATATACTTCATTTTTTTTTCTTATTGAAATATCAACGTATTATATTTTACAACTCTTATTAAGATGTAACTAGTAAAAAAAGTCGAAAATGTGAAAGGAAGAATGATTAAATGAGGGAACTGTATGAATTAACAAAAATCATAAAATTGATTTTATGACTAGTATTACAGAAGTTAGGTTAGTTAAGTATTTACACATAAACTATGGTGGTGAGATAGTAAGGGTTATTTACTCGTATTTGTGGCTATTAAAAGAATAGATATATATTATATTATTATGAGTAGTGATGAAGTTGTCTGAGGGAGGGAAGGTTACTTACAAAGAAAGTAAAAAAAAACACATCATTACATGTACTTTTTATTGCGACACTGCGATATGTACAGTATAGGGTATCATTGTGATATGGTAAATTAAAATGATAAAAAAGATATTTTTTTTTTGTAAAGTCAAAACCTGTGGTCTAAAAGACAGAGAAATCGATTATTTTAGATTATCAACTTTTAAGTAGGTATTACGGAGGAAAGTTTTTTCACCGTTGATATCATTATGGAGACAATTCTTAATTATTATATTATATGATCTTTAATTACTTTACTGGAGAAACGACAACCCTTTTTCCGGCTCAGGTGACGACAATGACTTTCCCCTCGCTCGACTTGCTCGAGAATTATAAATTATAATATTAGGAAGTATATAATTTATTTGTGTATATATATATATATATTAACTAAGTATAAATAGTGTATGTATGTGTGTGTGCACGTACTTATAGTATATATACAATTTCATGGTTATCGTCGATCTCGTTTTTTACCTTCTCCGCTAGTATAGCCCACGTCATACTTTCGTTCACGAAAACCAATATTGAAGCGGTTATTAATTATTATTATTTTATTATCGACAATATTTTTTTCCTGAATATACTAGTATAGCGTAAAATAATAATAATACAAAAAAAATTCCAAGTACTTGTATATTTATCTATAATATATATATATTATGTACGGTGATTGTTGCGATTTCTCTGAATTACAGGAATTTTCTAGAGATTTTCGAATATAATATTACACTAAAATAATATATAGAACCACAACAAGCTAACTAAGGTATCGCACGATCCTAGCATTCGTTCCGATTCTCATGTATGATATATCACATAGTTCGTGCGTAATTTAAAAAAAAAGTGAAACCCCATGTAACATGCTTGAGTTTAATAAGAATTAGGTATACTTAAAAGCTTGGGTAAATTATAATATAATATTAACAAAATATTATTGTTCCAGGCAATCAAGAAAAATAATCCGGGTAATTCGGAGCTTGATAAAACTCATAAATTAAACAAGAGAAAGATTTGTCTATTTAAATTGGTAAGATAAGATATGACTAGATACTATAGATTATATATAGATATTAGATACAGATCGTACATAATGAAATTAATTTTTCACAAAATATAAATAAATAATCAACCAGTTTTCATAATTTTGATCGACGAAAGTGGATTTCATGTCCACGATTTAAAATCGAAAGTAGTTCACATATACACGATCAAGTCGAACATACTATAAACTAATATGTTAATAAGTGTATTCGTATACATGTACATAATACATCCCACCAATATTATACAATTGTATGATTAAAATGTTTCTCGCATGAGAAATGTACATGCTAAATTTTATCTTAGTACGCATAATAATACAAATTACAATATTATGTAGTATGTGAACTTCAGGTATTTTAACAGAATATATATAAAAATATTGGATATCGAGTATTTTCAAATAAATTTTATTTTTAAAAAATTTAAAATAATTATTTTACCAAAACAAAAATGATATCGATTAAGATCATATTACAGAATAATATTTTATTTATTTATAACGTTTTTTAATCACTAAAACCGCAGATTTTCTATTCTTAAACCAAAAATATTAATAACCACCAAGTCGAAAACGCTAACTCGATATTAATGATAAACGATAAACGATACAGGATTTAGAAACTCTCGACAGCAATAACGCATGACTCACCACTAAAGCTGACACCTCATGTTTTCGTTAGCTTAACCGTGAACCTCGGGGGATATTCGCATGTCTTAAGAATTTCTCCCGCGTACGTGATTTCATAATATTATTATTCAGTTACCCACCATTAGACGAACTGTACGGTGCGATACCGGTAAACCGTATAAACACACTACAGCTATATTATACGTACAAGTACAACAATTACATATTGATATTATCGTTTCTGTATGTCCAAGTTTTACCCACTGGGGTGAAGCCGTGAAGGGGCGTAGTTGTATATACTATATAATATTATATAAAATTTTATTATTATTTTATATAAAAGGCAATAAGTACGCCTACCAATACCTAAATATTCACTACACGATAGAACAATACCATATACATGTATCGGACATGATACGAATCGTCGATTTAGCCATGCGAAGAACAAAAATGAAAATCGCGTGATGATATTGCAGACGGCGCGGCGGTGGAAACTACTGCGGCGCTTTTAAACCCGCGGCGTCCGTCGCGGTGCATAATATTCACGAAACGCGCACGGCGATACCGCGCGATGAGGCTCCTCGCCGAGCTGCATTCCATTGAAGTGAACAAACCCGTCCAGGATTCAGTTTCATTACGTCCATAGGGGGCATCATTTTGTATACACACATACACATATATAATATATAAATACAAAATAATATGTAATATATGTTTAATGCGTTTGCCGACGGACGTGTGTGTAGTATAGGTACTGTGTACTTGTACCGCCGACGAATATTATTATATATTATGTACGCACTCTATTATATGTATAGCAGTATAATCTGGTTTGGAAATAATACACATTATAATCAGGTATCATAATATATAGTATGCATGTATTATATACTAGCTGGTAGGTATCATACATTCCGTTAACCCACCCATCCCCTCCACTTCAACCCGTCCATCCGGGTGACCAGTTCACTGTTTCCGTACCTACAGAAAGTTGTGATTTTATTCTATAATTTTTCTTTTGAAAATGCACTTAGTGATAGAGTTTGTAATACACAAAGTGATTCACTGCTTTAATCCTTTAATAATGATTTTGTCAAGATTACGATTTTTCAAGAAAAAGTATGTATGTATTTTATATCTTTATTTTTCTCTTTATTTAATTATGCATTTATAATTAATTGTTTACTTTGTATTATGCAATTACTATAATATTAATCAACCAAATATTTACTATTTAGCAGTACAGGGACCATTTTATTGTGTTTGTATTTTTGTATTCTATAGGTAATTTTCTTTCTATTCCATATTTCCATAATATATCTACGAGCTAACAAAAAAGCAAAATATATCCAGAAGACAAAAAAAATAGTGACTTATAATTCCTTCCTATCAATTAATTTTAAAAATAAAAATAAATATTTCACAATTTTGAAAACTGACCTACACTATAACTATATAATATTGTATAATATCATATACACTAATTCTAATAATATAATCTTTGGATACAATATGTATTACACAACAATGATGCCATAAACATAATAATGAATATCATGTAACTATAGTAGGTCATTTAATTTTACTTTTCACGTGACATCCATCCTATCGATGTGGTTTCAAACATAAAATAAAAAATTATTTTTTTCATTCATGTAAACTACTTTTAAAATTTAAGCATAGCGTACTATATTGATTATTATTATTGTTCTTGAATTAAAAACATGGAATAATTGTGCACTTGAAATAATATTTTTTTTTAGCAAGTTCTAATTCTTATAAGATAAATCATCTTTGGATAACATAGCGTTTCATATTTTTAAAAAAGAAACTTTAACTCAATAAATATAATAGGTATGATGTATGTTATAATATTGTTTATTTTTCTCTTTTTTAACTACCTACACTATATAACAGCAACGTATTAAAAACAATTAGAAGCTTCAATTATACACTTGTTAAAAATAAAATGGTGGTAAATATGGTGCTAATTCTATAATTGTTACACATGCTTTAATGAAAAGAATAATAGATACATTTTTCTTAATAAATCTTACGAGTGGCTATGTAGGTTACGCTATGGTGTGTAATGTGTATAATATATAATATACTATAACCTAACTACTGACAAACAGATTTTTTGTTTAGGGTTTCAACTTCGTGGCCATAATTTCATTAGAAAAATTTAGTTTTGTACTTCTGTGTAGGTAATATATAGTGTGATGTTAATTATGTATATGATATCTTAAGCCTACTCATGGCTATATAATATTTTAATTAGAATATTAATCCCCCATTGCAGAATAGT
Organism: Aphis gossypii; assembly: GCF_020184175.1. Classification (NCBI taxonomy): domain Eukaryota; kingdom Metazoa; phylum Arthropoda; class Insecta; order Hemiptera; family Aphididae; genus Aphis; species Aphis gossypii. Next base: position 83,571,381 of record NC_065531.1, read on the forward strand.
GTAAAAATTCTTAGAATGATTTTTTTTTATAAAATAATCGCAAAAATTGTAAATTGTAATTAATTGTATTATCTACTATCTATTATTTTATCTACAAATAGCTCTTACCTCTCGTGTTCTAAGAGTTTTTTGGTTAGCGATTCTTTCTTTTTGTCCCTCCTTAGTGTCATATTTTTTTCAAGATTGTCTCGTTCTTGTTGTAACTTTAACGTGAGAACTTTTTGTTCATCCGGCCGTTTTCTTTTCGTTTGAAGTTCCTTTTCAAAACGTATAGTCAGCCTTTCCAATTCTTTTTCCCATTCGTTCTACACAATATCATAATACCAATTTGTTAAGAAAACATGTATTTAGATAAGAATATTTATTTTTTACTTTGACAAGTTATAAAGTTAAGATATAATAATTTATCTCACGTTTATTTCTTCCTTAATACGATTGTCTTCGGCTTCTCGTTGCTTCGCAAACTTTCTGTACAAATCGTCTTCTTCTTTACGATGTTTCATTTCTAACCTAGTCTGTTCGTCTTTATCCTATAAATTCATAAAATATAAAACTATTATTAATAAAATAGTAAACTTAAGTCGTAAAAATAATCAAGTTGAAGTTTTTACATTATGAATAAACATTAAGTCTAGAATTAATATTCTATGAACGAAAACGTTCAAATTTAAATAAATTATTGGTGAAGTGTAGACGAAACTACTTTTATATACCATAGATTTTTTTTTAATTCATAAAAAAGACAACTTGACTACATTTTGATAGCTGTTAAAAATTGAATGTACGTGATGAAATACAATAAAATTTCCCTAAACTTTTAATCTACACTCGCTGCAAAAGAAATATCAAAAAGTACACTAAGGTGTAGTTTAAAATACGTTTAAAAGTGTCATTATTGGGTGGCTTCTTTTATTAAGTATTTGTGTGATTTCAGTAGCAATTAACGATTGTTCAAGATGCAATCGCATAACCAAAAACCCTTATCGAAAAAAAGAAGAGGGGAAAGACGTTTCCGCGACCACTAGCCATGTGTATGGTCTTCGAATATGATGCTTTCATGATGACTCTTATACTTGAAATACTTCTATACAATTTATACAACATTGGTTCTCATACTATCGATGATCGCAAAAATACCACGATATCCGCAGCTATACTCGCACCTACTTATACCATATGCGGTTACCACTTACCAAATTAAACTGTATGTATGTACGCATACCGCATGTCCAGCCGTACCAATATATTATTATAAACGCGTATACCTACGCGACTGTCAACATACGGCGTAGGTATAAATACCTGGGCTACCTGGCTACGGCTACCTTACGATTATGTTATACGCGTATACAAGTGAACAACACAATATAAAAATGATTGTGCGCCGTGTGTACCTACTACCAATATACATCGCTTTTTAATAACAATAATAATATTATATACCTAATAATAATAATAAAAAAAAAATATATATAAATAGGTGTGTGACCGGCTGACCTTAATATCGCGGTACCTCGGTATTGACATTGTATATAAACACATGAATTTTGTGTCGATTTTTCACGCCTATAAATCACCCAACTCGACATTACGCATCAGTATTCACCTAGCGTGCCACATAATATTATTATCATCACTATACTGTATACCTATATATTATAATATAATAGATATGTATATTGTATATATAATATTACAGACGTAGGTACGCATAATATTCGCAAATCGGGCCACTGACGCCGCACTCGTATACAAGTCGTGTATTGGTATATATAGGTGTGTAGTAGGTATTTAGTATATTATTATGTGCAACCAACGTCAAGTCCGAAAATTTATATGTCCAAATTATCATAATCGTAAATTTTATTTTTTTTCTTAACGTCATTCCCAACAAGATCAATACTCCAAAATGCTCATTGTGATATTATGAAGTTCTTTACTTCTAAAAATTTTAAATATATATATGGGGGCATAGATAAATAAATAAATACAAAATCTATATATATTCATTACATCATTAGAAACTGCTCCCTAAAATAAAATACTTATAAAATTTGGAACTTGAAATAAGGAAAAATGATAACTACAAAATAGATGAAGAAAGGGAGTTTTACTGTAGTATTACTAATTATTAGATAAACTCATGTAAGAAGAAAGAGCCGGTTATAATTTTATTTTAACCCGGGGTCTAAATGCCTGAAAAGTCGAACATAAAAAAGAAAATAATATTACTTCCAAAAAGGGGGAGGGGAATATAAAATTCGTAGACATACATTGAAACAAAACCGGTTCATGGCGTGGTTGGACGAAGAAAGTAATACACATTTTGTATCCACATAGTGCGTTTATATTATATAGGGAGGTGATGATTGAAGCATGACGTCATGGATCACAATACGTTTCGGGGTAAGTTCGGCAACATCGCACGTTAATATACATTTACCGTGTTGAATCATTGTATACCTAGTTTTTATTTGAATTTTTAATCAAGTAAAACAGGAAACCTAGTTACTAGACGTCCAATAACAGCGAAATAATAATAATATACAGTATAGTATACGAATTAAGAATGGTCTCGTGTGATTTGGAGTATTATATTTTATAATAATTAGTCATATTTTTACATTAAAATCATTCAGCACGACGTGCGGTGCATCCTACATCGAACGTTTTGTGAATAATGGCGCACGTAATTCGTTTTAAACGTTCATCATCATTCTGACTATACTGCAGAGCGATCATGGGATTGCGTTACGCTTTTTTTCGGTATTATAATGCATAAATACAAACGCATACCATACGTTTTTTCTGGATTAGAATATAAATCCGAAAATCATGAAATATTATGCGCCGTGTACAATCGGATCATTTAAAATAATAATAACATAGATATTCTCTATTATTATAAGTATATGTTATTATATGTATGGTTTATCATTTATTTTTTTTCGCAAAAATACATGTTTTTCAAACGTGTAGTCTTAGATTTCAACGGTTGCGTGACATTCGACTTTGACTACTACACATAAAATCCTTGGAATGCTTCACATATACAATACACATATACTATATACTTCTTATAAATTATAAAGGACAGATGTTTAAATCGTATTTTTCACGATTCATTTAATGTATCTAAATTCCTATTGTTTAGAATACCGCAAAACAAATACAATTCATTTTTATTTAGTGCGACCATACAATATAAATAGGTATTTCACATATGTTCATTTTTATCGCTTCGTTAACATCTATTGAGTTATTATTACAAATTATAACAATAAATTCTAGTGATATATAATATATACATCAGTGATTAAGTTAAAAATGTATATATTTATTGACAGTATTTAAATTCACGATTTGTCAATTGTTTTTTTTTTTAAAGCTTCTTAAAATATAGTATTGTACAGTCTACAGGTGTCAAGTATAATACAATATACTATATCATGTGATTATTATTTACAGGTATTACGTTAACAAAGTTCAGATTAAAAAATACTTTGATAATCCAATAATTTAAATTATTACAATAAAAATAGTACCTATTTTTTTCCTATATTGTTGTTCTATAATGACTTTAAATTGTGTTTAAAAAAATATTTTCAAACACGTAATTACTATTCGAGATAATATGTATTCGCTGTTAAATCGCCCAATATATGTTATGTATTATTATATGGGACAGTGCGTGGATGATGTTATAGCCTTATATTTCACCGTGCAGGAAATATCAAGTGCTTCAAGGACACATTTAATCTAATTTGTTCAATATAGCTATGGTTTGGTGCAAAAACCATTTAAACGAACATCGTTTAACTTAACCTTACTTATATAGGTATCGTTTGTGCGTATGATAATGATAGTAAAATACACCCGTAAATTGTAAAACTGCAGGTTTATAACATTGTATTGCTATCGTCTTCGTTAATACGATGAAGATGGTTTTGTTTTCTTTATGCCGCGGCAATAATCTTTTTGCATAATATGTCCTTGTGGTGTTGTGCGAGGTTTCTCGTACTTGTAGGCCGAAAAGACCTAACCCATGTCTCCGCTGCGAAAACAGCGTATATGTGATGGAATGTGTCACACACATAGCTACATAATATTTTATTGTTATACATAGGTACGTCTACAACGAATTCGTGACGGTTGTTTAAGTCACCGTTGTGTCGCTCGCAGTCAAATTATTATATATTGTTTTAACGTTTACACGCGGACTTCGAAATAAAAAATATGTTAAATCAACTCTCATTACCACAATTTTTTTTTTTAATTTCAAAAAAATCAATTCAACTTAGTATATATATTTTTTCGTCCACCGAGTCTTCTTTTTTATTTCTTATTATTATTCGTATTGTAATTCCGTTTCAATATTTACCGTATCTAATACACTGTGTATATACATTTATATATATATATACATATACATATATATTATATATATGAGCCAAATAAAGCGTGAACTAGAAAAATAAATTGCAATAGGTCTGCACACCGCAACCAGAGAGAACCGCAAAATTCTAAAAGAACACTGTCATTGCACTTCATTCCCTGAATCGACATTCCATTCACCGCGCGCAACGATCGGTACGCTACCTGCACCACCGATGTATTTATATAGTAGTTGTCGTCGACTATTATTAATATTATACTATACGTGTGTATGTATGTGTAGGTGTGTGTGTGTATATATATAAAAAGAAAGAGACTATCAAAAATATAATACCTATATAATACGCGTGTTATACGTACCTATAAATATATAACAATAAAAAAGCCAAGTCTTCGCGTTTCGACTAAATTTATACTCTCCTAAGTCGTAATGAAATTAATCATGATTTTCGAGCCGGAATTGTAAATTTATACCTGAATAACGAATTTCTTTAATTATATTCTCGTGACATGACCTGCGCATTAAGTTTGATTGGGTATTCTTTTTATTTTTATGAATTTATAATTTTTTTTTTTTTTTTGAGAGAGAGAGAGAGAGAGAGAGAGATTCGTATAATATTATTGTCTGTAGATACCACGGTAAAGATGGCGCCCAGTCATTTCCGACCGATTACAACTACAGCCAAACGTTTTTGTTTTCACATCCTGCTTCCTGGATGATCATTTAAAGATTAAATTCATTCTTATTTGGTAAACGAAACTGCAAGATATGATCCATCATAATGTCGTTATTATTATTATTTTTTGTATTATTACATCATGATTTTTCTAAGTGAAAAAAAAAATATTTATATAATTAACCAATTATTTGCACAAATTTAAAAACTATAATTATTATAAAATAAAGTGAAATTGGGAATTACAGACATGAGAAAAAAACAAAAAACTCGACATGCTCTTATTAACTAAGGTAGTACAAATAATAATAAGTAATTAATATTTTTATTATGATTATTGATTTTATTATTACACATAATTTTATCTACATAATTTGCTTTTTTAAAATAAAAACACAAATCAAAACATTTCAATACCATAATTGTAAATGTTTTATGTTAAAAGTACCTATTATATTATAATTCCCAGATTATAATATATTATACTTGATAAATTTTACTGAATTAAAATAATTTTTTTCTACTTCTACTCTATTGACTATTCCGTATAGATGTTAAATAAAATAAGAAAATTGTATCAAAGTATTTAACAGCAAAACCTACTACTTTCCTTCCGAGAGTAGTAAATTAACTAAAGAGTTCTAAGAATCCAGTATTGAGTGAAATACACACACACATATTTACACAATGTTGATAGTTGATGGAGCATTTAACTATTGGTAAATGTTTTTCTTTTCTTTTTAATTGAATTAATAATATGTTGAAAAAAACTATTAACGAATGACAAATAACGATAAAAATAATATGAACCTTATATATTTTGCAAGTTTTTTTTATTTTTTTGAAAAAATACAAAAATTATGGAACACTATAATAGAGTTTAAATTAATTGTTTATACATATAGGTAGGTTTATATATAAATGTGTTTTAGTATATGAGTAATTAAATTTGAGAACTATTAAAAATTTATTTATATTATTACATCTAAACTATAATATTGAGTATTCGAAATAATTCAAAACCGTTATTTAAATTTTATATTTAAGTATTTAACACAGTATACGTCACGAGTTATGATATAAACGCTAATCAAAGTTTTTAATAATATTTATGACTGCTTTATAAAGTAGTAAAAAACAATTTAGTAATAAATTCGACACCAAATCCATTTTTGTATTATGTACCTATTATAATTAAATGTTTAAAATTATGAAAAAATAAAATTATCCAGCTTATCAATGTTATCAGGGAAAAATAAATATTGTCCTTAACAGGCCTCTAGAACACGAGCATTATTAAAGTATAAAATGTTATTCATTTAGCTATTTCAAAAAATTCATCATTGATAAAAAAAAAAATTTAATTTAATGGCTTTTGCATTTTAGTGTTTGCTCGATTCAAATAAATAATTTATTTATATATTTATATCAACTCATGAATAGTTAAAATATACCTAACTAATATATAAACCAAAAAACATTATACATAGGTACATGTTTTACTACTATATAATATAGAATATAGAATATAGAATATACTCTATATAATTGTACTAAATTCATTTAAAAAAATATATGTGCCCAGTAATTGTCCACACATGATCTAATAATATAAGAAAATAAATACTGTAAGTATTATAATAGACATGAATTTCAACTGCATATTTCAATTATGGGAAAAACGATTGACGAATGATGTATGTATAATAGAAAGAGGTTTGGGTGTTAATATTCTAAGCATTCCAAACTTGTGCAACGCGTAACTCTAGTGTATTACGTAAAAAATCTAAAAAGACCTTTCGCCGACTCTTAATTGTTTTAACCACAAATGGTTCGCACACATGATGAGTAAACGTACACGTAAGTATAATAATGTATTCGTTGTATTGTTTTGAGGTATGCAAATGATGTAAGTACACACGTATTATACAAACTAAACATTCGAAAATAAATTAAATAGACAGAAAAAAACTTAGTATCTATATAATATATACATCAACAACTATTAAGCGTTTCAATTTTTAATGCATATAATAATATGTATTATTGACCAATATATATTATATTATACATGTATAAATAAAAATATAAGAGCCGAATAATTGATCGTGTAATTATTGTAATTGTATATTTATTCGACCAAGACGATATTGTTATATCGGTATAACTCTTGAGTTATAAAAATGTACTAAGTTTAATATCCGTGTGTTTTTTTTTAAGAACGATACATGGAAAACGTTTTTACTGGTTATACTTTATACGTCTTCATAAAGTAGTAAGTATACTATTCATTATTCATGTATATTATACTAAATATGTGTGTTTATAAAATACGAGACGGATATGAGTGATATGACATTATAAACTTGCACAAATTTATCGTTTATATACGTTAATACATTAAACTGCGTTTAATTACGCAGTTTATTTTAATTTGAAATATTTATTTAACTAATTAAACTCAATGTTCGTGTTAATATGTATTACGTATTATATCACTAATTTAAAATTTCCAAAATCAATCTTTTTGAGTATCAGATACTCCCTCTGCAGTGCAAGAGGTAGGGAAACTTTTCTTGCAACCCATTATTCACGTTCACTGCACTTATTACTGTTTCTATAGATATCCGTGATACGCGCAGAAAGTAGAATAGGTACACACAAGCGCGCCAATGCCGCTATATTACATTTTGTAAAATTAATAATAATATAGTTGCCACTAAGCGGATAAACTCGAAATAAATAATGATATACCGATTAATTATAATTTATGATTTGTAAGTACGAGTGGCCGATTATCATAATGTCGGATTTTATATGAATGATGAAACTGCACGATTAATAAAAAATATTACTCCATACATATATTATACACGACGCGTGTGCGGGTAACTTTGTGATAATATTTAAGGGAAAGTCAGCCCTCTACATTTCGTCGGGAAAAAGTTCTGCCTTATAGACCCACCTCCCGCACAGCACACCGCCCCAAGTGCCGAGCGCGCCCCAAAAGCACACAACATAAAAATTATTCATGCACAATATTATATACGGACGGAACACTTACCAGGTAACAGTGTATGGGTTTCTCCCGGACGCCGTTCTTGTTCGGGTACGATTTGTGGAGTTCGGTGGCGCGGAGCGCGTGCGCAATGTGCAGGGCCGAGGCGTCGAACCGGCCGTACTGGTAACCGGTGTCCGGGGTGGACGATCCGATGTACGGCGCCGGTAGCGGCGACTGCGCTCGGTTGTTGGGCGTCGAACCGTTGAGGTGCTGCTTGATGTTGAGCGCCTCGGCGTCGAACGTGCCCTTACCGCTGCCGCGTATTTGGTCGTTGACGTACGTCGTCGACTTGGGCACGTTCAGCGCGCTCCTGATGCCCACCGACGTGCCGTCCAGGTGGCCCGGCCCGATTTTCGGCACGTGGCTCGAGCAGTACACCTCCTTGTCCTCCTGCCGGTGCTGGTTGTTGTAGTACGTCTTCAGCGTCAGCTTCGTGCCGCACACGACGCACTTGAAACACCCGCTGTGGAAGAAAGTGAAGTCTTTGAGCGGGCCCACCCGGTCCACCTGGTACACCGTCTGGTAGCATCGCAGGCACGCGCTCTCGTAAAAGTTCGACCGGTACATGATGCTGCAGCGCGGGCCCCTGCGATGTCGCAGTCGGCGTTATACACCGTAAGGTGCCTCTACCGTCATATCTTAATTTGCTCGGCGTATACAGTAACAGCAGCGTGATGAGTGAACTGCCGCGGGGGTGATACGACCACTGACCGGCTACGGATCGTCGTCTACAAAACACAATAATAATATGATTATCATAAATTATTAACGACATAAACGTTATGATAAATGCGGAGAAAAATACCACCCTTATAGAGCAGTATTATATTAAGTTACGTCGGTATACAGCTGGTATCGAAATGGTTCCCGAGTCCCTACTACCCCGGTGACCGAATCTTTGTCATTAAAAAAAAAAAGCAGTTTTCTATTAGACGAGCCGAATTTTGGTTTCAGTTTATGATCGGTTCTCGTATTAACGATTATTAAAAAAAATGAAATAGTTCAAATTTTCAATTTTAAACGATTTTTTGCGATGCAATATTCTACTCGTACTTCACTCGAAAAACTCTATGACGGACTATGGGTCACTTATATAATTACAAGAAAATTAAAAGCTATAGAAATTATCTTAAATTTTAAATTTTGCTAATTAATTATTATTTAATTTTTTAATCATTATTGTTATTATTTCTAATTTGATAATCCTAAGCTCGTAAAAATGAAAAGAGTAATGTGCGTACTTGGCTATTTTACTGAAAAAAAAAACGATAAACAACTCGACCAGTATTAGAATACAATGAATACATTAATAATTTTAACGGAAATCAAGTCAGCATTAATAAAATACCTTTTTTAAATTTGAATCCATTTGACTAATATTCAACTACAGTACCTATTCGAAATCATTGTGACTTGTAAACGAATACTTACAGGGAACAGATGTATATAGGTATATGTGTTATAACAATATAACCTATGGGTGTAGGTATACTAGGAGAAATGCATACTTTTAAATATTAAAAACCATTGGCTGTACTATTATCATTTAGTATTTCTATATAAATAGAAACAAGCATAATGCCATAAACATACTTTATACTTATTATTATAACACATCAACGAGTAGGTAGGTACATACTTATCTACTTTTTAAAATTCTTTTTCAACTTTAATAATAATTATTGGTTAAAATAAGGTAAAAAAAATAATGAAGGATGAAAGTAGTTCCCAGCATCTATACAGTTAAATAGATAGTATTACTATTGTGTAATATTTGTAAAGGTATTATCGAAGCACCAAAATTTAAAAGGTTTTGCGGTTTAGGAACTTATAGTATAACAATTTTATTTTAATAACGTAAATACATAATAGTTGAATCATTACAAGTTACAAACCGTGAGTATTTAATAATAACAACTTAACAATTGTGTAGGTGCATAATATATTATAATTTATAAGTTAATTTATATTTAATGGTTGACATAGTATGATTTTTATATTCTTATATGCTATATGATTCATAATATTAAATAATATAAACATATTTATGTAATACGTACAATATTTTTTAATACATTTCTACAACACGTATTTGTTCATTTTAAGCTGAAATAAGTAATCTACAGTGTTCGCATAATCGTATTCAGTATTTACTAAATTCAAAAATATAGTTGTATTTAAAACATAAAAAATATATACCTTTAACACTTAACAAATAAAAATATTATAAACTCTACTTAAAGAATACATAGTATACTTCGATATCAATAATAAAAGACTCGAAAAGGTAAATAAGACAGTACCTAAGAATGCCATCTGACATATTATTAAATAATATTTTTATATGTGTAGTAAATTAAACTAAAAGCATGGATAACTGGTAAGTGGTTACTGGTTAGTATATTCTTACTCTGTGGTTAGTGGTTACACTTATCTATTAAGAATCCTATACAATCTATTAAATGAAAAAATATTATGTGGGAAAGCTGGGTAGTTAAGTAGTTCCGTACGAGAGGCAAAACCGTATGAAAAGGTTTTCTGAATATTGAATCAAAATGGGAAAAATTTTATTGATGTTTATTTATCCATGACCGTATATTTATTGTTATCGACAACAATTAACCTCAATCCTAATAAATTCCCTCTCAAATTCCTATAATTTATTATAAAATATGTGTAGGTAATCACTTTTTCTTTTCACATAATATTAAAATGTTTATACATAATTTTGTTTGATGAGCACGAAAATTGTTTCAAATTACGAAAAATTAAGTACAGATTATTTAGTAGGTAATATAATTTGGATCAATATCGCTTATACTTTTTTCTTAATTATTGTTAATTTAAAACCACCTACTATAGGTAAAAACGTATGCCCTTATGCAAGCTTTCTATCAACTATATAATAGGTAAATGGAAGTCATAATTATTTTATAAAAAATGAATTTTTTAACAATAATTTGTGTAACAACATTTCTTAACAGTAATATTGTGTATCACCAATTATATTTTTACTATTTCAGATCATAAAACTATCAAACGGTCTTGCTCCAAGACTAATACGATTTTACCCCACCTATGGGGCAAAATCGTATTTTTAAGTACTTTCAAAACTTAGATTTTTTTTTAAGTTGGTAAAATTTTTTAAAAATGCTTAAATATTATTGAAACTAACAATATTTGTAATTTAATTACGCAATCCAATTTCAAATTCTTAAAATTTTGTAAGTTCTACAGTTCTTAGAAGTTAGTATAGTACAGTTCTGCCCCGCCTTCCCTGTATTATTTTAATATGTTATATTATACATTCTATATTTCTTTTCTTTGAAATTCTTAGCATTTAAAATTAATTTTAGTACTTCATTATAAGTAGGTACACACGATCACTGATAACAAACAGTTTTTAGCCAATTCTTGTAGCTGCAGGCTGCAAGTGGTTATTTTAAAACTAATTGTATTCACCCTCAATATATTCATTTTGAGATTAAACTATACATTAGTATGGAAGTCTACAATTCTGTCTGTTCAAAGTTAGTTTAAGCCAAAATCGAATCATCAAACAAATTTTTTCAACCAAATATTGTTCTTCTTTTTTATTGATTCTCTTTAGTTATTATAATATTATAATTCCATTTTTAGTTTTCTACTTATTGGTTATTATTTATTACTTAGATATATATTGAAATTTGAAGCTATAATAGTTCATTGAAATAGAGTTTCGTTTTTGAGAAATTTAAAATACTCAAATTTCATATTTGTAGTTTTAAACAGTAGAAAGACTGAAAGCAAAAAAAAAACAGAAATAATGTTGGGATATCAAGTTATTTTACACATAATGTATAATATATGTGGAATTGTTTTTAAAAAAATACGAAAAATACCTATTGTTATTTGTTACTTGACAGTTTCGAATCCTTGAAAATAAATATGATATTTTATATTATTATTATATAAATATGAAATGTATTATATTATTATATTATACAGTTATACTTTTTAAAAAAAAATTAATTAATAATCTTTATGGGAATTACAGCAAAAAGTGTTACAAATAATAATTACAAACTTTTTAAGAGCCATTTAATATTTATTCAAACTAGTATAGTTAATGCCTTTTATACAGTTATTAAGCGTATTATCATTGTGCGTACTGTATACACTAGTGTACATGTAAATTCTCTGTAGTAGGAATGTAAACCCCCACGAAATCCTTTCATTAAAATATATTTATTAAGGACTAGGATATAACAATGTAAACTATTTTGATTGAAATTATAGTACATAATAATTGTATTGATAAATGCAAGACAAATCTGTATTGAATTTTTAATCATATACAAATACTGAAATATAACTAAGATATAAACTTTTTTTTATACATTTTATTTTACATAAGTACCTATTGTATATTTTAATATTTTAATTTTACTGTTATCTAACTAACGCGCATTGTGTACACTAAAACATTTTTAGTAAATTGAATTTATTTCCGTAATAAATAATAATAATTAATAATGTTACAAACAGCGCTATGTAAATCAATAGATAATTAATTCATTGAATCATTAGATTCTAAACGAAAGAATTTTTGGGTTAACAATAATTTTTAAATGACTTCTCAAATTGATTTTTTTTTTAGAATGAAAAACTAAAATGTTACGTAGAGCGTAGAGCACTTCAATTATTTGGAAGTATAATTTAAATTATTATTATTTAATATGCAGGAAAAATATTCGAATTTTCCAGTATTTTTCCAAAAATGTTAAACAATTCTAGGAAACACCCACTTTAATCAAAAATACTTTTCGTGTAAAAATAGTTTATTTACTTTATAATAATTAATAATAGATGGAATTATTATACAACAAATGAAAATTATTAAGAGTGCTAGAGAAATTGAGGTTTAGTCTTGTGGATGTTGGAAAAAAGTATTTCTTAGAAATAATTGTTGGTTTTACAGACTAAACCTTAATTTAAAAAAATCAATTTTAATGAATATATATTAATAATTTAAAATTCATTTACTATTTTTTTTTTGGAGGTACTGTATAGAACTTATTAATTTATTTTACTGCTATAAAAAGTATTTTATGAAATAATTCATAAAAAATGACAATGTAAAACCAATACATTCTTTATTTCTTTTTTCTTATATATAATTGGTAGTTGATTAAAAATACATCTCTAAAATAATTCTCCAGCAACTCATTAGTAAAAACTTTCCTAAATGTAATTTTATTTCTAATAGACTTATAGTATTTAATGTAATATGTTGCATTATTACTTATTAGTTATTACAAACTAAGTCTAATTAAAAATTAAAATTTTAAAAGAACTAGGAACGGAATTGTATTGTATTGATCATTACATGATGTTGAACCATAAACTTTACGTTTTTTACTTTTATAATTCTTTAAAATTTATATGATCATATACCTTTTTAATAATGAAACAGTGATATAAAGAAAAATCATTTAAGAAAAAAAAATCTACTAATTGGATGTGTTATTATAACAATTATCCTTGTAATGATTTAATACATACATATATCATCTAAATAAACCTTCATTTTTCAAATGCAAATACTGAAATATATAACCAAACATCCTATGATTACCTTATAAATAAATATTACGCATTAAAGTGGAATTCATATAATATAATTTCTAAGATATAAATAAATTGAAATTCAATAAGAAATTCCATAAATATATAGGTATAACGAAATATATATACACCTACATATAAAAATAAAAATAATAGGTATAAACATCTGTTTTTAATTACTCTTTATTGTAACTGTCAATATATTTTGTCATTAAGTCTCGGCCGTAATTATTGCAATTTAAGTTCTTATTGCAATCCACATCTTGAATTAAAATAATTATTTATACGACCATGAGTAGAAAATCGGTCATTGCAGAGATAAATGCCATATCAGTTTTATTGCAACTTGTTTTAGAATATTATATTAATTAAAAATATTTATTTTAAGTGATTGATAAATTAAAATAATTAAAACTAAAAAGCGTTTTTAAATAAGAACTTATTTTATATAATATTCAATATTCTAAAGTATTTATATAGTAACTATTTTATTTACTTAATCCATATAAGTAAATATTATATAAAATTAATATAATTTGATTTTTTTGACCCTTTTACTGAATTTCTCTCTTTGACTAACGCACAACGTGCCAATTTGTATCTAAGATAATCAGCTATGTGTTGTTATTATTTCATTCTAAATTTATAGTAAATAAATTTAAAATAAAAGAACATAATCTGTTTGTACGTTACATTTTATATTTAAGAATGTTTAAATAATTGTAGTATTTATAACTTGAAAGTCGCATAAATATTTTAATACTGTAAATATACAGATATTGTTCTTAACTTTGAATTTAATAACACGTTACCAAATTAATTTTAATATTTAAGCTAAATACACAGTAGATAAATTCTGTTTAACTCAAATTTGCCATGTTTCTCGTGGATCTAAGAAATAGAATAAATTGCACACCTGAGACCTAGCTAACACATAATATTATACCTTACTTATATATTATACTATACAGTATATTATATATACTTTCAATTTTTGACAACATAAATTTTAAAAATCTTTTAATCAACATCTCAAAAATTAATGACGAATTCAGTAATTGTTATAAATTTAATAACTGTTAAAAAAACTTCTCCTTTTATAAAGAGAAGTCAGTGTTGTAAACATTAAAAATACAGTTTATTGTATTTGTTTGTATATACACAAACGTCTGAGTGATTACACCGCAATATCACAGATTAAACGAAACATTGGAAATATATTTTATAAATATAATAAGGTACCGAATAAAAAACATTTTATTTATTGTATATACTCTGACTTTCAAGCATACTGTTTCATACTGTTTAATAACAACTTTATTGTAATAATAATATTTACTATAATAGGTAATTGATTAAGATTATGTAAACAATCAAAAAATATATAAGAACTTATATTACATTAAATTTACATTAGATTTTAACAAATATTTTTCGTTATGAGTTTTAAATATAAGGATTAGGATCATGCATAAATCAATGTGCATTACGATGTATATCAATGTACTTATATTATATTTTACATTAGGTATAAAAGATGATTTAGAGACTTTAACGACAGACCAAATGGAAAAATTAGATACTATATTATACTTTATCATTCATTATAAACAATGATAATTTTAAAAAAATATATAGAAATATTTCTAGAGCTAAAATTTCACAAAACAGTAAACACAATCGAATTTTATTAAAACGTTTAAAATTTAACTTAATAAAGCTACTATAATTTTAGATAGTAAATTTACAATATATAATATATCAATATGTTAAGTACCTACCTTTACTTATTCTAAGAATTTGGAATGCACGTATATGCATTCGTAATTTTGACGAATTCGTATTATCTTCTTATTTACACATACACCGCACACAAAAAGAATGACGATTGCATTATAACTCGGCCATTTTAGTTATTTTAGTATTTGATTTTGAATTTAGCATCAACAAACTTAAAACGTAGTAAACATAGGTATTTAGACACTCAAAAAACAACGTGGTCACGCACAATCACGCGCGAGATCTCGATTTTTATTTATTTTGTTTTTAAAATATTACTCTATTACTTATATTTTATTACCAACGTCGAGCGCAACACTCTAACAACGATCCAACGTATTCTCGGTACTAACCGTGTAGCCGGAGTCACGAACGACCTTACCAGCGGTTTTCTGGTTATACGGTTTCACCTGTGCTCCTCTCTACCAGTATCTATATGCTCGTTGTGTACGAGATACCCCCACCATTCACATTAGCCTTATGTTCATGCTCAGATACTCGCAGTACCTGTATCGAAAATATATAAAAAAAAAAACAAGCATTACAAATAACACAATAATTCATTTTATTTTTTCATCAAATCATTTTTAATTGAATACATTTTAATTGTTTATCTACATCCAAGTTCTCAAAACAGGAATATTTTAAAAATGGTACATTTTATCGAATTATCACCTTTAATACTGTGCATTCTTTTTCTATATTATAATACATTATTATGGATTATTTAACCCGTTTAATTGTTTAAAATAAAAATAAAATATTTGTATTCTTTATGTATTACGATTTACGCTCTTTACCAAATAAAGCAAAGCAATTTAATACAAATTCAAATTAAAAGGTTACTTATAATATTTATACACGATCAACGTATGGTTAACAAATTAATCTAAATTATTTCAATATATAAAACACACTAGTCTATGAGTTATTGTTTTTATTATATAAAATGTTTAGACAATGTTGTAGTCGTACCTCGTACTGTCGTAGTCTGTTAATATTAAGTTTTAATTTTAGATACCTTATATAGTTATATATTATACGTAAACAGGATGATTCACTAAACATACACAAACCTATTTTTTATTTAAATAAAGTGATTATTTTAATTCTTACCCGTGAACATTTTATACGTACGATTAAAGACCATATTTCCAAATTTACAAACTTCTGTTTTTTAAATGAAAAATTAGAATACCTACATTTTTAATGCAAATTACTAAGTAGATAATTTTTTTGAAAATTTTAATGTACATAATTCAAAATTCAAACAAATATAGTTTTATAAATATTGAAATATTCATACCTATCGAAGTACACTATAACTACCTAAATAAATGTAATATATTATATAATTGAATGTAGTATATTTTATTAAATTTTCACTATTGTTATAAATTATAAATGTTAATAGATTAATACCGATTACTACAATGTTCAACTCATCATATAAATATTATATATTTTGAAACATTATCATTGATCATATTTTATTAGTATATAAAGACAAAGTTAATAACTCAAAACTGCTTGATCGAATATTGATTTTGTTACGTCAACATTTTCAGAAAGAAAATCTGTTAAATAATTAGTTCACATGACCACAGAAGACTCTTTAAGTAATAAAAAAATCTTGAATAATTTTAAAATACGGTTTTTTTTTTGTATTTTGACCCTTTCTGTAGTAGAAAAAATGAATATCGGAATATTTTCTAATAAAAAATTTAATCTAGTTGGTAGAATAGATGATTAAAATTCAATATTAAATAATTATCGTACTTAACTTAATAATTGGTAAACCAAAACAAAATTAGAGAAAATTGGGAGTTTTTACATAAAACTAGTCTTTGTCAAACTGAATTTTCTTATTTTGTTGTAATTTAAAAATGAATAACCGCGCGTAGATATTTCCATCAAATGTTTATATTACCTAGCATTATATATATATATTATATAATGATATTATTTTCAAAATAATTTGACTATTTTTTTTTATAGATATTTAACATTTTTTATTTTTTTTTTATGATGTTAATGAAAAAATGTTGGCACGTTAAAAACTGAAAATTCAACATAATGTTATTCATCAATTATTATTGTAGTTATTATTTGAAAATATTAATGATACATAGTTACGATTTTTTTTTTACATTTGAAATTCAAATTTTAACAAATTATACATCATGAAAATGTACAAATTATATTATTTTATACAGTTAAAAAGGAATAAAAAATTAAATAACTCAGTCTTGGATTTAATATAAAGTTCCTCATAGCGTAAAACTATTTCAAACTGTCAAACTGAAACTACAAAGTAAACATGTACCTACCTACTTTAGACGCTCGATAAACATTAATATGATTTTCGATAACTTTTTTTTATTAAACTTCGATAAATGTATGAGGAATTTTTTAATTAATTTTCAAACCTTAGTTATAAAAAGAAATTATTTTGTGAGTTTTCAACCATATAATAATTTGTAAGTTTTTACGAATGTGACGAATTTAACTACGAAAAATTCTAACATTAAACGCTTATAAAAAAATTTGATGAGGATGTATTTTTGATATTTTTTATTGATAAATTAACAACTTATAATAAGGAGCCTCATATTACATTTTTAAGCTTTTAGTCTATTTTAAATTTTTTTAATCTATATATTTTATAGAAAAAAAAGTCGAAAATTAAAAATGTAAAAATGTTTATATAAGTAATTCAAAAAGAAAATTATATTATGTATGTAAAATATTTATAAAAACATCAATTCAAAATTTCAAATACTTACAATTTTTCATTTTAGATCTGCACAAAAACACAAAATCGATTTTAATAATGAAATAGGTATAGCCGCATAAGTGCTTTGCGTAAGATTTCCTGTTTTTTAAACGTTTTCTATTATACTTCTCAGTTATTTTGAAGAGTAGTTGGAACTTTTAATTTTGACTCCTAATAATACCGCATATCCAATTTTCTACTGAATATAAATCATCTTTAAAATTGAAAATCGAAGTATTTTTTCTAATCAAAAAACACATTTAAATATTAAATAATTGTAAAGTAGGTAATAATTTTAATAAATATAATTAAAACTTCTCACAACTCTTTTCTATTAAAATTATTAAAATTACAATACTCGCAATAACTGCATATATTTTATATTTATAATTATTAATTTCTCTTAAAATCATGTGTTATGAATATTTTAATGTTACATGACAATTTCTTGAATCTTCATTCTTCATGTTAATAATTTATTTAAGTAAATTATTATTCCTCTTTTCTTTGTATCTAAATTTTTATAGTTCATTGCTAATATTATCATATAGAAATATATAATGATTATTATTATAGTCATTGGACAATGACTATTTTTTAATTTTTTTTTTTTTTTTTTATGATGTTAATGAAAAAATGTTGGCACGTTAAAAACTGAAAATTCAACATAATGTTATTCATCAATTATTATTGTAGTTATTATTTGAAAATATTAATGATACATAGTTACGATTTTTTTTTTACATTTGAAATTCAAATTTTAACAAATTATACATCATGAAAATGTACAAATTATATTATTTTATACAGTTAAAAAGGAATAAAAAATTAAATAACTCAGTCTTGGATTTAATATAAAGTTCCTCATAGCGTAAAACTATTTCAAACTGTCAAACTGAAACTACAAAGTAAACATGTACCTACCTACTTTAGACGCTCGATAAACATTAATATGATTTTCGATAACTTTTTTTTATTAAACTTCGATAAATGTATGAGGAATTTTTTAATTAATTTTCAAACCTTAGTTATAAAAAGAAATTATTTTGTGAGTTTTCAACCATATAATAATTTGTAAGTTTTTACGAATGTGACGAATTTAACTACGAAAAATTCTAACATTAAACGCTTATAAAAAAATTTGATGAGGATGTATTTTTGATATTTTTTATTGATAAATTAACAACTTATAATAAGGAGCCTCATATTACATTTTTAAGCTTTTAGTCTATTTTAAATTTTTTTAATCTATATATTTTATAGAAAAAAAAGTCGAAAATTAAAAATGTAAAAATGTTTATATAAGTAATTCAAAAAGAAAATTATATTATGTATGTAAAATATTTATAAAAACATCAATTCAAAATTTCAAATACTTACAATTTTTCATTTTAGATCTGCACAAAAACACAAAATCGATTTTAATAATGAAATAGGTATAGCCGCATAAGTGCTTTGCGTAAGATTTCCTGTTTTTTAAACGTTTTCTATTATACTTCTCAGTTATTTTGAAGAGTAGTTGGAACTTTTAATTTTGACTCCTAATAATACCGCATATCCAATTTTCTACTGAATATAAATCATCTTTAAAATTGAAAATCGAAGTATTTTTTCTAATCAAAAAACACATTTAAATATTAAATAATTGTAAAGTAGGTAATAATTTTAATAAATATAATTAAAACTTCTCACAACTCTTTTCTATTAAAATTATTAAAATTACAATACTCGCAATAACTGCATATATTTTATATTTATAATTATTAATTTCTCTTAAAATCATGTGTTATGAATATTTTAATGTTACATGACAATTTCTTGAATCTTCATTCTTCATGTTAATAATTTATTTAAGTAAATTATTATTCCTCTTTTCTTTGTATCTAAATTTTTATAGTTCATTGCTAATATTATCATATAGAAATATATAATGATTATTATTATAGTCATTGGACAATGACTATTTTTTAATTTTTTTTTTTTTTTGTTAATTTATCGTAATGTTTTTCTTCTATTTTGTTTTTTTGTTTAAAAAATCTTACTTATACCTATATTATTAAGCTATTTACTACATTCATTAATGTTAATTATTTATATTCCGAAATTGTTATTGTTATTACTGTATTTTAAATTAGACGATTGTACCTAAAATAAATAAATAAAATATAATTGTATTATACTTAATACTTATACTTATTATTATTATTATTATCAAATTTTAATATCTATATTTCTTCTAAACAGAAATAATATAACTATTTTCATGAGAGAGAATGATTAAAAATTAAAATCTTTAAAAAAAAATTATTTATTCATAAATAATACTGTAGCCTGCAAGTAATTTATAATCTGATTAATCGACTTATACATTACAGCTGTATAATCTATAGTATTTTATTGTATTTATAAGTCATCTAATTATACTTGATTTACAATTCAAAAGAACACATGACATTTTTTGTCTTTGAACATTATATTATAATATTTGTTATTGAACGAACAAATAATAATTGTAGGTACTAGGTAAATATACGTCAAACTGCATTTGAGCATTTCAGTATAAATAATATATAAAATGGATCTTTATTTATCCATATATATAGTATTTAATTTTTGATAATTGTTGACTGTCAAAAACCGGAAAGCAAGCTTTGAAATATGTTAATCTAAATCGGATGTAGACTGCGTTAATGCATAGTGCAGGTCCAATAACATCCAACTTTACAGATAAACAATTTAATATATTTTATATTTTATGCACTAGACATAGTTTATACTAAATGTACTTACATGATTATGGATGCATTATGCATATACGTAGTCATATATTCATATAGAAACTGTTGCGTGACATTCAATTCACATGAAGCGTGAAAACAAAACATAGCCATGAAAATGTTAGTGCGGTTAGTTATATCCGGTCAGTTATACTACCAGATTTAAATATAAACAAACGCCCAAGTTTCCCAACTATAAATTATAAAATCATTATAAATGAAAAAAAGATAAAGATATGTAGTAGTTTTGTGTTTTTGTTTTTCAATAAAAATATAACTGTCTACACCTACCTTATAATAACTAATAAAAGATTATCAAAATAATTGGATGATTTTTATGAAATAATTTAATACTTTATAAATTATAAAACACTAGCACACACTGTACAGTATTAGTTACTGAGTATTACAGTTAGTGGTGTTATCTATTATCTACAACTTCCAATGTTGTTAATGATAAAATATAAATTAATATACTGATAATATTTTCTAAAACAAATTTGATTCACTATTAAATAAATAGTCAATATTACTATCGTTATAACTGTTGCTTAGAAAGAGTTAAAAATGATGGTACACTTATACTTTAGATACAGTTATAACTTATAAATAAGGCTTGATACAATTTGTGCCAATTATACAATTTAACTTTTTTTTCTATGTAATTTAAAAAGAAACCATCTTACTAACATTTTATTTCTTCTTTCATTTTTATATAAAATTGTGAAATTAATTACAAATTCCGATTCATTATCAATAAAAAAATTTAATATCAAAAATAAAAATATATCATTTAGTTGTTAAAATATTTATATATGTAGTACAGTAGCAGTTGATAATAGTTACAAGTTTATACTATGAAAGATCAAAAATCAAGTTAAAAACACTACGAGCAATGTAACAAAAATGGCTTAAGAATGTATAATATAACACAACTATAATTGATCTTCTTGAACCTTTAAAGTCTTACTTTATACCTCAAATCAAAAATGGAATCACACAAATTTTAATTATGAAAGGAGAATGTATTGAGATTTTTAGAATTTTAAATGTTAATAATTTTTTTTAATCGTTATTATTTATATATCAAACATCGTCAAAATTGTATTTCACATGGGCAATATCATTACACTGTGGTAATTCAAGTAAATTCAAAAATGCATAAGTTAAAATATTCAAAACCAGCCGAGGTACTCATAGTGTATAATATAGGTAAAACCAATTTACCTATGCAGGTATGCAATATACATATCAATTATTATTTTACAAAAACATAATATATGTACTTATGTAAATAGGGATACGAGGTCATCCATTCATTATAATTATACCTAAGTTAGTGTATTCGTGTTGACAATTTTTCTTTTATTAGTTATAAAAAATAAAAATTGTACATAAAATTACAAATGTATAAAGTATGTTTGGTACAATATATACATATAGTCATATTATACTTATATATATCCCGTTGAACGCAATAAAACCATTTTTAAAACGGGGTTCACATACATAAGGTACTTATATACACAATATACCCGAGACCGTACGTTTACTCACATTGTACAAATCACCTAAGTAGGAAACAAATTATTATTATTGTCGGTACCACTATTCTCGCCAATTCATGTGCCTACGATAAAATGATTAAAAAGTATATAATGCTCGTATTATATGTATAAGACACGTGTACATTAATACATTATGCAACAATAGTAACAAACATACTTTATACATGTGAAATAAAATCACCGTGCCACACGCATTGACCAACTATATACAACTTTAATGCACGTCATTATAGAAGTTTTGTAACCGTAGACGCAGTTGCGTACACACACTCGGATTGGGTGTTCTATTATTCTCCTCCTCTCTTGACTTTTTTTCACCGTATAATATGAACACTTCTTTATGAAACATCTTTATTGTACATATATTTTTTTTTTTATATATAGGTATTCTCTTTCCCCTATCAACACCTATGGAAAATGGAAACGTATATTGTGTACGCCAGTCGCTAGTGCGTTAATGCACCACTAACTAAACAAATTAATAAATATTACAAAATATCGAACTAAAAAGAAATTAGAATAAAATTACCATCTAGTCTAGATAGTTATATTATTTTTAATTTTCAAATTTCTAGGAAATCGATGAACGTTGTTAAGATTTTTACAAATAATTGCTTAGCTTCTTATGATATTTGTTGGTTTTACTTGATTTTTTTTTATTTTACACGCCTATATTTTGATGAGAGAAACTTTATGGGTAGAACTAAGAATCCTCAAAAGTTAAATTGAACACCATTTATACCAACTAAAAAAATATATATTTAGATAGAACTTCAAAACAGGTAATTAATTTTAAGTTTTCTCAATAGGATTTTCTTAATGTTAAAAGTGGAACTTGCTGACCAATGTGTAAAAAAGAAACAAGATACCGATAACAATCGATAAATTAAAAAAAATCAAGCAAGATTTAACCAAACACTGTTTAGATTGTTTATAATTAAATTAAATGCAATTAAAAATAATTTTTTTTGTGTGTCTATTATATTATTTTTTATTTTCAATTGAAAATATAAATGGGAAAAAAGCATTCAATAGTATTTTATAAAAAACGCAGTCACCTTTAACATAAATATAAATCTACTTGTGCTTGTAATTAAAACATTCTTTTTGCTATTTATTAATAGAATAGTAAAATATGTTAAGTTGTTAAGGTATACAGGCGGTGTTGATTCCTATAGGTACACATTATTATTTATTTACAATTCTTTAATTCTGAACAATAATAGGTACCTATATAAGATATGCAATATCTACTTATTATATAACAGACTTCCAGTTGTAAATAAAATAACTAATAAGTAATAATTATACATATACATGAAACTGTACGAGTAACACTTAAAAAAAAGTAATTTTATTGAAAAATTTTACGTGGCCAAGCCGCGAAACTGCCGGAGGCCAACATTAAAACGTGTAGGACTCGTAGGCAAATACTAAAATCACATCCGCTATTCAGCTATTGTACCTACATATTTTGTACCATACAATATACAAATAACTTGTGGTATTCAATAATATTATGGGTAAGTCCTACAAAAAGTAAACTAACGAATGGCTTTCATCATATTATTATAATACATAGCAATGCCTCAGTGTAATTAAAAAAAATATATATCATTAAAATTTAATCATGTGTAAGTATAGGTGCTTAGATAAAAATTAAAATTGTTAATCTACTTTTCCTGTTATAAGAATACATACAACGGTTAAATCTATGATTTTAGATTTGTGTAACACTTGTGGATAGTTAGTAATAACAGAAATAATTATTAAATTATGAGTCGCTTACATCTTGTCTGACTATACATGGACATCCAATTTATTGTTACCTACTATTCATCAGTATCTACGTACATAATATTATATATTTTTTTTATTAGTTTACGATATTCTACCGAGTGTCCTAAATAGAAACAGAGTTTTGAGTTATTGTTATCAGCGGTTTGATAATTTTAAAACTTCTATAAAAACCTCAATTTTATTGTTTAAGTTATCTGAGAATTTATAGGTAATTATACTATTTGATATACTATTATAAAAGAATTAATATAAAAAAACAGTATTAAAACTGACCAGTAGGTCATTGGTATACAGCTATATTTAGTATTTATAGATAATTAATAATAAAACGTCAATCTTAGAATCATTTATTAATATATAGTGACATTATAAAATGATATCCGTCACCCGGTTACATAAATATTCTGCGAAAATAGGTGGATAGGTACTTCAATATAAATTAGGTATAATGTGTATAAAACGTTAATAAAAAACAAACATATTATTATATTTCTATAGGTAAATTTTACAGCTGTGTAAAATCTATCCAGTAGATATACTAGATATAACCTATATAGAGTATACACTAATATACCACAAGCGTAATACGTACTTTGTATACCTATATAGGGCTATATTTCATATTGTTCGTAATAAGTAATGACTAGGTATAGGTACTGATTGTATAATGCGTAATTTTAACGTAGCTATAGTTTAAGTACACTACCTATATATTGTACTCGATATTGGATAGTGAAAAATATGACACTTACATAGTTACATGCAAAAACATTATATGTGTACCATGTATCGAGTCTGTATATCACAATCAATGCGATTATGCGTATAAAATTAAAAGCCCAAAAATCAAAATAATAATAACACCATTATAAATAATTTACTAGAAAAGATAAATTTCAAAATGTAGTGTACCTACTGAAATGTAATTATAGCCTATACATTTCAAATTATATACGGACGTTATTTGGTACGGCTACTAAGCACCCGGAGGAGGGGTTTATATTTTTTAAATTGAATGTTTTAAGATTAATTACTATTTACTATATAACAAATTGAAAATGGTTTTATGAATAATAGGTTATCATTATAAAAACATTAGATTAGATTATTTTCAGTCAAAAACCATAATATTGTATACAAATTATACAGATATTATTTTGCAGTCTATGTAAAATTTTAATATTATAGGGTGGAAATTATATTTTTAAATTTGAACCAGGGATGTAAAACGTTTTTAATTTTTCCGTTTTCGTTTTCGTTCATTTGTTTAAAACATAAAGTTCTTTTTTTTTAACATTTTTGATTAACGTTTTCAAAAACGTTATTTTTCTATATTTTTTCCAAATAACGTTTTTGATAATTTCGTTTTCGTGATTTGTATAAATATTCTTATAGGCTATTACCTATAATACCACGTATATTATGGAAAAATACAAAAAATATTAAGATATATAAAAATAAAATGTGGGTAATTTGTAGACGTCTTTTTAAATTAAAAATCAACTCGTATTTTTATGATTTTAATCACAATATCCCTGATCCCTTATATAATTACTCATTCGAAATCCAATTTTGTTACATATGTACCTACGTTAAAATACTGGGGAAAATATTCTGCTGTGAAATATAAAACTAAAATATTGATACATCGCGTATTATCGTGTATCGGGTTTCAAAAAAGAAAAAACTTAAACGATAGCAAATCGTATAAAATTTTTTTTCAAAATGTAGTTTTGCAATAAATGAAAATGGTGTAAAAAATTACTTTTTAATAGTGATTTTTAAGTTTGATAAGTGTTAATTAATAAAAGAACCAACCAGTATACAGAAAGTGTGTACAGTAAAACTGTATATATATGCATAGTACCTATGCACCCGATAAAGCACACAATAATTGAAGTACATGCACACTGCACAGAATTATATTTTATGCTATGTAAAGACACCTAACCTAACCTAGCCATAAATACTATGTATAATATTGTCTGTGCCACTACAACGGTCGTTAACAATGCAGTAGGCGTCCATCTGCCATGTGGACGTTGGCAGTGACCTTAATTGGTATTGTAGAATGGTTCACTCTAAACGCCTCTTTAAATTTGAAAACCATTTAAGCGACTATGGTTGATTATATTCTTCGTGCAAACACGTGTAACCTACACGTATAATAATAATATAATATTATGTACCAAAATTTGGGTAGGTATACATAATATATAAATTATTATAATAAACATTTCCGTTTAACTGAAATATAATATATTTAAACAAATATAATATATGTAATATGTATATTAGATTATTGTTTTATACAGAGGCGTGTAGATTATAGGGTTATGATGCAGTAGATGAAGGGGGTGAAGGTTAGATCCCTCGTGATACTTTTTATTCTCTGTTCCGAAATTTTATAATTAATATATTATATTGATGCCTATATGCATAATAATAAATATAAAATACATTTTATTGAACAGGTATATGCTCTTATAATGTATTGGTCTAAGGTGGTCACCACTTTATTTATGTAGTAGATATTCATGTTTGTTCAAACTATTGTAATAAATTATAATAATAAGTACTTATAATATATTAAATTTATAAGTATACACTACTTACACCAGTTTTCTTTTTTGAATACTTGATTATAATATATAAATTGTTCAATCAAATTAAGGGTGCCAGACATCGTCCGGCGTCGGGCGTACCTATTTCATTATTGGACGTCCCGTTTACAACTAATTTTCTTACTGTACCGACGACCCTACAAATCACTTCGCGCAGGACAACAAAATGTCCTGTTTATACTCGGTTTTTTGTTTTAAAATAAGTAAATAATAATACTTTATACTTGGTGACGATAATGGACGTAGTCTAAAGAGTTCAGATTTATATAAATACTTACAAAAAAAAAACATAAAATTGTGTTTAAACGCCTTAAACATAAATATGCCAAAGTAGGTGTAAAATGGGGATTCTAGAACCTCCTCCCCCTTAAATTTACATGTAAAAGGATATGCATGGCCTGTATAGGCAACAACTACACAGCTCCTCCCAAACTTGTATTAATTACTCAATATAGGCAACCCGCAACACGCATAAACCCAACACCATCACCAAATCCTACACGTAACCGGCATATATTTTATACCTTCTCCTTCAAACCCCAACCTATTGAAGAAAAATAATATATATAATACTCTGATTTCAACTAAATATGACACCTGACCATCAAATATTTTTCCCCTTCCCAATCAATTATATTTCTTCCCCTTTTATTTACACACACACACACATAACATATTTACCATCACATACATACTAAACGCAGTACACACACATATTACATAAGTAATCTTACATCACACACACCCACGCACACATACACAACAACCAAACATATTATATATATTAGTTAACATATCGATACCTATTTTATTCATTTACGAATAAGCACCTAGCTAAATCATACGTTATGCATAGGAATGTTTCACACACACACACATAACAGCTTCACATACATTAAACCTTTTCAAACATACATTGTCCATAACAAACCCATAATGAGGGATGTGGTATCCCCGTCACCAAGTCCGTCCCAGAATGATAAACATCGCCGATTGTTGTTTGCGCATTGGAATTATTATTTTTGATATTTTTTTCATTTAAATTTCATTATCAAAAAACACACACAAGAGTTAACAACATTTTAAGACCAATATTAGAAAACGAACTATTTTTTTATCTACTAACAGTGTTTATTTTTAGTAACGACTCAAACATAGTATAGGTACTCTTCTTTAGTAAAGTCAATCCATATTTAAACAATTTTTATTATTGGTTTGATTTCTAATTCAAAACTTCAAATTTATTATTGTATTAAATTGTTTGGAAAATATCTTGCCTGTATAGTTTGTCGACTATATGGCAAAAATTGATTCGTGGAATTGTAACCCTGATATTGATATCGCATACTTTTGGGATGATGATTTCGTCGATCCTGCCGAATATAGAGCAACTTCATCAACATCTACATGAAAATAAATTAGAATTGTCCATGATAAAAACCGTGGCGAAGTCTGAGTAAGAAAATAAAAAATATCCCTTACTTAATCGACCACCACATATAGTATAAACACAAAGTTAGGAAACACATTGGTAACTGTGCGAATAGTAATCTATAGGGTGAGCTTGTGACTTAATTTATAGTAAACAGTGAATTATGCTGTAATAATATTAATAAAGTATATCATGCCATAATACACGAAAAAACGATGTATTTTAGCGTTTTAGTTTGATTGTTATCTGTATTCTGTTGAAATAATTTTCACCAAAAATATTTTGACCAAAAATATTATTTCGAAGATTTTATGACACGGAACCGTTGAAATTGTATTCATGTTTATGAAATATGTACAGATATTAAATAAGAGTGTATAAACTATTCATACTACTCAAAATAAAAATGAAGGGTGGTGTAAAATCAGAAAGAGACGACTGTATCAAAATATGGACGTATTTCAACAGTTTACAACCTGAACTATCAGAAATATTTGAATTGTTATTTGGCTCAGCGGATCTTTATACTGCAAGAGTAGCCACAAACGACCAATGTATAAAGGATAAAAACCATAATATTTTAAATAATGAAAATATTGGTTCAAAATGTCCGAATTCTAATCTATGCAACGACTGTAAAGATTTTAAAAAACCATTTTGTTCAAAGTATCACATAGTAGTTGGTCCTAAACCTCATTGGATTGATTGTATAAAAAAGAAATTTGGAAATACTTCACTACATTGGCTATCTGAAGAAATAATCGTAGATATAGCCAAATACTCAAGCTTTGACGTAGAAGTGGAATTAAGAAATATTTATGAACAGAATTATGTTGATTGTGTAGATATCAAACACAAAAATTACAAAGACCGTTTAAAAAGCAAAAGCATTATGTTTAAAGACAATTTAACTTTTCTCAGTACCAATTATTGGTTTAAATTAATCTTTAAAGTTATTGCTTTAAATATAAACAAAAACCCGATTGAAAAGCACAACCAATTTACAAGCGAGAAAAATAAACATGTAAACACTAATGTAATCAACAACGACAAAAACAAAGAAATAAAAAGATATTTAGACTCAATGGGTATCTTTTATTCAACGTCAAATTAAATTTTATTACCGAGGAAGATATTCAACATTTGAAGATCATGTTGCAGACTATGAATCTAGAAAAATAAAATAAAAGACTGTACATTAAATTATTTAGAAATTATTATTTATCTATTTTTATGTATATATATTTGTATTATAAATTTTAAATAAATTAATACCTATAGCACATGGGTATATTAATTAAACAGTGTTTTTATTTCTATTTGTTATTCCATTTCGTTTCATCTATATTTACAAATTTATAGACTTCTGAAACATGTTAATTATACCATGTATATTGTCTACTATATGACTATACTGTGTAATATAAAATGTGTTAGTTTTATTTGTTCTCACTAATTTCAGTGATTTTATAAATACGGAAATAATATATAAATTACAAATTCCCGAATAAAAGTCTCCCAAAAAAAAAAATCTTATCTGGTGGAAATAAAGTAGTCAAAAAAGTCAAAAATTTAATAACTATGATTATTTTAAGTGCATTTAAAGTTGGAAAATACGTATTTGGCAAAGATCGTAAATATTTGGAAATAATTTTTCTTATTATACTAAAATTTTATGATTATTGTACTCTTTAAGAGTGTGAGCGCTATTATTTTATTCAGAAAATAACATACCTATTGGCTATAAGTATTGATTAATTTTTTTCGATTTACAAACAATTTAAAAATGTTTATAAAACAAAAAAAAAAATAACAGTGAATTAAAAAGCATAAACATTGAAAAAAACTTCATCATTTCAAATCACTTCGGTTTTTCAATAGTCTATTATTTAAATATTTTAAAAGTATATATATAAAAAAAATTGTAGGAATGTTCAATGATAATTAAACGAAAATAGTTCACTTACAGGTTGAAATATGATCTTTAATTTTTATTTTCTTACTCCGCCGCGGTTGTTATCATGGACAATTCTAATTTATTTTCATGTAGATGTTGATGAAGTTGCTCTATATTCGGCAGGATCGACGAAATCATCATCCCAAAAGTATGCGATATCAATATCAGGGTTACAATTCCACGAATCAATTTTTGCCATATAGTCGACAAACTATACAGGCAAGATATTTTCCAAACAATTTAATACAATAATAAATTTGAAGTTTTGAATTAGAAATCAAACCAATAATAAAAATTGTTTAAATATGGATTGACTTTACTAAAGAAGAGTACCTATACTATGTTTGAGTCGTTACTAAAAATAAACACTGTTAGTAGATAAAAAAATAGTTCGTTTTCTAATATTGGTCTTAAAATGTTGTTAACTCTTGTGTGTGTTTTTTGATAATGAAATTTAAATGAAAAAAATATCAAAAATAATAATTCCAATGCGCAAACAACAATCGGCGATGTTTATCATTCTGGGACGGACTTGGTGACGGGGATACCACATCCCTCATTATGGGTTTGTTATGGACAATGTATGTTTGAAAAGGTTTAATGTATGTGAAGCTGTTATGTGTGTGTGTGTGAAACATTCCTATGCATAACGTATGATTTAGCTAGGTGCTTATTCGTAAATGAATAAAATAGGTATCGATATGTTAACTAATATATATAATATGTTTGGTTGTTGTGTATGTGTGCGTGGGTGTGTGTGATGTAAGATTACTTATGTAATATGTGTGTGTACTGCGTTTAGTATGTATGTGATGGTAAATATGTTATGTGTGTGTGTGTGTAAATAAAAGGGGAAGAAATATAATTGATTGGGAAGGGGAAAAATATTTGATGGTCAGGTGTCATATTTAGTTGAAATCAGAGTATTATATATATTATTTTTCTTCAATAGGTTGGGGTTTGAAGGAGAAGGTATAAAATATATGCCGGTTACGTGTAGGATTTGGTGATGGTGTTGGGTTTATGCGTGTTGCGGGTTGCCTATATTGAGTAATTAATACAAGTTTGGGAGGAGCTGTGTAGTTGTTGCCTATACAGGCCATGCATATCCTTTTACATGTAAATTTAAGGGGGAGGAGGTTCTAGAATCCCCATTTTACACCTACTTGCCAAAATGACATATTTAAAAAAAAAGTACTTACCTACTAATAAAACTGTCATATCTAGTAGTAAACTATAAATAACTAACAATAAGGCATGTATTTGAAGTCTTATCATCTTGAAGTATTATATTACAGAACTGTGTATGGATAATTTCCAGTATTAACTATACCTATCTAACTTTTAAGTGTGTATAATAACGCATACCTATAACGTTATTTGAAAATTTAAAGATAAGAATTCAATAAGTAGTCAACATTGATTCGTGTAAGATTGTCTCACGTAAAATCGTTCATAATTTGTTTTCTAACGAAATTTATCGTTAAGAGGATGTCAGCGCACTATTTGTTTTCTCTCTCTGGTCCACGCGCAACATAGACAAAACGAATTTACACAGAATCATTTTTTCTATGTTTTAAGTTATCTTAAAGTAAAATCACCCATTACAAAAAAGATAAATAATAATATTTTTAAGGGAATGACATATCGATTTTATATTTTATTGTTATTTGACTTTCAAATAAACAAAATAATGTTGTAAATTTAAACGATGTTTAAATTGTTTTGAAACCATATTTTGACAAATCGATATGTCATTCCCTCAAAAATATTATTCTCTATCTTTTTTGTAATGGATCTTTTTACTCTAAAATTACTTAAAATCATAGAAAAAATGATTCTGCGTAAATGCGTTTTGTCTGTGTTGCGAGTAGGCCAAGGAGAGAAAACAAATAGTGCACTGACATATCCTCATATTTACTCATTTACTGACACTATATTATTTATTTTTATCAAAATGTTACAGGACGGAAAAATGTACATTATGGGCCTAATAATCACAAGTTATAAATGGTGATCAACAATCAGACGAGGAAATAACAACTTATACTGGCAGTAACGGTTTTACCACGAATGATCAATCCGCCAACGAAATATCGCAGTTACCTTTACCAGATCACTCGAGTAACCGCGTCAACTTTTAAAAGTTCTTAAGTTAATATTATAGCCATAATAATACATTTTGCACGTTTTGTGGTTAGTACTCATACCGCCACAGTCGTAACTTGTAGTCGTTGTAGATACTTATACTCAACTTTTCACTCGGAATCAGTTCACTTTTCGCAAAGAATAAAATTAGTATTCACCAAACAGTATCGCAACTATATTTGATTGACGGACAAGACTTGATAAGATCATGCAACTGTTTAAACCGATTCAAAAACGTGTTGTGAAACTTGAAACGCCACAGCAGTCAAATAATTATAATAAATATTTTTGCAGTAATATTTAATAATGATATACATACATTTGTTGTCACAATACATAATAATTAATAAAAACATGATGTGTGTATATTTATCATACTAATTACTAGTACCTAGGTAGGTAATAGCAATAGCTAACATATAGGTAGGTACTAGGTAGTGCCTATAATAAAGGTATTTAAAATATTTAAATACCTAGGTAATAATAATTATTATTTTATATATAAGTACGAATATAAAGCAAGGGAAAAAATATTACATAATTAGTAAAACATTTCGAACTTTAACCAACGCTGGTTTTTTTTATCCTAAGATTTACCAAACCTCGTTTGTTAAAGTCCGTATCAAAAAATCATTCGGGATTTGACCTAACTAATAATTTTGTGTACCTACTTACCTATCCTAGATTTTAATAAAATCTTAAAACCGTTTTGCCGGTATTCGTACTTTTACCGTGGCATATATCATGTACATGAATATATGTACAAGATGTTTTATCACAACCACCGCCTATTAACTGCCAAGTGCCAGGCATTCAGATGACGATAATATTTACATGATACATCATACATTGCCTATATAACGGAAAAAGCTGAATGTAAAAGCTGAGGTTATATTAATTACTATGTGTAGTTCCATATTATGTGTGGTCACATAGCTTTTCTACATAACTTCAAGTTCATATTATCACCCACGTGGCAAATAAAAGTTGTTGTCAATAATCAGCATTTGTGACATACTGTAATAAGAGATTAAATTTAAATATCTTTATTTTTTTGACACTTCTCACGAAATCAAATTTATTTTTCGAACACTATGTAAGGATAACCCTAAACTTGTTTTCATAAGCATTAATTTAAAATGTTCATAAATTCGTTTTGCAAAATCTTTTTTTTTGTTTGTAATAAATAAATATTTTGTTTCAAGTCACCTTTTACTTCAATTTTTAATACAATATTATTGTTCTTTGCACAGATATTAATAACATGGAATATACTAAACTTTACTTATCTATGTAAAGGAAGGTAGGTAATAAAAACACAGTTTTAAATTTGGTTATGTGTTTTATTTATTTTGAATCTTTTGTCTTTTTTTTGCGTTTTAATTGTCTTTGTTGTCATATTTTTATCGTTCAACTTTTTTTGAGTATATTTTCATTTTTATTGCACGAATATTTTCTTTGGTTATTATTTCTTATTTTTTAAAAAACATTGTATTTATCAGATTCACACAATCTTTTATACATATTTGACATTTTTAAGTTAAAATAAACCTACATAAAAATATGTAGTACAATATTTACATAAAAAACACAACTTGTTTCAAATTTAGAAAAATAGTGAGTTAAAATAATTTAAAAATATCTAGGTATAATAAAACTTATAGCTAGGCACATACGAAATTTTCAAACCTTAAGATCTAACATAATAGATATATTATTCTAAAATAGTACATTAAATATTAATTTGAAACAGACAATGTAACTAGATAGAATAATTTGATAATTCATTGCACAGTCATATGAGTACACAATATTTTTTTTTATTTCCAATTAATTATTACAGGCTATAATTATTAATATAAAATCCAATTTTCAATCAAAAATAAAAACTCAAGTTAATACATTCCCAATAGCTCATTAAGGCTATTAAATTAATATTTGAATGTATGTACAAAAGAATTATTTTTATTCTAAAAAGCCTTTATTTGTTAGAATTTCTTAATTGTAAAATATTGATAGTTCCCACCGATAACTGTAGCGATGGATTTATTGTGAACGTCAGTAAGGATAATACATTGCTCTTCTGGAATAACCACCTCTGTAAACAAATTAAAAAAATTAAACATAATATTAAAATGTTTTAGAATGTTAATATTTAAAATTAATACCTTGGTCTACGAGATGGTCTGTAACCACCATAAAATGATGATTGTGCACCACCACGAGACATTGGACGACCTCGGAACATAGCTCTACCCCTAGATGCTACTGGACGATTTGTAGTGCTTATCCCAGGTTTATTCGTTCTTTTAGGATTGACCTATAAAAAAGCACAAACATTTAAAAATAATGCATCTCATGAAATTTAATTATGTATATCTTACTTTAATTTGACGGCCCCTGAATAAAGAATCATCCATAGCCATGGCTGTATTAACTGAATCCATGTCAGCAAATTCAATATATGCAAACCCTTTTGGATGACCATCAAATTTATTACACAATATGGTTACCCGATTTATTGAACCACACCCATGAAAATGAGTTTCCAATTCTTCTGCTGTTGCTGCATAGTCTACCTACAATTTTAAAACAAATATCTCATGAATTAGTTATGATATAAAAAATTTATTAGCTAAATAATCAAGCATATACTTACATTACCAACATAAACAGATCTAGCATCAGCTTCAGCTTTTTCCTGCTCTGACAAATTATATGTTGCACCTAAAAGACAATATTAATCCTTAAATATACAAAATTAATAATAAAAATAATAAAAAATAACTAATATTAAAATGTATTAATTATCATTTTATCATTGAATTTTTTGAATTGTATTAAGTTATTTTAACTTCTTTATGCAAAATAATAAATATTAAATATCTTTAAATTATGTCTTGTAGAATTAGTAAGTGATAATTTTAACATTATTATTAGTATCACATGTGGAGATCTACTATATTAAAAAAAAAAACTATTGTATAGAGCTCATGAAGTTAATTATTATCATAAATACATTTTGTGTTACTAAAAATATTTTTACCTAAGACATTGTTATAACTTTAATTGTTTCAAGAGTTCTATTTAGAGATATAGATACAAGATATTTAGTGTTAATTAACGCAATTTCTAAATCATTTGGTGTTTTATAAACACATAAAACAATAAACTAAAAATATTAGGCATGTAGGGTAGATTTAGTAAGTGATTGCTTAGAAATTATAACTTGCAACACATGTGGAGATCTACTTTAATTTATTTTTCTCAAAATAGTTATAATAAAATAGTTATTTTAACTATTTTAAAGAGCTTTTGAGGTTAATTATTAGTATAGTAATTGTTTTTCACAATAACATAATATTATTTATATCATTTGTAATTGTAGATACTAAAAATAACTCTATTCAGGAGCAAATTTAGAATAAAGATACAACCAAAATCAGAAAGTGTACATTGATTCATATTATTTCATAGGAACAAGACCATTTATTCATCATTTTAGCGTTTAACAACATATAATACCATTTTATAAAACTTTTTATTAATTTCACATGGCCAAAATCAGAAAGTGTACATTGATTCATATTACATCATAGGAACAAGACCGTTTAATCATCATGTTGGCATTAAAGAAAATTAATGAATATCCAAAGGTTATATGAATAATAATATTGAATAAATAAAAAGATCAAGTTCAGATTATTTGTAGTAATCATAAGTAAATTATCATACGAACGAGACTAGAATTCATCATTAATTGATCATAAATAATTAATGTAATTAAATTAAATTGTATAACCTGTATTTTTTATACAACTATAAGCTACTGTTATTAAATAAATTGTGTTATTTATTTAAGTCTTGGTCATATATAATATAATTTGCTTTTTTTTGTTAAGTAGATTTAGTAAGTGTTTAATAAAAGGTTTAATTAAATTATAAACACATGTGGAGATCTACTACATTATTCTTCCTCAAATAATTTGAATAAAATAGCTAATAAACTATTTTAAAGAGCTTCTGAGGTAATTTTATTATATAAATTAACTATTTATACAATAATTAGATGGACCAATAGTCAGTCTATACGTGGTCAATAATCTAAAACGCTGATTAAGATATTGTTTCTTGTTAAGTAGATTTAGTAAGTGTTTAATAAAAGGTTTAATTATAAACACATGTGGAGATCTACTACGTTATTATTCCTCAAATAATTTGAATAAAATAGCTAATAAACTATTTTAAAGAGCTTTTGAGGTAATTACACAGATTAAGAACATTGTTAAGAAAAATTAGTAAGTGTTTACTCTCAAACACATGTAGGTAGACATCTACTAAATTTTTATTCTACAGAACATAAAAATATATCACATGTATCACTTCGAAGGGTCTGAATTAGTTACAATAAACTAATACTACACTTTAAAATTGTAATAAGTAGCATTAAAAATCATAATCATGAAATAAATATACCTGTACATTAATAATTATAAGTTGTTGTGCAGATTTAGTAAGTGTTAATAAAATGAATTATTTTTAAACACATGTGGAGATCTGCTCAGTTCTGTACCTCAAAATTAAAAAGCACAACAACTATAAAGCAATAGTGCAGAGCTTTTTGAGGATAACATTTTTATAAAATAAATAAATGTTAACATTAATTTTAATATTAATATCATAGAATTGTTTTAAACATTTAATCAACCAGTCAGATTTAACATTTAATATAAGTTTAAATACCCAAAGTTATTGATTTGTAGATCAATATATAAATTATAGATAAATTGTTTGTTGTAATACAATAACCGTGGAAACAACTACCTATAGCTCTTAAGAAAATATTAAATTACCAACATTATCTATACAAAGA
Source organism: Aphis gossypii (assembly GCF_020184175.1). Lineage (NCBI taxonomy): Eukaryota > Metazoa > Arthropoda > Insecta > Hemiptera > Aphididae > Aphis > Aphis gossypii. The sequence continues at coordinate 83,608,855 of NC_065531.1, forward strand.
AAAAAAAAATATAAGTTCAACGTACTTGTTTTCGAGCAATTTGGAGAAGACAGTACTGGTGTGTTTGACATTTCTTGATCTACTTGTGATTGCAATTTTTTTAACTTTTCAGCTTCTTCTTCCATTTCGCGTACACGAGCTCTGATTACTTCCAAGTCCTAAATATACAGTTATGTTAGAATGCAGTTGAAATGCATGTGACACACACTAAAAACAAATTAAACTTACAGAATCTGCTGATGCTTGAGAGTCGACATTATTCGATTGACCATTTTCAATCAAATCAAAAGACATGCTATTTTCTATACTAATTTGTGTGTTATGTTCTTCAGATGATAAATCAATACCACCTTCTAATAATTGGTCATCTAAGTCTGCCATGGTTGATGAACTAAAAAAATTTTAAAAGAAACATTGATGAGAATAGGCCTATTAGTATAGAAGGTTTATTATTATATCAAGTACTTTTAATTTGTTGATAAAATATTATTGCAAAAAAATAAATAACCTAAAAATAACAAATTGGCAAGACATGGCCCCTAGCAGACAGAATTATTTTACTGTTTAAAACGTAACTATCTATATGAATTCTTCCTTAAACTGTACAGAGGTGAACACATCAATTATGATCAGATATCATATTAATGATATTGATTATGCAAATGTAACGGTTTTGATGCACATTGGAAATGAATTAATAACGTAACACTAACTCAAACCGCTCAACAATCCCAACCATAAATTTTGAAATAAAAACTGTTTAACCAGACGAAACAACCGTTAGAAATGTGTAGTAAAACGACATTGGACGACGGGAAAATTGCCAACAGATTTCGATCGTGGATTTTTCAGAAAAGAAGCTTAGCGGGAACGCGTAGGTACCCAAAACCCACCACTTACCCAGGGGCGTGACGGGGTAAAGGCAGCAAGACGTGCCGAAATCGCGTACAGTCCGCGGATCAGAACGAAAAATGTGGGACGCTACTAGAAAACGTTTAACCGTAGTCGCTACGAGGAACCCGGGAAAGTCCCGAAAAAGGCCGGTGGACCCGTACTACGGCGTCCACTACCCCCACCATTCAGATTGGCGTTCAAAAGCTGCAAATGGCTGCCGTCCCCGGTCTCCCGCGGCGAGTTCCCGCGAGAACCGAGTCGAATCGGCCACCGTACCGGCGGCGGCCGGGGGGACGGAAGGAGGACTGGTGGAGTGCCCGGTAATAAAAGTGTCGGTCAGGTACTTACGCGGCGTCCGGTCCGGATGGAAACGGATGAAAAATTCGATTAGGCGGCGCGGTCTACCACGGGCGAAACACTGGTCGTTACGGGACGCGGCGAACGTCTGCCACTCTGCAGTCTGCCGGCAAACAAAACGGGAGAAAAAAAAAAGCACAAAAAAAAAAAAATTACCACAAAAAACAAACACGAAAACTAAGAAAACGTAACGACTAACTAGTGACTAGTGACTACGAGTTAAATAACAGCTATGACACTATCAAGTATCAACCGCGAGACCGGGCGTAAAAAACAGTTGTGTACACCGAACACCAAAAATCGAAATATTGTGCTACAGACGCTTACAACAGTCGTTACAGAAGTTACACACGCGCACGCACGCAAACACATGGAGCGCGCGCACGTTTACGCGAGCATTTATCACAGTTTCGTAGTTTTTTTTTTTTTTTTTGTTATTTCCATAACAAACGATAACTACAACAATACCGTACTGTATCAGTTGTAAAATAATATTGTAATTCCAAAATCCAGTACAACCAACATTTACTAGATTTCCAGTTGGATTATTGTATTAGGAGATGAAATAAAACTGATTTTCCTTCTGACGATATAAAACTACATAGTACAAACGGCGTATATCTCAACTTATATCACAACGATAGAGTTACTATAAGTTTACATAATACGATTATTATGGTTAATGAATTACCGTCGAATTTATTACTTCTCAAGTTGAAAGTTCAAACCACGCGCATACGACAGAAATGAGTTATGAGACGGACAAAATGTTCAACCAACGAATCGTAAAATCGTTCGCTTTCGTTTAAGACACACTGTGTTTGTGTGAGTTATCAACCTGGGTTATCATGTTCCTTCGGAAGCGCAATCTAAAATCCATATTATATTATTAATAGCAAGTTTTTTTAATATTATTATTTTGGTTATTACTCAATACTCATTTGGTGTCTAAATCACAGTCTAAGTACCTCGATAGTCGTTATATGTTTTCTAAATGTCACGTCTCGTACCCTTGTCTAATATTTTTTTATTCCACCAAACATATATCACCAAATAATGTTAATCTCTTTCAATAAAATTATTATTAAGTAAATTCTAGTGTTTTTATTCATCTAAAACGTGATCGTAGAATGCGACATCTACTCACTACCCATTGTGATGACTCGGATTAAGTCTTGATTGTAGACTTGACCCAATAAATCTATAAAGGTATGCATCGTCAAAACTGTTCTGCCCCGAATTAACCAAAACAAATTAATTCACTAATTCTATAGATTTACACTAAAGTGTTCTTAAAGTTACAACGTACTACATAAATTTAGATTTGTGTGCATTACTTATTTTGTGATTTGTTATCTATATCTGAATATAACTTGGGCTCAAATAATATTATTTGGCTTATAGGTACCTACAAATTTTCTAAATAATCCTGTAAAAAATAATGTTAATCTTATAATGCCAGCATAGGCAAAACTATGGGTAAGGCCATGGCCTGACCTAATGCTGGCTGGATATCATAGTATCATACTGACTAAGTAATTTAAAATTAAAATTAAAAACATACTTAGTCTATCCTAATAAAATTGTCTAGTTTCGCCTATGAATACCAACCAGGTTGTTACTTAAAAATAAAATGATAGGTCAATAATAAGGTTTCCATTTTATTTCCTAATTAATTTATATTATACATGGCAAGTATCATTTTAATTGGAAGTGTTTTTTATTGTAAAATACCGTGATAGCTAATCCAAATGATCTTGTACCTATACACAAAATCATAAATCCTCAAATTAGATTTGGATTCATTTCAAAAAAATAAAAGTTTTTTAGAAGTGTGATAAATTTTGCAAGCTGCAAAATTATGTAAGGTGGGCCAACCCCAGTGCAATAATTAACAACTACCATAACTACTCATCTAGTTTATACTACACTAGTACCTTGTAAGTGTAAAATATATCTTAATGCACAAGTTTAATTTGCTTGAATAGAAATTTATTACTTTTGAGACCAGTTACCGCATCATCAGATTTTAAAAATTATTCATATAACACAACACATTATTGATAAATTTATCTAATTGATTACTATTAATAAGTAATAACTAAATAATTCAATAAAATTTAGTTTATATAATATAGATTTCAATTATATTATTCATAGATTCAAGGACTAATAATTTTCATTTGAAATTTATTTCTTAGGCATGATTCATAAAACTTAAATGCCAAATGTTTAACTGTGAATACTTGATTATTTGTTACTTAAATATTTCATGTATATTAAACATATTTTAACAATTTATTTTCCTTTTTTAAGCAAAAATGTTAGCATCTTGTTCAATATGTGGCGATTGCTTCACTGGAATTCATCCTGAATCAGTTCATTCAACACCTTGTGGTCATGTTTTTCATTATGAATGTCTCATGCAATGGATTAATAGGTAATGTTAAAATTTAAATTTTATAATTCTGTACTATATGTATTTTAATTGTTTTTTTAAGAGTATAACAAATAATTACCTACCTACTATTTTTGCTAGGTATTTATTTGTCTGCTTTAGTTACCATATAATATTACATAATAATATCATATTATAACTAATAACTATCAGTATTTACTATTATAAGTATATAATAGTAATACCTATAAAATAATGATTCCCAGTTTTCTGTATAATATTTTTACCTAAAATTGTATCTACATATAATTATTCATTTATTTAACTGTTGCTTTTCTTCTATCATTTTAAGATCGCAAACATGTCCACATTGTCGGTCAAAAGTTACTGAAAAGCAAATTATTAAACTATATTTTCACAACAATTCAAATTTAAGTATTAAAGAAGATATATCGTCATTGACACACCAAGTACAATCACTTACATATGAAAATACTCTGAAGAATGAAGAAATAAAAAATTTGATAATTCAAACCAAAAAAGAAAAAGAACAACTAATTTCATTGAAGTAAGGAAAATATTTAATTTATATTTTTTCTAAATAATATATTCATTATATTTACAGGAAACATGTTAAAGATGTGGAAGATAAAATACGAGGTCATCAAACATTTGTGTCCAGTTTACAAGAGAATATCCGTTTTCTTAAATCTGAATGCAAAAAATCTACTTCCTACAAACTTGAAGCTGAAGAATTAAAAAAAGATTTGGAAAAATATCAATCGTAAGACACCTTTGCTTTAATCATTAATGTTTTACTAGCAATCAAAAATTAGTTCATGTAATATTCATATTAAATTGTAGAATAAACAGTATATTATATGGAACACCTGCAGATTCTCAAGAAGCTGTATGTTTGTTAAAAAAAAAGACTGATATTCAAACTCTGTGTTTACTCATAACTTCTTTTAAAAGGTATGATATTTTATTTTTAATTTGTGTATTATCATTTATATTATTTATTTTATAAATCAACAATTGTTTCATAGAGAAATTCAAACTTTAAAAGATAGTAATAAAGATTTGGAAACTAAATTTTCACAACGTGTCACCAAATATATGGAACTCAAAAGACATTTGTGTAATGTAAATGCAAAAGAATCCATGAATACCCGTGTTATGGAGTATGTAATTTATTTAATAATTTAAATCTTTAATGCATTTAAATATATTTCTAACAGTGTATTTTAATTTGTTTGTTAGAAAATTAAAATCAGAAATTACTGACCTTGAAGCAGAAATTGTAAGACTACAAAAAAAATGTGAAAATTTAGAATCTCTGGTGCAAGCAAAAGATAATACTCCAAGAAGAACCGAATTATGTAAAAGAATAATACATGAAAGCCCAGCTCCAGAGTTGACTGTTACTCCAAATTTAGATAAAGTACATAAAGTTAAATCTATTATTTATTTAACCAAACAATTCTTAAGTATAATAATTTAAAATTGTATTATAACATTTTTTTTTTAATAAGAAAATTTGTAGTTTTTGTTAAGTTATTAACATTGATATATTGATTAAATATCAAATAACCATAATTACAAATTACAAATTACCTATTTACTAGCAATATAGTTAAAATAATATTTTCATAGCTAGGTATTCTAAGTTTCAAACTCTTGAAAGATATAACTTAATATTATCTAATGACACATTCAGCACTCACTAGCGCTAGAAATGACACATCATTGTATATGTAAAATAAAAAAATGGCATCGTATGTCATTTCTGTTTTATTGCTGTTTTTAAAGAACCTTAGAAGATAATTAAATAAAAAAATCCTTAAAATGTATTAATTTATAATGTTTTTTAGGGTACAAAATCAAATATATACTCTCCAGGAAATTCAGTTTCCTCTCCAGTACAATGTAAAGGACAATTAAAGCCACATAGTTTAAATAATAAAACTGAGCAGTCATCATCACAATGTGTAAATATAAACTAATCATTAAATAAGTAATAATACTATAGACATTTTCTATTATATTTTTTGCAATATATTTTTGTTAAGGTCAACACATTTATGCCTAAAAGTCCTCGGCGACCTATTGGATTTATGAGGCCACCTTTAACTACTAAATCAGTAAGTGCGAATTATGTATCAAAATCTATGGCTTTTTCAAGTAGTTCAGATGAAGAAATGTATGATGGTCTTGGTGGTCGCTCAAAACCAGATGTATACCCTAGTCGACAGAAACCAGTAATAAAAAAACGAAAATTAGTTTCTAATTTTAAAAAAAAACCACCTCCATCAAATGGTAATACAACTTTGGATAGTTTTTTATCTGCCGAAATACTTTAATAATGTATCTCTTTACTACAAAAAAAAAAAAAACATATAATTGTAATGTTTATAGTATTTATTTGACAATATTAAATTATGTTCAAATAACAATATTAGAATTCTTGTAAGTACATTAATTTTCTTTTTTAATGATTTATCAATTTTTTTTTTTTTAATGAATGAATTGCAGTTTCTTATTAAAGTATAATTCAATTTAAATATGTAAACATAAATTGCTCATTATCATTACAAACATTATTGTTGATTTAATAATATTACATTTTGAACACACTTTGGTGTTTGGCTCCTATAAAAACAATATCAAGTATATTAAAAGAACTGAAAAATATTTGTAATATGAATTAATAATTAAACAATATATTTATATTTAATTAGTAACAAAAATATATTACCTCTGGATGACTATTATAACATCCTCCTAGTTTCCGTCTATAAAAAGAGTTGAGATTCAGTTTGTTGCAACTATGATCAGTGATTATACCTGATGTGTTTTTATATTCTACTTTAACTGGGTTAACACTCAAATGACTTTGACTGCTCTCTGCATTTTTTACAACAACGAGAAGTAAGTTTGAATGGGCTATACGTTTTACAAAAAATGGCCTAAAAAACATTCACATATATATTAAAGTACTAAGTATTATGATTATTAGCCCCTCTCCCATTATTAGCTTCTATGTTTAAAATATAATTTTAGTTAACTCAAATGGTCACAGTTTATGGTTGTAAATTTAATTCTAATGTATTACATTCATACCATCACATTATTGTTACGATCCTAACCTTATAGTTGATCCAGCTGGTGGTGGAGCATCAAATCCTTCAGAAGTAAGGTGTTCATGTTCCAACATAAACAAGTCAGCTTTCTTATCGCAAGGTTTATTGATAATTTTATATTTTTCTGGATTTTTATTGAGCATTGTGTCATCTACATAACCTAATGGGCAATTAAAATACGATGAGTTAAGATGTTCTATATTACCTGCATGTTTAATGATTACCTTCATCAATTGGCCATACATGAATAAAGTTGCCTTCGATCAATAACCAAAGTAAGTTCATCAAGAACATTTTTAGACTCGCAAACACTAAATAAAATGGCTATAAAAATAATATTAAACATTCATATTATTAAAAGACCAGTCTATTCTTAAATCTTAATAATATTAATAAATTATAAGTATACAATTTAATTTAATATTAGGCAAGGGCTATGAAAGATATTGTATTCTCCTCTAGCTTTTGAACTATACTCACTAAATATTTTGATGGAAGTCTTAAAATTTAAATTATTTACATTTTGAACATAATTTCTATTAGCAATTTAGTAAATCTATATATTTTTAATATTATAACTCAGTTTATTTTTAAATTAATTAATTAATTCGGCTTCTTTTTACACAATGGTTATATTATACACTAAACTTGATTTTAACTAGTATATGAAATTGAATTTAAATTACTGTTAATAAGTAGGACGATGCACTTGAAGCTGGTATTCTCTCTTTGCACAAAGCTTGGTAATCAAACATAGGTATACGCCTAAATATTTTTTTTGATATCATCGTTTCCATAATAACTCCAGTACTCTTTAATTCTGTTTGTGCAAAAAATCTGCCAGTATCTGCTGATATTTCTGATAGTACAACATATCCATTTTCATCAATTATATAACAATCAAGATGATCAGATGTGCATGGTAAACAACTTGTACACTAAAAATAACTAAAAGTTAATAAAAATTAATCAATACTAAGATGAATAAAAATGAATTGTTAACATTTTCATTAGTTTGCGTGATTTCCATAAAGCGGTCATAAAATTTCTTGTGTAACATTTCATATCCAACTACTGATCCCGGTGCTTCATTATTTTCGTCTTCAACAAATATTGCATGACTGGCAGTGATTTTTAGTTTATCATTGTCTCCTATTCATAAAAAAAAAAAATGCATTAGTTTGAATGATAATTTTATTAAAATATTCATACAAAATTAATAACCAGAATTAAAAGGCACTGAAAAAACAAACGCTTGTGGGTTAAGATTTCGATATAATACTGGACGTTTATACCAAACTTCTTCAACCGAACGATTATGAACATCTCCAAACTGTCTAAAATTAAATACATACAATTATAAATTTTTTTTTTAGCTAATATTAGAAAAATAATAATAATGATTATTCTGTATGTTATACATACAATTCACCTTCAGCCAGATCAAGTATATGTTGCCATCTACTTAACCCTCCTTGGGTAGCCAAAAATCTTACACTAACATTATATTGGTTAACATAGCGTTTCCTAAGGATAAAAATAGTTAATTTAAGAGTATTAAATTGATAATTTAGAATAAAAATCAATACGTCTTATTATAATAACTCACTCAAATTCTGAAGTAGGATTCCAAGTTGAATTATATAATGCATGCGTTATTTTTGCATCAAAAAATAATAATTGCATCAATTCTTTATCACCTGAAATAGTAAAATTTGAACAAAATTAGCAAAAAATAGATAATTTTTGAGATAATTTTATATTAACTTACAGTAAAAGTCATCAATGTCTATTGGTTTTCTATCACATTCTCCTATTTACCATAGAATAAAATTAAATTAACAAGAGGTATTATAATTTTTTAAAAAAAGTTGCCCTTACGTCTATCAAAATCATCCATTGAAATGTTTTCAAAATTTGAAGCTGGATATTGCTCTTTCCATTCCCAATCTGGAGAAAATATTTTTTCCATAAAATGAAGCAATTTATCTTCAGGATTTTCAAATCTTCTCTCTGATGAATGAAAATAATCACAATACACCCTGAATTTTTATACAGTAAAAATGTATAAATTATATTTATCTAAGCTAAAAAGAATGTATAATATCTTATATCAAAATTATGTTACCAGTTTGGATGAATTTTCCATTTATCTTGAAAATATTTATCAAATTGTTCATCTAAAACATATATTTTTATCAATAATTACTTTTTAACTATAAATATATTTTTCAAACATTCTTAAAATATAATATTTACCTTTTTCTATTGATTTATTAATTTCATCACCAGCTTTAATCCAATTGTTGCCATAAGACGCAGGTAATACTAAACCAAGTGTAAACGGACCTTCTATTTTTGGATCTAATGCAGTATAATGATAATTACGAACTTCAGACCCAACTCGTCTCTAAATAAATAAATCCTTTTTATTATTAATATTTAAAATCTTATTTCTTAATTTCTTATTATTACTATACCATATTGTCATAGTGAAACTTAATGCTTAAATTTTCCATGGATCCACGCTTGTGATTTACTATTGCTTCCCTTAACTACTTAAATAACAATATAAAACTATTACATGTATTCAAATAATTAATAGTGTTATTTCATACTTGAACTATATGTTGATGTGGCTGTCTTGGATCTTCGTCATTATCATCCAACATTTCCAGTTCGGTTAGATCAATACTATTGTGATTATCTTTAAGAATACCATCTTCCTTTAAAGTATAATTTATTAAAAAATTAAATTTGAGCTTAAAAAAAATATTTATATAGAATATTCTTTACTTACAACAGGTCTTAATTTTGGATGAAAAAGCACATATCCATTATTTGTAACAACGAATGCATAGCCATTTACACCAATCTAAAATTTCAAAAACAAATTAAGTACTAATTAATTAAAATGACACCACACAGTTAATGTTTCTATTTTTATTATGAACATTTTGTATTAATTTATAATATAATTGTTCTATATAATTTAATAATTGGTACCAATAACTATTAAATAATAACAATAGTACCTATGAGAACCCATTTAAAAGTTAACTTGAATAAGAAATAAAAAAATAAAACATTGTTCTATTAATCATTTTTATAAGTATAATATGTACTAAAATTATGAATACTTTATAAGGAAGTGTTAGTTTTTCAAATTCAGCAATTGGTACATCAGTTCCAGCAACACCGAGCAAATCTCCTTGAACTTTACTCTAAAATAAAATAAATACATTTTTTTTTTAATATAACAAATTTATCATAAATACTTACTAAGTAAGTAGCATAACTATTGAGAATTAAAAATTAATTATTACTATACTACAGCTTAAAACTAAAAACAAATAAATTAAATAAACTAACCTCATTATTAGTTTTTCCTCTTTTTTTATTAAATATTGGTATGGAAATTGCAGTCATTGGCCTATATTCTTGATAATTTCCATCCTCATCTAAACTCTAAGCAACATCGTTAGAATATAAAAAGGTATTTAATAAAATAAAATTTTAAAGCCAATACTACAATAAAGTGGTAACAACATTGGATTTCACGCTAGGTAACATTTTTAAAGGTGTATTGGTAACATTTCTAGAGGTGTATTTATATAATTATATACATTAGAACTATTAAATACCAACATTAATGGTTATAGTATAAATTCACTATTAATTTTTTTGTTTATTTCAAAGGATTGGAACTACTGTGTTTAATATTTAGGATTTTGGTTTGGATACATACTGATAAACAAGAATTACCTCAGAACTCAATATCAAATATTTAGAATCCATTTTATGTTGGTTAGGGAATTGTTTTTGTTCATTCAAATTAGCAGCGAGATCACTCATCTGCTTATCAAAATCCATTGAATTTTTTAATGCACTTGTTACATATGGATCCTAACAAAATGCTCTTAACATTAATTATGGCTATGAACTAGAACTTTAAAAATACAGCTAATAACTTATTCTACAAAATCAAAAGTTTTCACTTACAGAAATGTCCATAAACGTATGTGACCATGTAACAGGATGTTTTTCAGCTTGTAAAACTAGAGGTCTTGCCAAAACAGCAATGTATTTCAAAACACTTTCAAGTACTTCATCTTTTGAATGTACGTGTGCAAAACTACCTACAAACATAAAATAATAAATACTGTTCAAACATTACATTAATTATGTATAAACACTGTTTTTTTAATAAGTGTAATAATTAAGTTGAGTTAGGTATAGCATTTACACAAACCTCTATTTTCACACGCAAGTCGCTCAAGTTCAGGTGTTGTAGTTATATCACGACCCATCATATAGGTGAATATGCGGACTGGTATATTTGTAAATTTATTATTATCAATGCGATTGTGCTCTTGTACAACATCAAAAAGTTCTTCATTAGGATCATCATCCGTAATCAACATAATCATTTGATTACATGTTTCCTCAGAACATCTCTTGTTCTTTCTATTCTAAAATAAAAGAATATTAATTTAAAATTGTACATACTGAGTAAAAGAACATACCATACAGTAAAACCCTAAGACACTTTTTTTAAAAAACAATATCATCTTATGATTGTGTAAAAAAAAATTCAGTGTGTCTTGCATTGCCATTTAAGTATTTAATAGGTTTTATAGGTTATTACTGTAGTTCATATGCTACCTACATTAGATAAAAGTTGAAAGGCTTCAATAAATGCCTTGCTGTAGTTTGCTGTAGAAGATGGTGATAATCTTGGATCTTCAATTATAGCTTTATGAAATGTGTAAAGATTTTCAGGAGTAGCCTATCATATAAAAATTATTAATTATACTTATCAACTTGAACAAATAATAATTTGGATTATTATTACCTGAACTAACATTTCTTTAAAGCAAGTTACTAAGTAAGTAAAACCAGTATTAAAAAAAATAATATTAATCGAATCATCATTGTTGAATGTTTTCAGTAGGGATTTAATTACAAGCTGAGAGATTGATTGATGCATGCCATTCATGGAACCAGAAATATCTAATAAAATTACTACATCCTTTGAACAAGTTGCAGCTTGAATGTACCATGGTCGCAAACGGGTGTCAAATACACTAGGTTTAGCTGACCATCTTATAGCTAAAAATATAATAATATTAAACATCAATGTATCATTTCTGGATTTATAATGTATTGATCATGCGGGAAAGATACACTCATTTCTCATTTCATCTATTTTATAATACTATAAAATAGCTTATACATACTGATATATCAATATGGTTTATTGATATATAACATTTAAAGCTTTAATATAATTTTACCAGGATAATGACGCATAAATCCAGCTGTACTTCCAAAATATTGCCAAGAAAGAGATGGGTCACTGCGATAATTTTGTAAAAATACTTCATCTAATTTTTCAGACCATTGTAAAGGTATTTGGACATGTTCAACTGAAAATATTAATTTAAATAGAGGAATATAAAAATAACTAAAAGTATACATACGTTTTTCATATAATATTGTAGGTAAATAAACTGCGCTGTAATCAGTATTAACAGATAATCCATAAAAATGATCATTTTTTGTCAGATTCATTGTTTTGAATTCTAATTGAATAATAGTTTTTCCTAGATCCAAAGATATATTTGGGGTAGTTCGGTCTGGATCATCAGAATCATCAATACCTTCAACTGGTGAATACTTAGCATTAAAATAAGTATAATTTGAAATTCCATTTTCTCCATGGAATTTAAATTCAAATTCTTCAGATAAACGTTCTGCTGCATCCATAAGACACTAAAAATTATTTTATAATTAAATATAGCAAAATAATTCAATTAAAACATTATATTAGATTTACAGATACAGCTGTCATTTTCAATCTTATCATACGATTCATTGCTGTTGATATGTTTTGTAAAAGTTGACTGGCATTTGTTCTAAACACATGTGTTTCATTCAATTTTTTGTAACGCTAAACACAATTTAAACTATAATTTATAAATGTTATATGCATGTAATAAAAAACACAATTAATACTATCATCTAGTATAGTATATACCAATCGAATCTCATCAGATTTAGTTATATTTTGTCCCAGATACCATAATTCTTTGCCAAATGTCTCAGCCCAATTGTCCACCCTAAATTAAATTTTAAAACGTAAAAAACATTAAATGCTTTCATAAAGCAGAAAATAAAATAACTGTAAGTATCACTTACAAAAGTTCCTCCAAACTATTTTTTTTTTCATCCTGAACATCTATAGCGTATATAACAAATAAAACTGCAACAAGAAATGTACATATATTTATATAAATATTCATACTTAGAATATTTACTTTCTTTAGAAATCAATACAACTACACATATAAACAGTTTTGGTTTCAGCAAATTGTATAACCTTTAGGGATATACTCTAGCATATCTGTAATCTAAATATAGACACATATATTCCCACTCTTGGATGTTAGCCAATTAACTTCAGAATAAACTCCATTTTTATTAATTTAGAAATATAGACAAAATTAGACATCTAGAAACGTTCATTATATAGTATAATAATAATACAGTTCCCTTAAGTAAAGAGAAAGCACCTTTAAAAAAAAAAATTATTAAACGTATAATGATTAATTAAATTTTTTTTTTTTTTTTTGTTACTTAATAATTTCTAACATTACATAATATATAAATATATAATACAGACATAGCTTTTTGTAAAATTACATTCAATATTTAATAGTATTCCATGATAAACTACATTTTTTTTTCTAATGAACAAATCAAACAAATTTAAAAGGACAATGACAATAATTTAATATTGAAATTTAAATAAAATAAATTGATATACAACATTAACAAAGATAGAATATACAGGAAAATACACTAGTACATTAAATCAATTTATTGATGGTTGTTCAACTTTGTCAATCAATCCAAAAGCAACAGCTTCATCTGCACTCATAAAATGATCTGATTCCATACTAGCATCTGAAAAATAAATAAATTTTATTTGTGTAATTAATTATTATAAACAAATATTCAATATTTAAATTGTACATTTTAAGCTTGTTTCTTATTTTATCTTCTTTTACTCATTTTTATGCAAAATACACTGTATTATAAATTTATAAATAACTACAGGGACTAACTATTAAATTAAAAAAAAAAGGTAAATAAAAACCCTACTTAACAAAAAAAAGATGTTTGGCGATTGTAAACTGCGCCCTACTTATTATATAAAAGGTGACATGTAAACTTTGCCAGATAAAATTTTAAAAACCAACAACTATATTTTTGCAAAATTATCTTTAATGTACATTTAATTTGTTACAGCTATATATAATTTTAAAATGTAAGACAATTACAAATATTACAAATAATAACATAATGTTGATACATATTCATCAATTGAAGTTTGACTACTATTATATTTATTAACTAAATTTTGTAACTACACGGTTTTTTTTTTTTTTTTGTGTGTAATAGAATTTTGGTACTTAAAGGGTTCATTTATATTATTTAGCTTGATAAATGTTTCTATTTGAATTTCAATCATAGAGACTTTAATAACTCTAAAAGTTAATGAATTATTAATTTGGGCGCATTTTACATTACACATTTTTAACATAGTTAAAATGTTAACGTAGTTTACGTATGCCCGATGAATTCATTTTGGCCAAAAGTAATACAGTCACTTTATTATTAAATATTTGGTCAATACCAACTATAACGGTATAAATAGATTAGTGATGATATAAATAGGAAATAACTTTAAATTAATCCGAATATTTTGAAATTCACATTACATAATACTATTCATAAGTATCTCAAGTTTCTATAAATACTACACATTTATTTTCAATTGAATATATTGTTTTATTTAAATTTTAACTTTAAATGTCTATAAAACAAGAATTATACTTAATATATTTTTTTAATATTTAAGGTTTAAATAAGAATTACTTATAATATTTTCAGTTTTAATTTTTATTACTAACATTTATATAAAACACTAAAAATAAATTGATTAAACAAAATGTATAGAATAGTAAAATTAAAAATTAATAGAGGATTATATATATATATATATAAAAATTGATTAATAATACTAGACTATTTAAAATATTTTTGGAATAATTAAATAATCTTACCAATTTTATCTGCTGGCATTCCTGTGTGTTTAACATAAATGTCAATTAACGAAGATTTAAGCCTTAGTATTTCATCAGTAACAATTTTCATATCTGATGCTTTTCCCTGCAATAGTTTTAATAAACTGATTAAATTGATTCTTAATTCTACACTCATCAAAATAATTTAAAATAAACAAATATAATTAAATACATAGATCCATATAATTTAGGGTTATGGTCACTAAATTTCAAAATATTACAATGTATTACCTATAAGTTTTCAGTTTTCAGTTTTCAGTTTAGTTATATTTATGTTGAGTGGTACTACTGAATACCATCCCATTCTGTAATTTTCAGTTATTTAAAATTGTTTTACTAATTACTTATTGTACAAACATGTATAGATTTTAATTACGCTTTGTAACAAAAAAAAAAAAAATTGTATTTATAGTATGATATATATGTTTAAAATAATTTTATGTACATAATATATTAAAGTAAAATTTATATATATTTTAATTTTAGATTAAACATTATATTATATGTTATTAAAATATAATATTTCATAATTTTGACTATTAATGGAATATTTGAATTGATGAGTAAAATTTAAAGAAATTAACTAAAATATTTAATGTATAAAATTTCATTAAGTGATTTAATGAAATATTTATTAAAAAAAAAAAAAACCAATTAGTCTTGAATAAACTATAATAATTGACTATCACCAGACAAAAGGTTCAATCTAATCAGGTTATTTAAGTATGTTTACATAATTTGTTGGTGTATCACAGATAATAAAAAAAATGTTTAATAGGTATTAAGTTTACATGGAATACACAAACATTATTATTAACATTATATCAAATATAAATAAATTAAAACTGGATGGCTAACTTATAACTATTGAATTTAATTATCCTTCTTATTCAGTTTAATACTAATTCTACACTACTTACATACAAATTAGTATATTAAAAGTTAGAAATAAACACTCAAACCAAACATAACTTAATATATTATCGACAAACGCATGAAACTTATGTATTATTGTCTTGTATTAATATTTTTAAATTAATTTAATTTAATGGTACACACATATTTCAGTAATAAAAAATACATACAAAATATATACTTAAATATTTAGTTAATACATCACACTCGCACATACATAATTATTTATATTTATATACATTTTAATAAAAAATACCTGCATTCCACCAGATGGCTGATGAATCATGATCCTTGAATGAGGCAACGCATGCCTTTTACCCTTTGCTCCGGCAGCTAACAAAATACTTCCCATACTACAAGCTTGTCCTATGCACCAAGTTGATACATCTGGCTTAATGTACATCATAGTATCATAAATTCCTAGACCAGCTGTAACACTACCACCAGGGCTAAACAAGAATTATAAATTTATAGTTCATATTGTATACATTAACACTTATCATATATTAAATAAAAATATTTTACCTATTAATATACATATTGATTGTGGCTTTTTGATTTTCAAATTGTAAAAACAATAATTGAGCTATTACCAATGAAGCCACATGGTCATTGATCTAAACAATGTAAAATATATATTCATATAAAAATAAACATAATAGATAAATAAAAATAACAAATTATGAGAGATTAATTATAACTTAAATATTCTTACCTCTCCCATAACACAAACTATACGTTCTTTAAGAAGTCTAGAGAATATATCATAAGAACGTTCACCACGACCAGTTTGTTCTACTACAATTGGTATAGTCAATCCACGAATACTATTAGAAATTGAGCCATTACTGAGTTGTAATAATTTGCTTGAGTGCTAAAATAAATCAATTTAAAATTATAACAATATTCTGTATCTTTCTTGAGTAATTAATTTAAAACATAAAATTTAGTTTAAGTTAATTTTTGAAAAAACTCTTATAGTAGTAGGTACCTATATATATTTAAATTCGATATGTTTTGTCCAAAAGTGAACAACTTATTTATCTGAAATAAAATATTGTATTTTCAACAAAATAATTTTTGAGTATACCTATAGAATTTTCAAATGAACAAATTATGTTCTATAAAAATTTACCTGTATTATATTGCGAGTGTGAGATAAACTCATTTTAAATTTCACTTAAATAACTGAAAATTATAAATTATAAATTAATATTAAATTTTATCTATGGACCACGAACTAAGAAAGTAACTAGTAGTTAAGAACTATAAATTTGAAAAAACAGTTAATAGTGAATACTTAAACTTAATTAGCACAGAATAAATGAAAATAAATTTATTTTGCGGTAGTAATTACTTACGGTATTAATTATTACGTTATCAAGCAATATTTGATAAGAAAATTCAGTGGTTAACAAAATTTTACCCTTTAAAATAACCCTTAGATTATAATTTGGGGTTAGTACAGTTCGGCCCCGAGATAACAGGCAGAATAGTTTTCGTGTTTTTTATCAACTACCTATTGGTATTATCTGTTGGCAGATATCACAAGTTGGGGGAAAAAATTTAAAAATTCATTAATTAATAATTATTATATAAATATTTTATTTTTTTTTTTATTTTTACAAGATATTTACAATCTGTTCGAAAGAACAATAAGCAAATTTGATAAAAGAAAATATATATGAGTATTATGACGGAAGAAGCCACCCAATGATGGCACTACCAATTTTGAATATATAGTTATGCGAAATTATAAGCTAGGATTCATATATCTAACAAATCACGACCCCAGTTACGCTTAAGACGTCTAACAGGATTACCGGGTATCGTAGGAACTGCTAGGTTTTTTGTAAGTGGGTTAGGATGATTGGGTAATTTACTGTGGAAACGCTTATAGTAAAGTTTTGCTTCATCTTGAACGGTTAGATATTATGCATAGAATTAAGTATGGATGGATGAAGCGGAGAGAAGCATCAAGTGTTTATGTCATAGAAAAATCCCAATCAGGTTAAAAGGTAAATTTTATGAAACAGTAGTAAGGCCGGCGATGATGTATAGGTAAATCGAAATGTTGGGTTATAAAACAATTAACAATGGAGAGGAAAATGAGAGTTGTGGAGATGAGAATGTTAAGGTAGATGAGTGGAGTGACGAAAAAGGACAGAATAAGAAATAAGTATTATTTAGAGGTGCCTAGTATAGAAATGGCTCTAATAGTTGGCAAAATGCGTGAGAATAGGTTGAGATGGCTAGGATATGTTTTAAAAAGAGAAAACACTGAGGCAGTTTCAGTGATAAAGAACATGAGTGTGTATGGAAAAAGAGGAAGACCGAAAAAGAGATGGTTTGAAGTTATAGAGTGCGATATGAGAATAACTGGTGTTAGTGAGGACTAAGGAGGATGCTAAGGATCATAGTAAGTGGAAATTGAGGATCAGAGTGGCCGACCCCAAATAGTTAGGAGCATAGATCTGAATAC
This sequence comes from Aphis gossypii, assembly GCF_020184175.1. NCBI lineage: Eukaryota > Metazoa > Arthropoda > Insecta > Hemiptera > Aphididae > Aphis > Aphis gossypii. Next base: position 83,627,197 of record NC_065531.1, read on the forward strand.
CTGATATATATCAGTTAGGAGAGAAGGCGAAGGAAAAGAAGAAGATATCACAAATTAAGAAAATACCTACTATCTTAATTCGTGTCAGATATTGTTTTGTTTACTGTTATTTGTTAATTTGTTATGAGCGCGAATTAAAATAAAAATATTTTGGTTTGTGGTTATGAGTTTATGACTTTCTGTACTGATTGTACTTAATGATATTTAGACATAAACGTGTAGACCGTGTAGTGCAGTAACTATGTGTTACCTAATGGTAGCACGGAGTTAACTTTTTTACGCCGAACGACGTTGGATTACTCGAGTTAACTATAGTTGAGTTTTTGAACGCACTCCTGTAGTTATTTTATTATTCTTTTTTGTTGCTATTTAGGCATTTAATGTTTATGACACTTACTTTACTATCTCCATAATCCGTAATCACTAGTTTTAGTAAAAAATAAAAATATGAACATTAAATGCTTCAGATGTTTGTTATTTCTCAGTAGGTACTAAGTGAGATCAATGAGCAGTGAAGGCTTGTTTAGTAAGTAAAACTTTAAAATCCTTTGTTCACAATATGTATTCATAAATATTATAAGTGATTGAAAAATAAGGTAATATAAAAAAAAGTTAAAATTAAACATCGAAGTTTGACTAGAAATATCAGTAGATTTAAAAATTTAACCTACAGTTGCTTGTTTGTCATAACTCATAACTGTTATGAAGTACCTATTGAAATGATTCCTTATGAAGTTACAATACTATCACCGAGCAATTATGTTTTTATTTACTCATGCTTAACAGCATAGCATCTCAAAACGGTAAATTATAAATCTACTACCTAGTTTGTGTATTTAATTTTAAACCTTTTTTTTTTAAAAGAAACTCAAAGTAGTGTTCGATCATTGATAATAGATAAAAAATATTTTTCTCAGATGATGACCATGTTAATTTATCACTCTTTAATTTGGAAATTTGGAAATAATTTGGAACGTTAGTTTCTGAACACAAGGTATGTAACATAGTATACCATATCCCAATATCAATTAATTTTCATATGAATACGACAAATCCCGGACGAAAAGTCCATTTAAAAAAAAAATGTTGAAAAAAAAGTCCGGATTCATTTTTTTATTGTCCGACAAAAAGTTCGAAAATATAATTAAAATATTTTATTAAATTTTCATCAAAAATACAAGGGAACAGTGATGGTAGATGATAGCATGCAGAAAATAATGATTTCGAACAAGCTGTAATCCAAGCAGCAAAAACCTTCATTGGTGACCATTTAATAATACAAGGTTGTTTTTATCATTTGTGCCAAAGCTCACATAGGAAACTACTAGAGTTAGGATTACCGATTAAAAAATAAATATAATAATGATAACGACTTAATCATTATCATGGCTTAGCTTATTTACCGGTACATAAAGTGATTGAAGACATAGATGCGACATACGTAAATGTTATTGGAACATACAGAAAAGTCGAGGTTACAAAATTCAGACAAAATAAGCCATTTTATCCACCTGAAACATGGAACGTACATGAGGCTACATTACACTCTAGACACCGTACAAATAATATTTGTGAAAGTTGGAACAATAGGTTTGCGCATTTAATCGGATATAGACATATAGCCATCCATAGGCGCAAATACTAAATAGGGAGTTAGTAGTTACATTGGCATATAATTACATAATATATTCAACAACAATTCTCCACATCCCCTCCACATAAAATAAAAATATTTTTTTTTATTTATTAGCTTCTAGTAAAAAATTATTACTCAATGCACATATTATATTTATTATTAACTAGATAATAGGTACCTACAGTATTAAATTTATTCTCCTGTTGAATTTGACAAAGTCATTTAATACTGATATTATTTTATTATTTATCAATTATTATGATTTATACTGATACCTTAACAATATTAATTAACCCTCAACTCCTGAATCTTTCTTGGAGCATTGTTGATCTCATCCATGTTTTTAATCTCCTAACACACGGGGGTTATTTTAACGCGCAATATTTTTACCGTGCGGTAGTCATGATGCACTGTTTTCGAAATATCGCACGATATTTATGTTCCCAATATTTCATAAATCAATTTACTCTATTGTAATTAAAATGTGAAAAAAAAATTTTTACAGTCAAAGGGAGCAGCAGTCGAAAACAACATTTGATTATTAATAGGTACATTCAATTTTAACATAAAAGTAAGTATTGGGGGGTTTAGCCCCTCCCAAGCTACACCCTATTTGCGCCTATGTAGTCATCCAACAATTTAGAAGCTGATTATTAAATTTCGAGAGGAAGTGGGGGTATATAAAGCAAAAATAGCATTACATATTTACATAACATGGGACCCTTAAGAAAAAAACACCAATCAGAAAAAAGTATAAAATTACAATATTTATGTGTAAAAATTAGTAATAATGAGTTGACAGTAGAAGAGTTCTTAAATCGTATTGGCCACTGTTAAAGAAAACGTAATTTATATTAAATGTACCTAGGTAATATTGACAATTTTTTAAAACATGTTTTAATTGACTTAAGTAATTTAAATTATTAATATTACTGTAATAATGGTCGATATTTGTATTATTTAAAATTATTATTATTGTAGGCATCGATGTTTGTAATTGAATTATTTGTTTTGTGTAGTATGAAATATGAACACCTATGTATAATATAATATAATTATAGATGAAAATTTAATAAAATATTCTAATTATATTCTCGAACTTTTTGTCTGACAATAAAAAAACGAATCCAGACTTTTTGTTCATTTTTTTTTTCAATAAGGACTTTGTGGCCGATTACCGAATACGACATGACGTGTGTATGGAAATAAAACAAAAGCTATATGTAAAACCAATGTGGATTGTCTGGTAAATAGTATGTTTTGGATTTATGTATATTTATTATAGTTAGATGTTAATTTTTTTTACGTCGAAAATACATTTGTTGAAAACTTGACTTAACGGTTTTGTTATCAAACTGAATTTAGGAATATGAATGTGTGAAAAGTCTGTAATTCTGCTGCCTCTCTGCCGGCTTATTACAGGTTATAATTAAAAAAAAATACTTATATGATCAATATTATTTGGTTTTAGCTATAAAATAATAAATATATTTTGTATTTAAATTAATCCAACTATTCATCATTAAGTAATAGGTTATTAAACTAATTTAAAGATATTTAATAAAATTATAAAAAAAAATTTATTAACATTCTTAAATCCTATTTATTTAAATAAGAAATGTTTATTATAGGGCTAATTGTACAGTTAACAGATTACAGAATGTCTTGAGTATGGGAAGAACATTTTTAAAAAGATTGCGCCGCAATTGGACAGGCGGTCATCAGTGGTCTACTGTTTTAATGTTAAGCATTGCATTTGGAGGATTTGGTATAGATAGGTAAATATACATATTAGTTAGTGATTAAAACTGAAATGTTATTTCAATTTTTATTAGATTTTATTTAGGATATTGACAAGAAGGCATAGACAAACTATTCATTTTAAGAGGTCTTAGTGTTCGGACACTAATCAATGTATTATTAATATCTATTAGATACCTTGGTCCAGCAGATGGTTCTCTATACTTGTAAGAAAATGTTAAGAAATTGGATTTATTAAATTCTGGTTGTTTTAAATATGCATTATACTATTATAGTATACAATTTAAAATCACTAAAATATTCTATTTTGTCAATATGCAGCTAATTGTTGATTTTATGTACTTAAATTATTTATTTGTAACTTACTGAAGAAATAAAAAAAATAGACAATTTTTTATACTAATAATATCCAGTTTAAATTCCATATAGTTATTTAATAGTAATTCCGCTATAATAATTAAATAACACATTTTCTAAAATATATCTTTTTTATTTAAAAACATTTTAATTAAATAAAATAACTTATAATAAATGCAAATTGGAAATAATTTAAAAAATTTGTTTCCAGTATAAAATCCAAATCATAAACAATGAATGAAGTCGTAAAGTAGTATAAATCAAATAAGTATGATACAATCTTAATTATAAGATATATAAGTATAAATAAATTTAACTAAGTTTTAACTTTATTAGGGTTTATATTAAATATTACTTTGAGGTCATCTAAAGTAATCTTATTACCTTCTACATTACTATAACCACCAAAAACATTATTAGCAATCTCAATTTTTTTAGTTTGAATTGTTTGGATTGATGTTTCAATGGTGTCATTACAAACAAACTTGTACACATTGACTGGTTTTTGTTGTCCTACTCTATAAATGCGATCACATGCTTGAGCTTCAAGTTGTGGATTCCAATGAATATCCACCAAAAACAAATGGTTGGCCACTACCAAATTGAGACCAACACCACCAGCAGTTAGTGACAGTAATAATATCTGTAGGAAGATTAATTACAAAATAAATATAATATAATATTAAAATGAGTGTCCATTCATATAAACATTGCATAAAAGGTAAGACTAACAAAAACACCCAACAATGTTCAGATTGTTAGGAAACTTTCAGGTTGTAGTGACTTTACAATTCTTTATATTTTAAGATACTTTAAGATGTCGAAACTTCTTTAATATTTAGTATCACATCTGGCTTATTGTGACTATCATAATATTTTAAATTAAGTTTCAATTCTACTACTAATTTTGTTATTTATAATTAATGATCATTTAAATTGTTAAGAATTAAAATAGTAACATTACATAAAAGAAATTAAACATAAAAAAAGCCTGGTCAAGTGGGTACGCTCTTCTGTACAGTAGATATTGAGTGGACCTCAGACAAAAAGTAGGTCACTATAATGGGCATGTTAAATTTGAATCCAATGATTGGTATCATTGTATATAAAACACAATTCTGGGCGGAGATATAGTTTAATAAAATTAAATCATGTACAGAATTATGTTGATTAAAACAACTGATGTTATGTTTCCTAGTTTCTACGACTAGTAATTTTTAACTATAACAAAAATCTAAAATTATTTTATAATAAATCGTTATTTTACATTTAAATTTTTTTTTAATTGATCAACGCTCAACTTCTTTTAAAATTATTGTTAGCCAAACTTATAGTAAACCTTGAATTAAATTTTCAATTTTAGGCTACTTATACAACATTTTTCACAATTTTTTAATTATAAAATAACTTGCAAATATTTATGATTTGGACAAATTTTTGTCAATATTTGAACTTTAAACGCCAATAAAAAAAAATTATGCCTATGTATTCATATAATTTTTGAACCACAATAAGACTAACTCAAGAGAAACTTTGTATTAAATTTCCAAGTATTTTGACATTGCTAAAACAATTTTATTGGAATTAATAAAAAAAAAAAAAAACTAATAATTCAAATACCTATAATAAATAGCCTTAAAATTAGTAAAATAGTTTGAAAATTAAATTATGAAAAGAAAATACCAATCTAAATAACTGGTGAAATTTTCAAATATCTACGACTTCTTTTAATAATAATATTAATAACAAATATTTAAAATTGTTTGAGAATAAATTATTATCGTCACACAATTTTGTAAAAATTTAAAATTTAGATCCTCATAACATTTTTCTATAGTGATGCTCAAGTTTTCTTTAGTTATTAGAAAGAAAATTAATGAAAAACTTTGTGTTAAATTTTTTAACTTTAGATATATAAATAAATTTTTTTATGAATTTTCAACTATAAACGCTTGTAAAAAAATTGTAACCAACAATTTTGATTGTTTTCAACTACAACAAGAAAAACTAAGAAACCTTGTATTAAATCTTCAAGTTTTTCTTTTAGCATCCAAAATTTTTTTTTAAACTGTTTAAACAGTTAGAAATAATATTGTCTGATAATTAATATTAACTTGAAATTAATATGACTATACTAATATTAATAAATTAATAGCAATTCTATCTATTGCAGTGGTTCTCAATCTTTTTAGTACACGACTCAAATTTCCCCTTAAAAATCTTTTGCAACCAACTTTGTTTCACTTTTCAAAATGTAGTAAAAACAAAAATTTGTATTATATAATGTGTACATTTTTATTAGGTATTTAGTACGAATTATTATTTGTTACCTATGTAATTTTTGGTACTTTATTGTTATAATAATATAATAATATATTTGATATTAATTTAACATAAATTTCTTGGAATCTATATTAATCAAAAAAATGTTCGCGACCCACCAAAAATTGACTGACGACCCACACTTTAAGAAACACTAATCTATTGCATCAGAAATACTTTATAATATTATTATTTAAATACCATTTCAATTAGTGTAAGCTCACTAAACCAGAAAAAATATATAAAGCTAAAAAAAACTAATAATTTATAATTTATTAAAGGGTAGAATTAAAAAAAAAATAATTGCTGATTTTATATTAAAATAATGTATATACTATATATAATTTATAGAAAGTATAACACTTGATATAAAATTATATTTTTATATACCTTTGGTCCACTGTTGACTTTGTTAAATTCACTAATCATTTTATTTCTAAGCAGAACAGGAACAACTCCACTAAATATCTCAGTTTTAACATTATACTGAGATAATTGTTTATTTACAAGATTTAACACACTTGGCCATTGGGAAACAATTACTGCTTTATCTTCTGTACACAATACTTTTTCCTTAACCATGTCACAAACAGCTTTTATCTAAAAGGAATAAATCATTGTGTAAGTATAATATACAAGTTAATAAAAAATGTGTACAATAAAATATATAAAAAAAAAAAATGATATGGAATCATAAAAATACTTTAAAGCTAAATTAATTATTTTCATACCTTCGAACTAATCCATGTTTCTTTAAAAATTACGTTACTATTTTTAACAGTATCTTTTTCAACACTTGGAACACCTATAGACATTCGACTCAAATGATCTACTATATCTACATCACCAATATCTTGTATGCCATCAACCTTAAGACTTTCATCTTCCAACATCTATAACAATAACATCATTATATTTATGTTTAACTATTAAATTATCTATCAGGAAATAAATAAGACACACACATTTTTTAATAAACATGGATGACAACATAACTGCCTTAGTCGCAAAATTAATACTAAGATATGATGTGCTTGAATGTTTTTGTTATTCAATAGCTGTTTGAATAATTTATCCAATTCAGGATGATCTTTAAAAATATTATTGTCACTATTTTCTATAAAAAATAAAAAAATTATTTCAATTAATTATTATTAAACAATATACTTCTTTTCAGTATTGCTTACGACTCAAATATTTAGCTTTGTTTATCACTGGAAAACCACGTTCAACAGCATTTTCTTTTTCAGCTTTTTCATATAGATATTTGGCAAAAAGCGTACTATTATAAACATTTTTTTTTTAAATAAGTTTAAGGAAATTTTCCGGAAAGACATATACAAACCTTGAGAACTGTAAAACTTTTTCATAAGCTTCTTTTTCTTCCTTAAACAAATCAACTTTTATAGTATGAAATGTTTTTGGTGGTAAATCAAATGATGTTGTTTCTTTTAATTGATCCTTTGTACGTCGTAACATTAATGCCTTTATTAACAAGGAAAGTCTGTTTTTACCAGCATCATCATTATTTCCTACCCATCGTTTCCAAACCTGTAAGCAAAATTGTTTATAATAGCTTATTTTACTAACATTCATTTTTATAAAAACATTAAATTATTAGAGAAAAATTGTTTCAATATTACTTCCAAAAAATCTAGAGGCTAATAAAATTAGAACCATATATATATTTAATGAATAAAATAGAAAAATAGATACAGGACCATTATTAATATATAATAACAATAACAATAAATAATAATTTTAAAAATGTGTTAAATAATACAATATAACTGACAAATTATAACTATAAGTTAATATTGTTACAAGTACAAGTAGGTAGTTAAATATTTATAAATCATATGATTAAGAAATAAAGAAGAAAATCTATAGAAATCAAATAAAAATATCTTAATTAAACAAAATATATAAAGTTTAAATTGTTGCTATAACATAAATAAATTAATAATACTTTTGTACTTAAATTATTTATGTGAATATTATATTATAAAGATTTATCATTTTTTGTTAAAATCTATAATTAAAAACTTATACTTACTGCCCATTCATCAAAAGGCCGGCACTTAATAAATTTTAATAATGCATAAAAGTCTGCTTCTTTATTATGAATTGGTGTTCCAGTCAATGCCCATCGATTTATACCAGAAAGTGAACACACCGCTACAGAAGTTTGACTTTTAGGGTTTCGAATTGTATGGGCTTCATCAAGAATGATTCGGCACCATTTTATTTGATATAGTGGACTCTAAAAATATGAACTAGTTAACACAATACTATTGAAATTTTTGATACAATAGACACGAACTCTTTTATTATTTTTTTGGTCCCACATGACTGTATTATAAGTAGTTATAACTATATGTTTTTTTGCCAACTTTCTCGCAGAAGGCTCTCTACTTGCGCCATAATATTTAATAGAATCTAAAACTCTTGGTTTTACTTTAGATTTTAGTTCGTTTTCCCATTGGCCAATTAACGATGATGGACATACTATAAGGGTTCCTCCTTTAAAAGCTAAAAAACCAAGCGTTATAAAATAATTTAATACTTAGTGTAAAGTAAATAATAAATTTATACAATTATGATTTGAGTCTTCAAAAGAATCATCTGTATCAGAGTCTTCACTTTGGTCCTTCTTAGTTTCATATGCTTTAAGAATTAGAGAAATCATTGTTAAGGTTTTTCCTAAACCCATATCATCAGCTAAAACATTAAACAAAAATTTATTTTAATATTTAAAAATTGTTATATGAACATAATAAATGTTATTAATATACCTAAAACACCTCCATGAGGTTTTTGGATCTCTCTCCACATTAACCAAGCGATAGCATGCTTTTGATGGGGCATAAGCTCTACTTTAAGTGTTTGTGGGTCATCAGCTAAAATATTAGAAGATGGACACGTTCCTAATGACTTATGTAAACTATTAAGGACATCCAAAGTCATAGTTTGCTGTGTACGATAAGTATTCAAAGCTATGGGAAACAGTAAAATGGTTTAAGGTTTAATTTATAATTAAAAAATAGTTATTGGTACAATAAGTAATATATTATATTTAAAAATACCTTTGTCACCCATAGCTTTTATGTCGATATTACCAGCAGCCTTTTTTGTCAATGCATTATTAATATCTAATGTTTGCAAATAATTTGAATGAGGTTTTTGAAGTACTTTTGGTTCATCTGTATAGAATCAATCAGAAACATAAATTAAGCATTAATAATTAATTATATTTAGTTGACTAAAATGTATAGAATAGACATTGTTAAACCTGGGTAACCTTCCAATTTTTTGAGAACATTATTGAATTGTGTTGTAGTATCTCTAAGTGCACTTTCTTCTTTTATTATAGCTCTTTTTAATTTATAACCTCCATCGGGTAATAAATTTAAATTTGTAATTTTCATAGTGTTCTAAAATTAAAATTAAATCAATTTAATTAAAGATAAAAACATATATTTCATCTACTGACTTTCATGTTGGCAATATTTTTTGTAAATCGTCTCAAAAGTTCTTCTAATCTTATTTTTTCCATTTTCAGGGACTGAAAATCCTCACTCATTGGTTTTTTTGAATCATTGATTAAAATATCTTTTGACAATACAGAAGATTTTCCATCAACCTTTTCATCAGTTAAATCAATTGTTAAATCATGATGTTTTGGTGGTAAACATAATTTAGACGTTTTTGGGCTATCACCAATTAAATCAATTGTTTCAATAATTTTCTCATTTTTTTTTATATTTGACGATTGTTCAATGTTTACATTATCAGAGTTTGGATATTCTAAAATACTACTCTGAGATATTGGATCATGTAAAGAATAAATAGTATTTGAAAATTTCAAATCATCGATAAATGGTCGGTTTTGTTTAGAAGATGTAACAGTTGATTTTTGATGTGCAGACAGTTCATCATCAGAATCACTAGGTTCAATTAAAGATAAATCATTTAATTTTGCTTCAATATGAGATTCTTCACGATTAACATTCTTAGGTATTTGAAATGTTTTATGTGGTGAACTTATAATATTGTCTTCAGAATCTGATTCTAAAATTAAATTGGTTTCCTAAAAAATATTTTGAATAATAATAAACTTATATAAAAATGTTTAAGCCAATAAATATCTTACATTACAGATATTCTTTGTCATAGTTTGACTTTCTTCACTAGAATCTAAGATTATAGCTTGATTGGTTTTAAACTTTCTAAGAGGTTTAAAAGATTCATTAGCTATAATATTTGTTGTATCAATAGGCTTATCCATATATTCTTCAAGTAAACATTCTTCACCACTTTCATCAGATTCTATTAAAGATAGACTTTTTTTAGATGAAGAATCGTCACTTGATTCCTAAATAAGAAGTATAATATCTGAATATTAAAATTTGAGTATAATTAAATTGAAATAAAAATTTACATCCAAGTTACTATTTTTTGATTTTTCATCATCACTTGAATGTAATATATTTCTATACTTAGCCATATCTCTTTTTGAAGGTTTAAAAATAGACTCATTTATTGAGCCATCTGAAGAAGTTGTTTTATCGTGATATGATTGTTTTTTATCTATTTTACTATTTCTAAAACAAAAATTAAAAATTAAATTACATTACAATAAAATTTAAAAATTGTATACAATTATTAAATTGCACATAGGTATTTATATCATATACTGTAAATAATAAGAAAATCTAAACTAAAATATCAATAACAAAATTCAACAATATTTTAATAAAGCTACCACATTCATCCATTCACCACATATTGAATATATAAAAATAAATGTTCAAAAAATATTGGTTATTTAAACATATTTTTGCATAAAGGTACACAATATTTTATAAGGCCACTATCACACTTGCGGAATAATCATGACATGTAGCGATTTTATATTTTCTGTATGGAAATTCCGCAGTAATGTGTCCAGTAGTATTTAAATGTATGAATTTGGATGTTGCAAAAATTCCATCCCGAAACGTCCACCGTGGATATTCAGCAAGTGTGACACCAGCCTAAACTATGTATTGTTCATATAACTTATCAAAATTAATGTAATTGGTAACAAGTAACTAACCTTATAATAATTTAAGTCATAATAGTCTTTATGGTAACCTTTGAATTAAAGCTAATGAACAGAGAACTTAAAAGAATAGTAAAATTAATGAGTAATATTTTAAATAGGTAAAGCTTTTTTAATTTTGTACAAAACTAGTAAATATCTTAGAACATAAATTTAACAAGAAATTGTCAATAATACATTTTTATGGAACAAAAATTAAAGAAATATTTAGTAAGAATTTTAAGTTACTAACAAACCATAGTTTGGGACAGAGTGACCAAGCGTTCTAAGGCGTTGGTTGCAATGTGAACCATCGCCGGTTCAAACCCCCGGTCACGGACAGTACCTCTCTTAGGGCAGTCAGTGTCTGGAGAGAGAGGACGCCATCTCCCATTGAACAAACCTACAGGTGCCCACTAGAAATTCTGCCAAATGGCTAATAGGCGTCCAAACTCGACCTTAGTGTCTACTCCCGGACATAGCGACATACGAAAAAAACCATAATTGATGGTAAATAAATAAGCCAGTCTTGAATTGTAATTTTTAAGTACGATAACATTTATATTTAAAAAAAAATATTTTTATCTATCGTAAAATACAAATGATTATAAATTAATATCATTAGTTGGATTTATTATTTTAAACTAGAATAGTAGCAATTAGCTAAGATTCTAGATGTAAAAATTAGAAAACCATGTTAATATTTTTTTTTAGTAGGAACTTTTTTTGTTTTAGTATTAAGCTTATGATATTGACACAAGATAATTTCATATCAATATTTTAATTTTTAATTTCCAAAAATTATTTTCATAAAAATATATATTTAGCATAGGTATTTATATGAAGTGTCTTCAAATTTCAATGACAAAAATAGCATGAATTGTGTAAAAACTCATATGATTTCCATAATTTTTACTATACTCACTATAGAATAGTTAATTTATATTAATCCTTAATTGGTCACACATTGGTCTTGAAATTACTTAATTTGGATATTTAAGATTTAACTTGTAGCTTTTGGTCTAAAAAGAACCAGTTCTTATTATATTTACTTTAAATTAGTACAAGCACCCATCTCAACTATTTTAAATACAAATTTAAATTAAACAAAATTTTTGTTTTAAATTTAATTTAGTTGTATTTAGAAAGGAATAATTAAACAAGATGTCGGACAATAAAGCAGGGTCAACCACAAAAAATGCATTCTAAACTTTAAAAAGTAATGGTTAATTATTTATTACATCATTCACAAAATAAAATGTAAAAATTTTACAGAAAAATCAAATGTTAATTCATTGGTAAGTAGCAGATTCCTAACTTAGCATAATTAACAGTAGGTACCTACATTAATTTTACGAACATTAATAGTTAATAAATAATACCTATTTATTAATATTACATATACCTAACATTTTAAGTTAAATTAGTTACTGAAAAAAACTTACCTGTCCGACTCTTCTGAATCAGACGTATCAGACAATCTGAATAATGTTCTATCAGATTGAATATGTGTAGAATCATTTTTAACATTTGGTTCATCTAGAGTGGGTGTTTGTCGCTTGCGGCGAGAAAAGGCTTTTTCCGCTCGAGCACTGTCCATATGAGAATTTGAAGAAGCTCCATCATCGCTATCGTCCGATGACTCGGACATTAATCTTCTCGCAAATCTACTGGGGAGTTTGGAAGATGTGGACCGTGAAGATTTCATATTTCAGATATCAATATAAAAAGTGGTGCGTTAATTTTATTGCGGTATTATAAGGGTTTTAGATTAGATTTAGAATAATCCACCATAAAAGGAAAAACAATCGTCTAGACAAAAAAAGAAAATTATAACACTGAAGACAAAACACACAAAATCATATTACATAAATATTTGTTTTGAGTTTTTTGTCAAATCCTATTGCTGACTGAACTATACTAGTGTACTACTGTGATCTGTGAAGTGTGTAGAATGTATAGACATTAACGTCATACGAAGTAGGCAGTAGCCAAGTAGGAACATAAACAGTAAACACAACTTTGAAAACTGAACTCACGCGGTACTTTCACGATGGTACTGAACCTAACCGGTTGTCGATACACTGGCTACTGGCTAGTAAAGTAGTGACTATTACTGATGAGTGATGACTGATGAGTATTGTATAAAGATGTAAGATTTATCAATTTTCGTTGTTTCTGCACAGAGTAGACTGGTTCCTGGTTGATTGTTAACATGATAGAATAAAGATTAACCGTTGTCGTTTGATTTCAAATTTGACCAATCAACGAACAAATAATTTCTGTGATTGTACGACCAGCAAAAAGTGAGCCGCGATACCAATGCTCCGGGTGGCCGAATTTCATCAGGGTTTCCACAACTGATTGTCATGGCTCACTTTCGCAGTTTCGCAGTTTCGCTGGCCTTAGTGGCGCCTTACGTCTTATTTTTCGTAATAAATCAAAAACATAGACATATTAATATGTCTATGATCAAAAACCACTACCGTTACCTACCTTGTAGCTGTCAGCCACGATTAAAGAATAAAGATAATATGATATATTTTTAAATCTTTAATCGTGCCGTCAGCCGAAAATGTTACGCGACGGAGAAGTGCAGGGAATTACATAAATCAACTTATTTTAACCCCATCTATATTTATATGACAAGGCTGTGAATTTAATGCATTTGCGTTTTTTTTTTCGCTACATTGTATGTTCGGATTCGGATTTTTGTATAAATGCTTTATTTTTTAATATTTACATTTTTTCGGTTAATCTGTTCTAAAATGTCATTAAATGTATTTGTATAAACTGTGACTTATATAATAGTTTATTATGGAAACAATTCTATTTTTAGTCGGGCATTTAACGTGTATTATAGACTATTGTACTATAATGAATTCGAAATTCAATTAATTTACTGATATCAACTTGTAGGTACTAGGTATAAGCAAATACTATAAATGATTATTTATAGTATTTGGTATAAGCCAATTAAAATCATTCTCAAGTCTAATTAATTATTATCAATCTTATATTCCAATGTCGTCAACTATTTTAGGGTCACTATATAATTTAATAATAAAAAAATGTCTTGTGGTTTTGGACTTAGGTCAAGAGTGCGAGTTGGCATTTTAAAAAAGCAAAATCAGTGTCAAAAAAGAGCCAGTTATTAGTCACTTCCCAGGTCGCAAGTACCAGACTTCTTGCCATTAGGCCGGTGTCACGTTTGCGGAATAATCGCGACATGTTTTGAAATGCGATAAATAAAATACAACAGATAAGAAAGAAAAACCTATCATATTTTCTTCAAGTACATTAAACAGCAGCTAAAAAAAGTTATTCGCAAATCGATCGGGAATCATTAACCATTATTTTTAGAATAAAAAAATATTTGTCGTTAAAGACATTATTTTATCAAAACAAAAATATTCCAGTACATGCTTCGTCAAGACTACAGAGATGGGCTATATTATCCGGTTATGATTATGAATTTCAATATTGAAAGGAGTCAAATATAAGTAATGTTGATAAACTATCTAGATTATCTATAGGGGGAAATCTTAATGAAGATTTAGGTTCATTAATGTTAGTTGAACAGTTATCATTAACGTTTCACGAAATAGCATAGGAAATAAGTGAAGACGTTGTTTTAAAATTAGTTTATGAGCAAGTTAGGTCTGATTGGATTGACTATAAAAATTATTAAAATGAGTTAGAACAATATTTTCATAGGAGGTTTGAGTTATCGGTTGAAAAGGAATGTTTATAGGAAATAGACTATACTACTATAGAGTAGTAATTTCAAATATATTTTAATTTTAGTAGATGGTGGAAGTAAATGGATAGAGATAGAATGTTGGGCTTTAAATAATACACCAGCAGCAAAAATAATCGGAGTTTTGAGACGTTGTTTTTGTATCTTTGGATGGCCTGAAATGTGTGCGATAACGGACCGACGTTCGGTTCAAAAGAATTAAGTCATACTGTAGTTATATTATTGTTATAATGATATAAAATTATTACACTCTCCGCCGTATAATCCAGAGTCAAACGACTTGGCGGAGAGAGGACGGTGTACAAACTATAAACAAAATAAGAATTACGTCATTATGTAATGAGAGAGAGATAACAAGAATGCAAACGAAAATAGACTATGTATGTATAGGTATTAAGCACACGATCAATAATATTGAGTCAATAAAATTGTATCAATAAATTTCCAACCCAGTTTGAATTTCTTCAATATATTGTACAATCTGAATATATACTAGACCAGGGGTCGGCAATATGCGGCTCCCGAGCCACATGTGGCTCTTTCGGTGTAAAGTTGCGGCTCTCCAGCTACACACACAAAAATTATTATAATATTATTATATTGTAATAAATTAATTTTATTATTATTATGTCTATTAAAATTTAAAAACAAAATTATATTAAAAAAAGTAGGTCAGCGAATTTCGGTGGTGGATGTTTGTCCATCGGTCCTCGGACACAGAATAGATGAAATTTCATCTATTCTGTGCCTCGGACAGGATAGTGTAATTTTATTGGAATATGATTGCATTCGATAAAAAACGATTCTGAGCGAACGAGGGGGATCTTTTTTATTTAATTTTATTCGTTTCTATGGTGATAAACAAAGCCGTAATTATTTTACACCACATAATCGTGTAGATGTACATTTTTTCAACTTTAATCGCTTTTATTTCGAGTATCATTTCGAAAATCGAAAAATGACTTCTTTAAAGTACCAGCTCAAGAACATTACCTTTCAGAAAATATGCTACACTTGTACTTTTAAGCAAATTTAGGAGGAGAAAAAGTGTTTACAGAATAAAAAAGAAATCAACATCATTGTAAAACCGATACATTCCTCGTTCCGCTCGGCGCTCAGAATCTAAAAATTACGAACATTTTTAGTTGTTCTTTAAAATCTGAAAAATTTTGTAAATTATAACTTTTGGCTCTTCCGTCAAAAAAGGTTGCCAAAGGTTCCTGTTCCAGACCCATGGGCCATGGCTTAAATATTTAAGTTAAACGTTAAATTTGAAAAAAGTTACTTAACTTAGTTTAAACTTAACAATTTCTAATTTGTAAAATAAAAAATCCAGACACATAATAATGTTTATTAGTGCTTATTTATAATTTTAAATAAAATATATTTGATTCGCTTTTCAGTGAATATTTCATAATAAATGCATTTATTTTGAAGCATATTACAGAATTTTTAGAAGCATATTTTAAGGATTTTTTGTGCATATAAATCCGGACCATACTTATTAGACATTGCTGAAGCAAATTATTAATCTACATTATTAACATTCTTGAAAAAATGGTTCATATATTAATACTATAGTATATTATTTATTTATATGGTAAATAAAAAAGCAGAATTTTTTTTAAGTGATAACAATATTGTTGATAACAATGCGCACAACCAAGCAACCTCCAACCATCCAATAAATTACTGGCAGCTAAATTCAAGACAAGTAATAATCTTGATAGTAAATACAGAATAGATTTAAGGTTCTTAAGATAGATATAAAAGATAAACAATAATAATATAAAATATTAACAAAAATTAATAAATTAATAAAATATTAATATTAATAATTTAATAAAAGGTTAACTAAACTCAAAAATAAAGTTTTTTAAAATTTTTTCTAATCTTTCTAACGTTTTATATACCTAGTTTATTTTTTCTAAATTCATGAATTATTTTTCTTTAAAACTTATTATTTATACTACTTTACTACATCGTTTTAGAATATATTAAATATAAATTATTACAGTTTAATCGTAAGATTGTGTATTTGAACCCATCCTGATGTAAGTATTCATTGCATTATTATTTATAAAGTACATCCATTTTTTTAAATTTATACTAAAAAGAAGGGGTACATAATTTTGTTTCTATAACAAAATATTAATTTTAATAACATTTCTTAAATATCCAATTAATTTATATAAAAAAACAATTACATATTATGGGTATATAGTATATTATTTAATAGTTTAATACTTAACACTGTTCATAGAAAAAACTATTTAGATTCTTCTGAATCTTACCATTTTAATAAAAATGCAGTCTCAAGAAAGTCAACCAAAGTATGCAAAATTAAATATAGGTGGTTCATTATTTTACACAACAATAGGCACATTGACCAAGCATGATACAATGCTTAAAGCTATGTTTAGTGGACGGATGAAAGTACTTACTGATACTGAAGGTATGCCTCATAAGGTAGTATTATATAGGTACCTAGAATATTTAATAAATCATGTATTAATAATATTTTCTTGTATTATAAAAATGTTCAGGTTGGGTCCTAATTGATCGTTGTGGAAAGCACTTTAATTCTGTGTTGAACTTTTTACGTGATGAACATGTAGCTCTTCCAGATAAGACACATGAAATTGCTGAGTTATTAGCTGAAGCCAAATTCTATTTAATATCACCGCTTGTTGAATCTTGTCAACAAGCTTTACGGTCTAGACAATGTAAAATTGAACCTCAATGTCGTATACCTCTTACATCTTCTAATGCAGACTTATGTCAACTCATTACAATGAGTACAAAGGTAAATAAATATCTCCTTTGAAATTATATTTTAAAATTTATTTGTCTTTTATTTTAGCCGACTGTTAAACTTCTAATAAATAGACACAACAACAAGTATTCATATACAAGGTAATAAAATATAAAAATTTTCTGTGTGATACATTTTTCAATTAACTTTTATTTTCAGTGCTTCTGATGATAATTTATTAAAAAATGTTGAATTGTTTGATAAACTTTCATTGCGTTTTGGTTCAAGATTTTTATTTATTAAAGATGTTACTGGTTCAAGTGAAATATGTTGTTGGAGTTATTTTGGATTGGCAACCAAAGTCGCTGAAGTTTGTTGCACATCTATTGTGTATGCTACAGATAAAAAACATACAAAGGTATTAAGGTTTATTTTAAATGTTATACTTGATATTGAAATATATTTGTTTTTATTTAATAATATAGTAAGTTCCGCTTAATGCGATTAGTGATTGGTGATTAAACTGGTTTAGGTTATTTTGATTTTATAAAGTGGTTTAATTCCATAAAACATTTTTTTTTTTATATAATTCTATATTAATACATATGCTTAAAAATAATTAAATAATACAATTTTGCATTACTTTTTGATTATAAGTTTTCATTGTTTTTATGATTTTATGATCAAGCTATAGTGCTATACAAGTGACCTAGTATTAAGCAGTAAACATGTCTAATCAATGTTTTGTAAAATTAATTTTAGATGTGCCATACAGTTATCAAGAAGTAGATATAAACGTTTTGGTTTTATTATTTCTCTATCCTATTTTTGCAAAAATTGATAAAAATTAGTCATCCAAGGATTTGAATTAGTGGATTTTTAATTTTACCTATAATTAAAAGATGTTTTTTTTATCTGTACCCTTTTATGTTGCAAGCCAATAGAATTGTAAGTCTGCATTTGTTTATTTGTTTTTATCCATTGACCATGCTCCCTTTAAAATCAAAAGTAAAATCTAGTAGAGCTCAATGATACAGACCAGTTTTGTTTACATTTTATACATCATTAGATGCATAATTAGACAAAACTCTTTTAAGTATCTTTCGCATCTTGATAATCTGTATATTATTTTTTCTCCATATGTTTTTTTTTTAAATAATATTGTTTTTGTTTTTTTAATCAAAATTAATTTTATAAATCAATCAGTTTGAAATATTATAAAAACAATAAGAATGTCCATAAAAGTCATTCAATTATCCAGTACTTGGTGATTCTAATAAAAGGTTAATTAACATTAGTAACATAAGATTTGGTTTGGGATTTTAATTTTTGATTCCAACTAACAGTTGATTCTATAAAGCAATGATCATATTAAGTGGAACTTATTGTATTATACTAGGTAAACTAGCCTAAATATTATTTATTACCTGATAAGGAAAACTGTGAAGATAAAACAATAATAATCTTAAGTTAAATTATTTTATTTAGGTTGATTTTCCAGAAGCAAGAATCTATGAAGAATGCCTTAATCTAATGCTTTATGAGAATCGCACTGAACCAGACCAAGAACTTATGCAAGCTACTTCTTGGCGTGGTGCTGTATCAGGTGTGTCATCAGCTTATGGAAGTGATGATGAAGATGAACGAACTCGTATAGTGCTTAGAAAAAGATTGGTTTAGTATTCCATAATTAGTTTTTTGAAAAAAAAGTTTTGAGTAACAGTTAATTTTAATTAGTAATTACTAATTAATATACTTTCGTTATATTTTCTTACCCTTAAACTTTGCTTCTTTTGAAATTCTATTTGTTATTACTACTATGGAAGTTAGATCCAAAAGGACTACTGGATCAAATGGTTATATTCATTTGAATAATTGAGAGGATTAACATGGGATTAACAATTTTAATAATTTATTCTCGACAAATGTTTATATTGTATTTTATATTCATAGATCTTAGTTATCTATTTTATTAATTTATTTTTTCCACTCATACACCAACGTGTTCAAACAGTTCTTCTCTTGCAGTAGTTGAGGCCATAATCCCTCCTCACCCACCAAAAAAGAAAAATTAATTTTTAGTATTAAATTACTACAAAATTTTAACTGAAATATTTTTGTCTTCTATAATATTAAGTACTCTACTGACTAGCTAATTTATATATTTGTATATTAATATTTTTTATCAATGTAATTTTACAAATTTGAATATTGTAATATATCATAATACAGTTTCATAAGATTAGTTTATTTTGAGTTATTAAAATAATTATATTGTTTTTGTTTTATAAATAATTGTATATGTTAAAATTAAATAAATAAATAAATAATGTTTGTTGTAAAATGTGTATAATATGAATACATAATAATATACATTTATAGGATAATACTAATTATATTTATAAAAAAAAATATGTTAGTAACATATTAGTAAGCAAAGTAACTTTGTAAATAAAGTAAGTTCTTTGATTAGCAGCAATAAACTTTCTATTTACATTCTATACATTTGTGCAATATATAAATACTAATAGATATAACTGCAGTGGCATATTTTCAAAAAAATTTTGAAGGGTCCACAGCTTATTCATCATTAAATAATTTATATAAACTATGTACTGTAAACTATACACCTATTACCTTTATCATTCATTATATTTAGCCGTAATTTGGAAACCATCGTCCGAATACACAGAATACTAATTTCTATAAGTATTACTTAATTGTACTGCAGGAATATGAATCTGTTTTTTTTCTGTGTGAGGGGGTCCAGTATCCCTGGACCCCCCCTGTAAATACGCCACTGTATAGCCGATATAGGGAAAAACAACTTTAATAATTTAGGTTTCGATTAGCTAGGGGAAACTATCAAATTTTAATAATCATCATTCCGGCTGTATCTGGTAACTAGTAAGATCAAGTCAATAGTACCCAAGGCTCAATTTTTTTTATGATTTAATCTGTCTTTATGAACTCATGAGTAATCATACAAATTTGTAAGAAAAAAATTATATTTAACAATAGTATAAATCAATAGAAAAATAATTTTTATTTTAACTTTGTTTTAGATTTTAAAATATATACTTTTTTTAATGAAAATACATTAAATGACTTATTCAAGTTTTACAAGTTGATTACATAAATGAATTATTAAGTTTGATTGTTCATGAGTATTACATTTAAATACCTATTTATACTTACATATGATTAGAAAATATTAGTTTTGAGTTGAGTTGAAACAATATTTGCGTGATAACTAATAGTAACATAAGTAAAACCCATTTAGTAACTAACAACCATAATAATTTAAAAAGAACAGTAGTTCAAAACTATGTTATTTTATAATATAACTTTTAGCCTATTTTTTTTAAGTTTCTGAGCGCCAAGAGGAAGTGGATAGTGAATATGCAAGTATGGTATGCATATTTAGCATTATTATTTTTATTATTTCTATTTACAATTTGATGCCCAAAAATTAATTATAAAAATCAAATCATAGTTGTTCTATAGGAATTAAAGGGTTTTGCATTCAAATATAATAATAATAATAATAAAAAAATTTCTCAATAAATGAAAAAATTAAATTGTCAAGAATAGTGATAGAATACAAATTGGAAATTAATGAGTTCAGGTGATATGTGTACGTGGAAGTTTTCTAGAAGATACAGGCAAGAGTTAATAGAATGTTTATGTTAAAAGTTGTTAACCGTTGTGTAAGGTATGGTTGCTAACATACCATGGAGCTTTTATTATTAGACTTTATAGATTAGAATGATTGAAAAATATTTAAATTTGATATTTGGGTGGCGCCTATATGGATTGTATTAAAAAATTCAATAAATTCAAATCTAATACTAGAAATATATATTGCACATGCATACTATAAGTGTCATAAATTAGATTTTTCAATTAAAATATGTGTTTCAGTACCTCGTCCTATGTTTCCCAATAAAATCATTTCAATACAATTTCATCCGGCCGAAATATTTTAATTTTACCAGAAATAATGATCATACTGGAAAGTCAAAATTTAACCATACCTTAATTTTTAGGTTTAATTAATTTACAAGGAATACATATAATTCAGTATTGAATCTAAACTACACAATATTTTAAACAAATAGACACATTGTATTATTGAACTGTAACTTTACAATAAATATGATACATAACATATATTGCAAAATTGTTACATATTTAAAAAATAATAACAGTACATTTTTAAAACATTAAAACATAAATTAATGCATGAAATAAAACTCGATAAATAACAAATTTATAACAATTTTTGAATATCTTCAAATAAAGATAATAAGAAATTAAGAATAGCAATATTGTAATAGCATTATAATGAAGTAATTTTATATATTAAAATATAATTATCACACAATGTCATATTAGATCACATAAACTTATAAATTATCAATCTGATAAAATGTATCACAATATATCAAAAAATAAATATGAAAGTATATAAATTTCACATTTTAAAATATTGTTATCACATATTTAAACATTATTCATTTAAGTTTATTATATTATATTACTCACTTTTAGTAAAATATATCACAATTTTTTTTAGTATTAAAATGAAGTCAATTAAGACAAATAATAATTAAAGTAATGACAATAAGTTTTATTGTTCTATATGCTCTTATTGGAAAAAAATAAAATATATATTATCAAATTATTTTATATGAATTTGTCGCTAAAAACTATTTTCAATATTTTTACCTTTTTATTGTTTCTAATTTAAAGTTTACATAAAATGCCTCATGATTTATTTTAGGAATTGCATTGAAATGACAAGATAAAATATCTTTTTTTCTTTCCTATTTGGATAAATTGTTAATGTTTTTAACTCCAAGATACTAAAACCAAGATGTTGAAAATATTTTTCTACTTGGCTTTCTTTTTTAAGACTATAACACAGTACATTAATAATTCTAATCAGATATAAATTATTAAACAAGCTTGTTTAATCACTTTTTAAAGAATCATAAGATATAATATAAATAATGTTGGTAATTCTAAATATTAAATATAAATAATATATAAATAGAACTTAAACAATTAAACATTTTAATAATAAAAATAAGGAATATTGAAAAACTTAGTAATTATTTCTTCTACTTCCTGAAAATCCTCCATCTCCTCTTGAATATCCTCTTCCGCCTCCTCTGCCACCTCTAAATGGCCTGTCACCTCCTTCTGCTCTCTCCCGATCTTTTTTGGCTTCAAACCTTGTTGCCATATCTTGTAACTCTTGAGGTACATCTTGTCCAGATTTTTCCATAACTTCGACCAACTCTTTAGCTTTGCTCCAGTCTCTTCTAGTCATTAAGGTAATAGCCAAACCAGTTTTGCCAGCTCGTCCTGTTCGCCCTACTCTATGCACATACTCTTCAATATCCTTGGTAAAATCATAATTTATTACCACTGTAATATCATTAATATCAATACCACGAGAAGCTACATCTGTAGCTATTAAAATATTAACTTCACCATTCCGTAAGCAATCCAAAGCCATTTCACGATCACTTTGTTCACGACCACCATGAATAGATTCAACTATGAATCCTTTCATACACAAATCTGATGAAAGCTGATCCACAGTTACTTTTCGATTAACAAATATTATTATCTTATCGTCTTTGCTACATTTTCTCAGAAAATCGTCTAACCAAGTTTCTTTTTCTTCTTCTTCCATTATAAGAATATCTTGTTTTACAGTATTTACTGTTGTCAAGTCTAATGATCCAACCATGACTTGAATAGGGTTGGTTGTATAGCTTTTAGCAAGACGTTTAACTCCGGGTGGCCAGGTTGCACTTGTCATTACGGTTTGTCTATCTGGTCTTACCCTTAATAATGAAACACGTATTTGAGGTTCAAAACCCAAATCCAACATTCGATCAGCTTCATCAAGTATCAAAAAGGTCACATCTGATAAGTCAATAGCACCACTACCAACAAAATCATTAAGTCGACCAGGAGTAGCTATGACAATTTCCACTCCATTTCGTAGACATTCTTTTTGCTTTCCAGAACTTGCTCCCCCATAAATACTCATAGCTTTAATGCCTTTGTAACTATACTTTTTAACCTAAATAAGACAAGACAATAATAAATTTTAAAATCAAACTTACACAGACATATAAAATTTATACATACTTCGCTTTCAATTTGTAACACTAATTCCCTAGTTGGAGCCAAAACTAGTATAGATGGTCCTTTTCGTTCACTACGAGGAGTTGGTTGAAAATCGATATGAATAAAAGCAGGAAGCAAAAAAGCCAACGTCTTACCTGTCCCAGTTTGTGCAATAGCTATCAAATCGTGACCGCTCATGATGACAGGCCATGCCTGACACTGCACAGGGGACGGGATTTCAAAGTTTTGTTTTTGTATTTCATTCATTATTTCTGGATAATCAGCAAATGCGTGTGAAAATTTCAATACTGGTTTAGGAATTGGCTTTAAATTATTTTCATCAATATATTTTATCATTATGTTGTTTTTAGTCAATCTGAAATCTTCAACTTCTTGATCAGTCATCATCGTCACTTCAGGATGTTCTTTGTAGAAATCCTTAATAATTGGTGGCAAAGCTGCTAATCTTTTTTTAAGGTTTTCTGCTTCTTCTTTCATCAACTCATCCCAATTAAAAGTAGATTGAACTGGTTCACTCAGTTTCATGTCCGATTCTTCTTTCAACTTTAGTACTATTTTTTCAGGGTCGTTCGCGTCGATAATATCGTTGATAAGCCTTTGAGCATGTTCTTTGGCATTTTGATTTCCAGAAATCTTCACAACTTTCAACCCGTAGGTATCGCTGTCCAAGACCGTGATAAACGCTCCACTTTCCTTCTTCAAGCCTTTAATTACAACGCCACCTTTGCCGATAATCTTGCCAGCAAACTTGGAATCTATATCCATAAGCAAATCGTTTGGATTAGCGGTTAACGGTTTCCTGTATTGTTGTTGGGGTTGATATAGTGTATCAGAAGGTGAATCCCAGTTTTCCTCTTGATCCATTTTGAAAAAGATTTAC
This sequence comes from Aphis gossypii, assembly GCF_020184175.1. Classification (NCBI taxonomy): domain Eukaryota; kingdom Metazoa; phylum Arthropoda; class Insecta; order Hemiptera; family Aphididae; genus Aphis; species Aphis gossypii. Next base: position 83,651,922 of record NC_065531.1, read on the forward strand.
AGGAAAAAGCACGTGGTGAAATATATTTAGTTCAACTATAAACATAAACTTAAACGTAACGAATGCAATCAATAATCAACAGACTAACAACGGTTATGAAATGTACGATAAAATATAAAAATAAAACAATTAACAAAAGGAACGACTATTTAATTCACTTGATACTTCGAGCATGATAGCGTTGGCGGCTGCGTAATGCGTTGCTTTTATATTTTATAACGCATTTATTGTATAGAGAATAGAGATAGAAATACCGGCGAGCCGGCATGGTGATTGCAGTTTGGGTGCACATGTGTCGTGGACAGTGCTAACAACCCATTTGTGAATATCAGGAACCTTTGATTATGGCGCAATTCAAGTTATTCAATTTCAAATTTCTGAAAACAGTAAAAACCACTATAGAGTTCAAGTTTAGTATTGACGTATCGTCAGTTACTGATACTCATTGGATTCTTTAGAGTAAACCGTGCTGGTTAATACAAAATTTTACTTACTCGGCTATTTAATATATTTATTTATTACAAATCACATAAAATACTATTACTTATTAGTCTATAAACTTAAAAAAAAAAAATTCTTAATTCGTTCGCAATCACACTTTTCATAAATTATTCATATACTTTTCATCATCATGTAGCTTGATTTTGAATTTTGTGTGCAAGATATTTAGATATCGAATAAGTTAATGTATATTATATATATTATGTTATTAGATATCATTGAACAAGTGTATAAATTTAAACGCTTTCTTACAGTCATGGAAATATTTTGCCTCGCATTTTTACAAATAATACATTTTAAATTTTTCCTTAAAAAAAAATTATACATTAGTAGCAATAATAATTAATATTCACAGTTATGTATCGATGCTTATTTTCTTTTTCTTCTTCAATAATGTGATTATTCAAAATCTGATTCATGGAATTTTTAAGAATATTTAGACTATATTTTCAAATTCATAAGATGTATTACTTAAGGATTATCTTGTACATATAAACTTTCTAATTCAAATGATAACCACACCTCTTTTAAACAGTAAATTATTGAGCAGATAATTTTTATGATAATTTTGATGAACTCTAGTTAAATTTTGAGTAGTTTTTAAATTATTTAACTATATACTAAGAATAATACATCCATGATAATAGGTTTATAGTTATTAAACTGTTGATTGGTTAATTTATTGACTCATAGGTTCTAAACTCCTATGACTCATTTTGGAAACATTTTCAACCCACAATAATATCAATGAAACGGAATTATAAAAAACTTCATCTAAAAAAATCTATTACATAAAAATATAACACGATCCATAGTATGGGAACCTCTGTATAAACTTATTACTAATAATATTATATAATATATAAAACTATAAAAACCTACATTTAGGCTAAAAACCAGTGTTGTTTAAGTCTAAAAAAAATAAAAAAAAATAAAAAAATAAAATATATTAATAGTTTTACAATTTATTCATTATTTTTTGGTATACAATTTGGACATTTAGTTAAGATAAAAATTTAAAAAAAATAAAATAATATTCATATTATTTAAAAATTGATGTATTTTTGTAACAATAATAATTTTTAAACCTATAGGTAACATATAACATTTATCTACAATAACAATTTGATACATTTAATTTTGTCAAATAATAGTTGATTAGTCAATAAACAAATATAATAAATATAATATAATCATAATGATATCATTTTTAATATATTAATACAGCGTGCCCAGAATAAAAATATTAAATACATTCAAAAGTTCACTAATATTGTTGTCTTAGTATCTAATTATTCTTATTAAATGAATAGTAATATGTTATATAATATAAATCATAACAAATATACAGAGTAAATAATTAATTTTATAAAATATAGTCAAGAATATAATAAAAAAACTTAAATTTATTTCAACTTGCACCATTGAAATTGTGAAACTGAGATCACAAGTTTTTATTTGAACTCTTGTTGGACCAAATTATAAAAATAAGAATTTTTATTTTCTAATAAAACATTTGGAGACTCAAATTCTACTACTTTCCCATTGTCCATCACTAATATTCTACAAAAAAAATATAATAAGTAAAAATTATAGAATAGTTTTTAATTAATTAATTAAAATTTAATTTTATAAATAATAGACATACCGATCACTATCCATCACAGTTCGAATTCTATGAGCAATAGTAATAACAGTACTGTGCTTGAATGCAGTTCTTATTGTCTCTTGTATTTTGCGATCAGTCATTTCATCTACATTTGCAGTAGCTTCATCTACACATACTACTTTGGAATTCTTAAGTATTGCTCTGACTAAGCACAACAATTGTTTTTCACCAACAGATAAGCTGGTATTTTCTCCTATATAACATCCTAAACCACCTATACGTTTAACAGTTGCTGCTAAATGACAGCGTTGCAATGCAGACCATATATTTGAATCCATATACTCTTTAAATGGATCAATGTTTTCACGTATAGTACCATCAAACAAAAACGGATCTTGAGGTATTATACATAAACGATTTCTAAAAAATAAGCAGAGCGCATTGTATTACTTCATATTTTAAGATATTATAATATTAAGTTTAAATTAATCTAAATATTAGTATTAAATATTTAAGTAGGTATACCTTATTTGCCGTGAAGAAATTTTAGAAAGATTTACGGCATCTATAAAAATAGCACCACTGCTGATATCACACATTTTATACAAAGCTGCTAATAATGAACTTTTTCCAGCTCCTGTTCGACCAATTACACCAATTTTTTCCGAAGAAGTAGTTTCAAACGAAACTCCATTTAAAGACATAGGACCATCATGTCTAAAAATTAAAATATATATAATATTTTATGGTATTTTAAATTTTAATAGTTTACCTATATTTTAGAAAAACATTAGAAAATTGTATAATTCCATTTGTTGGCCATGCAAATGGAGGCGAAACAGAGTCTTCAACATCAGTCTCGTTCTCTATATTCTCAACATAACCTAGAACACGTTCTAAACTAATCATATCACATTCTGTTTCTGCAATGGCATTCACTAATCCTCCAAGCATATTTGTCAATGTTAATGCATAGGTCAATGACAAACCAAGATATCCTATTAATATAAATTTCAAGTTATAATATGATAATAATAATATCAAACGAATAATAATTTTGCATAAGCTATAATTATTAGTACTTAAAATTTTATTTTATTTTTTAACATATTATTTAATTGTTATATTGTTGATTTAGATAAATAGTCCCATTTAAACAAGCCATAAAATATATATGTTATGAGTACAAACCTGCATTGGTGAGATTCCATTGGTGAATAAATACGGAAATGAAACTAATAAAAAATAACATAGTTAGTCCAATGATTTTTAATCTGAAATTAAACCATAAAGATGCTAATTGTGAAGAGAATTCCGCTTTAAGATGGTTTTCAAGTCTGTCTTCGTTTTCACGTTCAAATCTAAACATTTAAATTATCAAATAAAAATTAAGCAAGTGATTTAAATTTTACAGTAGTAGACTATTTTATTATGATCAATATTAACCTGGATACAGCTCTAAAAGCGCGTATTGTTGATAACCCCTGTAATGATTCATGTACATGGTTATAAAGCGGTGATAGTGCTACAGCTGATATACGTCTGAGTTCACGAGATGAATTTCTGTATCGTATTTGCAATTTATAATATACAGGAGTTAGTATCACAGCAATAATTAAAGCCCAAGGTATACCATATATAATGGAACATAGAGTACCAATTACGTGAAAAAATTGGGCTAGAAAAATATTTAAAATAAATGGTAATGAATCATCAATAGTATTTGTATCTGATGAAAATCTATTTAATATTCTGCCAAGAGGATTTATATCAAAAAACGTAGCTTTTACCTAAATAAAAATAAAAAAATGTATTATTAATATATATAAAATAAAAATATATAGATTCAATAGTAAAAATACACACGCTCATAATAGATGTTAATAAACAGTCGTGAATTTTTTTACAAGCTTTAATTCCACCATACGCAAATATAAAGGCTCTAAAAAATGTAGCGACAGAGTTTATCATACCAATTAATGTATAAGTATATAAATATTTATTGTTTTCATCTTTTAAATCATTAAAATCTTCAATATCATTATCTGAAACAAAGTAAAAGAAAAAAATTTTCATTTGTTTGATTCAATCATTAAGACGCTCACTGAAATATGTTATCATGGAATTTCTAAAAAATTACTTAATAAATAAAGAATTAAATTTCTTATATAATAATTTTTATGTTAAAATATAAGCTCTTTATAAACAATCAAAAATTAAGAAAATAATTTTAAACATTAAATTGTACATTTTTACTGACCATCATGTTTATTTTTGATTTCATTTACCCAATGAGATAACCATAAATCTGATATATTCCGTGTACCCTAGAAAATATAAAATAAAGGATTTAGAGATAATATAAATTATAAGATGTAACACCTATTATGCAATAACTCTGTTGAATAAAGTATATTTAAAGTAAAATAAAAATGTAATAGGTATTGTATAATTCAAATTATGACATGCATACAATTTGTACGTACCTGCATAATAACTATAGCAACAAATAACAAATATACAATTAAATTTCCAACTGATTTCCAATATTGTTTATAAATAGACAAATTAATCACTCCTTCTTCTTGGTCTTCTCTGTCATTCAAATCATTTATAACATCTGATTCTTTAACTGGTGTCCAATCATCCATAGTTAAGTAAGAGTTACTATTTGCTTCATCAAACTTGACATCCATAGCTTTCACATCATAATCATTTAGTACTTCAAAAGGCCGACCTTGATTTACAATTGTACCGTTATTCATTATTAATACCCAATCAGCTGAGAGTAAAAATTGACTATTATGGGTACAAATAATACGTGTTTTATCTTTAAGTAAGCCATTAATACAATGTGTATATAGATGTTGAGCCACATTAATATCTACTGAAGCAAAAATGTCATCCATTAAATACATAAATTTATTCTGAAAAAAAAAATTTGTACAATATATTATAATAACTTTAGAAGTAATAATTAATTTAAAAAATGATTTAAAATATATTTAAAACTGTTAGTGTAAGGAGGAAATTCATTCAAATGAAAAAATCTATCTTTAACAATATTTACAAAAATAAAGAACTATAAGAATTGGTATACTCAAATATTATTATATTATAAAAATACACTTCAAAGTATAATATATTGAAATTAAATGAATAACTAACAAATTCATCAATTATTATAAACGAAACTAAACATTTGTATAAGCACAGGTTCCTAACCTATGTTTCACAAGCCATACTTACAAAATTTAAAAATATTTTAAATATTTCATTTTTCTTTGAAGCATAACACAAACACTGACAATCGTGTATTATACATAGTTTATTTATAAATTTATATTATACAGTGAAATTTATATTATTATTTAAACCGAAAATCTAATCTTGTTTATACTTTATGATTCGATTATATCAGCAGATTTCCATTTTTTTTTTTAATAGTAATTTGCGTTAAGTTGTTAATTATTTTACTTAAAAAAATAAATTAATTATAAACATTATTTAAGCCTGTTATATAGAATTTCATTGTTTTCCATTTATTCATAATCTAAATTCTAAAAAAAATTGATTTTTATTTAAAAAAAAAATAAGGTATGAAATAGAAGTGGTCTGTAGTACCAAAAACGTTGGGAACCACTGTATAAAGCTAGGCCAAAATATATTAAAATTGCCCTCCTCGGTATCAAAAAATATTAGTTATTTCTTTTTAATATTTTTCTTAAAGCAATTTTTCGCCTTAACCTAGGCTTTTCCTAAAATATTTTCTATGTGTTACATCTACAATCAGTAACATTAGACAAATTTAAAGCATTACGGACAGCCTCGTAATCATATGGAGGACAGGGTATTTTAAGTTTAAAAGCAGCAAATGATAAAAATTTTTGTTGAACCCTTTCTATTATTAAAACATCTATACACAATTGAGGGTCCAAAATAACTGATACATATTTTAAAATGGGGCAGACTAAAAACTAGGTAAAAATAAAAATATTTAATTGAACAGCATTCATCACTTTTCATTTTATGGTTTCCTAACAATAATAATGCATTTAATTAATTTATAAGGACAACCTTTAAAGATTATTAAAAGCTTATTTTAATTTATAGTGTATACTAATAATAAGTATTAAAATTACCTGATACACAGCACGAGCAAGAGCTAAACGAGCTTTTTGACCACCACTCAGAGTTACTCCAGCTTCACCAATAAGAGTTAAATCTCCTCTAGGAAATTCTTGTAAATCCTTAACTAAGCCACAACTTTTGATAACTGTTCTAAAAATAAAATAAAATATTTTTATTATTGAATAATACACAAACAGTAAAATAATATTAGAATTTATGTTATGAAATTAATATTGCTTTATTCATTATCTGTGATAGAAAATGAAGTATCAGTAGATTAATTCATTTTAAATCGATTCTTTATCTAATATAAGACTAATAACAGACTAACACTCACTCCTTATAATAAACTCAAGAGTTTCACTATTATTCTAACAATCCCTTAGCTAGTATTTTCTGAAGTTTTAGATCACAACTAATCTTCAGAAAAAGAAACAAATAATCATTTCTGTCTTAAACATGTATACCATAGCAAAATTAAATAACAGATTTTTACTTATTTATAGTTAATATTACAGTCAACTTGCATAATATAAAGTTAATAGATAAGAAATGCGAGTTTTTTTTTCATCGTTTTAAATTCTCAAATAAATAAATAAATTGCTTGGGTACAATTTATTTTCTAATTGTATAAATTATAAATCTAAAAATATAAATTCAATAATGTATAAATTGTTTCCAATATTATAACTGTGTTATGTGTGTGTAAAATATAAACATCACATCATCACATATAGCTATAGGGTTCTTTTAATCCGTGTAAATAAAATTAAACTTGAAATTGTGTACCACATACTATCAGTAACCAATTTGTTTTGTTTTTTTATTAATTTAACTAATTTTAAAGAACAATTCGCAAAAATATTAAATCAGTCAAGGTTCTTCTTATAAAAAGTTAAGTTACTTGTATTTTTCTAAACTGAAATTCTGACCAAATAATATATTATCTTTTATTGTTCCTTTTTGAATCCATGGTGACTGTGCAACAAATGCAAATCCTAAAACAAAGTATAAACATATATTCCAGTATATAAAAGAAATCAAAAACATAATACAATATAACCTTTTGTCTTTACCATCTCTCATATTTGAAGATGCAATCATTCCTTCTTCTTTGTTAATTTCAGCTAAAATGCCAGCTAACAGAGTAGATTTTCCACTACCTACTGGTCCAACAATACCAACAAAAGATCCTTTGGCAACAGAAAAATTTATGTTTTTAAGTTGGAATGATCTAAGACCCCAATTAAATGAACACTTTGTCAATGACACAGCATTATCAAATGTTTTTCCATACTGGACTGGCATTAAACTATAATAAGACTGTGATTGTAAATCATCTACCTGAAAAATATATATATAAAAAGTATTAATACAATTAATAATGTTAAATGTAAAAATATTGTTAATTAATTACTTCAATTAAACGTTGAATTCTTTTAACAGACACCCAAGCTTCAGTGACACCATTCAATATCCAAGGAAAAGCATTTAATGGTGTTATTAACATATGAAGTAGAGCCATACTGGTAAATACCTTAAGACATTTTAAAATAGCATTTTTGATATACAATAATCTTGAATGTATAAAAATAAATACTTACTTTTGACGCTGTTAATTGACCTCCTAGATATATATAAGTTGAAAAAGTCAACATTGATATTGTTACTGGGGTTGTAGCCCAAAAATACACACATAAAGCGTCCAAATATTTCCTTTTTTTCAAGTTCATGACTTCAAGTTTTCGGTAATCTAAAAATAATAATTTTTTTACTACAACATAATGTCATAATAAGATAATAAAATACAGCATGACATACCGCTAACTTTATCAATAAAATATTGTTCCCAAACATGAAATTTAATTACTCGAATACCTTTTATAATTTCAGACATTAATTTAACACGTTTATCTTTTTCTTTCATCAATTTTTCAGTTAATTTACCTATAATAAATAATTAAATAACCATCAGCTTTTGTTTATAATAATATGCATTATACTTAAATACACATACCTATATTTGAAGTAATAACCTTGTTTACAGGAATCAGTAGAATGGACACAAATACTCCTGACAAGAAAGCTATTCCCAATTGTTGATAAAGTAAATATAAAACAATAACCAACTAAAACATGAAAATAAAATAAGCAAGTCAAGTTTAAGTTTATTAATATTTCATAATTTTACTTGAAAAGGTACACTCCACATTGAATGGAAACTATTGCAAGCATTAACTAAATTATGAGTATCAGTACTTATAAAATTAACTATTTCTCCAATACTAAAAAACCAAAAATAAAAGTAGGTAATATTTATACATACATTAAATAAATAATAATAAAAAGTTGACATAATTTCAATTACCTAAAGTTATTTAGCATTACAGTATTTAATTCCAATGTCTTTTTATAAATCATTGTCACTAAGGCGCCTCTGATTTTTATTCCTATCATGTGTATTTGATATTCAAAATGTGCACTAAATAATGTACCTAAAACATAAAAAATAAGAAATAATAGATAAAATCCTAGAGAGAGATTCAGTTCACTAACATTTTTATTAGTAAATATCAGCTTGTAGGAGAAAGTTAAAAGAAATATATTAAGTTTTTATAAATACATAGTATGTTGCACGGCACTTGTTTAAGGAGGCTTAGTATTACAGTTATCAAACACTTTTCAAAATGAATAACACATTTTTTACTATAAAAATTATTGAAAATTGGATTCAGATATAAATTAAATAATCTAATGTTTGTTCTTACTTAAAAGTGACATTAAAACAAGCCCTGTCATGTATAAATATCCATGACTTATTGGCTCTTCATGATGTGATACAAATGTAATCAGTTTGCTTAAAAAAATAGGAGCTGCAAATCCAAAAATGTCTGCAAATAATTTAAGTAATCCAATCCCATAAAATTGTTTTCCATAACATTTGTGTAGAGCTTGCAACAATGATATTTTCGGTACTCTAGATTGATGATCAGCAGGCAAATGAATAGGTGATGCAGCTGTCACAGAAGGCTGATGTCTAAATACTTCTTCCATTTTAGCTGATACATATACTGGGGTCAGCCATTCAGGTAAATCAAACAAATCATTTGTATGATGTAACCTTTTTTTGTCTCCTTTGGTTATTAAACTGCCAACCCAACCAAATGTGAGCCAAGACATAAAACCATAATGTTCATTATCACATGCCATGCCCAAATAATATGGATCGAATTCATCATTAAAACGACTATATGATGATGTCATTAAAGAACGTCTCTCAAGTGATTGCTATAAGTATAAACATTAATAATATATACATATATAATTTTTTTTCAAATGAAATTGTTTACTTTTATACATATAACTAGATATTTTCATAAAAATAGATTATCAGTATATAATTTAGATTACCAAACTGTAAGTTAAAAATTAATATTATTCTTTGAATTTTTTAAATAATTAAATTTAAAAAATAAGATCCATCAATATATTATTTTTATTTGTTTTAATATATTTAAATATTCATCAGGAATTATTAAAATATAAGCATATAATATAGTGATATATTAATAAAATTAAAGTGATCACAAAGGATTTACCTGGGCAAGAAAACGAAGTCGGTCTACATGTCTGATTCTTACAACGTCTTCCTTGAAAAACATGGTAATTAAATAAAATGCCTGAAGCATCCAATTAAATAATGTGAACCATAATCTAACTTGTAAAATAGTTACATAAGTGCTTTCAATAAATACTATGAAAGTGCTGCGTAAGGATATTATTGACGATAAAAAACATAAAATCCAAGCGAGTATTACAACTTTTGAACCTCTTAAACTCGTTCCTAAATGATGACGGATACATACAATGTATAATGTATGTATCAACCATGTAAAACATTGGATTACAAGGACTAAACTTTCGATTGGATAAAGTTGGCTTTCAGTGAATTCGTATACTTCCCAAATTAGTTGAAATGCTGGTAAGATTGACAGCATACTAGCAATAATAATACGGCAACGAAGAACATTAGTTTCACGTCTGGTGCGTATTATCCAATCAGATAGATGACAACAGTAATATGTTGATGTCAACATAAATATTAACAGAATAGGCAGGCGAATTACTGCCATTTCTGCGCAAATACTCAACACATACCCTGAGCGAAATAATGGAACAAAATCATTGGGACCACAGAGTTCGGTCCAGTTCCAAGTAACTTTCATACTTAAACTAAAAAAAAATTAAAAATGTTTTAATTTCTTATACTTGATACACACATAGTAGATATTATAGATGAATTATTTAATCAAAACTTAAAACATACTCCATAATTTAATACAGCCAATATTATTCAGACATCAATCGTATAATACTTGTTTAATAGTTAACATATTAACAGGCAACCTTTTACGTACAATACTATATACGTTCATTCTTTTTTTAGAGAGCAAACTTCATGTAACTCAAAATAATTATTCACTATTAACTATTTACACAGCATTGAGAACAATGCAAACTGCGAAAGTCGAAGTAGAAACACGAAACCATAATAGACGCAAGATGCAACAGTTTTAAATATAAATTGATTGAAAATTATAAATTAAAATCCGCAACATTAACATTTACCTGGTACACTATCAAAAATAATGATAAGGATTAGATTTTCGAAAAACCATAGACCTTGTACTATATAGTTGTTTAGGCACTGAGATAGATAAGATATATCTTATCTATCTCAGTGATTATCTATAACCGTGGTTATGGACCTTATATTAATTTTATATTTATTTTAATTTAATTTTATATTAGTTATAATTTTATGAAGGTCTGTATGGGTTTATTGTGGCTATTATGAAATATCCTAAATTCATAACGATCAGGTACATTCTAAACCGTGATCAGGTAACCGTAAGTCCAACACCAACACTCATATTTTATAGACCTAAATAGTAAATATGTATTTTATTATTTAAGACAGGTAAGTGGTGTGTAATCGTAATGACTATATAGTTTACAACCTTATCCGCTTATGGGCTATGGCCATAGACTTTATACTAATCTCAGGCTATGGCTCATACCACGAACTAGTACAAATTATAGTTACCAGTGTCGTAAATGGTAATAGAATGTATAAATAAATAATAAATGTATATAGAAATTATTTTCAGGGGTGGTTGAACTACTTGAACTCCCTCTTTACGCCAATGATAGTTACTATAATTATAACGACTTAATGTTTACAACTTTCAAGTCAGCCATGTGCTTTTTATTGTATTTATATTTGGTCGTTGCCATGACAAAATGAATTTACTTTTTTTGGTCGTTTTAATCATAATTTATTGAGTATAAGGTCTATAGACTATGATTATAATTATATTATTACAGAGGTGGCCAACATGAACGTGTTCGCGAGCCACATGGACAAATACAATTATGCCAAAAGCCAAAATGTTTATAAATACATTTTACATAATTTGATAAATTTAATAAATGCTTATTTACCAAAAAAAATTATGACAATACTCAATAGTAAGTAGTAAGTAAATTTAGATTTTATAAATAAGACGCGAGCCACATCTGACTATGACGACTGATGAGAGGTCGAGAGCTACATGCCCACATATAATTTATAACCATGGTTATACTGCATATTAAAGACATAAGGTCCTATAGCTTGCATATTTATACTGCATAAAAATATTATAGAAATAATAAATACATTATATGTATTATCTACTGATTAATTATTAATGTGATGTAGGGGACGTTTTGTTTATTTTTGTGTTTGTATACAGCATAACTTCGTTGAAATAATGCTTCAATTTCAAAGTTCGGGGGTGGTTTCCGATGGCAAAGTGAATATCCTTGGTGCATTATAGAAGTCAAAAGTAAAATTTTCCAACAGTCTTAAAAAAAAAATCGATTTTTTTACATGGTTGTAACTCAAAAACGAATCAATGTAAATACTTGAAATTTATATCTGTGTTTATATCTAAGGTTATAAAATTCAACACTAAGTGTTTCATAAGTTTTCCTCCAAGTAGCTATAGAGAAAACTCTAAGCATTATTATAGGAAAAATTTTAAGTGCGTTTGAATTTTTAATTTTTACGTAAATGCGTAACGATAACAATTTATCCTTAAACGATTTTAAATATTTGTTATTATTATTCAAAAAGTATAAGTCGTAGATACTTGACAATTTCACCAGTTATTTAGATTGGCAATTTTTGTAACATAGTTTAATTTTCATAATATATCGCTTATTTTAAGTCTACTTATAGGCATTTGAAATATTCGTTTTTGTTTAGTTTTTTTCTATAAATATCGATAAATACCTATACTCCGGCCCATGCACGAGAGATCAGGACCGCTATTCGACCAAAACTCGTCCGATTTCTCCTATTCATCCGCTTATCAATAGCAGCACATAGTGGGGAAAATAGTGCCCCTCGCCGTCTTCTGCATGCACACGACGGTACTGATCTCTCGTGAACCAGAGTATACTTAAAAATTTGATACAAAGTTCCTCATAAGTTAATCTATTCTAGTGATTCATAAATTATGAGAATATAGACACAATTTTTTTTATTAGCGTTTGAAGTTCAAATATTAACAAAAATTCGTTAAAATTATGAATAATTGCAAATTATTTTGTAGTTATAATTCATAAAAATGTTTGTATAGATATGTAGTTAAGAGTTGAAAATGTATTACAAGATTTTCCATAAGTTTGGCGTAGGTACAATAATTATAAAAGAACTTACATTTTGGTGTATTCGGGCCATTAAAAACATAAACCACCTTTTTCACCACCAAGTGGTTAATATATATCCTAAGACCTAGGCTGATATAATTTGTAAAATCATCTCCCTTCAGAATCGTCTTTCGTTAGCAATATGATACCTACCATTGAATTCAAATTTAATACATCCATTATAGTGACTTAACATTTTTTTTTTTTTTATCAACAGAAGTCAAATTGTTGATCTCGTCCCTTTAAAAAACTAACTTGATTTTTACTATCTCCTAGAAAACATTTTAGAGTTATGCCTATAATAGTTACCAATATTAAACATTATATTATATTGTCCTTTTAGAAATTTAAAAATACATTGGAACAATTTTTTTTCATAAGCGTTTAAATTAAATTTTAACATCATTTATCAAATCACAAAAATTAGTAAAATATTTATATAATCTCTGTACTATAATTAATTATAAGGTGTTAGATGTATGCTTTTAGATTGTGATCTTATTCTTGCTGTCTGCGTCAAAAATTGGGGGTGAATTGCCTACATGATAATATACTGCTCGCATAATCATAAGAGTCTCATGGGCAACGCCAGCAGAATGACTATAATATTATTACTTGATTAATTCACTGACTGATAAACATAGAGTCTGAACAATGATAGATCGATGCTTGAAATTTACACGGTACATTCGTAAAATGGTATCATAGGTTTAGTGTTGCAATAAGAAAATATTTTACGAAATTCGCATTTTAAAGTAGTGCTTGAACAAGTTTTTTGAGAATCAAAATGGTCGATGAAAATGTCTTAGTGAATCATATTATAGAATTGGAATTTTTAACGGGCAACGAAGTGCACGGGGTCAGTTAGTAATATTATAAAATTAAAACATTTTATCTAACAAAAAATTAAAATAATCGCCATGTCAAATTATATGTATGTCTAAATTAATCGCAGTCTTTGATTATAGGATTATAGATACCTATATAATTGGCTAATTGTACAGTAATATATAAAACTCAGTAGCGAATTTTCAAATTTTTCTAAGGGGAGGAAGGGATTCTAAAAAATGATATGTATTCAAATGTATTATTTTTATTTTTATAAAAACAAGTATACAATACAAGATGTATATGTATATATATATCAGCTTCTAAGGGCCCCATCAGAAGACCTACTGGACCCCTTCGTCGTAAATCTACCACTGTATACACTTGATCACTCAAAATAGGATATTTAATGTAAAAATAAAATTATGTATTTACAATAGTCAATAAGTACATATCATTTAATAATCATGGTAAGATTTAAATCACAGCCTTATCAATTAAAAAATATTTTACAAGGATACATTATAAACCAATAAAAAAAAAAATCATGATTAACTTAAAAACAGAATAACACAAAAACAAAAAATTGTATAAAAATGTAAAAAAAAAAAATTAACAATACTATATTTACATTTTAAAATAAAACTATTTTTACCTTAGACGTTTACTAATTTAAAATTTAAAGTAGGTAATTATACATTATATCATATTTTCATACATAGGATTGTAAGACATAAGTGTACACCTACTTATTAAAGCTTTATTTTAATATAAAATTATTAATACTTATAGGTTTTCGATAAATTTAAAATGACTTTTGAACTAAAAATATTGTAAATGTATGCTAATTATATCTATATGGATATATGTATATAATCTTATAGGTAAACCTACTTAGGTAATAAGATAGCTCAAAGAGTTTGAGCCATTGCTGTTTGTTTTAACATTTATCACAGTACAATATTAGTAATAATTTAATTGTACAACTTATAATATAATAATTTTAAAATCATTATATAAGGTATTTTTTTGATGCCTTCCCTGTGTAATGTATAAAAGGTTGATCTTGGGATTTTCATTTAAGTAGTTTTTATTTTATATTATGGAAATCAGTAAATAATTACTAATACATCATAATTCTGTTATTGATTACCATATTGTAGAATTCAAACGCTGTTCTCGATTCCTGCTGCAACCAAGTATTCCCATTTCTGATTTGAATTAAGACTATCACAAACATTAATACTTATCATTTCATGTATTCCAAGAGTGTCCAAACACAGGTTGACAACTTTAAGTCTTAATTGTTTAGTGTTTTCGTCGTATTTCCACTAAAACAATGATGTACAAAATTGTGTTAGTATGTGATGTAGGTATTATAGGAGTTAAATGTTATGTAAAGTAACATGAATACTTGATTCAACATAAATCCCAAAATAGTTAAATTTGGGTATTGGTTGTTTGATAGGGCGCAGTGTGTCTCAAATAATTTAGAATTTTTAGAGTGTAATACAAGGAGGCGATTGAAATGATTGAATACACCCGAAAAATCGTTTTTCTTTAAGTTTAGTTTATTATTTTAATATTATTTTTATTTTTATACTTTTATATTTATATTTTTTTATATTATTGATTAATTTTTCAATACCACGATCTTGAAAAAATTGAATCTAGATATTTGTTCACTTTGGTATTTTTTAATTTTTTTTGCTATATTTAATGAATATAATTTTTTTTCGTTAATCAATCTTACTTTTTAGATACATGATTAGAAGTTTTAATTAAAAATGTTGTCTTTATTTAAATAGTTTTTAATATTTTTAAGAAAGGATATACTCGCATGTCCAAATGAGATGTATGAAAACACTAAATCAGTTTTGAATGGAAACTAACAAAGTATTTGGCATTTGTTGATCACTACTACTGCTCATTTCTACAATTCTACCCAAATGTGAATAGAGAAGTTCAACTGTATAATATTATTTATTTCGTATTATCAGCGATTATATTACGGACGCACTTGGGCTATTAAAAAGATATGTATGATTTAGATAACCGGACGCATTCGGGCGACGCCCTTTGTAAGTACGTGGAGTATTATTTTAAATTATGTAAAATATTGCTCCAGTAATTTAATAGTTTAACTGTTTTAATGTAATTTAAAAAATAAAATGTATTAATTATGCATTTTTTCTATCTGATTTCGGTTTTAAATATTGCACTAAATATTAATACATAGGTAATTAATTTAAAAAAAGTTATATTATTTAATAACCTTAATTAGTATTTTTATCTTCATTTTTTAATTTCGGGTTTCTAAAAATAACGGTTTTTAAAAATATTTTGATTTCTAGTATTATTACCTATAGAAAATCGGACATAGTCATTTTTTTGGATATACTACTTAAATGGTATCGGATATCGGGTTAATGCGGGTGCACACCCTAGTATATATACTTTGTACTTTGTATAATAATTAATAACCAAGTACTTACTACGTTTTTCTAGTAATTAAAAAAAAAAAGGTTAAAATAGATTCCTATTTTAAATAACGGATTATAATAATATATTAATATAATCTGTTAATTATCTATTATAGGATTATTTTCTATGACGTAGACGTGTTTAATAACAATTTTTTCTATATTTTAATTTTGTGTACATATTTTAAAATAAGCAATACCTATTTTAAATAAATAAATTGGAACTTAGTAAGTACAATATATTTTACACTACCGCGAAATACAACTCGACACCGCGCATCTCAGATTATATTTTCATCTTAGAATATTTAATTTGGTAATAATTAAATGAATTCCAATATAAATTAACCCTTCTGCAGAACCCAATAACCCACGACATGAGTTCCACTGAAAGTGAAAATTAATAATTTGAATACTAACTTCATCGGTCGAAGAGTCACAGGGTTTCATAACTAATAAACTCATAGCTGAATAATCTGTCGGAGATAAACACATAGTGTCATGCTTAATCGATCCACCAATTGTAAATGTCCATTCCTGTAAAAATTTATAATTGTTATTATTATTTGATTTATTATATACTTATATTATAATAACATAGTTATTTACAAAAGTAATTTTTTAAATTGTAATTACATACCTGATTGCCACCGTAATCGTGACATGGAAAGATACCTGCAGTTTTTCCTATTTGATTTTCTAATGTATCTAAGCACATATAGCCCTGTCTAATGCTGCCCACGAATACGTCTACGTTCGCTGGCAATTTAAGTTCCGGATAAACGTTATCTAAATACCATTTAAACGGTTTACATCCTAGTTTTTTTTTCAACGCCAATCGATCTGCTATGCTGCAATAACAACAACAATATGCATTAAAATTGTCATCATCTTTTCTTCTTTCTAGAACACATAATAGCAAATAGCATACTTTCCAAATGGGACCGTTCTAGATAATGGTACGGCATTGTAGTAGTATCTTTTATACCGATCCATCCATACTTCAGCTGCTCGACGAGTGTTGTGGGCGAAAACATTGCCACTACCGCCCGGAAATGAATAAGGATGTCTCTTTCGAAACACATGTCCCACTCGCGAACAAGGGATGATTTCTAAACTACCACCACATTGCCACACCCTAAACGATATTTCTATAAATGAATAAAAAAAATTGTAATAAATATTTCAATATCAACAAAACGTGCAATGAAAACTATCAAAATTTGTTTTCATTATTATTTGTGTTATATTTTATTTTATTTAGAGGCTTAGAGCTGTAGTTTATTATTCGGGTTTTAATACATATATATTATAAATATACCTACTTAGTATCAGTAGTAAAATAATGTCACTTTTTACCTAAATTTTCACCACCCCAAATGTTCATTTCCTTGTCATATGTTCCAAGTTTTACGAAATAATCTTTGTTCATCACAAATAATCCACCGGCGATCATTGGAGTTCTGTGAAATTAAATAGAACATTAATAATTGTACTATGTACCTAATATATACAATATACATATGACTCTTTGTTAATATATTAAATATTTATTTTAAATTTTTATATTAAATTAAATTAAATCAGTGTTAAATATTCCATGTGCACAAACACCAATTATTATTTATAAAATATTTAAACTTTTCATTTGTATTATTTTTGATTAGGTGTAAATTAAATATGTACGAAATATACAACTATAATGTGTACATTATTGTCGGATTCACGAATATGACTTAAGTTAAAGGATGTCGAATGTGTGTCATATTTACAACCATAATAATAGTTAATAGTTAATAGTTACACTATTGTAGTGGCGTAGCCTGGAATTACCCAAGGGGGAGGGGGGGGGGTTAATGACCTTTTTTTTTGATCACCTCTAAAATATATTGTCCAGGAATATATATATTATGGTCGAATTGTATTTATTTTAGTCGAATTGCACTTGAGCTCTAAAAAGTATATCGACAATAATATCATGCATTTGATGGGGTTGAATGTTATTTAGAAAACACTAATTTCCTTTCAAAATTACAGGCTTAAAACTGACAATGATTTTAATCATTGGCGTTGTTAAAAATGATAGTTTTATACATACATCATGTTGCAATATAATATTATAAAAATATTTTTTAAATTTTTAAATTTTTTTTTTAAATCATCAAATATAATTATTGTCATTTTTACATTTTTTTTCATTTCGATCATTTTTTTGTAGTTATAAACTAATAACAAACATCAATTAAAAATTTTAGTTTAGTAATTCGCTTTGAGCATAAAAGTTAATATATTTTTCAATATCGTTTATTTTTTCTGGTACCGTGTAGTTGAAGATCTTGTATCAGTATTCTGCATAAAAATATAAGTATCTATTTTTAATTATGTTAAAACATCATTTTACAGTTTATTTTTAGATATTTGTAATCAGTTGCAAATTTTGCATTTTACAATACCACAATTTCGATTAATGGAATCTACATTCTACATCTTATTATTCTACATAAAGGAAACATATCATAGATTGCGTTCTAACCACGCCAATGATTAAAATCTTTGTTATAGTCCCAACTTCTAAGCTTGCAGTAAGCGGGAAAGGAAATGAGTGTTTTCTAAACGTTTAACCCCTTCAATGCATGATAATTTTGTGAAAATACTTTTTTTGAGCCCAAGTGCAGTTCGACCATTGCCTGTCTTTTTACCCGAGTGCAGTTCGACCATATTACCATTTTTCAACTCAAGTGCAATTGGACCATTTCCTTTTAGGTAATAAGTGCAATTCGACTATTCCAGTTGTAAATGCGCTAAAATGTACCGAGTGTTGTACGCTAATTGAATAATACATTTTATACATAAGTAGGTATAACAATTATTAACAAAACTATAAATTTATATTATACATTATAATAACAATTTTTTTAAGGCCAAGGGGGAGGGGGTTTGAACCCTCAAAACCCCCTGGCTACGCCACTGCACTATTATTTTAATACCTGAATCAGTATAAATGGTAAATAGTAAAGGAATAATTTTTTTTCGTTGTAAAGTGTTTTATAGGACCATTATTATTATTATATAAGTTATTTAGGTACCTGATTGGTAAAGTTGGATCTTTTTGTCGTTGTGCTCTGACTTCTTTTGATAAATACTCCCATTTAAACACTAAATTCCAATCAAATCCACCTCTAAGTTCTGATGAAGCTCCTATGTATTGGAAGTTATCCATATTAATAACATCGATTATTGGGCATACCACCCTAGTCGGGTCCTATGAAAATATAATAATTTAAGTCTTATTCCTGACATTGCATAATATCATATTTTGGTAAAACACGCTTTAGATAATAATAACAATAAAATTATATACTTCCGCTACACGATCTAAAAGTGGTTCTAGCCAATTCACGTTACATTCTACATGACTGTCCAAAAATGTAAGCACGGGTGCGGTGGCAATTTCTGAACCACGAACTCTAGATCTCATTAACCCTGTAGTAAACACAGTAAACATTGTTTTGTTTTAAAATATATTAATACAAAATAATAAGAATTCTTTTATTATTTCAATACAGTTCTGTAAGTAAATATAAACTTCATAGAAATATAAGTCATGCTTTATAGAAAATTTCATCAACAATTTACAATTACCACGTCTAGTATCTTAGTATCTACAACACTTGAATAGAGTATTTATTAGCTTAATTTATAAATGAAACAGTTAGGTTAGAAAATATTAAACATTTAGGTTTTAAGAACTTTGAAACTTATTAATTGAATTATCAGAGAATAAGAACATACTTTAGGTATACATTTTAATTTTGATTAATGAATTAAACTCAATTATTATAATTCAAACTATGTTTTATTTATACCTTCTCTTTGTTCATTTCTAATGAGTTTCACTTTTTGTATTTTTGATAGTTCTTGTCCATCAGTACCTTTAAGTAAAAATAAAAATATATTAGTATAAACAACTAATTAATATGAAACCGATTTTGGCTACAATTATAACTATTTTATAATATAAAAAGAGATTAAATTTAATGTTTATCATAAAATATTTACTGTCGTCGCTGAAATCGTCCACAAGAATTATTTCCTTAATTAAATGTTCCGGACTTCTATTTAAAACACTAAAATTTAAAACAATAAGAAAATAATTGTTCAGTATATTATAATGAACTGAAGTGTACAACTCGTGGTTTGAAAAAAACACGTAAAATAATACCTGACAACTGTTCTCAAGAGAGTAGACCTTGCTTCGTTATGAAACGTGATGATGACACTTGTCTGAGGTAAATCAGTGCGATATTTCTTAGCTAAACATCTTGATGGGGAAAAAATCAATTAATAATAGTGAATGAGTGAATGTAATGTAAGCTTGAATTTAACATAAACAGGGAATTATTATATTCTGGGAAATTTATTCAACTCAATTTACATAAACCTTTACATTGTAAATAGCAATATTAAAGGTATAGGTCTTAGGTATATAACATAACAAAAAAACAACAAGCAATCTCACTTAGAGTTTCTTGTGTCGGGTACTGGCCGATTGCTACGCAGACTATCACTCGCCAGTTGATTGAATTTGTTACGCGAATACGCATCGTCGCCGTTCCTGAGACCACCGGCGGCCACGTACGCAACCTCGTCCAGGTAACTGCTTAATGTTGAAAAAGGCGTAAAGAGTTCTGCCTGACCATCGGTCAGAGAACTTGGCGAGCTATCTACGTGCCTGTTGATCGATGGATCGTCGACAGACGTTAAAGCGTATCGGTCGCTTTTCAGCCGTAACGCTCTATTCTCTTCTGGCTGCTTGTAACCGAGAACAAAACAATTAAAGAAACTTCTATGTTAAAAAGAAAAATACAAATTATCAATAAACATTATAAACATATTAGGTATACATATTATACTATACCTATAAACAATATCACAGTAACTACTAGCTCGTATGCGCAAAACATGTTTTAATTATATATATTTAATATTATTATTGAAATACCATAAATTCAAAACGCAATTAATAATAGGTACATATAAAAACTGAAGTGTTTTTTATTTTTTTTAACTATTATTATTATTATTCAGCTTGCAAACTATATATGAATTTAAATATTTAGACCTAATACCTTTCGAGTGGAGCTTATACAAAGAAGTTCTTTTTTAACACTTTTAGATTAAATAAAGCTCATGGATTATATTATGATACTAGTTCTAACTTATCTAAATTACACAAAAAACCACTAATCATTTAATGAATGAATAGACCTGATGGTCTTTAAACAGAATTTAGTGGTCAATGATTCGTTAATTAAATTTTAGTGAATCAATATTTTATAAAACCCGATAAAAAAAGTTTCAAAGCAGACTCATATAGAAATATTAAACAAACGACTAATAAATTCCTTATGATGAATATTATGTGTTATAATACCAAAATGAGGACGAACCAATTATATTTCTACTCGTCTTCTAATAGTGTTTAAAATTACGTAATTCACGAAAGCATATTGTCATTAATTATTATTTTATTATTAACATACTTTTCTATAAATCTTTTATATTCCAAGATTATTATTTTGATATACATAATATATGATTTAATAACACTATTAAAACCTTTATTAATTATATTAGTGTATATATGTACCAAATAGCTGCAAAGTGGTTCTAGGTAAATTTTTAATCTTTAGATTTATAAGGTATACAAAAAAAGAAAATGATGTTCTTTATTTTGAATATTTATACTTCGTATTATTTTCATGTTGAATGCATAAAATAAGGCTTTGTAGATATCGCGCTGACTGCTGAGAAATGTTAACTGAAAGGTTAGAATGATATTAAAATTCGAG
This sequence comes from Aphis gossypii, assembly GCF_020184175.1. NCBI lineage: Eukaryota > Metazoa > Arthropoda > Insecta > Hemiptera > Aphididae > Aphis > Aphis gossypii. Next base: position 83,674,085 of record NC_065531.1, read on the forward strand.
AACTTGGATTAGCTCCTGAGTTCGATTTCATAGATACACATTTTTTATACATTGTAAATACTATACAGTTATGCAAAAATATTCTGGTTTGTTTTTGTTTAGATTAAAAATTACAGTAGACTAGTGAGAACAACCACGAAGAGGCATTTTTTTTACTAATTATTGAAATGCATTGGTATATATATAATATATATACTATAAACTATAAAGCACGTATAGTTATACATATTTTTGATGAAATTCTGGTTACTTATTACTGATTACTATTTATATCTTGTATTACATATTATACAATATACAGTATTACATTATTACACATTACAGTAGATTGCATGTTATGAGAAATAATTCAATTCAAAATAATAAGAAACGTACATGAACACGTGATGGATATTAAAATAAAAACGAAATATTACTAAAGGACTCAGAAGTATTGTATAATTGTATGACAAAGTTCATGTCAGTGATCAAGTAGATAAATTAAATTACTTAAATTAAAATAATTAAAAATAGAAAGGCAGGTTGAATTAGGACGCATTTTAAATTAAACTATAATATATAGAACATAATATAGTGTTTAAGTGGTTTCATCATTAACTTTTTTTATGGATGCCATAAATAAATGCATAAATAATGTATGTCTAGCCGTCTATAGGTACTGTATTCATAACAAACCTATTTTTATACCTATTATTAATTATAATTTATAACAAAACCGCACTTATAATTTAACTTATAATTCCAATAACTAAATTATTCTAATTAAATAAACATTAACTAAAGCAGAGATTCCTAACCATGATGCCGCGAACTTTTTTTAGGGTCCCGCGGAATTATTTGAATTATATTTTTAAGAAAAACCGATTTCATGAAAAATGTAGCACTATGAATAATAAAACAGACTATAATAATAAAAAACCATTAAAACCTATTATGTTTGTAAAATTTGTAGAAATATTGCGATGTTCAATCTATATTTTAATGTTCAGACGGGTTTGATTGCTATTTCAGCTATTTGCTATCGCCTATCTACTTATATACCTACTATTAAATAAAACCAAAGTAGTCTATATTTTTTTGGGGTGCTTCCGGATTTTTGGAAAATGACTAAGGGTGCCGCGAGTCAAAAAAGGTTGGAAACCTCTGAGTCCTAAGGTAATCTTATTTCAATAATAATTTTAAATTTTAAATTTTAAGTAAATATTTTATTGTCTATTTATTTATAATTTTTCAAAACATTAAAATAATTTATACGCTGATTAAATCATTTTATATGAAAAATTATATATTGTATAATATGGATTAAAAAAAGTTTATAGTAATATGGAAGCAGGAGTGAGCAGGACCTATACAATTTATATTTATACATTTAAAATTATGTAGATTATACATTTATACCGGATAACCGTTTAGTTAATTTTTGAATAAATTATGTTTATTGTTTACCTAATTTAAATAGCTTAGCTATAAAATAAAGAATGAAAAGCGTTTTTTTGTTATGATTTATATTATGTTTTTGATAAAAATAACAGATTTCACGCTTACTTCCTCTTATTAAGTACTAAGATAACAATTGTTTTCATCTGAATTGCAATGTATAAGAGTTACAAACTTAATATATATTTTTCATTTACTCACAACTTACAGATTTCTATTTATAAATAATTAAATAAATTATATTATTAAGTTAGGTTTATTGATTTATAAAAAATGCATAGTAAAAAATATTAATATGTGTTTAATAAAATATTTATAATATGTATTATGGCTATATATAAAACTATAATAATAATACTTTTATTATGTATTACTTTATCACAGACCACGAATTACGATAGATTAGTCATCATGAATAACCATGTTTTATATAATATTTAATTTAATAACAACAATTATTGTTAATTTATTTTTCTGATTATGTCAATTTTTTCCATACACTTTAAAACAAAGGGTACTTAATCATTAATTAATCATAACTCTAATTCTCGTACAACCTACTTTCTCCTTTCTGTAACATTAATTTTTTATAATATTCCACATAAAGGACATTTTATAACCATAATAAGAAAATATTTAACAATAAATAAATAGTTTAATATATTACACCAACAGTTTTTTGAAATAAACCGGCAGGGGTATTCATTTTTTAAACACGTTTTCAATATGATATGAACTTTTACATATGAAATCATAAAACGTGCAAAATATATAAAAACAATGTATTATTAAGTATTATCCATGTATTACTAATAATATTTTAAGTACCTGTATTATATACTCAATTTTTGTAAAAACTACTATAGTTTATAGCAAAATTAATCTTTTTGCCAAAGAAAAAAAAATAATGAACATATATAGCTAAAAAAAGTTGAAATTATTTTAAAATTATACCATACATATTTGATAAAAATGTTAAAAATATGGTAACTATCGATAAATATAATGTTGACCTTTAAAAGTATAAAAAAGACTTAATTCGCTACTATAATCAATAAGTATCGGTAATATAAAAAAAAACTCGTTGCATTTATTTATTACTCTGCTAATTTGGCTGGTACTGAATTAGTTCCCGAGCTCCAACTCCACATGCCAAATTGGTTTCCGTTTGAAAAAGTATAGATTTAGGACTATCAACCTTAAAGTAGACTTGCTTAAAAATAATAATCAACAACTTAGTTTCATTTTCTCTAAACATAAACTCCATAATAACAAACAATTAAAATTAAAATACGATCGATGTATAAGCGAAAACAAATTTATATTATACCCACGAGTATAAATGACGATGTGTTATTCGAGACTGTACAGTGCTCACTAACATTATTGTCATAATATATTACACAATATACCCAACATATAGCAATATAAATAATAAATACGTATATCTCAATCGTTGACTTAATTGATTAGCGATATTTGCTAAACCTCCAACATATCTATTGCTACTATAGACTATAGTATAGGTACATTTATATTTTATTAGTTTATACTATCTAATTTATATTTTGTACCAATCATGAAAAAATAAAATTAAAATTGTCACTCCTAACCTGAAAAAAAAACGGGAATCAATTCGGCTCAACCTAATAAAATAACTTTTTCAAACGAAAATCAAAATCGGTTACTCTCGCTAATTTAAATTCTAAAATTTTCTAATTTCTAATTTTTGACTTGAGATTTTAAAGGTAAAGTAACCTAACCGAAGACACAGTCAGTTATTATGCTGTAGGCCTGTATAGCTACATTCATACTAATTCGCTAATAGCTCTTTGTGAATTAAAAAATAACAATATTATTTATCGTTAATCATTGCCATTTCATAATATTTATTATTTGTAACAAGGCCGTATATCGTGATCCAAAGCTAACGTTTATAGAGAATATCTGAAGATAAACTGTAAACAGACTTTCTTTCGCTCAATACGCGTGACTCCACTCCCCCCTACAAAGACGGTAAAAATATAGTAGGTATCTGGTATAGTCTAAATCAAACCATGTCTGCGTGAAAGAAATATGCAAGAAGAGAACATAGTAACTGACAAATACTGTTATATGTATACTGGTGTATTATTGTGTATAGTTGTTTATATCAAATATGAAGAAATAAATATGTATAACACAAAAACTAGAAGGAGATGACTTGTACATTTTTTTATTTTTCTAGTTATATAAATAATCATTACATGGACATATTTTAAAAATTTCAGTTGTTAACAATATATTTAGGTACTAATAAGTTGTGTGAACTACACTGTTTAGTAATATGTAGTTGATGTCTTTAAAGTCACCTTAACAATCTTTGAATTTAATATATGTATATTGTATAATGTATATATATTACTTTTATTGCATTATAGAGGAATCTATTATATATATTATATAATATATATAAATATTTATAAACATTATTTAAATATGATAATTCAGTGGCTCCCAAAATTTGTTTTTTACTTGCAGTATCCTTTTTTATCTAATATTTTCTAGTTCCTCCCATCATTAGGTCAAAGCATGAAGGAAGTCACTGATGTCTATACTCTATATGGTTTTCACTTTTTAGTTTATTTGCTAGACCAGATAGTATTCCACGACGACACCGTATAAACTATAAATACACCATGGACCATGGCTCCTCAGAGCACTGTGACGTATACCTTAGGAACCACTGCACTAATTTTTATTTCAAGAAATGACGCATACAATGACATGACATTTGAAAATGGTATGTGTTTAATTAATTTTTTTTGATTATTATGAATATTTATAAATTCAAATTGTTTACAATAACTATAGGCTTTAAATAAATGTTAAACCAAAATAAAACATTAACATTCAATTATGTAGGTAGTTATAGGTATATTATATAATACATGTTTAAACTTTACCTACAAATAAATTGAAAAATACTGAATATAATTAATGAATAACGAATGACCTATTAGTTAACTGTTATATTAATAAATAATTATTAGATCCATGTATAACTGTTTAAGTATAAATTTATATACTATTAAGTATTATAGGTAAGAATATTACAATCTATAAAAATTATTATTCAATTGCCTTTTATTATTAATATATTAAAATAACGACTTAATATTTTAATTTTGATAAATACCATAAATGTAATATATTCGTTTATTAAAATTTATAAATGTTAAATGATTATAAAAAATATAAACAGACAAACATCTTTTTTAGTCAGTTTTTCGTAATATACTACTTTTGCTAATTTCTAGTATACGAGTACATATACATTTTATTGGTAAATATAAAATTAAATAAACTTTAAAAATACTAAACAATTATAAAAAATAAATAAATTATAGATTGGTAACTACTTTTTACGATTTTTGGAAGATTTGAAAAGTTATCTACTATTCCACCATCATTGTATTCTATAGATCTCGCATGTGGTTCCGAGTTTAGAGTTTTCATTTTATTTACCAAATAAAATAATGTTGTTAAGGTAAAACGATTTCACTAAGTAGTTATTAAAAACCACAGTCCACATTTAATAACCACCTGATGACAAAATACACGTTGAAGAAGTCAAATATTTTCAGTTATTTTGTATATTACAATAACGTGTTAAATGTTAACCACACAGTATCCAAGGATAACAGAAAACGAACACAATTGTAATACTAGTACCTCCAAACAAACCTGTTTTGTAAGAATTAAAGTTAATTAATCGTGATAATACAAATTAAATTAAAATGAATATTTAACTATATAGACGTCAGACATCTAGATCAAATATCAATGAATACAGTTAGAAGTATAAATAATAAATAAAGTTATTATTTCGTTTCATTATTTTCGTAACAGAATCAACTGAAAATACTCATAAAGAACACTTTTATCTAATCTCTAACTAATAGTTAATTACCAAAATTAATAGAAAACGGCGTATAAGGTAAAGATGATTTTAGATTTTATTCTTATATAGTATATAATAAGTAATATTAGTTTAAATATTTATTGTCCAATAATTATTTTTTATATTCATTAATCGTATTATAGATAATTCAACTATAATTGTATTATTATTTTAATTAAAGGTACTTATTGAATTTATATCTCATAGTTAGTATACAAAATAAAAAAGCTTAATAATATACAAATGTTATATAAATATAGAATATTAAAACATAAACATTTAAATAAGTTAATTGGTTAGTTTTTGTATACGATGTAGAAATTATTTAAAAAAAACTTAATTATTTTTAATTAATTTAATTATTTTTGTATAAGAGAAATGTAATTTGTTCAAAAACCCATTACATTGTTTTCGCTTTCAAGAATAATTCACACGGCTCTCTAAATGTTATCCAAAATTAAGTAGATATAATATATATTATAGTAATTAACAATTACGAGTGAAATGTGAAAAGTTCTAAGATATGATTTGAATTAATCAGAGTAATCTGTAAAGTCAGAAACACAGTGAACTACAGATATAAACATTTATATCAAATGAAAATAAAAATAGGAAAGTTGCTCTAATAATAAATATTAAATTTGGGTGTAAGTACCTCATCATTGAGTTGGTCACTATAATAAATAATAAATAGTAATAATAATTCAATTGGTAATAAATTAATGCTTATGAAAATTATTCTGAGCGAAAACACAGTTCAGTCACCACATCTAAGGATATTTCATAATTAATTATAAAAATACTTCATGGAATAAATAACTTAATATTAGTTAAATAAATATTTTAAAAATTGTATTAAGTAGGTATGCGTAATTTATAATAAAATACAAAATTTTAAAATGTTTTAGGAATTAGGTACAACATGTTTTTAATTAAAAAATAAAAATAAAAATCACTTAAAATTTGTTATTTTTCCACGGTCAAACAAAATTGTTATCAACATTTAAATTCAAATGTCTAAAAAAAAATGTTGCGTTTTTTTTAACATTTTTAGTGCTGTAAAAATGTATAAAGATCTATTTATTACATTTCCATTTGTTTTTTTTTTTGAGTGAAAAAATAAATAAAAAAACATTTAAATTTCTTTCAATAGTTTGAAAAGAACTTTAATATTTTTATGTCTGTGTAATACTTAAGTATTTTTGTTATCCATTCCATAATTTGTTTTTAGTTATTACCACCAGAAATCACCATTGAATATAATATTGTATTTTTATAAATTAATCTAATATAGATAGATAGTTTTTAGACGACACCAATTAAACATAAAAAAAAGTTAAATGTATAAAAATTATTCTCCGAAAATAATAGCAAGAAGAAATTACTTGCATAATTGTTGTATGAAAATTCTACAAATTAATATGATAAGATCGATAACACATTTTCACATAGTCACATCTATAAGACTACAACTAGATGACCTAATGTCCTAATACATCGTTTATTTCTAACAAGTAACAATAGTACCTACAATATACAACAACACAGAAAACAGATTTCAGAAAAAAATGTGTTTGTGTATTATCTTTTCAAGATTATTCCAAAGTGAAACTCTTTGTTTAAAATACATGAATATTGTCACATAAATAACAACGTTAATTTCCATTCATACAAGTCGATTACCGCTAAAAAATTCAAATACATTCGAACCGTGTTACTACACGAGTTTGCTACACTTTCACTTAGCCTTTTCAAATGAACTACAATTTATAAAATATTTTTATTCTTACTTAATTTTATCCAAATCATAGGCGTGCGCACGGGGGGGAGGGTGGTCCGCTCTTCCCTGCGGCCTTTGGCTTTTTCTTTAATAGATGCATGGATATGTATATTATACTAGATAGCGAACATTTTTACATTTTACATAAAAAAGTGAAACCAGTTTTAATCTATTAGTATAAATATTATATAAATGTGATCAAGTTATTAATTAATCAGTAAGTTATCATTACACAACAATCTTTAGTTCGGATCTTTTTAAGGGAGCCCCCTGCGGTCAAAGTCTGCGCACTCCTTCCTATGATCCAAATAATATACCTAAACCATATTGAATAGTTATTATTGTTTTTAAATTAATTTTAAATCATTATTTATTTAAAAGAATTAAGGTTAAACTATGACTTCGAAAGTTTGATGACAAAAATTGAATTGTTTTTAAGTATCCCAAAACGCTTATAGATTTTAAATATACTTTATACCTAGTATCTATGATAGTATGATAGTACATTTTTATATTTATACCAATTATTATATTAAATATAATAATAATATTGATCATATTTTTAATAAAGTAAAAAAGTTACATTCAAACATCTCTCACTAGTGTCTCAACAAAATCTTTAACATTTGAGGCCTGTATTATACGTAGTAAATAAGGACCTGTATATAAATACTCATATATTTGTACGTCAGAATATATAATAATTAAATTACTTATTAAATACATCAAATTATTAATTAATAATAATGTATGCACTAGCATAAGGAAAAAACAATGTTTTATTATAATCATCTTATAAATAAATGATATATTTTTTTATGAATTCAATTTATTATTATTATAGATACATTAACACAACCTTAACCTTAAGTGCCTACCTAATAAATAATAACATAATACATGCACACCTGTAATAAAATATAAACTGTTATAAATCACTATTCAAACTGAAACACTTAAATAATATTGCGTTGGAAGATAAAGACACCAACGTACCTATTTATTTCATAGTTGAAATTCTTTTGCCTCAGTATGTTTACAGACAAATTATTGAATATCAATTTAAATCCCAAGTACAGTGGAAAATATGATGAATACTCTTGTTAAACACCTCATTCAGACAACTAATATGTTACCTATATTATTTTATTTTTTGGTATTAAAAACTGTAGAATATTTCTTCCTCTTTTTTTTATATATAAAAACCATCATTAATTAAATAAGTACTTAATAGTATCCACAATATTGTAGGCACATAGTATAATTAATAAAACATCAAGTATCTATATTATAATTAATGTTAAACAGTTAAATACAGTATTACTATTTTGTATTTTAAATTTTAAATTTTAAATTGATTGTACATTATTGTTTTTGAATATGAGAACAAAAAATTATGATATAATTTTATTGTAATAACTATTACAGGTTAAAGAAATGAAACTTTATCGACTTTATTGAAATATTACGCACCAATACCTTCCAACCTACATATTTTATTGTTGTATATTTTCTTTCAATTATTATTTGTCGTTCATCAATCACCACGACATCTGCACTGGCTGCACCGATAAACTGTACACTGTACAGTATACACATTTTTCTTATTGAAATGACCCAAATTATTAATCAATATTATTGTAAGGAATTAAGATTTAATTGATTTAAACCAACTGGTGTTGTTCATCTCATTAAATCTTTTAAAATACTATATCAACCTCTATAATCAACATGTTAAAAAAAAAAATGAATAATACATAAATAAATTATATTTTAAAATAATTTAAATCAAACAAAAATAAAATATAATATGATAATTAATATATATTAAAAAAACTGATGAAAAATTGCAATTGAATACTTAGGATTTTATAGTTTATACATTATCAATTTTCAACAACGACAAAATTTACAAATTAATTATTATTAATTGGTACCAAGCACTAAGTAGGAAGACTAGGAACCAACCAATACTGGTTATAACACGTAATTTTGTAGAAGTGTAGAACTATATTATTATTATGATTAAGGTATATCGATAGAGTATAGATTTTTGTACTACTTTCAATTTTAAATATGAATACTTTAAAATTTATCATCTATAAATTATAATCTATATTATAAGTTATAACATTATAAAAGTAGCGATTTGTTACAGTTCTTAACATCGATATAATTATAACGTTTTCACCTGTAATATATTTACTACCAATCTACACAGTAGATAATATATATATTATAATATAATGTATATAATATGTATAATGTATTAATATCTATCATCTATGTTTACGCGCCTGAATCCGGTTATTATTATAGAGGGGAAGGCATTTATTCTCGTATTTTTTCGCGTATGTAATTGTATTGAATTAATAATCTAACTTATCTGTAAAAAACTAAAAACAAAGAAATACAAAATTATCATTGTATTCCTATTAGCTTCATTATTTTTTAAGAACGTCCAGCAATAAATTACCACGATTTTTTTTGTTATTTATAATATACTATAATATATTACTATACCTATTAGATAAAATAACATACTCTTAATAACAATAATTATTGACATGATGTTTAATATGATATAAGTAAAATGCTGTACTATTTATTTAAGATAATTAAGCTAAAACAAAATAATTATACTTCTATAACTTTAAATAAATGTATATAAGTATTATCACTCATCGGGAGTCAAGAGTAACCCATAACTATAAAAAATAAATCCAATATTCAAATCAAAATTATAATATTCCATTGAAAGTGGCGATTCAAGACTTTTTTTCTGCTTTATAAATAATTAAATACTATACCTACCTAATTTAAGTATCTATAACATATATAATTCACTAACAACGAAAATACCCTTAAAATCAACATTTTAAGTATTACCTAAAGTCAATTTTTATGCTTGTGTAGGATGTCGTTTTAATCAACTAGTATATAAATATATTATAATAAAACGTATGGTTAGCGAGTACGTTAAAAAAGTAGGCAAGACCGTTTTGTATCGAAACAAATGAATTTTATATGTTACGATGTTACGTCGTTGGCGCCAATATAAAAATGAATGTGTGATTTCTACACACGTACATCAAGAGCGCATGCAGACCGTATCATTAATATTGACTCGACTTTCTAAATTACCCTGTGTGTGCATTTTTTCAAAGATATTATAATAAATAAAAGATAATATATAAAAACTACATAGTACATTATATACACAATCGTACTCAAACTTCATCAAATGTCCTAGGGACAGAGAATAATATTGACATTAGCGTGAGTAGTTGAATTATGGTATACTTAACTAGAATAAGAAAGGTTTGAGGTCAATCTAGCAGAGTACGTTCAACGCGGATTTTGACTTAGAAATTACAGCTATCCTCTACGCGTGCACGACCCCCAGGTCAGAATATTGCTGTCTGCACATTTTGATCACGTAATAAAGTAAACGGGTTAGTTACGTATCGAGTTTGTAAGATGAATATTTATTAGATAACCATCTACTACATAATATGATAAATTGGGAAACGAGACTGTATGGGACAGTATTTTTATTAAATATACATCATGTTAAAATAAAAAAACATATGATAATATAGGTAGTATAATGATTAAAATTATTATAATGTATTGAGCGATATTTTAACCATGACAAGGTTTTGAGCGTGTATAATAAATACTACGAGTTAATATAAAACAATTATAAATTTTTTATTAATTAAATAATTAAACAGTAGATACCTACATACTTAACCCTTAGGTTAGGTTAATCTTTCTTTAGGTACTATTAAACATATCCCTCTGGACCAAATGTTTTTTTCATGTTTATTGTTTATAAAATTAGTATAAAAATGTTGTAATCAAACATTTTGAATAAATATTATTTTATCAGATTATTTTTTTTCACATTGCTTCATTTCTAAAAATATCAGTAGTATATAACAATATAACATTGTTATACATACTGGAAAAAAAAGGTTATAGGGATGTGATATACCTTTTTAATTTTCCCCATGACCCTGTCTAACCTCCCCTTCAATAAATACTATAATGAATAAAAAGAAAAATTCATAAATGTCATTTATACCTACGTGTATACAGTAAGTATCAAGTATAAAGTATACTAGAATTTCATATTCATAAAATGAAAAATTTTAAATTCTGGATATTGAGTATATTATGTATCATAATGCTATATTATATGAATATCTCTTACAATAGGAGAGAAATATAAATTATAAAACTTCCCACCAGGATGTCTTTCTTAACTAATTGTTAACTAAACTAGTATAATTAAATGTCTATTAATTTGTTTTGTCCAAATGCGTCATAACCGTCCAAAAAGCGTTCAATTGTCATAACTCATAAACAACATCTAATTTAATACTTTTATATAATTATTAAGCTATTAATTATTACTATATTCTACAGGTAGTCAAATACGTTTTGAGAAAATGAAGATTACAAAATTATTTGACTCCAAACATAGACACAGCTAGAACACATAGATCTCAAATTTTGAAGGTACTAAAATTACATAGAATACTTACAGAGCCATACTCATACACTACTTTTATATAATATATTAACCATATAAACTTCAAACTAAATAATACCGTAAAAAATAGAATATGATGCAAAACACTTTATTAGGTTGTATTTTCAGATTTTAATTAATACAAAGTATACAAACCTAAGCAACTATAGTTATAGTAGATTTATTATTAGTAGGTGCTTTTAACTTGAGTATCGTATTAATTCAGATAACACATTTAAATACGATGAGAGTGATGAGAATGTATAAACACATATAATAACGATCAATATTTTATACACATAATATATGTACATTGAATACGTTAAACGTAAAACGAACACAATCATTAATCTTATAATTTTGAGTCAAATTTAAAATAAATTGATAATGGAAGATTAGAATTTGTAATATTAATAGTGAGAAATTTAAAATGATTATCTAAAACCATGGTTTAGTGATAAATGTCTATAATTGGTTGCATTTAACATGAAACTTTTTCTTTTAAAACAACAAAAAATTAAGTTTTTCATATATTTTCATAAATAAATAAGCATAAATAAAAATACATAATGAATATACATATACTTTATATAGGTAAGTATTTTCAAATAATTAAACTGTTAAGGACGACAAGCTCCTTAAAATGACCAGCTAATTATTTAACTTATGGTATACAATATTATAATATACATAAATTATAAACACCTATTCAGATTAGCTAATAAATTCTAAATACCTAACTTCAAATTTTATTAATAAATTTAAGTATTCAAATTTACTAATTAATTTCTAAATTATACATCTAAATACAGGTATTTGGTTTTTATTGGATATATCTCTATTAACTCTATCCTTTGTAATAAAAGAAAACTAAAATCTCTATAGTAATATGTTATAGCCTATAGGTAGGTACTATACTATTTGCATAAATATTTTTAAATTTCGTATGTCATCATAACTGTTTGATGAAATTTAAGTTTTAAATTACTTATATAATATAATTATATACCGATGTTACTTAGATATTGATATTTTATTATATATATTATAAATGTGTCATGTGAGTGTTACTGGAAATGTTAATATTTAGTTAATGTTGATAATGACCAGTCGATAACGATAATGTCTGATTTATTAAAGAATTGATGCCAATAAAAAAAAAAAACCTAATAGTATAGGTAATACTATTATATTATCTATAAATCATAATCTTTATATAAAAAAATCATCGTTTCGTTTATTTTCAATTAATATAAAATTGCGTTGTACAAATTTTATGCTTATTTCATTTAAATCCATTTTTAAACAGAATACAAATTATTTAACACAATTCACTATTTCAATGTACAAACAGTACTGTGCAGTCACTTTTTTAATTTGTCAATTGTATTATAAATTACAAGCAATAAAAACGATAACATATAACCGGATTTGCCATATTTATTATATACCTACCTATGTTTCATAATCAGATCGATCACCGATAAAACGGTAACATTTATTATGATACGGATTTATAACATTTCCTAATATAATACAGAAATGTTGATAAAACTACGAAACATCCAACATTGCCTATCCTTTCCAGTCATTGTCAACAATAACTAGAATATCACGACAGTTCCTGAATAATCATCTTTTCCGGTAACATATATAAACATAATATCATTAACCTATAATATAGAATATTATACTACTTATAACTTTGTATTTATACAATACATTTTATAAATCTTGAATCATTATTTTTTTTATGTTAATTGAAAATTTTTAAATAATAAATAATACTATTTGGGTATAATGGACAATTGTAATGTCTAATAGTAAGATAAGCTCCGCTATGCTATTATTTATTTATTTTTTAAATGTGATAAAAATTACACCATCATTCCCAACGCCGAAATGAACTAAGTAATATTAAAAATATTTAAGGTACCATTTTTTTTTTTTAATTATATAAACTGTTCAGGTTTTTCTCCATACCTATTTGTAATTTCATATGTATAAAAAGTATATTTAACGGAGTATCGCATATATATGTATATATTTATACAATTTACATTATAGGTACATGCGGTATCCTGATACATTCAGCTTTTCATATTTAATCATTAAATGTTTAAAAAAAACTATAGGTTCAACATTTCAAAGGTTCAATGTCACCAATATTATTTATTGAAGCAAGTAATTTACTAATTTAAGCATACAATTCTTTATTTTTTTGAAACCCAAACATTTATCGAAGTAATGATAATGTCTTATTTAAAACAATATACATATATATAAGTATATTTTATAAGTACCATTTTAGTATTGTATTAACCTCGTGGTTTGTATACTTATTAGATAATATTATGTATTAAAACCTATCCAACCGTGGGCCGTGGCAATATAATCATAACATATAAACACAAGAGTCATAAACTCATAACTCTACAGTCTACACTCATAAATATAAATAGGCTTCAAAATTAATAAATATGTATTAGTAGATATTTTAAAATATAATAATATAATAGTAAAGTAAAACGATCTAGACGCACTTTTTTTGCGTTATAGTACGTGGTTTTTTATAAAGTGTAAAATAAATTTTGTATGCAGAATAAAAGTACCTACGTGACAATATGTAATGGGAACGCAAACAAAGTTGGGATACGGACAACTTTTTTTTACCGTACAACCGGTGGCGATATGGATTCGTTCCAAAAAACAAAAAACTGTCAGACAAAATAGCTGTTGTTGTAATGAACGCAGTTCCTGTATGCGTGCCGGGAATGAGTAAAAAAAAAAAATATCCTGTAAAACCAAATCAAAATGAACCGTTTGGTTATTTGAGGTTCCAGTGACACCCATCGATTTATTCGTATAGTTATTATGTACAATGGAGCAAGAGCACACGAACACAAGGATTATTACAATTTGATTGCCCGAGCGTGTACAAGTTTTAACGTGTTAATGAATATTATTATAATTGAATAGAATAACGGGGCAGGACCGATGACTATTTCCTTGCAATAAAAGTAGTTTCATTTTATTTCATTGTTATAAGTCATTTATATTTCAAACAATTTCATCTGCAGGTATATATAGGTATATAATCTGATATTATATACATTTTACACCTAGCTACATCGCTGTTACATGATTCAAACTCGCATCGTCACAGTCTCTAATATATATATATATATAAACAATGAACACGTAGGCAATTTAACGCAATAAGTAGACCGTTAACAATAGTTTAAATTATTAGTAGGTAATTAAGAAAAATACGATACTTCCATGCTCAAATGCGTGCTAAATATCCACCGTGTACTGCACTACTGCAGGAGCCTACCAAGAATTTATGATGAGTATATATACGCATGTATTTTTATATATTTTTTATATAATATGTAAATTATGTCTATTAAGTGAATAATTTTGCATCAACATACAATAATTATGATAATAAATAAGCTAAATTAAAAAAATAATAATTATCAGAATATGACTGAATAAGTGATGGTCATTATTGGAACTTATTATTATCGTCTCGCTTGATCAACTATAGCGGGTAGTGGTGTTTGATTAAAAATTTTAAAGCAAAGCTTATCCATAAATCAATCATAAAAAAAAAAATTGGAGAACTTGTCTTTAATATATGTTTTGAATGTACCTAAATGTGTAACTCGTTATTGAGTAGTTTAATGTAATCAATGTGTTGAATTTGAATTTCTTTATTATTTAGAAAAAATCAAATATACGAATCTACAAAAATTACAAACAATAAGTATATACGCAATGAAAGAAATTTTTTTTATACATATATATTTCAATGCTTCGATTATGTGTGAAGATGACCATTTATTGACAGAACTCCAAATAAATTATATTTTATTTTATTTTATAAATTGAACTTATTTTTGAAAAACTTTAAATATAACTTATAAGACAATACTGTTTTACTAATTTACTATATTAAAGGTGTAAAAAGATTTATGGCTTAAAATGTTTAAATAGCTTAAAAAAAATCTAAATATTTTGAAAATATTATTGTTGATTCAAGTTTCTACAGTTATATTTTGAATTACAACGTAATAATTAAAATCGTGACATTTGTTTGTATGTACAATTTTTTATGAATTTTAATTCCAAATGTATATGAAAACGTAGGAATAAAAGTTTCAACATAAATTGAAAAATATTTTTAAAAATACATAACATTTTAAATGTCTACAAATAAATTTTAAAATACTAAAATATCTAAAAATATACATATAATACAAAGAAAATTCTAATTTAAATACTTGATAAATATTATAAATTTCGCAACCTGCAATTACTATTTTTTTTTTTTTTTAATCACAACAAAACACAAAATCAATTTTGTTCAAAATTAATTTTGCGTCAACATAACTGTTTTCTCGTTGTTACAATATAATGTAGGGTTATACATACCACCTATTTATAATTATATGTTATAATATGGCTATATGCGATTTTTTACGTGTGATTAATTTATAATAAACATGTATTATTATTAATCATTTTTAATGATGGATGTTCAATTACCATACTCATAAGAGTGTACCTTCTGACTTACGCAATAATACTATAATTATATACATTTATTAAAGCCAAATCTGTATCATATTAAATTTTCAGATCAAAAATAATAACTAAGTTTTTAACTGAAAGTATTTTTTATTTTATACTTAGTTAAAAAAAATTTAAGTTTAACTATTTTTTTAAAAGTTTTAAATTAAAAAAGCAGACAAATATAGATACCCACTATTCTGCACAATAAGAGTTGACTGTACTTCCTCATGTTAGGTTGCTACAGTTAATGAATGTGGTAAATTTGAATTCAATGATAAATCATTGCATAGGAAAAATAATACTGAGCGGAGACTTTCTGCCGTTCTGCTCTATATTACTATTTACTGAGTTAATTGTATTATATATTTACATTGATAGGTATTAATGCTATCTATATAATAAACATTTATTTTATGCAATTGTTTAAAATAAATTTATGAATTTTATAAATGTCAATAATCAATATGTTTAGTAAAATTAAATTATAAATTATAAATTTTATTTTTAATATTATTAAGTAAGAAAAATTGGAATTTAATGAACAATGTAATCTTTTCATTCAATAGTTACTTCACGATTAATATTTTTTGAATTCACTGAAAAAACTTAAACCATTATTGTTGATAAATCATGTTTTCCAAATAAATATCAAAGTTTTTCAACATTTGAACTTTGAGAGCGCATAAAATATATTTTTAGATTTATAGTTAATTGTTTTTAATTTCAGTATAAGGTACCTTAAATTAAACTTTCAAACTTTTGACCGAAATTTACAGGAGAAAAATTGTAAATTGTTAAAGTCTATAAATAGCTCATACAAATCAAATATTTTGTTAACTATACCAGTTATATAAACAAATAACAAAAATTGTGATTTTCTGCGATTATTTGTTTTTGAATCACAACAAAATAAAAAATTGTTTTAAAACTGATTTTGAGTATAGGTAAGTGCCCGTTATCTCTATTTTTTTCAATTAAAAAGAGAAACAGTGAAATAGTAGAAGCACTAATTCGATTCACTTTCTAAACAAAAAAGATATTGAAGTTGATAATTGAAGCATTTTTACCAAATGTTATGGCAGAATCAAAAATAAATAAATTAATTAGTTAATTAAAAACACACTGTAAAATCAATACATTCATCGCTCTGCTCAGAATCTAAAAATTAAATTTCATTTTTAACTCATTATATTTAATGAATATCCAACTTTGTCTAAGAGTATTTTAGACTAATAGAAAAACAATATAAATTCTCCAATTTGGAGTCGCTAATATTAACCATACGCTAAAAATGGTATATAGTATACTATAATAAATTATAAAGTAAATAACCCAAATAATTATAAATAATAAATTGATAAAACTGTTTATTTAGGTACAATAAATAAAACAGAAACAACTATACATAATTACATATTAATATAATAATTATTTTGAGTGTAATGATTTTTGTATCAAACTATAACTAGTCAATAATACCTAACTTATACACGCTTCTCAGCTCAAAAATCATAATCTTCATATTATTTATTTAATTTTTTTTTTGTACAAAACTTTTGAAATTTACCTTATGATTCTAAAATGTATATAAACAATGTTGACGCACAATTACTGTTTAATATTATTTTTCAAAATAACTTATTAAAACCATTCAATACCATAATAATGAAACTTTGTAAATAAAAAAAATATTTGGTAGGAAATTAATTAAAAATCATCTATCAATACAGTGATTGCTTTATAGTTCAATCAAATTTCACTCCTACGACATTTAATCTGCTGCAGCTGGTTGTCGTGAGTCTAATCGGATATGGTAATGGTTTGCGTGAGAAATTATTGTAGGCGGGGGCACAAGGTAGACGGGTTATATTTTTAACTATTTTTTCTACACAAAAACGAGTTAACGTCCAATTCACTTTCACCCTTTCGCACATACCTACTACTTTACGTAGTGTTACGTTACATTGAATTTCCGTTGAAAAAATAATGAATAATAATAGTAATAATAAATAGTATGCAACCAACAATTTCTCCATTTCGTCTTTACGATTTAAAAAAATATAATAGATTATTTTTTCTAAACGCACATATTCAGTTCGTCAAACATCCACTACACACCAACAATAATATATATATAAATCATAAAATTTTGTTACTATATTATAGTGGACAAAATTAATTTTTCTTTTATTTAAACGTCTAATTTCTGGCCAACAATATTATTACAACATTCAGTAGTGAGGATACGCTCTGATTACACCTATAGTAACTCTAATGTATGCTGTTATTTTATATACAGGTAATTCAATATAATAATAAACGCCTGAAGAAGATTGAAAACAATGATTTCATGGTCCAAGAAATCATCTTATAATATTATATTATAATACGTTGTGAATTATGACTTAGTTCATAATTATAAGACAACTTTTCCAACTATATTCGATTTTTGGAGAGCTATTTTCAAAAAGTACTATACATATTATATACATATTAATACACAGACTGTTCTATTCACTTTTAGAATTTTATATTTTTAAATTAAAAAAAGAATTAAATACTAATTTTTCTATAAATTCATTGTTCTCTCTATACCTCTATATAATCCAAAAATCATAACCACGCCAAAGAACCTAAAAATATAATATCACAGGTGTTCAAATCAGATACTCAATTTTAAAGAAACAAATTATATACAACGTTTTGTCTAATAAAGCATTAGGATAAATAAATATGAATCCCAAAAATGTACGAGTATATCATTTAATAATAAATAATAATAATAAAAGTTTATTTCAACTGTATCAATTAACATGGTTAGATAGACAATATAATTTATAGTGATATTACTATAACGTAGTTAATATCTTACATTTTCTCGACAAATGATTAATGAACTTTTAAGGATTATAAAAATAAATAAGACTATATGGTATCCAAATAATGAAATTTTTAGTTGCTAATAAGAAAAACTTATATTAATATCATGTTTAGAAAAATTATATCTAAACAAATTTTAAAAATTACGAATATTATCAAGAATTATACTTTTTCTGAATTATAATATCAGTCAAAATAATTGATTTAATTTTCGACGCCTATACAATTATCACTGAGTTAAGTTTATACTTTGACATTATGTATTACCTAGTTATTTAGTTATACGCATCTAGATATACCATACAACTATACAAACACTATTATTTTAATAAATATCCTTAATTGTGTGGGTATAGATAACATATTTTGTTATCTACTGTTTCCTGTTAATATTTAAGAACATTTCATGATGAAATACCTCCATCAGATAATATTGATTGTCAAATCAAATATATCAGAACTATAAGATTATATTTTATACATAATATATATTATAGACATATTATATTGTATTCAATATACAAACTATATAAATATAAGAACAAACAGACTAGAAAAAAAAACAAACAAACAGAGCTTACGAATTACGATTTTGAAACAGAGGTGGGTGACGTACAGATTTGACCTCCAGAAATTAATTCTATTGATTGTGTCATTACTCTTAGTAATACAAAGAAATTTAACAATTACTTTAACGATAATGCGTTTTACTTTCTAGATCACAATAATTTGTATTTCTTAATATGCCAAATATTTCCTCAACATTAATGTATTTTCAATATTTATTTAAATCGTTACAATTTTCGCTAATATTTATTTACAAAAGCTAAAATTTACATTTTTAAATATGTCATTGTATACACATTAAAATTGAAAAAATGTCAAATGTTATCTTCATGAGGTTGGTTGTTCATAAATTCATGAATATATCATTATCTATCATTTGCATGATTAGAAAGATTAAAAAATCAAAAAAAAAATCATATATTTATTTAATATATAAAATATGTAATATTCTAATTTGTCATGAAATTATTTTATATGTATATGATCTAAACTATAAATGTGAATTTTTCATATACAACATAACTAATAAAATCAAAGATAAAAATTATTGTTATGTATGAGCTTTTTATAAGAAGTAATGAACTTGGGGATTTTTTGTTTAAGAATAAGTTTAAGTAACCAAGTATGCATACTACATAGTATTATTATACAGAATATTACTATAATTATTTACCTAACATTTATAATATGTAATATGAATTATGATATTGCAATTTAGGTAATATAAATTATAACATACCTATAATTATATATTACTCTAATTTTATAAAATTTAAAATAAGATTTAAATACTTAGGTATTTATGTTTCTGATTTTATTTTAAAATTTAACTATACCTGTTTATCACATTTTTTATCATAATAAAATTTTTAATATTTAAAAAAAAAACATTTAGAAATCAAAAAAAATATTTTTATAAAGCTATATGCAATTATATAATATAGGTGTATTTAGTAGCTACCTATATATAAATTAAACCCATTGTATACGTATTACGTAGATATACATAATATTATGTACCACCCTATTATAGGAAGTTTTTCCGCAACCAGGCACCATGTACTATCAATTAATTTGCACTAAATTTGTTTAAGTTTACTATAGATACGAAATCGTAATGTAAGCTAGGTAACATATAAAATTATAATTGCTTTTTGGAACAAATTATATTTGACATAAAATATAATAAATTATCCATAATTCATATCAGAGATTATTTATGGAAATTAACCTATGTAATCAAGATATTTAAAAAAATATTAATCTCAAAATTTATTCTACAGTTTATATCAACTTTTATGAATTAACTATTATTCCGGCGTACTCGTATAACTTAATTGCAGGTATATCTTGTATAATCTAGATATATTTTAATAAATATAACTTTCTCTATTTGCAATGATAAAATTAATAACAAATCAGTTTTCATGAAGAAACGTCAAACGATTATAGGCTATAGCAATATTGATGGAAAAATATTGTACAGACATTAATATCTTAGATACAAAAATGCATTACAATTATATCCATAGGTATATAATCATACACTACTTAATTACTATATTCAGTTAAAATTCAAAGGTGTATCCACGTATTTTTGGAAGTTATGAATGAATGTTATGACAACGAAATTAATAATGGTTAATTATGGAATTTAAACTAATAAATAATAAGTAATAAGTATATCTTATTTGTTTGACCATTGTAAGTTGTAACTCGTAGAAAACGAACTTTTGGCACCATACCAAATTTTCATGGTATGTATTATATACCTAATATAAATATCACGCATGCGCATCTATATTTTTTAATCTATATAGTATACATGTATATAAAGTATATTATATGGAACTCGGAACATAAATACACCAATTGCTTTAAAAATAAAATCCCTGTGCAATAACTAGTCATGACTAATATAACTATATAAGTATAACTTATATTGGCCCCAATAACCCCATAGTTAGTATCGAATATTGATCAATATTATGTATATACATTACACATATATCATTCACGTTAAAATTAATATGGTTACCCATACTGTCATTTGAGGTTGCTGGTTCTGAAGCCTAAGACTGTAAACTGTAGTACCAAAATATCTGACGATACCGTCAAAACATAAAAAAAAAATCATTTTAAACAAATGCAATTATACATACTTTGAACAATTTCATTTCATTTGCATATGCATTTCATGCAAACGTGCTTTAAGGAATTGTAGATACCAAAAGATGGACTTTCTTAAATATTACAAACTGCAGATTGGTAAGAATTGCATATTACAAAAAATTTCTCATACAAAATAATATAAAATAGAAGGACATTTAAAAAACAATTAAATGTTATAAAATAGTTAAGTATTAATTTTTTTTTTTTTTTAACATGGCTTATTATATTGCTTATGTAATATATGTAATGCTGTGCGTAATTTTTATAACTTAAGGGTAATTGTGCAAGTATAATTTTGATCAAATGTTGTTTATAGTTCGAAATTTTTATAAATTATTTACACAAAAATTAAAGTTTTTCTTAACTTTTATGATACATAAAAACATGATAAACACAAGCCCACTTTAAAATTATCTGATAGATATTACGTCGACTATCGAGGTAGGTATCTCTCTAAGACTTAATATTGTACATAATGTCCTTTATTCATCGTTACAATTATAAACAATAATTTTAATAATATATTATACCGTCTTAATTTCAATAAAATAGTTATAAATTGATTGTTGATTATAAATATAACGAATGTTTGACATACCTTTGTGTCCCTTGAACCGGACTGTATCAAGTACACGACCACAAACATCCACGACGCCAAGAAAATCAATAGCAGCTTGACTTTCCTACGCATTTTTCCGGCCCCCATCGCGCGAGGGCGGCCTTTTACCGGTATGGAACGCGTAGTCGAGCGCGTCTAGCACACCATCAAACAATATTATTTCGTAAGTATAGCTTCTAACACGCGGGTCAACAAATCACCAAATCGTATACCTGCTATTATTATTTTCAAACTTTGTATAACATTTATGTGTTTATGTATATTATCTCCTCGAGGCACACACAATCAGAGTATTAAAAATATAATTAAAATATCTGCAATAATGTAACTGTAACGCGATATCTGCAGCGTGGTGAAAACTTTTTGAATTTATACCTTCACCCGAGAGACGATTGTAATAGTATCGTACCTACTAAACAACGAGAGCGGTAATAAAAATACGCGTAGAACCGGGCCGGAGTACCGGACGGACTGACGGAGAAGACGACGACGACGACGACGACGACGAAAACGTCGCTAACGACGATAACCGACCGTGATCGAATGCCGACTGACTGCTATAGTACTATTGCAATATCTACATACCGAGGGCCTCGCCACCGCGCACCGGTCGTCTAAGCAGCAGCTGATCGCGCGGTGAAGTCGAGCAGGATACGTGCGTAAACATAGGTATACATTTATACATATATTGTACACTATGTACCAGCTATACCGCGATAAATAATTCTCCATCGCTGTGGTCGCGCGCCATTTTAACGATATAATGTGTGTGTGTGTGTGTGTGTGTGTGTGTGAGTGTGTGTGTATTGTGTGTATAGGTATTAGGTATTCGACTATTCGACTGAAAGCCATCGAACCACAACGAAAATTATTTAGATACTGCCACGAAGAAGAAATATCCAATGCTTATAATCCGTCATTTTTTGTACTAAGTACACTTAGGGGAGACTATCTAAATTAGGTACTTAAAATAGTTAACGTGTTTATCTGTTAAAGACGGTTATTAGTTAATAAATATTGAAAAAACACATAGTGCGTCATTTTCCTAAGATTTACTATTTTTTTTTTTTTAGATGTTAATATCTCTGTTAGCCGTTCGTAATGCGATTCCTATACAGCTCGGTAACTACAGTAAAAAAAAAATATGTTTTTACTCGTATTATTTTTTTAAACCACAGATCATTTTTAAATCAATTAAAATGTACCTAATACCTATAAACAAATATGACAAATCTTATTAAATCAATTAAAATATTTAAAAATTACAAACATTTTCTCAAAATCTATTAGTTTGTGGTTTGTATTATATTTGTGATTTTTCAAAACTGTAATCAACTTAAAAAGGTATAGGTAGGTAGGTCTTAGGTATGTAATTTTTATTCATTTTAATTTACTTTAAAAAATTAAAGTTAAAATACATTCTGTCATTTTTTCCTAAATTTACGTTATACCTTATAAATGTACTATCGAATGTAATTCTCTCAACCATATTTAAAACCATCACGATCGTGTCCGCAAATAAATAGTTTATAGAAGTTTGTTTTATTTCAGTGAAAGGCAAGCTTAGAAATAGTTGTTACCGAAATCGGTATTTATCTATATTTAGGTAGTTACTGACTAAGTATTCAAAATTATAAGGATTTTTCAGTACCTGGAACTTAAACTACTTCTTTCATTATTAAAAGGTATACAACAACATGTTTAATAGAACGGTTGGTATAAATTGTAGATATAGGTAACTCATACTACTATATCTACATTAATTATTGTTATTAATATTTGGACCGTGAAATATATTCCGATACCTAGGTATATACGAGTGGCCATTGGTGAAACAACTGTTAATTTAATAATTATTATTACCTACACACTACGCTTAAGCGATATTTGAGAATAGGTATTACTATACAGTATTAGCATTAATTATTATACCTATATAATATAGATTGCTCACTAGGCGGTTTTCGGTAGAACGTATAATACAACTGTCGATAATCAATATTCAATGGCATCAGCTACCTACATTAAACTGATTACTGGTATATTGTAAATAACTAATGAATACTTAAAATATAATAACGTTTTAAACTTAAGGACAAATTATTAAATGTAATAAAATGTATAGAGGACACTAAATATGTATAATATTATAGTATAAATTAAAATAAGAATAAGGCGTTCGATATGTTCTTATAGGTACCCTGCAGGCGAGTCCTTCAATAATGTCTATCGCTTTATTATGTTTAAGTAGGTTTTGCGAATGCAATACGCTAATAAGTACTTACCTAATTTAGGTGGGTTTTGACGTAGTGGACTGGTGGACAACTGTACTTAGCCCGTAGGCCTTAGGATGTGAAATCAAGCTATTTGTATATAAGACATAATTACTTGAAATTTATTCTGTATTTTAGTGAGACAAATTCGCTGTTTAAAAATTTCAGCTATTACTAAAATTTGATTGATTTTTTTTGTTCTTATGGCGATATGTACTTATGTCAAAAAATGTCAAGATAGTATATTCAATAATAAATTATTGTTCAAACTTTCCAGGAACATTTGTAGAATGTTACCTATTATTTAAGTAGGTAATCAAATATTATTTATTAGTTATTAGGTACCTATAATACTATTATCAATTTGTTCGTATTTTAAAATACACACTTGATGATTGTAATTAAATATTATTGTCACTTTTCGTAATAATATGGATGTGAGGTCAATTCGGGGGAAAAGAATAGGTAAAAAAATAGATATCTTAGATTTAATTTATAAATAAGCAGAACTATTTGGAATTGACATTAGTATAGGGCAGGAGTGAACACTTAAGGTTTAATTCATCTTTGCTTACTATAGTATTAAATTGCGTGTAGGAAGCTATTTTAAAATGTATATTTATTTTTATAATTTTAATTTTTAAGAGAATTTAAGATGTATTGCGCAGTAGCTTTCATGTGTTGTCTCTGTCTTACTAATACACTATAATTTATATCATTGTAAATTTTATGTTCAGAATAAACTATGCTGTATACCT
The DNA here is from genome assembly GCF_020184175.1 of Aphis gossypii. NCBI lineage: Eukaryota > Metazoa > Arthropoda > Insecta > Hemiptera > Aphididae > Aphis > Aphis gossypii. The sequence continues at coordinate 83,699,635 of NC_065531.1, forward strand.
ACGTATGTTATGGACAGGCAATTGAGTGCAATTCTAATCAAATTAGATAGACAACAAAATATAACATTAGGTACACAACATATTTACATATAACTTATTATTAATAATTACTAATTAGTACGTATATAGTATGTAATTTACTGTACCTATATATATATATATATGCATTGAGCATTCATATTCCAATATAGGTACCTACAGGCTACAATATTGAATATATATAATAATATATTACCTATTGTTTAAATTATTTTATTAATAGGGCTCGAGAGTTGAAGGAGTTACGTATTGTTTTATATGCTCTCGATTTATAACAAACCTTATCAAGTTAGAAATCCTAGCTATTTATAGGAATCTATATAATGGTGGTTGGTGACTTAAAAAAAGAAAATTTTAAATGTAATTGTTGCATATTACGTAAATTTTAGAAAAAAGAGGTATATTTTATTGATTATTGTACGCATATTAAACCATAAGCATGTTAAATATTTTTAAAAAAACAAATTCTTTTTTTTTAACCTTTGTATTTTAAATTATATTGAATATAAAATTTGATGTTATTTTACCTTTACGCAAGTATTTAATGTCATCGTCGAAAATTTTCAGGTCGCTGCGTCGACAGCGACGCGATGTGTATTTAATCTATACTCGCTCCACCGAGAGAACGCGCCGCAGACTGACCAAAATCGATTTTTCTGTGCATCCCCAAACGTCAAGCTGCCATAGGGAAACTGGTTTCGATAGCAGGAAGGACGAAGGTGCAGGAGGATGCGTAGAATCGGCGTATTCTCTCGCTGGATAGACTACCTACACCGCGCTTATAAAATAAAATACTGTCTCTTATTTAAAACCAATAAGTAAGTTATCGTAAACCGTAAACCTATTTAATGTTTATTATTTATTCGTCGCCAAATTGTTATATTTACGGGCTACGGGCTACAGAATAAATTAAACAGAATTTCTTTCATTTCAATAGGTAAGAAATCAAAATGCCAACCAGTTTTCTACCAAATTTAACAATTTAAAAAATATATTTTACCATATTATTACATTTGTTTTTTTTTTGCATATTATTAACATTAAATAATTTTTTTCGACATTTTTAATAGTTATTTTGCATGTATAGGTAACATTTTCTAATGCATATTTTGCTTAATATTTTAAATTTTCTATAACTTCTGAATCTTATTATTATTAATATAGGTATCTACCATTAATATACCTAAAACTTAACTGAGCAACTCTACAATATATGAGATGCATGTGTATATAGGCACCTCCTATAATACATAATATAACTGTGTTCAGTATAAATTAGTTGCGCACTTGCACCAATATTAATAAGAATGAAGTCTCTATACCTACTCTGCGTCTTTGCTTTATTCACTTCGTGTTTGGCGTATTTTAGGTGATTTTTTGAAGTGTGTCCAAAATATTTTTTAATGGCCTGGTAAAATTCGAATAATTCTTGGGTATTTTAGATAAACTATGTAAACTTAGATTAAAAATATATCTCGAAACGCATTAAGTATTATATCTAATAAAATTAATTTCACTTTCTCAGTTAAGATAAAAATATTTTTAGAAACATAAGTAAAATATACTAATATATTAGGCTAATTTCTGTAAGTCGAAGGATCCAGAGTCCAGACATAGAGATCTCCCCCCCCCCCAAAAAAAAAAACATGTAACTGACGACCTACGTTGGACTTGTATTGTGGGATCCGTACCTATTCTAAATTAGTCATAACTACATCATAGAACGTATACATTGCAGTATAAGACAAGTAGGTACCTACAATTTTACTTTTTATTGAATAGTTTATGTAGTTATGTACCTATTAAAAATAGGTCTTCAGCCACATGATTATTCTTCAGCTCATATTTCTTTGCATTTATCCTCGTTAATTAATAAAAGAGTTCAAAATTCTAAACATAAGGTTTTCTTAGTAAATTACTCTTAAGTAAATTAAACACTCTAGATCCCTTGGGCAACATAAATTCCAAAGTTTCTCCAGTTTCTTCCAGTAATAAACATACAAGCTAACTAATGAGTCCTTATGCAAGAATGATGAAAATTACAAATGACTTTAACATTTATTTATATTTTAGCATCATTAGATTATATTTTATTTTAATATTATGCTTTTGCTAGTGTAGTACCTAGTAGACATTCAGTGATATTAGAATGATACTTATAATATTTAGATCATACATATAATGAAGAATAGATATTAGAAATTTAAAAAATATTGAAAAACTAACACATTTATTTTGAGTTTTTTTCTATATCAGAACTAACTAAGCTAGGGAACACTAAATTTGTTTTAACAAAACTTCAACAGGTAGAAAAATATATAAGTACATAAAATGTTGAGATTATATAAATATTTAATGATAGATAATTAACATCAATGATTTTAATATAATTTTGTTAGTATTTAGTAGTATTACCATACTAATATAAAAGTTATTGTTGGCTAATGATCTAGTTGTTGAAGTCTTTCTTTTATCATAAAAAAAACAAAACAATTATATTAAATATATAATAACCTAATGTTTTAATAATAATAAATGTATTGGATTAAAAAAATATATAATCTAACTAATATACATATTATAATAAATCTAAATCATAATGTTTTTTTAGTATTTGTTTTCAAAACTAAATTATTTAGTTTAATGTCTTTTTAACAATATGTACTTAATTGTTATAATCATTAATAAGTAGTATATATATATATATATGACTATAAGTTAAAAAGAAACCTACTAAATCAATTTAACCATTTAAAAATAAGAGTATAAATGATACAGATTTTAATAATATGAAATAGCGTTGTAAATAAAATACAAAATATACAAATATATAGAAATTACAAATTTAAAGGTTAAAATGTATAAAACACTTCATCAAATGCTTTAAAGATTTAAAATTTGCCTATTACTAAATGATTAATTACTTAAATTTTAAACTACTCAAGAATATATTATTTGATAATATTTTGTATGTATTTAAAAATGTAATTGAAATTTTAATTGAAACATTATAATTAAAAGTGACATGATAAGACTATATTCATATTTTCTATTTAGATCTTACTGATCTTAGCATACCACACACTCAATAATAATTTTACAATATAACTATAGGATAATTTAAAGATTAAAATACAGCTCCTAAGTATTGTATATTTTTATCATAAGGGCAATTTGTAGATGGTTTATTGCTGTTTCTTCTAAAAGGATCACAATCAACCAATGACAATGTTTTGTCAAAACATATACGCACTTCATCAATATAAGGTGTGCTGGTACCCTAAAAAAATATTATTAAAATTATTATTTTTCACTATAAGTTTTAAATATCAAACATACTTTTTCATAAAAACAATCGATACGTGGGTTTTTACCCAATCCAGTTCTTAAGGTATGCCAAATTTGATTAACTGGATAACTGCCATTAGGCTTAATGCCTCCTTGTTCCAATATATCGCTTAGTACATATTGCTTGGACCAATCTAACCCTTGTTTAAAATATTTATATTCTGAATCTAAAGCTGACAGTGATTTAGCACAAGTTCCATGTTTTATCCATTCATGTTTCCACAGATCGCCTTCTCGTTTCTTTGACCATGTCTTAGACCCTTTTATTTCTGTCCAACGATTATGTAATTCTGGAATAATGGGATCTAAAGAATTTAAACTAAACGCTGTTTGATTGTTACAAAAAGCTGGACCAATGCTACCAATCTTTGATGGCCTAAAATTAAACAAGAGAAAAGTTTACAAAACCTCTTGTATTTTCAATTAAACAGGTATATCATATAAATACCAAATTCCATGTATTGTCCACTGATTGCGATTGGCTGGTAAGTTGCATACATGAGTCTCTGAATTAACAGTCCAGGTATGACAAAAAGTATACGGCCATGTTTGAGAAAATACCAATATATCCCATTCTTTGCTAAATTCACATAACAAAAATAATATAAAAATATTTATTATTATAATAAATGAAATTTTTTTTTTTTTTAATAGACTAGTCTTCGTGATTATAATATAATATGTAAGAATATTAAAGAGAAAAAAACCAACCATTCCATTCATTAAAAAAACAAAAAAAAATGAAATTAAAACTGTAGCGATTCATTTAATAACAGAAAAATTTGTTTAGATCTATTTCATATAATAGTATATAAGATTTTCTCAACAAATACGCAATACATTTGAAACTTAAATATTATAACTTTAAGCAATTTGTCGAATTTGTCGTCAAGTCTACTTTAGATCGACTTTCTCACATTTTTGATACTATTCCCTTAACCTAGCTTGGGCCCCGAGATATAAATTTTTTGGGGCGGTCAATTTTGAAGAGTATTTTGATATAATATGGTACCTAGGTAATTTGGGTGATAAAAAAAAGTTATGGCACTCAGATAACCTGGGGTGCAAAATTCCTATATATGTCTCTGAGTATTCATCTTAACTCATGAATAATGTTCAATGCAATATTGTAAATTATGCATTGTTAATTACTGTCATGTAGTGTTTATGTTATATATTATAATAATTATTATGTTCTGTGCTTTAGCCCTTGAGAGCATTTGCATTAATAGATAAACAACATTACAATCATATATTACATTTTAATAATAATCAGTCATGGATTAAAGTTAACATACATATTTATATTTTCATGGTTGAATAGTATTATACAATTGATAGATAAATTGACAAATTAAACTAGAATCTTTTATTTCGTTAAAAAAAAAAATCATAAAAATTATAATAATATAATGTATACTTAAATACAAGGAAAGATAGGCATTGAAATATATTGAAGACTTATTTAAATTTAGAGCTCAAAATCTATTAATAAAATTATATATAAGCAATGATAATTGCTTTCAAATTAATATTACTACTCTATCTTATACCAAAACAAGTAAAGCAAGAATAGTAATTTCTAAAAAGATTTTAATTAAAAATATAATAAGATAGTGCATGCCCAACACCAGGTGGTCTCTATGTACCCTGCCTAACTTTTTATTTATTATTGAAAATAATTTGGCCTTTTTTGGAATTTGGAAATAAATACTATTTATATCTGATTTTTAATAATGTAGCTGAGTTTTTATAATATTTATTTAATTATTACCTTTATTATTGTTCTCGCAGTACACATATTCTAATTAGAAAATACTAAAATAATTTTAATATTGATTACAACGTCAAGTTTTCAAAAACTGTTAGTGATTTTTAGTGAGTTAATTGTTAATTAATAAGAAATAAAAATGATGTACCGTTGTATATAAGGGAACGAATTTGATCGATTTAGATTATGATTATATGAAGTATTTGTGCGAGACTGATGTGATTTTGATCTGTCAAAGTGACGAGGCCTTTTAGTTATCCACTCATTTGAGTGATCAAATACTTTTCGTTTTAACCTGTACAACAGCTTTGAATGCCTGAAAACATAGTATTTTGGAAAGTTGTCTATTTTTATTTTTTATCACCATGCGATTAGTAGCATTATATTATATTAAGATGGTGTTAATTTTAACTAAATCAGAAAATATGGAATAAAAATAAGCAAATTATTAGTGAATAAATAGAACTGTAATTTACTCATCAGTAGTAGAATTTAAGTTTGTAAGATTAATGTCTGTAGAAGTAGAATTGGAATCTGTAGTATTAGCATTAGTAGAAATATTCTGTTCTGGAACATAGTCCAAATACAATATAGGTTTTTTCGTATCACAATTGGTTAATATATGAGGCTTCTTTATTGACCCCCGCCGAGGTTTCATAATGCCATCACAATCAATTTGATTTAAACTTTTATCAAAACATATCCTTATTTCAGCCAACATTTGTTCTTTTGTATCCTTTAAAAAATAATCATTCTCATATTATTTTAATTTGCTATTAAAATTATTTGTGATGATTATAAATTAGTAAATTACTATGAATATTATTTTTATACATTTTAACTATAAACTTACATGTTTAGTAACACACTCAACCCATGCATTTGTTTTCAAAACCGACTTCACAGCTTTCCAATAATCAGCTACATTTAATGTACTATTTATTTTTATATTACTTTTGTCTAAAACATCCTTCATATTGTACTTTTCAGACCATTCAATGCCTTGAAAGAAGTATTTAAATTCTGAATCCAAGGCTGGCAGTACTACAGCACATGTACCATGTTTTTCCCATTCATGAAACCAAATACTTTGTTTTTTATGCGATGTCATTATGCTTGAAGAATTTCCTTCCGTAGCATTACTAGGTGGAATTTCTATATCAGGCCAATATTGATTTAATTTATCCTTTATACCATAAATAGCAGCAGGATTAAACACCAAAGATTTGTTACAAAATTGCGGACCTTCTGTACCATATTTTGTAGGCCTAAATAAAAAATATGAACATTTTTAAAATAATTTAATAATCAAATTTTAAACATTTATTATAGCGCAACACTTATTGATTTTAAGAGATTTTTTTTTTTTTGTGTAATTTTTAATACTAGGAAAAACTACTAATAACTGTAGGGAAATGTGCAGCTAACTAAAATACAAGCTTTGTTGATAATATTTTTTAAATGTAACATTAAATTATTGTGATTGCTTTCAGTCATTTTCATAACATAATAATTCTCTTGAGCCAAGAAGAATGATGCAGACAAGGTCCAAATAGTTGAAATTGTAAGTCTAATGAAGTCCAACTGTAATTTAATTTAAATTTTAAATTTGTTCAATATATTTTTTTCCAAATGTGTTTTAATAAAACAGAAAAGAAAGAAAATCTGTTCAAATTTTTATTGATTTAAGATGTATTTACTGATGTTTCGTGCTTCAAGGTGAATATTAAGTTTTGTTCTGAATATTTTTTATATTGTCTATAAACAAGAAAGTAATTAATTGTATGGTTAGTCGTAATAACTTGCCAATTTTGAAATAAGAAACTTCTTATTATACACTTATTTGTTTTATCTTTATCTTTGGTCTTTGATTAGACCAAATTATACTTCTATCTAAATACTAATTTTTTATGAATATAAGTAAATTTGACGTATTTTGCTCTTTGGAAATTAACTAATAGCTGGGACATATACAAGGAGGGGGGGGGTGTTTTGAGTGTTCAAACACCCCTGAAATATTTGGTTCTTGTAATAAAAATGTAATTAAAATAATTAATATAATTTGAATAAAAATAATTAAACAAGATTTATAAATAAAATAAAATTATATCTAGTGTATGTATATTAACGTGATGGGTACAAAAGAATTTGAAAAAAAAGTTCTACTTTTCAATAACTGATTTACCAAAACCAACATTTTTTCTATGTATGTCGCTGACAGGTTTTTTGGATCTGATTTACATTTAATGTAATTGTTTAAATTGTTTAAATAAATTTATTTTATTTATGAAGTTTAAATGAAATTATGTGTAGACTTATACCATCCACTTAACTATTTGTCTAGTATCATAAAAGTATAAGGTTAGGAACACACGGGCATTATTTTAACGCGTGACATTTACACCGTACTGTTATTTTACGGCGAGTTTCGTTAAAATACATTAAAATGAGTAGAGCACAAGTGCACAACACATGAGTGTTGTGCCATAAAATATCACGCGATATTTCAAAAACAGTCGTGTGCATCATGACTTTACCACGCGGTAAAATAACGCCCATGTGTTCCCAGCCTAACAGTAATATATTCCTCAAATACTAGAAATAAAAAATAGAAACTACACAAACCAAATGCCATGAACTGTCCAAATACTCTTGTCAGATGGTAAGTTACATGTGTGTGCAGGATTTTGACTTTTCCATGAATAACATAATGTGTTTGGCCATGTTTGTGTGAATATAAGAATGTCCCAACTATGAGGATCTTTTGAAGGGCGTGGAGTTTTCATATTTAATCTATAAAATAAACAAGATAATTCAAATACCTATACAATATTTATAATTAATTTTATGTTTATTTACCCCAAATACATTGTACCAAGACCAAATGTCACTATGACTGCTGAAAGCAGTGCTGTCCTCTTACTCATTCCCATTTTGAGAAACTAAAATAAAAAAAATAAATATTTTAAAAACATGCGTACAATTTAAATTTTCAACATATTTTTAGTAAAATTTTTCGTTTATCATGAATATTTATTATGAAATACATAATAATATTACACTTACATTTAATTACTGTCCTTCAAACAGATGGATTCATAGTAACAACAATGTACCGATAGAGCAAAACAATTAAATGAAAGTACTGAACCTAGAATAATTGAAATAATTTAGAGTCGAAATATTTAAATAATAATTATTAAATTGCAAAAAAAAAAATGTAATTAAAATACTAATTGGCAAAACTTACAGCTCGCTTGATATCAATATTAAATTATCATTTATTACAATTCGATGCAAAACCGCGAATTGCAAAATTGCGTGACAAACCAGTAGTTATAATATAATCAATGGTAAATTACTAAACTGGTAGAACAGTATCATCCACCATTACGATTAAATACTTACACTGACTCCAGCTGCTGACGGCCGACACGCGCGTAGCAATATCAGGAACACTGAACAGCTGGTGGCTGCAGCTTAACACCATACTAATATACTATGGAAGATAGAAGTATAGAACCATTAGAACCACAATTAAATAGAACGTACGTTCAATTACCAAAATCTACCTTTGCGCTCTCTACCCGTGAAAATTATGTTATATTAGAATATTACTAATGTCTAATTGACTACTAGAGAGTTGAGACTTGAGAGTATTTGATATTTGTCAGTTGTCACTTGTCTTAGTCACTATTTGAGTTTTCTACTTACTAGGTACTACCCTGTCAACTTACATTCTGTCGATTATTTGTTTCTGGATCATTATTCATTATATATATCTATGTGCACCCGACTGAAATAAGAAGACCAAATACCGGAACTAAACTCCACTTCTAAAAATTTCCCGAAATGAGTCGTTCAATTAAACTATTTCTACTATTTTTAACGATTTGACGCACAAGCTGCACTGCGGTCGCCGGTCGCAAAGGTTACTTCTTTAGACTTTAACACACGTAGTAGATTATTCAATATTCATGTTTTTTTCGTTTTTTTGGAAAATATATGCATTATTTTAAACACATGATACATTATGAATGTTATAAGTCCATGGTAAAATAGTTACTTATTAATATCAATGAAATGGTATTGAGCATTGAACATAATTTTTTTTCTTCTGTTTTTGTCATTTTTTCTTCAAATAATTGTTGATTAATTTTTATTTACTAGAATAGATAAAATATGCAATCTCCAATTGATTTTTTTTACAAAAAACAATTTTGATGAGATTTATAAGTCATGATGACATACTGTCCAATCATGTATGAAGGGCCAAAAGGGGGTGCCTAGTGACACTACTTGTCACTTGAGATATATTACAATTTATACTTATATTATAACTAAAAAAAAAAAAAAAAAACACTACAAACTATTACCATAATTGATTAAGTACTTGATTATAAAATCCAATTTAAATATTTAAATATTTTTCTTTTCCCATTATATACAATAATATTAATGAGAAGATATATAGGTACTTATTAGTTATTATTAATATTTTTATTATGGTAGGTACTAGGTATGTAGACGTCATCTATGTATAAAGTACAATAATATAGTGTTCTACACATTCAATTATATTCCAATTTCCATATCATATCCTATGATATTGAGCTCTTTTTTCCATAACTATATTTAGGTATAGGTACAACAACCACACATAATAATTAATACTTTAATTTATTAACTATGAAGCATCAAGGACACTTAAAAGACAGTGATTAAAAATATTAAATCTTCTGACCTATTTCACCAATATTGATATCAATATATAATTAATATTAAATTTAACCTTTCTGATTATTAACATATAATTTTAATTAATTTACTATTTCAATAATCAAAATTGAAAAATATTCACACTAATTATATTTTATTTTACAAATCATTTAAATATCTCAATATTATACACACTATAATTGTATGTATATAATATATCAATATAAACAAGTAATAACTGAAATTATAAACTTTTTTTTTGTTTTACATTTATTATATTATACACAATCTGTAATTATTATTTTACAATAAGCGTATGTGATGGAGATTCGTGGTTTGAGGGACAAGAGATAAGAAGCTGCCCATTGGAGGCACTTAAGGGTAGAAGTTTGTTTTTAAGACGTTGATTACAAACTTACATAATTTAAAAAGGGTACTTATTATTCTAATTTATATTTTAGTGTTTTAAAAAAATGCATTGCACTATCTTTAAGATTCTAAATGTTCATGATAGTCCATCTACTACAAATAGTAATGCACTATGGTTTTCATAAAATCTACTTTACATATTTTGATAGTCCAGTTTTCTGCCTTCTACAGTTCGGATTGGATCATAGTCAACCAGTTATTGACCGTTGGTCTACATGAATTATAATATTAATGTGTACAACCAAAAAATAATTTTTATATTTAAAAAGTATTATCAATTCTTCAACTTGTAAAATATATAAACCAAATGTTAAGAATTTAAAACACCATTGCATTAAAAAAAAAATAAAATAAAATTAGCAAGTACAATTTAATCAAGAATATATTATTTTGTATTAGTAATTAAATTCTTTAGACACTAACAGAAAATACATACCAATATTTTTAAAGTAGAATTAGAATGCATAAAAATAATACTTTCCCACAAATTATTAAAATACAATTATTTTAATTGTAAATAAAATTCACTGGGGGATATGATGGGTGACTTGTTGAAGAGACCACATCATCTTAAGGGAACTTCATAATGGGAAATTGCATCTTAAACACCTTACACAATCCTATGATAAAGGTAAAAAGAAAACTGAAATTAAAAAATAGTTATAAATACAAATGTAATTTTATCAAATAAATCATATAATATTATAGGTTATATGTTTTCATAGTGTATTTTTAAAATTTAGTTGACATAAAATTAAATATTTTGTATTAATCATAACAAATTATGTAGGTATATACGTTTTAAATACTGTAAATGGCAAGAAACAACATAATAGTAAAATATTTTGTTAATAAATATTAAATTATAATAAATATATAAAATAAATTAAAAAATAAACAACATGAAATTTAAAAATAAAAAACTTAAATACAATACATTTACAAAGCATCTTAACTAGTATTAAAAATTAAAATAATAAAAACTGAAAATAAAAGATTTATAGTTATTGTATTTAAACAAGTAAAATTAATAGGATCATAAATCATTTTTAAAATTTAGCTAAAATGTATAATTAAGTATAAATTTTTTCAATTAAAAAGTTAAAAATCTTTTCTATTATTTTCTCAATCCAATAATGGCAATAGATGTAGATATAATATAAACTTATACTTAATATTTGTACTTTTAAAATTTAACTTATTATTTTGATTATTTTTAATATTTTAAATATTACTTTGAAAATACAAAAAAAGAATCACTTTTTGAAATTTTATTTAAAATATTCGATTAACATGAAATGTGGACTATTAATATTGTGTTGATTGTGTTCTATTATTATTGCAAATATTTAATTGATACTATGCTTGAAATTACATAAAATAAATTAATATTACCTTTCAAAATTGAATATAATATATATTTTTTTCTTATACTATAATATATTTTTATCTGCTTATAATGTATACGTCATATTTACTTTAAATTACCAGATTTATAATGTCTCCGATAAATAAGTAATTTTATCAACATTTTATTAGATTTAATAACTGATGAATTATTAAAACTGTTATATAAAAACTAATTATTCTAAATACAATATAATTTGTTAAAGACTTTTTTTTAAAATGACTGATTATTGGTAGTGTTGTAAAGTATTAGTCAGTAATTTGAATAAAGGAATGTGTATATCACAATTAGCAATCAACCATTCAGCTTTTAAATATGATAAAATTAATTATAAGAGTAGATATTGTAAAATTATCTTTTAAATTTGATTTTTTTGTTTTTTAAGAAAATTAAATGGTTACTTATAATTTATTATTATAAATCATTTTTGCTTGGTTAAAAAAAAAAAAAAATTATAATAATATTAGTTTAAATTTCACTAATTTACACTTGATTTAGAATGAATTTTAAGTTTTAACTTTAAAATATGTACATAATGTGAAATGTGTGGATTAAAGTACTATAAGTTATAAATTCTATAATAAAAGCTACTTTTTTAAGATTTAAATATAAGATAGCATTGATATTTAAGTTTTTTCTTTCAAAATACTATTTTTAAATTCTCGACAGTACATGTATTAAATATAAAACATTTTTAAAAAATATAAAAGCATGATCACAATTAAATGATTTTTGATCATAGTTATAACTTATTATGAATCCAAAATATTAATCCACTGTCATAATGTCTTGCATATTATTAAGCATCTTCCAATTTTCGCCATACCACCTATAAAGATTTCAAATAAATTTTGATAGATAATTATATTTATTAATAAAGTTCACTTATTACATTGCACATTTCTCTAAGTAATGCTTTTTCCTCATCTTCCATGTCTACACCACTACAATTGTCATCCCCTTTGCCTTCTAATTGTTCGCGTAACTCCAATACTTGAAGTGCAGTCAATACTGATTCAGGATGTGTCATTTTCTATGGTAAAATAAAATAATATCAACATACATGTTATGAAATGCACACAAAAACAAATAATTAAACTAAAAATATCTTTAATAGTCCAACAAATTTAGTAATATTTTACTAGATTTATTAAAATGACCATGAGATTTTATAAGTAGGAATTTTTTTATTTGGAGCAACATCAAAACAGCAAATTATAAAAAACAAATTCATTATAAAGAAAAAAATTGTATATTGACCTGATAAATTAATCAATTTATGTTTAGATAAATATATGTTACTTAAATATTAATCTATTTTAAGAAAATCTTTTTTCGTAAATTTAAAAATAGATTCTTTTTAATAATGTTTATAACTTCTTAATTGATATAATTTCTATGTGTTTATTATTTATCCAACATTTTATTATTTATAAGTTTCGAAATATTTTGAAAATCATTTTTACTTATAAAACACAACCCTGATATAAATATTTTCATTTTTTCACTATTGTTAGTATTTCTTAAATATTAAATCATATATAAATCAATTTTTTTAACTAGAAACTCTAATAAATGTTAATGATTAAAGAAAATTATTTGCTCAAAATATTATAATAGACAAACACACACATGTTACACATATATCCTATAAAAATAATAAATTCTTTGCTTCACTTAAAACCTAAAATAACTTACAGGAAAAGAACCATCAGTATTCCAGTTATTAATTTTTTGATCAATTTTTTCTTCTTGGATCATTTTTTTGGATAGTTTAGTTTTTTCTTCTTCTAATTCTTTAACTTTGGCTTCAAGTTGTCTGATATAATTCAATGATCTCTGATCTGGTGGTAAATTTTGATCTATAAAAATAAATATGTATTTAATATTATATTAAATAAATAAACCTATAATATAATAATTTTTATACTGCCAACCATTTGACTGATGTAACTGTCTAGGATATGAAACTTGACTCTGATTACCATTTATCATATTTTCATCAGCATTTGTTGAAGAACTACTTCCATCACCTTCATCTCTTCTATGTAATTCTTCAGGTATATTTCCAGAACCTGTAGAATTTCCACAAACTCTACATACAGAGTTATCCCTCAACCTGTTTGGACCACTTCTTTCTTCATCCAAGTATAAACATAATTCCTAATATATAAAATTTTAAATAAATTAATGATACATAGCAAATAGGGATTTTGCAGTAAAAAAAACCTTAAGTTCAATGTTGTCTTCAATGAGATGCTGTTGTTTAGCTTCTAGATGTCTTAATTTCACTTGATATGCGGCTACTTCTTGTCTCATAACAGAAGCCGTGTATCTTCCAAATCTCTGCCATTCTCTAGCTAGTTTTCGTCCTTTTTGTCTATCATCATCCAAAAAACAACATAAATCTCGTAATTCTTGATTTTCATCATTCAGTCTTTGATTTACTTCCTTTAAGCTATTGATTTCTGACATCAACTGTCCCACCTTAAACAATTTAGTCAACAAATTAAAAAAATCTACTTTGTTGAAAATAAAGTAGAAACTAACCTGATCTGGAGATATTTTGTTTGAATTGTCCGAATCTATTTTTCGTACAAACTTCAGCATATCCGATGGTTGCTCTCCTGGCAAAGTTCTATATCTATGATTTTCGGCAGTATTAACATATGACTTTTCACCTTGTTGCCTCCTGCAATATTAACATCCATTTTAAAACTTAAACTATTACAATAAATAAAATTTTAAATTTAACTATTTATATTTACCTGTCAATATTAGTTTGCGGATAATTGCTTAGTTGTACATTATATTGACGATTAGGACTTGGAGGTGGTTGATACTTAGGTGGTATTACCACATTTTGTTTCTGGCTGATTGCAGTGTTTTGGCCATTGTAATTTTTTGGTAGTCCACTAACACAAGACATTATAAAACATCTATGTACGAATGAACATATTAGACTACATAAATAATAATATGATCATGTGAAACAATCCACATTAGTTAAGTCTAAAACACAGAAATAAATAAAAAACAATTATAATCAATGATCTTAAAATAATTTACATATTTTAGTTATTAATTAAAGTTGAAAAGAGAAACCATTAGAAAGTGGTATGTATACATATTTGTTTTGTATTGTGAATAGTTGGATACAATATATATACTATATAGTATATTAGCATGAGATACATACACTACGTAAAATAGTTTCAATCGTTCATAAATAATAATTTATTGTTAAATTTAAATTGAAGTATAATATTATTATGTTTAATGTCCAATAAGCAAAGAGGGAAAGTTTATCATTTAAAAGAAAAACACCAACACGACACTTAACAATGGAAAATAAGTAGGTAATAAACTCGATAATAGTCGATATTATTATTAATATAAGGAAAAGACTAAAAAGTGATAGCAGGTAGCAACCTGTTTCGTGTTTACTAAAAATTCTTGGGACAACCTGTTGTTTGGTAGGCGGTATCGAATAGGTTCCCCTTCTTTGGTTTTTTTTTTAGTACACAATTTGCCACCGCTGCAGATAAAGCGCTACTAAGTATGGGATTGGATAAGACAATCAAGATCAGGACGCCAGGACATCACTGAATAGTAAATTTTATATAGCTATGTATTCACAATCATTAAAACCTTACAGAGCCTTTAACGAATTTATAGGCTGTTCTTTATGCAATTCTCCCTATATAATTTAATAATTATAGTTCATTCTATTGATTATTTGCCTCTATAAATATTTATTAATTTATTATTTATTAAAAATGTAATATTACCTACTTTTAATTTTCCATTAAGTAGGTAGTCTTTTGGTATGATGTATAAGATAAGTCGGTTGTCAATCAATTTGAAAGTTTTAGTGCAAAATATTAGAATGTAAATAAAATTTAAAACTACCTCCAGACGATGAGTGATAATTGAGAAGTGAAAATCAACGTGCTTATGTTTTCCTAATTCTAATCTATCTATACCAATTACTTATGAGTTATGAGACGTAGGTGACAATCGTAATTCGTCAATTGGTATAGATACTGTTGTATGCCAGAATGACACCCGAATTGAACGTACGAACGTACAATTTCTATAGAATAAATAAATAAAATTTATTCTGTGATATTATATTTTAACCACATATTAAAAATATGCAGAACAAATATCTGTTATTCTGTTAATATGCTCGGAAATCAAGTTGCAGCATATGACCCACTTTTATGTGTATCTCGCGGACGTACTAACAATTGGTCAAGTTCAAGCCCTTAAACGTTATATAAAAAAAAATGTTGACTATAAATGTGAAATATGTGTACAACGACAAGATCAATAAGATGTATAAATACTAAAGAATTCCTTAGGTACATAACAAATTTTACAAAATAATTAAATTATTTTTAAATTTTATAACATTTATCCAACAACGAACTGTACGAACTTTTAGTTCTTATGTTCCCATGAGTATGTTCCTAATATATTTCTTATTTCTTGAGAACCGTTTTTGTTTAAAATATCTTTCTTGACATTCATTAACAACAGTCTAATTCTGATGTATATCTATCTTGACTTATGATATTTCTTAAATAATTTTTGACAAATTTTAATTTAAAAAATATACCTGCATTGTGCATCCACGTGTACCTACTTATTTGTTAAATTATTCTCTCATCAAGATATCATTTATTTTCGTAAAATGACAAAAAAGGGTTCTATTACCATAATTTGAAGAGGAACTACCGGTTCAACCCCTCCCCCCCCCCGAAATGTTTTCGTGTTATAATATGTGGTTAGATATGCTATATTAAATTATCTATACAATATCAGGTATAATAAAATTATAACACAGATTTTTAGCGTAAAATCCCTCCTGAAATTAATTTCCAGTTACAACCTTGCCTTAATTGTTTAATTTTTACAATTAGTTTGCCACATCTTTACGTATGGACAAAAATTTGGCTTTTTTTACTCTTTCATATTCATATAATATAGGAAAAATGTTATGTGCGTTTGAATTTTAAATGCTAACAAAATCGCATATCTAATGATAACGATTTATCTTCAAACGAAATTAAATATTTGTTATAATTCAAACAGTATAAGTTATAGATACTTGAAAATTTCACCAGTTATTTAGATAGGCATTTTCTTTTTATGATTTTTTTTTTATAAATATCGATAACATTTTTTTGGCTGAGTCAAAATACTTGAAAATTTAATACTAAGTTTTTTTTAAGTTATTCTTATAGTGATTCAAAAATTATAAAAATACAAATGCACATTTTTTTTTTTTAACATTTGAAGTTCAAATATTGACAAAAATTCGTCAAAATCATGAATATCTGCAAATTATTTTGTAGTTAAAATTTCTAAAATATTTAGTAAAAGTATCTAAAAGTTGAAAATATAGTACAAGATTTTCCATAAGTTTGGCTTACATTGCTTACAATAATTATAAAAAAACTTAAGCTTTGGGGTATTCAGGTCATTAAAACATAATCCACCTTTTTCATCATCTACTGGAAAATAATATATTCTATAGGCTGACAAATCATCACCGTTCAGAATCGTTTTTTGTATACAATGATACCTAAAATTGAATTCAAATTCAATACATCTATTATAGTGATCTACTTACAGTAGAGCGTTACTCACTTAACTGCTCTTTTATTTTATACATAAAATAGCAATAAATAATTTACTTTTAGAAGATTCAAGATATGTATAGTTCATTTTTTAAAACAATACAAAATATTTCATTTTTATTATTTGCCTGCCTCGAAGAAGACATTTAACTAAATATCTAGGCGGATAGTAAAATTGCATAAAAATTAAATTTTTAGACTTAGTATTTGCCTAGGCATTTAGTAAAAGCCTGATTTAACTATATGCCTACAACATATCTATATTTACATAGAAATTTAAGAATGCCAACTAAGAAAAAAAAAATAACTGTAATATTATATCATAGACTTGTAAATATTATCTAATATTATATACAGGTCTATGTATGCATTACATATTATTATATATTATTTAATAATAGCATAGACTAGAGAGCCTATAAATAGGCTCTCTTGCATAGACAATATAGACATTAGACCGATAAGACGTATTATACTCAGTAAACGGCTATAGATAATTATCTATAGTCAAGACTCAGTATAAGCCATGGCTAAGGATATGGTATAAGCACAGTCAGCACAGAATAAATTTAATTTAATTTATCTTGTGGTATTACTGGTAAATGGTAGAGAGCCTATAGTATAATAATTATATTAACTATAAAAACTATTTAACTATATTTATTGTATAGGCTCTCTAGTAAATGGTAATATAAGTACCTATTAAAGTACGTAAAATAATAATTAGAGTATTAGGTATATAAATTATTATGTCATTATTATACGGATAATTATTATATTAATTGCTCTACTACTCTATAGTGATGTGATTCTGTAAATCTTCAATATTTCATATTTTGTGTGCTGTTCATTCCTGCAATTATTTATTCTCTTTGACGGTGTAGACGATAACCGATAGCAATTATTTTACTGTTTACACTTTACAACTGAACTGTACCCACATTTATCCGCTGATAACACGTCTGTTGGTTGAGCTTGAACATGCGGATTGCGGATGCTCATATTATTCTTGTTTTCTCGACATATTTTTTGTGAACCATGTTTATAATGACATTTCATTAAGGATTTACTAGCAATTTTATACACATTGTGTACTTACATTTTATGGTCAGCTTTATTTTATTATTACAAGTGATCAAATTGAAGTCGCTTGTTAATTGCTCATTTATTGTGTGGCCACGTCCGCTCGCCTCAGGAAAACTATGGGCGAATTTTGAATGATCGTTGCTAATTAAGTTTAAAACGTTATGTGAGTTTAATTTACATATATCTACTGTTTATATATAATGCTATCCAAGTATCAATACAACAATTAATATTAGTTTTTACTATTTATAATAGTAGTGCATTACAATATCTTGTTTAATTTTGTTGTATTTTTGTTGGATGTCAGTTAACCATTAAGTATTGATACTTCTAGATGAATATGATTTTCTTTATTTTTGTCTATTCTAACAAAACTGTATTTTTCTTGTTTAATTTCAGAATTCATACGTCATCATGAATGTTGATACACCTATAGAAACCGTGGTTCAGCAGCTTGCTAATGCTGTAGATCTGACCATGGACCCATCTATGTCACAAGAAAAGCGTCACGAAGCCTACCGTCTATGTGATAGTTTTAAAAATGAATTTCCATTGTGTGTTCAATGTCAGTGTGCTTTATATTTTACTAGTGACAGTGCACAATACACCGATATTGTTCGACATTTTGGCCTTCAACTAATGGAGCATTGCATTAAATTTCGTTGGTATCAAATGGTACAGGAAGACAAATTGCTCATTTTTAATACTATCATGAGCCTGGTCAATTCTGCTTCACCTGCACTACAAATCAACTATTTGAAAGATGCTCTTGCTAGAGTTGTTGTAGAAATGATCAAAAGAGAATGGCCTCAACATTGGCCTGGAATGTTAAATGAATTAGAAAATGCTACAATATTGGGCTGTTGTCAAACAGAAACTGTAATGCTAATATTTTTGAGGTTAATTGAAGATGTTATCTTATTGCAAACTATTGACAATGCGGCAAGGCGACGTGATATTAGTAAAGAACTTCAACAGAGTATGCATAAAATTTTCCCATTCTTTATAAATGTAATTGATAATTACTGTGGACAATATGTAGATTTCTTAAATAGAAATGAACAAAATGCAGCAACTGCACTTATCCGAGTAATACAGCTTGCATTGGCTAATATTGGAGAATTATTTGAGTTTATTCAACTCTCGCATGTGAATTTTAAAGATTGTTATATAATCACCGTATTGTGCTCTTTATTAGACGATTTTAATTTTAGACAACCTGCTGTTGATTGTTTATCCATATTACTTTCAAGAAAATGTAAAAACGAAGAAAGAGAATGTGTTGTACAATTGCTTGATCAACCTTTACAACAGATTTATATGGTAGTACACAAGGCAATCAATCAAGAAGCAAATGAAGTAAATAATATATTTTTAAAAACACTATCCAAAGTTGTGTCGATGTTGAGTTCTGTGTTATGTGCTTTCTGGAAAGATAATAAATTGCATAATTTTAACGTTGAAAAATCTGAAAAAATACTTTTTTGTTATGTTGATTTATTACAAGGCTGCTTGGTTCATAATTCATTGAATGTCATTACAAATATTAATCAAGCCTGGTGTATGTTATTTAAACATCCTGAAATCAGTAAAAATATTTTATTAAAACAAAACTACATTCCAAAATGGTTTTTGTTAGTGTCAAAAAAATTAATTAAGGTAGATTACAAAAACTTAGACTCGTTTACCTTACTTGATTTTACAGATGAAGAAAGCTATAATACTGTTTTTTATCATACCCGATCAGAAATTGTTGAAACAATTAGATGTGCTTCTGCTATTGAAAATACTATTATGTTTTCAGTTACTGAAAATTTACTTAAATCATGTATGGAAAAAACATCACAAAGGATGAAAGTAATTCCTATTTGCGAACAAGATTCGGCTGAGTTTCTCGAATGGGAAGTAATGGTGTTAATACTAGATGGTGTCATTAGTAAATTATCTTTAACTATGGATTCTGAAATTGTTAGAAGAGGTTTGGAACTAATTGAATTGTGTTTAAAATTTGATACAAGAGATCCATTAATTTTATCATTCCTTCTTTCATCTGTGTCTGCATTGTTTGTGTTTCTAACCTCAACAGCCTGGCCTTCAGAATATCTTCATGTTACACTTAATAAAATGTGTGAGTATCTTATACTTGAGTGTCATCCGGATGATCAATTATATGTTCCGATCAAAGATTTAAAATTTCACTCTGCTTCTTTGTTTATAAAACTAAGTATCAAATTTCCAAATCTTTTACTACCGGTTTTTGATAAGTTGTGTTCATTAAGTGATCAACTTCTATTAAAGACCAGTAAAACTGGTGATAATCTTGCAGTATGTTTACGTTTGCAAGAGTCGCTTCTAGTGCTAAATAATCATGTGCCAGATTTTGATAAACAAGCTCAACTAATTAAACACATTTTAGAACCTTGTCAATTAATGTGGCAAAAAGTACAAAGTATTGTATCTGGACGACCTGAAGGATTAATAGCATATTTAGGTCTAGATAGGCCACCAGTTGATTTTGAATCTGACCCATGTTTAGAAAATCGAAATCATCTATCTCATTGTATTAATGTATTAGCATGTGTTATGACTAGAAGCAATACAAATTCAAACTCATCAAAAATCCCAAATGTTTCACCAGTTACTGAACATGTCTTATTACTTCTTCCAAATGTATTTTTAATAATAAAAAATTTAAACTCTTTATGTTCAGATAATGTAAAGAAAATGATGCATCCTAGTTATACTTCAGTCTTACAGATATTTCCTCAAGAACGGGAAGCCTTACTTGGAAAGAACATTGTGTCCGAGAAAAATGACCCATTTCAGATGTTTAGACCAAAACCAAAATCTGATCCAGTGTACAAAGTTAAACTAGCAATTTTAAATGCTTACGAAGGGTGTTTAAGTGTCTTGGGAAAATCTTGTTTATTACTTGGAGACCAATTTTATGCTCTACAAAATTTTGCTCCAAGTTTTGAAGCAACTATAATGAGTGATGCTGATTCTTTACCACATGTACGCATCAGAATTATTATGAAGAGTTTTATTAAACCTTTTCTAATCAATTGTTCAAGTAAATACTATGATACTGTTTTGATTCCTATTCTAAATTCCTTTTTAGCTCATATGTTAATCCGCCTTAGTGTTACTTGGAAGAATATACCAGAACGTGAAGAATATGATAATAAAGATGGAGATTCTGAAGAACTATTGGAAGATATGATGATTCGGCTGTTAACTAGAGAATATCTAGATTTAATAAGATCAAGTTTAACTAGTTCTAATGAATCAAAAACAAGTCCTCATGGAAGTGTGGAAGAAATTCCTAATAGTGATTTATCTGAGTTAGGTATAAAATTACTTCGAAATGAACAATCAAGGCACCTAATTGTTGGAAGTATTTTAAATGGTTTGTCGTGGAATACTTCTATAAGTCAATTTTGGAAGACATGTCAAATATTTCAATGGGATAATCGACCAGTCTTTCATCCCTGGTGTGATAGTCAGTCTAGTTATAAAGCAACGTCTTTAGCTCAAATTGTTGTAAGACATTTAGCTATTGAGGATGAAAGAACTGCTATGACAATTGCACCTGACTTACTGATAGCAGTTTTAGAAAGTCTTCACTGGTTTGGTCATCATGATTCTAATATGGGTCCTCTTTTAGCTACATGCCTTCACATATATGAAACTTATCGTAGTAAAAATGATCAATTATTAGGTGTCTTAAGAAAATTACCTGAGATCAATTTGGAAACTTTGGAACGTTTTGATAAATGGGTTATGAGCGAGGAATCATTAAACAACAAGGTAAATAAAGGTAAACGAGAAATGTTAAAAAAGATATTGGCTGGCTGTATTGGAAAAGACGTGAGCCAAACTCATAAATGCAAAGCGGAGCTCAGAGACTTGCCCAAAGTTAATGTTCCAAAGATTTGTACAACAGATTTATTAGAAAATGGTGATGACTTGAATATAAATAATTTACAAGAATATAAGTTGTAGATTTTATTTAATATACGTCATTTTTTTTTCTTCATTTTTGTTGTTATTGTTTTATTTATTCTTTTTTTTTTTTTTTTCATTAACTAATGAAATACCTACCATGAGGTTATGTCTATACATTTTAAACTATATTATGTGTGATTATAGTATTATGCAATAGTTTAAAATTTAAAGCCTAGTATAAAATGTATGTGTATGTAACTGATAATTGGATTTTTAATTGTGAAAAATATAATGTTTTGTATTATTTTTTTTTTATGTATCTATATAATATGTGCATATTGAATTTAATTCTTGCCCTATTCATAACAAATTGAAAAAATTCTGTAAGAAAAAAATTAATAGTACTTTTATAGATTAATTATACTTCTTTTACGTCTACCTAAATGATTGTTGATATCAATTTTATAAATATAATAAATTACAATTTTGAAAAAAAAATTTTTTTTTTTAGTTTTTAATAGTGAAGAATCTATTAACCATACCTATAATGTACAGTCTTCAAATAAATTAATCTAGAATTAATATTTTGTACTATGATACAGTCCAATAATGATTAAATATTTAAAACTTTTTAAGATTCACTCTAATATTATTAAAATTATTGTGGTGTGTATACTAAAATACTATTTTTTTTTAAAAAAAAAATCATTGAATATTGTTTGTTAAATATATTTTCTAGCTTGAGCATTACGTAATTTTAGATAGGTTAAGTGTAAATATAATATTAACATATAACCAAAAGCTTTTTTTCGAGGTAATTCTGATCACTAATAGAATTCTAGTATACTTCATTAATGTGAAAATTATGAGTGATCAATGGACGATGGTAACCAATACATATTGATTTATAGCAATACAAATTGAATAACATATAATATTGATGTATACAAATTCATACAATTTAACAAAATACGAGTAATATACTAATATAATATATAAAGTATAAACATATAACTATCGTTCATTAAAATATCATAAATATTTTACCCTTAAAATGTTTCAGATTATTTAGATAGATTAATGTCATGAATTAGGGATTTTATTTATCGCCTTAAGGCTTAAGGCATAAATAATGTAACAATGGTTTGCGTAACAATAATGTATAAGACCAGGCGACTAGTCTTCCTTAGTCATACCAACATACAATTTACTTTTAGTGATTATTTTGTAAAAAACACCACAGTGAGCAAAGGTTTATTATCAAACTATTTATTGTTCAATAGACTTTAATTATAATTATTTGAATTGAAATATTTATGCTTAAAACTCACTTAATTGTACATCATACTTTACTCGAGCATAAGAAGAATCAGTTGATAAATGTACAAATAATATATAAACAAAAATAAAAAACAATCACATAACATAATTTAAAAATGAAAATCTTTATTCAACTTTATGGTAATACACTTAAATTCATATTGTACATTACAGTAAACAATCAACCAGCCAGTTTCATTTGTGTTTACAAAAAAAAAATTGATTTATCATAAAAATTTCAAAAGATAGATATTACAAAATAATAATTATTAATTTTATTGTTGTGGCTTGGTTAAGATTAAAACAGCACTTGGTACCAAACCTAGAAAAGATAAACAATGAAAATTTATTTAAAAAATATGTAAACATAATTTTTTTAGTATTATATAAATATAATATATAACAATTTCAAAATGAATAAGTTTTTGGATAAAATAGATATTAACTAAATAAATAGTATATTGTGTGGCAAAGCCAGGAAGTGAGCTATTTTAGTCGCAGACGATGTATGCGGCACAAGCCACAGGCGAGGGCCATATTCACCCAAGACTGAAATTGTTTTCCCATGCGAGTCACACATACTATTTTTTGTCACACCCCTACGTGCATAGAAAAGGTAATGCAGGGATACCCGACCAGCACTTGTGGGGATTTCCACCTTTCTGCCCGGCACTATCAGAGTTTTTTACTTTCTGCCTGTCAATATTGGTGATTTCCACTTTTCCGCCTGCTGGGTGGAAAAAGGTCACTTTCCACCAATATTTCAACCGTGGTCGAAAACCAAACTTTCGGTGCAGGCGTGACAAAAAATATATTTATCTGCATATTTCAATTATATATAAAAGTAAATTAAATTATATATTAAAAAAGGTAATTAATAAAAATTAAAATGTCATAATATTTCTACCAAACAAAAAATAGTCAACACTAAACAGAAAGTATAAAAATTAATATTATAATACAACTAAGTTAATCATGATACAGAGGATACCGTTTAGAAGACTCACGGATATAAGGTTCAATCACTTATTACACTTAAAATCATATGGAACGATTCGTATGTATTGAAACATATTATAAAAATTAGGTTAAAAGATTTGTAAATTTCGTAAAAAATGATAGAAAATTAATATTTTTGGTTACAATTTTGAAATAAATTGGTTTGGAACAATTACGAATTTTTGGTGGTTTTTACTGGTTTCGATTCATGTTTTATAATGTGTGTATATACAATATATTTTAGCTCATTTTACATTTATCGCAATTATTGTTATTGCAGTGTTACTGTGTGAGATATATACACTTCTGACTACCTAAGTTATCATAATTTTTAAGTTTTTTTCGAGACAAAGAACCTTACAATAAAACAAACTATAAGATTAATTATTCAGTTACAAGACTCACTTTGGGACCAACACAAAATGAGTCTTATAAACGGCGTTCACTGAATAAGAACATCTTTATTTATAATTTTATTAAAAGAATAATTTAATTTAAAATTGTTATATAATAACTTTTAAGTCTTAGACCATTGATTTTATAATAGACTATTAGGTCTAGATCTATTATAAAATCAATGCTTAGACTAATAAAAAACAATTTTATGATGATATTACCTAATTCATCAAGTGGTTTTTCATAGTCATCACTAGTAAATACTTTTCTTGGAAAGCTAGTCATGAGACAGAAAGGAGCATCACCATCAGAACGATTTAGTTCAATATAAACTCTTACAGCAGCCATCATTTCTTTAACATTGAATGTTTGGACAATTGTTTGACCATTTGTAAGACGAATCTAAATACAAAAAAATAAAAATCCAATTAAAACATGGTAATAAATAAATCTGTTTTTGGTCTCTGGTCAATGTTAAGAGACTTATTAATATTATTAATAATAATAAAGTTTAATAGAAATTAAATAAATTTAATTAAAATTTGAAAAAATATCTCTACCTAACCTAACCTAGCAAGAATCCCAAAACCTTAATACTTTAAATATTTGAAAAAATGTTATATTACTTAATACTAATGGATTATAAATTGTATACAATGACTAGAGACCAGAATTATACGTTTACTTGGGTATAATGCAGAGGTCCTCACACTTTTTTTGACTCATGGCATCTTTAGCCATTTTCTAAAAATCCAGAGACACTCTATAGATTACTTTGGTTTTATATAGTAGTGCATAAGTATAATAAGACTTAAGTATATTTGTATATACACATATTATATTTTATAAAACAATTACATTGAACATTAACCATATATTTTTACTTTTAATTATTATTTCATAAATGATATAATAAAAAATATATTTCAAATAATTTTGCAGAACCTAAAATAAAGTTCATGGCACACTGGTTGAGAATTTCTGGTATACTGAGTGTATGCACTTCTACAAGGGTTTGAAATGTGGGCGATTAAGAAACAACTGTTTCCATAAACCAAATTTAATTTTGCATATAATGGCATATTTTTTACAAACTTAGTAAATAATCATATTATTACATGTTTTTATTTTGAAAATTAGATTTTTTAAATACTGTCATACTGGTGAAAAAAATTACAGTCAATATGATACAGCATTTTAAAAAATGAAATTTTTTTAAATTTAAAATTTTTGTTGGCTTAGATGTTGTAAGGTCCAACACTCCTAATTTTGTTATTATTTATTTGTTCTAATGTTAATAGTTGTTTAAAGTAGTATAGATTTATGCTGCATATTTGAGTATATTTTTTAATTATTTGTGTAAATTAACGCATATTTTGACCCTTTTCCACTTTTTTTGGCTTATTTGCCACATTTTTACTGTATATAATTCTGATCTATAATAATAACCAATAATTAAAATTCATTATGTGTATTAAGTATATTAACCTGTAATTTTGTTTCGGTGTAATCTTTTGTTTGTTTTTGAGGACTTACAGCTACTGGTAAAACTTGTTTTGGTTGTTCTTCAGCTGAAACTTGACCATATAATTTTTTTCTAGCTAATTTGTCTGCTTCTATTTGAGCTTTTACTCGATCACGAGCAATTTTTTCTTCTTGTTTTTCACGTTTTCTTTCATCCATAATTTTTTTTATGTTTTCATCTTCAAGTCTAAATAAAATAAAATAATTTGTTATTGATAGAACAAGAAATTATTATAACAAAATAATTTTACTTTTTTTTAGCAGCAGCCATCTCTTTGCCAGAGCGAATTCGAATTTTTTCCCTTTCTAATTCTTCTTCTTTTTCTCTAGCCTCGCGTTCCTTACGCTTCTCCTTTAGACGTTCTTCCAACTTTTTCATTTGTTCTTTTTTTTCTTCTTCAGTTAATGGTTTCTTTTCTTCTGTCGATTCTGCAAAGTTGCTATGACCTGATTTCATAGCATGGTATTCTAATGCAGTAGTATCAGTAAATAATTTGTTACAGCTAGAAACAGTAGAAACATAATTTACAATATTGGTTATTTATATATTCAATTTCATACAAGCAGTTAGTTCAATTTTAGTGCTAATATGTTGCAAACTTTAATTTTATAACAGTAAACATAATACGTATAATAGAAACATGAAATATAAAAATAGATATAATGGCTGCTAAGTTAAACCAAAAACAATTTCATCAATCGTAATCGTAATCATTAAAAGATTGATTGGAGAGTTACAAATAACATTTTTATCAGAGAATAATATTAAAAAAAAGGTTTTGGTTGTTTGGTAAAAAGCATTTATTTTAAAGCGAATAAGAGAGAAGATTTCAAACATCTAATATTAAATTTTTTTAGCAACCTTGAAACCTTGAAAGCAGAAATGAGCGTCTGCCATTAAGTGAAAATAAATTAAGAACATTAAGAACATTTATGTACAACCAATGAGTGGATCGAGAAATTTTAAATTTATAACAAGTAATAACTAATAACAAACAGCTAGTAATAATAATAATTAAAATGCAGCAAGTAATTTGATAATATACATTAATTTTTAAATCATAAACTAAGATGTATTTTAATTTATGTCTACTAAAATTATGATAATAAACGTAATTTTAATTAATTATCTTACTCTTCGCATTTATATGATTTAGCTACTGTTGAAGATGAGGTATTTGATTCTGACTTAATGTTTGGAGCAGAACCTTCTTGAGAAGTTGATGGTCCCAATTCATCATCATTGTGTGCCAATAACCTTATGACAAATAATTTATATGTTACTGTTACACATGAAAGAAGTCGTTCAATAGCATCAGACACAATTTTAATATAATAGAAAAAACATGACTGAGACATGAATGGTTGGACAGTGAGATGAATGATATAATAAGGACATAAGGTTTGATAAATCAGCAAAAGTAGAGGATTCAGAAGATAGAAATCATTGGAAAAACTTAGTAGAAGCTGCGAAACGACCCCAAAGCATGTAAAGTAAAAATAAAAAGTTCCATAGATTAGAATATATTGTTTATCTGAATTTGTAATTAATTAAAATAAAAGTTCTTTCAAATAGTAATACATCAGAAATGCAATTGTTTAATATTTCACTATATTGCTGATACAGCCTACACAAATTAATGACTCTTACCATTCCATTGCAGGTTCAACACCTTTATTTCCTGTCATTAAAACACTCTTTTCGCTGAAACAAAACATATTAAAAAAATTGAATAATTTTAATATATGAAGTATAATTTATGTATAAACATACGCTTTTTCTTTCTGGAAACCCATGTCGATGAGGATTTGAACGGTTTCCTGAGACATGATTCAATTATTAACGACAGGGCAATAATGAAATAGAAAAAATAACAATACGACTAGTTATTATTTAAATTTTATATTATTAGACTGGAAAGTGGTGACTGATATGTAATATAGCTTTTATTTTTTTACTTCAGTCTTCAATAGTTCAACACAAAATTATTTAATTGAAACAGATAAACCGATATCAATAAATTTCATCGGGATCGGTGTTCTGGATTCGGTGAAGTTTGATATAATATAGTTTCGGTAATTCGTATTGTGCGTACAGATAAAGCCGGAATCAGGAAAATATAAATTTGTATTCGTTTATTTTCCGACAGTAGCTTCATACTTGTAGACACGGGGGCAAAAAAATAAATAAATTGATATTGTCACCATAGATAACGTAAATCACGACGGTGGGAACAACTTACTGGCAATGCCAGCAATCAAAAAAATAATCATAAAAATTATTCTTCGGTTATCGATGTCTACGGTTCGCTCAACGACCGCTTATACTTATAGTTAAAAGAATACTTGTAAAGTATACTAATGCTTGTACTGTTGTACTGGTTGTAGGCTGTAGCAGTAAGTTGTAGCGAAAGAGTAGCGTTCTCTCGGTGGCCGGAGTTTTTTATGGACAAAAATTGTACTGAACATTGATCTCAAAAATTTTAAAAAAAAATTCAAACTTAGTAAGCTAAAGAACACAAATATTAATTTATTTATTTATTTTGTACAAATTAAATTATTTATTCATTATGGTGTTAAGAACGGATATGTACGTGTCCGGTATTAAAATATTTGGCCTTCCAATTGTTATGCCACTTATAAGTACATTTTATATCTTTGTACAGAGTTCATTTTCGTTAAAATAATTAATATTTTCATGTATGTTAATCACTTAATTTAAATATTTAGTTTTATAACCTCAATATTTTAATTTCTCCCGAGATAGTGTATATAGGGATTATTTAATATTTTCACATCTATGGGCCAATAAATTTGACTTTGGTAATAAAGTATAATTATTACATACATATCATATATTTTTTATGGGTACATAAATACATTACCTATTACATATGTTTTGGAACGAGACTACTTTACCGGATGACCTTATTTTTCAAATTTTTTTTTGAAAAGAGGTATTTAACGAGTTAAGAATGGTGGTGCTAAATTGAATTGGTGGAAATAATTATTTTGCGCATGTATCCGAACATTCGGAACTCTTCGCTATGCTCCTCGGCGCCGCCGTCGCTTCGTTCCGAAAATCGAAAATATCCCTCGACTTGCTATCCAACGCCCCTTCAATTGGGCATTGGGTTAAAATACATTTTAGGGTCCTATTTTACAATTCAAAATATTAAAAAAGTAAAAAAAAAAATGCAAAAATTGAAATTATTAATCGCGGCGTTGATGCCGCCGGTATTTAGGTATTTAACGTGTATTCAATGGTAACCGGACAGTTTTCCCCCGGACATTTTGCTCACTGTTTTTACTTTTTGACGTTGTAGGACATTTTCTCCTCATTTTTTAAAAATTATTTTTTTCATAAATATAATAAAACGTAAAAAATTATATAACTATAATTGGTTAAAAAATATTTATAAAATATAATCTAAAAATGTCGATATAAAACTGATATATTTCGTAAAAAACATCGCTCATGACGATAATGATATAAGATTATAGAAGAATTTTATCTTGATAGTCTAAATCAAATAATTAAAATAGTTTTTGACAAGCCACTTGAAGCCAGCAATTGATTGGGTTTTAGATACAATTTTAGATTTCTATGTTACTAGCTAATAAGTAATAATACAGTATACTAGTACTATTATTTTTTATTTAGAAAATTTTTTAAATTACTATTATTTTATTGTTTCAAGTATTTTAAATATAAATGATCAAAGAATTTATCAATAATATACATCTACTATAATAGGTTATTATAGTATAATTGATTATAATTATGAAAAAAAAAAATTTCTTATTAAATAGTCAACTTAAAAAAAATGGAGGGGAAATGTCCGCATTAAAAATATATTGGAGGGAAATTAATGTCCTACTACGCCAAAAACAGTCGGGGGGGGGGGGAATTTTCCGCCATTCATATACAATTTACAGTAATCATAGTACTTATTGAATTTATTTGGCATATGAAGTTCATCCAGTATCTGGTACCTATTGCTTAAAGTTCTTGTTTTAGGTAGATAAATATTGTTAAAGCCTAAAGGTTTTTAACTCATTTAAATATAAATTGTACTAAAAAATTACAAAAAGTATATAATGTATTTGAGTAGGGGAATCTATATTTATATCTTATTATCTACACTATTTTAGAATTATTTATTACAAATTTATTTTATTATTTATCTTATAACAATTTTGATTTCGTATATATACTGTCTGGCAAGAGATGATGAGGATCCCATTTAACATCCTACTATTGAAATAGATTTCACTATGGCATGATAATGTGTGATAATGTGCTCATAAAAATCAATCTTTATCATTGTGTGCTTTTTTGCTTGACAGGGTATTTATAAAATAACCAGCAGATATTTGTTAAGTAATTTATTTTTAAAATTTAGATGACAGATCAAAAAAGACAAGAAGTAAAAGAGTATAACGAAAAGGCAATTGCTTATGAACATAAATTCAAGGGTAAAAAAGCGGGTAAGTGGGTACCGTTCCCCTGTACATTAGGTGCCCTGTGGATCACTATTATATATTATAGGAGTATTAAATTTGAATCCAATGATAGGCATCATTATATATGAAAAACGATTCTGAACGAAGATGATTTGTCAGCCTAGGACATAATTTCCAGTGGTTGGTGAAAAAGGGGGTTCATGTTTTAATAGCCTGAGCCCTGAATACACCAAAATTTAAGTTCTTTTGTAATTATTGTAAGCTAAACTTATGAAAAATCTTGTATTAAATTTTCAACTCTTAGCTACTTATGCAAAAATTGTTATGAATTATACCTACAAAACAATTTGCAAATATTCATGATTTTGACTAATTTTTGTCAATACTTGAACTTCAAATGCTAATAAAAAAAATTGTGCCTATGTATTCTTATAATTTTTTAATCACTATAAGAATATTTTATGAGAAACTTTGTACTAAATTTTTAAGTATTTTGACTAGGCCAAAAAAATTTCGACACTTCAAAAAAAAATTTTCAGAAAAATTGAAAATTTCAGTTGTCTATAAATAGCTCAAAAAAAGTCAAAATATTTTGAAAATTTAATCATGTAAAGAAAATGCCAATCTAAAAATTGGTGAAATTTTCAAGTATCTACAACTTATACTTTTTGAATAATAACAAATATTTAAAATCGTTTGAGGATAAATCGTTATCGTTACGCTATTTCGTAAAAATTTTAAATTCAAATGCACTTAAAATTTTTGTTATAATGATGCTTCGAGTTTTCTCTATAGCTACTTGAAAGAAAACTTATGAAAAATTTAGTGTTGAATTTTTTATTCTTAGATATAAACACAAACAATTTTATGATTTTTCAACTTCAAAATTACTTGCAAATTTTCGCGATTTTGACATATTTCTTAAAAATTTGAACTATAAAGAGAAATAAACTTTTAAAAATAAGTCTACCTATATGTATTCAGATAAAAAAAATGTTTGCCCCTTCTAGCAAAATGTCTGGGGACGCCCATGGAAACAAATATCTAATTCTCCATCAATTTAATCTGGAATGACAGTCACTCAGTTGCACACCCAAGGGGGAGATTTGGGGCTTAAGTTAAAAATGATATTTTATGTTCTGATAAAAAACCATATAATTTTATTTCAGCCACTTTCACTGCATTATTTTTTCTGATAGCTGTTTCGTCAATTCTTGGGAATGTAGAAAAACAAAAAATTGATTTCGAACCTGTCATAGATATAAAGTTACCCTAGTGTTTGGATGTATTTTCATGTTTCTTAATTGTTGAAAGTTCTGAAATCATATGAACTTTACATAACATCATTATTCACAGGGTTTAGCTATTTTTTAAAACATTCCATTCTCATACAATCTTAACGGAATTTTTGATTTTTATAACACAATCTTTTTGTCCCTTGACTAGAAAAACATCGTACAGTACACTAATCACAATCACTTGACTCATTGTCACTCATAATAATTAAAAATAATAACAGCACTGTTTTGTTAAATTTTAAAAATTACTTTAAGCATAGAATACTGTAACTAATAAAATATCAACTTATATATAATTATATTCCGTGGTTTATTGTATTAATGTCACTTTATAATAAATTAGGATATTGTAAAATACCAGTTTTTGGACAATT
This sequence comes from Aphis gossypii, assembly GCF_020184175.1. Lineage (NCBI taxonomy): Eukaryota > Metazoa > Arthropoda > Insecta > Hemiptera > Aphididae > Aphis > Aphis gossypii. Next base: position 83,732,409 of record NC_065531.1, read on the forward strand.
GCTACATTTTATATCTATATCTATAAGGTATTATTTATAACATTCTACTTCTCTGATCTTATCTTACTATCATATCTATGATCTTTGCATCCTTTTGTTAAGATGTACTTGTATAATATTATGTAAAGCTAAATTTAAAATGTATCAGATAAACTGTGTTTTCCCAAGCGGAGATTCTATGGTACTTAACTAGAGAAAACCATTTTAGTCCAGTTCACGTCACATCATGATCATGATTAAAAGTAACTAGTAAGGGTCCGGTTCTAAGTAAAATATTAGAAAATAATTAAATAACATAATAATAATAAAACTCAAATGACATTATACAAAATAAATAAAACGAATATGACGAAAAGTTAACGTAAAACGATAAAATTTTATTTTTTTTGAATTTACTGTAATATTTGACCTATTATTAGTTGTCCGTACTCCGACCGTACGGAGTATCAAATTACCTTAATCCTCCGACAAATACCGTACCATTGGCAACGCTGACACGCAAAAAAGAAGAAGCCATCCCCGCACAATCATAACGCCGCACTCAGTATATTATCCTTGGTATTGTCACAGACTATATGAAAACAGATAGCTCACTCGGCCGAAAACACAGATATAGATAATAAACTAGATTGCTAACTAGTGATATGATGTGAAGTTATTATCCGCCATTTTGAGTAGGTCAAATGCATGCTGAAAACCCGCCAAATTTTGAATTTAAGTTTAAAGTATTTGAAATGTTATTTTTTATTTTGTCACAATAAATTATGATTGTATATTTTTTATGTAGTATTTAATTCTTTAAATGTATGATTTAAAATTTTAAACAATTAAAGAATTATTTGTTAAAACCAGTCTGTTGTTGTTTAACACATTATATAATATATTATTATTTATTACCTATATATTATATTATTTATACAATAAACCTATTATTCTCAGTACTCGTTATTTATTTATACTTTTTTCATAGAAAATAGTTGTGGAGTTAAATCACTGTACATAATATGCTAACTCCTGTACAAACCTGTGTAAACTTGTAAATGTTGTACTAAGCGCAAAAAATATTTGCTTACTACACATGCAAGTTTTAAGTGTAATTTATTTAATCACATTTAATATCATATTTAACATTTATAGAGTATAAATTATAAAATTTTGTTAAAAATGCCTATGACGTATTGTGTTGACGGACATACATGCAAGACCACATAAAATTAATAAACCTAATTTCGCATGCATATTTGAACATACGATTACATTCTTATAGTAAAATATTAACATCTTCAATAATGAAAATGGATAATAAGAAGCAAAAACTTCATAAAACTATTTTATTTTATAACATGTAAAAGTATTTATTTTTTTATATAATATAACATTGTTTTTATTTGTCAAAATACACCTACTACCTACTCTAACTAGTTAAGAAATTGCTCAATTAAATATACATACATACCTACCTAAGTATTATTAACAAATAATAATATAATTGGAAATAAAATAGTATTGTAATACATTTACCTAATTTATAAGTTTATATATAAATTATAAACATAATAGGTATGAAATTATTCAATTGACCATGATCAACATTTCAAATAATAGACGACATTAAATTATAAAATATTTAACTAACGTCAAATAATAAAATGAACTTTTTAGCTTCACGCCTTCACGAAAAAGACGTTTACAAATTTAAAATTTTTTAAACATGAATCATGATCAATATAATATATTTATTATAGTGAGAAATGATTGTGTATTGTGTTATCAAAATTATAACATGATAAGATACAAATGACCTACTAATAATGGCGGATTTGTGGCTTCAAACGTTTATATGGTTAGTATAGGGAACCTAGCAATCTAGTTTATTATCTATATCTGTGGCCGAAAACAATGGGAAAAAAAAATAAGATTCTCTGATTGGGTGCGACCAAATCAGTGTAGCAGCATGCATTAAATTAAACTATTGTTCAGATGTTATACAATATTATTGTATATTTGTATGTACCATTTAATACCATTTAATATTTACCATTTTAAAATCTATTTCCATTTAATAAAGATCGTAAATCGTAATTGATTAGGTAATTAATTAATTAATTAATTTAAATTAATGATTAATGACAAGATCCATCTATTTCATTATGATAAATGATTAATTGATCTTGATCAGCAAGTTAATGCGTAATGACATGAATCTGTTAAGGGCAATAATTATTATTGTTTATTATTTTATTAGTTAACACAAGCTTTTCACAATGATGATGATGAAATTATACTTCACATAATAAAAATATTTATTTTAATATTTGGACATTGGTAAGTACATATTAAAATAATAGTTGATAATAGGTAGGTAAGAATTCTAAATTATTACAAAGAACATTATTTTCTTTAAAACTTAACTATGTTTTATTTACAACATTGAGATTTGAGACACATAATATTATTATACAAGTCATAAAATACATAATTAATGTATAATTTATTTACAGATATTTAAACATAAATGGAACAAATGTAGTATTGTACAATTCAATTAGTAATTAGCTCATATTAAAAAAAAAGGTATTTATTAAACTATAATATATCAGAATAATTATAATATTAGTGGAGTTACAAAAATTTGTTTTACAAATGCTGTAAAATTTCTAATTTTCTATTTTTAATTTTTTTTTCAGATACTAAATGTCTGTTTAAAAATTTAATTGAAGCATAAATTCTAAAACGCAAAAAAAAATTGAGTAGATAATTTTTGTCAAAGTTGGGACATGGATGTTCATAATCAATATTGAGCATTCTCATTTTAAGTTTGTCGCCTATTCCTACTTCAACAGCCACAGTAGGAAATATATTAATAAATTTGGATTCTAAATTATAAAGATAATTGTAAAAATTTTCATGAGGCATATTTAAATTCCCAAACGTTGATTTTTCAGCATTTTCATACGCTTTAAAAAAACATAGCAAAAATGAAGGATCTAAATTTTTTTGTGTTTTTGCATACTCTAAACATATTTCACATGTATGTTTGGTTAGACATTTACTCATAATATATCCACAAACATAAATGAATGCATTTTGATCAGGAATTTCTAAATGTCTATAATCAACTTGCCCTATAGAAAGTGGACAAGTTTTTTTAAATTGAAAAGGTGTTTTATCAGCATATAGGGTGCTAATATCTATGTCTGAATCAGTGGGCATTTGAGTTAAAATGGCATCCAAATCATTTATGCAATTTGCGTTTTCTGAGTGTTGAAAATAATTAAGTAAAAAAATTTTTTTAAATGCGAACAAAAATTGGTAAGGAGTTGGATTAGTGTTATTGCCATTTTGTTGTCTAAGTGTACAAAAAAGATTTTCAAGACAATCTTGATTTAATCTTCCTGTGTATAAAACATAATTTTCTTGTTGGTTTAATGATCTTGTTGATTTTAAATCTTTCCAAAGTAACAGCAAGCCAGTTATGGAGACCAACCAACCATTAATAAATTTCATCCGGTTAGTAACATCAGTTTGTTCTTTTTTGCTAATAACGGTTAAATTTGTAAAAAAATTATGCATATATTTTAAATGATCCTCTTGTTGTTTTGTTTGTTTAAAGGGTCTATTGAAATTTTTTAAAGTTGGCCTTCTTGAAGAATTGAAGATATCAAATAGCTTGTCCATATTTTCAATAAAATCTATTGTTTCTTTTGAAGAAGATTCCAACTTGTTATTAACAAGGTAAGTTTCCATGCCAGCTGCTACACTTTGGCTAAATACTTGAGCTGCCAAAAAAACTTTCATTTTCTCAAATGGTCCAGGAAAAATATGAGAATGTGTTAATTTTGGGGCTGATCTTAAATTACATTTGCTGTCTTGTTCAAAAAATGATACTAAGTGTTGTTTTTCAATTAAGTCATTTTTGAATTTGAAATTGTGTTGAAAAAACATATTTCTTGTTGACTTTAATAAATGGGGAGGGTCAAACATATATATTATTTTATTTTCACAAACTTTAAAATAAGGTCGGGCTGGTGTAACATTAACACTTTTACTGAAACTAACAAAGTTAGAACCCATATCAGTAATAAATGTTTTTATATTTAATCCTATATCAAAAAGTTTGCGTATAGTTTCAAAAATAATATCTTGCAAGTCATATCCGGTACAGCTACTTGATACTAAAAAGTATGCAATTGGTTGTTTCCAGTTGACATTTATTCCTCTAACCATTAGAACAAATGCATACTTGGCAGGATTATAAGTCTTTGTCTTATTTGTTTGATGAAATCCTATAATTTCATCTTTGTTCAGCATATAATAAAGATTTGATTTTAAGGACATTTCATCTGCACAGAGAACACATTCTTTTGCTTCGTCAGTAAAATATTTAATTTTATACTTGATAATATTAAAAAGAATATCATTCAAACCTGGTATCATTTCAAATTTATGAGTTAGCCGTTTTAAGGTTGAAATTGATGGTAGTGAAAGAATATTTAATAAAAGTTTATAGACTCTAGGTCCTAAAAAATAAATTGTTAATGCTAATTGTTTGATTTCATTATTATATCTATAACCTTCTTTTTGTTTTTCTTTTAAATTAATTTGGGACTTGACAATAGTAAATAATCCAGGTGATAAATATTTTTCACTTAATCTTAAAAAATGTTCAACTGTATCATAATTAGTTAATTGTTGACTTAAACTTACTATAGTCTTCTTTAAATTTTTTATTTCTTGTTTTCCAGATTTAATCTCCATAGCCAATTTTTGTTTCCTTGGTGTATTTGCTGATAAATATCCAGGAGTTTGGTTTGAAGAGTCAGAAGTTATTACTGATGAGCTACAAGATTCATTTGAAACATCAGAAGTATTCATATATCCACTTACATGACTTCTTAATTCTTCAGTACCTGGAATTGAAGTACTACAGCTACTCTGACATCCATCAAAATCCTGTGGATCTTCATGGGTTTTCGACTGTAATTTAGCCAATTTTGATCTTTCAAAAATTATTTCATCTAAAAAAATAATTAAAAATGAATTATTTAACAAAGAATTAGTTTTTTAATATCAAAATTAGTTTTTGAAATTATTTAAATTATTTTTAAATATGTTTTAATAATTATGTTATTTACTTACCATTAAATAATGATGGAATAGCATTAAAAACTAGTCTGTTTTTTGTTGTGGGGTTTAAAAACATTGAGTCTACAAAGTGATCGCTACATACTTTGTAACTATTTTTTGTTTTTAGTTCTTCAGCCAGATTTTCTGTACAACAATTTTTCATCCATGTTGATAGACGATCGTCTTTTGGATATTGGAAAAAACTTTTATTCCTAGTACTTGCTTTATTTTTGCAAAATTGTACAGAGCAACGCATTCCTGTTTTTTTACTCTCCATTTTTAAATTTTGTAACACAAGAGCACAACACCAAATTTTATACAAAAAAAAAAATACTTTGAAACTCACACACTTGTTCAATGGTCAACTAATAAGACATAAGTCACATGGAAATCACAAAAACAGCAACTAGAGGCCAAGATAACCTAATTCTTAAGGGATGTGAAAGGTCAAAATCTAAACAATGCAACCCCCACGTCGTAAGGCGAGACCGGGTAGTTAGTATGAATAGTATGAATTTCAATGTTGGCGCCAGGTAGAAATCGGGACAATTTTTTTGTTATTTTCCAAACGAAATTTCATACCTGCACTGTGGTCACACTGATTTCGTCGCGGAGATAATATTCATAGTTTTTGTTTACATCCCGAGTGAGCTATCTGTTTTCATATAGTCTGTGGTATTGTTCTGTATTGGTATGAACCTTGGATCATATACGTATCAGGTTTAAACCATGGTATAATATGATTCTTTATCAATGGTATAGAATCTCCACTGAATTTATTATCTAACATATTTTACAAACTACAGTCTACAATGTACAATACCAGTAAAACTGTTTAATAAAACTTCAATATTGTAAGTTATTATTGAATTTTAATTTTCTGTATCTTAATTCTTAATTTGAAATATTTCTATTGTACTAACTAACAATAATATCAAATCATTATTTATTTTAGAAAAATTTATTTCTATGACTCAAATACTCGATTCACAATTAGAAAAATTTCAGTTCAAGCTAAGTTGTAGCTACTAGTACGATTTAAGTTCGTTCTTTCAAGAATCAAAATTCAATCAATTTTAAAAAACCTAAAACACAATTCATTCCTTGGCATTAGTAAGTAAAACAAATCCGTTCTTTGAAAATTTGAAATATTGTAGGTTTACACATAGTAAAAACATCTGTATATATTTATTATAATATGTAATATAAAATAATACTTCGCATAACCTTAAATAACATTTTATAATTTTTTGAACTGTTTCAATAATGGGTTCTAATAATGTAAATACGTAAAAGGGTAAAATTACTTCTTATGTGATTTCTTGTTAAACATCATACAATTTTCTTGTTCAAAATTTTAATTTTAGATAACATTTTAAATATGAAAATTTAAGATTAATTAATATTTTCAATAGATATTTCAAAAGATGACTAAATGTTAAACGCTCTTTTTGATCGGATTTAAAGTTTAAGCAATAAGAATTTATTATTAAATTTTATAAAATCTTATTTATATTTATATTATTGTAATAAATATATCTGTATAATTAATGCTTACTTCAGTAGTATTAGTAATACAATATTATAACTACTTAAATAGTAAAATAATAGATAAAGTTAGTTACCTTAAGAAATATATTATTATCATTTTTAATTATAATACAAATCTAATATGTATAATATATGTATGTATATATTATATATATATATATACTTAACTGCATATCAAATAATATAAAAGTGATGTTAACAATTTTATTGAAGTTATTAAAAAATTTAAATTTTTTTAAAAGATTATTTATTAATCATCTAAATTTGGTACTTGTGTGTAATCGCGACTACCATTGCCTCGTCGTAATTATCTCAATGTTGAACGCAATTACCTTGATATCGAAGCATGGCGTTATGTTTGATGTCTTTTTAATACGTTTATAATAATACAAAACTATCCAAAGCTAATGTCAATGTATTTATTGATAATGTTATTGGAAAAATTATAGGCTATGGGTATTGTTTTTTAACCCTGTGAATTACCTTAGGTGGTGTTGCATAGCGAATCGAGGGATATTTTCGTTTTGAATGTCCAAGCAAGCACAGCGAGCGAGTGGCAACGCTGGCCCTTAATTTTTCCTAATAGAATTAGAAATAGAATTTACTTGCAAAATGCAAGATTAAAGTGGGACATGACTTCGTTATAATCCGAAATATGTGGTAATCGCGATAACGCATATGTGGCCCTCGGTAGTCGCGATAACACACAATTACTTCTAAAACTTATATTATTTTGTTATTATTATTTAAAGATTTACAACTAAATCACTTTCTTAAATGGCCTTTGAAATTAAAAATTCTGGTAAGCCAAGACAAGTGAGGGGTACTACTGCCTACAAATATCGAAATTTGTATGTGTTTGGTGTATTTGCTGTCAGTGGACTTTCTTGGTTCCTGTTTGAGTGAGTTTTTATATATTTACATAATATTTGATTATTTTTGAATTTGAGAGTTTGCATTGCATTAGATGTTTTGTCAATTACTATACTAATTTAAAATTTAAACATAATTAAACAAAAAACAAAATTACTCTTTGATTTTTCATAAATCATACATAAAATTTTCTACTACAAACTATAAAATTAAAACATTTAAATATAATAAGTAAATTGTGGGTGTTCAAAAAACACAGAAGGGAATAATTAATGATAAACAAAAAATATTACAATAGCATATGAGTTTTAGGGTTAAAACTACTTAAAACTCATTTGTGCACATTTAACTTATTAACAACTCATTGCACACAATTTTCAAACAATAGAAAGCTTTTTTCGGAGAAACTTAATCACTGTAGGGTGTACATAATCTGTATACCTCTCCAAATTTTCGAATTGGTCATTACTGATGGTGAAACATTATAGATACTTCAACAATATTTTCTTTTACCCCATATAAGGCTCAAGACTTTCTGTCTAATCATAACTTAACCTTTTATTCACTATTATTACTATCAATAACACTAGAATTACAAAATTTATTAGTAAGTACATCGAAAATTAAAATATCTATTTTTTAATTGCCTATATTCTCAAAATTTGTAATTATATAATTAATATTTAATATGGTTTTCTCTTCATGTTAAACAAATAGAGACCATTGTTAATATGTCACAATCAGAAACTTAACTAAACTGTATAAGATATTTGTTATAACTCTTATGGTTAATCAATTATTGCTTGAAACATTTAATAAAAATAGTGTAAAAAATATAGCAATAAAGATTAAAACTTGTCGCATACTCCCACACGGCTCTTGGGCGAGCATGGTTATTGCGGTTATTACATTACTGATAGGAAACCACAATTAAAAATTATACTTTACTAGTATACAGACACCCTCACATCCAAAATTGTACCCTCAAGTTGGTTTTCAATTTTCTGCACAAATGAGTTGTAAATTTAAAGAATATACCTATTATTATGTGTGCAAATATGCTCAGCCATGTTCTAGTTACCTACTTTAATTTTCCAAAATTTTATATTCTTTGGAATAAAATGTAAAATTATAAAATCTGTCATTACAAAAATTTAAGATAAAAAGTTATTTACCTAAACAATAATATTTTTAAATGTATGATATTAATTTATTTAAATATTATTTAAAAAATTTAATATCCTTTTTAAATTTACTAAACGTATCTTTTAGTTTTGAAATTGATTATTAAGTTGGATAATAAAAAAATTATGACCAATATATCAAGCCCTCTAAAATCTTATTCATTATAATTTTTGTAATAGATAACATTTTGGTAAGTATACTTTGAAGATTAATCAAATATTATAAAAAAAAACTTCATATTAATAAGATTTATTTATGTTGTATATTAATCTGAGAACCAAAAGAACAAAACAATACTTAATTTACTTAATCATATAATCAGGGACATAGCCAGGATCTCGGGGTTTAAATAAAATAATAATAATAATAATAAGTAATTTAACTCTAGGTACTTATTATTTAAGCAAAAGTCAAATTTGTAATGACATTTTGAATATGTTAAAAAAATTATAATATGTATAATGTATTTATACAAAAAACAATATTTTTGTCATCGATGACATTTTTTAGGATGGTGGATGGGTTTTGGGCCTGTGAACCCTCCCTCTAGCTGTGTCTTTGTAAACAATAAAATATTGTTGTTAACTTAAAAGTTAATATAATATAATTAACCTAATAATTGTAGCTATAGTATATTGAATTTGCATTATAGAACTATACATGTGACCATTATTTTCTTTTATAGACAATTACCAACTACAAAAAAACTAAATGAAAAAATCAAAAATGGTTATTGGGATCGTACACCAGAGGAAAATTATAGATTAGAAATGATCAAAAATAATTTCAATCCTGATACAAAAAATTTGAAGGAAAGAAAAGAAGAAATTTTGTCGAAAAATGAAGATTTTGTACCAATAAAGATATAATTTTGTATTTTCTTTTAGTTTATTTGTTTATTTGTAATTAATCATAGTCTTTTTAAAAGTATAAATATTATAATAATTTTAAAATGAATTTATTTTCTCAATCGAAATTAACATTAAAATTAAAAAAGCAAAATAATGACAATACATTATCTACTGATCCTGCAAAGTAAATAAAATAATTTATTATTATTTGTTAAAAATAAAGCCTTTCTTAGTTATATTCCTTCTATTTGAGGTATCAGCATTTTTGGATTGATCTTAATAACCTATTCATCTATTATTAGTGATTAGATAACAAATTTAGGATGAATGTCTGAACTCAATTATAAAATATAAAATTTGGTTCCTGAATATCTGCATATCTGAATGTCAAGAGTGCAAAATTGAACACCTATAAACAACGAGACTAAAATTGAGATTATGAAGTTGTACATAACTGCAACCATATCAGAGCATCAATGTTTTATAGTAGACTTAAAATTAATTTTCTGAGTTTTGAAGAATAAATAATGTGAGACCTAAATAAACAAAATACAATTTTAGTTATTTATTTATTTGCTTTATTATTATATACTTTTTTTTTAATCATAAATTACGTTCACATTTATTAGGTGTTATACATATTTTATATTGAACTTATTAGATAGTTTATTAGTTAACACAATTAGTCCAAAAATATTGATACCAATGTGTGATGGGAAAATAACCAAAATAAAAATAATGCATAAAAATAAATTTAAATTATTTAATTTTTTTTTTCAGTAAATCCCAAGATTTAACACTAAGTAATGCTGTAAAATCAGAAAAACTAAATAATAGTATATTATCAGAAAATGATAGTTTTGTAGAAATATTGCATACCGTTCGTCCTCAGGATGAAAAACTAACTTTGTCACAAAATGTTTTTAAGACATCTTCAGTTCAAAATATATCTGATGTCACTGAAAGTAAACAATGTCCAGTTTGTTTACAAATGATTGATAGCAAACATTTTATTAACCATGTTAAATCTTGTTACACATCACATAATTTATCATCTGAAGTACTTATGAAAGCTGTGGATCTTCAAGAGCGTCTAGCAGCTGAAAGAGAAGCACTAGGACTACCTAAATTATCAAAAAATAGAGATGTAAAAAAAAAAAAGTATAATAAACAAACAAAGTTAAAGGTATAATATTTGTATTTTTGATTTATTAAATATAATAGTAAATTACTTTTATTATATTTTAGATTGGGAGTGATTCTAATTTTGATTTGGCTGTCGCTATGTCTGTGTCTTTACAAGAGTCAAAAGAAGCAGAAATTATTAAAGAATCTGAAAATCTTTTAGAAGCGGGATTAGAAACTGAGGCTATAGAAAAAAGGAAAACACTGGAAAGCTTTGGTTTTGTTTCAAATCAACCAATTAAATCTAAATCTAAAAATTGTTTGTATTTATAAATTAACATTAGCTTATATAATATTAATGCTTATTTAATTTAATTTGATAAGTTAACAGTTTTTTTTATAAATATTATTGATTTAACCTTTCTATTTTATAATAGATACATAAGTTTTAAGGGGGACGAGGTGGCCGTGTGGTCTAAGGCGTCGGTTGCGGCGCAGCCGGTCGCTGGTTCGATCCGCGGTCACCGGGTGGCATTTTTCTTCGGGCAAGTCACGGTGTCCGGAGAATAAGTGCCGCCATCCCCCACCCCGGGGCATGGCAGAAACCTACGGGTGCCCCATTAGAAATTCTGCCACAACACACACACGTGTTTCTCCCTACCGTTCCCAACCTTACAGTAATAACCGATTAAAAACCTAATCCATCCCCAATGGCCTAAGTTGCCGCGGGTGTATTAAAAAAAAAAAAAAAAAAAAAGATACATAAGTTGTAGTTTATCATTAATGATGTTAGAAAAATATTAATTTTATAATAAATTCTAGATCATAATAAGCTATAATAACATTATTTAATATGGCTTAATATTTTCTGATGTTAATCAAAAGTTTTCCTTTTATTATGTTAATATTTTTAATTTTAAAATAATAAATCGTATTACTTAAATTGTGTATTGGTTCGAGATATTGGAAAAAAAACTGTTATCAGTTCAGCACTAATTTGTATGTTTTATATTTTAAAATATTTACTTTTAATTATGTTTTTACAGTTTATAAAACCAATTCTTTGTTATTCAAACAAACTCAAGAAGATCGTCAGAAAAGAATAACTGAAAAAGTAGCGATGATTCTTATAGACTGTGATACTGACACATTATCATCAAAGACATCTTTAAATGATTGCCCCAATATAAAATTAAGATCCAAATATTTAAATAAAATAAGAAATGTTGTAAGTTATTATTATTAAGATTAATATTAAATAATACCTTTTATTAATACTAATGCAAATAATAATTAATAAGTTTAAAGTTGATATTAAAGATTAATTACTTAAAACGTGTGAACATTTAAAACTTCATAATTACAAACAATAACAATTGTATACAAGTATGGTACAATAATTAAGATTTCAACTGAATAAATCATTAACGGTTCTACATACTATTCTACATTTATAATTATCCTTATTATTCTTTTTATCTTTAGTTTTTAAATTTCTTGTATCTTCAATAGTGTAATATATTTAGTATGAATTATTAATATTAAAAAAAAAAAAAAATGGGGAACTCTGTCTACTATATTTTAGGTTTTAAGTTTACATTGAGCAATTATGTAACTATAGTAGACTATTGTATTGGAAGTGATAAATTTAAATTTGATGAAGAATCAATTTGTAAATGACTGCCATCAAATAGGTAAATCAGCATGTATAGTTTATCTCATATTATATTTATTGTAGTGTTTCCTTTATTTGATTGGTTGATCTATTGTTTTTAAAAACTTTCATTAAAAATTAATTCAATTCAAATATATTATAAAATGGCACAAATAAATAAAGAAAAGGTTATCGTCAATCACTTAAATTCTTAGAAAAATCTAACCCTAAATATTTATAAATATTATGAAAAATTTTTAAGATTATGAGAAATATTTTTTAAATTATTAGGTACAATATAATAACTAAAATCATTATGATTCAATATTATATTTTTCCAAAAGTTGATTTCACGTGCCAATACAAAATAAAATTGTAACTTCAATTTTTTTAACAGGTATAATAATAACTGATCATTACATTTGCTTATTATTTGACCAAGAAATAAAAATTTTATTATTATAGTTTATTGAAATACTTAAAATAAATTGATTTTGTTAAAAACTAGTAAATTCTCATCAAGTTTTTCTCAATAAAGAAAATTATAGAATTTCCTTTTTGAACTTCCTAACATACCAACCTAATTAAATTTTCTGTCAGAACTATCTTCAATGTTGAAAACAAAAGCAATTTTTTTCCTCCAAAAGTGATGAGTGGTGAAAAAAAAATTATAATTTCTTAAATTCTTCCCAGTTAGATTTAGTTTAACAATCTTCAAACTAAACATTTTGAATGTGAAAAAATAAATTATATGTATTTTTAATTTTTATAGGATAGTAAACTTTGGAAAAAAACATTACTTGACGAAGATAATGTATTTGAATTTTATGTGAAAAATGTATCAAAGTTTATAAGCCCTATTGAAAGCAATGTTTTACAAAATAATATTATAGTTTCTACACATCAAAATACTATAAAACAGGTAATTGTAAATATTATATTATATTTCATTTTCATATAATTCTTATTATTTCTATTGGCTTTTGCTTTATTGCACTATATATACACTGTTTTATTTTTCTTCTAATCACAATGTTAATTAGATTAGATTTATATTTTTCTATCAATATTATTAAATATTTTATGTTCATCCATATCATTTTTTCACATACAACAAATTAGTGGAATATAAGTTATGGCTAATTTATATTATATTTGTTTTGAAATTTTAAATTATCTGTGATTACTCGCATAAAATAAATAATTATTTCACATCCTAAATAATAATATTATCTATGCCCTAGGACTTAGACATAGTTGTTTAGTGTTCAGAAAATTTTTATTTATACTTGGTTGTCATAATATAAACAAATAAGTTTTAATATAACAAAAGACTTTATAGTAATTTATATATAAAAAAATTTTCAGAGATTATATAAAAGATACATTTGTTAAACAATTAATAAACTCAATAATTTAGATTTAATAATTATAGATAAGTTATAAAATAATAATAAATAAATGTTATTTAAAGTTTTACCAAGAATAGAATAACCTGGTTTTACCCTGTGCAAACGTATAAGTAACTCTATCCTTGAAACATTGAGAGTTGTGTTGAGTTAATATTGTTACTTGTAACTTTTAAAAACATAATAATCATAGTAACTTTTATGAAATATATTCTTCTATTTATGTAATAATAAATACACAACCTTAAATTTGATTTTATTTTAATGATGAAATGTTGAAAAAATAAAATAATTACTTAAATTCCGTTGTTATAATAATATGTAAAATAAGTCTTTTCCAAAATAATTTGTACTTTAATGCATATTGAGAAAAATAGGTAATTATTATATTTCGAGTTATACATGTAATAATATATACTATATAGACATATTGTATAATATCTAATGATTGCATAATATACAAATATAATATATTATATCTTATAAGTTATAACTTATATCAGGTTACATAATTCAATGACCACATTAATGAAATTAAAAAAAAAGCATCTTCAAAACTTGGTATTCTTAAACGCTGTTGCTCAGATTTTAATAACCGGATTGCATTAAAAAAATTTATGTCTCTTTAGCTCGATCCCAATTAGAATATGCTACTGTCACTCTAATTCCATAACTCTTACTCAACTCCTGGCATCTATACAAAATTTTATCTTAAGATTTCTTTCTTTCAAATGTAATATACAAAGCCAACCTCATACTGGTTATGATGGAGTTTTAGGATTTTTTAATATGTTTTCATCAAAAAAACTGTAGAAAATTTGTAAGTTTAAACTTTTTATTCAAATTATTAATTATAAAATAAATTGTAGCCCATTATTAGAGAAAATTAATTTCAAAACCAACCCAAAAACAACAGAAATAATAAGTATAAATTCAAATTGTTCAACTAATTAACCAGAAAATAAACTAATGTCATTAGGTAATTCTGCCAATATAAATTTATTTAATGTTAATGATATTAAACAAATTTGTGATTTGATTTAATCTTATGCTACCAATTTTTTTCTATATTTTTGATTATGTTTATTGTAATTGTTATTATTATTTTTTTTTTATATTTTTCTTGTGTTTTATACAAAATTATTTTTATTCTATTCACACATATTTGTAATTTATCTAGTGTTCAATACTATTATATTTTTATTCTCAATTTTGAAAATTAATTTTTACCAAGAACTAATACAATTTGAAATTAATATTTAAATATTAAAATGACTCTCTTTATTGAACAATTATTTTTAGGATGTTGTAAATGTTCCCACAGATATGCTCAAAGCAGTAATAGCTGAAATGTCTGTCTTTAAAAATTGTTTACCTAAAAATTTCAGTTTTTATAATATTAAAAAAACTTATAAAAAGTAATATACCCAATTTGTACAAATTAATTTAGGTAGTTATCATGATACCCAATAAGTTCTGCTACTTGTGAGCACATTTTTTCTAATATATGCTAAATTGAAAATTGGCTACAAATAAGTATACTACAACACAGATTTGCCAATTTATTAATATTAAATATTGAGAGAGATATAACAAATTGTTATATATAATTTAAAAAATATATATAAATTGCATTAAAACAAAGTATGTATATTGTATTCACATTAGCAGTTAAAGCCTTATGTGAAGACTAATGTGAGTTAGTAGTGTTGTCTATGAGCTATTTAAAACTTATAGTGCATCTCCAAAAGTATCGTTGTAGTTGCACCTATCATATTGTAACTAAAATCTAAGTATAATGGATTATTGTTTAATTTTATCAGCTTATATAAAAGCTTAATATGAATATTTTTTGTTAAATAATGCTATTTAATAATCAAATAATAAGTTATATTCTTGTACATTAATATATTATATGTTATACTATTATATTAACAATTGATTAATATTTTATTTAGGAATCAAATATTACTAATCAGAAATTCAGCAATACATCACTTGTAGTTTTAGATGATTCAAAAGTTCATAATAAACATTTTATACATCATGACATTGTTGGAAATAAAACTATACCAGAATATTCATCTAAGTGGAAATCAATGTTGGGCAGTCAGTTTATGAGTGACATAACTATATTTTCCAAAGATGAACATGAAATTCCTGCTCATATTTTAGTACTTCATGTACAGTGCCCTGATATTTTGAATGATATAATTACAGAAGAATCAAATACACGTAAATCAAAAAAAATGTTAATGTGGTCTGAATATACTTATGAAGCATGCATGGCATTCTTAGAACTAATTTACTCTGGTCATGAACAATTTATTAGTCCTGAATACAGAGATGATTATTTACAATTAGTAACAAGGTATAATGTTCAAATAATTATAAATGATGATGATGGAAAACATGGATGGTTTTCTGGAGAGCACAAGAAAGTATTAAAACGTAAAAGCTCAGAATCACACTCGAATGATAGTAAAAAATTTAAAGCTCTTAGTCCAGATATGTTTATGATGGATGATAAAAGTGAAGAAATGAGTAATAAGAATTTTAATTTTTTAGGAACAACTGTGAATGATGAAAAATCCTTGAGTGTGCTTAAGACAAAGCAGTGGTTAAAAAATTGTAACCTAAGTCAACATAACAATTCATCATTCACAGAAAATTCAGATATTAATGTTCTACCACAAATTAATTCACCATTAAACAGTCCAGTTCATTCTTTTCATAGTACATCAACTGTATGTATTCCATTAACACCTACATCTAATAAAATTGATTATATTATGGATTTTGAAAATAATGACCAATACATTAGCCCATCATTAGATATTAAAAGTGCATCTCCCAAATCAGTATCAACTGACGAATCAAGCGTTAAAGCTATATTAATGTTGAATAACATCAAAAATGTCCCTAATAATTTGAAAAATCCTTCAAATAAAATTTCAACACCTACAAATCCACGTAAAGAACCGGAATTAATTACAATCGCCAGTGATAGTGACAATGAATCAATAGATATGGTATTATCTCGTTATAATAGTCCATTGCGTGATAGAAACATTAATCTATTGAATGAAAACAACTGTACACCTTTTTTAGCAAGTATTAATAAAAATAAAAATTATATTTCAATTAACTCAGTTAATAAAAATAATGATATAAGTGTTATTGATTTAAATGATAGTAGTTTAGATTCAATTCATTCTGTTAGTACAAATAAATTACATCAACAAAATTGCAATTTTAATTTGAACAAGTCTGCTATTTCAACACCAAGAACTAAGACATTAATAAATATTGATAATGAAGAGACCATAGTTCCTGCTGTAATAAGATTCACAAAAAGTTCTAATACTCAAATGCCATCTTTAAGTAACAATAATTTTATAGACTTAATAAATGATAGTAGTTCAGATTCCATTGTTACCATTGATAAGATTAAAAATAGTTCAATAACATCATTGCTATTGAATAATACTCAACAAAATTTTAAAAATTCTTCAACTTCCTTTTCAAATGTACCGAGAAAGATAAATGTTGCAATTGACAACAGTTTAACTACTCGATTTGAAACCAATAATTGTGTATCAAATTCATCACCATTAAATAAAGGTGAAACATATTCAAGTTTTTTATTTCCAGCCAGTGATGAAGATATGGATAATCCAAAAATAAATAAAGAATTGTGTTCAACAAATTTTTCAAACAATGTAACTTTACCTGAATGCAGTAATTCAAAATTATTATCTAATGAAAAATTATTTAAATATAATGATACGTCATCAAAATTTTTAAACACTACAAGCTGTACAGAAATCAATAATATAGAGAACAATGATAATACTGTTAAAAGTTTAATATATTTTAATGAGAAAAACGTGTTAGAAAAGCCTAATTCAGATTTTGAATCGTTGGAAAATATTATATCAAAGAAAAATGTAATGTTACCTTCTAATAAGGACTTTGTTGATTTATCAACGATTTGTCCATCAAACGAATACCCACATACTTCATTTAAGTCTTATAGTTCTCAAATTGAAACTGCTCAACTACCAATTACATCTGAAAAAATTACGTCAAATGAAAAAGATGATGAGAATAATGAATCATCCTTTGAACAAATAATTAACGATCCATGGATGGACTATAATGATTGGCTACCGGTCAATATTAGTCCACAAAATATTTCTCCAGTTTTATCAGAGAAAAATTCTATGATTGTGGTAAATGACTCTAAAGTATTAACACCGCCCAACAAGATGATTAATATGGATTTACAAACTTCTCCACCAACTATTTCAAATAATATTGATATTGTAAATCATCAAATGAAGAATGCAGTAACACCAAATAAATATGGTAGTAGAATTAGTACCCCAAAAAGTTTACGTAGAGTTCAATCAGAATCTGTAATTAGAACTAATGAACAAATAACGCCTCTTCCAAATTATAGTACGATGAAAACACCAGATTTAAGAGTAAGTATTTTACTATAAATGCTGTTAAGAAACTGTTTTAAATCTAATAATTGATCGTAGATACCCCAATTATCAGTTTAGTCATAATTCTCTACACTCAATAGATTTTCATCTATTTATAGAAGTTTTTCAAAGGCAATTAAATGGCCAAAAAATGTTATTCTATCAATTTTATTTAGAAGTCGGTGTGTACTTGACTTATTCCAAAATAATAAAATTTTCTATGTGAATTCTATATTTACCATCTTATTAAATTTTTCTTTGTATTATATGTGTTCATTACTATCATTCATAGTATACAGAATCGCTTTTAGTGTTTTCTTTTCTTATATCATGATAGGCTAGTAACACTTAAAATTAATAAAAATAAAACTTAATAATAACTTTAAATGGTGTATTTTTATTAAAGAAATAATAGACATAATTAATAGTTAATTAAAAAAAGCTATAAATATTTTAAATTTCTAATAATTAAATTTTTTCTTTACAATTTATCTCAAAAAATTAAAATAAAATTACTATAAATTTATATTAATTAATCTTATTAATCTTGATTTGTGATTAAATGGTTTTAGTTACATATTTAAATACAATAAATAATCTGTGATCAATGTTAATTCTCAGTTTTTTACTCTCAAATTTTTATTTATTTTTAATTTAAAATTTTCATTTTAGAAAGAATTTGATCGTTATGGCCTCAAAGATCTTGGAAGGCGAAAAGGAAAACTTATATTAAGGCATATTTATAATATAACTCATCCTATGAATGATACTGAAGAAGTAAAATGTATTGAAGAGTCAGGACAGTATTCTGATTCTTCAAACAAGTAAGAATATTTAAACATTTATCATTTATTAGTATTGGATATAAACATAATATGTTGTTGTATGCTTATATATATATATATATATATTATAGTTCAGAACTTGAAATTTCTTACTATGAAGCTGGAGCTTATCACGAATTGGAAACTTTTAGTCAAACAAATTTATCAAATAAAAGTAAGTTTTAAAAAGATCCATACCCATGTATTAAAATATGTAGCTTATAAAATTGTACTTAATTGGTACCAAACTTTACATATACATTCCTCGATACTTAAGAAATGTTCTTTTCTTTTTTTTTAACACATATAGGTTTATATAGGATGGCTCACTCGCAAACATTTTTGTTTATATATTTATATTAAAGGTTGCCTTAATGCTATCAGTTACATATAGAAATAAAACAAGAAATTCCAGCAAATAATATTTCAACTGATAGTATACTACTATAATATTAAAGTTTTTTTTTTTTTTTTAATTGCAATGAATTATCATTGCTATGGTCTGTGAAGTAAAAGACAACTAGTTCAATGTAGAAATGTCTTATGTTCAAATACAATAACATTTACAATTTTTAAAATTTTTTTTTTTATTAACAAATTATACTTGTATAGCATAATAAGGAAATATGATGATAGAATACATAGAATTAACATAAACGGTATCAGGAAGGAGACCATCCATTGATAGATAGAACACTCATTGTTCATTTATAAAATAAAAATAATTTTTTTTTACTATTACAGTATAATATATGTATTTAAACTAGAGTTTATTTTAACATAAGCAACATTTTTTCACAATAGTAGTTAATATAAATAGTCGTAATAACTATGTCTTTAGAAAACTATTACTTAAGCATAGCAAATGTGATTTGTTTCAAAATACTGGTTTAAAGTATGTAGTTAGCAGAGCCCTGGATTAATGAAATTAGTGGCCCTGGGCTAATTTATTTTTGGAGGCTCTAATTTTACAAAAAAAGTATTTTTACAATAATATATCAATTGATATTTATTAACGAAATAAGAAAAATATTTTTTCTCAGAGAGTAACTTTATATCTCATAATTGATTTATTAAAAATACAATTAAATTAAATGTTAAAATATAAAATATTTTTTCTAGATACAAAAGTATTTAAAATGTCAACAAATTAGGGTTTTTTTTACATATGTCATTTTCAATTGACATAAATATTAATGTGTTCAACCTATCTTCAATCAGTTCATCTGTATAGATCTTATTTAAATTTTACTTAGAGTTAACTTAGAAAATTATTTCAAATGATTAATATGAACATATCTTTAAATAAATATTATTAAAATCGTTTTTTTTTTTTTTAATTGTATATCTAATAATAATTATAGAAAAGCTGCAAACCCGTAATATTTTTTTTCATACGGGCCTGAACTATAGCCCTCTTAGCCCCTCCACTTAATTGCTTAATCGGGCTATGGTCCTTAGGATTATATACAAAGAAAAAACATACATTCTTTTTATACAATTTTGAATCATAATAAATCTTGTTATTTCAGCTTCAGTAGATATGGGTTTTAAAGATTTACTTAAAGTTAATGAAGAACTTCATAAAAAAATTTTGTGTTATGAACCTATTTGGATTGAAGAGCTGAAAGAAGATTTAAAGCAGTGCAATGTAAACATTAGTATGCAAAAACTCATGACATTTTTGGATGATAAAGTAAAATATTTATTAAAATTTAGAATTTTAGTAATTTTTATTAATTATAAGTTTATATATACTGATTTCATGTGTCAAAATTATTATAATTCTAATAAAATATAAACAAATTTAACTTCCTTTTGATAATTAATACTAATACTAATTATTGCTTATACCTTTTTCTATAACTATTTTAATTTCATTAATTTACTCA
Source organism: Aphis gossypii (assembly GCF_020184175.1). NCBI lineage: Eukaryota > Metazoa > Arthropoda > Insecta > Hemiptera > Aphididae > Aphis > Aphis gossypii. The sequence goes on from NC_065531.1 coordinate 83,753,393, forward strand.
TGGATGTATATATTAGCATGTATTAGATTATATGCATATATTAGGTGATTCATTTCAGTGTCATTGTATATAATACATTATTTAATATTGTAAATTTGTTTTGGATTTTTAAAAAAACGTCACTCACGTGCAGTGGCGCAACTAGAATAAAAATTTGGCTGGGGGAGAGTTATAAACCCTTACCCCTCACTAGTTGTGCCACTGCTCACATGTGTTGTTTTTGTCATTTGTCCATCTTACATACTACATAGCAAATTTTTGTTCAACAGAATCAAATTTATGCTGTTACTTTTAATATTAGAGTCAATTTACTTATTGACATTTATAATATGTCTTATGGCTGGGGTCATTCTGTTAATTTGTGAAACACAGAGAATTTTACTAGTTGAGACAGTGAATACATGTACTGATGTATCTGCATATAGTGTAGATACTCTTTGATTTTTTATTAAACTAAAAGTAGTAATATTTTCTAGGACATCTCATTGAAATTTATTGATTTATTAATTTTTAAGTAAGTTATAGTTATGTAAAATATTAAAACTTTAAAGTGTTTGTATTTCACTTAAAAATTAAAATATCAATAAAAGTGTATAAAATACCCTAGATAATATTTTTATCATTAAGTTTGATAATAGATAAATTGATTCTTATATTAAAGCTAACAATATAATTTTGATTCCATTGAACAAAAATGTTTTATATTGTATGTATGTAAGACAGAAACAACACACGTGAGTGTGGCATCCTCGACCTCTTAAAATATTAGTATTGAATGATTTTAATATTATTTTTGTTTTATTTTTTCAGTGTGTGTCATTTCGTTCAAAGTTATTAAATGATCAGAGAAAAAAATCAGTAACAAAAAAACATACTAAACGAAAGAAATTATTTTAATTTATTGAATGATGACTATGTTTTTAGATATTTCTTATTTGTATAATATTTGTGTGAAAAAATAATTGATATTTTATATTTATTAGTTATAATAAATATAATATAAACAAAATATACCTATTCATTAAAAATTATTTTTATTTCTGTGCAAGCTAAGTTGTCATTCATTTTTTGGAAGTTATGAAAAAAATTTAATTTACTGTATTTTTTTTTTTTTTTTTTTTATCAATAACTTAGGTAGGTATTGTGAAAAGTTGTTGGTTAAAATACATAAATACATATCTATTTATTGTTTATATTTGATTGACATCTCTAATAAAATAATATGTTTAGTATACAATTATATGGTAAAGTTATTAAAAAAATATATTTTGATGAATTAATTTTAAATGGTAAAATCTAATCTTAAATTTACTTTCAGAACCCATGTTTTTCAGCTTGATGAGATAATATTATCTATAATAAACACTGAAATGATCTGAAATAAAATACCGGTTATTGCAGTATTCAAATAGTATTTTAGATTCTGATCGAAGTGATAAATGTATTGATTTTACAATGATGTGTGTTTTAGATTCTGAACGGAGTGATGAATGTATTGATTTTACAATGATGTATGTTGTTTTTTTTTTGTGTCTGTGTACAGCATAACTAGTCGAAATAATGCTTCAATTTCAAACTTCGGGGGTGGTTTCCGATGGAAAAGTGAATAACCTTGGTGCATTAGAGGTAAAAAGTAAACATTTTCCAACAGTTTTCAAAAAAATCGAGAAAAACAAAAAAAAATGACGGAAAAATGGGAATTTTTACGCAAAACCAGTTTTCGACCGAATCGATTTTTTTATATTGTTGTAATTCAAAAATTAATCACTGCAAATACTTGAAATTTTCACCAAATGTTTATGTTAGTATTATCTATATACAGTTAAATTTTCAAAAATTGTTGACTTTTTTTGAGTTATTTATAGACAACTGAAATTTTCAATTTTTCTGAAAATTTTTTTTTGAAGTGTCGATAAAATTTTTTGGCCCAATCAAAATACTTGAATATTTTATACAAAGTTCCTCATAAGTTATTCTTATAGCGATAAAAAAATTATAAGAATACATAGGCACAATTTTTTTTTATTAGCATTTGAAGTTCAAATTTTGACAAAAACTCGTCAAAACCATGAATATTTGCAAATTATTTTGTAGTTCAAAATTCATAAAATTGTTTATATTTATATCTAACGTTAAATATTCTAGACTGACAAATTATCTCCGTTCAGAATCGTTTTTCGTATACAATTATACCTATCATTATTCATTGCATTCAAATTTAACCTACCCTAGTCCGAGGTCCACTCTACCCCCTAATGTACAGCAGAGCGGTACCCACTCGTTGACTTTTTTTTTTAATTTTTAGAAAAGACTGCAGGAAAATATGTCCACTGTATTTTCGATATTTTTATTTTCTGTAAGAAACATATTTCACGTAAAATATTTTTGTAATTAATTGTCAAAGTGTTTTATTTTCTAATAAAAATTATCGTATGTAAAAAAAAATCTAGGAATAGTCAAAGATTTCAAACGTCTGTAAGTAGTTGAAATAGTTCATGTAAAGCCAAATTATTTTGAAAATTATATCATACATAGTAACCACTAATAAAATAAATACTAGGAGACTATTTCAAATCTTTTCTAAGAAACTATAGATACCTGAAAATTGAAGCATTTTTACTTCTCTAAAATTTGAAAGGACAGAAAGACGAAAAATATATACAAATATCAATATCATTGTAAATCCAATAGGCATACTCATCAATTCGCTCAAAATCTATTTCTTATAGGTACATTGAAATGTACATAAGTGAAATACTCGATGACGAGATATTAGTACACATGAAACCTACTATAGTCTATAGATACCTAACATAGGAGAGGAACTTCCCAGGTTTTAAAATTTAATTGTATCTATACGTACCTACTCGTATAATAATAATTAATAACATACTTAAAGATAAACAATTTTAAACCTATACGATGCTTATATATATTTTTCAAACAGCAACAATAAATTATTGTTCGTTTAAATATCCACTTTTGATGAACTTTTTTACCCACTTACAATATTTTTAAATAACTTTGTTTTATATATATATTAGCGATACTTTTAAATAGCTTGAACAAAACTTATGAAAAACCATGTACATGCTATTGCACTTTTATTTAACTTAGCAAGTTTATTGACATTAAAATAAAAATGTAATCTCTTATTAACATACTAAGTAGGTAAATATTATATAAATGAAAAACAAAATTGCATTCAAATTAAATACGGCACTTAGAGTATACAATATTGATACATGCGCGTGTTTAATTCTAAGTACTAATTCAAATAATTCAATTATTATTATACTAAATATGCATTACGTAATATGCATTTGCTAATGCTATTTCTATAGTCACTGATGTATAAAAATACATAAGAAAGTCGACGACTCTCGATAATTCGAAGTTAGCAGGACTTTTGAAAAATTTCGAATTACCTAGAGTTCGAAATATTGAAAGCAAAAAAAAAATTATTTTTTTATTATTGTACGTACAATGTACATATAATTATTAAATATTTCAACAAATTAAGTGGTATTACAAATACGTATTTATTGTTTTTAACTAAACTACTAAACTAAATTACTAAACTATATAATTTATTATACTATAAAAATTAAATTATTACTATGAAAATGAAATTATTACCTATTATGAAAGATGATTATTTTTTGAAGAAATCTGTAATTGGTTTCTGTTTCATTGAACTTGGTTTAATTTTTTCAATAGTATTTTCTAGAGTGAATAAAGCTTCAAAAACTTCGACATTGACTTCCTACTAAAGCAAAAAGTTACGTAATTTTTCTAATGATTAACTTAAAATTTTTAATTATACCTTGAAGTTCTATATTAGTTAAGGGTGGAGGGTTATTGTGAACTGTACAGTTGTTTAAGAACAGAAGAATTTTGCGTTCCTGTTTTTTCATATCTTTATTGAGTGAAACCAATTAACCAACCATTCATTAAATAACTGTGTCGTCATCCATGCCCTTTGGTTTGGATGATAAGTTATAGGAAATGAACGTATGCTCTTAAAACATCTAGTTTTGTCAGCTTTTCCTATGAGAAGTGGAGTTAACTTTTTGGAGCCGTCCATGTTTACTGCTAGTAAAATCGTTAACCTGTATTTACTATGTTTTTCGCCGTGGAATTTTTCATCTTTAAAAGTTTAAAAGTAAATGTTTTATCTGGTAAACATTTAAAAAATAAAGCGGTTTCGTCTGTGTTCAACACATTTTGTGGCTCGTAATTTTTCAACAAAGTTAAAAGTGTATGGTGTCACTCTGAACACACGTAGTTATCGCTAACACTAGAACTTTCACCACACATTTTTTTGAAAACAATACCGTTTTTCTTTTTTTGAAATTAGTTAACGATCCATCACTAGCTGAGAAAAACCAACTCTTAGACGAATGATTTTGCTTTTTCTTTTAGTAATAGAGGCCGCTTACTGGCACATTTTCCCCTCTACATTGCGCGGGCCAACCCATTGTACTAGACTCTCTTCTAGTCTTGGATGCTCAACTTTACTATTGCGTTTTCTACCACCGCTTGATGACATAGCATGATTGTATTTTTCCCCTTAAAAATCGTAGATAATGTACTTAAAAGATTCTGATTTTTTTCCGAAATCGTCAGGCTAACTTTTTTTTAAGTTAGACGCTCTCGTCACAAGAATGTCTGTACTTGATTATCAAGCCTACATTCAACTATCGAAGAGTTAAAATACGATAAGAGACGATTAAGAAATAACGATAATAATTCTATACCTAGTTATCGAAAATAGTAAATTAAATGTCTACATAATTTTATAGTAAATTACCAATTAACAAAAAGATTATAAGAAATATATTTGGTAAATAAACTACGAATTACCGAGCAATGAACGGATGAAACTTCGAAATGTCACGTGTTAGTGGCCAGTTTTACCAAAATGTAATTTCAAATAATCGAGTGTACTTATAAATGAATGGTTTTTATTCGAATTACCGCGAGATTTTCAAGAGAACAGAATAATATTTTGTGATATTATGTTATCATCTTGTAGGAGCAAAGATATAGATAACAACATTTTTTGGCGGGATTTGATTTCATGCGTCTTGTTTTTGGTTGAAAGCTTATCATTTTATGATAAATTATGTATACTTCTACTTCATAGTTCATCAAAATCATAATAGGTACTTACTATTGTAATTAGGTACATTTAGTTTAATTTTTAAAAATTAACAACAATTTACGAAATAACGTTTTAATCTTAAACTGTACTTAGCATAATGGGTACCCATTACTTCTTAATATTTTCATACTATACACTCAATGGGATAATTTTGTAATTGATAGTTTTTGTTTTCTATAGTATTAAAACATCAAGTATGCTTGTATAAATCAATTTTATTCAAACACATAAATAATATTTTCTTATATGATTCAATTGATAATTTTATTAGTATTTTTAGAAACAATAATGGAAAAAATGGAAGTGGACGCTGCAGTAGCCGAACAAAAGTTCCCATTTGATTTGTGGAGAAAATTTAAAAGTATGTTTACATTTATAATGGATGAAGAAGCTGAATCATTGGAAGAGCATGCTAAAATTATGCGTGAAGTTCTGAGTAAAATGGGAGAACAAGAAGGAGTTTTTAGTCCATTTGTTAGCAACAAAAGCAATGCATTCAGTGTTGATTACTATAAAGGTATATAAACTTTAAAATATTTTATTATTAATTTATAGATATATTTAAGAATTCTAACTTTATATGTTTCTAATACCACTAATACCTACCAGGAATTTGATTTATAATCTGGAAATATTTTTTTAGATTTTCTTTTAAGATCTTTACAATGTTTATAACTAATAAAATATAAAAATTGATATTTTTCTTAGTCAATTTAAATTATTGAAGGACATACCCAATAACATACAATTTTCTATTACCTAAATTACTTTATCAATCAATATACATTAAAAGAAGTCAATTTAATATTAGAATGTCCCTACCTATAAGTTAGTTTTAATTTTATTTAATTAATTTTTTTTTCAGAATTTACCATCTGGATCATTGGTCAACTAGTAAAAATTCTCAGTCAAAAAGGATTCTCCCCATTACATAGTAACTCTACTCATAGCCAAACATGTTTATTGGAAGTACTTTCTTGCCAAAATACGTATATTTATGATTGTGCTATTAATGATTATTCTAAATTTATAACAAGTAAATTAAACAATTATACTATTATACAATAGTATTATTTCTTTAAAAATATTTAATTCCTGTGTTTTTTAATTAAGATATGGCAGAGAATGTTGTTAAAGATTCATGGCCAATTGTCATTACATGGTGTAATCCTGAAAAGAATTTTCGAACTCAATTGTCTGTAATTGATTTCACTTCTATTCATATTTCTATTAATGACCGCGACAGTTATGTTTATTTGCTATCAAAATTATTTCAATTATTTTCTAGTAGTGTATTTTCTATAAATTATATAAAAAAAAATACGACTATAAAATTTTGGCAATCTGTCACAATAGCTATACACAATTCACATTCAATAGAAGTCACACAAGCCGGACTTCAATTAATTTTGCACATGCTAGCATCAATATCATATAAAAAATATTTTGAAGTAAGAAACAATATTATTTTTGATAAACTATTATATTTATAATTTATTAATTGTTTACTTATTATATTCTTTTAGATACTAGAAACTATTTATAAAATGCTGTTTGATACTATTGAAAAAGTTTGTTTGAAATATAATTCTACAGAACAATCTTATGAGATTCAAAAAATTTTAAGTAACATCTTTAATATTATATGTAAAGCAGGATCAATTCATGTTGTAGTTATAAATATGGCAATAATAGACTTAGTATCAAAATTACTACTTTCTGATAAAATTAAAGGTATTTATAATTTATTATAAATATGGGGTAATAAATTTAACATAAAACACTCATTATTTATAATTTTTTAAAAAAATTGTTGTTACTTTTCTTAAATTTTTTTATCTTTTGAATTGTCTCATACATTTTAGATTCCTTTTTTCCAAAATAATATTTTTTGAAGTACTTTGATGTATAAAATTGAATTTTGGATGCGTAATGAAATATAACTATTTAAAGTTTTTGATATTATAATTCTGTTTTTTCTTTTTTTTTTATGAGATCCACTGGAACAAAGACTAAGTATTTAATTGTTTTCAAAAATTTTTAAGATTTTTTAGTGTTAGTTTTTCTGAAAACTTTGTGTTTTAACATTTTATTTTATGTTTTTTAATACATTTTCAAATCTTGAGAAAAATTGTGAATTATTCAATACCATACTAATTATAGTATTTAAAAAAATATTTTACTTAGAAATCAGAATAAGGAATTTAAAATGTATATTGTCAATAAATAATATTAAAAATATTTAATAAGTGTTTTAATAATTTCAATTAATATAAAAATGTATTTTATTTTAAAATATTAAGTATAATTAAAAAAAAATTAAAGGTGGTCAAGTGGTAACGTTCTGTTGTAAAACAATTATTTTAGAGAATCTATCACTATATTAGGTCCAAAGGCCTATTACAGTCTTTAGTATACCTAATATAATACCAACATTTTTAAATAAAAAAAAGGGGGGGTCAAGTGGGTATTGCTATGTTGTACAGTAGGTATACAGTGAACCTCGGGCATAGAGCAGCATGCAGGTTACTGTAATGGGTGTGTTAAATTGGAATGCAATGATAGGTACTTATCATTGTATACAATAAACGATTCTGAACGCAGATGATTTGTCAGCCTAGGTTTATATGTATATTTTCCACTGAGTGGTGAAAATATGGTTTATGTTTTAATGACCTGAATACCCCAAACTATCTCATAACTTAAATCATTAACAAAAAACTTCAATTTTAAATCTAAAATTATTTGATTGTAAATAATCTTTATTTTATACGTGAATATTTGAATCTAAGTAACGCTCAAATTTTTTTATAATTATTGTAAGCTAAACTTATGAAAAGTCTTATTTAAAATTTATAACTCTTAGTTATATGACATTTTTAACTACAAAGTAATTTGCAAATATTCATGATTTTGACGAATTTTATGAATATTTGAAATCAAAAGCTAATAAAAAAAATTTGCATATGTATTCTTATAATTTTTGAATGTTTAAAAGATTAACTATTGAGGAACTTAATATTAAATTTTTAAGTATTTTTGGTCATCCAAATTTTTTTATTGACACTTCAAAAAAGAAAAATACATTTAAAAAAATTTCAATTGTCTATTAATACTTCAAAAAAAAGCTAGAAAATTTTGAAAATTTAACCAAGTATAGATTATGCAATTCCAGTTTTTTCCTGATTTTTTTTTGGAAACTTCTTATTTTTGACTTCATAACATATCAAAGATATAAATTCTCCATTGGAAACCACCCCTGAAGTGTTAAATTTAATCATTATTTAGACAAGTTATGGTGTATACAGACAAAATAAAAAAAAAATATATCATAGTAAAATCAATATACTCCTTACTTCTATCAGAATCTAAAAGGTACTATAATATCTAACTAGCAAAACTAATCATTTCCATATTTTAACAACTTTCTGTTAAATTCAATGTTTTTTGAGAGGTATGCATTTTTTTAATTTTATGTGTTATATTATATACATAAATCATCCAGTCGTAGATCTAGAAATCACAAATAGGGGGGTCTTATTATTAAAAATGATGAATAAAGAATTTTTTATTAATATTTTTTAAAGTAATTTCATTTTATATAACTTAAAATACGGCCGAAAGGGGTGGGTGCTAAAGCCCCTTAGCCCCCCTCTCAGATCTGTGCCTGATTAAATGAAATAATATTATTTATAAGAAAAGCATTTTACAAAATGTTGTATTTGCTTTATTGCAATTATATTTTTTGTATAAATATACAATAAATAACATCATAATTTATTTTATTTTTAGTGACAAAAAAACTGTCTGAGGCAATGTGTAAAGTTATTAAAGGATTACTTGATGATGGAATTGTTAATCCTAATATAATACTTGAAAAGTTACCTATGTATCAACTGATAAATGTATCTTCACCAGTAAGTATTAATTAGATTTCATATTTATTTAAATTAAAATATTTTTATTTTATGTTTAGTAAAATTATATTAATAGTTAACTTAAATTTTTATTTAATTAATCTAAGTAATAAGTATCATGAAAACGATACACACCCGTGGGATTGTTTTGAGGTTGAAGTCTTTTTATCCTCCCCACCCCAATAAAAACAAACTACTTTTATATTAAATTATACATTATTAAGGTATTATTTAATCACAAATATACTACAATGATAATGTTTTTTATTTTAAAATTTGATTGTTATGAAAAATATAGTTTAATAGTTGTACAAAATAAAGTTTGTAGCAATCATTAATTGATAACAATGTATGTATATGTATGTAATAAGTATGGTAAGGTAATATGTACTTATATATTAAGACAGGTTTCACTATATTTCATTGAAAATTATTTTTAGGTTTTAATATTTGTGGCTAAACAGTCATAGTATTGATCGATAAAAATAATAAAAAAAAATTGTGTGCTTAAGACCACACGACAGAAGTGAAAACTTCAACAAGGCAAAATTATTAATACGAAATACAATTTTTTTTGCGTTCTCTATTGATAAATTAATAACTTTTACAATGCACTTAATTATAATTGTGTATAAATTACTCCAGTAAATTTTACTCTAAATGGCCTTCATATGCATCATCATACTCTAAAAATGAAACTATAGGTTTATGGTAACTGAAATATGAAATAAATATTTTTGAATGGAATGTATTTTCTAAATAGGTACCTAAAAAAAAACTCCATCAATTGTTGTTCCATATTTCGTCATACTTTCATTCGGATCATTCGACATATTCAAATTAAATGTTGATATCAAAAAATCCACTAGAGGCTTGGATGTGTCTTTTGAAAAATCAACATTGAAATTTCCACTCAAAATCATTGGCAATCTATGAAAGTTTTCATGGAGAAGAGCAGATCTGGCTTCGGTATAGATCATTAAATTTTGATTTTCTTCATCCATCTTCTATAACATAGAGGGGGGCAGTAATTTGTTGAAACACTTCTGAGTACAACAGAAAATTAAACCGAAATACTTAAAAAAATATCTATATTAAATGCTGCTGATACGTGTTGTTGCTATAGTGACAATTATTGCTATTAGTCGACTCGAGCCGACTTCACCCGATTGAGCGTTACATTATTAGCGTGACGGCTTAGTTCAATTCAGTACTCACAAAAAGTGCTAAACACGCCTAAAGAAGTTTTCACTTCAAATAATAATAGTTATTGTTGACCGTATGAAAGTCGAATTAATTAATAATTGTGTAAAAATATAATTATTAATATAATGTGTAAGGAGAAATAGGAAACTTTGTAAGCTCCATAAACAAGTCCTGAGTTCTCACCTTATATTTATTGTTTACGAGTAACTTAAAACAGATATTTTTTTGGTATGAAGCTAACAGAATCAAATAATAGATTGAGGTTAAAAAATAATAATATATTTTACTTAACTTTAAGAATTGGTACCTACCATACTATTTGGATTTGTTATATATCATTGACTTCTAAAATTTAACCACAAATTTCACTTTTAAAATTTAATTGTTTATATTATTATTTATTTTATGTTTTCAAAAATAAATAATGTATAACGATAATCATTTTTTTTGAAACATGATTAAAAATGTAATAATATTTTTAATTTAGTATAAAAAAGAGAAATTTAAATATATTTTATAAATATTTTGTTTCAAACAAAAATTAGTTATTCACTACCTAATAAAAAAAAATAAAGCTTTAATATTTATTTTTATTTTTCAGGGAATGAATGTGTTGTTTGAATTTTTTATTTTACAAGAATTAAAAAACAATAAAGAAATGATTGAGAATGAAAAAGATAATGTAAACTTTTTTGCTGATGAAAAGTTAGTTGAATTCTTATATATAATATCATTGACTATAAATATTAATTTGTAACCAATGATGTACTTATTATCCTTTTTTATTTTTTGTTCAACTTAAGTGTTTGTTTTAATTCATTTTTATATAAAATATAATTTTAGAAATAATTCTATCAATATGTCAATACCAAGTTCAATTTGGTTTCAATTTTGGAAGTACCTAAATCAAACTATACAATCTTCTACAGAAATTCTTACTGCAAAAGAGTTTCAAATCATAAATACTGCTATATGTCTTGCTCTTCATTTAGACATGATTTTTAAAGATGAAAACTATCAATTTTTGCAAAATATTAATGCTAATAAATTATTAAATAAAATGATGGACCACGTTTTAAATCATAATGATCTTTTTACTATAGAAACGCTGGTATCTACTAGTGGTAGTCTAGTTAGTATTAAAGAGTTTTCTTCCTTTTCAACTAATGATGCTAAAACAGTTATTGCTATTCTTTCTTTACCATGGATGAGTATTTCTAACACATATTTAGAAATTTGCCCTTATTCAAACATTTAAGTGCTATTGTAAGCAAATATTCTGTTATACTTAGTAAGTAATTTAACATATTAAAAATTTATATTGTTTTAAAAATGAAGTTGTGTAATTTAATATTTATTTTCAGATAATAAACGAATAATTAAAAAGTGTCTTACTTTTATTAGTCGTTTGCAAATTAATGTGTTGTATGATTGGAGACAAAATATTGTTATAACATCACTTAGAGATAAAAATATATGTGAAATATCAATTCTAAATTTACCATTTTTATTTCATAAGAAAAAAAATCAAGATATTTCTATTTTATTTGAAATAATTAAAGATTTTGATGAGTCCACAAATATTGTGTTTGTTAAAAATCTAAGAATTCTCATATGCGCTATGTATGGTAAGACCATTATTCGATATAATGAAACTTCTTGCCAAGAAGAATTATTATGTATAGATTGTGATTGTAAAAAAATACAGCCAAATTTGCAAATATGTTCAATAGACAATACTTGTGAAAAAATATTAAATGAATATTGGAAAATATTACTTTTATCATTTGTAAACAATTTGAATACAGACATCAGATGTGAAGTCATTAAGAACATACCGATGATCATGAATCATTTTTATCCAGATAATTCTTTTAGAAAACATATGTTAATGTTGATAAATGACAAAGACGAAGAAGTGCGCATTCAGAGTTCAAAAATTTTAAATTCTATCATTTTTGAAAAAGATTCATCAGGAAATATTGAAATAATTGAATCAGTTTTTTATCAAACATTAAATATTCTTTGTTCAACTGTAAATAGTAGCCTGAAAGTTGGAAATAATGAGCTACAATATACTTGCTTAGAAACTATTTTCAATATTGGATGGTAAGTTTTTTATGAAAAGACATTATAATATTAAAACAATACTTTAATTCTTGTAACAAGAAGCTAGATTTGGTTCATTTCACTACATCTGGTATAATAATAAGTGTAATTTAATTTGATCATTGATCTGTTACTCACTATGTGGGAATTATAAACACAAAACCATTTTACTAATAACAATTATATTTTCAAATTAACACTATGTACAACAATTTTATATATTTTAATTTTCAGTGTGCCAATTGATTCTACTATACTTCCATCAATGGAATTTATGTTTCTATTTTTAATTCATCCAAATTCTTCTTATGCAAGTGTTGCAAAATTTTATATGACTGAAATTGCTGCAGCTCATAAAACAAAATTTTTAGTAATATTTGATAGATATGAAACTGAATTAATGCAATATATTGCTAATAATTTAGTTGCATGTTTTCATGCTTACCATCCCAACATTGATGTAAAAAAGACTTATAACAAATTAGGTTTCACGCATAAAGATATGTACGCAATAAAACAAATTATCAAATATATATTTCCTTGGTGTATTAAAAAGCCAGGAACAAGGAAAATATTAAGTGAAATTGCTTCATTATCACAAAAAACTGAAAGTACCTTGGTTAAAGAATCATTTAAAGTAAGTATTACATTTGTACAATTTTATACTTTTCTGTTAAAATAATATTTTTTTCATTACTAGTACTGTTTTTCTCATCTATTGCTTTTTGAAGATACAGACATTTGTAAACAAGGCTGTTTACTTTTAGAAGAAATAACAAGTACTCCCTTAGTGCATTTGGTCAGACTTTCATTTACTGTAAGGAAAACTATTTTTATAGGTAATATTTAATTATATTAAAATTATTTTATTTTTAAAGCCAATTATAGCTGAGATACTTACACATTTCCACTCAAAACATGATAAAGCTACTGAAGCTATTAAAATAATTCAAACATATGATGTTCTATTTAATGTAAGAAATGATACTTCAATTGTTAACTTTGTAAGTATGGTTTTGATTCAAAATGTTGTTTAATTAAATTTAAATATTTTCAAACCAAAATATTGTTCTAAATTATTATTTATAAAAATAGAAGAGAATATAAGCTAAAGTGGCTAATATATATAAATGTTTCATTTTGTTAAATTTCATAACTCATTGGGTTGATGAATTTATGTTATATTATTATATAAAAGTTAATTTATAAAATAATAGCTTAATTTAGAATATTTTCTTAACATCTATAATATTTCTGATAATCACATTTAATATGTATGGTCTTACTATAGTTTCTAACTGATGGTGAGCTTTGCACACTGTCATAATATTTTAGTAAAAATTGTAACTTAAATTTATATTTCCAGGCTGATTTTTTATCTCCGAGATTTTTGGGCCTTCTGATGATTTTAGAATCAAGATTAGTAAAAAACTCATCAGATTCTATTAAGGAAAACATTTTATTATCATTAGGAGATATTTTCAAACTAATGGGTAGTAATTTTGTGACACCAGCAAGGTTTAAAATATTGGCCATGTTACGTACAGCTATATCCTTAAAAAATAGGGCTTTCATATATCTAGGGTTAAAAGCCTGGGATTCATTTATTCATTGGTATGTTGTTAACCACATAATAACTATATACGCAATTGAATTTTAAATTGTTTTATTGTTTTTAGTGTTAATATGGAAGCATTGGGACCTATGTTAAGCTCCATATTTGTATCTCTTGTGCCACTATTAGATGTTTATCCCAACAAAGTTGCCAATATGTTTTATTTTATGGTTAAAAAGAACGAAAAATATCTAGAAAATCATATAGCTGAGTTATATTTCTTAGATCCACACCCAGCCAATCCTATAGTCTTCAACATAGTTCAAAAATACTCAAAAAATGTATTGTATGTTGATTTTTTTTACCGTTAATGTTATTCCTTAACTTAAATTGATTTTGTTGAATTAAATATTTTTAGCAAACAACCACTGAATAAGTTATTAATATGGTTATTGGACATTGTGGCTCATACAACATTGGAAGTTAAACTTCATGGTTTAAAACGATTACATTCAGAACTTTCAATTCAGCAGTCTGAAGTAACTAAACTGATACTGTCCAGTGACAATGTTAATTCTGTAATTATTGAGGTAAAAAAATCATATAGTACATTACATAATAAACATTTAAATGTATTTAACATATATTTGGTTTAATTAGTTATTGGAGGTTTTAACTGAAAATTTACGACATCATGATAAAAGAGTGAGACTTGCCAGCAGTGAATGTTTAGGAAAAATTGGAGCATTAGATCCCAGTTATTTACCAAACAATATCATTAAAGAAGGTACTTGTAGTCCTTAATTAGTAAATAATTTTAGAAAATATCTATTACTAATAATTTATATCTCTTATAAATTTACGTTAAAATTATTGTTTAAAATTAATTCATAAAAATAGTTGTTTTTTATATAATGCATGTTTTTTTAATTATTTAACTTAAAATTATATGTGTTTAAATAAAAATGAAAATGTAAATGAAAAAATTTGATATTTATTTATTAATATATAAATTTTTTATTTTAAAAATCAACTATTACTATTCAAATGTTTTTAGGACGAAACAAAGAATTTCCACTAGATATAAAAAGCAATGACTTTGCCATACGTGCAATAACCATATTAGGACAAGGTTTACAGTCTGCTAGAAATTCTCGATACATGGATTCTTTTGCAGTTGCAATACAAGTATTACTTTATATTTATATTCATATAAATAAAAGCATAACTAATTATTTATTATTAATTATTAGAAAATTTTACAAGTTTATAATGTAAAGAAAGATTCAGAAATCTGGTCATCTATCCCAAGCACATTGCATGAGATTATTGATCCACTTTCTTCATCTCGCTACACTCTAGAAACAGAACAATACCAAACAGGAATGCCACATCCAATATTTGGGTATTAAATTATTATACATTTTTTTTTTTTTTATAAATCTATTAATTTATAAATATATTCAAATTTATTTATTAGATCTGGAAAAAGTGGTACATTAAACATGTGGGCTTTTAATTGGGTCAATCGCCTAGTTCCTTTAATTAATGATGAATATGCTAAACGTATTTTTGTCTATTGTAAATCAAGCATACGATCAGATAATGAAGCAATGCTTTTATTTTTACCGTATGTTTTACGTAAGTAATATTATAATTTTTTTGATATTATTAATATTATAATTATTTAATTAGTAATAACTTTATTTATTCATGTTTAAAAAAAAAAAAAAAATTAGTGTATACAATTTTAAGTACAAATGCTGTAGATGGCAATTTAATATACGAAGAACTTCTAGCTGTTATTAGTAGTGATGTAGATGATACAACTAATAACGCAAATATCCCAGAAACTATTAATGACATTATTGCTGGTAGACAAATTGCCATGGAATATGAAATGACCAATTCTTCTGAACAACAAAATGAAACCACTACTCGTGTAATGTATGTTAAAACAGCATTCACATTATTTGATTTTTTGTTTAAATGGACTCGAGAACAAAAAGCATCAAAGAATAACATCTATGAACCAGTTCTGAGTAATATTATTTTCAACATTTTAGTTAGGTACCTATTTTTAAAATATTTTTTAACCTTTTTTAGAATTTTTAACAAGATTTTGTAAATTAAAATTGGCTGAAAAATCACTGGAGTATGATGAATATGCTAGAGCACTTTTGTATCTTGAAGATTACATTCATGACAATAAAGACAAACTTCAAGATCATCTACCAACTCTTTCTGTATGATTCAATTTGATAATAATATTTAATTACTCTTCATTACTTTTATTTTATATTTTATTTAGCAAATTTATTCTAAACTAAATGATGCTGATAGTCTTAAAGGTATTATTGCTGTTCATAATAACGACCCATCTCCTCAAGAAATGATACTTTTACATGAAGTTAATGGACAATTACAAGTAAATGCTACATTTTAAATAAATAATATTAAACATAATTTATCAATCAAAATATATCAATCTTCATATTACTATTTATTATAATTATAGCAGTTTATAGCTTATAATTTATAATAGTAACATTTTTTTATTACAAATCCATAGTTTTAATAATTTTTTTAACACATTAACCTTTATATGATCATCAGCAGTCATTTGTAATCCTAAAATTATATATTTGTGATTGTGGATAATAAAAACCTATTGTATGATCGCCAGCTGTCATATTGCAGTTACTGTGTTAATACTGTAATTTTAATTAACCCAATTTCAGTCATGCATATAAACATTGCAGCCTATATGTTTTAGTGCCGTATTAAATTGTGGTTCTAAAAAGTCTTGTACTCTGGTTACTATATATATATTTATATTATTTTACAAATAACTTAACTTGTTTTAGGATGCTGCTGCTTGTTATGAAAAATTAGCACAAATGTATTCAGATCCTAGTTTAGAGTTTCATAAGGGTATGGTTAAATGTTATCTAGGCATTGATCAGCCATTTACCGCATTAAAAATAGCTGAAGGCTTAACAAACATCAAGTAATACATTAATTTTTGAATATTTTTAATGTTTAATTTTTCATGCTTTTAAAACTGTTAAAATCTCAAATTTAAGATCAGATTGTCAAAACACATTATTTGGTGAGAAGACTGAAGCAACGTGGAGTCTTATGATGTTTGATAAATTAAAAGAACTATTGACTGAAAAACCATTAAATGCCAGTGAAAGTTGGGGTGTTTGTATTGGTCAAGCCTTAGTATATTTTTTACATAAAGATAAGAACAGCGTACGCAAAGAAATTTCTTCCATAACAAATCTGGTCACAGAATCTCTATATATGTCAATGGTTGGATCTGCCGGATACAAAGAGGCGTATCCATTTATTGTTAAGTATGTTTTTATTGAATATATTTTATTATTATGTTTCATTTTTTTATTGGTCTTAGATTGCACATTTTAAATGAGATGGAACAGATATTTGATACTATATTCAAAATAATGGATGGTGATACTTCCACAAAGACTAAATTAAAAGAATTGATTACTAATGAAATGGATGAACGATTACAGTGTCTACAACCTCAAGCATATGTTTTACAACAAGTTTTATGTATGCGTAGAGTTGTTTTGACTGCTGCTCAACATTTAGTTACAGACGAATTAAAGCCTATTATCAACCATCAAATTGGTATAAGCTGGTTGAAAAGTATTAAAGTCGCTAGAAAGTATGTATAATTAAGATTTGATAAGTAATAATAACAAAAATTAACTTAATATAACCTTGTACTAGTAATAAATATTTTAAAATTTAAAATCAGTCTAAGTCACAAACGTTTCATACAAACCAATTACTTTGATTTATACTTACATAAATACTTCATACAAGTCCTAGGTTCCTATTTAAATCTTAAACTTTTAGCTTGTAACTTTACTTACTAAGGTATCTGTTTTAACTTTTTAACTTTTCATTATAAACAAAGTCCCCATTATGTCATGTTATTATTAAACTTAGAATTTTTCATTCAATCATTAATATAATTAAATTCTACAAAAAACAATGTTCAAAGGTGTTCATGTAAAATTCAATAACCAGAATCTTCACTAATTAAATCCCAAGCAATCCACTTAAATGCCTGAAAATGAATTAGTGCAGGAATCAGGAACTTACTTGCTTCTTGACTTATTTTATAAGCCTTCTCATGTCAATTATTTTAAGGTCACATTTGAGTTTTTATTAAAACTTTTTAGACAAGGCTCATAAAATAAGTCAAGAAGAATGTAAGTCCCTACACCAATTCATTCTCAGGCATTTAGATGGATTACCTAGGCCAATTACGATTATGATTATTTATTTTTTTATAAAACGGCTTTTTTGTTTTGTAGAATTAAATTTTATTAAAACTATTACAAGATTAGTTTTGTACTAAAATCAAACAACAATGAGATTTAGTTATTAGAAAAATATTAAATAATTACTTTTAGATCTCTAAATTTTCAACAAGCATATTCAAATATATTAGCTGCTGAAAAATATAAACCTACAGAACTTTTTATTGAAAAAGCTAAGTTGTTATGGAAAAAATCTGATCAAGGACAAGCAATTGCAACTTTAAAAAAAGGGATTAATATGCTTTTCCCAAATATGGACATAATTAAAACTTTACCATGTGATGAACAAATAGAAGAACGAAAAACAGGTGCCTCTGTATGTACAATATTTTATTAATTTATCATATAATTTTATCATCTACACTTAATTAATTCAAGGTTTGGGTATTTAATTTCTAAATATTTATCTCTGAAATGTCTCACTATTATCAAAACTTTAGAGTATTAAAATGTATGTTACTAACATTCAATTGTAAATTCAAATGTTTTAATCTTCCTTTGCATTAAATTTATTTACTATGGAAGTATTATTTTTGGAAACAAACAAATTATATTTGGACGGGAATATGTATAATGAAAGAACTACACTTGTAACTAATTTTTGCCCTTTGATAATAATCACTAATATTTATCAAACGTATGAATTTCAATTCCAGGCTTTATTATTGTTATCTAAGTATAATGACAAAACTGTAAACATAGATTTGGAGTCTAATTTATCTAATATTGAAAATGCATATGAAATGTTTGGAATGTGGGAAAAAAGTCTTGTGAGATTTGCACATTATCAAGATCGTATTCTCAACACTATGACTCCTGCAGTCTATTATACAAAAGGATTGTAAGTATTTAATTTTCCTATACTTTTTTTTTAACAATAATTAACTTAAAAACTTATTATAAATTAATTAAAATTGTTTAAGGAACTTAATAAACAATATAATTCATTGTTATGGGTTATCATTACAATATGGTTGTGAATATATATATCAGTCAATGCCCAAAATGTTGAGTGTTTGGTTGGATTTTGGAAGTGATTTTAATCGAGATTTAAAAAAAAAAAATAATAAAACGTCACTGTATTTGGTAGAACGAAAAAAAACATTTATAAAGATGACCAAACTCATAGGTAAGTTAACACTAATTAAAACATTTTCATTTTATTAATTTATGTTAAATTAAAATAACAATTTTAGAAGGATTTATGTTAAGATTACCGACATTTATGTTCCTCACTGCTTTTTCTCAAATTACATCTAGAATATGTCATCCATTAGAAGAATGTTTTAAAACTTTGACTGATATCATAGTTAAATGCATACTTGACTATCCTAATCATTCTTTATGGATGCTGATGACTCTACATAAAGTATTAATTATTGATATTTTATTAGAATTCATATTTCTTATTTTGTAAAATATTTATTCATGTATTTTTAAACTGTGTTTTAGTCACCATTTACTGTAAGAGTGAGTAGATTCAATTCCATTCTCAAACATTCAAAATTGGTTAAAGTTAAAACTTTGTTGTTCCAATTTATGGAACTATTTGAAAATTTATCAGAATTGTGTAATACAAGTCCTCAAAATGCTCCAGTTGGTGTTAAATTTCCTCTGCAAAAAATTGCGAAAAATCTACCACGTTTGTTAACAAATGGTTATTTTAGCAATATTATGGTGCCTGCTCAAAAGTTCCGCACTTTGGTATTACCACGCATTAATTCTAACCGTAATACTAAACATAACCCATTTCCTGAGTAAGATCTTAATGACTAATATTTCACATTTTAATACATCAGTTTTAGTACTTATTATGTTTATTTAATATTTTTGATATGTTTAGTGATCTTGTATATATTCATGGAATCAAAGATGAGGTTTATATTTATAGTTCACTTCAAAAACCAAAACGCATTATTATTTTGGGTTCTGATGGTAATGAATATCCAATGATGTGTAAACCTAAAGTAAATTATTCTATAAAAGCATTTAATTAATTAAGACTTAATATTATTTTTTAATACTTTATTTTAATTGTTATATTGATAGGATGACATAAGAATTGATTCAAGATTAATGGAGTTTAATAATATTGTCAATATGTATTTAAAAAGAGATCCAGAAGCAAGAGATCGAAATCTTTTTATAAAAACATATGTAAGTATTAATTTGTTTTCTTATTCTCAGAAAGTCAAGTCTGAATTTATTATGGTTAAGAATAGTATATACTAGCTAAATTGCCCAGTTACACCCGTGTGTATTTTTTTTTTATTATTATTGTATAACAAGAATATTAATGTATGTGCGATTCGTGAGATTATTTTGATCGATAAACTTCTCAGAAAAATTTTCATCTACAAAAATAATAGGTTGAAGATAGCTGGATACCAGCTGGCTGTCTTGCTGCACAATATGTATTGGTGATGAAAAATTATTATTAATTAATACACTTAAGCACAACATTTTTTAAAGTCCTTTCTTATTGCTCGGTTAAAGTATTTGATAAACTACTGTTCTACATTTTTAAGTATGTATGTTTTGTAGTTTTTGAGAACAGTGATCAGTGAGTGAATGGTACTTATATATATATATAGATAGATTATTGTCTATTGAGTTAATACTATATAAGAATCTATAATTAATATGCTTAGATATATTACATATTTTAAATGCACTCAAACAATACATTTTAAAAACATATTTATGGAAACAAACCATGTTCTGTATCAAGTCTTAACCAGATATTTAGATACATTTTATATAAATGATGGTTAAATATTAACTAAAAAAATCATTTATTTGTTGAACATACTAACTGAAAAACTGTCATACCTCTTTTTAACCATAAATGTCTTCATTAATTTCTATGGATAGATAACACATTTTATCTTAAATTAACTATTTACCTGTTTTTAAAAATATCTAATTGTTTTTGTAGAGTGTGGTACCTATGATACTTGACTGTGGTCTAATTGAATTAGTTCAAAACGTAGTTACTTTGCGAAGTGTAATTTTAAACTGCTACGAAGCAATAGGGATTAAAGTATCAAAAAGTACTTTACAAGGACTGGTCTGCAGTAAGTATATTTTTAACCTCATTTAATTTTAGAAAAATGTATCATGAATAATTTTATAACTATTACTTTAGATATAAAAGATTCTTTGGAAAAAAAAAGATCAGTTTTTATAAATAAGGCAATACCAAATCATCCACCTGTTTTTAGAAATTGGTATCTTAAAGAATTTCCTAGCCCAGGAGAGTGGTTAGCAATTTTATTAAAATTTCATTCTAATTGTTGTAAATTTATTATTAATTAATTAATTTTTTTTTTTTTTTAGGTATATAGCTAGAAGCGAGTTTACTAGAACAACAGCAGTCATATCTATAGTTGGTTATATACTAGGACTTGGTGATCGTCACGGTGAAAATATTTTATTAGATTCAACTAATGGTGGTGTGGTTCATGTTGATTTCAATTGCCTATTCAATCGAGTACATATCAAATATATATTTTTTTTTACTAACCAGAACACTTGTACAATATTTTATTAATTTTTATATTTTATAATTTAATTTTAATTATCATAGGGTGAAAAGTTTGAATGGCCAGAACGAGTACCATTTCGTATGACTCATAATATGGTAGATGCTATGGGAACTGGAGGACTTGAAGGAATGCTTTCAAGTGCTTGTGAAATAACTAATCGTGTCATGCGATCTCATACAGAACAATTAGTTAGTGTTCTTAAACCATTTTTATATGACCCTTTAGTCATGTGGACTGGTCGTGACACTATAGCTGATGAAAATTCTGAAATGGCAAATGATCAAGTAAATATACTTACTATTACAATTACATATCATTAATCTTATAATTTTTATAATTTTACATATTATAAAATTAATGCTATAACTGAAGTGGTGTGGATTTTTAGGTTTTTATATATTATTATTTAATAGTAAACATATAAGTAATTATATAAGAGTAAAAAATGTAAAAGATTTGTTTAATACAATGTTTTTTTTTTAAAATATTTTAGGCCTTTAGACATTATGGGAATATGGGATATTAAGTTTCTTCTCTCTACATAACTTGGAATATTTTATAATCTATGTGGAAAAAAATATTTATATTTTTTAATTTTCAATTATTACTATAATTTTAATTTTGAGACTTACCCTTACAATTACATGTTTATATGTTTTGATGTTTATGATTATTTTTATATATTTTTATATTTTTTAAGAGAATTTAAAGAAAATTATTTGTATGTTTTATTATAGATTATAAGAATCATATTTTAACCTAAAAATCTAGATCCTATTTTTATGTATACACTTAATATTTTAATAAATATTATTTAATAGTACTCAATAAATTTAATGTATAATTTTTTAGGCTAAAGAACATTTGAATAATATTGAAATGCGTCTCCAGGGGTATGTAAGAGCTAATTTAAAAAATTCTTCCATGCCACTATCAGTTGCAGGACAAACGCGTAAACTTATTGAAGAAGCCATTTCTGTTGATAATTTATGTCAAATGTATATAGGTTGGAGTGCATTTCTGTGATATTAGTAGTAAGATTAATTCAATTTTAAGTTATTTAAAATTAAATTCACACATTATCTATTGTACTTTTTGATATTTATTAAGTAAGTGTTTAATATGATTGCATAAGCATATTATATAAGAATTTTTGATACTATTTTATTTTTAATAAACAAATTTTAAATGTTTTTTGTTTGTATTTTAAAATTCAAAGTGTCTATAACAGCGTTTCTTATACTTTTTATTTGTGTAATCCTTTTTTATGTCCACTTTTATTGCAGAACCCCTATAGTTTTTTTTTTGGCTTTTTATAATTTTTATTTAGCTTCAAACTATAAGTTATTACTGCTTAATAATTAGAACGCTACTTTATTTCAATAATTTAATGTTTAAAACATTTTTTCACCTTAAGCCGCTATTAAACTTTGGTTAGATTTAAGATTCTGAATGAAGAGATCTAAACAATTGTGTTTTTTATATGTGTGTATCATTACTTGTCAAAATAATGCTTCAATTTAAAACTTCAGAGGTGGTTTCCAATAGCAAATTGAATATCATTAGTGCATTATAGAGGTTAAAAGAAAAAAGTTTAAAGCAGTTTTCAAAAAAATTGGGAAAAACCTAAAAATGGTGAAGGAAAAACAGGAATTTTTACGCAACACCAGTTTTCGACATAATCAATTTTTTTAGATAGTTGTAACTCAAATAGTCAAAAACTAATCACTGTAAATACTTGATGTTTTCACCAAATGTTTATATTAGTATTATCTATACTCGGTTATATTTTCAAAATGTTCTAGCTTTTTTTGAGCTATTTATAGACAATTGAATTTTTTTTTTTAATATATTTTTCTTTTTTGAAGTGTCGATAAAAAAATTAGGTGACCAAAAATACTTGAAAATTTAATACAAGATTTCTTATAAGTCGTTCTTATTGTAGTAAAAAAATCTTGAAAATTTGCATATCATTTTGTAGTTGAAAATTTATAAAATATTATCTATTTATATTTAAGGTTAAAAAATTAAACACTAACTTTTTCATAAGTTTTCTTTGAAATACCTTAACAGAAAACTCGAAGTGTCATTAAAGAAAAAAATGTTATAAACGTCTAAATTTTACATTTTTTCGAAATCACGAAACGATAACGATGATTTATCCTCAAACGATTTTATATATATTATATTTGTTACAATTCAAAAAGTATTTCATTGATACTAGAAAAATTTCACGAATTTTTTAGATTGGGATTTTCTTTACATAATTTAATTTTTAAAAATAGTTCGCCTATTTTAAGGCATTTGAAATATTCGTTTTTTGTTTATAAATGTCGATAAATTTTTTTGACAATGTCAAAGTACTTAAAACTTTAATACAAAGTTCCTCATGAGTTTATCTTTTAACGATTCAAAAATTATAAGAATACATATTATGCACAATTTTATTTATTAGCTTTTGAAGTTCAACTATTGACAAAATCATGAATATTTGCAAATAACTTTGTAGTTAAAAATTTCATATAACTAAGAGTTAAAAATGTAATACAAGACTTTCCATAAGTTTAGCTTACAATAATTATAAATGAAGTTGAGCGTTGGCCAATTTTAAAAATTTTATCTAAAGATAAAATGTTACGAATACAAATATTCACGTATAAAATTAGTTATTTAAATTGAAATTTTCTGTACATGATTTAATTTTCGGATATTCAGGTCATTAAATCATAAACCACCATTTTCACCACCCAATTTAAAAGGCAATATTTTTTCAATGTGACCCACTGAAGAAACATGTTTGGGTATTATTAGCTTAACATTTTGATATTGGATAGTTCCGCGTCATTTATGACAACTAGTGGGTGTAGTGAGACGTTCAAACATCGTACTTACCCCAGTCCCCGGTTTCCTAATTGCATCATGGATATCGCTAATACGAAATACACCATCATTACTTGTACACAAGAATGCGCTTATATTGCCTATTCACCACTCCGTGTTAACAGTAAGTAAAATGGATTCTGATGGTGAAATTACAATATTTTAATTTATAACCATATTCTCATATTATCATAGACGTTGAAAAATGATAGCGAACTATATTCGTTAATGCCGTATGGATGCAAAGCAACTTGAATAAACAGTACTCATTTAACGATATTCTGTTAGACTTATTTTTTTAGTGATCTAGTCGGTGATAGTATCCAGTAAATTATCATTATACTAGATAATTTAGATCAAATCTTTACGGTCAACAAATTGCTTATAGCTGACAAATTATAACAAACTTATACATATTTTACCCTTGGCTTTGTTTACAAGTATTATTATCTGCAGAAATATAGGAGAGAGTCCATCAAGGCCAATACCCGTTTAAATTTTTAAGCTTTCTAATTCATTAAAAACATCCATGAGTTTAATTTCACAACTGTTAATAGAGTCTGGTAATTCGGTTATTCGATAATTATTTGAAATAAAGGGAATATTTTCTTTTTTATAAGTAGATTCAAAATAATGGCTAAAAATATTAACGATGCTTTGTTCGTCGTTGGCTGTTCTGTGTTCACATAATTTAAAAAAACGAACAAGATTTATTCCATTATTTCATTATTTGTTTACACAAATTTGATTAAATATAGATTTTACAATGTGATTTAGATTATGAGATGAGAGTGAACATATATTGGATTTACAATTATCCGTTTTTTTTTTTTTGTTTTTGTATGGCATCACTTTAACAACAGTAAACATGCTTTCATCTTCAACTTTTAGGATAGTTTCTGGAAGAAATTATAAAGAGAAAAGTTCTCAGTACTTCCAAAAATTATTCCTAATTTATACATCTTAACTCTTAACTCAAAACGAATAAATCTAAAGCAGTGGCGTATTTACGAGGGTGAGATGAGGAAGATATATCTCCCCCTTGATCTTTTTTTAGCATATTTTTATGCATTAGCTAATAGCTTGTATGAAAAGATTAAAAACATATTTAAGAAATTTTACGAAGGAGGTAAATATTCTCTATTCACTTATGAAATATTTGTTGTATTAATTAATTGTTTAAATTTTGAATATTATTTTAATTATAGTCTAGATTGAATGGGCTCTTAAAGCTTTACATTCATAACAACATAAGATTGGATTTTGAAGAAATAGATAAAAAAAACCTAGTAGACTACAGTCCATTTTGTAAATGATAAATAAATAAATTATTCATTATTTAATTCATATTATTTATTATGATGTATATTATAATTATAAAATTTATGCACCTACCATGAATATATATAATTAGGGCTCAGATTTTAAAGCATTAGCTTCTATTTTATACATGAGATAAAGATTTAGTTTTTATACAGAAAATCATTTTACGTCATTCTGATTCCAAATAAACCAATTTTTTTATGTAAATCCTTTTTTTGATTTTTTATTGTTTTAGATTCTGAACGGAGTGAAGAATGTATTGATTTTACAATGATGTATGTTTTTTTTTTTTTTGTTTTGTTTTTTTTTTTTGTGTCTGTGTACAGCATAACTAGTCGAAATAATGCTCCAATTTCAAACAATGGGGGTGGTTTCCGATGTAAAAGTGAATATCCTTGGTGCATTATAGAGGTAAAAAGTTAACATTTTCCAACAGTTTTCAAAAAAATCGAGAAAAACAAAAAAAAAATGACGGAAAAACGGCAATTTTTACGCAAAACCAGTTTTCGACCAAATCGATTTTTTTTTATGGTTGTAATTCAAAAACTAATCACTGAAAATACTTGAAATTTTCACCAAATGTTAATGTCAGTGGTATCCGTATATAGTTAAATTTTCAAAAAATTTTGACTTTTTTTGAGTTATTTATAGACTACTGAAATTTTCGATTTTTTTGAAAATTTTTTTTAAAGTGTCGATAAAAAATTTTTGGATGACCAAAAAGTTTTGAAAATTTAATACAAGGTTCCTTATGAGTTGTTTTTAATGTAGCTAAAAAAATTAAAAATCGTTAGTCACAATTTTTTTTTATAAGCGTTTTTAGTTCAAATTTTTACGAAATCTGTCGAAAACGCGAAAATTTGCAAGAAATTTTGAAGTTGAAAAATCATAAAATTTTTTTCTTTTATAACTAAGTTTTGAAAATTTGGTACAAGGTTCTCCATACATTTTTCTTCAAATATCTGTAAAAAAAACTCTACCGGATTCAGGCAAAAAATTTTTATGAGTGTTTGAAATTTAAATTTTTACAAAAACCGCGTTAAATAACAGTTTAGCCTCAAACGATTTTTGATATTTGTTATTATTCAAAAAGTATAAGTCGTAGATACTTGAAAATTTTACCAGTTATTAAGATTCGCGTTTTCTTTACGTGATTTAAATTTCAAAATATTTTGACTTTTTTTGAGCTATTTATAGACAACTGAAATTTTCAATTTTTCTGAAAAAATATTTTTGAAGTGTCGATAAAATTTTTTTGGCCCTATCAAAATACTTGAAAATTTAATACAAAGTTCCTCATATGTTATTCTTATAGTGATTAAAAAATTATAAGAATACATAGGCACAATTTTTTTTTATTAGCATTTGAAGTTCTAATTTTGACGAAAATTCGTCAAAATTATGAATATTTGCGAAATATTTGAAGTTGAAAAATCATAAAATTTTTTGTGTTTATAACTAAGGATTAAAAATACAACACTAAGTTTTCCATAAGTTTACCTTCAAGTATCTATAGAGAAAACTCGAAGCATCATTATAGGAAAAATTTTAAGTGCGTTTGAATTTTAAATTTTAACGAAATAGCGTAATGATAACGATTTATCCTCAAACGATTTTAAATATTTGTTATTATTCAAAAAGTATAAGTCGTAGATACTTGAAAATTTTACCAGTTATTAAGATTCGCGTTTTCTTTACGTGATTTAATTTTCAAAATATTTTTTAATATAAGCTGGTTTTTTTAAACCACCTTTTTCACCAACCACTAGAAATTATATCCTAGGCTGACAAATCATCTTCGTTCAGAATCGTTTTTCGTATACAATGATAACTATCATTGGATTCAAATTTAACACTCCTATAATATATAATAATGATCCATACAGCACCTAATGTACAGCAGAGCGGTACTCACTTGCCGACTTTTTTTTTTTTTTTTTTTGACATGTATATATTTTATGGCTGAGGGTTATTCTGTTAATTTGTGCGATATCGAGAATGTTATCAGTTAAAACAGCTAGTGATTGTTTATAGTAACCGGTTGTTATAGCAACCGATTGCTATATAATATACATGTACCGATGTGATGTAGATTCTCTTGTTACTTTTTTTTTTAATCATTTCAGCTGTAGATTTGTAAAGGTTAATTATGCTATTGTAATAAAAACAAATGGATAAATAAGAAATATAAAAACCCAGAATGCGAACTAAATGGTTGTATTGGATTTTTATTGTTTTCGTTATCGGCTTGTTAATTAAATGTATATTAAACGTATAGATTATCGATTTACGTACAGCCTGCGCCCTGCAATACCTTACGGTTGTCGTTCAGTATACTTGTAACATCGATATCGAACGTTTCAAAATTTAAGATTTAGTGTTGTAATTTGAAACCTCTGGTGGATGTAGATCGTTAGCTCGTTTTCTATATGTATAAAAATATCCTGTCGGACAATAGTCTTAGTTTCATTTCTGCAAATCTAGGGAAATACATGGTAAATAATTCTTTTTTTTAATTTAAATTAATTTTTCAAATTTTTTTATTAATTTTTATAACTAGTTCTTGTTAATTTTTGGTCATGCTTTTTTAAAAATAAATATGCTTCTTTTTTGCATTTT
Organism: Aphis gossypii; assembly: GCF_020184175.1. Classification (NCBI taxonomy): domain Eukaryota; kingdom Metazoa; phylum Arthropoda; class Insecta; order Hemiptera; family Aphididae; genus Aphis; species Aphis gossypii. Next base: position 83,782,078 of record NC_065531.1, read on the forward strand.
TAAAACAATCGTGTAATTTTATTGTTGCCTATTATGCTCTAAAATCCGAGCCCTATTATATATATATATAATATATATTAGGTATGAAATTATAATAAATTGATAGTATCTTCATTCTTCATGTATTTCGAGTGGAGGGAGAAAAACTATTTTAGTCATATATTATCTTCCCTCTCAAATTTAATAAATCCTAAATACTCCACTGGAATAAAATATGTATAAGTAGTCATAAATAATATTGAAGATGTTACCTAATATTCATATTAGATTTTCAAGATATTTTATAAATTATTTTTTCTCTTTTTTTACTCATTTTTATTTATGTATGACAAATTTTTTATTGTGATTAAAAAAAGCTTAAAAAAGCTATATTATAGTATGTAATAGATTTTTTTTTTTGAAGAAATAGTAAAATATCAAAAAAAATATAATTATTTTATGACCGTTTAAAATTAAAATTATCAATAAAACCGTCATAAACCATCATAAAAATGTATACAGTTTTTGTACTTTCAAATTCCTTAATTTTTTAATTTTTTTCTCTAAAAGTTAAAAGCTTAACAAAATGAATTCTCCAATAAATTTTTTTCTTTAGCTTAAAACTATATACTTTTTTTACGAGGGTTTGTTATTCAAAATATAATAACGTTGATGATAACGTTTTGATCCGAGTCCTTGAATTTTAAAATAAAATGTGTTTTAAGCAGTAGTTTTTACTGTCTTTTAGCCTACGGCCGATCGCAATTTTCGTCGCATACTTCAATGTGAAATGTCTTAAGGTTAAGGGTACGGGCCGAACGGGGATATCGCACCCACATTTATTGCCACCGTCTTATACACATACCGACATACCACATAGTAAATTTTCGTTCACCACTTTCGATAGTGTGCTTTCAGTTTTAATAGGTACCTATTAGAGTAGATTAATGTATTATTCACCTTTTAGGTATGAACATTATCTGTATTCTCTCATCGTTGGTTTTTTATGATATTTTAATTTTAAATTGAGTTATGAGTATGAAAATATTAAATAACTCAAAAAACTGAAAATGGCCATAATTTACTTAAAAATTAAAATATCGTAAAAAACCAACTAGAGAACAAATGCATTTCAGGAAGTTTATGGAAACGTGTTGTTTTGTATTTTTCATATACATATTTATATTATATTTTAAGATACGCATACACTCCATAACGTTTCTGTACGTATAATAGTTAACAGTTAGGTTATGAATCTCTGTCCTTGTTATATACAAAATGTAACACTCAAAAACTAATCAACAAATGCGTGGCACTGCAGACTGCAGAGACGTGTTTAAGATTGGTATAGTTATATACAATAATATTAGTAAATAAATACTAGTATTGATAGTGGTATCTAATATTTATGGACTGTAGACCATATGAAACCCACGTGGGTGTTACATAATATATAGACTGTGTATAACATTGTTATGTGGTAACGATATATTATTCATATAAAAATACGTAGGTACCTATATTAATATAATAATCTTGTGGAAAACTAAATGCGAAAAATATAGGTACCTACTCAGTTCATTATTTGAAAAACTTGTAAATAACTTTAATTTTTATAAATAATCAAGTTAAGCTTAAATTGTTTATAAAAAGAAATAACTAAATTATTTTCTAACATTCAATTTTTGATGTGTTAACATCTTTACGCGCCAGCCACCCCCCCCCCCCCCAAAAAAAAAGAGTGTGTAAAATAATGGGTATAGAGTGAATTGGTATTAATTCGATGTCACGAAAAATTGTAACGGAAGTTTAATGGTTGCCATGGTTGTCCTGTTGTCCACCAATAATTTATTACAATGTAACATCTTTTTATTACAATATTATATTTAATTATTATATTATACATTTATCTCTCTAGAGAGTGCTACACAGCGGCAAAAAACGGCGAGCCTATATTAGATGTTAACGAATCAATATTGAGCGTCAGATACAAACTCTGACATACACATTTTTTTTTTTTATTTAGTTTATATAAAAGTTTTCAACAAAAGTAACTTATAACAGGTATCTACAACTTAACTATGGAACGGATTTCAATGCAAATTGCATTTTTTTCTAAAAACATTGCTTTCCAAGCACGAAGTTTATTTCATACATCAAGGAATTGAAAAATGTAACTTTTAGTTTGCATTTTAAGACTTTTTTTGATATTTTTAGTGCATTTTTATGTTGTTAAGTCATTTTTATAAAGGAATGAATAAAATTCGATAAAAATTTAGTTAACATTCATTCTGTAAGAATAAATAAATATGTATTATATGTTTTTACCGATCACTTCGTATTTTTAAATTCAATTTTTTTGTTTTTTAGAGCGTTCAAATCCGTTCTCTAGTTATAACTTTTTAACTATTTACTATACTTACTGCCCAGCGTAATACAATGTTTAAAATTATCGTATTTTTATCTATTTTTAATAATTACTCGTCAGTGGCGTAGTTATGGGGGGGATATGGGGATAGATCCCCCCCCCAGAGCCTTTTTTTTTAATGTTTAAATCATTGACTTATTGAGCCCCTCCACTTTATGTTTAACCAATAAATTGTATATCCCCCCCCAGAACAAAATCATAACTACGCCACTGTTACTCGTCTTTATCAAACTACTATTCAGCGATCAAATATCTATTGAGCCTATTGAGGCATCATAATAATTCATTATGTTAATATAATAATATGTCATAGGTATAGCCGTATATAGATTATAGGTACTTATTATATTAAGTTAATAGCTGGTATTCGATAGTTATAGTAGGTAAACTACAACTTGCATGAATTAAAGTTATTAATACCTAATGAAAAAAAAAAACGTTTATTAATAATGTTTTTTTTTAAATGCGTTTAATTTTAAATAACTATTTTATTTGTTGTATACACCGTTGTATTTGTCCATAAAATTAAAAATTATTATTGTTCAATTTAATTCGTATTAATTTTAATCATTATAAAATAACAATAATTATTGAAAAATTTAAAAATTGAACATTAAGTTAATCAAGTACATTAAAATGTACAGCATACCGTACGTCTGTACTCATCTGTACATAATATTATATACATTTAAGATTTGATTATGTTCTGTTGTGTGGCTGTATACTAACCTATTTTATAATCAATAATCAATGGTAGTATACAGTGTGTATATAAATATATTATATATTAGATTAAAAACGAAATAATGTGTTTTATTTGGTAGATAAATTAATAAAAAATTTCGTATAAGTAGCTAAGATTTGAAAATTTAGTATAAGGTTTTCCATAAGTTTAGCTAATAATAATTATAAAAGAACTTACATTTTGATGTATTCAGGCCATTAAAACATAAATCACCCTATTCATCAACCACTGGAAATTATATCCTAGGCTGCTGGCTGACAAATCACCTCCGTTCGGAATCGTTTTTCATAAATATATACAATGATAACTTGCATTGTTTTTTTTTTTTTTTTGATATTAAAAATAATATGCAACATTTTACATGGGAATATTTATTTAAGGGTTATATTTTTTTGTCGTGGTATAAGTTTCCGAGTTTACTTTTCGTGGTACCATCATTTAGATAACAGTAATAGGACCTTAGAAAAAAGGCTCTTTTGATCGACCACTTCTTAAAAGTAAAAACAAATCACTTCATAATAAATAATCAAGGTATTATAGCAGCACATAAGTGTGTGACGTAATTATTAATTGTTAATGTTATATAATAATAAAATATTCATTATGTACCATATTAAATTATTAAAAATGTTAGATACACCAGTTATTATTGTATGACACATTTAAAATTATTACATTGTTCGTTACTGCCACAAATTAACTAATTAGATATAACCTAATCGTTATCACTATTATAAAGAAGAAATAAGTTATAAATTAATACAAATAATAAAAAATTATATAAATTCTTTATGATGGTGGTCGTTAATGACTTGATAGTTATCACCATAGGGTCCATAAAGTGGTCTATTATTGGGTCACTATAAAAAGTTTTAGTACTTAAAATCACCATAGGCATAATATACGGACTGCGTGCCCCACAAACCCAATCATTCCTTTATATTATGTCAATACTCAATATGGTACACGGCGACAGGACGGTAATTTATTTTATTATAGGAAATATTAACTTCCTGTAAATACCATCTGATATTTCCAATGATTCCGTTAATTATCTATATATTTTGATAGTGATAATATTATTATCAAGGCTTGTAGATATTAATATCACAAAATTCTATGTTAATATTATCTTAGTCCAAGCTATTAACCTTGAATTAAAAAATGTGTAAATAATAACATGTATAAAAAACATGTATCATTCCATTGAATGTAGATAACAGCGTTATGATACATAATGCCATTATGCAATTTTTTATTACACAAAAATAATAAACGAATTATATTATTCTGATTTCTGACCATTTATTACGACAGAGTTCGATGGGAATACATTTTTATGCAGTCATTCTTCGTTTTTCGTTAAGACTTGGATAGATTTTTAATATATACCTACTTATAAATAATAATATCAATACTTAAAAACACCGATTGTACCATCAATATTGACCATGTGAGACGATAACATTTTAACATTACGTTTTTCACTGTTATTAAGTATGATTAGACTTTAAACCGAAAGCGCAATTATAGTCGCCAGTGTTGTAATACGAGTTCGTCTTTGTCGTCGTTCTTATTCTCTAATTCTTATAAGATGGTTGTTTGAGTTTTGTACAATTTATACTGTTTACGATGTGATTAAGTGAAAATACATAAATATAAATCATAAATTGCAATTACCAATTACCGTTCGTCATTTAATGGTGAAACTCTACCATCTAACAATGAGTCATGACATAGAAGAAACGGAGTAAGTAAATAATATCACACCATAACAATAAATTGTTGGTGTTAATTCCGAGCTTATTGTAAACATTTTAAACATCTATCTAATTCTATTTAACAGCACCCGTTTAGAAGTCTACGATTGAGCAATATTGCAACACAAGAATGTTAATGATATTAATAATAATATATGTTTCATGCAAAAAAAAAAAAAATACAATATACACATGGAACTTATTATTAATTAAAATAAATAGATGCATAGATACAAACTCTATGTTGATGCTTGTAGTGGGGATAAAAAGTTTGAGTTAATTACAATTAAAATATATGTACCTATCTACTTTAACTTTAAAAATAAGTACACAATAAAAAAAAATATAACAAAAAAAAAGGAATTCCTCAAGAATAAATTATATTATTAAAATATATAATAATTGATTGTCTGAAAAGTCTTGCTCCCTCAGAAATAACAAATATTTAAATTAGAAAAAACATGAATATTAATTTTAAGTAATCTACATATTGAAATAGAAACAGATGTATTAATGTTTTATTTATATTATGTATCATTAATTTTTGTTTCTTTGTTTACTAATTTTATTCAATTTTAAATACAAAACTGTCAAGTTGTATCTAAAATTGAACAAAATAAGTTAAGTATTATTAAAATATAACTTATACATTGGTGGCACATTAATTTCAAGATATTAAAGACTATTACATATTATATAGGATTTAGTCATAAAAATTTAATTTACTTATTTAAAGTAATCTTTAGCCTATGAATATATGAGTCATATTATGAAATCTTATTTTTTTAAGTCACAAAAATGTATAATAAATAATCTGAATTATAACTGATTATTGAGTTTTCTGTGAATATTGTTTACAGTTAATACAAATTAAGTAAATACATAGTATTATAATTAATTGCGATATTCATTTTAATAATATATTTTAATTGTTTTCATCAATTCTTGAATATCTACTTTTCTACATTTTAATATTATTATTTAAATATTTGCATTTTTTTTTCAGACGGTTGATTACAGCTAAAGATGAGCACAATGATTCAAAATGCCGTGGTTTCTGGTGTCAACTTTTACTATCATTGTTTGGCATTCTGTTTCTATTCACAGGAATTATCATGGCCGATTTGTGGCCACAGATATTTAACAACATAATGATAAATGTAATGCTTAATTATAATTAATACATATTGTGAAGTATTTATTACTTGTATTTAGTTAATTTAAATTTCACTTTTTTTATAAAAATATTTTATAACAAACAGTACTAAAAAGTAAAAATGCATGATATTATACAATAATTGTTGACTAATATTTTGTTAATCAGAAACTCGAATTAGAAAACAATACTCAAACTTATCAGTATTGGAAACAAATTCCAGTACCATTGCACATGAGTGTATATTTGTTCAACTGGACAAATCCAGAAGCTACGCTACAGACAGGAGACTTACCAATATTGCAACAGTTAGGACCATATGTTTTCAAGTATGAACTATAAATATTTTATTACATTTAAATGTGTTAACTTTGAATAATATATAAAAATTAATTGATAAAATATATTTAAAATTATTCAATACTATATTTATAAACACAATGCAAATAAAATATGTGCAATTTCAGAGAAAATCGTACTAAAGTCAATATTACATTCAACAATAATGAAACAATAACATACATGCAGTTGAAAAGTTGGGAGTTTGAACAATCTCTTTCAAATGGTTCATTGTCCGATAATGTTACCACAATTAATATTGTGATTAATGTAAGTCTTGTGGAAAAAATGTTGAATATTTTAATTTTAATAATATTGATTCAAATCTTTGTAGATTTTGGGTGAAAAATTACAAGCCATTAATAAACACTGGATATTCGTTCTTACAAACTACTATTTGAAACTATCTAACATCAACAAGCCATATGTAACAAGGACAGCTGGTGAATTAATATTTGATGGTTACGACGATGCTCTTTTGGACGTTGTAATCAAACTGAAATCTTTTTTTCCCATTGATTTGCCATTCAAAAAAGTGGGATGGCTGTATGGTGTAATATAATATATATCTCTTTATAAAATATATATTATCAATTAACTGAATGTATTTTTTAATTAATAACTAAACAATTTTACAGATGAATATGTCTACTTCTTCAGATGGCTTAATCAATATGTTTACTGGAAAAAATAATATTGAAAATGTTGGACTAGTGCATTCGGTCAATTATAACACAAAGTTGAATGTGTTCAAGAAAGACTGTAGTTATTCAAATGCTTCTGCGGGCGATCTATGGCCAGAACACACCGCTATGCAATCTAACATGTCAATTTATATACCTGGTATTTGCAGGTAAATTAATGTCTAAACTAAAATTTCCAAACCAATTATTAATTCAAATTTAAAATTTAAAATATTACAATCAGTAAGTATATTAAAAAATCTTATCTTTCATACATTTAAATTTGAACAAATTACTATGTTAACCAAAATTTATTATTTATGCACAAATAAAAATTAAATTGTTAATATAAAATTTATGTAATTTTAAAATATTTATTTATTTAAATTATTTACTAGATTATATTATTAATTTCTAGTGCAATTACTATGCAAAACAACAACTATACATTTATTAATGGTTTGAAAGGAGTCGAATTTGTTGCGGGATCTGATGTTTTTAACAATACTTGTTATTGTCCATCATCTGGATGCCCGTTACCTGGTGTACGGCCGTTAAGTTTATGTGGAGACAACTCACTTCCTATATTTATATCATTTCCACATTTTTATTTAGCTGATAAATCATACAGACAATCAGTAGTTGGTATGAATCCCAATCGCACTTTGCACGAATTCAAAATGATTTTGGAGAACGTAAGTAAACAATTTATTTTCACATTAATTAAGTGTTACTACTAAGTATACTGTACACATTTAAAAACAAACTTATATTTGTTTTAGGATTATTCAATACCTCTTAAAGTAGATGCTAGACTTCAATTTAATGTCAAAGTGAAACCAATTAAGGACTTAAAGTAATTACATTTTCTTTTTTAATCTATAATAGACTATATTATATTAATTATAATTTAAATTGTTTAGAATTTTGAAAAATATGCCAGAAATCTATTTACCTGTGTTTTGGTTTTCTGAAAGTTTTAAAATTCCACAAAACATGTCAGACCAATTGTTGATAGTTACAAACGTATTACCAATTTTTATTCCTTATGTCTGGCTTATATTGGCATTAGCTGGATGTGTGATGCTAATCTTTAGCACTTACCTGTGGGTAAGCAGAAAAAATGAATCATTTACCATCTTGGATCCTTTGTAATAAGAACATAAACATTTTGTTTTGTGATGATCTCAAATTCCTAAAAGAAATATATTAAAATGGAAACATCACTTTGCAGAGATATTACCATTTTTAGCATGGCCATATTAAATAATTTTAAATTTTATTATATCCTTAATTATTGATAAATTAATAATATGACATAATCTAAATGACTACATTGTTTTTTACGCTTAACTTAATCACATTTTTAAATTACATAAATTGCCTATTATATTTTACATTATTCTTAAGAATAGCGTGTACTTTTTCTTTATATTATAATATTATTTTTTATTACTTAACTATTGTAAACATTCTTTAAAATTTCTGTTTAATGAGAACTGTTTTGCATATTACAATATGTAAAATATGCAAATACTATATCAGACTGAAAATTAATAATTACAATAAATAAAATAGCCAATCTATACAAATAAGGTCATGGCAGAAAAATTTAACTTTAAGCCATTAAATGGTAAGTATAAAAAAATAAATATTTTTAGTTTTAACAATGTGTATATTAAAGTCACATTTTTAAATTTTATATGTAAAATTTCTGCCAATTCTTAGAATTAATGTACAATTATTATTTGTTATGCAATATTAAATTTATTTTTGATTAAATGTGTTATTTGTTTTGATTTTGGTTTTTGTCATAGGTAAACCAAATAAAATAAATATTCTATGTTGTAAATGGTAAATAATAATGAATAAAGTACCCAGAGCTTTACCGTTAAGATTTAGCACCCAGGGCAAAATTAAAAATATTCGCTCCTTAATGTTCTAAAAATAATTGTTTGGCCTCCCTTTAAACAGTTTAAACCATGTGCCCAGGGCTAGGCCCCCTAGGCCCCCCACAGCACGGCTCTAAAAGTACCCTTATAAAATAATTAGTATTCAAAAACAAAACATTGAATATTTACAAAGCTCTAATATTATCTATTACTATTAAAATATGATAACCCTTTGATGAATAGTGATGGATATATCTGTCCACAAATAAGTGTCCTTTGTAGAACAATAACTTCAAAAACTCCATATTTATTTATATTTGTTGATTTTATTGAATTTTAATGTATACTATGGTCTTAGATTGTTTAAGACAGTGTTGTATACTATTTATAAGCTTTTTATAAATACTTAAGTTAAAAACTATAACCAAATAAGAGCTTTTGTCTGTTGTCTATTTAAAAAAAAAAAAAAAGATAAAATTAGGACAAATATTTCTGCAAATACTTTGAATAAAATGTTGATTATTTTATCAAAAATAATTCACTCTGGACTTACCATTTGAAAAAAGAAAGTTCTCATCAAAGGGTTAATGTTTGTAATAATTTATAATAATTGCTTAATTTATTGATTTAAATCAAAAATTAAACAATGTAATAAATAATTATATTATATTAGTATAATAGTATCTAAATCTTAAATAACATATTATCTATAACAAATAACAATACAAAATATTATTTTATATAAATTGAAACATGACATGGTCTAAGAAATACGTATTTCGTTAAATGAAAAACTAAGCACTTTGTTTCTTATTTTAACAATAATTTAATATTATTAAAGGTTGGTTTTTATATTTAAAAAATACTGTGTGTAGTGCATTTTTGGTCTATTTTGGTTGTTTATTGAATAGTTACTATGAAAGAATGGGAAAATTTTCTTCATATGACTGCATCATGTTGCTCTCTGTATCCATTATTTCAAAAGGATCATAGACAGCCAGATCACGTCTGAAAAATTTTCAGGTCTTAAATAAAATTAAACATGGACATTTCTCAACCTCAATAATCAAATTAAAAATTAATATTTAACAATTAATAGCAACCAAATTTTAATAAATTTATTTACTTTAATGATGACGGAATGCTTAAATCATCTATATTATCAATTTTCATTTCTTCCATATTCTCCCACACATTCACCATACATATATTTTTTAGACTAGGCTCTATGAAAGAATAAAGAAATACATTATATTGTCTTTGAAGGTCAAATATGTAATTAAAAAAAAAATTTAATATTTTACTCAGATCTAAAACATGAAGGTCATCATGATCCTTGAGATCCACATTATACATTATATCACCCAGATCGTATTCCCGTAGTCTTGCAGGTATTGCTGGTCTGGGAAAAAGCGGACTAGTACCACCAGATATAAATACCCTGTCATTGACTACTTGACAAATCTGTCTTCTTCTAGCGCATGGAGGTGTGCCCTTTGGTAATATTTTCATCCAAGTAGAACTAACTGGATCATATCGATTTATGTCATGAAAATGTAAGTCCTTGTTTTTGTTAAAGCCACCAAAGATGTATAAACAGCCATTATACACAACTGTAACCAATCCAATACATACTTAAGTAACATTATCGTAATTTTGATAAATTGTTTTGACATACATGCAGAATGGCTGCGCCGTGCTATAGGTTTAGTGCCATGAATTTTAGGACGTATCCACTTTCTTGTAGAAGTATCTAAATAATAAATATTGGAACAATATTTATCTTTTTCAGTTTGTCTTGGTGCATGCCAATCACCACGGCCACCAAATATATACATTTTATTATCAATAGCGGTTGCAGTATGAAAATCTCTATATGACGGAGGATGTCCCTAGGTAAAATAAACACACAAAAATTGTTATTGAATAAATTAAGAATAAGATACAATTTTGTAATAAAAATTATCAAATAATACCTTTGTTTTGACTATACTCCATACCATGGAATTAAAGTTCAACATATATAAATCTGAAGCAAATAGACTTGGGTGTTCTTGAAATCCACCAAATATATACATGCAGTTTTGAATGATACAAGCGGAATGGCCATCTCTCGGCACTGGTATACTTCCATATACAGTTGGTTTTGTCCATTTTAAAGTGTCTAAATTTGAAAATACATTGTATAAGAATTATTTCAAACAAGTTTAGAGGAGATAAAGTAATTGAAAATTAAGAACCCGATCTAACATTAATTACTTGCATAGTTCTGAGTTGATTTTTGATACCATTATTCCAAAAAAATAAATAAATAACCAGAAGAGAATATAAATAATACAATTTAAATATTAGTAGATAATTTAAACTCCAAAAACATTTTATCTTCAATAATAATTATTGATAATTTTTAAATTAAAATCTTAGTTGTACTTAAAATTAGGGCTGTGAATTCAATGCACTATGATATATAAAATACTTTAAATACTTTAAAAATCTCAAAAACTGTAATCTAAATAATATTCTTAATAATTATACTAAAATATGCTATTAATATTCTTAAATTCCTAAAATTTTAGATAAGTACAGTATTATTTACATTTTAATTTATTAGTACATAAAATTTTATTTTAATAGCATTAAAAATTACAGAAGTTATTATACAAAAAAATGACATGTTTCTGGCAGGCACATACACAAAATAAAATTTCAGGCAGGGGGGGGGTAGAGTTAACAAAATATAGCAATACAAATTAAAAAAATGTTTGTAATAATAAGTGTATAATTTGACTTAATTTTTAAAGAAATTATTTCAAGGGGGTTTGAACCCCAAATCCTCCCTGTATTCGTGTCTGGTTTCTGGTATGATTTTGATTGCAAGTTAATTTTAAAATAAATACTGGAAACTTTACTTTAAGTTGTAAATAAACTTTATAAATTTTTAATTTATACTCACAATTTTTGCATGAATCAAAATAATATTTTATAGTTGTACACTTTTTTGATGTATAAAAAAATTTATTTTGCATGCATATTTACAGTTTCTAGTACTATTTTGCTAATTTAGAATTTTAATTAATATTTATAGCAGTGGTTCTCAACCTTATGTGATTCACCGCACACTATTATACATCATAAATTTTCACGGCACACACACTGACAACCACAAAAACTTTGCCGAAAACACTGTTTTCAATATTAAATAACATTTCTCACTGCACACTTGACTAATTGAGAATCACTCATTTATAGGCATATTTTTATATACAGTAGAACTCCTCTAATCTATCACCTTCGGAACTGGGGGTGTGGTCGGAACGCAAAAAAGATCAGATTATCAGAATACACAAAAACATTTTAAGAAAAAATTGTATTAAATTTAATTATTAAATTATTTTTAATTGCATACACATATATAATTATTTACTATATAATAATATGTGTAACACAAAAAATTTTAATGAGAATATTATATATAATATATACATAAATGTTTAATTCAAATGCACATATTTTTAAAGTATTCATATTGATAATACTAGGGTCGGATTAACCGGAGTGGTGGATTAGCCGAAGACGAGAAGGATTCTACTGTAAATCCAATTAAGTATACAAATATGCGAAAAAAAACATGCATGTTTTGATTTTAAAATAGTTGATACTTTATTGGTTATTATCGATGATGACATTGGACAATTCATTCTTTAGAATAAAGCTTCATAGCTGACCAAATATTATTTTAACAGATTTAAACCTACCTGGTATTAATTAAACATAAATGTTAACATTAAACTCATTAAAGTCATTACAATTCTGCTCAAAAATAAAATAATGTAAATTTTTTACTTTTAAGATTTAAACCAGTTTGTCTGTAGAAACAATTATTAGGTAATAGTATGGAGATTTAAATTGTATTTAATTAATATTGAACTATGGTCATCTATTTATCAAGTCTTGTACATCATTTTAACAATTTATTAATCTATGCATATTTATTTAATGTTTTCAGTAGTGAATAAATAATTTCAATAACAATACCTATGTAAGCTAAATGCAAAAATTATGATTTTAAGATGAATGCATTGTAAAATAGGTATGACATTTTTAATTAACATAACACCTTAAAATTAACCTTCCTAATTTAATTCAAAATATATATACCGCTTATAAAAAGTGATAGAAACTATTATTTATTTGATAGGTACATAAAATCGTAGGTCTTGAAGAGGATATTACATTATCACGCCTCAATGCTGCATATATTATTTGTCTTTTAAATGGACAACACGTCAAATTTATATTATGAAGATTTTTAAATATTAGTATTTAACAGGCATGATTAAAAATTAAAACACTGTCAAAAATCAATGAGATTTTAAGAGACTCGGTTATTTATCTTATTATTATGTTTAATAATAGATCAATTTATTTTAATATTTAAGTTAATAACATTAAATTGGAACAGCTAAATATACATTTTGGTATGTCGATATATGTTGTATGTTGATAAAATGGGGAAACAACACATGCGAGTATGACATCTTCTTAAAATTTTTTTAGTAATTAAGAAAAATATAAACATAATTTCAGTTAGGTACCTATCTATGTAATTATAATATTTGATCACCCAATATTTGTTTTCCTTTTAAAAATATTTAAAACAATCAATTACTTGTGTTGAAACAGTACAGAGTGTTGCAAACTTCATTGTCATTACGTCCACCCCACAGGTAAATATTAGATTCAAGGGCAACGGCTGTGTGGCCATATCTTTGAAATGGAACACATGTGTAGTCTTGATCATCACTTAGCTCCAGTTTCCACCATTTCAATTTCTCTGGAATCATAAAACCAGCAAAACATTAAATACATTTGGTATAATCTAAGTTCCAAGAGCACAAGACTAGATATTTAAAATATTTTACCAGTGTCTAGTACGTGTATGTCAATTGGTTTAAAGCTTTTATAGTCTACACCACTGCAGTAACCGCCAAAAGTGAAAATGCTTGTGCCAATTGCAACAGCAGCGTGGTTGACCCGTCGAGGGCCACCATACATGTGAACGGTCCAGTACATAGTGCTATCAGTGAGCCAATGGATTCCGTCGACACACTACTGGTTTTGTTCAAGGAGACAAATAAATGCAATACACATATACCGACTTCGAACAACAATCGCTTCGTACCTTTATTCTTTTCCTTACACCCTGTTAATACGAAATGAGTGTTTGGAAATTTAATCGCGACTGACGATTTTGAGAACGGTTTGCTACAATAAATCGCTCAGTACAAAATGAAACTAGACTTTTTACCTACAACGAGTGAAAATAGGTACAAAGCATTGATTAAAAATTTCAATGACAATTACAATATTACAGTCTTTTCAGGGTACAACTTACTATACAAGTGTACAAGTAGTACAACTACAGTTGATTTAGGTAGGTACTTGCCGTCAACGAGATGTAAATACGCGATGTACGATAAGCTATGAAATAAATAATCAACAACGGCCAATGATAAAAACGGTAATAAAAGATGATGATGATAATAATAAACAAAACAACAACAATAGTAAAGAGTGAACTACAAATGTGCCGTTCCTGCGGTCTGTCGCAGTCCTTTTCTCGATAATGTCTGTGGTCTGTATGACTGTATCACAATATTTGTCGACAACTAGAGTTTAGACCGCACTGGTGCACCAAGTACCGTAGGCGCCCGAGCCCAACGGGTCAGGCACCACAGGAAACAGTCTCACTGTCTCAGTGAGCGGCGAATGGGAAAGTAGTCGAAACTCGAAATAGTAATAATTAATCTCAATTATCTAAAATCAGTAATGAAAAAAATGAAATTGATATTCCCGATAAGTGATGACGTCGACGTGTAAACAAACAGTATGAGTAAATTATAATAATATTATTTTCAAAGGGTGGGGAATATCGAATAATTCAATAACTACTGTTGACTGTGAAAGAATTATTAACAACAGAGTCTAGACCAGTAGACCTATAAATAATAATAGTTATTAGACTATTATTTATTATCTACATTTGTACGTACATAAACATGTTTTATTTTTTATTATTCATATTTCATATTATATACAATCTATAAACATATACCTATTCTTTACAAAGTGCATAGGTAATATGAATGATTCCCTTAATAAATAATCTCGAAAAAATAACCACGGTAAAAATAAACCTTGAACAATTTTTATTAAAAGAACCCAGAGATCACTGCTATTGCTGTATAGTAGGTGTCGAGTGAATCATGGCAGAGTAATACCATTGATTATTATATTATGTATAATCAATGGTAATAATTGCATAAATACAAATACTTGTATGTATTTACTTTTGACCCCCAAAAGTACCAACTAGAATCTAAACTCAATTTTCAATCAAAAAACTCCCATTAAGTTGAAAATTGAAGAACTTACTGCTCCAAAATGTGAAACAGCTTTATACACAATGATATCTCTATTAAAACAAAATAATGTTGTAAATTTAAACGATGTTTAAATTCTTTTGAAGCCACATTTTGACAAATCGATATGTTATTCCCTCAAAAATATTATTCTCTACCTTTTTTGTAATGGGTGTTTTTACTCAAGATTACTTAAAAACGTAGAAAAAAGATTTTACGTAAATATGTTTTGTCTATGTTGCGTATGGGCCAGAGAGAGAAAATAAATAGTGCGCTGGCCGCTGACATCCTCTTAATTAATTATTTTGGAAATTACCTAAGTAGTAAGTAATTTACATATTATCTACGGTTGAATGGCGAAGTGCATAGGTTCTTTGATAAAATAATGATTAATAATAATTTAATAAATAACTGCTTTCATTAAGTTTAATTTGGTTTCTACTACTAAAATTACTAAAATTGAATCATTTATATTATTTAAGTGTTAGGAGTGTTAACTGTTGTACGATTGTAACGATATTCTAAAAAGTTGTATTATATTTCTCTAGAACTTAGTTTAGTATTTTCAGAGTTGTACCCATTATTTTTTTTTTAGAGTATACTAAATCATCAAATACCAAAATATAAACATTTAATACAATAAAAATATTTTTCTTATGGTTTATTGGACTATAGGAGTAAAGCCAGAAAAGAGCGTGTTAATAATAAGGAAAAAATTTTAAATCGTACCTATACTTTATATATCCTCTTTATATTATACCCAGAGGGCCAGAGACGTATTCAGAAATTTGGCACTCGGGAACTATTTTTTTTACCTCCCTCCCACATAAAAAAAAAACTTATTTGACTTTTTCCACATAACGAATACGTCGGAGCTTACTTTTCAGCCACTACTCGTTATCCGTTATCCTTTTGGAACAAAAGTAAAAAAAAAAATATTAAAAATATACGTTATTTTTCATTTTCATTAACAGAAAATGGGTTGTGTAAAAATCTGATGCCATCCCTATACAAATGCTGCCCCCCTAAATACGTCACTGAATTCACTGATTATACCTCGTCAATCTTTACAAATAATAAATAGTAAAGAGTATGATTCTTTCAATCATAAATAATTGATGTAAATATGAGAAAATTACTTACTTATTTTAATTAATTTTGTTGATCCTTTTGTATACCTATGATTTGATTTGAGTAAGTATATGGCATGTGCAGTACACTTATAATTTTTTTACTGAACATGTTCAGTGGAGCTTATTATCTTCTTGATGAATAAATAAAAATAAATAAATACATTTTGTAAAAATATCTTAAGAGTTAAAACCACAAATCGATTGAGACTTGAAGCATATTATGCACAGTATACCCATAATATTGAAAAAAAATCTTGAGAGTATAATATGGCTTATACCTAATAATATTATGTATTATGTATTATACCCTATGGGAACACCCTTGAGTAATCACAGTAATCACAGTCTGTGATCACTGATCAGAATAAATAAAGTAAAATATTAATTATTTTATACATATATAGCCCACCAATCAAAATTTATTGTATACCTACCTATTATTTACCAATAATTTATAAAATAAATATTTTTTCAGGTATTCGCGTTTTTCTATAATTATTGTTGAGTATACGATCCAATGCATAGAAAAAGGATGCCCTTGTCTTGTATAAATTTAACTTAGGTATGTCTATAACAAGTGGCGTATTTTCAACATTTTTCTGGGAGGTCCACAGTTTGTACATAATTAAATAATTTATATAAACTATGAGAACTATGTAGTATATACCTATTGCCTTTATCACACATTATATTTAGCCGTAACTTGGAAACTGTCGTCAGAATACATAGAATACCATCATTTGCTATACTTATTACTTTACTATACTGCAGGGATATGAATAAGTTTTTTTTCTCTGGGGGGGGGGTCCAGTACCCCTGGATTACCCCCGTAATACGCCACTGTCTATAACATTCTAAGAATTAGTATTTTTTTATGTATGTCTATTGTCTATAACACTAACATAAAACATTTGTCATGGCCCATAAGCATAGCCATATGCCCATATTTATGCACGGGCAAAATAGATATTTGTCATTTTGTCCTGGGCCCACCGGTGGCTATCACTAACGACACTAACTATGTAATATATTATTATTTTGTTGAAATAAAAATTTATTTTTTATTTTGTCCTGAGCCATGTAGGTATTTGGTAAATCAGGCTCTGCCCATAAGTTATTTTCCAGTATGTAATTTATTGCTACAGCACTATCAACTATCAAGTCTGTAGCACGCACTTATTTCTTATCAGTAAAGAAACAATAATATTTTGAATTGAGATTTTATTTCGTGGTACCTACCTAATAATAAAACTACAAAAAAGCGTCTAATTCTAATACTACATGGCTACATAATACATGTAGGTACCTATCTAAAGTATATTCTAAATAATAAATATGTATTTATATGAGTTGTAAAAACAGTTTTTTTTTGTTATACTAATTACTAATATTCTATTGTAGTTCTTAATCATATTATTTAATAGCTTGTATTTACGAGTTATGAGTGTTTTACGATAAGTACCTATGCGTTGATTTCGTTCTTAGATACTTGAATTTATACATTTTACAGTGGACAGTTAGATAATATTCAAAAATCGCTTGCTAGCATTGCGGACATACACGATTGTTTTTCGACAAGTGTTTTAACAAAAATTATATACCTACGCTAGTTTAACTTAATTACATGACTGACGCCACTACAAAAATTCTCAAATTTAAAGGCGACAATATGGAGTTCAAGACAAGAGTGAAAACCGAAAGCGATATGGATGCATGGGAATCGTCTGAAGCGTATGACGTAAGTTTAAAGCCATATAACAAGTTTACTTACAGAGATTAAATTAAACGCAAATCTTAAAGAATTTTGAGTATTCATTTGCATATAGCATGTATTGCATGACACTATTTTTCTATAATAATTTGTAGCATTTGTTGTGTTAACGATGATCGACTCATCTTCTCTTATTGAGAGTGTCATGTTTATATGTCCTAAGTTCTCAAAATGAAATAATATATAAATTATATTATGTTATATCCTTTAAAGGTCGTTCTTACGATGTTTGTTAAGTATCTGATAACGCTAACCGGAAGAGAAATTGTTAACCGATAGAATTCTACTGGTTAGTCTTAACCAACACTTAACCGGACATTGTAACTACGACCCTAACAGTGTTTATGAAATTTTAGTGAAGTTTTCAGTAAGTAGGTAATAAATTATATTTTCCAAAATGAAAAACCCATTGGAAAAATTACAGAAAAATATGTATTTTGTATGGTGGTTTACAATTATTATATGATAAATAATTATTATTGCATGTTTAAATAGATTCTATTATATCTTATATAATCTCGTTCTATGTACGCTCGGGATTATAATAATTAAACTATATACATATTATATAGGTTTATACCTATATTTGGTTTTAGTTTCTACTATGTATATTCTCAATGAACATATTGGTATTATATTAGGTATGCAGTTCAGTTTTTTTAAGCTGAGGATAATGTTTATTATTTACTTATAAGTTATTCATTAATTTATTTTAACCAGAGATATATAATTATAATAACAACATATAAATTGCCGTTTCTAGGATTATATTGGATTTATAGCAGCTATGAACAGATCTGTGTATGCCATACCATTAAACAAGACTTTGACACAGTCTAATGTGATTTCTCAGTTATTAAATATATTAAACACAATTGATGATTGGATTACAGAAGTGGAACCATTGAAAGAGAGCTGTAGGTTTGGAAATAAAGCTTTTTCTACATTTTACAATTTGTTAAAAACGGTTAGATAATATTTGATTTGTAAATTGTATTTAATATCAAAGATTTATTTTAAATTATGTCTTTAGAGATTGCCTGAAGTATTGTGTAAAGAATTGTCATCAGTCGATCAACAAAACATTATTGAACTTACCGCTTATATTGTCGACAGCTTTGGTAATCCAACTCGTATTGATTATGGCACTGGACACGAAATGTCATTTTGTATGTTCTTGTGTGGTTTATACAAAGTAGACGTATTGAAACAAAGTGACAGTAAAGCTACAGTCAATGTATTATTTTCAAGGTTAATTATTTATATTTATGTATGTTAATAGAGTTAAATAATTGTAAATTTGTTTATACTGTATTTAGATACTTAGAAATAGTTCGTAGATGTCAACTGAGGTATCAAATGGAACCAGCTGGAAGCCACGGTGCTTGGAGTTTAGATGACTACCAGTTTGTACCTTTTATTTGGGGTAGCGCACAACTAATCGGTAATACTATATCACTTTAATACTACTTAAGATTTTGAAAACTGAAATGATTATCATTTTTAGAAAACCCAGATCTTAATCCAAATTTGTTCGTTGACGAAAAATGTGTACAACAGTTCAAATCAAAGTATATGTTCCTTGGGTGTATTGATTTCATAATGCAAGTAAAAAAAGGTTTGTTTCATGAACATTCTAACCAACTTTGGAATATAAGCGGGGTTCAAAGTTGGAATAAGATCAATGAAGGTCTAATTAAAATGTATAAGAAAGAGGTAATTTAACAATACATATTTTTATTATTTAATTTTTTTATTTAAGTGTTCATTAATCATTTATTACATTTCGTTTCAGGTGCTTGGAAAATTCCCTATCATTCAACATGTACCTTTTGGAAATTTGTTTAAATTTAAACCATGTATAAACAAAAAACCCTTTGCTACACCATCGGTAATGAAAACTCCTGCACAGTCATTATTGGAAAAACTAAAGAAAACCAACCAATCATAGTTGATAAGTAAATTATTGTCAAATTTGTATAAATGTATTTTTATTTAATATGAATTATTTATCATCTACTCGTATGTATTAAAATTGCCTACATTTTAATTTGTCATTGCTAATAGTTCTATAAAATCACCAACGCTATATGAAAACAATATTTAACTGTAATTGGTGGTTACTAATGAATATTTATGATGATGAATAATAAACAGATAATTGAACATTTATTATCAATTAATATTGATTATGAATTTTAAATAATTTATAAGTTGATTAAATTTATGTTTGACCTTAGGTTGTCAAAATAAGTTTAATTTGTATCAATAATTACCTTTGTCAAAATCTTTTTCTAAAATTTCACATACAATCCCCAATTGTGCATCAATACTGATTTATTTTATACTTAAAATGATGTAAGAAGTTATTAACTAAAAATAAAATTAATATATTGATTTAAGCCCTAAATGGTAAAATAATTACAAATATTATAATTGATACATCATCAGAGTATGATTTTTTTAATTTTTTAACTTCTAATAAAATAGTATAAAAATAATAAGTACAATGTATTAAATAAAATTAATTATATTCAAACCAATATTTTAGACTACAATGAATAAAAAAAAGGATAAATTAAATACATTCATATTGATATGCAAGTAACAAACATTTGCATACTATTTATTGATTATAAATACTACTATAGTATTACCATCGTAATTATAATCAATAATACTAGTAACATATAGATATTATATAGAACATAAATTAGTTAAAATTAATATGTTGTTTTATTAAAAATGTTAAATGCCAAAATGTCAAAAAACAAAAAAACATTTATATTATTTGCTTAGTTATGATTTAAATAATTTAAAAAAAAAAAAAAAATTAACAAAAAAAAGATCTCTTATTGTACAATTAAAAATAATTACGAAATTAGTTGAAATTATATATACATACACACGTTTATAAATTGAGGACAAAAATATTATTGTTTACTGCGCAATTTTGTGACTTGAAATAATGCCCGAGCAGGAGAAATTACTGAATTCATGGAACTATCCTGTTAAAAAAAAAAAAAAATGTACAAACATTCATAATATCATATAAAATATCTTAATCTTACAGAAGGTATATTACTACTGTCAATTAATGGAGGTTTATTGTCAAACAATTTGCGTTTGCGTGTACTAATTGGAATATTAGCTATAGCTTCATCCAACTTTTTGTCACAACTATCAGGAGTTCCTTCTATAATTAAAAAGTTATTAGGAACTATTATTGTTAAAATAAAATAAAAAATAGATAGTATGCTAGACTATTATATAGATTATCCTTTATTATTAATATTTACCTATCTTCAGTTTTTTCGATTTCCTGAAACAAACAAACCAATAATTATTTTATTTTATTTTTATAAATTGTTTTTTAAAATTAAAAAATAAAATTTATCAGATATTAATTATATTTATAACTTATTTAAGAAAGGAAAACTATTAAAATTTTCAAGACTATTATATAACATAAAATTTATTGTTAAAATTTTTATTTTGAATTGGCTTATTTAAAAATTTGATTTCTTAACAATTTTTCTTTTTAATAACACCCTTATACATTTTGAATAGAGAAATATGTAATTAGTGTTGTCCTCATAACATAAATACTTTCAAAACATGTAATTAATTATTATTATTATAGTTTACTTGATAGTTGACATTGGTGTCTTGTTTTTACATCTTCTCTGAGGTCTATGATCTGATTTTTCAAGCTAGACAAAAAAAATTTAATTCATAACTTAACTTTAAAGACTAATATGACTATTAATTTTCTTACCATATTTTCTTTATCTTCTAATACATCGATGGTTTTTAAAGGCTATTAAATAAACAAAAAAAAAAAAAATAAAAATAAATAAAATTATATATATATATATATATATATTTAATTAATACAAGGCAATATTAGTTTACAATATTGACTTACTAATTGGATGTTGCTTAAAGTTGTTACAACACCTATACTTTTAGTTGATGGTCTTACACTTGCAGTTTTTAAATTATCAATTGTGGTTTGTAATTCATTAACTTTATTTTCATTATCCCTAGAATTAAAATAAATGTTATTAGAACAAAAAAAATCAGTATTTCCTGGGTGAACTTTTTTATTACTTGAGTTCATATTCTAATTTTTGTACATGTTCTTGAAGTTTTGCAATCTTTGAATCTTTATCTGAACAAAAAAGTAATAACTTAAATAAAATTAAAAAATTGTACATAAATAATGTATTATATTAACCTGTTAACTTTGAAAGCAGTAGAGACTCATTTGTATTGCTAGATTCTTCTGTGGCTTTTGACTAAAATTAAAAGTTATAGATCAATCACTTATACAAGTACATTGAGGTCTAAATTACCATTTGTAAATATTGTTGTTTCAATGCTTGATATTGCTTTGCCATATTAGATTTTTCTTCATTATATTTTTTATTCTTTGTTTTCAATTTCATTATGGTATTTTCCAAGCCAACGATTGTCTCCATTTTCTCATCCATGTATTTTAAAATTTTTTGTTCTGCCTAAAAATATTTAAAAGGTTAAATTTCTTATATGATAGCATAAATAATTAATTTGATGTTGTTGAAGGTATGCAACCAATAGGTACTGATCTAATAAAAAATCTTAGAAAAATTATTTAATAACACTATCTAGTAAACATTTATAACATTAAAATATTATGATTATAATATAAATATTTTGTATATTAAAATGTTCAGTATTTAGGCAATTATATAAACAAAAATATATATCTTACCACTTCAGTTATACGTTCTTCTTGAAGGAGTTCCATTTCTGTAATATAATTGTCTTTTGCTTCTAATGAACCAGTAAGTCGTTCGATTTCTAAATTCTAAAAAACAATCATTTGTAAAACTATTATTTTTATCATATAAATATAACATGGAGAGTGAACACAAACACAGTTTAATATTGTCTTTTTATTTTTTATTATAATTTATTCAAAATAGCTCTAAATTAGATTCATATTTTGATGGACTTATTTATTGAATTAATTTTTAAAATCTTTATTATTAGAAAATGTGGTTTTCATGGCTATTTTATTTAACAAAATAGGCCAAGGTCCAGAGCAAAACATTTAGTATACACATTGACTTACAGATGTAATTATTTGTAATAACGTATAACAATTTAACATAACATATATAGCTAAAAGAAAAAAAATGGACAGAAATAGAGGGATTCTCTTTGGCTATCAGCATTTTCTTAAATATTTGTTTATTATATGAATAATTGAATAGAATGAAAATATGGAGTTTCATTAATCTCTTTCAGACAATTTTGACTAGCATAAATACACCTATCAGCTAGTGAAGATAACCTAAATTTAATTTTTTCCGGTTCATAATCATATATTATGATCTGTGAATATGAAATACTCTGTTAACAAAACTTAAAAATTTCCATTAAACTCATTCAATCTGGCTCCTAGAAATTACAGTATGAAGATCCAATATAATCACACTATACACCAAAATGTAAAACTTTTAATAGAGCTAACAAGTTAAATTCAGCACCAACTTTCTTTATAAAACTAAGTATTCTTTAGTAAGAGTAAAAAAGAGTCTTATAGCAAGGTTTTTCAATATAGTCATGGAAGTCAAATTCTGAATCAAATTTTGTGATATTAAGATCATTTAGTGTATTATATATCAAAAAACATGCCTTTTAAAAAGTAATTAAATCTAGTAAGATGATGATATCTGTAGAAAGACATTTGTGTGTATTAAATTCTAAACCCAAATTATCAAATATGCAATTATTAATCAATATAGTACAATGTGTGTAAGCTAAAATTGGTTTTCAAATAGTTTATTTAAGTTAAATAATACTAGAATTTAAATATTAAAACATAAATATACATAAATGTAAATTCAAATTCTAGGATTGAATAAATTAAATAAATCATCATCTTAAGAAATTAACTTGGGTCATTATGCATACAATAACAATTTTAAAAGTATTTTCCTGATGCAATAAGCTACATATTATGTCATATGTAATTGATATTTAAGACTTTAACCATTTAAAAAAAGTTTGTTTGTACCTTCCTAAAATTTGTACTAAACACCAGTACTTATATAAAAACAAGTTTTTTAATTAATATATATCAGCTATTGAACAAATTAACTTTAAAACTTTTTAAACATTTTGTCTAAAAACAACTTTTAAAAAGTTTATTTATAACAAAATATAATAAATATATTATTATCTTACCTTATCTTCAAGTTCTTGATACAGCACATCAAATTTGTTATTCATATCATTAATAACATTTTCCATTTGTTCATATTCAGTATTTGCCTCTTCTAACATAGCTTTATAGTTCTAAATTAAATATAAAAAACATTGAAATAGCTAAAAAATATATTAATTACATTTTTACAAAACTATTACTTCAATTTCACGATTCTTAAGATCAATATCTTCTTTCTTCAAATCGTGAACATTTTTCAATTCCTATAAAAGTTATGACACAGATTAAAAAAATGATTACACCTTATGTATGTAAGTTTTACATTAATTTCCGCAAGTAATTCTTCTTTTTGAATTTCAAGTTCTCCAATTCTAAATTCATAATTTTCCATTTCGCTTTTATTTTTATTGTTTTCATAATTATTTGTAAGATTGGGATTTGATTGAAGCTGAAATTAATAACATATTTGTTACATGGATGAATTAAATAAGAACCAAAATAACTTACTGCTAATTTCTCATCCCTCTCTTTAATTTCTTCACTATAATATGCCTTTAACCGTTTTATCTTGTTTTCATACATTTCTGTTTTATTTTTTATCATAGTTTCTTTTTGTTTACTAAAAACAAACAAATATTTAATAAGAATTGTTTTATTGATTTAGGTTATTTCAAAATTAATAATGTTATACTTATGGAATGCATTATTGTTGTTTAAAATTGTATGAAATTGTTGAAGTAATTCTTTTCGAAGTATTGCTTCTTTTTCTTTGAATCTTGCTTCAAAATCTTCATTAGAAATCTAGAAAAAAATTTCATATTTATTAAAAGTTATGATAAAATGTATCAATAATTGTATATACCACTGATTTATGTTCACATTTTGATTCATTTAAACTGTTCTCATCTTCAACTATTGGACCTTTAGATTGATAAACATCAGTATTGATATTTGATAAAAAAAAATATATATAATGAAAATATATAAATACTTTGTTTGGAGGTTGCCAGTTTTATACTTTTACGGTTATTTGCAGCCCATATAGCAAAACTGGGTCTTGGCTTTGAAACGGGTTTCGATTTTGTCTTAGTAATGGCACGCACAATAGCAGACATGAATAATACTTGTTTGGTTTCTTCTAATAGACTTGGAGACATATCCACATTAACTGCCATTGATATACCAGTTCTATTGTTTCCAGTTAAAGCGGTTTGAAACATTTGGGTTAATTTTGATTCTCTATAAGGGACTAAATGATTTTCTCCTCGTTTTTGATTTTCACTGAAATATAACATACTAAGTAAATAAAATGTTTTGTCTCAATTTGATATTTATTTACCGTAATACAGAGAAGCATTTATTTAAAACTAAAAGTGAAGTATTAATATTTTTAGATTCTGTAAGGCGATCACCAATATTCATAGTTTTTTTAAGGCGTTCAGATCCTGCTAAATCACAAAATGAAATGCTGAAAATAAAAAAAAATATAAGAATTAATATAGCATATTATAAATTTTAATATTCATAAAAGAATTAAACCTGCTTATAACGGCTGTTTTAGGATTTTCAATGTTTTCCACTCTCATTAGTTTTAATGTGAAAATGCAATGTGAACGGCTGGAAGATTTGTTTAAGTTGTTGCTTGCAATTCTTAAATTGTTTCGTCCAAAAGACATTACTTTATATGCTTCTTCAGCAGACTGAACAAATACATGAGTAAGATCTAAAACAATGTATAAATGAACAGGTATAATTTTAAAATAATTATGAATTCGAGAACATTTTATTTCAAATATTTTTAAATTGTCAGTCAATCGGTATGTACACATTTAGATTTTAAAATTAAAACTTTAATATTTGTCATAAATTGAAATTTAAAATTATTAAAATATTTTTAGCATTTTGAAATTGAATAAAAAGAAAATACATCAATCAGAATATATCTCTTCTATAAACTACAATAAACGAAAAATTATGTGTATCAAATATTTATTGATAATTTTACAATAAACTGCCTAATGAAACACATAAAGGCTGATCTGCACTAATGTTTGTACGTTATTGCTAATTAGTAATTACTTTAATAGTTTTTTTTTTTTTTTATTGTGCTTTTCAAACTATTTGGTTAGGTACTTTCAGCGGTGATTAATTGGTTATGTAACACCTCTATTATAAATTCAAAAATAACTCATAGTGAAATTTAAAGAGTGCCTGAATGTTAGGAAAACAGTAACCAGGAAATAAAATGGATGTGATTGAAGAATTTAGAATATTAACAAGTACATTAAGACATAATAAAGAATAGTATAGAAATTAATAGGTATAGAAAACCTTATATCAGTATTAAAGATTTAATTCTGAAAACAAAAGCAGAACAGTAGAACACTTTGCCAAATCATTAAGACATGAACATTTCAATGATTGTAATAGGTTAGGTGGCTTAAAAATTTAAGAAAACGATAAAATACTTGTTTTAGAAAAAAGTGTCTGGTGAAAACACAGCAGTATGTAATAAGTAATAAGAATAACTAATAGTACTCATAATTAATGGTAAACGTATTTGACTGTTACTGGAAAAATAGGAACTCTGCAATGTAATCGATGCAATTAAAACAATCGTTATAAAAAAATGTACCAGATAAAACTATGAAAAATGAAAAATATAATGGTGGGAAACACGGAACAATTCATTTTATTAATAGCCACAAATATTACTAAATATATAACTTTAAATATTAAAATGTATAGCTTTTATACATTATACTTTATAATTAATAATAATAATTTCCCCTAAACTCTAATTTATTGTAGTTCAACTATACTAAATATATATTATATGTTTCTAAGTAAATGTATTAAAAAACTATCTTACTTTTCACATATACATTCTTATTTTGATCAAGTGATAACTTGAGAGGTGCTCGTTTTTGGTTAGCTGAATAAGTTATCAACAGATCATAGATAGACTCATTATAAATTTCAGAATACGAAACCCAAACTGTATAGGAAACATTGCCATGATCCAAAGATGCTATTCCATCATTTTTCAAATAATCAAACATTTTTATAATGCTTTGATTAGTAAGCTGATCAAT
This sequence comes from Aphis gossypii, assembly GCF_020184175.1. Classification (NCBI taxonomy): domain Eukaryota; kingdom Metazoa; phylum Arthropoda; class Insecta; order Hemiptera; family Aphididae; genus Aphis; species Aphis gossypii. The sequence goes on from NC_065531.1 coordinate 83,809,698, forward strand.
GCTATGTATGGTTTGGCCTTCATCCATATGAGACATACAAGACTTCAAATCATCCTTAAATAATAAGAAATTAGAAAACATTAAAATAATAAATTAATTAGTTTTATATTTACTTGTGTTTTTTCATTACACCAATTGTTTAAAATATTATTTCTAATATCCTCTTCATATTCAATTAACTTTTCATCCAAGATATGAGCTGCAATAACTTTATCAGGTTTGTACTTGCATTGTGACATTAACTTTTTATTTAATGAATTGAAGACAAGTAGTAGAGTTCTAGGTATCATACCAGGATCATTTATATTTCCTAAGAATATTATAATTACATATTATTCTAAAAATAATAAGATATCAATTTGAGTTATTTAATTACCATGAATTGTATATGTTTTTCCTGCATTTGTTGTTCCATATGCAAATAATAATTCATTGTTTCCATTTAAAAATCTTAATACTTTATCATACACCCAAGTATCAAAAAATTTCTTTTGATCAACATTTGGACCAAATACACTAGAAAATGTATACCTATGGAAACAAAAGAAAATATCTATTAGAAAACAATTTAATATTAAACAAAATAAATATCTTACTCTGTAACATCGTCTCTTGCATTTCCATTGTTGCAAGCAACAATATTATCACTCAATATTGTTAATGTATCAAGCTATAATAAAATAATTTGGTTTATCATGAAATCCATTAGTATTTATAAATTATCAATATTTTTATTGACTTACTCCAGTAGGAACACTATTTATTCGTGGTTTTAAGCGTAAGCAAACATCAATTTTTGGAATTCCAGAATGATCATTACATTTCTCCAAAGAATAATCTAATACTTTCTTAGGTTTTCCATTAATTTTTCTTTGTCCAAAACCAGTTATACTCGGAACTCTTGGTTCAACATAAGAACCAGTGGAATGATGATCTTTTGAATCATTCATTATTTTTCTCTAAATACTAAAACCTAGCAACATGATAATAAAATTATTTTTATAAATAATGATCTATCAAAATATAATCAAGTAGGGCAAATTATATATAATATATGTACATTATAACACATATAGTATTAATTTTGTTCTAATATACACCTAACAAAAATAAATACAATTTAATAATAATACAGTCTTTATTTTATTAACTAGTTGCAATAACAATATTGATTTAGGTATACTATTAGTAATTCATATCAGGCAATGGTATTTCCTCTCATTAATAGAAAATAAATATAATATAACACCGATACTAACAAAATATAAAAATTAATTCGAGATGCATAGTCAGAGTTACAGTAAAAACTTAAAATAATTGCTATACAAATTAAGTTAATCATGTTCCATTATAAATACACTAGAAGATAGTGTATCCAATATGATATATATAATTTTATTGATTGGTAGATTTGTTAAAATAAACAAACAGTTACATTATAAGTATTCGTTCAAAGACAGATTTCTCTACAAAATATAATTGTTTCAATAATCTTATGTATCAACTTAAAATTGATACATATTACAATAGGTAGGCATATCATTACTATTTACAATTTATCAAATACTTACAGAAAAACGATTTCTTTAGTGAACACACTATGATCAAACAATAAACATCAAACAGTTTAATAGTTTAAGACACATTAGATATTAGATAATTAGTTAATCGCAGATTTTGGTATCAACAATTTAACGGTAATTCAAAGAGCAAAAGGTATAGAAGTTACAATTATACTGAATACACGAAATCGGAATTTCGAATAGCCATTAGCCCAACTTTCAGAATTCAGATTTCAGATTGCAGAAAACGGTTATTTGGGATTGGGATGTCATAATAGTCAGCAGATAGCCAATGAGGTTTTCCAAAACGATCAAGTGTTGCCAAATTAACGGTAATACAAAACCAACGATAGTAAATAGAACGGATTAACATAATACCTATTCAAAATAGTCAATTGTAGCAACCGTACTACCAGTGCTACCGTTTCTACAGAACCAAGATCAGTTATTTCAATGTTGATACAATTGCATTTGAATTGGGCCCCGACTTATGCGTTTACTCCATGATAATTCCATGATAATAATTCTGCCTGTTATCTCGGGGCCGAACTGTACGATGCCCGCCGGTTATTAAATTGTGAATACCAGAATACCTACATTGTTTTAAATATAATGTCTACCCATTTTTATTGTTCTAATGATATTACTTAAAAATTAAAAATAGTCGTCAAGTAAGAATTATTTTTAAGTACCTAATTATATAATTCAATTAGGCACAATTTAAAATAATTTTATTCGAGGAAGTTTTATTATACTATATTTTAACAACTACCTACCTATATTATACTATATATGGTTAGTGGTTACCTATATCAATTTAGATTTCTTAGCTAAATTTTTGTTTTTTTTTTTAATTTTCTCTCGAGCGGCGTTCTTTGCATCACTTACAAAATACCTAGTAAATACATTCTAGATTGTAAATAAAATGTAATTATATTTTTAGAAAATGTATTTGCATGTTCATCATACCCGAGTAAGTTAATATTACATATTTCTATTCTTAACTGATCTAATATAAATAATAAATACAAAAATTAGGTAAATTGAAATTAAAAAAGCGTTGTCAAGTGGGTAGTGGGTAACACTCTGCTATATACATTAGGTGCTATGTGGATCACTATTATACAGTGTCGTATTTACGCCTTACGGGAGGAAATGAGGGAAATATATCTCCCGGCTCCTTGACCTTATTTTTGAGCTTATATCACTACATTAGCTGGTATGAAAAGATTAAAAACATGTTTAAGAAATTCTATGAAGGAGGTAAATATTCCTTATTCACTAGTGAAATATTAAATTTGTTGTATTTATTAATTGTTTAAATTTTAGTCTAGATTAAATGGGCTTACATAAAGCTTTACATTCATAATAACATACGATTTGATGTTGAAAACATTATTGACGAAATAGCTAAAAAACCTAGAAGACTACAGTTTATTTTGTAAATGATAGATAAATAAATTATTAGGTATGTTATGTGTTATAATAAATTATAAGGTTAATGTACCTATTATGAACATTAATAATAATATGTTCCTTTTTTTGTATAGGAGATAGAGATTTAATTTTTATACATAAAATCGTTTCACGTCATTCTGTTTCCAAATAAACCGATCTTTTTTTTTATGTAAATGCTTTTTTTGCTTTATTATTACTTTTTTAAAATTATTCCAGCTGTGGATTTTTTTAAATGTTAATTATGCTATAATAAAAAAACAAATGGATAAATAAGAAATGTAAAACTCAGAATGCGGACTAAATGGTTATATTGGATTATTGTTGTTTTCGTTATCGGCTTGTTTATTAAATGTATTAAACGTATAGATTATCGAAATCGTTTTACCTACATAATATTATAGCCTGCAGTACGTATACGGTCAGTATGTTTATAATATCGATATCGATCGTTTCAAAATTTAAGATTTAGTATTGTAATTTGAAACCTCTGGTATGAAGTGTGTATCGATCACTTAAGTGGATGTAGAGAGTTCGTTTTCTATGTACATGAATAAAAATATTCTGTAGAAGTTGTCGGACAATAGTCAGTTTCACTACTGCATATTATGAAGAGAGTAGAGAAATACATGGTAAATAATTATTTTTTTAATTTTAATTAATATTAATATATTTAAAAAATAAATATGTTTCTTTTTTGAATTTTTAAAATAATCTTGTGCTTTTTTTGTTGTTTATTATGTTTTAAAATTTGAAATCTTGAATGTGATAATTCATAAAAAAAATAGCCTTATTAATTTATGAAATTTTAAGTATAGGTTGTCATTTGAAAATCAAAAGTTAATAGTGGTTTACCTAATAAATATAATAGAGCGAAAATATAGTTCTACAATAATTCTAGAATAGTATTGATCATAAATTTTGAAAAAAGTATTTATCGACTTTTTGAAATAATGAGTATTGTTGAATAAAAGAATCACGCTGTACCTAGAGGTCAAAAGTAAACATTTTCCAAAAGTTATCAATAAAACCAGTTTTCAACCAAATCGATTTTTTTATATGATTTTAACTCAAAAATTAATCACTGTTAATACTTAAAATTATCACCACATGTTTATATTAGCGTTATCTATACACAGTAAAAAATTTTTGAGCTATTTATAGACAACTGACATTTACGACTTTTTTGAGAATTTTTTTTTTTGAAGTTTCGATTAAAAAAAAATTTGGGTGTCCAAAAAAGTTTGAAACTTTAATACAAGGGTTCCTTATGAGTTGTTATTATTGTAGTTAAAAAAAAGTCAAAAATTATTTATCGACATTTCAAAAGAAGATACTTTGAAAAATCGTCACTTTTTTGTGGTTTTCCCGAAGCTTTTGAAAACTTATTGTTAATTCAAAATATGTAGGCCCTGTAGTAGCCATTTTCTAATTTCTTTATATATTCTATACTAAGTTCTAACTCTTGAATTTTATGATAGGTACCAAGCCTGAGGTAAATGGAAATGGCAGCTAATAAGATAAGTTAAAGGTCAAATAGATTATATTATAGCATTATGAATATAAATTTCAAAATCGACTGTTAATTTTGACTAAACAACATTTTTTCGTAACATTTATTTTGAATACATTTAATACTTGTGCATAATTTTCAGAGTTTTTATTCTTCAATGAAAAAAAAACGAGGTTCGTAAAAGTTATTTTTTATGAAAAGAGGTTCTCAAACTCCATTTCAATAATAAGGTAGAAATATAGATTAGGCGGAAATTATGAACACCCTTGAAATACATAAGACTTGATCTTAAGAGGTTTCAACTGTTTCAAGAACAGAGTGGTAGATTTGTCTTTCACTATATTATACACACAATTTTATCTATTACATATTTTAATTATCAGTGATAGCTTATAGGTATTTATATGTTTGGACCACGTAACGTAACTTGTAATCTACACGGGCAAGTTCACTGCTCGTACGTGTGATGTAGCTATTTGGATGTCGATGCATTTCGTCCAAATGCAGTGAATGGAAAGACAACTTATGGAATGTTGAAACTAAAATCTAATAAAAGTCTATACTTAAATGTTATTACTATTATATAATATTTATAGCTATTATCATTAGTTATAAATATTACAAATACTGATTATAATAAAAATTTCTCATGTATTAAAATAAAGTAATGTATCTCAGAGAAGGCTTAAAGAATGCTTAAACTCTCATGAACACTCCTATTTACGAACATATAGTAATAAGGGAACTATTATCATACAAGGAACTTCCCTTAAAATACTTTTAAATATCTATATCTGTGAATTTATATTTAACGCACTCTTGTTATAAATTACAATATTAATATACTGCATATACATACTGTATATATATATATATATATATATTTATAAAGTTTGTTGTATAATATATAATTAACATAGAACCATTTAAAATCAAAATCACTAATTTAATTAATAATTGTTATAGGTGTATAGTGCAACCAAGTCAGCACAAAAGCAATTACTTTATTAATACATTATAATCAATGATTGAAGTAAAAGTACGTCCACCAAACGATTAAAATAAAACTTTAGAGCTTAAAATAAATTATTTACTATAAAGTGTTGAAAGTTAATTAACTTTAGACAAACGTCAACATTACGTATTAAATTTATATTTTAAAAACAATTAATTATAATGACACTTCAAATGTGTTAAGAAGAGTAGAAAAGTATGCATAAACATTTAAGCGACTAAATATAGTTGGTCGATGGTTTGTCGTCTTGGTGATGTATTATAAACAAAGTCATTATACCGGCAAAAACGCATGAAAATACGGTGAAAACAATATTTTCTCAAGATCAATAAATTATGAGAAGTTCATGTAAAAGACAAATCAAATACGCTTAGAAGTGTCTGTGTCACTGACGGAGTCGAATGTACGCGTTCAAAGCATCATTATAATAATATGTAAGTACTAAAATAAATAAATATTAAATCAATAAAATAATTTAAATTAAGTCATGTATATCTACTAAAAATAATTATAATTTAATTTAATATAATTTTTCGTCATATAAAAATATATACATATATTAAATTTATTTATGATAAAAATTATTTAAACATGTATTGTTTATTGTAGTAAGCTTTAGTTACTAGGACTATTAACTTGTTAATGGTTTTAAAAATTATATTTATATTAAGTAATATATTTTTTAAATAAATACAATATGCGTATACACGAATATAATACGTATAAAACAATAGAGATTTTATAATTTTTTCATGATAAATATATATATTTTTTATTTATACAATTTTTTTATTTTAGGTAGGTCATATTTGCTTTTAATAATATTGCAATGTACAAGTTAAATAAAATTTTAAGTAAAAATATAAAATAATAAAATAATTTTATTAATTATTATATAGAATGAAAATATTATGATCCTACTCTATTCGTATAAGTAGACCAGAGGCCTCAAATATAATAGATATTGTATTTTTTTATTTGAAATTTTGAAGATTTTGTAAAATCGAACACATTTTATATAAAAATAAAATTGTGTATTAGGTACCACTAAGTTTGGCTTAATATTATAATGTATTAATTAGATTTATATACTTACCAACATAATTTTAGTACCATAATGGTGATTGACAATCACTGATTGTTTGACCAAAAATTCTAGAAATTGTAAACGATTCCTCTTTAAGAATAGAATTTTTCAATTAATCTCTTAATTTATTTATTTTATTAATGTGTTCTTCGATAAAATTGTATGATAAGTTTGTAACAATAACATGTGAATTAATGTTTCACATTCGCATGGTGTTCTCAAGCTTCTTTAGTTAGGAAGAGTCAAGGGTTTTATTATTCATATAAAACTTTTGTATGAATATTGAATAATATATATTATAGGCAATAAAATGTATATTACAAATTTTAGGTAGAAACATTTAAAATTATTTGGCATGTCTAAAGACGTACTAAATAAATGCGGCACAGATGATCAAAAGTCCAAAACTTTGTCAAATAACCGCATACACAGTCAGGATGATAAAAAATTATTGTCAAAAAAAGGATGGTTACAAAAAGATTCTAATTTCAATAAAACTGAAACAGATAATAATTGCAGTACAGAAGTGATTTCTCGTTCTATTAATAAGCTTTTAAAAAATGAAAAAAAATCTAGACCCACAGCGAACCCGACTAAAGTATGTTTAAAACCAGAAGTCTTACATGAATCTAAAGAACAGTTTGCGCAAAGAATAAAACAGGCATGGATCGATCGAGAACAGTCGAAATCGTGTATTAATATTTATTTGGCTAGAAATGTTATCGAAGACCCTTTGATGGAATCTATAGAGCATGCACAGGAATCATCAATACAAGTAGAGGAAAGAGACTCTTGTAGAACCGCATTGGAGGTGCAACTCCAGAATCATGCGGGAGAAGGTGAAAATTCACCAGAAGACTCTAGCGAGGAGGAAAAACCTCTTTCAGCTGCCGCAAGAAGAGTTAGGTTTTACAAGACTGCGAAACAGCAACAGAACGAAAGACAAACGTTGACCAGAGCAATGTCAGCGCCTTCGTCGAGACAACAAATCGTAAATAATTCTACTCAAGATCTTTATTCGACAAGTTCACGAAGAAAATCACAAGATGTTCATAAATTCCCGACCAGGAAATTGAAATCTTGTAGGAGTAAAGCTTTCCATAAAAGCATTGATGTAGATAGCCGTCTGTCAAATGGTCAAAAGTTTGGTAAAAAGAATCAAAATGTTGAAGTAGTAACGATGATGTCACTTTTAAGCCCAGTTGGAAGCGATGTAGAGGAATCGCTAACACCCGATGACGTATCGACAAAAACCGGTAAATTAATTATTTTAATTACTTAATTGATACCTATAATATTAATAACTAATAAAAGTATCATTTCGTTATAATCAAGTTAATTTAAATTAGTAGACATTTAAAAATAACATATGATTTGGTTCACAAGCGAATAGTATTATGCATACCAAAATTTATACTTTTACATAAACTAAAAAAAAAAGATATACAAATAATTATAGCAAAAAATAAAAAAAGATTATAAATAAAAATAAACTTAAATAAAGTTAATTCATCTTCAATTAGTGATATTTAGTACCTATTACATGACAAATGATAATATAATAAAAATACATATATATTTCTTTGATATACGCTTTTTGATAATAAATATAATATCATACAATTATATTAGGAACATTTGTTTAGACAATCAAGTGTTGCTAGCTGGTTCGTATTATACTAATATAAAAGCATATGATTATTTATACGAGTTCGAATGGATTTGTATTTAAGTATAATTTATTGAACTTAGAATCTACTTGTTGTAATGACATTATCAACTGAAAAATAAAAGTAAAGTTTTTGTGCTCATTCTTACACGTTATGCTAAAACTTTTAAGGTACTTAATAGTTTTAAAAGAATTATTTTTAAATGTCTTTAATGAAATTAGTCAAAACTAAGCTACTAATAAACTAAATTGTAAACAATAATTAATTCAATTGAAATTTGTAAGTAGGAAACAATAATTTTTTGATTTATAATTATGATAATTTATTATTTTATAGTTACATTTCCTCAGTTTAATAGCAGTATGCGTTATCATCAAAAATCATTTGATAGCGCAATGACATCGATTGGAAAACCAAAACTTCTGAACAATCGTGTTGGAAAATCATTGATTAAATCAAGAACAATAGAGATATCAAGGTATAATAAAAAATATTTCTATCAATATATGTTTAACTTATTGTAAGTTATAATTTTTATCCTATAAAATATAATATCGATAGGTGCTTAAAATGACAGTTTAATAATTGTAAAAATATTGTTATTATTATTTATTTGGGGATACATTTTACTGATTTCTTTAAAAATAAAACAAGTAATCATAAGATAATTTAAAAATGTTTGAAATAATCTAACTGATATTGCAATATTTTATTTTATTGATTTTAATCTAATAATCGAGATTTTTTCTAAAAAAAAACGTTTCGCCTGATTAGTAGATAACTCAATATACAATAAAGAATTACAGGTTTTATTTTACAAGGCATTAAACTACCTACTTAAATATTTAACAATAGATTGTATTATATTCAATATTGCATTTAATGTAATATTATATATCTAAGTATATGAATATATTTTTTTATTTTTTTGTTCATAGCCGTTATGTCTTATGTATATTATGTTGAGTCTGAGGATATAAAATTAATTGTATAATACTATATAATGTAATAACGCCAATTGTATTTGCAGAAAATATTTTTTCATGATATATGTACATAAATCATAAGAGATATAGTATGTGTGCTTAATGTCATCACGTGCATGTTTAACTTTTAATATTATACTACACGTTTTTGAATTTGATAGATGATACGCAGCTATTATATCAAGTGTAACACATGGACTATGAAGATATCTTTATTTTATAATAGTTAAAATCATATACATTTATTTAACGACATGACCTACATTATGAAACCTTACATATTGTATGGTCGGCATGCTATGTATCCATCATTTCAATTTATTGAAAATTATCCAAGTTTCTGCAATAATTTTACTGCATGTAAACACGACAAACAATAAAATATATATTTAGGTACTATTGATGTACCAATAACATATAAATGAAAAAAATGCCTGAATGTGATAGCAAAATTATACTCAACTAGGTATATTATATGTATAATGTTCATCACGCGAATATTTTACCTTGTCAAAATTACCCTATCGAAATGTTGCTAGTGTTTCGGTTGTACTAGGCTAAGGTATATCATTATTAAATAGCTATTATATCCCTCTACATAAACCAAATTGTCAGACGAAGATGAAAATCGATAATATCGTGTACGTCTCGTTTGTATTTATTTGAAGGATTATAATATTAAAACACGAGGTTATCGTTTAATTTTAGGGATGATGAAGATGATGGGCCGGTTGTAAATGAAGTCGTAATCACCAAACTCGGCGACGATGATGACGGCAATGAAACGCTGCAGAACAAAGAAATCGCACAGATCGACGTTCGCTATGATGTACTCGATGGCCAACCGATGCTCAAATCCGACAAAGAGAAAGAATGTTGGGCTCTTTTCAAGAAAATGACGGCTAAAGGAGTGTCCGTCACTTTTGATACCGTATTGAGGTTCGGTTTGTGCCGAATATTATTCGAAAGTATATTATAATACACATAGTATAATATAGTATATCACTCGTTGCTGTGCTGTTTTATACAATATATATACTTTGCAGCTATAAGTACATTCAGCATTGGCGCAACTATATATGAGGAACGGAAATAGGGAGTGTTCAATATTTAGCACTTTCAAACTTTCGGTATCATATTTTTAATCAATCCATAAAAAACATAGCAGAAATTTTAATATTGAGCTAGAAAAAAATTGTTTAACTCACACGTCATAACTTTGAGTTATTAGAAACACAATTACTTAATGATAATGTTAATTTCGATTTATAAAAATTGATTCAAGCAGTTTCCATATAAATTATGCCTGTAGCATCCATCTGCTACGTGTGAACAATTCTTTTTGACCATGTAAAGAGTAAAATAGGGGATTCTAACAATAGCATGTAACAAAATTGGTTTTCAAGTCTATAATATTTTTTTTATGCATAAAAAGACACCTTGCCAATACAATACATTTATGATCAAAGCATTCTTAGCACGTTTGATTAAAACAATAGAAAAATTAATGTATGTTAACATTTTTTAATAAATATGAGTATGAGTAATATCTTTGATTATATTTTATTATTAATTTGATTTAGGTATCTTATAAGTTAGTTGTTTTTTGGGGAGGGAAATATTTTTCGTATTACACCCAATAAATTATCCTAAGACGTTCTTTAGTTGTGCCAGGCACCCTGTACCATAGGGTGCACAATGCACATATTGAAATTGAATTATAAATTAACAAGGTCACTTAAACCCTATACAATTTTAACGAAAACTTAACAATTTTATAATAATTTTTTTAAAAAATTAATGTATTTATTATTTTAAGATATTTATTAATAATAAACAAGATTAAATTGATTTTCTCGTTAGTCATTGAAATATTATTTATGGCTTCATTAAATTTTCGTTTGTTGGAAAATAATCATTTACGAGTACAATATATAGCAGAATTAATATTATGATGTTACCTATAATATATAATGAGTAATGACCATGTTTAATTTACAATTTTTTAATGTGCACATAGCCGCAAGTCATATAATAGATTATAGGAAGGAGTGCCAATAGGCTTGCTTATTTTACTCATATACCTACATTTATATCATAGAATCTCTGTGATTGTGTTTAATGAACTTTGTTATCGGTGTGTGTTTCAGAGGAATGTTAACACCGACTGAATATAGACTGAGAAAAAACGAACTCCTGTTATTTGGATAGAGATATACAATATGCATACATTTTACGTATCACCTATCTAGTACCTACTTATTTAATATTATATTGATATCGTTAAATGCCATTGCAATCATCGCCAACAACGAAGTTCCTATACATATATTATATAATATTATTAGCTTTGATACACCGATTTACGTCGTCGTTGTATAGGCTTAATTAAACTATTATAATAAAAATATAATAACAATATTCATGTATAAAAGCTAGGTATAGAGCCTGTTTTACGGAGGAAAAAGAAAATGAAAAACGTCATAGTGAATTTAATATTATTATAATATTGAACGACTGTTCGGGTTATTTTATAACATTGTTAAATATTGTTTTATGTTGTTATTGGCCCTATGAATATACCAAATATTATAGTAATATTTGTTTAATCGTCCCAGGAAACACATAAGGCAAAGTATAATAGAAAAAAAATGTAATAAGACGCTTATACAAGCGACCATAAGTACTACGCCCGCTGATCAACATTAATAAGCAAGCACCATCGCGGAGACACTCAAATTATATTTCTATGTACTTATGCATGCCTGTTATTACAAATTAAACTTAAATTCGCGTATTATTATATCTTAATATATTATACTATAAAGTTGTATGTCAGCCATAAACACATATTTATATAGATATCTACTTAAACTGCATAGTGATGATGATGTTAATAATAATAATGGTAGCGTTTGCCTTACCTATACTACCTGTACTCATAATATACAATTACTACGGCGGTACACCATGCAGGTTTTCGATACATAAAACGATCGGAGTGATGGTGGGAGAGCAGTGAAAATAACGAATACGTAGTCCGATGACGGTCTGGCGGTCGCAGAACGATACCGACAGAAGTGGCAGAACCGTACGGACGGAAAGTCGAACGACAGATTGACGAGTTCAATCGCGCTCGCGTGTGTGTGTAATAGAATTAATAATAATATTAATAAAATATTAACACATTTATATTATATTATATTATATTAATTTTATCTCTTTTGTGTTTGTCGTTTATTGCATGGATACGTGTTTAAGTGTTATTTAATAATAATAATAATATATATTTTTTACTGAAAAAAATCCGTTTATCGATCTTCTCGTTTTAGTGATATTTCTCTGGTAATCTATTCACACATTATTGGTTGTCACAGAACTGCATAACTTGGTTACACAATAATTAAATGATATGTGATTATAATATTAATAATAATAATTGTAATAATATGTGACGATGAGTGTCCGTGGTGTTTGACGGATACGCGATCTACGTGAGGATTTACGCTATTTAAAATTATGACCGTTTCGTACTCGCGTCTCGTAGCTAACGGAAGTAGTTTTGGATGTTTTGGCAGTATACTTTGCAAGTGAGTAGAAACTAGAAAGTCTTGTGGTATATCAAACCCATTTTTTTACCTATGAAATACATCAACACTTGGGACGTATTTTGATAATATTATTATACTCTATTATAGTTTCATAGAAGTTGTATGAGTAATATAATTTATTTATCCCCGAAAATGGGATATTTCTCATGTATGTAGATCAATCTATATAACTTCTATGCAACTTTTAATTATATAGTATCAACAAACAATAATTATTTTATGATTAATGTAGGTACAGTGTGTTTACCAATTTAAGGAATACTGAATTTCTCGGCCGGATTATATTGAAATAAATCGATTATTTTACAACTGTCGGTATATAAATACTCATTTATAGATACATTTTTTTTTTATATACAGCAACACTTACTTTGAGTTATATTGAAATTTTGTATTCGGGTGGCCTATTTTTTTAAAGTAATTTTTATGAATCACCTAAGGTTCTAAATTCAAAATTGACTGAATACTTAAGAACCTTTTTGAATATTTTTACGTAGGTATTTTTGTTTAATAAATAATTTTATACCCATATTATGTTAGTCTTGTTTGTAACACTTATATATATATATATATAAAATACATAAAAATATTCAAAAAGTAACCAATAATAAATAATTATAAATGGTTTTATGCATTTTTAAGAATAGTAAAAAAATGTATTATTTATTAAGATTGAAATGGTTTTTACTCAGTCAAATTTGAATTTAGAACCATATTTGATTCATCAAAATTGCTTTAAAAAAAAAAAATAGACCTAAAATAAAAGTGATGCAATTAAAAAAAACATTTTTACTGCGCATGCGTAGACTGAAATGAAAATTTTTTTGAAATGTATCTATAAATGTGTATTTATATACCACCGGTTTGTAAAAAGTCGATTTATTTCAATATAATCCGGCCGAAAAATTCAGTTTTCCCTAAATTAGTGAATACACTGTATACGATTGTGCTTTTAATTAGGTGTAAGGTGTACCTATCTAATCTTCAAACGAGCTATGTTAAACAATATTTTTAAGACATTAATTTTCTTTTTAAACATACGAGTAGTGAGAACTTATTTGTTTGTAAATTTATAGTTAGATACTTAATCGTTTTATTTAATATTTTAAAATTCAAATCAATAATCTTGGTTTGCCTAACCTAACCTGTGGGGGGGGGGGGCGTCAGGCGAGAATCTGAAGGGGGGACTAAGGGGCAGCCTACCCCTTCGGCCATATTTTAAGTTATATAAAATAAAATTACTATAAAAATATTATGGTTGTTTGTAAATTACAATACGTAATCCCTCATTTGTGATTTCTAGATCCGCTCCTGGGGGAGGATCTATAATTACTGAATTATTTTTTGAAAATACTAAATATTAAAATATATAAAAGTTATAGTTAGGCACACTTAATTTGTTGTTGATGTCTAAAATAAATTTATTGACTACTTAGCAGTGCTAGGTAGTAAGAATTATTTTTCATTATTTTTAATAAAATATCCATTATAACTACCATATAGGTTAATATGTACCTATAAAATATATTATTGTGAAATAACGATATTATTTACTTCTAGTATAGCAGTATTATTTCGTTTTGGATAATTTAAAAGTAATTAATAGGTAAAATAGGTACATATTATAATATTCAGTAATTACTTATTACATCTTCGTGTTTAATATGTTGTCGATGGAAAATACTAATAATACAATTAATTTGCTTTAAATATTTTGAAGTTTATAATAATCAATAATCAATCATAATAATCGGAATTCGTGATTTTATAAACACTATTATACAATATACCATATAATTAATAAAGTATTCGTGGAGTAGGTATCCATAATGAAACTGGTTTGTTAGCCTAGCCCTTCGGCGATAATTTTGCGGATCGATCAAAATTTATATAGGTTACGTGAACTTCGGTGATATTAAATGACTAAATAAGTTAAAAAAACTTCATTAATTCTAGTTAAATTTTGAGGTCATGTTTTAATTTTTAAATTTTAAAATTATTTACTAATGCTTAATTAGTAATTACTAATTAGGATTGAAAATTGTACCTATAAATTTTACTCGAGTAATGAAATATGATGTGCTGAAAATACCGTTTTTTTTTTTGATATACAATTATCGATGTGTTATATTCTAAAAATATTTATCAGAATATTAGATGGTTCTTAAATTTAAAGTTACATATATTATATCCATTATAAGTATTAAAAAAACATTTTTACGATTTTATTATCTTGCTAAATAATTGATTGTTTGTTATATTATATTATTAAGAAACTGCAGTATGGATATAAAATATATACTTATATGTTACCTATCATAGACCATAAACCATGGTAACGTAATATATAAACTATAATATCTATATTAATCTATAGTAAATACTTATCTATGTATATATGTATAAATAATTCTATAAAAATTCAACGTATTTGAATTGTAAAGATGTAAGTTTTTAAATAGATACTAGACATAATTTTTTTTATTTCCGATACTTCAGTGTTAAATTTTTTAATAAATTATATAATAGCGCAACAATAAATGGTAGTACTATACATACCCATATGTCTTAAAAAAATCACTCCGTTTTGATGAACCATAATATTATGATACATTTTTAAAATGTTCATTATAAAATTAAGTAATACATTGACAATAAATATTTTGAACAGTATAATTATCATTACTTTTTAATTATACCACGGCATGGTAATTACTTCCAAGGTTCTACCTCCAATAACTTTTTATATTTTTATTATAATAAAAGGTCATGGAAGACGAAGGGGCATTTTTATTCTTGGTCACTCGGTTTTTTACCATCTTCGAACAAAACAAAAAAAAAATATATTCTTCAGTGACTTTTTAATGCATATAATTATATATTGTTTTCATTACAAAGAATCGTTGTATTATTCAAGTGTAACAAATATATAATATAATATATCTCCGTTAATGATCTAACGATAGATCCTTATCGTTATTACAGCACATTTTAGTTGAGTTTTGTTGAGATGTATTATTTGTATATCTAATGTATAATATGTTAGATGCAAGCTTGTCCTCGTATATACTCTGCCATAGTGCCATTGTAATATACATTATTTCGCGACGATATTTTATCGAAATGTTTGAATTATAGCGACTTTTCGCACAAAGTAATTCTTAATTGTAATAATTATTATTATTATCAGTATTAAATACATCAAGGTCAAATTAGGAAAAAGGTTTAGTTCTTACATGTAGCGACTACAGCGGTAGTAGTTTATATCTCATTGTTATTTAAATCGAATACCTATCTAAAACGCGTATACATTTTTATACCTATATCACTATTATTATAAAATTTTATCATTTTAATAATAATTATAACTTTGTCATTTTTTTAACTACTGATTAATGTAAACGCATACCGATCTATACATATATACCATATAGGTACGTACAGATATTTGATACGCATTATTGCGATCGGAAATCGACTTGGAGTTAAATTTCTAGACACGTGCGCCCAAATATGTATGAACTACGCCCTTTTCGAAGCTTTTGTACGTTCTGTTTGAAAACACAATGCTGTTATTGTTGAACGTGATTTACTGTTGATTTTTTTTCCTCTTTACTCGACGAAACACGTGAGTTTGTGTCTTATGACCTACTGAAGTGTTATTAGATAAATAGACAAACAAAGTGTGTAATTAAAAAAAATAAAGCCTTCTACTATTACCTGTGCGTTTTAGAAATATTTGAGTCGTAAGTAATATATGTCATATTGTCCTATAAATTATTTATATTTTGTAAATTTAAATACTATATTTTACCATCGACAAAATATAACTATATTATATATTATAATGATATATTTTTTGACATGATATGATTTTGAAAAAATTAAAAAAAATCACGATGAAATAAAGATAAGCAAATTATTAATTAACAAAATTCTTTGCAGGTATTATAGGTTTCTAAAATTCTTTGAACACGCGAGAAAATAGAGAAAATAGTGGAATTGTACAATTATAGTACTGCAGCATTTTATAGCCTACAGAAGGTTTCAATTTTGAGAAATCGTCGGTATTTCCAAAAATAATTTAATAACAAGCAATGTTGAAATCTGTTTTAAATTATTTCTCACAAAATATATTTTTTTGCATAAAAATTGTTTCAAAAATTTTAACTTTAATCGCAAACATTTAGGTATACAAGCAGCTATTATTTATTAGTACCAGCTATCTAAGTTCCTAACATAGCAACATGCAGATTGCAGGGTTCGTCGTTTCAAGTTTCTTTATGGATTACAAAATAGGTAAATTAATTTGTCCGCGTGTGCCAACTGTATGTAATCAGAGCTGTTCGCAAAATATATGTATATTCTCATAATATTATTTTACGATTATCTTGATAACACCGTTGTTATAATATACCACCATACCAGGTAGGTGTCTATAAGTTTATTATACATGTTTCTGTACTCCATCACGAACCTACAGCCAATGGAATGTATATTATATGTATATTATATGTACATATATAAAGTATATGTGCGCGTGTAATGCACCTATATATATTCGGATAAGTACCATCTACATGTACTCCTATGGTCCTATAATAGATGTTGTATTGTAAACAAATCTTGTAAATACTACTAGGCTGTAGGTATTTATTTGTTTTTTTATTTTAAATTCGAATCTAACGATCGATAATCAATTGATTCGATTACATCTACGATAACCTAACCTGTTTATTTGCACGATGTTTATCAAACTGACTATCTGAGCGACCAAGGCGTTAGGTTAGGAATGTATCTATCTACGTATTGTACCTATTAAAATAGTTAAAAATATCGATAGTGGTATTATTGAATAGAGGTGTGATTAAATTTAAAATTTATTTTTAAAATTTTTAAAAATCAGTAAATGCGAAGAAAAAATAAAATTCATCTAAAAATGAGATATGTATAAAAATGAAAAAATGCAAAATAAATCAAAATTGAATTTATTATCTATTACATAAAAAATTTCTGTAGAGAAAGCTAAGTTTCACGATAAGTTAAAAACCAATGCATTATGTATTATATTATAGTATAACACAATATATTAAGGAAATATTGAGAAGAAAAATGATCGAAACTATATACAATAATTATATTGCTGATATTCTGACATATTAGTATAAAAAAATCGATAACATCCCATATCATGTTTATCTTGATATTTGCATGCATATACCAAGTAAAGCTAGTTAAAGTATAAACTATAATGTAAAACACACTTTACTAACAAAAAAAAATGTGAACATTTATATTTTGTTTAAGAAAAAAATATTTAACAAATCAATAAATTATGTAGTTTTATAATATACTTATAAAAATGTATCCAGGTAATTTTATTTTAGGTATTACTTGTTTTATATGGTGACATATTTTTGGTGAAATTTCGGGCCAAAACATATCGTCCGATCTAATTTATTTTATTTTTGCAGTTTAGATATACATATTTTGATAGTTATTAGAAAAATACTAATATATTAGGCTATTTTTTTAAGGCGGGGTGTCCAGACATAGATGACTCCTTCTCATAAAATACGTCACTGGTTTTATATATATATGTAACTATATGAACATTAAAATGTGCTTAAAATAAAATTTGTATAATATAATTATTAATTATATTGTATAACTGCGTATGCTTTATACTACAGTATTATACACTCAACGATGTGTTAAAAAATCACTGTAGCACACCGTAAAAATATACTATTCCAGACAAGGTAGGAATAAAATATAATTTTACAATTTTAATACAATTAATTTCATAGTCATATTATTTTTTTAGACAACGTTATAGGTACGTTATTATTATTTTTTTACATCAAATTTTCTTTTTATTTTTTTTAAAAAAAAAAAATTTATTTTTTTACCAAACTCTGTACACAACATAGTGTAATATGTAGTATAATATACTATCCAGGGTGATTTATCATATATACTCACCCCCTTCCCAATGTTTTCATTTAATAGTGAATTAAATCAAATTCAGATTTTTTAAAGACATTTAAAGACCAAATTTTCAATTTCTTGAGATGATTTATTTCTACTAAGGCTACTTAATACTTATAAGTTCTGTAGCAATTCGAACTTCTTTTTCCAAATGAGTACTCTTTTTTTATTATAAGTTGTTTAGTGGATAATTTTATTTAATGATTACCTACCTACTTACCTATTTAATCTGTTCTCTTTTGAAAAATAGAAGTTTATATCACCACAGAAAATTATAGTATCTATTGGTATAAAATACCTCAGACATTTGAAAATACGGCCTTTAAGTATATACGAAATTATTAAAATTAAGATTTGAAATGTAATTGCTTTACTGGAGTAAAAAGAGACGTACTCACATGATTTAACTGTACATAATACAGTATATAATGTTATGATATAATCATTAATTATCTCTTTCGTATATATTTAGTTTTATATTCTTTTGCTTCTAGGATATTTTATTCTCGTGTCTCCCAGCTATATATAGTTAGGCAATTGTGTAAATCTTTTTATAATTAATGCATTATTTATCGTTACTTTAATGCCACTAGTAACTAGAATTTGTATGACTTAAAATCTCCGTTAGACATAAAGGCTGTTATAATGATTATCACTTAATAATTATTAACTATCTAGTTTGCTAATCTACACGCTTATAGAAGGCAGACATATACTGTCTTGGAGGAAGTAAAAGGATAACACGAATTATAAAGAAATCCAGGTAATCTGCATCTTCTAGCAGCATACGTGTAGGTATACATTTTTGTGATATAATTTACCGCAACGAAGTGGTTAAGCGTCACGTAAAAATATTATAACGCAGAAAAGTCCAATATAAATAAATATTATGAAATACGACATATTATAACATAATATACGAGTATATTAAATTATTAACAATTTTAATAAATATTTGAATTCAACCGGTGCAATAATGTTGTCGGAGTGTCGAGTGATTCCAAAAGATGTAGGTTTTTATTTCTCATCATATTATATGTTTATTATTATAACTTATAATTCATAAGTAGTTATTGTATACATCCCGTTATACGTAAGTCGTTTCGACTTGGTTTCATCTTATTGATTCGGTTTTTTTTATCGAAATCGTCTCGATCGGTGTGTAAATTGAACGGAGTGTAATCAAAACTTTACACTGCAGACCAGGAAATCTGAATCCACAGCTGGAAGACTCGCGACCAGGTGAGATAAATAGCCTAGTTCACGTCTGAACGTACCGTAGTGCTTGACTGCAGAGGGCGGTGTCCGATAGACCGGTTATATTGTATTATTATTTATTATATATTGTATTGGTATAGGATATTATGACCGGTTCTATTTCCAGTATTAAATCGTATCTATAAAATGCGGTTATCCTTTGTAGAATGCACTTTGTTGACCATGCACGCCCGTTCCGAGGCCGATACACCGTAAAATCATTGTGTATATAATAT
The DNA here is from genome assembly GCF_020184175.1 of Aphis gossypii. Lineage (NCBI taxonomy): Eukaryota > Metazoa > Arthropoda > Insecta > Hemiptera > Aphididae > Aphis > Aphis gossypii. Next base: position 83,830,081 of record NC_065531.1, read on the forward strand.
TTGTGTGATAATAATATTATTATTTAAGTTATCGCATAATGTATTTCTTCGTTATGATATGACAATAATAGTATTTATGCAAATCGTTATTCCCGTAAAACGCGGAACTCGAAACGAGGTACCACATTAACATATATTATATTAAATTTGAAATTCAAGTTTTCATATGGATCACACCTATACAAAACATAATAAAAATAATATTATGGTGAATATTTTCGAGTTTTTCGGGGGAATAATATGGTGAGATTGAGGATATAATATTATTGATATTAGTTATGAAGGATCATGACAACCGATAGTAGCTACTAGCTAGTAAATATTTAATATTAGATACTTATAGACACTAGTTATAGTATGAATTTATAATATTGAATAAAATTCAAAAACAAAAACATCACCGGCTATAGATTATAAGTAGGGTAGTTATTTAGATAGGTATATGTGTATAAGTGTATTATTTTATATTATTTTATTATTTCTACAAAACAGATTCTAACTAGATATTCTATAACTAAAAACATTTATTATTAAAAAAAAAATTCGTAAATTTATAAAATACGTGAGTCATAATACACAGAAAATGTATTAACCTAATTCGTATAATCGACCTCAATGCCTTGTACACCTAATCACCTAATATGTTTTAGTATTACAGTGATATTTACAGATAATTATATAGATTACAGTCAATTTAATTTACATAGTCAAGTTATATTTAGTGCTACTGAAGATTTCGTCAGTAATTAAGTAGGTGTAACACACAATATAGTCAATGTTTTAGATTCGCTAAAATGATTTTACGATACCGTAAATCATCTAAACTGGTTAACCTTGCTTATAAATATTGTATTTATTTAGTTACAGTGCGTAGACCCGAAGAAAGTAAAAATAAAAAAAAAGTACGCTGGATAAAAAAGGCCATATAACATTATTGCGTACCTATAACATTACATACACTTTTGTAAGAGACATTATGATAACAATCGATATACCTAGTTAACTTGAAGTTACATAATAACATGTAACTTATTATTATTTTAAAACTTCAGCTGTGTGGTTATTAGCCAATTTTACAATTTTAATTATTTATATATTATAATAATATAATTTCATACTGTAGGTATATAGCTTTTAAACAATTAGAACTGTTTATTAATAAACACTATACTCATTATATTTAATTATTCCAAAATTCCACTTCTATCGAGGTATTTCTTAAAATAAAAAATATATCAACAAATACAAATACCGTTTCAAAATAATCGCATGGGTGTATTTTTTAATAATATTGGTTTTAGGATTCGGTGTAATATATTTATGCAACTATATATAATATATTTATATGATTATAGAAACCATGCTAAAATTCGAGTAACTATGTAAGTGAAATTATTGTTTTCTACATTATTTTGTTTAAAATGTATAATTATATACAGATTTCTATAGTTCTATTTACTGCTGTGTCATAATAATTTGTATTATATTGTAAAAGTCAGTAAAACAGTAAAAAAATTAAAATTTGGATGCAAAAATAAAGTATTATAAATTATATTAGTATTCTTCGTTTAATGAACTCACTTGTTGAATTTTTAGATTTTGTACGGAGCAATGAATGTATTAACTTTACAAGGATGTGTGGGTTTTTTCTGTCTGTCATTACATTGTAGGACTGTAAAAATGCTTTGATTTTGAACTTTAAAAGATTGGTTTCTGGTAGAAATTTGCAGATATAGTTGGTACTTCGGGGGTTAAAAATTTCAAGAGTAAATTTCTTGTATTTTTTTTAAATCTCGAAAAAAAATTAAGTTAACATTATAATTTCTAGGTTAGACTTGGTTTTGACAAAAATGATTTTTTTATATTCAAAAAATAATAACCGCAGAGACTTGAAATCGTTACTAGGTATTAACATATTTATATAATATTTTGATATAATATTAAATATTATACTACGAGTTAAATGTGATAACATTTTTAAATTAATTTAACTCTTTTGAGTTATTTATAGACAAATAAAATTTTCTATTTTCTTAATTTTTTTTCATAAATAACGACAAAAAATTGATGAGCGGGTAATAATGTTGAAAGTTTAATACAAGGTTCCTAAAAAGTTGTTTATATCCCAATTAAAAAATATTGACAATTAATAGTTGTGATATATTTTTATAAACGTTTAAAGTCAAAATTTCAAAAATGTTTACATTATTTTATGGTTGGAAATTAATAAAAATTGTTTTATGGATACTAAAGATTTGAAAATTGAACACAAGTTTCTTTTTATATTTTGAACAATATTATGTATTTTAAACAATGAATGACGGTGTTATTTATTTTTCTATAAATCAAAAACATATTTTATGGAGACTTAAACCTTTTATATAAATTATATTATACACAACGATATTTTGATTTGTTTTAAGATATTAGTATATTACTTTACTATTTATATTATGGCTTAACCTAATTTATTTTTGCTGTGGAATTATAAAAGTAAATACGATATGGTATAATATATACATTAATATATTATTATAATAATTAAATACTAATAATATAATAAAATAAATATTTTTGGAAAAAGTATATCAAAAAAACATAATATTATCATGAAATATGCTTTAATTATAGTGATATAGGCGTAGACCGTCTACGCTTAGAATCATTTTTCGTATACAATTATATATCATTGAATTCAAATTTAACACATTCATAACAGTATTCTCTTAGACACCCAATGTTTAGTAGAGTAGGTACTAGAAAGGTAGCCACTTCCTTACTTTTTTTTTATTGAAGTACTATTTATAAAAATAATCTGACCACAATTGATGTGAATACTATTAAGTACAATCATTAACTATTATATTTTAATTTCAATACACCTCGTTAGGTATTAAAATATATATTATTTAATTGAATACCTATATAATTTTTAAGTACTTTAATACCTATAATTATTTGGTTACTTCAATATTTTTATATATAAGATATAACTATTTATATATTGTATATATTATATAATAGTATACACCATTTACAATATTGAGTACAAGTAGTGCAACAAAATATAAAATGTCAAAATTTCAAAAGTTAACAAATGTATTTAAATTATTAAAAATAGAAATACAGAACATATAATATGGTAATTGGATGCTACAGTGCTAGTGAGGTTCTAGTGTTAGCAATTGAAAATCCAAAAAAAAAAAAAAGAATTAAACATATTTTACGGTAATTCAAGTGTTTGATTATTTATAAAAATATATTATGACTTTGACTAAAGAAATATTAATTATAGTAACCATAATAATTAGTATAAAGATTGAAATAAATACAATAAAAATATATCATATTATTATATTTATGAATAAAAATATTATCACTGAACTCCACGGTCAGATCTGATAAGCGTTTATGTATCTAGTAGAAAAGTTCCAATTTCTATTTACAAAATAATCAACAATTTAAATTATTTGTTGAAGCATATATTTTAAATTATTTACCTATAATGATAATTGATTATTTTTTTAATCATACTCATACATATATGCATATACATATTATATATGTGCAATTTATAAATATTAATAATTTCTAAACATATTTAATAGTTCATTTTTATTTTTATAATTGATGATAAATAATTATTAAAATGTTTCTAGATGGCGAGGAAGTGTCTACAAGCTTGTATGGAGGGAATTAGCAGCCTATTTAATGGTTTATTTTGCTTTAAATTTAGCATACAGGTTTGCATTCACCGAAGCCCAGCAAAAGTATGTTACAACATTAAAATAAACAGTATATTAAACGGTATTTTAAGGCAAGCATTTGGATTGTTGGTGATTTCTGTTTGATACACGTACTTACAATTTTATATAAGACGGATATTTATAAGCAATTAGAAAATAAAGTGCTTAAATAGATACTTATATAAGATATTGATGATATGCTACTTAATACCTAAATAAATGTATGATTATACAAAGAATTCTTTGTACTAGTATATTATTAATCTAATAAGTTTATAATCACCAACATTCCAAACCGTTGGAACTATTCTACGAATCAATTATTGTATTTAGAATCCACTATAAGGCGATAGAAATTTTAAACTGATGAATTTGTATTGTTTTTCAGATTATTTATAAAAATCCGGTGTTACTTAGCTGGTCATTCTGCGAGTGTCCCGTTAACATTTGCTATGAGCTTCTATGTCGGTTTGGTGGTAAAACGATGGTGGGAACAGTATAGGTTATTACCTTGGCCCGACACGTTAGCTCTTTTTGCAAGTGCGGCGATACCGGGGACGACAGTAAGTACCTATTTAATGTAATCACTAATCAAATATAATATATGAAAACACAAATTATATATCAATGAACCATGTATCTTACACCACAATAGTCTATAAGATAAACTTAGTATTTTTGGATCAATGGGAATACGGTACTTATACTTACAGAATTTACGAATTGTTAAATATATTCACTCATCATAGCTTATGTAGCTACTAATGATAGTTATTTTACAACTAGTATAATATAGTTAAATTATTATTAATACTTGAAAGTAGTTTCGGTTAAGTTTTTAATTAATTGATATGAAATACCTAATGTTATTTTTTAAAAATTTTTATTTTCCTAAAAATGTCTATAACAACAAAAATCCTAAAACTGTGTACGATTTTATTTATTATAATTTCTGGTACCACTGATAGTAGGTAGATACCTATATAAACATAATCTAACCTAATTATACCTATAGATTTCTATCAACTGTTAATATTTTTGTTTACAATGAAAATCGTTAACTTCTGGAACGATCGTCTTCGCAATAATATGTTATGTATATTATCTCGTATTGCTTTTGATATAATATTATTTCAACTTTAAGTAGTTTATAAAATACCGTAAGTTTGTACATGAAATTTCCTATATTTTTAAAGCGCATTTGATTATTTGGTTTTATGCATATTTTAAGGTTTTATTTTATATGTAGGGTATCTAATCCATAAAGCATTAACTCATATCGATATTGTTTATTTCAGGATGAGAGAGGGCGGTTAATGAGGAGGAACATAGTAAGGTATGCGGTACTGGCATATGTTATCACTTTGAAGCAAGTGAGCATAAGGGTGAAAAAACGATTTCCCACATTACAACACATCGTCGATGCCGGTGAGTACTTAATTTTGATGTGTATATAAAACTGCAAGACGTGCCGTCTGAATATGTAATTAAACCTAAGTAGGTACATAAACAGCCAGCGATAACCTACATTATAATAAAATATATTATGACTATGTTATCAAATATTTTAAATGACTGAAACATTGTTTATTATCGACTCGATTAATAATTATCTCTTCGCACACGTGGTGCCAGAGCCTTAACCGGTTTTATTTTCGCACATAAGACTAACCCAGAACCTGTTGAATATCAATTTATTCAAAGAATGTTTGACTGTTACGGGTCTCGAAGCGGTTTAGGTTTAAGAATTGGATCATTCCGTAGATTTACATTGATTAGATTGTTCGAATAGCCTTTTATTTTCTCGATGTAGGCATATCTATATTATAAAACCTGCGTGAGAGACATATTGTATACTGTACGTCATTCATCATTACTAATTTTCTTAATAACTACTAGAGCAATTTTTAGCCATACATTACGAGTGTATTAGCATAATTCAAGTATCTGACCACAAAAACAGTTTTGCGCCTTTTGCACATTCGATGCCTGAAGCTGATTTCGAAGCCAGAGCTTAAATCCACCGCGTTAAAATGGAAATAATATTATAAATAAATATATGGATAGGTTATACGTGATTTGTTCAGCTAACGAACTTGGTAGCAACTATGATTATTATAAAGTCGATTTTTGTGTATTTGAAGAAAACTAATAGTTTATAATTTATATTATATTACAACTCGATGTATTAGAAAATATAAATGTTTCTATGATCATTTATAGACTATTTAATTTTATATTTAATAACATACATCCTATAATAATATGTTATTACGTACATATATTTTTTTTCTTCAAAAATACAAAAATTTACGGAAAATAATTTTTGCAGTTGGTTAATATGGATAACCCTGTAGAATGCGTACAGGATAATATTTTAACAATGCTCAATGGTGGTAGGTAGGTAGTGTTTGTGCTTGCAAGGCTACAAACAATAGTATATAATATGTTAGATACACTCTATATAGATATACACTACTGGGATGGGATCGTTACGATTGGATTAGTTTTGACAATAACAATGGTCAACTGACATAAATTTATCTTGTCATTTTTAATTCGATCACACGTCATCGTCGCACAGCAAATATATTGTATTGCATACTCGTATATTACAAATATAAAACACACAGAAAATAATACAATGTTTATTCAATTATTGTTACGATATGGTCATATAACTTCATCAATTGGTCGCCGTTCGTTATTATAATACATCTTAGTTTCTCTCCGCAAAGGTACTTATATGTGTCACTCATTTCTTTACTGCAGTCATCAATAAAAGACTACGTCCAAATATGAAGCAAAGCTTTCGTTTGATAATTTATTAATTTCTAATCAAATTGGTCTTGAGCAGTTGAGCCTACAAAAGTACTCATAATACCAACCCAATGCTGCCTGAAATACAACAAGTATAATCAGTATACACGAGTTCTTTGTTTCATTTTCGTGACCTTTGAATCGGGGTGTGACGTGTGTGCAATGTGCATATAATAATATTATTGTTGTGTACAGAATCGTTTCTAATACATGGTGAATTATAATAGATATCATAATATTATATGATGTTAATAGAAACAAAGTTTCAAGGATTTTCACTTCCGAATTAGTTATCTCTTAATGAATGCGAATTTTGAATTTGTGCCAATGTTATTGTTTTACAACTACCTAAATATTGTACTCTATCCGTTTATTTTTTGTCTAGATACCTATCTATATAATTTTGAATCAACTGTTTATTCTTCTTCGAAACTTGCAGTTTATTGTTGTGTACTCTATACTAGTAGGTATTTGATTGTTCGTACACTTTGTTGTATCTTATTTATGTACAATTAACAATCAAAAATATTCGAGGGTTATATGGTTTAAATATTTTTTGGTAATGAAAATATAATATAATATATAACCTCCACCAATCGACCGTTTGATAAATGACCGTGCGAGTGTGGGGTTGTGGTTAGGGTTGGAGTTGGGAGGTGGGTCTATGTTGTTGAACGTGTAACGAACTTGGACATGACACAGGAATCATGTTGGAGAGCGAAAAAAAAATCGTGGAAATGATGGACGAGAGAAGCCCTGGAATGTCCAAGTATTGGATGCCATTGGTGTGGGCCACCAACATCATAAACCGGGCTCGCAAGGAGTCGCTCATATCCAGCGACCAGGTGGTTCAGACGCTTCTCGTTGAGCTGTCGGACATCAGGCGCCGACTGGGTTCTCTGATCAGCTATGACACCGTTTGCGTGCCGCTCGTCTACACACAGGTCAGCATTTTGCCAATACCCTACCGACTATACCTATTTATATAAATCTATTCTGTTTAGCATTTTATCGTTCTTGTTTCATTTGTGTTTTCATTTCATTATAAAACATACATCTTGTTCTTCCCTGGTCACCTGCTGATTTTATGTTCTCATTTCTCACGAATAATAAATTGCGACTGTTTAAAAAGCATACAGGTACTCGTTTGATATAATTTTTTTGTTGAACATTTGTTGCTAACTTCTTCGTGAGTTTATTATAAAATATCTATAATATATAATAAAAAAATTGTAATATTAATAAATTCAGCAGATCTCTCGGGAAAACTTGTCATGATATTCATTAATAATTTAACTTATTAATAACTGTAGTTATTTCATTTGTTTAATCGTAATAGTAAAAGTGTTGATTTCTTGGTGTGACATTATTTATATTCTTTTTGTAATTTATTTGTTATTAATGTTGCTTAAGCTTTGCATGTGCATGTAAACACTAACAAAAAAAAAAACGCACGTACACAATCTTTTGGAAATCAGAATCTTAAATATTAAGTGCATGATATATTATAATATATTATATATTATTATTTATTATTTACTGTTTACCTACGTCGTATTATATTCAAAAGAATACCGATGATCCTCTAGACTCGTCAACTACATACAAAAATGTACATCTAAGGATCTAAAATATAATCGAAGTTTTGTCAAACTCGAATAGCGAAATTATGGCATATATATTACGTTCTTCAATCAGAATAATTTTATATTATTATATTCCATCACTTATTACCTACCAAATTATAGTTGGTTTGGCTTTATGGAATACATACAATAAAAATATATATTATACACCAGCTATCTCAACCGAGATTTAACGTTTGAATTTGAATCAGTGTTACACATAATAAGCTTTAGCTTTAGTATTGATACTTATATATTTATAATATTATGTGTGTGTATATTATTATATGCACATAATAGTACCTATATGTGTTATCGCCTTAATTATGTACTTATACATAATGATTTAAAACAATACAAATACCACTGTATATAATACGTATTAAAGAATTATATATATATTATGTACACCGTAGTACACTCAGATATATGGCGGTGTACATATATATATATATTACAATATTACAATATAAGGATAACCCCGCGTGTAACATCAGAAAGGTGAACGTTTTGCATGGCAGATAAATTTCACCTGTCACAAGATGTGTCAGGCATGCAAACGCGAAATACTACAACAACGACAGTAATATAATATAATATATTATTATTTTATATTTCTTCGAGAATAATTAATAATAACGCCAAAAAATCACACCGGTCGCATCCGAGTCGGATTTGGGTATTGTCAGAGTGTGCAGCTACAGCAGTCATAAACTTATGCGTGACGTGTTCGTTAAACTCACGTCTCGCGTCTCACTGTTCGTCTGCAGCAGCAACAGCAGCAGCGACAGCAGCAGCAGAAGATCAATGATATTCGTCATTATAATATTACCTATTATGATTTATCACTATATAATATAATTGGCGCGTGGTGTTTATCAATTGTTCCTTACAATATACAAATAGTTAATTATCCCGAATTACCCGATTACGTTGTGATGTGTACGAGTACTTGTATACAATATTATATAGGCACACATTTTATGTACCTATATTAGTTAGTTATTATAAGTGCACACTGCATACGTAATCTAATTGCCGGGAGAAAGTGTAGTACCTGCCATGACTATTGGAAGAGAGAGAAAGAGAGAGACAGTGATAGAGAGAGGAACGTTGTTTTAACGTAGAAATATTTAACTGTTGCTATTTTTATACTTCATAATTTTTTTATTTTTTTATTCTACTTAATATATAGTTTCTCCGAGCGAAATTATTAATTATTTTATTATTGCATACCAGTGCAGTGTAAATTTCATTCCATTAATAACTATTGCTACTGATTTCGAATTATTGTTATAAATACATTAATATTAAAATCGTAATCATCATGTTTGTTATCTTGCACTTTTACCGATACCTATACAATACTATAATATTATAGTATTAATGTATTATATAAACATATTCTCTTTAAATAACCTTACGTACTACACGATTTTAAATATAATATAATCTGTTGTACAGTTGGTGCAAGAGCAGTAGATTCTATTCAAATTTATGTGCAATACCCCTATAAAATATTATGTACATGTAGGTATGTCTACAGCGCGTATATCTGTGGGCGTGCAGTGCATTTTGCATTTTGTAATTGCAGTAAATTATTATTCTTTTCGGATCTTTCTGTTTCATAAATTCGACTTTCGTAAAACGTTTGTTATGTAAGATATAAAGTATCTATAACTTATAAAATATAACGACGTGATTAGTTTTAGGAAATTCTGACCAAATCTTTGTTAAATCATTTTACCCAAATAATTTTCAACGACTGTCTTAAGCTAAAATTGTCTTTTAGCTTTCCTCCTCTAAATTTAATCGATTGTAAACATATCACTGTTCGGAAAACAATAAATTATAAACTATACGTATTCGAACTTATAATAACGGTTAATGTTATATACCTAATAATAATAAAAAAAAAACGTTATCCACGACGAAACGCATTTTTTTGTTGAAACATGATGCCGGGCGTAGGTTTGATGATGGATAGCGAGAAGGAGATATTGGAAGCTGTGGAAGCGAAAACTGCGATGACCAATTATTGGATCCCGTTGACTTGGGCCACCAACATCATAAATCGGGCCAGAAGAGAGAAACTGATATCCAACGATCACATGGTACAGACAATACTGTTGGAGATGTCCGACATGAGGTACAGGCTGGGATCGCTGATTGGTTACGATAATGTCAACATTCCCATTCTCTATTCACAGGTCGGTATATTATACTACATACAAAGCAATGTGCACAATTATACAAATTATTATATACGTGTTATCACAACGATAGGTTGTACATTGTACCCGGGTGCAGGTGTTTTTGCATGCATTTCTTCTGTACTGCAACTATTATCTAGTGTATAGAGTTAACATATGATTTAAGTATCTATATTTTACATTATTAATATTATAGTCTGAGCACATTTATATCATAATATAATGTGTATTAACACCGTAAACGTATACTCGTATAATACTGGCTAGCTGCCTACTCTTCATCGTCGCGCGCCAAAAAATGTCTTAAACATTTTTTTCAAATGTTTTAGTATTTATCTATATTTATTGGTCGTTTGGCCATGCGCGTAGGTACTCTCTCGCATGAACGTCGATTATGTATTTATATCGTATATTCTTTGAGAAACCATTTTATGTATTTATGCACATATATTACTGCTGGGTCACGATTTACCAAAAAAGAAGTTAAAACCTATGTAGATAGGTACATATTATACCACCTATAGGTACAGGTATGGATACTTCCAATCAAAGTCATTTCATGTAAGATATGATATTATATTGTAATTATTATATACCGACCAGAGACGATCGTAGTAACCTTGGCCGTTCTACAGTTATTGTCGATTCTGCCTTCGGCTTGTGCTAATTTTTAAGTTCCTAATACCTTGGCAAACCAACATTGTACATTTTTTGCGTTCCCAGTAACTCATAATTATCACTTCGCTAATCATACGATATTACGTCATTATATTTAGTACAGATTTTATTAATTAATGCCATGTTAACCATCATAAAAAATATAGACGCCTAGGTGTTTTATATAATTTTGTACAATGTCATGTTATTCTTACTATCTTTTAATATTTAATTTCACAAAATTGTATGAACATTTTAATGAACTAATAATACTTAAAAAAAAAAAAAAATTGCATAAGTAATATAAAATAAGGAAGTAGAATTTCCAATTATAGTAGAGTGATATACTGATATAATATATTAATGATTAAAGCTCCTGCAGATTGTGCATATTTTTATTGAAATAAAATTTTATGAATTTTCATAAACCTGTTTGTTAAATTTTTTTGTAATACGTTATTCTCTTATACTTACTGTTTCTTAATTTTTGATTGGTTTAATAATAATGTATATAATAAAGTTTACGATTTATATATATTATAAAAGCTTAGATCCAGTTTATTGGTTTTACATTTTTATTTATTGAAATGTAGCTAATAAATAAACAAAAATTTTAATATTATAAAATTATAAATTATAATTTAAAATATTTTTTTAGGTTAATATAAAAGTGTTTCAAATTTCATTATAATAACATATAGTCAAAAAGTCCTGCGCTTAATGGTACTTATTATACATTTTCGTCATTTGTCGACCTCAACATTTGTATTTTATTATATTGTCATTGACACATATATTTAAACTTATAATAATACTAATAAAGATTATATTTTGTGTAGGTGTTTCTAGAATACCCAATGTTATGATTAAATAATATACAGTAACTTATTGATTAAAGAATCAATAACGTACTCAATTTACGACACTATTCGATTTTGATCAACAATGTATTCTGATCATGACTATATAGTATACGTTATAATAGTAATATAATAATATATGATAATCGAAACAAATCAAGCTATTCTAAATATGTAGACATTGATGTTAAAGTTTAATAAAATAACAATATTTAATTTATTATATTTTTTACGTAATTGTATAATAATTTTAGTATGAGTTTTTCCAACGACCAATAATGTACAATATACGTAGTATTATAATAAAATACGTGTTGTCTTATATAATCAACTATATAAAATACAAGTGAAATATAAGTTTATAGAAGCTAAGATTATAATACCTTGTTAGTTGGTGTTTGTACCTAATAGTTGTTCCAAATATTTAAATAATCGAATTGAATATAATCTTATGGATAATATGATTTTTAAAGATTTGCTATAAATATAATCCATAAGAGTACACGACACGTTTTGATTGAATAAGGGTTGTTGTAATCGTAAATTACATCCGTAAAGTTCCTGTTTTATATATTATATTATAATGTATATATAATACATATTACATATATATATTTTTATTATTATTCTAATTGTTGTTTACGATTATCTTCGGTCTCGCCGATTTAAAAGCATCGGACCATGCAAGGCTGCAGCTTGATGCCCGAATTCACTGTATGGAAAAAAAATACAACAAATGTTACCTAGCTATATTTAGTTAGGTGTATATTAATTCGAGCCGTTGAATATCGTTTACGGAAACAATGCTGCGATGTTTTCGAGGGAAAAATTGCAAAAAAAAGTATACACGTACATTTTGCAGATATATACTCTACAACAAAATATAACAATAATGTGCATAATACAGGTATTCGGTCGAGTGATTATATTATATCGGTATCACTGGTGTAAAAATCACCTTGACGGTATAATTTTTCTATGAAACCATTCACACATTATGTATATAATACTAAGTATATAATATATGCATACAGGTAACAAGATACTAGGTACTTTATTTGTATTGGTATATAGTTGAATTAGAATCGGATCTGGTGCATTATAGTTTATATACATTTTATATCCTGACTTCGGTACGAGATTTATTATTATTCAGTCGTAGGTACTTACGTAGTATGTACCTATAGTGTGCATGGGATTGACTGGAACTGATCAAATCAATCTCGTTGGCCGCGATACAATAGGTAGATGGGTAGATGATGATAATTATATAGTACCCAGATTTGTATGCATTTGCATATTATTTTTTGATGTTGATACACATTAGAGCAGTGTTTTCCAACCTTTTTTTTACTCAATGCCCCTTTTAGATTATAAAAATCTCATACTCCCCCCCCAATCAATTTTTTCAAAAGATTAACATTTTATTTTTTAATAAGTTATTTAATTAAAGAAAAAATATAATTTAACATTTTAATGCCACAATTTAGTTAATTTTATATTTAAATACTTACTAACAATATGAATAATAAAAACATAAATGATAAATGAGCACCCCCCTTAGCGCCGCCTCAGAAAAACTCCCCCTTTAAAATAAAAAATGCCCACAAGAGGGCGTTAGCGACCACGTTAGGAATCACTGCATTAGAGCGACCACGTATTTATGACGTAGGTATTGTGATTCAAAATACAGTATTCTATGTTTGAGATTGTTTTCACATATACTTAGACATAAATTTTTAGTTATTATAATTTTAGTTAACTACAGCTGTTGACAAATGTCATATATTAATTATACCCACTTGTTTCTATTTTTTTTTTTTTTGTAGATAAAAAACTGAACACTTAGTAAACGGTTGTGAACTAAATTCAAGCATAATATATTCGAGAAAAAATAATCATAAATAAGTAACTACAATTTATCTTACAAAATAGTAACAATAATAATTTTTTCCTTTTTTCTTTATCAAATATTTTATTTGTATATATATATAATAATAAAGAATAATGAACATTTATAGAATATTAGAGGAGCATATTTTAATATATTAGGAAAAATCAATCAAAAAGTTTGTAGAAATGTTCTATAATAATCGAAAAGTTCACTAAGAATCCAAAATATAAAATGTTTATTTAAATAAGTATTATTACAAATTTACACCATCACCTACCTAAGACATAATTTTTAGTTACCCAACAACATTTTAGTATACCAGGAAAATTCAAAGCAAATGCATCAATATCTCAGATCTAATAATATACGTATCTTTATAGTATGTATTATAACCATTTAGTATACCTAGTTACCTACGACCAATACCTACATCAGACGTTTAAAATGACAAAATCTTCGATTTTTTTAATCGATGATCCACAAAAAATTGTTTATTAAATTGTCTAGACATTAGCCACAATACTTAGGCGTATCTATAATACTACATTTACGAAGTGGTTTTTACGTGTCTCGCGGATCGTGATTACCCGCGACGAACGATTTCGAGCGTGGTTACTGGTTGCCGCGAACCCCGAGGCAACTAGTTTCTAAGAGTCGCTACCATTCGTATATTAAATGCGTTCGGCTGTCGGCGGATAAGACGGCAGCATACGTACGTATTGTCTCGTCCAATGAACTCTAGCTATTATACGCGGAGCCGAAAATCGGATTAAATTTTACAAAATGTGAGCGAAATAATCACGTCACATAGGTATAATGATATATTTCTAACGGACGCACAACTCATCGTCATTTTAAACCCGATTGAGATACGCGCCTATGTAATTTAAACGCCTTGAGTTATATATCTATTAATATATTATTATGTTCACATTTTAGACAAATGGAATACGTGTTTGAAGAAATATTAAGTCAAAATCAGAAAGTAATATTAGATTTATATTTGACAGCCGATATTTATTATAATCATATAGGTACACATAAGACAACGTTACATTATTATTTTTATTATTATATTATTATATGTAGTTTTATTGAACCTATTTTATTTTTGATATCACATCAAGATTATACTTATAAATTTTAACAATAATTGTTTTCGAAATGTGCGATTCTGCGAAGACATATGGGAAATACTATCCACATTCTACACTATCATATTTAAATCTCTAATATTTACATCGATTTTTATTAATAATATTTTGTTTTATTATACAGCGCTTAATATAAAACATAAATTAACATAGAAATATTGAACAATTTTACCGAATGAAAAATATAATCTAAAGGAAAAATTAAATATTTTTTTTTTTAACGAATAATTTTCTTGTTTCACTCATAGGTTATAAATATTAGTGGTAATTGCATTGTTTATTTCTTCGAGTAATAATAACTATAAGAGCAGTAATAATAATAATAAAATAAGACAGAAATATAATTTAGTATGATTATAATAGTCATTCATTATGATAAATATTATACATTTTATTATAAAATTCATAATGTCATACGTATAGTTTTAATTTTTTACGTATTCAAATAATAGTTTAAAATAGATACTGAATTGATGTACATTGTACCTATTTAAAAAATATATTCATAAATTATTCACATGAAAAGATAAAAAAATATGGATATCATTCATTAAATAAAAATGTACAACAGTTTTATTAAATTAATTAAAAACCAAATAATTATAGATTGGTTTGTAAAATTATAATTTCTTTTAATAATATTTTCTTTGCATAAATTTTCCATCATCTATAGTGATCATTTGTAATAACTGACCTTGTAGGGACTCATATAAATTATATGTTATTATTAATAACTTATTAGTTATTAAAGTGATATTTTCATATAGCGTGGTATTATTTTAATAAGGGGTATTCTGGGGTGACTGGTGAGCAATTACAAGTTTCTCTAGACAATAGCTAACACACAATTTGCTATAGTTATAATTATTACTTTAAAGAATACACAATTCATTCGAGCTTAATTATTAATCTATTTGATAAAATGTTGGAATTAAAATAGTGATTTGTTTTACAGCGTCTACCTATTTATATTATATTATGCATGACTAACGTGTGAAATTATTGAAAATACAAAATACAAAAAGTGGAAACGGCCTTGATGGCTTGACGATTGATATTGAAATAAGTTTTTGTAAACCACAACTACTTGCATCATCAATATGCATTCATGTTTCAACAGACCGTATCGCGTAATGTAATTTTTTCCAATATGATATTTCGCACGTGTTTTGTACAGTCGTAATAATCGGTTGAATTTAAATTTATCATTATTTTTTGCAACGAAAAACTAGGAATTTACCGTTAAAATGCATTATTATTTATCAATAGAAACAATCGCGAAGAAATATATCCGGACTATCCGGCAGTGTATTAATTATTTAATATATTTAATACTTTTTTATATTGTAATTTATAGTATACACGTTTTAATAGAAAATGTCAGATTAAACGAGTATACGGTTAAAGCGCCAAACATACTAACCCCTTCATCGATCATGATAATATGCATAATTAACTTATTCTTGTTTTACTGTTTTATATTATAATACGAGCTTCTTATATTTTATTATAGGTATTTGTACCCATATTTACTCGTGGTACGCTCGTGTATAGTATTTATTTTGTAGTTCGTCATCAACAATATACGAATTAATTATAATACTATATACGAATTTAGCGTATACGTACCTAATATGGTTTTAAAGTTTTGTAAATTATCAATTTTGTGCGACAGGTGGTAACATTGTCATTGTACGCTTATTTTGGCGCTCAGCTTATTGGAGCTCAAATGGTAGAACCTCCACCAGATTGGGGTTTCAAAGATTTTAAAGAGTTCGATCTATACGTTCCGATCCTGACGATTATCGAGGTTTGCAGTCTTTGGTCATAATATTAGTTAATTATTATTAATTCTTAGAATCTTCGCAGAATTTGTATATCATATTATATTTAATAATTTTTGAACATTGCAGTATACTTATATTTAATTTATTATTATTATTTTAGTTTTGTTTCTTCGTTGGATGGCTGAAAGTGGCGGAAGTTCTCATAGGACCTTTCGGTGAAGACGACGACGACATCGAGCTCAACTGGTTAATCGACCGTCACATAAAGGTAAATATTAATCATCATCGTCAAAATATTATCATTTGCAAAACCAAAACTGTACAAACTGTAGTAGTAAACCGGAAATGAATAAGCTCAACATTAATTCATTCATAACATATTATCATGTTGGTACCTGATTTAATTCTATCATTTATACTATTTTTGATATACCTAACAATATTTCATATAATTATTAATTATGTTTAAAAATTCTATAAATCGGATTTATTTGACAGACGATTAATATTTTCAAAAATTACGTAACAGTTTTTTACCAAAATAACTTATACTTATTTATAGGTTCAACATAAATCGGTTCGATAACACTAACTTCATATAATTATAAAAATGCATATATATAAAATATTAAAACGTTTACGCTCGGTGTCTACCATCACTAAGCATATTTTATTTGTAGAAACAATAACTAATATTAGTATACACGTAGCCAACAAAAATTTCGACAATGGCAGCAAAAACAATTGAATACTATCGTCTTACAATGTCAAACATATGTATAAATGTACATTTTTTTAAATCAAACGAGTTATTCCAGTTATCGTTAACAAAGTACGCGTACCTACAAATGCAAATTTTTTATATTATACATTTATTTTAAATATCATTTTAAAGTACTACAATAGTTGGACGACTTTCACATTTAGACTTTACCGTCCATTGAGACCAGGCATAGGTATTGGGTACTTAAATGAATAAGATACTCTTACACTAACAGTTATAACAACAAATGTTTTCTTAAACTGACGAATGAAATGTTATTTGTTTTTTTTTATTCTCGTTTGTAAATAATTTAAAACATTAATTACAAGACATCGCGATTCGCTGGTTGTACAATATACAATATCCGCGGTTTTCGTTTCTTTTTTGAGGTAAGCACATAAGCGTGACAGAACAAGAGGCCGCACTATAATAATATTATAATGTTTTTTTTCGTTTTAATCGTTCGACCGGTATTGTTGTAATGTCAAACTTAATAAAGTTTTAATTAGGGTCAAGGACATTAATATTTTATTTACAATTATAACCCTTTGATACTTCAGTCATACAATTTAAAGATGTTTCAAAATGCTTCGTGTTCCTAAATATGGTATTGACTTTATGTAATCCATAATATCGAGACGCATGATCATTGGCCAAGTAAATAGTCACAAAATGTAATGTTATTGCGTAATTTGTTTTGTTTTTTCTAAGTTAAATTTTATTAAATCCTAATATTGTTTCGATTACCTAGTTAATTTAAATAAAATGCATGTATCGATGTACCTATAAATTTTTTATTTGTTTTAAAAATAAGCGGAAGTACATAAATTGACTACATTAATTGAGTCGCTGATAGGTATAAAATTATTAATACATAGGTACCAATATATTTTTTTATCTTTAAAAGATCATTATAATAACACATTCTTCGAATGACTCAGAATCTAAAATAACTTATAAATTATTGACGCTATTTATAAATCACTGTTTTACATAATATACCTTCGACTGCTTTAGAAATGTACTTTGAATAATCGAAAGTTGTAAAAGTGGTTAGTGCTCGCATTATATAGTAAACACATTAAATTTAATTAAAAATAATTGTTACAAATTCCAATACTACTTATAGGTAATATTTTCATTATAATTTCTAAACCGCGTATACAAACAACAGATAATACGTTTATATTAAATAAATTGTAGTTCAAGTTGATTTTAAAGTTACCAATTACCATTATAGTATAGTCTATAGCATTATTTAATAATACATTTTATTTTAAGTTCGCATAAACTGATTTCGCTCAGGAAAAAATTAACAAATATAAAATACAGCACTACTTTTATCAGTGTACCTATATTAGTTTTAGTGTACCTTAGTTCCTCTGGTAAATCAGTGTCGGTATACCTCGCGTCTTCGCTCTGTGAATCAATGCGACTTAATCCACTTAAAGTGAATTGAATATAGCACTTGATATATTTTCGAACGTAGTTTAAACTAATAGTTTCTACTTTCTATACTTTTCTGACATCTTAAAGAATAATTTAAACATTAAAGTTTTTGAGTGCTGTATGTGCTATAATGATACATTTATTATTATATTTATAGATTACATATCAAAAAAATCTCTTATTTTTGTAAGAAATGGTTAAATTGGTTTAATCAAAAATGTTACTACTTTTCTTAACAATTAAAAAAAAAAAAAAACAAAAACAAAAACATCGTCTAAAAATGATAATAATCGTAATTGAGCTACAAAGTCAATTTTGATCACGTTACCTAATGTGACGAGGTTTTAATATTTTCTATATAGAATGACATTTTTAAAAATATTTATAATACTAATAACAACTAACAAGCGTTTTACTTCATAGATACTTCATTTTACACTATTCTATTAGGATAAGACATGGTTGATATTGACTAATAAATTAATTACATGTAATGATGTTAAAAAACTTTAATTTAACTTACCGAATCGATAAAATAATATTACATAAAAAAGCCAACTTCAGATATAAATGACGACCCATCCGTTTTCGTCGTTCAGAATAGTTTTTGATATACAATGATCTATTATTGAATTAAATTTAACACATTCATTACAGTAACCTACTTAATAAGACCAAGTACTTAAAATCTAACATACTGGAAAGCAAATTTACCAGTTTATATTTTAGGCTTGTTTTTGGAAATTAATATTTTATCAACGAAACTTCCTCATTATCGTTATTTATGTAAAACTATTTGAAAACATAGTCACCATTGTTATAACGTTATATTATATTGACATAATATCACAATTGTTAACAATTATTTCTAATACTAAAGTTACAATGTAAAATTTTCAGCTAAGTTTTAAATTTGCAACAATAACATTGGTGAAATAACAGTATGTTAATTGTCAACACTTAAGACAGTTACCAATATTATTATTAACAATATTTGAATACGTAAAGTATGTAAAATTTCAAAAAACAACAGGTCAATAAGTGATCTAACTATAATGTTTTTTTTTCAAAAAAATCTCAAGTACTACTAACAGAAAGCACGACGAGAGCTGATAATTAAAAAATATATATATACATTATTATCAGTCATGAATTTAATATAATATTAGGTATTTATGTGCGGATACATAGTTTTGTTGTTTCATTGTACAGACTACAGTGTGCTTCAGTCAATGTACTACACGTTCATCTGTGATTTTTAAAGAAAATTCATTGATCCAGTTTAACGTATACCTATAATATATATTATATATATTGAAAGTAGGTACAACAGTGGTCCTCAGTACAGATAGTAAGCAATTTTATAAGTATTTTTTATTTTTGTCGTAGTGATATTTTAGGATTTGATGCATAAAATATGCTTATTATATTTTATGAACGCTTAAAGTTTAACAACTTGTTTCAACAAGTTTTCGAAGTAATATATTCATTTCGCATAATAACACCTCTTCTAAAACGCTCCGATTATTACAAATCTAAACTTAATAATATTATATATATTAAACATCACAAGAAAATAAGAACTTAAGTATTGTACAAATGTGGTCAACCCTGCAGGGTGTAAAAAGTGCAAATATGGCCTTGAGTGAATGAGTGTATATTAGGTTCCATTTCCGAGTTCGAGAAGTTCAAGTAAATTTTCATTAGGTAAATTACTGTAATGGATGTATAAAATAATTGTATATTACAAAATAATTCTAAGTTAACTAGACGACTGGGTCATTATTATATTTCTAAATTTAGTCATATTCTATGTATTATATCCTATTATATTTTTATTTTCTTAACTCGGCAGTTTCAGATACTACGTAATTGTTGTCAAAAACATTGTTAAGTTTATTGCAACTTACTGAAGAATAATATGAATAGGTTCATAGTGTAAAAATAGTAAAAATATTTCTAAAATTCTATATAAAACGAAACTTTTTATTAAATGAAATATTTTTGTGAACAATAATCAAATTAGAACCAAAATGATTTTATTCAAAATATATTTCTTTTATTGCCCGTTGAAACTTCATAGTATGAAAGTTTTACTACATAAATAATAAGTACCTATAATCAATATTTGTCGAACAATTTCTTGTCTCAATAATAATATCCCTTTCTGAATTACAATAGACAATAAAATCAATTTCGTTAAAAAATGGTGTAGCTTAATTTTCTAAAATTAGAACTTTTCATTTTAATACCAATATACATAACTTACTCAGCTCAGAACCTAAAAAAAATTTAATGGAAACAGAAAAAATGTAGAAAAACAATACAACATCTATTACCATTTACCATCAATATATGAAATTACTTTTTAATTTTATTTTCTATCATATCAATGATCCACAGTGAAAATGAGTTCAGTACGCGTCAAACCATGTATCACCCTGTATATATCTGCAATAGTATACTTTATCGACACGATAAACATAATAATACATTATTATAATTATAATACAGCGCAGTATCTGCTTAACAATAGTACAACATGACTAATAATGCGTAGTTATCGCACGTACAAATTAACCACAGACGTGTATTATTTATTATATAGGTACGTGGTAGGTGTATATGTAAGCCGTATATACGCGAGTAATGTGACGTATACAATATCGTGCATTATCGAAACTTCTTTTGGTCCAAGAGATAAGAATAAGACGTGTTCGTAGGTTTTAGTCGGAACTACTTAGATACAGGCGATATAGCATATTATACTGTAGTATTGCAATAGAATAACTATAATAATGATTAATGGCAATACTTCAATGACCAATAAACTATGATGATTGTTGTTAATTTATTTACGTCCAAGTAGACAATTTTCGACATAATACTATTATAGTACATTTTTAAAGTAGGTATTCATAATAAACAAGTATAGTTGATGGAGGTAACGCATTAATGGTTTTGATTATAATTTAAAGATGATTTTACATAAGTTATACCTAATATGATAACAATGATAACAATTAACAATTATAATAATATTTATGGAGACCGTAGAAGACGACAAACAAAATTTAGCAATGTTAAAAACCATGTGAACTTTTTCCATCCCTTTCGTTCTGCACTAAACAGACTTGATTGCGAACGATTCTTATTGAGACGACTTTCTTTAAGAACATGATTACGGGCGATTACAATACCTTGTATATAGCTCAAAAATAGCAACACAGAAAATCAGTTTACGAATGAGTGCTATTAGGTGTTTCCGTAAGGCATGTGCTGGTTTAGAAGTGAGGTTGAAAAATAAAAGTCAGATAAACAAATTAAGCGACCACTCATCTTGCAATCTTGTAGATTATTGAGTCCAAGATGAATAGCCGGTGTTCAGGGTGGGGGGGTTACAAATATGAATATAAATCGATCAAAAGTAAATATTGAACATAATATCGTAATATACTTACTAAGTAGTATACCTCATAAATAATAACATAAGAAAGTAAATTTTTATTCATCACATGTCTGGAAAATACTTATGTTAGGTTAGGTTTTTATGTATATACAATCATAAGAGAGTACTCTGGTTAACGTGCAATTTTCGGTAATTCTTTTATTTTGTGTCTTTTATTTGCTGTAATTCTGGAATAGGTTTTGTCCTATAGTTACACAATAGGATATGTATATTTTCGGTCAAGGCACAAAAATATGAGGACTATTCTCAACGGTCCGACTAAGCAGGGTGCCAAATATAATATGACTATAGAAAATGACTCGGAGGTTGGATAGCATACCTATACGCATACACATCATAATAACAATATATTATATTAGGTATTTATTATTATTTTTTCGTGTACAGGCGGCATACATGATCGTAGACGAAATGCACGAAGAACACCCGGAACTACTAAAAGACCAGTACTGGGACGAGGTAGTGCCCAAAGACCTGCCGTACACGGTGGCATCGGAACACTATAGGCGCGAGGAGCCCAAGGGGTCAGCTGATTGCTATAAGGTCAAGGAATCGGATTCGTTGTATGCGAATATGGCACCGATGCATCACATGCACAGGAAGACAGCGGTGCCCGAGGACGTGTACGCAGACTACGTGAGTACAATATAATATATAAATAATAACAATATAATAATCGATATATTAAAATATTATTGTTTATATTTTGTAATTCGTAATTCATCATTTTTGTTATTATTATTGTTTATATATAAACATTGGACAGGCGTGATCATCGTTTGGGTTAACCCCCTAACTCGCCATCATCCACACGCCAATCAATCACCTTTATCCTTAATTGATATCCTGATATACCCTCTTATTCGACGACCAATGTTAACCATGATAAACCATTGATAAACCAATGTTTCTTTTTAAGTTTTCAGCAGCTACAGCTGCATTATAGCTAGAAATCGGTTTTATAGTTACAAATTACTAGGCTGATGTCCTGTCCGATCGTGATAATAAATTGTACCTACATGCGAATCACGTGCCACACCGAGTCGTCGCGTGTTAGTATTGTCATTATTATTTCGCAAAAATATTCGAATAGATGCTTAACGTCGCTTCCTCATTCCTTTACAACAGATTAATTTTATATTTTCAACGTAACAGTAAAACTTCCTATTCGTACACATATATACGATTATTAAAAACATACCAGAAATACACTGTATACCTAATTGACTTTATCTCATAAGTCGATCATTTATAACCAACTTTTAAGACTTATAGAACTAATAAGTGTACAACTATACGTTAAAACTTCTATTTAATAAAATCTCACAAGGAACAAAAATAAAAAATCGTATTTTAGAGGAATTCGTTAAATAAAATTAAAGCATAATTAAAAATAGTTTATTTTTGGGTGCCATTTCATTAAAATCTAATTAATTGAGAATAAAGGTATTTTAAATCGACTGATGTGATCTATTATAACAGCGGTTTCCAACCTGGGGTACTTGACATGATCTCGAGGGGTACGCGAAAAAAATTATTTTTTGTTTATTTATATTCTAAATTGATATTTGGGGTATATTTGATATAGTGGTGAGAGAGGTCTAGGAGTACGTGAATGAAAAAAGGTTGAGAACCGCTGAGTTATAATGATGAAACATAGGCTTTAATAAATTTCTGCGTTGATCCATACATCCTCTTGCATCGGTTAATGATGTATAATAGGTTCCGCAATCAGGAAACAAACACGTGAAATTCGATAAGTGTTTTAAATACTTTTAAAAATATATATCTGTGTAATATTTAAAATACTTCAAAACATTTTTTTCTGAATAATATTATAAATTTATGTTCAAAGTATTCTTTACAGTACTAAATTACAATATTGTTACTGCTACAATAGTGCCGAATCATAAATATACGATTAAGTCGGCTTTTCGACCAATCATATCGTGTACTCTATTTTCTTTGTGAGAGATAGCCACTATTACCTATTACTATACCTGTTTGACAAACTTAAATATATTTTCAAACCTTCGTGTATTTCAAATAACAATCCCTGTGCGTGTAAAAGTAATATAATTGTGTACCTACTTACATCCAACACTCCCGTTGGGATGAATCTACTGCTCGTCGTGTTGAGATTAATGAACCCGGACGGGTATAAGTATAATATACTAAATTATAAATTATAATTTATTGTGTCCACCGTGTTTATATTTTGGTTTTGATATTTTTTTTTCTGTACACACATGTTGGTATAATATGTGCGCGTACCTATATATTCGATCGAAGGTCAAGCAGTCGTGTAGGAATGCATATCGCGGAGTTCCAGGCCCACTACAGTTCACAGGTGGCGGCAGTATAATAGTAGTTCATACATATATGCAATAAGTAGTAGTTATAATAATAATAATATGTATTATTGCTGCACTGCACTCGACTAGGTCGGTCCGATTACTATTATTTGTGTTTGCTATGTGTATACTATACAGGTACCCTTCATTATAGTACCGTCTAACGATCTCGTCGACCACATTTACAATTTAAAAAAATCTTATATCTGTCTAAAATCTAAATATTTATTCTTTGTGCTATCATTTATTTCTTCAAAATTTAATGTTGTAGTTACGAGTTAGTTTTCATTCGATTGTATTTTGTTAAATTATTAACACTATACATTATAGTAAGGAACAAGAGACTTTTTTAGTTTTTATTTTTATTTATTATTATTATTATTATTTTTATGTCGATGCGAGTTGAATTCACAAATCGACTCGTTTTCTAATTATGATTGCGCTTAATGCGCGTGCGTAATCGTAGTAAAATCGTAGTAAAATCCTCTACTCCTCTAATGAAATAATATATTAACCAATTATTATAATTATAATAAATAATAATATACGTACAGTCGTACAATGTAGATGTAACATGTACCCAGATAAAATACATGGGTGGCTTTTGAGAAAGCAGAACATATACTCGTATGTTAATGTATGGAATGGATACTTTCCTTTATGTTTTTAAAATGTTTATGAATGTAATCAAATGTATGACATATTATAACGTTGCAATAGTTTGAGACGCTTATCTCATATATTATATCTACGCGATTAATTTCTAATGGAAAACAATTCATTTAAATACCATACAATAAAAAATATTTTTATCATCATTCATTGTACTATGTTATAGGTTGTATATTATAAGGTTTTAAACATTTACAAAACCATTACAATTTAAGAATACGCTAAATCAACTATGTATTTTGTTATATATATATATTAAACTAATATTATGAAATTCCGATTTTATAATAATCAACTGCCCAAACCCATTTATTCCAACATTTTAAATAATTAATTGTCTATTGACAGAAATTTTTGTTCTTTGAATATACCTACAGTTTGGGTAGTATAGTATCTAGTATTCTAGTATACTCGTATGCGAAAGTCTTATAATTGGACCTCTGAAATATACAAAACATGACTAAATAGCCTATTTAGTCATATTTAAAATATGGGTACACTGGTATGATCTCAACTTGCTAAAAATATTGTAGTCGGCGAAGGAATGTTTTTATTATTACTATATGTTTAATTATAACGTAAACCTGTCTGCGTTCTTCGGCAGACAATACTAACAGCAGCCAGCAGCGAGCAGACAGTGGGACATTGCACACATGCGCAAAACCAAGTAGTGAGGTAGAGAACATACCAGTGTATTTAACCATATTACCAAAACCCTTATTGTCATTATAGCAGTGATCAAATCATACGCACAATATTTTAGTTTTTGATTTCAGCCGGTGGAAAAATAGTAATACCTACATGATTTGCAAACAAAATATAACTTACATTAACAATAAACTTTTTTTATAATGAATTTATAATAATATTAAATAGTTAATAAGTGCAATAGTAAATAATAAATACCAATATCTTTGAGTATATAAATTTAGTTAGAGGCACTTCCGTGACTTCCTAAAACTTCCAAAAACTGCGATAAATGAGAATTTTTTTTTGATATTGTAAATAGTTAACATATCTTTATTTACTTATTTTATATGTTAAAATAATTTCAAAACATATTTTAAAATATTACACTAAGCATAGATATTGATCAGTACAAAGTACAGTTTCTATTTATAACAAAAAAAAAAGATACCTGTATATATTTGTATTATTCAACTACTGAGGAAACCTTCTTTAATAATTTTTAGATTCTGAGAAAAGTGAGGAAACTAAAAAAAAAATCGAATTAAAATTTAAAAAAAGTTTGAATGATCATTCATTGTTACTGTTAGTAACTCCTGAAACCACAACAAAACATTCATTATTCATATGACATAGAAATACATTTTATTTTACTTAAACTGAGATAAACATTTTTGTATAATTACTTATCATGGAAAATCATACCTATTTATTCACGATAAACTACCAGTCTTAACAATTTATTTTTTCGTTACTGGAATGCGTAATGGTTAACACCTTTACGGAAACAAAATATGTATATACAATATACATAATGAAAAAACTTATTTAGTGATACAAATAGGAATGAGTAACAGACAAAATAATCAATTAGCGATTGGTAATAACAAAAATTTCGTGAGAGAACGCAAAAACAATGAACGTATTTGTCAATAGTCTTTACTAAGTCGCAGAAAAATAATTTTAAAATAGAGTTCGTCATTCAATGGAGTATAATCTTGATTAATTTTGTACCATTTAACAAAACAATATTGTATTTCAACTATAATTTTTTTGTAACATACTATATTTTAACTTATATAATTGAAGTTTGATTTTGAAACAATTAATCTTCCCTAAACACAGTAAACACTTAATTGAGCACAAGGACGCTATTTTCAAAATAGCACAGTCCCAGACGTATGATGAGTTGACGACCCTAACCTCTACTATACAGTATACACCCTAACCTAACCTATACAGTATACTAGCTCCCTATTTATCTATCGATATGAAGTTACCTACGTAAAATTTATCTCAAGTATATTTTAGGAGTGGCTATAACAATATGGGTTAGGTTAGTTATATTAAAGTTTCCAGGCGTCCTGTTTTATTAAATTTGTTGCAGTGCCCCGAAAATTGTTATGGAGTTTTGACTAATCTCAAAAATATAATTTGTTATTATAAATTCATATTGAATAATTTGATAATTACCTTTCTGTAAAATTTTTCGTTTTCGTATATATTTATTTTATCTAAAATGCCCATCTATATGGCTATATATATTATTATTATTTATATATATTTTCTTATATTGAATGGATAATTACTTATCCGTAGCGACCGTACCTGTTAAAAATAAGCATAATCTAGGTATGCTTTTTTTTATCAAATTTCCGCCCTGTGTCCGCTACTGGTTCACGTCATTTTGGTTTCAAATAAACCAATTTTTTTTTTAGAAATTATTCTAACTAGCGATTTTAATATGTTTATTATGCTACTATAGTAATAATAAAAAATTAAATTAATAAGATACGTAAAAACCCTGCAGATATCGGACTAAATGTTTATTTTAGAGTATTATTGTTTTCGTTATCGGGTTGTTTATTAAATGTTTTATTCGTTTAGATTATCGATTTACATATAGCCTGCATTACCTATACGGCCAGTATACCTGTAACATCGGTATCGATCGTTTCAAAATTTAAGATTTAGTGTTGTAATTTGAAACCTCTGGTATGAAGTATGTACCGATCACTTCAGTGGATGTAGAGAGTTCGTTTTCCACATATAAAAATATTCTGTCGGACAATAGAGTCAGTTTCACTACTGAAAATCTAGGGAAATACATGGTAAATAATTCTTTTTTTAATTTAAATTAATATTTCAAAATTTTTATTCATTTTAATAACTAGTTTATATTAATTTTCGGTCATGCTTTTTTAAAAAATAAATATGTTTCTTTGTTCATTTTTAAAACAATCGTGTGCGTTTTTTGTTGCTTATTATGGTTTAAAATCTGAGCCCTTTATATAATATATAATAGGTATGAAGTTATAATAAATTAATAGTATCTTTATGTATTTCGAGTAGAAGGGAAAAAACTATTTTGTCATATCTCCCCCCCCCCCTTAAATAAATTCTAAATACGCCACTGGATTAATTTATAATTAAAATACATAAGTACCTACTACCTATATACATATTACAAGTTGTGTGGTTCGATCACGAACTTATCATATTATGTATACTTAATAAGTTTTACTTATAATAGCTCAATAGTCGTAGTATTTAGTTGGTTATTATTTATTTGAAATAAATGTATTAATTATACTATAAAATATTTATCGATCCACATATTGAGGGATCGCCATGTCCTAGAAGCTACAAGCACATTATTACACATGTACGCTACAATTCTACATATAGGATGATTATTTTATTACAGAATTCTCTATATTCCTTACCCTAATCTAAATCACTTGTCAAGATTTTTAACTCTTTACTGCTATAGGTTGATTGGTATTAGATTAGAATTAAGGTACAAGGAAGGCGTGTGTTCTTCGATAAATAAATTGACCTAACCCTTTTTTATTGTTGAGTTATTTTTTAAGTAGATTTTGCTGTAAATATCATTAAGGGGAGTGTAGCTATATTATGTATAGAATGCAACTAAATTATATCTTTGGAAACTTTGGTAAATAGGATTCATTATTAATAACAGATATGGTTCATATAAAATACCTACCTATACAATTTTATATCAACCATGATAATATTATAAAAATTATGAATCGTTTAATTTAGTCAATTAGGTATAATAAACGTAAACGATTTTTCTTTCTAGTTTAAAATCATATATTATACTAGACTATTTATACATATAGTTATAAAACAACAATATGTCTACTTATACGGTCCATCATTATTAATATCAAAAAAACTAATAAATAATATTTTTATTCATAGAAATATGATTTTTTTATTTTACTAAATTTATAATAAACTATTAATTATATACTTTGAATACTAATTTATTTATTATAACTATTCATTTGTGTGATTTTTTTTTTTTAGGAGAGCGTTGACACGCCAATGGCCGAACGTCGAAAAAATTGGTTCCAGAGGCAAATACATCGGGTAGGATCGATTAGATCATCGTCGACAACTTATTCATCTGGTGGTCTATTCAATCGAACCAGGCATAATTCGGTGTACTCGAGCCCGGAAAACGGCTTACCCGTATCAGCAGGCATAAATGGTCACAGTCACATCAACAGCATTAACGGGAGTACACCACATTTACAAAAGATAACACTGTACGACCGATTGTGGGGTAGGAAATCTATGAAAAGTCGACGAGGTAGTACCCAAGGTATTTATGGTTCCTTTAACTTTAAAAACATATTTCTTTTTAACAAGTGAACCCCCCTGAACGCGATTTATTTTTAATTATTAAAAATACATCATAATAGGTATAGCTCAAAAACATTAAATTTGGTATTTTATTACATACACACAAATTATATTTTGATGGCAGAATATTATAAACTGATACAAGGTTTAAGAACAACAGTTATGTTTATTAGTTCGTGAAATCAGTATAATCAGTAGTAAAATTAACACAAAATACAGTTGTTTTTTATTACCCTACTGACAGATGTGGTTTTTATATAACTACACGTTGATTGTACGAATCATTTGATATTATTTAGGTACCCATTGGCCATTTCATTAATTATTATATTATGTGTGATATACGTTTACGTAAAAAAATCGGAAAAACAATGATTAGGTGTTTGATATTTCACGTGTTTTTAAACGTCATCTATGAATAATGAATCGCTCTGAAGGTCGTCATGTTAATAACTTGTTTTCTTATATTTGTTTTTATTGAGCAGAAATCGACAAAACGCGCTTACGGTTTTTACAGTTTAAATAGTTATTACTCGAGTGCGTCATCATCGTATCTCATTAGTCAAGAAAACCATATCAACGTGCTCATAGAGATATTAGCTAGGTATAAAAACTTTCTTGTCGTGTATACCAATCGCAAAATCTTATGTTACGAGTTTCGGAACAAAAATTACGCGGAATCATTGTCGTAATCAGTATAAATCTGCAGAACTACAGGTTTTCACTTTTTTTTTGCACTACACACGAATATAATAATATTGTGTCAGTCATTATTATATATTAGATAGGTACATAATGTATAGGCGTATAATAATATATTATATATTGGGCACGTAAATTGCAGAACAGGAATTTTTCAAAATTTAAATACAAACCCAAAACCGCGATCTGTATAATTTCACTATATAACCTATACGTTTAATTTGGTTTTTATATGCGACCCACTCATCCATAATATGGACTATACCCGTATAAATATTTATTCGAAGTGATTTATTAAAATTTAATAAAAATTTACATTTAAAAACATTTTTTTCAACGCATTAAACTGACCATTAATTTAATATTATATAGAGAATAATAAAATATATACTTTACTCATATAATTCATGTGTTATTTACTTATATTATAAAAAACAAAATTTGTTTTCTACAGACATTTCGGTGATAATATTAAATGAATGGTTTTTGTTTTTGCTCAACAAAATAATGGGATTTTACGAAATACGAATATCCATTTTGTGTAGGTATAAACTGGTGACCGACATATTGTGTACCTACATTGTAAAAATATATAAAAGGAATATCTAATCTGTGATTTGAATAGTTTCTTTTTTCGAATATTAATTAATAATTGGTGACATTGTGTTACAAATTTCAAGTCAGATACATCTCAGTGTTTCTTAAATATTATTTATTTTACAAAAAGGAAATTATAGAATATCTGAAAGTCTTGTGGAGCTAACGTATTTGGTTCGTTCTATAATGGTTTAACGGCAAAGTACAAATGTTTTTCTTTATTCGAACATGAATATTATTAACAATTTGTCCGCCTTATTGGGCTTTGTGTAGATTATACGGAGTAACGTTACTTGTATTCGCTCATAAGCGTTTCGCGTGATGTGTAATAATTATACTAATTCCCGATTTAATTTCGTACAAAATCAAATTTACAATAATATAATCGAAACAGCAATTATTTCGTACGTTTTAATACGTACGTCAACTCGGACACGCAAATACTTGAGTAAATACTGTAGAAACTAAACAAATTCAATTTAGTAGTTAATGTTACGAAAAGTGGAGCTGTCATATTTCTAACATATTTTAATAGTACTGCACGTTTTAAAGTAGGTAGGTATAATATGCGCTATTATAACATAAACCGTGAACTTACAAGTTACAAGTAGGTATTCAAACGTCACGTGTAGAACATCTATAGGTCGACTTCTAAAATATCGAATCTTGTATACATTTATAATAACAAATAGGTACGCACGTTTTTAATTATTAGGTATTATGTAAAATACAGCAAATCGAGTTCTAGAAAAAAAATGAAATGTTTATTATTTTTACACATAACAATTGTGTGTATTGTTATTATTGTAGATATAAAACAAAATATTTGATTAAAATTGATGAAATGATTAATTCGAATCAGGTTAAATTTAATTCACTATATTCAGTACCTACATTATAATATTATAGTCATACTTTTGAAGTCGATGTATACCTAGGTATACATATATAAATAAGAACAATTATATTAAATACAAAATATGTTATAATAAATTCTAATTCTCTTTTAGATAAATTATATGATTATCAACTATTATCGTTAGTATTACTCCATATTTGCATAGCCAACATATCCCTGCAACAATGCAACATTGTTATCCAACTTCCGATTATATAATATTATGATAGTCAAGTTCGTACTTAAAACTCATTTATGACAAGTCTATCACGGTTATAACTATTTGATTGGTTGTATCGAATAATGTCTATTTCAAATTTTACATTTTTTTTTTTTAATAAAGTAGTACCTAGTATTTTTTATAATACTTTTCTCATAGAAATCGACCTTTTGTAGAACATTCAATTATAAAAATTAACATTATTTTTTTTTATATTAATAGTTAGTATTCACACATAGATTAACGTTCTGTTAACACTTACAGTTTTTGAGCATCTATTTATCTATTAATATTTAGCATAATAATTATCGTACACCTATTAATTTAAACTTAAATACACCATTTATCCTTTTTGATATACATTCAATTTCATGTTATATCTTCTAAAACTATATTATGTACGACTAGGTATTTCGTATTACCTATTTTGTAATTATGTGTGTGTGTATATAAAAGTTTTTCACGAAGCACTTAAAAATATACATTTTTAACACTTAAACTTATATGTTGTAATCTATATAAAAAAAAATAGAATACAATAAGGGTATTTTGATTACTAGCTATGCGCGAAGGACTCTTGGGAATTGCAGTGGTTATAACACCGCTGTCATTCCCGTTATGTGTCTGCCGTTCCACATTTTAAATCAGTTAGTCGTGTATACATAATATAAGTAGGTACCTATACACTACACAGTATACGCGTAATCTTAAGGACAATAAATATCGTACGTTTTACTTTTAGGTTCGAACAAGATTAATGGGCAAATAAATGCTAGAGGAAGGCCTAGAATTCCGACACCAGATGTGCAAAAGGACGGTACCATCGATAAGGACAACAAACAGAATATGTCCGTCAACGGTTCTACTCAGCCAGGAACATATCCGTCAGATTTGCCCGCAGTTGTACAGGTATAAAACACAATAAGTCTCAATAAATATAGTTTTTTTTTTTTTTAGTTAGATATTTATAAAACCTTTTTTGTTTTATATTTAAGTTTTGAAAATTGAATACAAAATTCTTCATAAACAGTTCATATTAAAACCATAAATTTTAAAAGAATATATAAAAACAAATATTTTTTATAGATATTTTAAGATTAAATTTGAACAAAATTACTTATTTAAATGATAAAATAATAATTTAACCAAATAGTAATAAATATATTTTACTAAATACCCGCCATGGTCATTATATATTATTAAATTCGCTCTGCACACAATTAATAGTATACCATAATACTTAATAATAAATATTACATTAATCTCGTTCCGTGTTATTGACATTTTTTTTATTCTTTGGTATATATTCTTTAAACAATATTTTAAAATAGCTTTGCTTCACCGTGCGTCAAGACTATTTATAAATCATCAACATTTTTCGCAAATTCATATAATTAAATCTCAGATTAAAACCATTTTATTGTGTAGAAAATGTGTTTTTTTATTTTTTGGTTTTCTAGTTCTTATAGCAGCTAAAAATTTTCTGATTTATTATGCCATTAGAATACCTTGTATTAAAATGATCGACATCAGGTTGAATCGCTAGACCTTGAAAATCAAATTGTTTGATCACGTCAAGTTTTTATAATATTTAAAATTGTTTTCAAAATATTTAAGCATTTAAGAGAAACATAATTTATTAATAGGATGCTATAATCGTAGAAAATAACTAGGTAATCATACTAACAAGCAACAGCATAATATAACTATAGGTAATTATATTTATGGTATAATTAAGTATATATAATACTAAAATTTTGATCAATCATTCAATACCTAATTATTAAAAAATCTGAGCAATAAAAAATTTTGCAAATTGTTGAATTAAAAATTAAATATCCATTTAGTGTTGAAGGTTACCTAGACAAATATGATATAAGTACACCTATATTTTATTTCCAATGCAATAGAACTATTATTTTTCTAAATTGTTTTAGCCTATGAGGTACCTAGCATTCTCTCAAGAGTTGAGATCGTGTAATTTGTTCGGTATTAACATTGTTTAATCGGCTTCTGAAAAATTAAATCTATTACTTAAGGTTATTTCTTGCATCTACTTTTTTTTTGTACGTATTTTATATAATAATATTCATAAGAAGTATTAGATGCGTTTTTCGATTTAGATAACTCGAATACATTGCATTTCATTTTATTTAATTAGTAAAAGTAATTGATAATACAATATTTATTATTACTAGTTTATTATAATTTTGGAATTTATAATTAACGAACACAATATCATATTTTAATGCAAGACTTGGCAATCGGCATGTTTATTGTATGATGTTTCTCAAGTATTGCATTTATGTCAAAATTAGAATATTATAATCGTGTATTCATGTTAACAATTAAATTATTCTAAGAATAATTGAATAATATTTGAATAATTTTTACGACATAATAAATGCATTGATTCTGTTGGACCATTGGGGCGGGTGTTTTAAAATTCTAAGTGATATAATGAATCATCGCACATTAGCATATAATTAATTGCAAAACAGCAAATAAGTAAATAGGCAAATAGCTTATTCTAATCGGTGTTACGTTTATATAAAAATGGTCAGTATTTATCTGTTATAGTGATACGCTTAAAAAAACTATAAGTAACTAAATTATGTAATCCTAATTTTGTTTTACTATACAGTAATAATATATAATTCATCATAATATTACGAAGAACGATCGAGCGTAAAGGATACAGTGGTTAGGTATTTTCTTATAATGAAATATTGTGAATTTTTTGTTTTTAATTGAACAATTATTTATGTGTGAGATTATTATTTATCATATTTTAAAATGATAATAACCCCTTTTCTATTGTAAATTATTTAGCTGATAATTTTTCTAAAAAATCTGTACATTTACATATTTTTATTTTGTTTATTCTGAGAATCTGTTAAACGAATTATACAGTTACGTGAATATTACGATAAAATAAGTCATATATTTTAGTAATTGTTTGCTAATAATTTGTATTCATTTTTTTAAACATTATTTTGTTTATGTCTACTACCCACTAGTTTTATGTAACTTGATTTAAATGACCTGTTTAAGTAGAATATCGAAGGTTTTTTAAATGACTCTGAAAATTATTAAATTTAATAATGAACTAACAATAAAATTCAATGAAATAATAACTAAACATATTCAAACACTTAATACGAGTATTTCATGGTAGATTCTTATTATTTATAAGCTGTTATGGTTTAAAAACAAAATGTCATGGAGATATTTCAGATTTAATTTGAATTATGTAACTGGATTTAGAATACTTATGAAATTTCAATATTTGTAAATACATTATCCAAGTTCACATAATTTTTATTTAATACCATTGTAGTATTATAGTACCTATATAAAGCATTATTATCTTATAATAGGTGATAAATACTATTTAAACGTTATAGTTAATTTTTTAAAATATTTATCGAATATTTGTTTACACTTAAAACCTTGGTTTCAATACTTATTTAAAAAAATATTATATAGTGTCGAGTGGACATGTTTACTAAAAATTTAAAGAAACTGTATTGAGAAACTTAAAAATGACCTAATCCAATAATGTCCTACTATTTAAATTCAATGTCTAATTCATATACGAAAGTGTTAGACAGAATATTTTTAGTTTTTTTCGTTTCGATAAAAATATAATAATAAAAGAATAAAAATTACATCTTCGTGACCAGGTGTTATACACATTCTTCGCTTCGTTAAGAATTTAAAATATTTCAAAAATGTTTAATAGCCCCCCCCCACCCTCTTTCTCATACACTACCTATATTTTTTTTCTCTCTATAATAACATAATATGTACCTCTCTCTTTTTACTCTCGACATATACTTCATTATTTGTATATAATACATAATGACCCTATAAACAACTTGGGGTGAGTCTACTGACTATTACGTTTCTCCATCTATACTCATTTCCTACCTATGCAGTAAACACTTTAAAACGTATATAACTACACAATTAAATACTTTAATACTAAGTTAAAATGGATATAATTTGATACATTTAAGTTCTAAAATATTTATACCTATAAATTTCCAATTGCAGATTTTTAAGTATAGTAAAAATATAATATAATAAATACAAAGTATAGATACAATCAAAAAATACTATACCTGGTGTCTATTTAACCCAAGATAGGTTAAGTTAGGTCTCTTTTTATTCTAGGTACTCATTAAATTATCATATTTTTCTTTGCGTAAATTTGTGTCTTTAAAAACAACATTTTTGGAAAACAATTTATGTTAACTATTTTTAGTTAAATTCTTACCTTTTTTTTTACTCTTTTTAATAAAAATATATGTTTTACATTTCATAATCCATAGTGAAATATCTACATTTTTTTTTAACTATAGTTGTTTAATATGAGTTATATGTATTTAAAGTTTAGATAAAGTGAAATAGATTAATTCAGAAATATTCCACGAAATATTGATCCATTACTTCGCTCATTTAAACTTTAAAACTATATCAAACGGAACGGACGTGATCTTTCATTCATGTTATATAGCACAACAAATATAATAATAACTTTTATAATAATATTATTATTATGATTTTTGCACTAATTATTTTAAACTTCCTAAATCTGTCTAAACCTGATTATGATTATTTTATAGATTTTTTTATTTTCATATACAGGTTTGGGTAGATTGTTTCTGATTCTTTAGAACAGCGGTTCTCAATCTGTGGTACGCGAGAAAATCTCCTTTTATAAAAAAACATAAACGTATACATTATTAATAACCAAAATAAAAAAAAAGCAAGAAAATGGTCAAATGGTAAAAATGTTCAAACTGTGTAGGTGGTACGCAAATATAAAAAGGTTGAGAACCGGTGCTTTAGAGAAGCAAATTCGGGTTCAATTACAGCAAGTTAAATAGTTTGTAGTAATATTAGTATATTATGTAGGTTAACATAGAATTTTCTACAATTTCTAAGGACCTACACCATAATATGAAAAATAAATAAAATACGATACTCATTGAAAATATTTAAACCTAGTAATATTGTCTGTAACCTTAGATTCAGAGACCTATATTGCAGTAATTTGCATGCAGTAGTCAGTAGTCACCGGACGAGTGTGTTACTGTCAAAATATTACATTTAAAACGAATTTATTAAACACACATTATCATTTTATAGTTACTATACTCCACCGATTTCAATCAGTAAATTTTTGCGTGATTCGTTCGTTTTTTTAATTACCCGCCGTCGTTTTCATACAGTATATAATAATTTTATAGTCTAAAATTTTGGTTTATTCAGGAGTTGTATTTCAGGTTATCTGCAGACATATTATATCGAGCAAATACGATATCTTTAAAATTTTGTAAGCACTTTGCGGCAACTAGATGTTGGTTGTCGTAATCGTAATATCGGAACGGTTTATGTAGGTATAACATTTTTAAAAAAATAAACAGAAATGTGGGTTATTTTTAAAAATAAAAATATTTAATAGAAATTATAAAAAAACGACTCATAAAATAATTACATATACCTACTTTAATTTATATTACATACTAACTATAGTAACTATACCCATGGTACTTATCTTTATAATATCTATTAAGAAAATCGAAAATAAAAATGTTAGTTCCATAGTATTTCGAGTACAGGTACTTAAACTAAATTTTTTAATAATATTATTAAATCACTATTTTATTATTATTTATTTTACCCAAAAATCTTCCACGTTGCTTAAAGCGTAATTGGCCACACGATCTCCTTAATAAATAACTAAACAATAAAAATAATGAAATACACTAATAAAAAAACCATTCAAGTTAAGATCACTGCAGGATACTCCCTGCTTCGTTTAAGTCGTCAAAATCATGTTACCTTTTTTACTTATTACTTTTAATGCATCTGATTGTATATAGATTGTAAATAAAATTTTTAGCAAAAAACAGATACACTAAAAAACATATTACAGTTATAGTTTTCTAATATCATTATTCATTACATTGGTTTCAAAAATAGATACCTATAACAAATAATAGAAAAAATATTATCGAGGAGGAAACCAACGTATGGAACACCCTGTATAAACTGTCATCTAAAATAAATCGTAATAAATCATGATAGGTTAGGTTAATATGTGTAAATTAGCAGTTTATAGAAAACCTACATGATCGATACAGGAGATCGCTACCATACCTGCAGTTATCATATCCGCGTATGTTCACGTTCACGTTCAATGCCAAAAAAGAACACGTTCGCTTTGATTTTTTTTTCATATCAACACGTTTATTTTTATTTTTTCTGTATATTAAATTATGTAAACGCTTTAATCGGGTCGTTTGTGTGTAATTTTTTCTTTTATTTCTCTTACCCCGCGTTTGTCACGGAACTAATTTGTTATTTTTAAAGTTATTATTCAAGATGATCGTAAATTAATCACGGTTTGTTTGATAATAGAAACACGAATTCATATATACTATAGTGTGGTCGGGTCCGGTTTCGCCCAACACGCGCTTTCGTCTGAATCACATAAAACTGATTTCGTTTTCGCTCAAACCAGATAAATAATGTGTCTTTTCGTTTTTTCTAAAAACACATTTTATTACTTTATATATATATATATATTTCATACAAAGACATCATTGACCATTTTTAAATTTTCATTTCAGTACCAAATTACATTATTTTAATATTTATTTTCGATTATAAGTATCCCACCGGATAACATTATTATATGGATCGCACTGATCACAGTAACGTACTGAACTACGTATAACATCATAAATAAAAAATAAAACAATTTCCCAAATGCTACTCGGTTAACGACGTGACTAACTCGCAGTACTCACACTGCATGTAACTATTATGAATAATAAAAGTATTAATGGCAGAACTTGAATTTTCATGAACTCGAAAAAAAAATCAAGAAATAATAGCGAATGTTGTTAATATTTACATTTTACAAAATAAATAATAATAATACGCGTATTATTTGTGATACGTATAATGTTGCATAAAAACAATATATGGAATATTGTAATAATTACTGCCGTGTCGCAGGTGGTGTTGTCGCCAATCCAAGAAATGGACCCCAACCTGTCGGGCACGCTGCACAACCAGCGCCGAATCGCCGGCGGCGTGGGCGTCTGTCAGGGCGTGCTGAATCCAGCGTTCACCGGCACCGCCGTGTACACCACCATGTCGGTCAGCCCGATCGCCATGTCCACGGTATCCATGAGCCAGCCGCTGCTGTCGTCGTTGGGCATCACCGCGACGTCGGCGGCGACCACGCCAACCGCGCAGCCGTTGCTCATCACCGACGTCACCGCGTCCACGGTGGCCTCTGCGCACCACTCGGACAAGGACGACAGCGCGTGCGGCGGAAGTTCCAGCGGCAGCGTGTCTAGCACGGACGACCGGAAGACGCCAGCGGCCAACAGGCGCAAGAGGGGCGAGGTGTACGTGTAGACCTGCCGTTCCGTTTTAATTATAATTATATAATTCATAATATTATAAATTATTATAATACACAATTATAGATTTTATTTTTGTTATACGTGCGTGGGGTTGACGGTGTTTTGTTGTTGTTGTTGTTTCCGAAACCGCGACGACTGCGCGCACGTAAAGACTGCTGATGGGTTGTGGATGGAGGATGGACGTGTATTAAGAAATGTAATAATTTAACAAAATAGTTTACTTTAATGATTAGAAGGGACGTATACCTAATACCCGTCGCTTGTCTTAAATTTTCCTACGATCCCCTGCAGATTATATTTTATAGTAAAAACACACACATCGACAGGGTTTTTCCAAAAGGGTGGCGCCAAACTTTCACTTCTGAAATAAGCAAAGCGAAATAAAATTGAGCTTTATGGAAAAAAAAATCTTCGATTCCTAGCCATTTCCCTGTACGTCGAGAACAAATTCGAAAAATAACATATAGAGTACAATATTACCGTGTAAATACTTAAATTGACTCTGTTTTTCG
This sequence comes from Aphis gossypii, assembly GCF_020184175.1. Classification (NCBI taxonomy): domain Eukaryota; kingdom Metazoa; phylum Arthropoda; class Insecta; order Hemiptera; family Aphididae; genus Aphis; species Aphis gossypii. The sequence continues at coordinate 83,870,286 of NC_065531.1, forward strand.
ATAAATCAGTTTGTGTGTGTTTTTTATGGATACGACGACAACCGTACTTGTATAGTCTGTTAAGTACCCTCATCATACTATCTATCGGTTAGGTTTTCGATATTGTTTTGAATCCTGACCGATTAATTTAATATTTATAAACGAATAATGTGCAGCGTGTCATAGCGATAACATTTTTTTCAAAAAATCTTTGTTACCCGCGGTATACGTCATGCATAATATCTCTTCCGATATTACATTTTTTTTATCACGCATTCGACAATTTACCATGTACTAAACATAATTTTCGGTGTGTACCATTCCAAATGAAAAGACTGTTGACAATAAGTGTACATCGCGTGGTAGGTATACATACTACTTACCGTCAACCCCAAACTGCTGCAGTATTTTCCTATATATTTATATATTATAATAATAATATGAAACAATATGAATATCATGCCACGTACATACCGGAACTCGTATTTTATTATATAATGTGGTATAGTGTATTTATGTATAATATCATCATATTTTATAAGCTCCAGTGAAGGCGTTGTACACTTACGTGTGTAGTAATTTGACTATAATTAAATAATGAACAATATAAGTGTATTATGTACACATAATATTATATTGTAAGTAGCGAATGGCCAAGCGAAATGACGCGATATTGTATATATTTTTAATAAGAAAAAAATTATATACTTTAATATATACCTAATGCCTATAAGAGTCAAATTATTATGAATTTTGCTCAATTTGAACAATTATTACATTATAATTTATAGAGGCATATAATTATTTTTATGTTGTACTTATATATAATATTATAAATCGCCACTGTATATAATATATATAAAATGAGGTATATAAACCAATAATGTATGTATACACATTCTAATAACTAACCCAACTCACATATTATTATCATTATTATTAAAATAACATATTTCTTTATCGTACTATGTATGTATAGTATACAATACTATACATAAATATTTGTAAATATTATTATTATTATAAGCGTATATTATGTTATTATTATTATTATATATTTACCATTGTTTTAGAAACATAATCTTAATAATAAATAGTATTAGTTAGACGTTAAAATTATTAGATTTTTACAATATACCTATGTAATATGTATATTATAATATATATATGAACAAAATGTGATACCTAATCAAAACACCAAATATGCCGTCCAATATGTCAATCATTATAATATTATCTCTGTGTAATATAATATACAATATTGTGTAACCTAGTTGAGTTGAGTATGTTTTTTACTCTAACATATTATGTGATATGAAACAATTTTTTAATTACGTTCCTTATGAAATTTACAGCGATAGTGTAAAGACAAAATAATATTTCAAAACCTCAAACGGGTAAAAACAAAATGTATGTTGTTAGAACTTAGTAAGTATCTACATTATTGTTCTGGTCGTTTATTAAACGATTGCAGGAAACTTAAGCAGTATAATAAAATGTATTACGTAAAATTATTAGTGATCGACCTTGAAATATTTACCTAAAATATTGGATGAATTTTATCTCGAAGCATAATTTTAATAGTTCTATGGTATATAAATTATAATATTATAACGTAGACCTGTGGATAGTTTAAATCGATTTTTAATTTTTTTTTTTTTTTGCACACTTTTTTGTTGTATTTAAAATTTAAATATAATACAATGTTTACGTACATATATATTGCGCTTATCTTTTTCCACTATATTTTTATACTCTGCAACTTTTTAAACGAAAAATAATTACATATAATTATATATTATTACTGTATGTGTGTGGCATATTATTAAAATTTTAAAATAACTCATTTCACTTTTTAATGAACAGTACGTACATTTTTTCAAGGTTAATGTGCAGTTTTACAAACAATAAAACCCGTTCAATTACAAGCTTCTCGAGGAATTTTTTAAATTATTTAGCATTATTTAGGTATTGTTATGAAAACCTAAGAAAATGAAAGGGTAATAAGAGCTATTTATTGATATTATGCTAATGCTGATGAGTATCTATGTGTTTTCAGTGGTATAATAACTTATAACTTTATGCTGCAGGCTGCAATAAGTATTTTAGTAGATATGATTACGCACGTACTATCAAACTACTCCCGTGGACTTGGACCAAAAAATATAAACACCGAAAACAATAACATAAGTAATGCTGCAATAAATGTTTAGGTAAAATAATATTTAAATATCTATTTATGTATTTATATAAACGTAAAAACTATAAAAAAAATTGTACACACTCATATTAATTAAACATCTAATATTAAAAATATATATAGTTTAAAGTAAATATTTTAATACACAGTTTGAGTAAAATATAAAATCGGTTTTATGTGTATAATTTTTTCTAAAATGTATTAATATTACTTGAGTGTACCTATACAGTGTATACAGTGATTTTACATGATTAATGACTTTTTTTATGTAAAATTAAAATAAATATAAATAGTAAAAACTAAATACTATTAATACAAAGTGCTTTGCTTTTTATTTTAGTATGTTTTATGTCGTCATCATTCGTTTTATACTGCAGTGTTAAATTATTTGCTTAATTTTTTATGGGTACCTATTGCTTTTTTTTTTTTTTTTTTGATGGTTTTTACTATTTTTATATAATTGTATAACTCAAATACCTATACTATACTATTGTATATACTCTAGGGTTTCATAGATTATTTATTCGCATTTATTGTCAAACAACGCCGTCAAATATTATTGGAAAAAAATTACAGTGAATGTATATAGTTAAACAACGAGTCCAACGTGATAATATTGTATTTTATCGAGGACGTGATATTTTTCTTAATACATATATCATAATAATATATAGGCGATATAAGTAACTGCGCGTATAACGCACATTTTACATTTTTACTCCATTGCAGATAAACATAACCAATCAACTCGATCAAGTATTATTGCGAGCACGCGTTTTAGAATAGTACCTATTACAATATTGAATACTATATCTTTTCATGATTGTATAAATCTTGTACCACACTCGTCCATACTGTTCGTAGGAGAGACGTGTTTCTTTTTTTCTTCTGAAACAAAATATAAGTTTTACTTAAATTAAAAATCACCGTTTTTGGGACAATATATAGTGTTAGTTAGCCTTAGCATACTGTAAATTTTGAAAGGTTTATTAATTCATCTATTTTAATTTCTATAAGATATTGTGTGCATGTTCATCGAAATCAAGTCGATTTATTATGTCCATTATGATTTTGTGTGGTGATAAACATATTCTTTCATAAATATTAGGAACCACGCAAGAACGCGATAGATATTAGATATTATATTATCAATATATATTTAGTTTATACTTTATATTTTTTATATTTAAGTTTATTACATAATAAATATACAATTTATTTTATTCGCGTGTTGCGTATATGGAATCTAAATCTTGTTTCATGTACTTTATGGTTTTATGCTTACAAATTTCACAATAAGACTAGAATAAATTTTAAAGTTAAACACAATCAGATTAAAATGAATAATAATAATAATAAATAAAAAAAAATGCTGATATTAGTAGACAAGTATTATATAAGTTTTGACAAAACCTATATATTATACATTTTTTTTAAACATTAATTTGATTAGATGTAAATTCCTCATTCCATTATCTTTCTTTTATTCGTATATGTATTAAAATGACTGTATATAAAAAATACTGCCACTTGGCATTAACCTAATTAATTAATTAATTAATTAACACCAAAGAATAATATTTGTGATAGGTTAGATTTTTTAAATTATAATAAATCATTTCTTTAAAAGCTATACCTACCTATAATATTTATGTCATAATTTTAATAGGTACCGGAAACGATGGAAACTAATTCAGATAATCATGCGTAATACATACGTATTATGTGTCTTACGAAACACTATTCCGGGAACCAATTTGGAATTACTTACCGTTTAACAAAACGCAGCAATTATAATATCTCGTTTATAAGACGTAAATTTAGTATACAAGCATGAAGCAAGTAGGTAACATAACGTAACTCTCTCTATACCTACTTAAAACATATATAATATTATATACCTATTTATACCTAAACTATAAAATTCAATTTAGAAATCGATTACTTATCATTTACTCTCTTATAATATATAATAATAATTATTATTAAAATGTAAAATGTATTATAATACATAAGACGACGTTATTGAAATCTACTGATGAAAAAAATACCTATTTATCGTTGATTATAGATTAATATTTATTGAACCGCTGTTATTTTACCGATATGATAAAATATTATCATCATTATTATATTTATTTTATTCACAATTTATACTTATCAATGGGCTGTATTTCAAAATTTTCTAAATGTGGCTGTTTATTATAATAACTGTTCGTCTTTTAATATCATTTATAATATTTGTGTACCGCTGTATCTATATGTGTCCAATGTCCATAACTACTTTAAAACTATTAGTTTCTAATTGAACGGAAATACTGAATGCTAATATAACAAATTGTCGAAGACCAAGCTTGAGAGTATATTTTTACTTTTTGATATTCTGGTAGGTATTTACTTTTAAAATTTAAATCTAGAATTGCTTTTATTATGCCCCTTAAATCGGTTCAAGTACCAATTATATCAATGACATTTTAAACAATTTGATAAAAATAGAAGTAAATAACCTGTGTCACAAAATTGAAGTCATCCTTTTAAATTTTTCAAAATAAACACCTTAGAATTTGATTGACAATCATTTAATAATTATTATCATTCATATTAATTAATCATTATACTTAGAAGAATATTGTTGTGAAGATTTTAACTTTTAAGTACGAGTATATAATAAAATTATAATTTTTTATATTACATGTAAAATTAATTTGAAACAATTTGATACTTGGGTGTAATTTTTGATACTAATTTAAGATGGGATTCACATATTAACAATCTATTAGGTAAGCATTGTTTCATAACTTACAAGTTAGTTAAAATCTAAAATATGATTCTAAAACATACAATGAGTATATAATATTTACTATGCACTATAATACTATTATAATACTAGGATATCAATATATATTGATAAAAATATTATAATATAGTAATTTGTTCAACACTCTTTTAGTTGAGACTTTTCTGTATTATCGCTAAAAGTATTTGAATTTTCTTATATATGAGTATAACAAAAATAATAATTATAACAATATTATCACTGACCTGTTGTTGTATTCAACGAATTCGTCTGTAGATTTAAACAATACGCTAAAAAATCGTATATGAATTCATATTGAGCCTAAAAAATTATACCATTGATTAATATTTTGCATTTGATATCATTACTATATTTTTATTATTTCACATATTGTCATAAAACTTATAATTTTCAATTTATAATAATTTTTATAAGAAAAAATATTTATTTTATACTATTTATAATATATATAAATAAATTTTAAATTTAAGGATAAGCTGGATAGAGCGGGAAACGAATGAAGAAGTACTTAGAACAGTGGGAAAAAAAACGTACACTCATAGATTCTATAAGAGGAAGACTCTGGAAAATGGTTAGACATGCCCTGAGACACCCAGAAGAATTACATAATATAATATTAGAAGGTATGATAGAAGGAAAAAAACTGCATCACGTTCTCGGAACTATTATATAGGATACATTAAATGCGGTGCAAAAGTCAAAACCTTTAAAGAACTTAAAGAAAAGACGAGTAATCGGTTAGAATGGAGAATTATAGTTGTAAACCAATACCTTCGAGTTGAAAAAAATATATATATATATAGATATATCAGCATCTATACGAACAGTAATAAAATATAACTGTGAAGGCGTAATAAGAAAAATACTACGTGGAATGTTTTGCAGTAGAAAATTAGTAAAGCATTTAACAAGATAGAGAAAATTAATGGTGAAAAGAAAAAGAAGGAGGATATTAAGTACTAACTAATTGATACCTACAATAATAATTTATAATGTATATGTATACATTATTATTATTATTATTATTGTATTCAAACGCAGAAACATGTATTTATTCAGTATTCCTTAATTTCCTTTAATTTTAAAAAATATCTAATTAATAAAGAATATTATGTTATAATAATCCTTAAAAAAAAAAACAATTCACAATTAATAATTTTTTAGATTTCATATAATTATTTAAAAAACCCAATATTTATTACTATTATAAAATAAATATGTTTAAAACCCAAAGTAGTGTAATATATAGGTTTATAAGGTAAAAATTAAAAAATATTATAAACTAATACTTGAATATTAATAATATTGTATTTTATATAGGTAAAACTTGGTAAGTACTTCAAATAATTATTATTGTGTTTTCGAGTAAAAATGTAAAATACCTAATAATATCATTAAACACTCAACATATTATACGTTGAAGCATGTTATACATTTTTAACTAGGTATATGAAACAAATATTTTACCTGTGTTTGTACCATATTAGTCCGTTGTTCACGCAATCTTAAAACTGTTTTAAAAACATTTAATTTTGTTCTATCCTGGTGGATTAGACGCAATAGCATGTCACATGCTATGTAAGTTCCTGTCCTGCCGACTCCAGCACTTTTAAACAAATAATAATAGGTTTTTATAATATTCATTATTTAGATTGGAGAGTTTTTCTCGAATTTTAATAATCAAAACTACAAATCAATTTAAAAATAATATTATTATTATAAATTATACTCACCTACAATGCACAACAACTAGACCCTTTGGGGATTTCGCTTGTACTACACGCCAAAACTGCAATAATTTCGATGGATCTTTCGGTGTTCCAAAATCTGGCCAATCGTGAAATTGAAAATGTCTTATCGTCTTTTTTAAATGTCCCTAAAACACAACTTATTGATTATTATTTATCAGTCATTTCAATTTTAATTCATTATTTTGTATCTTATGTTGAAATACTAATGTACTATACATCACATCTAAATTATATCTTCTAAGTCTGAGGATAATTTATTATAAATCAGTAAAATATAATAAGTTAAATGTCAAATATTAGGTTAGATTAATTTGACGATTTTAAATCATAACCATAAATTGATTATAAGTTTCTATTTAAAACGGTTCCCACAAATACTGGAGTAAACAAATATATTGGGCTATAAACGTTTGAAAATATGATGGATATTAAAATATTGTTTTTGAAAATCAGATTAGATTACTTGTATAATAAAAGTAGGTACCTACTTTACAATAATAAAAATAAAGGGCAGCTGTGGCCTGCTCTTTAATTTCTTTAAAAGCTTGTTATTAATTAATAATTATTCATTACTATACATAGCACATAGGTATAAATTTATTTACAAATACCGTAAAAGCAACGTATTATGACTTTTAGTTTAAACAAATAATTCATAATCGCTAAGCAATAAAAATCTTAATACATTTCTATTGACAGGCAATACCTTAAGTCAAACTAAGTTCAACTATAGTCTAATACTTTCGTACTTTCGACATATCGATATAAATGATTTGCAACTTTCTCACCAAAAATAATAGATCTAAAAGACTAAAACCATTATTATATATACTATAAATATTATACCGAATAGACAAGGAATTATTTTTAGAATGCACTAATAATAAGTCACAATTTTTAATAGTAACTTAAAAACAAAATTAGACGAACTATCTCACAAGTAGGTACCAATAACCCTAGAACTAGATAACTCTATGTGAATTTTAAGATATGAGTTCAAAATACCTAACTATATCCTTTCAAGTCTTTTGAAAATATTGGGTTCGTCTCTAACTACTTATACTTTATTACAAGTGATATTATGTACTTACTTTTAAAACCGTCAATATTCTGATCGTGAACAAATAACGTTCTTTGTCGACAATCATAATGTCATTTTTCACTTGAATATCTCCAAAGACTAATTTTTCATTATTGTTTGGAAAATATTTGTTGCATTTTATCTAAATAATTGTATTAATAAATTATAAATCGTCCTTAACACATTACTCTAATTAGTGTATATTACATTTAAATTAACAATATAAAATAAATACAATACCTGTGTGGCTATGCATTATTTATAACAGCAATCAAAAAAATGATAAATTATTCAAAAGTTATCAATATAATACTTAAGTTGTGGAAAATATTTTTGAGATTCATCAATTATATAATATTAATAACTTCAATAGTATCCTAATAATTCAAAAAATTGTTAACTTGATACTTAAATTTTCATAAAAAAATTTAGTTCTCAAAGAGAATAAAATCTAAAAGATATATATTATTTTAGTCCAATGGACAGATATCAGAATTTATAATTTTTAAGATAAAATATTAAAAAAAGTAAATAACACAAAATTGTATGAAAGAAATGGTATAAAACTATGGATGGTAGTGTTGTAACCAGGAGCCTTAATGGATTTAAACCCCCTCTCTCCCTTCAATCATGACTTTATTTTATTATATATAGGTAGTCTCGTTATAATAACAGTTCAATACCATTAATTTTTTTTATATTTACATTGTACAATGTATATCGGTATACTCTAAAGTCTAACTCCAATGATTAATCTTGTCTACGCCACTGAATGATACTATACTGAGTATACACGATAGACTCAACTACTTAAAAGATTTAGGATTGAAATACGTATACAAATAATATATCTTAGAATACAATTGTACTCCACCTTATCTTTTTCACTAATCTGACATAACATAACAATTGAAGCTACGTCTTGGTCTAAGACCATTTGCCACATATCAATGCAAGTATTTTTCAATGGACCTTGGCAAGCTATATATTGTCGAATACCATTTGAATCCTGAAAATATGCAATTAATTTATATAATACCATTTATAATTTTTATCTCCTATAATCATAAGTATAAGCAAGATACAAGATTAATTACGACATAGTCGTACATATATAACTTGAGAGTTAATAATATTCACAACTTAATACGTAAGACTGTGAATTTAAGCATTAAAAAAACCTTTAAAAAAAACTTAGAATCTTAAAAAATGTAGTATAAAATGCAGTTTAAGTACATAAAATTCATAGTTTAAAAAAATAAAAATCTCTTTAAACATTAAATGCATTTAAATTATACGTTTATATGTTTATTCAAGTATAGTAAACATCTAATTATTTTTCAATATAAAATATGTTGTTTTGACAACAACATGTTGCTTAGCTTTAAATTAAATAACATGGTGAGCCCTAAATTATGACCCAGTTGCGTCGCAACTTGATTTTGTTTCTTTGGCTGAGCGTAGACGTATTTCGGGGAATAAGTTTTTCGATGGTTTGTTACAAGATAATATTGACTCTACTGAATTATAGTTTTTAATTTCATTTAGAATACCTCAACGCTCCTCCTGATCTGTAGCTTTTTTTATATTCCTTTTTTTTTAAACTAACTTTCTTAAAAATGAATCTATTAGGCGTATGATGATCAATGTCAATGTAGATCCTCCATTTATTTTGAATCTTTTGGATGATAAGTTAATAATAATAATAAACCTAACCTTTTAGATATTAAGACATTTTTGTCATTGGTTATGTAATTGATGTATGTATATATTTGTATAATGTAAAATTGAATGTACATATAATGTTCAAAAGGATTTATGTTGTATATTTAATAAAAATAAAATAAAATAATAATAATTAATTTTAAAAATTATTTTCATAAAAATATTTGTGGTTCATAGTGTAGTTCAACTATAAAAAAGCGTAGTCAAGCGAGTAAAGCTCTGCTCTACAGTAGGTCATTTGAAACCAACTGAGATGATTTATCAGCCTAGGATATATTTTCCAGTAGGTGGTGAAAAAGTTAATTTATGTTTTAATGACCTGAATACACCAAAATTAAATCGTGTACAGAAAATGCCAACTTAAACAACTGGTACAGGTTTCAAGTTTCTGCGAATAGTAAATTTTAACTATAAGAAAAATCTAAAATTATTTGATAGTAAATCGTTATTTTACGAGTGATATTCGGATTTTGTAAAAATTTAAATTAAGAATAATTTTTTTTTAATTAGCCAACGTTCAAATTCTTTTATAAAAATTGTAAGCCAAACTTATGGAAAATCTTGAATTAAATTTTCAACTATTTTAAGCTATTTACACAAACTTTTAACTAAAAAATAATTTGAAAATATAATCAAACCTAACCTAATCTAATCTATATATTTTTATGATTTTTGAATCAATACAAGAATAACTTATGAGGAACTTTGTATTGAGTTTTCAAGTATTTTGACTTAGCTAAACAATTTTTATCGATATTTATAAAAAAAAAAAAGTCGGCAAGTGAGTACCGCTCTGCTGTACATTAGGTGCTGTATGGATCATTATTATATATTATAGGAGTGTTAAATTTGAATCCAATGATAGTTATCATTGTATACGAAAAACGATTCTGAACGAAGATGATTTGTCAGCCTAGGATATAATTTCTAGTGGTTGGTGAAAAAGGTGGTTTAAAAAAACCAGCTTATATTAAAAAATATTTTGAAAATTAAATCACGTAAAGAAAACGCGAATCTTAATAACTGGTAAAATTTTCAAGTATCTACGACTTATACTTTTTGAATAATAACAAATATTTAAAATCGTTTGAGGATAAATCGTTATCATTACGCTATTTCGTTAAAATTTAAAATTCAAACGCACTTAAAATTTTTCCTATAATGATGCTTCGAGTTTTCTCTATAGATACTTGAAGGTAAACTTATGGAAAACTTAGTGTTGTATTTTTAATCCTTAGTTATAAACACAAAAAATTTTATGATTTTTCAACTTCAAATATTTCGCAAATATTCATAATTTTGACGAATTTTCGTCAAAATTAGAACTTCAAATGCTAATAAAAAAAAATTGTGCCTATGTATTCTTATAATTTTTTAATCACTATAAGAATAACATATGAGGAACTTTGTATTAAATTTTCAAGTATTTTGATAGGGCCAAAAAAATTTTATCGACACTTCAAAAATATTTTTTCAGAAAAATTGAAAATTTCAGTTGTCTATAAATAGCTCAAAAAAAGTCAAAATATTTTGAAATTTAAATCACGTAAAGAAAACGCGAATCTTAATAACTGGTAAAATTTTCAAGTATCTACGACTTATACTTTTTGAATAATAACAAATATCAAAAATCGTTTGAGGCTAAACTGTTATTTAACGCGGTTTTTGTAAAAATTTAAATTTCAAACACTCATAAAAATTTTTTGCCTGAATCCGGTAGAGTTTTTTTTACAGATATTTGAAGAAAAATGTATGGAGAACCTTGTACCAAATTTTCAAAACTTAGTTATAAAAGAAAAAAATTTTATGATTTTTCAACTTCAAAATTTCTTGCAAATTTTCGCGTTTTCGACAGATTTCGTAAAAATTTGAACTAAAAACGCTTATAAAAAAAAATTGTGACTAACGATTTTTAATTTTTTTTAACTACATTAAAAACAACTCATAAGGAACCTTGTATTAAATTTTCAAAACTTTTTGGTCATCCAAAAATTTTTTATCGACACTTTAAAAAAAAATTTTCAAAAAAATCGAAAATTTCAGTAGTCTATAAATAACTCAAAAAAAGTCAAAATTTTTTGAAAATTTAACTATATACGGATACCACTGACATTAACATTTGGTGAAAATTTCAAGTATTTTCAGTGATTAGTTTTTGAATTACAACCATAAAAAAAATCGATTTGGTCGAAAACTGGTTTTGCGTAAAAATTGCCGTTTTTCCGTCATTTTTTTTTTGTTTTTCTCGATTTTTTTGAAAACTGTTGGAAAATGTTAACTTTTTACCTCTATAATGCACCAAGGATATTCACTTTTACATCGGAAACCACCCCCATTGTTTGAAATTGGAGCATTATTTCGACTAGTTATGCTGTACACAGACACAAAAAAAAAAAAAACAAAAAAAAAAAAAAAAACATACATCATTGTAAAATCAATACATTCTTCACTCCGTTCAGAATCTAAAACTAAACAAAAATGAATAATTCAAATGTCTATATTAATAGCCTTAAAAATAAGCGAAATATTTTAGAATGTTCAGGTATCTACGACTTATTATACTTTTTGATACTTTTTGAATAATAATAAATATTGAAAATTGTTTGAGGATCAATCGTTAAAATTCAGACACTTTTTCTTATATAAACTCTAAGAGTTTTCTCTATAGTTCTTTGAAGAAAAACTTATGGAAAACTTAGTGTTGAATTTTTTAACCTAAGATTGAAATTCAAAAACTTTAATGAATTTCCAACTTCAAAATTACTTGTAGATTTTAATGATTTTAACATATTTCGTAAAAATTTGAACTTAAAACGCTTATAAAAAAATTATGTCTGACGATTTTTGTTTTTTTTTTTAACTACAATAAGAACGACTTATAAGAAACCTTGTATTAAATTACTTGTATTAATAAAGTTTTTTTGGTCACTCAAAATTTTTTTATCAACACTTAATTGACGTTTCAAAAAAAAAAAGCGGGCAAGTGAGTACCGCTCTGCTGTACATTAGGTGCCGTATGGATCATTATTATATATTATAGGAGTGTTAAATTTGAATCCAATGATAGTTATCATTGTATACGAAAAACGATTCTGAACGAAGATTTGTCAGCCTAGGATATAATTTCTAGTGGTTGGTGAAAAAGTGGTTTATGTTTTAATGGCCCGAATACAACAAAATTTAAGTTCTTTTATAATAATTGTAAGCTAAACTTATGAAAAACCTTGTATTAAATTTTCAACTCTTAGCTACTTATACAAACATTTTTATGAAGTATACCTACAAAATAATTTGCAAGTATTCATAGTTTTGACGAATTTTTGTCAATATTTGAACTTCAAATGCTAATAAAAAAAAATTGTGCCTATGTATTCTTATAATTTTTTAATCACTATAATAATAACTTATGAGGAACTTTGCATTAAATTTTCAAGTATTTTGATAGGGCCAAAAAGATTTTATCGACACATAAAAAAACAATTTTCAGAAAAATTGAAAATTTCAGTTGTCTATAAATAGCTCAAAAAAAGTCAAAATATTTTGAAAATTAAATCACGTAAAGGAAATGCCAATCTTAATAACTGGTAAAATTTTCAAGTATCTACGACTTATACTTTTTTTCGAAAAATAACAAATATTTAAAATCGTTTGAGGATAAATCGTTATCGTTACGCTATTTCGTTAAAATTTAAAATTCAAACGCACTTAAAATTTTTCCTATAATGATGCTTCGAGTTTTCTCTATAGATACTTGAAGGTAAACTTATGGAAAACTTAGTGTTGTATTTTTAATCCTTAGTTATAAACACAAAAAATTTTATGATTTTTCAACTTCAAATAATTTGCAAATATTCATAATTTTGACAAATTTTCGTCAAAATTTGAACTTCAAATGCTAATAAAAAAAAATTGTGCCTATGTATTCTTATAATTTTTTAATCACTATAAGAATCATATATGAGGAACTTTGTATAAAATTTTCAAGTATTTTGATAGGGCCAAAAAAATTTTATCGACCCTTCAAAAAAAATTTTTCAGAAAAATTGAAAATTTCAGTTGTCTATAAATAGCTCAAAAAAACTCAAAATATTTTGAAAATTAAATCAAGTAAATAAAATGCCAATCTAAATAACTGGTAAAATTTTCAAGTATCTACGACTTATACTTTTTGAATTATAACAAATATCAAAAATCGTTTGAGGCTAAACCGTTATTTAACGCGGTTTTGTAAAAATTTAAATTTCAAACACTCATAAAAACTTTTTGTCTGAATCCGGTAGAGTTTTTTTTACAGATATTTGTAGAAAAATTTATGGAGAACCTTGTACCAGATTTTCAAAACTTAGTTATAAAAGAAAAAAATTTTATGATTTTTCAACTTCAAAATTACTTGCAAATTTTCGCGTTTTCGACAGATTTCGTAAAAATTTGAACTATAAACGCTTATAAAAAAAAATTGTGACTAACGATTTTTAATTTTTTTTAACTACATTAAAAACAACTCATAAGGAACCTTGTATTAAATTTTCAAAACTTTTTGGTCATCCAAAAATTTTTTATCGACACTTTAAAAAAAATTTCTCAAAAAAATCGAAAATTTCAGTGGTCTATAAATAACTCAAAAAAAGTCAAAATTTTTTGAAAATTTAACTATATACGGATACCACTGACATTAACATTTGGTGAAAATTTCAAGTATTTTCAGTGATTAGTTTTTGAATTACAACCATAAAAAAAATCGATTTGGTCGAAAACTGGTTTTGCGTAAAAATTGCCGTTTTTCCGTCATTTTTTTTTGGTTTTTCCTGGCGCTTTTGAAAACTATTGGAAATTTTTTACTTTTGACCCCCCAAAGTACAAACTACATTCACTTTCCTATCCGAAACAGGGTCCACTTTTTAAAATCGGAGCACTTTTACTGCTCCAAAACGTGGTGACAGACACAAAAAAAAAAAAAAAAAAAAAAAAAAAAAAAAAACACACATCATTGTAAAATCAATACATTCATCACTTCGTTCAGAATCTAAAATACAAACTTAAAAAAAAAATCAAATATTTCAGTTGTCTATAAATAACTCAAAAAAGCCAAAATATTTTGAAAATTTAACTGTATATATAGATAACACTAATATAAACATTTGGTGAAAATTTCAAGTATTTCAGTGAATCGTTTTTGAGTTACAACTATACACACAAAATTGATTTTTTTGAAAACTAGTTTTTCGTAAAAATTCCCATTTTTCCGTCACTCTTTTTTGTTTTTTTCTCAATTTTTTTGAAAACTGTTGGAAAATTCTTATTTTTGAACTCTGACCAACCAACCCTGAAGTTTAAAATAGAAGCATTATTTTGACAAGTTATGCTGTACACAGACACAAAACAACACATCATTGTAAAATCAATACATTCATCACTTCATTCAAAATCTAAAAATGCTGTATTCGAATCAAAAAATAAAAGAATGAAGAATTAGACTTGAAATACAACAGATTCCTTTTAAACTATTAAATAACCTAACTCAAAATTAAATAGTAGAGCTCTAATCTCCTCAATTCGAGTACTGGAAAATATAATATACAGTATACCATCGCTACTACAGTTTTTTGTGCCTATAAAACGTCTATTCTTAGAATATTCACATTCAAGCAATGATTTTTATAAATTATTACTCACTTCGATAAAAGATGCATTAATATAGTCATCGATGTCGCCAGACCTTATAATTACTCGGTTATAGTCATCTGAATAATATATTATGTAAAAAGACCAACTCGTTAGGTGAGTAAACATAAAATAATTAAATCGTTCAGTTATCTAGTCTTACATGGTAACGTGTTGATATAACGATTTTTGAACTTGTTCTGAGGCATCATAGCCACATCCGTTGTGAAGTTTGATTTCGAGTACATGTTCAATAGGTCGTACTCGGCTTCGATTTCTTGGGGAGTTTTGGCTGATAAATGTTTGAAATTCATATCATTTGGCACACCAGACTCTTGAAGTGTTGCAGTCGTTTGTATTACTCTATACTGTACGGCCCTGTTTCATTCGATTAAAAACCTGTATGTAGTGGCTTATTTAGGGAGGGGGCTATATCCTGTAACGTCAACAGTTTCGAAATCCGGTGGGAAGCATTTTGTTTAATTATTTTTTTAAAACTATTTTCAGTTGGTTAAAATGGTAAAAATGTCGTGAATATAATAGTATTATACGATAATATTTTTTAGTTTTCGTTAACTAGTCATCAACATACAATCTATTACGTACATGATATTAAAGTAACTACAGAAATTTTAGATTTTTTTGAACAGTTGCAATGTTGTATTTAATTATCTTGTGAGAAGAATGAAAAGGGAACATTGTATACCTGTGAAGTTAATCTTTTTCAAACTCCTATGACTCTATAGATGTTAAATTTTAAATACGCCACTGACTAACACGGTTAAGTATATTACCATATGATTGTTTTACGTACCACGGAACTTTTTCATTAAGTATACAATACATTCCAGTCGCAGTGATGAGCACCGCGAACAGTACACTGTACAACACCAAGTAGTAGACTGCTGTGGGTTTGCCGCCTAAAACGCAATACAGGTATTGTAAAACATACAAGTACACAATAAGTAGGTTTAAAAAAGATTCGGGTTAATTATTGTAGTTTTTATTTGTATTCTTATTGTGGTGGTTTTATCGCCCTAGTAACCATACGAACTGACATGGTAAAATATACAATATATATTACCTATACATACCGCAAGCCTGGAAATGTGATGAATATACTTAAAACCTTGTCCGATATTTACTATACAAGCAGTCATTCTATGCCATAAAATTAAAATTAAATAATAAAAATTATTATTATTATTATTATTATTATTTAGAATATCAACATTTTTATAATACATATTAGGTTTTGTCGTTTTAGATGCCGAGTAAAATTAGTAGGTTTAATATATTAGTTTTATGTTAAACATCCTATAAAATTTGTTTATTAGCTCTAAAAATATTGGGGTTTTGTAAAACGGCATTTCTTTGATTTTAACAATTGATATTCCTATTACTTTACAATGCATTAGTAAGATCAATTTTGGAATGTAGTTCAATTATTTGGAATTCACGCACTAAATCAGATATTCATAGCATTGAGCATGTCTAAAATCACTTTTTGAAATGTAAATCATTTAAACCTAAAATAATAAAATATCTATTATAACCCACAATTTTAATACAAATAAATTAAAACTAAACAGGCAAACCTTATTATTACGTCATTAATTATTAAGTAAAACTTTTATAAATAAATATATTATAATAATTAACGGCTATATATTTTATTCTCTTTATCTTCTAAATTGTATCCTCTTTAATGCTTCTTCTTATAGTACCAAACTGTTCTTTTCCACTTTTCTATATTCCGTCTTACAGCACGATTTTTTCACCAACTAACCCTTACCAAGACCATTATCGCTTTGCAACAAATGCCTCAATATGGACTTTTTTTTCGCCTTTATTTAAGATTTTTAGTTCTTATTATACCTACTTTTAAACAGCACGATTTTTAAGTTGTTATAGGTGAATTTTATGATATCTTAAGACTTAAGTTTATTGTTGTTTTATTTATATTCCTACTAGCTGAATTACCGACTTCGCTCGTGTGCAGTTTTTACTTTACTTAATATGATGCATACTACATGATCATTTACTTTCTCTAAATGAAATTCTTTAATCCGATACACATAGTTGTGTTTTAAAAAAGAAAAAAATTATAATCAATATTTATAATTAATCAAGTGATAAATAGTAGTATCACCTCAATTACAAATAAAAAATAATATTATTTACAAATGATTCTAATGAGTCTATAATTATAATTATAATTTGTATAATTTTATTTTATTCAGTGGCGTGTGTAGGAATTTGGTATGGGGGGGGGGATGTCATAAATAAAAATGTATACTTTACAATATTTTGATGAACTAGAGATCCAGAATCCAGTCATTTTGAAAGTTAAAAAAAAAGCCCATAGGGGAAATACCCCCCTGCGCACTCCACTGACATCATTTATGAATATTTAAAATTACTAAAGTCAAAACCTCTTGGTATAACACTTTCTGAGTTTTAGTTAGTGGTACCTAACGGTCAGGTCTTCCAACTCTAGAAAATGCTACTTATAATTTATTGTCCATGTGAGAAACCCATTTTCCTAATCGACACCACAATAAATTAAAGTCTGACATTGCCTAAAATAAAAGACCACTAGCTCGTAGGAAAATTTGATATAAACATGAAAAAAGTTGAATAGGGTCTTCACAAAATTGGAACAATAAAAAAGGCCTATTCTTTCATACATATAAAGGATTTATAAAGTATGTATAGTATGAATTCGATCACACCTAAAGATTGTGTACATCATATTATCAGTAAAATTACAAGATGTAGATTTAATTTAGAGAAGTAATTTTTTTAACGTTTTCATTTTTAATAAAAATTTTAATTTACAATACATTCGCTTTTCGTAAATAGTTATCTACAGAAATTATTAAGACTTGAGAAAAAATTGAACAATATATAATAATAATAATAATAATTTGATGTTGAAATATTACGATAAAACAACATGAAATATTGAGTTTTCAACTGAATTTTCCTCAAGACTTACTGACTTTTCACTTTGTTACAATTTATTTTATGTGTAACATACGAGTATATAATTATTATTTATTTTATAATATTACTAAATTATATTTATTATATATTCTAAATTATATATTTATTGGTTTACGTTTTAAACGATACATTTTAAATAATTCCTGCAGCACTTACGTGTAGTAAACGGTACTGTCCAAGAATCTTGAAACCCATTCGCTGTAAAAGCTCTGAGTTTCAATCTGTAGTTAGTAACTGGTCTTAGCGGTCCATTGCAATAACTTTTCTTGTCGTTTATGGAACATGTGTCGTCCGCGCCAATGTCAAAAACCCCATCGTTTTGATCTAAACATTGAATTAAACGACAAAATTACAATATTGTAATAATATAATATCAAATGTGAAACTTGAAAACAACTGATTTTTTTCATTTTTAACTTGTCTTTTATTTGTTAAATCTAGAAACCCTCGATATCAAGGCTCTCTAGTTAAATTCATTAAAGTTATTATCAAATATTAATAGTTTGAAAATATATCTACAATTTAATACCATAGACGACACTTGCATGGATAATAATGATACTTTAGAGTTTAGGATTAGGATAGAATATGAATACTCAATTCCTCAAAACACTCAGTTCTGAGGGCGTAGGTTCAACGTTCAAAGTATATACTTTGCACAAAACCTTGAAGAAAATGATAATTATAGTATCAAAATTAATATTATAATAATGTTATCTATCAGTTATTATTATTGTGGATTTGAAATAATATCGAAATTGTTTAAATAAAAATTGTTTTAAATTCATTACAGTTTATAGTTTTTAGAAACTAAACATCGCTATAACTTTTGTAATTACCATTTACAAATAAATAACCGTTTTAATATATAATTATTTCATATGTATTATTTCATAATAAGACATATATTAATAATATTAATAAATTATGTTGAAATCGTATTATATACGTTTACAATAACAGTGGATTCCGCCAAATGTGGGCACCGGTTAATATGGACATCAGCGTAATATGGGCAAAATGATCTGGTCCCAATACAAATGTATTTAACTAATGTTAAAAAAACCGTATAATATGGAAATTCTATTCACTTTATGAGGGAAATTTTTATTTTATCGTAGCGTTAGAATGTACAGTGCATATTATATTAATTATGTATAATATGTATTTAAAAACGACTATAATATAACCGGGTTTTGTCGGATCTATGAGATAGTGTTTATCGAAATTAATAAAAAGCATAACCATTTAAACCTTAATGTTTTATACTCCTTTCACCTCAAAATAGTAATTTTATATAGTTTTATTTATGTAGTAATCAAATATTTTTTTCAATTGTATGATTCACATGTGCAAAATTACAACTTTTTTTGATATTATAAATTGCTGTATTTTTGAACTAATTTCGATTTTTATGGGCACTAGGACTGGTCCCAATATGCCCACATTAAGCGGAATCCACTGTATATCTTATTGTACACCGCAATGTACGATTTCCGGTTACGATTCGGCACTTGAAACATATTTTACATAAAATAATGTAAGTTCGAATACACGACCTTTGAAAGGCATCCACCGATCAGGTGTCGTCTGGTACGCCAGTATGAAAGGGTACGGTGCAGCTTCAGCCCATGTTCGCATAGGAGGCGGCCAAACATCATCATCCATCTGCTGCCGAGGATTATTCGTTCTAATGCCGTGTTCTGGCTTATCCGGAAACCCGCCGTCCTGGTAAACAATTATCGAATAGTATTGGATGTTTCCGGAGGCGCTCGAGAACAAGTCGCTGGGTATGGACAAACGGACCTGCGTGAGATGGCTATCGGACACAGTCACTCGTAAATGACGATATGTATCATATTTGCTAGGTAATTCCGGGCCTATAAACATAATAATAAAATTATGTAAAAAATCGCTTTTCACTGTATTATTTATAAAAGGACGACAATAGTACAATACATATTCATTTAAAAACAATAAACTAATAAAAATTCTGACAAAAATTTATTATTTTAATATATTATAAAATATACTATATGTGATATATACTTGTCGATGGTGTGATAAATCTAATGCGTTTGTCTTGACCCGGATTCTCTACAGTATAAGTTATTGCTGCCACCGTACATACGTATGTATAATCAGGCAATAATTGGGTTAAACTATATTCAAATTCCGTTTCGTTGTCCTAGTAAAATATATTTTATACTCAAAAACATGTTAACACGTAGTTTTTATTCAAAGAAAATATTATGGCCTATTGACTTATAACATGCATAATAGACTTCTATAGTTTAGGTATACAATGATAATTACTAGGTACTAAATTTAATAACTATTAACTTTATATACATTTTGATCAAACTTATTTCTTAATTTTCACTATTAATAAGTAACAAACAAAAGCATGCATTCATATCTCTATACAAGAGATCCGTTACCTTAGAACTGCCAACTATGAATTCGAATTTTAAAATTATTAAGTATTATACACAATTTTTACACCCTTATGTTTACATGAAAACACAATTTTTTCATATCGGTGCTGCAGTAACCTCAACATGGATTATGCAAATGTACTATAATATGTACAAAATAAAGTACCTAATATTAAATAATTTTTTAATTCAATTTCATACTTAGTAGTGCTGGGGGAACAAACCTCTAAATTAAGATGAATGTAATATTATAATCTTTGATTGTGATACAATCAATATATATATAAATAAAAAATAAACCAATTGGCAATTAAAAATAATCATTCTTACTGAAATGTCACATTTAATACTGAAAATGTGATTGTGAAATCCAAGTCTTTCTCCTACCAACGTACTGTGAAAAAATGCAATTTTTCCGTTTGGTATGCACGGATACTTCCAACTCAGTACGACCAAATTGGATTCTATCGATTCGACTTGTAAGTTTTTGACCGGTGAACTAGCTACAAAAACATATCGAACATGGTTAAATAATGATTTCTATGGAATTATTTTAAAGTATTAAACTATAATATCTACTAATACATTTATGCATAATTTTAATTTAGGATAGAAAATCGAAATATTATAAATATATAAAAAAAACTTAAATGTACTTATAAGTTTTACATTTTAAAGGTACCTATTATGCAATCTATGATTATAATATTATATTATAATAGCGTAACATATTTAGTAATAATCTACACACCAGCTAACTTTACATTTACTAGGTATTTATCATTATTCATTTGTAAAATAAATACCATAATAACGTGCAATTAATTAATTATTTAATGAGAATAAATTTAATATTATTATAGTTTGTATATTACTCGAAGATAACGTGTATATCGTAATATTTGTTGAGTTTCCAAAACCAGACTCTGATGCAGCACTCAATTCTATGAAATAGCAGCTAGCGGGCGTTAAATTTCCAATTTGGTTCTGATATGTCTGATCATTTTTAACGAAATATGTAACCACAGGTTCCAAGGTTCTGGGTGGACAATGTTTTGGTAGTTCGTATAGAAAATTTTTGAACGTAACTGTCCAACGGTAATTGTCTATCGCAGCGGGAGATATCGTAGTAGGCGATGCCCATGCAAGAACCACGCTGTTGGCGGACAACTTAGTGATTGATAAATTCATTGGTGGATCTGGCACTGTCAACATAATGTTATAGACAACAATATTATTGTTAATACTATATTATTACAGTATACACTATGCTATAATATTATTTCACCGCAACTGTACGTCATCGCATCACAATCGATGAATATACTTCAAACGGATATCGTTTCATATATCCAATACATACTCAGTGATAATATTATTGTTATAATAGGTATAAATGTAGGTACGTACGTTGTTTTATACATTATTTCAAAAGTTATTAAAGTATTTAAATGTATAATAATGTGAAACCCTAAAGAGGACAGAAGAGAAAGTTGGTGGTTTTAAAACAAAAATTGGATTAGTCAAGAACGAAGAGTGGAAAACAACAAAAAATAACAAGTTGAAGAGACTATATTCCAGGAGTGGCCATAATGAGACTCGCGAGCCACATGCGGCTCTTGAACCAAACTTAGACTAAAATTAAATATAAATAAATATCCCTTCATTTGATTGAAAATGAAAAATGTTTCTTCATTTTATAAACATTGCTTTACAATGTGGCTCACCTCAAATTAACTTTATAAATCTGCGGCTTCCAAAATTAAAAGGTGGTGGCCATCCGCCCATCCCTGCTATATTCAAAAAACAAAAAGTGTAGAACACAAATACATGATCAGCCAAAGATAACAGTGGGCTAGAAACACGTAGAGAATCCCAGGACCAACTTTAATGCATGCGATTATAGAAAAATAATTAATTGGGATACCCCGTTTTAGATACGATGATATAAGTAAACAAAAACACATAATAAGTAATAACTGAATGAAGGATTAAACTGAAAAAAACAAGCAGCTGATAGAGGAATGTGAAAGATTGGATGTGTAACGGAATTGTTTTAATGGCCAATAAACCCTAAGAAAAAGAAGAAGAATGTAAAATAGATTGTATTAGCAATTAATTGATTAGTAAATTATAAATACAAAATATTATTTGTAAAAAGTTGTCAATATTTTTTTTAATTAAGCATATTTATTAAATTTCATAAAACCTTGTCATTTTAAAATTAAAATATAACATAACTTTTTACAGTAAAAATATTTTGTAAGCATATTATTTTAACAACAATAATATTACACTTACATTATTTATTATATCTTATCTTATATTCTTATTCAATGATAACAATATATGTATATTTAATCATAATCTTTAAACCATTCTATAATATTGTCGATATAATAATAATAATACATTACCCTGTAATTTTGTCCAAAATATGATTTCATCACTTTTTTCTGAATAACCTTGCTTATTATAAAATGCTGAATAACAAATGTATTTCGTGAAAGGTTTCAAGTTATCTATGGTAATTGCTTGAGCAGATGTATTAGTCGGCACCTCGAATGAAAAATTTAAACTCGTACAATTTACGATTTGATGTATTAAAGTGCAATCGGATTCGATATGATGATCCCATTGCAGAGTGACGTTATAACTAGATAAAAACAGTATTCGTCCATTCATTGGCTTTTCTAAAACTGAAAAAATCACATTCTTATGTTTTTATTTTAGGTACCTATAGTTATTTACAAGCAAGTTCCCCCTGTCACACTATCACTACACCCATAACACCTATAATAATTATTATATTATTTTGTTAGTATAGTTATCATTACAAAATACAATATTAGGTATATATAATTAGAAGCATATGAATTGTTTTCTACTTTTTATAAATAATTTTATATTTTATTTATTATTTTTATATTTACCTCCCCTATTTTACGGGTTATATATTGTAATCGTATATATTTTAACACGCGAAGGCAACTGGTACATTTTGCTCTAGGTAGTTTGAGGAGAATTGGTATAAAAAAAGATATTTTGGGGAGAGTGGCAATAACTGAACATGTTTACATGTCCACTGCAATGCACCATGGATGAAGAATATCAGTGAATATACACTACGCTATATTTTATATTTATACTTAAATGATATTACCTTCAGCGATTACAGTGGCTTCGGTTTTGGCTGACAAACCATTTTCAATGTTCGACATTTTCGGCGTGACCATTATTTGATACGTTACACAAGGCATTAGATGTGAAATAGTCAAAGAATTGTTCTGTAGATAATTTAGAGCCGCGTATAAAATAAAAATGTGTAATAAATGTCAGTTAAATATTAACAATATTATTATTTTAATTTTAAACTGGCCAGTGGCCTACATTAATTGTCTTAGTCAACATTTGACACAACAAAAAATGAAACTTCTCAATATATTTTATATTTGTATAATAATTGTTTTTAAATTTATTAATTACAATCAATGATACGTACTTCAGTTAAAATAGTTGAGCAAACAAATATATCGTAACAATAAATGACTTCGTATTGACGAATACAGAAAGACGAATTAATCGGTTTATCCCATCTAACGAATATAGTTCTTGAGCCATTTGATGAAGCCGTTAATTTTACTACAGGCCCAGGTACTGAAATAAAAAAATGTTTAAACCCTTACAAATCACGAATTGAAAATCAAGTTTGTTTCTAAAAATCCTAAACCTATATGCTGTTTGTTACTTGTAAAAACAATAACCTACATTTTTATTTTATTTCTATAGTACAGTTGTATAATACACAAATACTTAATTATAAGAATTATATTTTTTGAAATACATATTAAACGCTAAAAATAAAAACATATAATAAACTGAACATAATTAACTATAATAACTAGAAATAAAGAATATATCCTCTTATGAAATTCGAATAATTTTTATAATTGAATGCGTGAGTGTAAGTCGGTGGTAAATCAGGCCACATTGATTTATGAAAAGGTTAATAAAAAAGAAAAATAGATTAAGTCATCAGTGATAATAATATAGGTACCTAGTTTAGATAATAAATGGGTAATACTATTAAGAAAATGCTTCAGGTTTAAACCATAATTGTTAATGTACTAGCTTTTACATAAAAATAATGAATGGATTTATTATTTCACTCTTAGAGAAAACTTCTTACCAGATTACACGATACGGTCGTAACTATACTTATGGGTATGTATATAAGCTTTGTAATATATGTTTTATACAGTAAAATATTTTTCAATGGCAGGAAAAAACTATGCCTAGAGCTATGCACATTGCACACAATATAGGAGTATTTAATTTATATTTATATAATTTGTATATTCTAGGCATAATATTAGCTTAGTTATATCTTCAACCCTCATTTCATAATCCTAAAACTACCATTATTATATAACATTGAATACTTTTGGCTTATTATCTCGTACACAATTAGTCAAGTGATCAGAAATTGTTCGAAAACCAGATAAAGTATTCTCGGGTAGATAAGGATTTATACATACTTCCAGGATCCGTAGTTACATTGAACGCTGCAGGATTTCCTTTAACACCAGAGAAATCAACTGCAGAAACGTAACCGAAATATGTAGCGCATGGTTCTAACGCTGTTATCATATGATAGTCAAATTCTGTTTGTATTTCTTGTCCGGTACCCCGCATTGAAGTCAACGAAATGTGAAAATTTGCCGTACACAATTTCTGTTCCATCGGGTTTTCCCACGAAATCAAAATCAAATGACTCGATGTTACTACAGTTAAGTTCCTCACCACTTTAAGTTCTAAAATATAAAACATTTACAATAGGTAGTTTTCCATTATTTGAATCCACATTGTATAACAAAATAAAAAAAAATTATAAATACAATGGATATTGCTTATAAAAAATTCAACTTTTGACCAGTACAAATTAAATCTCACCTATAATAGATTGAACATAATAATTGTAAGTAAAATGGGAAAAAAACAAATGTATTATAAAATTAATTTTAATTTTAATTTTTCATATTTATTTCATAGGTATAAATGTATAATACATGTTAACTTTATTTTAATACTGTACTCGCTTACACACTAGGTATTTTCTTTTATTTTTTATTACTTTCGACCACTTCATCAATTATACTAATCTTACTTGTAGACTGTAGTTTATTGCATATTAAAATTAATGTCAAATAACTTTTTATGTACTAATTTATTTCAAATTTTTACAAAAAATGTCTAAATTTTCTATCGATTTTTTCACAAAATTATAATAAGGGTTTTTGAACAAATTTTGAATCTTATAAGTAACTTTTTTAATAAAATATTTAGTTACATGATGTACCTTATAAGCTGCTAAACCTTAAAACTACAGACGTAAGTAGTAAGTACGCTGATTTAATTTTTTTTTTACTTACGAGAAATATGTGAAGTCAACGCAACTGTAGAAGTAAAGGGACCACCAAACACATTTCCACCAGCTCCATAATATAAACACCTCACCGTGATTGTATAGGCTGCACATTCTATCAACCCGGTCAGTGTACAATTATTGCTACTAGTTAACTTAATTTCATTATTCAGTTGAGTGGAATACGTCAGAGAATAATTTACACTGCCATCTATGTCTGGCAATAGTCTCCATTCGACATAAAACGCAGTTGGACTAATAGGCTCTAGAGTCAATTTAATGATACGTCTTTGAAAATCTTCAAATTCTAAAATAAAACAATGAATTCATTATATCACTATTCGGTATTCACTTTATATCAGACAGATCTGTGTAACGCAGACACTTACTACCTACGTTAAACCTAACCGTCAAAAACTATTAAGGATTTTGAAAATATATATTTTAAATAATTTTAATTTATTACAAAACAGCATTTTTGGAAGAATAAATTATTATTGTATCCCTATCATTTTTTAATTTTTTTACGATTTTGAATTACAACATGCTTGTTTAGTTTTATACTCAAAATAAGAATATTTTTTGAAGAGCTGCTTCGATATATAAAAATCGAAACTCGGATGAGTAATAATTCATGAAAGTAATATTATTAAGGTTGTTAAATAAACTGTCTAGTGTAGGTGTGCAGAGTGGAGTAATACAGGAGTACTCTACAAAATAATGATCTACTACCTAATCTACTCATCAAAACTTAAAATAGGTACCTACTTATGAAGTTATAACAAAATAAAAACTACTTGTCCAAAATTTGATAAAAATTTTAATAATTAGAAATACTCGGATTAATATTCTACTCCGGAATAAACAAATTAAAAATATATGCTATCATTGAAAGAATAAAATATTAAAAAACTGTAACGATAAAAAAAATGGTAAAAATGTAGCTTTTTCAGAAATTATATTTTATTATGACTTAAAAATATGTAAAAATATATATTTAAAAACTCTAGTGTTTTCTGAAATAATGAGTGTCTTACGTTAAATCACCCCATGTATGTTACAGGCAAAGTGTTGAATAAGGTAAGGTTAGGTCCTATAAAGGTTAACCTAACTGGCGTTCCATAAAATTATCAAGATTTTCTATATATAATGACAAAAATAAGCAGGTAAAGTATAAAATGTATATGTTATCATATCGATACGGTCTGCTTACAAAATTCCAAATCATAAATAGGGAGGGTATTAAATGTATATAAAAATATAAAATTATACATTAGAAACACGATAAAAAACTTAAGCCAGAAGAAGCCAATACAATACATAGAGTACCTATCTAAATATCTTAAAAGACATAAAAATTAATACATAATATTATAAACACTAAACAGAGTGCAGGGAAATCTTAATCTTCATATAGATTTAAAAAATAAAATCCTACATCGATCTTGCATTTGTTATTGATTTATTACCTAATAAAAACTTAAAATATGTATGTTTAACATTTATTAGTTCATAAAACATTAAAACTTACTGCAAAAATTCACAATATTAATATTATCATTTACACCAGCATAAGGGGGGAGGGTCTTCACTCTCCAAATATTTTTATTCAAGGGCTACAAAAAATAGCATTGCTCTTAACGAACCAAAAGTTTACACATACAATTTTTAATGTTTAAATGTTAGATATCTCCTAGTGATCTAGTATATTTACTGTCCTATGGGGGCCGTGGACTGGTTAAAATTTGTTCGAGGGCGGCAGTAGTTTGAAGACCCCTGATTTATACCTACTAACAATCTTAAATAACTCGGTTAGTTAGGTCAATGAAACTAAATCATTGATATTATTACTGATATAATATATTTAAGCTATAAATAATTTCAAGGATAGCTTTTATGGCCCCCCAAGACGAGACATCTTACTTTTAATTTTTTTCAAATAATTACATTAATTTAATCATGTATAAATGTATAATTTGTATATTATTATTCCAAAAATGTTTGGTCAATGATCAAGGTTTTATATATATTTTTTATTTAATTGATATTATATTATATAAATACACTGTTAATTTTTACTATAAATAATAAATTCATACCTTAATTTTTGCTATATTATACAAACACTTACTGACTAATTTTATTATAGTTTAAATAAATATATACTAAAAAAATATTGCGTCCCCCCCCAAGCAAGGAACTAAAGCCACCCTTGGATCCGTTATAGTGTCTGTTACCTTACGTGATAATCAGTTGCATATTAAAGAAAATATACATATAGATTTCTTTAACACAATCTACCTTTATAAATATCAATAACTAGACTAGTACCTACCTATAATACGTATTTCAAAAATGTAAAACATATACATTAACATTTTTATAAATTATGAGGCTTTCGTAGATACCTAGTTAAACATAATTATTATAAATTAAATAATACAAATAAAACGTAATATTTCCTTTAAAAAAAATATTAAAATATTTTATATAATAGATCTAAATTTACTAAAAAATTTAATTGTTTATCAATATTACCTAAAATTATTATAATTATTTATACAAATCCGTCAAGTGGATAACCACTTTACTGTAGGAACTGTAGGTGGTGTACGATGTATCTGGTCATTGATAGTATATGTATCTTAAATAAATGTAGTAATTTCGAATTCAATGATTAATCATTCTTACGATGAAAAACAATTCTCAGTGAATACTAAGTGAATTCTAACTATTTGGTAGATTAACTATAGTTATCAAACAATTATTTTTAAAATAGTAAATTTTAACAAATGTTCTCAATGTTCTCATTATATTCTGAGCAAAGAGAAGAATATATTGATTTTACAATTATATGCTTACATTTTTTATTAATTTCTCTGAAAAAACTTTTGATAGTAATTTTTGTTGGAATATTTAGTCAGCTTGTTTAGTACTTTTGAGAAGACAAAATAGAAAATTACCTATATTTTAAAAAATAATATTTGAAGAAATCGATATTGTTTTTTTGATGTTGCTCATAAATTATATACTTACTAATTTTTTACCAAATTTTCATACTATCATTTTCTTTTCATAAAATATATTTTTCAAAATAATTTTACTCTCTTTGAATTAGTTTTAGAAAAATGAAATTTTCGATTTTTTTTTTTTTTTAGTCCATATTTAACATATCCATTGACCATTAAGTACAATAACCTATATCAATGATGAGATATATACCTACTTAACACCTACTGTATAGGCGTATAGCAAAAGGATTTGTACTTCTCCTTTTTTTCTACAAATTGTATTGTTGATATAATTTTTATGAATCACCTACATAAGCTAAATATAACTCAAATTGTATAATTATGAGAAAATTATTTTAAATAATTATAATTTAAATTCAGTTTTGTAAATGAATACTTACAAAAATCATTGTATACACCTTAGTTTATTATACAATTATAAAATTAAAATAAAAAATAACTTGAATAAGTTAGCTTCCATAAGAGGTTAACAATAACGTATGCAATATTTTCATATTTAACCACCCTTGCTACGTTTTTAAATAATCAAAGAACGTTAGAAAAACTAGAAAAACTAAACATACAATGAAATGTGTAACTACTAACTAGCAACAAGAACGGGAAAGCGTACTCGACCATTTGTGAACCTTATATCATATACCTGTAAATCCATTGCGGAGCTTTCGGAGTCTGTTATTTGGTATCTGAGTCTAAGCACTTCCACTGTAGTCATCATAATATTTTTTTACTTTAGATTTAAAATATTTTCAATTGAATATTTTGGGATAAAATAAATTTGTTATTTCTTGATTTCAGAATATTTACATAACATTTTATTATTCGTACTTTGAAATTTTGAATATCTATTTTGTTTATTGGAATTACATTTATTCCGATACAGCAAAATGTACTAAACTAACATTTACAAACAACTATTTATTAAGTTTATTACAATAAAGTTATTGATAACTATAACTTATAGAATAGTCTGCCGACATGTTTCATTATTGTCACTCGAACAAAGCGACAGACAATTTGCAATAAAATGTATAAATGTACCAAATATTATTAAGTATGTCGTTATATATTAATATTATACCTGGTTGACGCAGTGTAGAAATTACAGTCACGTAAACTGTTAACAGCGTTAACGATGTTATAAAAAAATTGTTAAATAAGTTTATGTTCATGGTTAAAGTTGTTGTCATTACGAAAACAATGGCTATTAGTTGTTTACGATTCGTCGTCTCGTGTAACTATAAAAATACCACTAATGTGATACACAATAATGTAATAATATTTACCATATAATAAACTAATTATTACTAACTGTAATTTATTGTTATTAAATATTTTATGAACGAAATAATAATTATTTGTCTTCGAAAGTAAATCAACCGTGACTAGCGCGGCGAGTGCTGGTGACAAATGTTCGATGTACCTATTGTATATGCAAACGTGATAAAAAAAAAAGTATTAGATAAAAGGTCGAATATTACACAATTCATAATTAGTTTGAAAAACTCGTATAATATCTTATAAGCTATATGCATGTTCAGACGAGATTTTTTTTCTTTCGATATCCAAAGTTTTTTATAATATGGTTAACTATTCACATAACAAAAATTTTATATCACCACCATATAACCGTTCAGGAAATCTGCTAAACTGCTGCCAAGTTCAAAAACTTAAACAAAAATTATTACATTTAGACATGTTGATCCAGTACTCAGGAAATTGTTAACTCCAATTCTATCCCAATCTATACTATAAATTTAACAAATTACATTCTATAAAAAATCATATACATACTATTCATGGATATTAATGAATGCTCATGTAAGTCAACATCTTAATTTATTTATTCATCATGAAGTAAGTTGGATATTCTATTCTAACCAAATTTAACTTTTTAACCAAACATGTAGGTATGTAAGTAGTAAATATTTTATTTATAAAACAGAAACAATTAGCCATTTAGGAAGGGGTTTCCCAACAACAAAAGATTTTTTTATTATCGTTAGGGACTAAATATAGTACAATGGATACTTACTTCTGCAAAAATATAAGTTTATTTACTGACTTCACACATTCCTAATTATTTAGAAAAATAAAAGAATGATTAAGTATTTAATTAAAAAAAATAAAAATAACTGAACAGCTTAAAATTGTATTAATTATTGTATTTAAATTCATTACCATAAGAAAAATAATTGTCATAGACAAGCTTTCAACAATTAGCCTAATACCAAATCAGATTAGGAGGAAGGAAATGTAAATCACACCCTTAATTATTATGCGTAAGTCTTGCATTACCTTTAGGATTAAAATATATTTATTAAAAACGATTTGAGTAAAAACATTTTCAATTATCTTTTATCAAATTTTATTTTAAAATACTAATAAACCTTTACACATAAATATTTATAATTTAATTAATTATATGGCTTACTAATTTGATTCTATTTTAATTAACTTAAATTATATATAAATATTATAATAGAATATTCACATTACCTAAACTAGATATTTTAACAATACACCTGTATACCATTCAATTATTAAAGTGTGGAGGTTTATCAATAACCACCACTCCAGCATAACTTCGGCCAATATTCATTGAGGCTGTTAACATGGACCATGTATTGGTGTTAGGATTGTAAATTTCTATAGAAGCCAAATTGGAAGCTCCATCATCACCACCCACAACATACAATAACCCGTCTAATGCAATTACTCCTATATTAGAACATAGTATTAACTCAATTTGTTTCCCAAAAAAAATGTTTAGTAAAATAATGAAGAATTATGATTCTTACCAGCATTTCTTCGACACATATGCATATCAGCAATAGAAGTCCAAACTCCAGTACTCGGTCTATAAGCCTCAACACTATTACGAACTTCAGGTCCATCATGACCACCAACAGCATACATTACACCGTCTAAAACTCCTACACCAGCACCACTGCGACGTACAGACATTTCTGCAACTGGTGTCCACGTATCAGTACTAGGATGATAACATTCAACAGATTTTAAACACTGCCTTGATAATCCATCATAACCTCCTACCTACACAGTTAATTAAAACAAATATATTACATATTTATAAATAATAAATAAAATATTAGTTTACCGCATATAAAAGATTATTGAGTACTCCAACACCAACACTACTTCTCCTAGTAGACATATTAGATACCATTCGCCATTCTTGAGTACTGCAATCAAAAACTTCTGCACTATTTAAACCACTAGTACCATCAAAACCGCCAACCTAGAATTTATTATATGGTTTATAATTCATGAATATAACATAAAATAAGAAATATCAAATATTTATATATATATTACGGCATAAATGCAATTATCTAATACAGCAACTCCTAAAGTTCCTCGTCTAGCCAACATGGCAACTGTTGGTACCCAACAAGGTGATGGTGATGACAAATCAAGCATATCAACTGTACGAACTCTTAATGAGCCATTAAAACCACCCACAGCAAATACACGGCGATCTTTTAATACAGCCAGGCCAGCTCTACAACGGCGTGTACTCATTTCTGGTCCAGACTGCCATCGATTAGTTCCTGGGTCATACCATTCTACACTACGAATCGCTTTAGGTGCTTGTCCGCCAACCACTAGTATTACCTGTAAAGTATAAATTGATATACTAATTGTAAAACTAAATAAATCACTAGAAAAAGTTACTTTAGGTAAACCAACAGGTTGTCTAGGTTTGGTACGAATAGTTTTTGGAATAGTACCAGGTTGTTCAGACTTAAGTAAATGAAAATTTAACGCTTCAATTATATAGTCTTTACCTAAAAATAATAGAAGAATATTAAGCAATAATTTAAATTAAAGGTAAAAGCCTTTTTTTTTATTGAAAAATCAAGTAATAAACATACATTCAAGGCTATTTTTAAGAAGAGGTTCCTCTTCTACTCTCTTAAGTAAATATTCTTTTGATGCTAATGGCAAACGAACATGTTCCATTAATTTAGGCAAAATATCTTTTCTACAATTTGATTCATAATTTACCCAACAAATAACACATTCAAATACCTAAAACAATATTAAGAGCTAAATAATAACAATTATTTTAAATAGAATAAACTACTAATTTTTCATCTGATACATTATAATATTTAAATATAACAATTTTCTAGTAAGTAGTAACCTACTTTTTCTTCAGATGGAACAGTAAGTTCATCACTAGAGATCAACTTAACTACTTGTTCGGATGATAAGGATAGGAACTCGTCACCTTCAACCACTTCTCTAAGAAACAAAATATAACAATAAAAATATAACATCCATATAAAATCATAAAAATAAATAATATTTCATACGAAAAGTGTTGTTGAATATATGATTCAGAACTTGACAATAGTTCCATACAGCCATGTAAATCAGCAAACGCCTTGATACCAAGACAATTTGTAGGGTGCAGTTGTGATTGTAAGAAATCACAACATGCATCTTGTACATCATGCAATTGCAAGAGATTTGCAGCTGGTAACAAAACCTTAAAAAAAAAATTACAAGTTAAAAATTGCGCATTTAAATTACTTTCAGATTATTCATACAAAATTAAAAATGATTTTTACCTGTACATTTTCTTCACTGACCATTATTTGGGCAGTATAAATAAAATCTACTAGAAGTTTTAATGCAGTAGAATCCAATTCTCTTATAATTACATGATCCTTATTACTCTCTTCAAAACTTGTGAACATAGCATGGAAATAAGGACTAGCAGATGCTAAAACCACTTTGTGTCCAAATACTATTGTACTATCATCTGTTTCTAATTTAATATCACAAAAAATCTCATCTCTAAAATAAAAGTGTGTTAATTTACTAGTACCTAATATTTATTTAGACTAAAAGTTGAAATCTCTCACAATAATGCAACAAACCTGCGTAAAGATTGTAAAACTTCAAATGCACGAACTGTATGAGAACTATTTCTATATGGAGTTCGTTCACGTCTCCCTGACCTTGGTACTTGTTTTTGAGAACTCTCGTCTAATGAATTTTGACTGGCATATCGTAATAATAAACCAGTTCCTCTGAAAATAATATAACATAAATAAAGAAGAATAAGTAACATCGATCATAAAAACTTACCCAGTTGAAACACTATCACCTTCCATATTATAAAATACAATGAGATTTCAAATCTAAAAAATACTTTGCTCAATAATACATGACTGCAATGAGCTAAAGTACTAAAGGTCATATCATCATTGTGAGCTCAAAAATGTATTACCTATTATAGAGAAATGGTATCTATACTAAATTTATCAATAAATAATTTATGAATTAAATTCTTATTAATGTAACAACTATGTAAAATAAAATAAATTAAATAAGAATTAACAATAAACATTAAACAAATATTTATTAAATAAATAATAATTATAAATTAACATACTTGCCAGTAGACAGTAGTTATTACTTATTCGAATTTATGTTATCAACATTTACTGATAAGAATGTAAAAAAAATATTGATCGATCATGGTAGATAATAAAACTATAAATACTTTCTATCGAGTCAAAATCAAAGTATTGATAGATTGACTACTGACTAATTAATAATAATTAAGATAATATAATATTTTTTTAAATATTTTAATACAATATTAATTAATAATAAATTTAATAAAACACGCAAAACTAACGGTAGTAAAATTAGTATTCAGTTTAGCATTTTTGAATAAAAGTGTAAACATAATATAACCTATCTACCCTATGTAGTTGCATTTCCGCGACCTATCGGCGATTGGTGTAGGTGTTGGTTAGTTAATAACTGTTATTATAAATTATATTATAATGTATCGTTTGGATAATTGGACTACCGTCTACCATACATACACAGTGCACATTATTTCATTATGTTCATTGTTTAAGATGCTTAGAAAAATGTATACTTACTTTTTCAATAAGTTATTTTTTTATAACTTGGTAGGCAGTAACTAGTATAGTTTATAATATACTTGAATACCTACTTTGATAGATAAAATACAAAAAAATTATTTTTAAGCTTTTTGTAACGGTTTCATTAATATCGTTGATCTTTGGAGCTTGAGATACTAAATTTGAATTTAATTTTTAAACACTAATCTTAGTGTTCTCCAAGAATACTAGATCAATCATCGGCATATTTGGAATTAGCCAATCTTATTGCGTCTCCCTAAAAAAATAAAAGATTTTATAAAAATGAATGTATTATATTATGACATTGAATGTATAGTTGTCTTACTAGTAGAGTACCTACTATAGTAATATTGAAGTTATTGAACAAAACCAAATTATTTTATAGCGTTTAGTTTTTTTTACTACCTTTTAATTTTTGTATGAGAGTTTTATACTAATAGTTTATAAACAATTGATTTAGATTTTAGATTCTGAGCAGAGCAATGAATTCCAGTAAATATAATAGCACGAATCAGGCGCAGATCTAGAACATATTTTCGGAAAGGGGGGAGGCATCTTGAATGAAATTTCGCTCAAAACGCTATCGACAAAACAATGTAAATATACATACAGTGTATACCAGAGTCTACAAGGGGCATGGCCCCTTGCCCCCCCTCCTAGGATCCGCACCTGGCAAGTATAATATACATTTTTAATAAAAATAACTTTTACTTATTATGTAGTTAATATAATAACAGTAAATATCCAGTGCCGTGACTAGAACTTAACGAAATGGGTGATTGCTAAAGTAAGCGGGTGCATTTAAGTTAAATCAAATTAGTTTTTGGTATAAAATATGAAATTATTAAAAGTTTTATTAAAATCAAGTGTAAATGTATAATGTATAAAAATTATGTTCTGGATTACGACTTGTTAGAATATGTCTATCGGGAAATCGGAATTTTCTCGGTGCATCCCTAACCGTACCAAATTATCGTAAAAAAATGAAATTAATAATAATTATAACCTGAACTATAATAAACTTTTGGATAAATTCAAATTGTAAATTATCAATAATAATAAAAAAAAAATTAATGTCTGAGTCTTTGCTATAGATACTTACCTACGACGGCTACATCAGTAAATCCTCTTCAGTTCATATTTTTTGCAAAATTAAGAAATGATTGAATTCTTCAACTCTTCAACCAGTTATATCTAACACAACAGAGGTCAATAAATCAAAAGTTAAGTCTAACGGAAATAGTGACTTTAACAACAGGAGGGCAAGGTTTTCATAATTGTAATTGTAGGGGCAAATGTAAAACAAAAATAAGTGGCTGTTTTAAATCAAATCTAAAATAGTAAAATGTAATAGACAATAGCCGTTGCCATAATACTACCCCATGTTCAAACAAAAATACTATTATGGCAACGGTCATAATTTAAAGCATTGCATGCTTTTAAATTAAATTACAATAAAAAATTTATAATATAAATTTATCAAGTTTCCTATAGAATGCATAGTTATTAATTATTATCATAGGTTATTACGACAAGTTATTTCTATAAAAAAAAATATATATATCCGTATTATATGATTCGTCAATCGTCATGTGTATAGTGTATGTATAGATTACGGAACAAATTCCGTACTTCTAAAAATCCGTGCCCGTTTCGTGAAAAGTTATCCACATTGTTTAATAACACGATGTGTAAAAAAATAAGTTCCGTTTCGGGAACTGGATGAAATTTTTATCCATTTCACAAAACGCGAAATGGATGTGACTTATACAATATATATTGTAAATATGATATAGAATATTCTGTATTGTATTATATTATCAATTTGTTTGACTATATTATAATATAATATGATGTAGGTACCTACCATTTTGAGTTGAAAAGTCGGTATGAATAAATTTTTTGAACTACCAGAAAAAGGGTTTTTAGAGAAAATATAAAAAAACCTTTCACGAATTAAATCGTATAGAGTACAAAATTAATTGATTCCTACTTCTTACTGGCTAGCATGGATTAAGATATACCGTAATTCGTACTGGCTAGTGGCAACTGGCAAGTGGTTATTAAACTAAACTTGTCCATACTTCCTATTATCCGTGTTCCTTAATAAGTAAAAATATTTAAAAATTTTCACGCAGTTAAACGCGGTTTAATGTTTTAATTCATGTTATAACCACGGTAATAGATGAATCTATCTATCTACAACCATAGTGGTGTGATAAGCTGATAACCACAAAAGTGATAATGAATTTAATATACATTACTAACTTTATTAGAATCGTGATCGTGAAAGCAAAATTTAAATGTATGGTAGTGACTAGAGATATACTAAATACTAATACATATTTTATACCAGTGATCGTCAATAGTAAAGTTATTTAAAAACATTTATAATTTCTATTATGTTATAATACTATGCACTCATACGTGTTATATTATTAAAATAATAACTTTTTTTTTTTTTTTTAATTATAAATCAATACATATTGTCTATTGCTACAAAAATAAGTACAATGTTTAGGAGCGTTCATACAGTTTATACTGGACTCAACAAGGTTAAAATTATTTTATTTAATGTTCTATTATTGCTGTTATTAAATTTATTAAAATTTGATTTATAAAAATCTCTAGCTCCAGCATTTGAACTGTAATGTACAAAATGTATTAACTATTGGTTGTGTGGGTCAAACACGATGTAGAAGTAACAAACATTACAAACCAGAGTTCAAAAAATTGAGAAGCCAAAAAGTAACTACTCATTATGTATATAAATAACATTTTAGATTTAAGACTTATCTAATATCATACTAGTAAGTATCAAACTAATTTATATCAAATAAATAGTAATAACTATTTTCTGTTATGATTTATATTATTTCATCAGAAAATTGTACATGTTCTATGTAACTACATAAATAGCGTATTAACTTATAAAATATTGTGTTTTATAGGTTTTAAAAATAGATTTACCTGATTTTGAAAAAGATAAAGTGGATTCCGAAGATTACAGCCCTGAAAAGTTACGTACCAGATACAAAGAAAAAGGTATTCAGCCCACAAGACCTTGGGTTGAGCGTAGCACATTTATTAACAATACAGGTTCACTCATTGAACCGTATGTTCCACCAGAAGGAGATGGAAAAATTTCACCAATTAGTACAGCTGTTAAGTCACTATTGTTTTCATCACAGTTATCACATTTTAGTAATATATTTTTTACTTGTACAGGGAGCCAAACAAAAAATCGAATTATTAAAAAAAAAAAAAGATACTTGGCAAGCCATTCGTAAAATAAGACAGAATGAGGAAGAATTTGAATTATATCCTGAATTTATAACAAAAGCACAAGATATTTATCTTAAAGCCCACACAACTATGGTCAAGTGTGTATCAACTATTTTATCAATGATTTTTATATAATTTCTGTGGTTGATACACCTATTCAATTTTGAATGTTTTTAATATTTTTTAGTAAAGACAAAAAAAATCTTCTTCAATATGTTACAGAAAAAGCTTATGTGGTAAGTAAAAAAACAAAAGAATTGTAGTTTTCAAACTTAAAACATATTGTTTGTACTTTAGGAAATGATGCACAATATAGACGGTAAGACGTTACGTTGGTCATTCATAAAATCAATTGAACCACCTCGTGTAGTTCATGCAAGAGTAACGGATGTCATAACCCAAGACAATTTATTTGCACAAATAACTGTACGCTTTCACACTAAACAGGTATATACTTAATATATTTAAAAATGTAATTATTTAAATTTATTACTTACTATCCAATAAACTTAAAGTACTTGTTTTTTTTTTTTTATTTATAGACATTATCAGTTTTTGACCGTTTTGGACGCTTAATTTTTGGAAGTGATGTGATTGCCAAAGATGTCTTAGAATATGTAGTATTTGAAAAGCATATTGTAAATCAATATGGAATGTGGCGGATTCATGGAAAAATAATCCCCGATTGGATGCCCCCCAAAGAACCAGCTCCAATAACACATCTATTAAATGTTGAAGCAGAAACAATAACTGCCGTAGAAGCTCAGCCAGATGAATCAAAATCTAAAATTGTACTTCCGGATGCATAATAACTGATAATCATCAATTAATGTAATAATAAATCATAAATAAAAATATAGATACTTATTATTTAAAATTGTGTTTATACATAACCATTTAGTAAAAATATAAAAATATTTAATATACATAATATAAATACCCACTCCACAATAATACTGAACATAAAAAAAAATACATTTAATAATACTCTTAATATGTATGTAAAATACATTTTCTTAACATTAATATTAGCAAACTTGATATGTAACTTCTTCAATACATTTAAACAAAACTACTTGTTGGTTGATCTACGTACACAGGTTTTTTAGTTTTGGTGTCAACTTTTTTTTTGATTTGAAGATCATTAGTTAGGTTTTTAGGTTTAGGTGGTAAAGGAGGAGGGAGATGTCTTATAAATTTGGAACGATCATCAGCAATTGGATTTGGCCTTTTAAACTCCCCATCATCCAGAGATTTATAAAAGCGG
The DNA here is from genome assembly GCF_020184175.1 of Aphis gossypii. Classification (NCBI taxonomy): domain Eukaryota; kingdom Metazoa; phylum Arthropoda; class Insecta; order Hemiptera; family Aphididae; genus Aphis; species Aphis gossypii. The sequence continues at coordinate 83,909,890 of NC_065531.1, forward strand.
GCTGAATCCCTGTTTTCACCATTACGTTCTGTCAATCTGATTGATTTACGATGTTTTTTGTTAGTATCTATAGTATTATTTTCTTTATTCTAAACATCAAAGAAAAAATAATTATTATTCATGTTTAAAAAAACAATATTTAATCAAAATGTAAATACCTTTAAAAAATCTGGCATTTCAAAGTTGATCTCTGTACCTCGTTGATCTTCTAATCTACTTCTTTGAGCTCGCTTTAAGCCTTCATATAAAGCTAAAAATCGAAAATTTAATAGTACATTTTATTCAAAATAAATTGTAAAAATACATCTTAGATTATCAACTTTGTTTTATTATGGATTTGTTTTATAACTAAATTAACATTTTAACTATTTTATTATTGGCCTTAAAAACCCATTAATGCAATTTGTAGTTTTAGAATTTCAATATTGAAATTGTTGACTTATTTATCATGAAATGAACAAGTAATCATTTCATTTATCATTTTTGATGAGGTTAATGCCAAAAAGAATACACAACAATAAAAACTACACAAAGAAGAAAATTACAATACTATTGACTATCAAATGTGACAAAATCAATATATTTACAATACCATAATTAATGCTGAATCTTAACATTATATTAGTTCAGATATTGGAACTAATATAATATATATATTCTAGAAATGTATGGTATTATTATTAATAGTTCACAAAAAATTGGTATGCCAATTAAATGGAGATCTTTACTCATTCATGGTCAATGTTAAATTAATTTCTAAGTAACATAAAATATTATTACTAAATACTATTTTTAAGTTTGCAGTATATAATTACAATAATTATTTTGGTTATAGAATATTAAAAATAATTTGTAGAATACGAAAAAAAAAAACATTTTTCTTAATTTATCACACACAACAGTACAACACTCAAAATGTTTTAGAAAAAATGAACAAAATTTAATCAATTGTAAAGTAAAAATTTCTCTTACTCAACAACATATTATAATAACTATTTAACTATTAATAATTAAAATAAAATAATTACCATCACTTTCTGATTGTTTATCATTTTGTATTTTTGTAATTGGTTTTAATTTAGCAATTAGTGGTGGAAGTTTACTCAGCGTTTGTTTTTTTTCAGTACTATTTATTTGTTGATCATGTATTGCAAATTGTGATTTACAAGTCTTCTTTATTTTCTAAAAAAAAAAAAAAATAATTATATAATTTATTATAATAAATTATATTTATAATATTCTTACTCTTTGTTTCTCGTGAAATATTGAATCTCTTCTTAAAAATCTACTAATCAAACTAGAAGATTGTTCTGATCCCCATTCTTCAGACTAAAATAAATAAAAGTATACAGTTGTGAGTTAATTTGTTTAATTTATTTAGCTAACTTTAACATACAAAAACATTGAAATTTTTTTACTCAATTTTGTCTATTAACATTACATTGATTTTTTATGTAATTTTATAAAAGAACAGGTAGATATTAATATTTTAGATTATGGATAAAATTGTTAAATTATAATATATTTTACTATCTCATAATTTGGATAAACATTTAAATATCATAAAAACAGCCAATGTAAAAATATAGATGTTTATAATAGGTTAGGTTAATGTTTATTTTTCTGGATTAAAATAATTGATAATTCCATATTAATATAATAACTCATATTTACTAACTTTTATAGACCCTTGATCTGATGGAAGTTTATTCAATTCTGGATTTTTGTTTTGCAAAAGGTCTTCAAATACTTGATTAGTTAAATCATCCAAGTTATCTGAATCTTGTCCATTTCTTAGTGTCATATTTTGAGCAAATGATGTCATACTACTGCGAGTCAAAACTTGTATTCGACGACTTTCTACTAGTGAAACATCCATATCTGGATCAATAACTTCATTTTCACTTATCTGAAATAGTGATTTATTATGAGTTAAACATTTTGAATAAATTTAAAAATTCTATCAATACTCACAGAACACAGAGTAACTAATTCAGTTTTATAACCATATGAGGATAATATGGGACCTATCTCTTGTCCAACTGTTGAATCTATTTTACAATCAACATTTATAGTTTTTCTGTCAGGAAGATCTAATCTAAACCATATTCTAGGTTCAACTTTAACATCTAAACCATCCAGAACACACGAACTGCCATTTAAATCAATTATCTATAACATAATTATATTATATTATATTCAAAGATACTCTTTTACAATATACTTTATTTATAACTAATATTTCAAAAAAAAAGTCAATTTAGTGTTGTAAACCATACATAACTTGTCATAGATTCTAATAATTATTATATTCTTAATACTTAAAAATAGTAATAACATATGTAATATGTATTTTGTAAAATAATACTAGTGGATTTAGTTTTTTTCTATTTCGGTTCAAAAATCATTTTTATATTATTTCAATTATATAGTATCGGTCTATTACTGATAAAAATATTTTTAAACCAGAAACAAAAGAAAAAAAAAGTAAGCAGATTGGTTGGGTTTAAAGCTCTACTGTGCATTAGATGTGAGTAGGTCACTGTTATGGGTGTATTAAATTTGAATTCAATGATATTATAATGTATAAAAAATGATTCTGAGCGAAGGTTTGTTAGGGTGTTAGCTTTATCACTAAATATATTTTAAAATACAATGAGTTCCGCTTAATGTGATCATATTGGTTTAGGCTATTTTCATTCTTTTAACTGGTTGATTCCATAACTTTTTTTTTTTATTATTAATGATTCTAAATTTATACTTATGCTTAAAATATGCATTTAAAATAAATTAAAGAAACTATCTATTTTCGATTGTACTTGAGAATCTACTAATTTCATTTTCATATTAGCCTTTACCTAAAATCTATATTCAATCAATATCCATAATATAATTTTAATTATTTAAAATTAAATACATAATAGTCATAATACTATTAATATAACAACTTTAATCAATTTTAGATACCATAAAAACGATAAGAATGTTTATAAAAATGATTCAATTATCCAGTACTTAGTGATACTAATAAAAGGTTAATTAAACATTAGTAGCATAAGATTTAGAAAGGGATTTTCATTTCTGATTCCAATAAATGGTTGATTCTATAACCAGTGATCACATTAAGAGGAACTCACTGAATATTAAAATTATTTTTTTACATTTAGTATTATAATAGGTTGGTATAATATTTAACAAATAAATTATATTTATTATATTATTAATATTTAATAATAATATATATTTATACCATATTATATCAACTTGTATAACTCAAAATGTAATAATGTGTTTCTGTAAATACTACAAAACAGCAGAAATATGTTCATAGGATAAAAAATTTATTGCATATAGTAAAATTTATAATAATTTAATATAATGTATAGTATATTAAATATACATACATGTTTTAAGATCCTATGATTGCTTTTAAATTACAACAAAATAATGAATATCATTATTTATCATTTATATAATTTTGTCCAAATTATAGCTTAAAATATGGTGTACAAAATAATAGTATAATAACCTGTTACTTTTTAAATTGTATGGTTTCAGTATGAACTTATGTTACTAATAGCTTATGAATAATCTTGTATTAAAATTTTTAAATAGATTTACATAGAAAAAAATTTATAAATTCTTAATTACATAAATTATATAAAATGACAGTAAAAACATTTTGTGAAAATTTCAAATATGTATTTGAAATTTGAATAATAAAAAAAAAAAAATTGTTAGGGAAGAAATAATTATTATGTGGGTGAATTAAGCAAATTCAGAAGTTATTTTAACTGTAACATACCTGTTCATTGTTGGATTGAATTTTGACTTTGAAGTGTTTATAAGGATAACCACGTTTATCAAATAATCTCTGAATAAGCACTTGGACAGTAATATCTGGAGTTACGTGCAAAACTGTTGATGATTGGTCTGGAAGTGTCACTCGACACAAACCAGATGTTAATGGAGGCTGGACTGTAGATTGACGTCTCCATGATAATAATGATTTTCGACGACTACCGGTATTAACATGGTAGTCAATAGTACTTGTATTAGTTGTTTCTTCAATATCATTTATCTAATAAATCAAAATAAAAAAAAATTAACATTTGAATATTAAATTGCAATAATTATATTAATTAACACAAAATTGAACATACCTTTTTGCTAGAGCATTCTGCAGATTTAAAAGTAGTAGTATCTTGTTCACTAAATGGTAAATGGTCAGCTATCTGTTCTACTAAACACATTTTATAAAGATCAGACTTTACAAAACGGGGATAACTATCAAACTTCATTAAATTAAACACTTGTTTTTGTGCCTAAAATAAATAAATTTAATGTTATGATTTATAATAATAGTATTTTACTACTGTTTTAGGTAATAAAAATTGAAAATAAGAGCTGACGTGCCTGTAAAAAGAGATTAGGATCAGCTTCTTCAATTTGTTCGATTGTAAGATTTGAAGCTTTTGAGTCAACATTTACTGGTTCAACAGCATCACATGCTAAATGTTTAGCATATATATCTCGAGCAATTGCACATCGCAACTCTTGGTCTATAGTGGAGTGATATCGTTCACACGCAGTCCAAAAGTACAAATTTTCTGCACTAAATTCTTTTTTTAGAAACTCCTTTTTTTAAATAAACAAACAAATATATATTTTTTTAATATTTAAAAAAAATTATTTATATGTATTTCAAGAAGATAATGTGCTTTACTGAACAAGTTTAATTGGGTTATCACATTATGCTATAAAATCTTTATAATGTATGGTATCTATAAATTGTAAATTTAAATACCTAATACCATATTATTAAAATGATAGGGAAAAATAAAAACAAAAATTGTATTCCTCTTATAAAATCTCAATTTTTACATATATGTCAATTCATTAAGATTAAGTAAGTTTGTTTTGATCCAAACAACTAAAACTGAATTAAGCATTCAAAGAAAATCACTAGTAATAATAAATATACAAATAATGGAACTTACTGCAAAATTTTGTGAAGTTATAGGATCTTGTAAAACTCTCTCAAACGATAAAGTCCAATCTTGAGCTTGGCTGGTTTTTGAATTATTCTAAAATATAAAAAAAAAAACATGAAAAATGAATATAACTTACAAAATAAAATTAGAATTATTATATGAAATACAGTAATAAATTTCAGTTTATGTATTTAAGTAGCAGGCATAAAAAATAATACAACATGTATACCAATGTCAAGTAAGCCTATAATTAACAATTTTGTATAATATAAGTTTAGATTAGTAATCCAAATTTATAATATGTTCTCATGTCTTAGAGCATTTTTATTTCTGTAGGGAAATTCTTTATCACTTATTATGTTTATAGCTTATACAGTAATGTTACATAAATATATATAATAAATTAACTATTAATAATTTAATTTAATCTAATTTTAAAATACCATATTTAGTATATATTATTTATTAATATGAAATAATTATAATTTTTATTAAGCATTCACATTAAATAGTATAAGTATACAAACATGTAATTACTAAACAGTAAACTGAAGTATGGTCTATATCAATAGAACTATTTAAATTTTACACCATATTAGATATATTTCTAATATGGGAAAAAAAAATTTTCTTCAGTGAAAATATAAAATGGCATGTTAAATAATAAAATATTGAGAAATGGTTGAGATAAATAAATCTAATAATATTTTAGAGTAAATTTATAATGAATAACCATTTAAACTTTATCAATATTTTTTAATTATATATATAATATTTAGATAACTTTAAATTACTTAAAACGACACAAGTATTACTAATAATTTATAATATAATGACTCATTATGAATTGATAAAGTTCTAGTAAAAATCCTTACAAACTGATAGAATTTAATTGTTGTGCTATTAAAGTATAAATTACCACAATTAAAATATAACAATCAATCAGTAAAAATATAATATTTAGAGTTAAAATATGATACAAATTTTGTAATATATACCGTGGTTTTGTTTTCAAAAGAATTTGTTCGCCTAAGAACACGCACAAAAGAACTATTAGAGAATGTAATACAACTTATTTTACGAAAAGGAAGCATGTCCATTGTAGATAAAAAAAATGTATTAAAAATATTTAATAAAGTACATCTTCTAAGAATATAATACTTTAATACTACATTAAGCTTGACATTTTCACAGTCATACACTCAAATATTATTTTGATTTTCAATTATGTATGACAGACACATGTCACAGATATTGACGTCATTGCATACAGTAACCTACCTATCACCACATTTAAAATTTTAATTAGAATTACACATAATGAATACTAATGAACTCAACTCAAAAACATATAATATGTTATGGGAAACTCTTATTAAAAACTTTTTGATATTAAATTTTATATTGATAAAATACAAATGTATTATAAATTAAAACAAGTAATAAGTGTAGCACACATTTATTTATATTTCATACCTTTAATTGTTACATAAACTTGATTAATGAATTTTCCATATGAAATTAATATGCTTTAAGTAAATTATTTTTTATTATTATAGTAAATGAATATATTGATACTTTAATTATGTATACAATTATAATTTTTTTTATTTTTTTTTGTTACAAAAATTAATTAAACATTATTGTTATAATAACATTTACAAGTTATAATAATAATGGTGATTACATTTATGAACATATTTTACATAAATTATTCCATAGTTAACTCAATATTAATCTCAATACACTAAAATTGTATAGACCCTCAGTAAAAATATATTCTTTTTAATCATAAGTTATACTTCAATTGATAAGGTCATTAGTTTTAAAATAAAATATATTACTGTAAACTTAAACAAAATATTGATTAACACAGCATATCGAAATATTATTCTCCTCAAATTTAAAATTATATTTCTATTTCTATGGCTACTAAGTATAATAAATTATATTTTTTACTAATTAAATAAAAAGTGGGTCACCTATAGGCGAGTGGGTCTAAACTTATGTTCTGATAAGCGTAGTCCTGGGTTCTATTCTGAGGGGTAACCACAAGGCATTTTTACACGTGGTACCGTCAGAACTGTAGAGCAAGCCTGCCAGTATTTAGCGACCCCCCTCCCCACCGCTTGGGTAACTAGACTTGTCTAGTTAACCAAGAACCATCTTCAACACCTTGACATGTACAATGGGGTCAGTCACCAAAAATAGCATGCCGCTTAGAAGGTAAAAAGAAGAAGTAAAACTGTTGATTTATTTACTAAATAAATAAAAGATTAATAACTTACATATAATCCATCAGTTTCTGGGATAAAATCTTCAGTTCCTTCTTTAATATTTTGTAAACTTCCCCATATGTTAACAATACAATCTTCATCATTAGTTTTAAAGTCTTCTAAACTTTGAGTAACAAGAGGATATCTTAAACAGTCAAATTCTGTATTTGATTTTGTTTTGACATCTGATAATAATATTTCTTGACTTCGATAACTGCTTCCTAAACTCATTCCTTCACATGAATTATTTTCATGTTGTACACTACTCTCGCTTTTTGATCTACGGGGCCCAGGCGATCTACTTAAGATTGTATAATCAGGTCCTAATTGACTGAAAACCAGATCAACTGAACTAGTACTTAATGGTGAACGACTCCTAGGTCCACGTTCAACTGCAGTATCCTTAGGAGTAATTGAATCTGAACAATCAACACAATGTGTAGCCATTTCACCAACCTTATAAAAAAATATTATGATTACAATTTATTTAGCTATACAAATAAATTATAACTACTTGTTGTATGTGTAAACACTGATTCTGTACATCAACCATTAATATTCTATCTGTCTGCATACCACAGTAATCCTTGTATCCAATACCTGAATCACTGTTGCTGGTTGTTGTTGTTGTGCTATCATGACTTGGATGTGGGGAATTGCCAACAACCGAAATACGATTAGCATCATTTTTATAATACTTTTCAATAGCAACTACAACTTGATCACAGTTTGGAGGGAATTGAGTACACACACCATTTGAATCTCTGACACAGGTGATTTTAAAACTATTAGCTTGTGCACAATGGTCTTCATGTGATACTGGGTCTACAGCAAACACATGACACGAGTTTGATGGCTCATCATCTATAGATGATATAGTAACAACACCAAAGTATTTGCTATTTTCATCAGAACTGGCAGCACAAAACATGACACGACTACCTGGATAAACAGCTAAAGTTACTCCAGCATTATTTTGTAAACAAAGACTGGATCCATATCCTGTCATGAGTACAGCAGCATGAGAACGTTTTTCAGCTTTTAAACGTTTAATACAGCTTTTTACAACCTAATTCAAAACAAATTAAAATAATTTTACTACTTAAAACTTTATCAATACAAATGTTATCAATTAAAATAATATGAGTAATAGATATCTATGTTATCTGTAAGTTACATGAGTACCTATGTCCTTAAATGTAGTTTAAAATAGAGATGACTAAAACTATTCAGAGAACCAACACAAAACACACATACAAAAATCATAAAAATTATTAGACAAATGTTAAGCAAAAATATATAAGGAATAGGTAGAATAAACAATTAAAAGCATGGGCGGATAGGCCTACCGGAAAACTGGGCATTTCACGGTGGGCCCCCTTTTGTATTTTGGCAATGGGGCTCTTAAACATTATGCAACTACAGTAGAGATTTGAAATATATAATATAAGAACCATTTCAAACTTGAAATTTTATTTTAAGATTTTACAACGCTAAAACGAGTTTTATGTAAATTTATATATTTTTTTTGTACAAATGAAATTCACGGTTATGACTGGTAAGGTGAGTAACAACTCACAAATATGTTGTTATAGATATTTTTTTTATCATGTAGGAGTTCCTTTTTAAAATTTCCCGGTAAGCCAAAAATGGCCTATCCTGCCATGAATAAAAGTATAAATTACCTTGGATTATTATTTATTTAACTACCTATAGGTACTTTTTTTAGCTCAGTTTAATTTTAGAAAAGAAATAAGAAAATATTATCGTCATATTAATTATGAATTATAATTGATACATGTTAATACCTAAGCTTAAAAATAATTAATTTGTAGATTTAAATTTACTAACTTGTAGCCGGGACCCAGCAGGTATACATGGCATTTCAATTGAACCTAAATATCTCACAACAATTTGAAAATTATAAATGGATACTGCTTCTTTATCATATATTGAACAGTTATTATTATTACGATTGCAAGGTTTTGATACATGAGCAAACTCAATTCCATAATTAGGATCATCATTTCTCATTTTATTTACATTGATAGGAGTTAAGGCTGGCCTAGATTTGTGTGGATATTTTGGTCGTTGTCTTCCTAATTCATTTTTAAATTCTTCATCAGAGCTATCAGAATAATAATTCTCCGCTATTTGTAATCGCAGAGCAGATTGACATCCACCAATTAATTGTACTACATCATCATGTAATAGTTTACTGACATTATGGTTGCTTACAGCTACCAAATAATCGCCTGCTCTAAGACCAGCCTGGTCGGCAGGACTACCGGGAACAATGCAACTAAGAATGCATGGTTGCTGGCCAGAAATAGTAAATCCAAATCCATTTTTGCCTCTTTTCACTTCAACCATACGTACACCATAGTTGGGTCGTTTCTTACGTCTTCGTACAGGATGCATTGCAAACAATTAACTTACATCCTCGAAGATTTTAATGGCCTGATTTGTAACTGAACTCGGTTTAATATTTATTAAAACTGTCACGTCACGAACAAAACAGAACACTTTCCAATAAACTTTTATTCTGTAACTAAAAACTTATACTAATACTAAAGTGGTAAAATAAATCGAGATTGAACTATTTCCAATTTTCTAAAGATAAAACATGAGAACCATAAAATTGCAGTATAAACATTAAACACTAATTTGCACTAGAATTTACTATTTACTATTTAGTAGAATGGAATGTATAATATTTGATAGAAGTATAATATTTTAATGATAGCCATTATACTTATTATGCCAACCATGAACTTTTGACAAAATAAACCAAGGTTAATAACAAAACCGTTATAGTTACCACTGTGGTAACAATAAGATATCGATAGCAATAGTCTGATATTCAAACGTCTAATCACTTTATCAAATTTATGATACTGTTATCAAGCTTCAAAACTTTCGTTCTTACTTGTTACTTGTTAATTGTTATTTCATATTATAAAATTGTCACATTTTTGATTTTTCAAATTTAAAATTTTCTAAAACACAAAATGTTTATTCAATTTAAATATCAATACATCAATAAACATTAAGTGCAATTATTTGTTTTGTAGTTGAATAATATTTTATATTTTTATCTTAATTTATTTATTATATTTGAGTTAAAATGACTAGTATAAGTATTAAATGTCAAAAATGTCGATTTGAATTAGCATCAAGTGAGAGTTCATCTATACTTGATTGTCATGAAAAGCAAATTCAAAATACAGCTAGAGTAACATACAGTTGTAATGACAATGTAATGGAAAATAATTGGTACTTATCATCTACTAATTTACCCGAATGGATAAATTCATCAGTTGAAGAAGTAAGTACATCATAATAAATTAGTTTTACAAATAAATTATTAAAATGACTATTCATTGTATATATATATGGCTTTTTGTTATAGAGATTAGACATTTGTACCTACTGATATGTCAATTAATTAATGTTAGTTATTGACTTATTGTTACGATTTTTACTCAGTTTCATAGATAATTTATGGGACTCTTCTCCATATTATTATTTATCCTGCTATTTGATTCAATGAAATTATAAAAAAATATGGCTTCAGAAGGTATTACCTATGCCTTCATTTCTAATTTTAATTTCTTAATGCAATACCTATTAAGTACCTACTTCTAAAAATCCTTTCTTTAATTTAAATTATTTATTATAATTATATTTGGATGGTCATACTACTTATCAAAATAAATTTTTACTAAATTATGTATTTTCTATTTCAGGAAGATTGGCAAAAGGGGAAACTAAGTTGTCCTAATTGCAATTTAAGAGTTGGTTCTTTCGACTTTGTTGGTGGAATGAAATGCCCATGTAAAAAATATGTATTACCTCAAATCCATTTAGTTAAAAGTAAAGTTGATATTTACTTTCGATAAAAATTATGTACTCTTTTAATATTTTCTATTGTATGATAAATGATTTTTGTTAATACATAAAAAAATTTGGTCATATTCCAATTTACTACAACAATAATTAAAATATTTTATTGTTTAGAAATTAAAGTTTGTACTTACTTTATGTAAAATCAGATTTCTATTCTAAATAAATTTGAGTTGAGTTAAAAGAATATTTTAGTTTTGTTTATTTTAGGTTAATATTAAAGTATTACTACATCATAAATAATCATAATTATATAATATTCATGTTAAGTGGTATAAAATATTAATCATATTTACAAAAATGTTGTAGACAGCGAGTATAACATCCTCTTAAAATATATTTATAAAAAAAAAAAATGTTTATTGTATAATCAGACAATTAAAACTATAATGTACAAAATTACAAAGACTGAGTTTATACTTTTAATTTTTGCCTAAACCCTTTAATTTGTCTAGGAACTTCCCAATACAACAATATATTATGCTCATCCTCGTTTAAATTTATGTTATTAACAAATATCAAAACTAATTTTGAATTTTTAAATATAATAGGATTAAAACTGTTTCAATTTTAATATACAATGAAAATAAAAAATTGTATACTTAATTAAATAGTATTATTTTAAATTATATTAAAACAAATTAAGATTTATTAAACTCGCAGTATGTTAGGATTATTAGGTCTTGAAATATTTGTCTTATACCATCACTTTGATTAGATGTAGTACCTACTTCATTTTTTGCTTGAAATTTCCTAATTACAAGTTTGTAATGTATAGAACAAATAAGTCGAAAGTGCATAAGGAAATTCTTAAATACTTGCCTAATTAATATAGGTTATTGTCCCAGTTTTAATAGTGCTAAACAAAGTCTGTGTGTCATATCAGATAATATAAATGAAAAACTTAAGACTCTTGATTTAGCTGGATTAATTAACCATTTTAAAGTTACCTTTATGTCGCTATTTTAGGATAATTTACTTAGCGATTCCATGTAATTGCTGGTTAGTAAGTATGAAGTATCTGCAATCAGTTAATATTGATATATGACATAATATGTACCATGAATTAAAATATAATATACATATTTTAATTTTTGATACGTGCATTAAACAGTATATAATTAATATGAATGAAACATTGATAAAATATGTTATAAATCTCCATTCTATCTTAAATCGTGGTTCTGATTATAATTTTAACATTATATAGATAAAATAACTATAGCAATAAAATAAAGGTAAACACATCATGATGAAACAATTAATACTTATGAAAATGAATTCAATGAAATATGTATATTTGATTTGTGGTTCTATAATAGAAAAATTAACTATTCGAAAGTTAGCTTAATAAAATTGTATAACAAAATATACCTAGTTTTTTTTAAAGACTAACAAAGTTAAAACCATCAAAAGTCTGTTTTAGCAGAACATTTGTGCATTGTGCTCAATACATAAGAAAAAGTCTTAGATGTAAAGTTTAATAATTTTCATTTTTTAAGTTATATTTAAAATATAAAAAATCCTCCATCGATTATAATATTATCTTAAATGATTACACTTTTTTCTTTCATAGTATAAGTTGTCTTAATAAATGTACTAAATTTAAATTAGGCGCCCGGAGCCTGACTCTACAGTGTGACCGCAGTCTGGGTATTCGTTTTACGTTTACCTAATATTTATCCGGGTGCCCGACGGGGACCAAGATTAATAGATAAAATCGTGGCGGGGACGGGTACACAATTCCCAATTTTGATAACAACCGATAACAGCGAATCTGTTATTTCTGTTTCGACTTCGAAGTTCGAGTAGCCGTTGCAACTAAATTTTATCTGTACTCCTGTGTTTCTATCTTTCTAGTTTTTAGTTTCCATCTACGTCCGTGTGACCACTCTCTTAGCCTTGCTTTTGTTTTGCTCTTTAATTTTCTGGTTTGTTGAGTGTAGTTCCTGAATTTACGTCGGACGTGTTAATTGCTACTTCATCAGAAACATGCTGTCAACAATCAGTTCATTCGAAACCCGTAACAAGAGACAAATTCTTTCATCAGATATTGATTATTATAATAAATATGTATGTACTAGTTCTGCTGATGGTGTTATTCACATTTTCGAAAGTGACAAACCAGATATGTATTCAGCGATTCAATTACAAGAACATGTTGGACCTGTATGGCAAGTAATGTTTTCACATCCAAAATTTGGATTTTTAGCATCATGTGGATCAGATTGTAAATTAATTGTACGTAAAACTAATGATGATGGTGAGTGGAAGATTGTATATCAATATGATGGACACAAATCATCAACAACTTCTATTGATTGGGCACCATATAAATCTGGAGCAATCATAGCTTGTTCTAGTGCTGATGGTACTATTTCAATTCATACACTAAACAATAATGAATGGTCTGTGTCAAAGATCCCAAATGCTCATTTAAATGGTGTTAACTGCATCAGTTGGTCAAATCAATTACTAAATAATCATTTGCTATTAGTTAGTGGAGGAAATGATAATAAGATCAAAATATGGGAAGGTCAATTAGGTATGTGGAACGCTATGTATGAATCAGACAATCAATTAGCTACTATCAAAGACATAAGTTGGAATCCAACTCCTGGTCTGTACAAACATATATTTGCTAGCTGTGCCTCAAATGGTCGAGTTTTTGTATGGGGAAGTGACGATTGTTGTGATTGGGTACAAATAGAGATTGACCCTGAAAACAAACAAAAACAAAAAGTTAGTTTTTCTCGTTTTGGAACAGTATTGTCTGTTACAATGAATAGTTATGCTGTGAAACTTTGGAAACAGATTGATAAACAAACTTGGATGTGTATGGAGAGAAATATTACAAACAGAAAAACATTAGATTGTCAAGACAAAAGTGTTAATCAAGATATATTTGCTGCTATTGCTTAGATGTGATTTAAATATATTAGTTTTTTAAAAATATATTAAATTTCAACATACATCTTAGACGAATTGACTGCTATTATTATTTAATTAAAATTTTGTATTGAGTAAGAAAATAATTTTAAACAAAATGTATATAAGTATTTTATAAGTTTATTAATTAAATTAAAATGTTTTATTTTAAAAAATTGAATTTATTTTATTTTTAATAGAAGTTATACTATTATTTATCATATTAAAAATAAATAATAATGTACCATTTTGACAAAGTGAATTTTGGATAAAAATGACTGGTTGTTGTTGTGGTAGTAATATGAAATCACTACAATGATATTATATTTTTCAAAAAAGATACTTTATTTTATATAATCTTCTACAAAGAAGATGCACCTAACCACATCAATCTATCTAATAAATATTGAAATATATCTCTTAAAAGTACAACATATAAAATTAAAGTAATTATATGTATATTCCCATGATTTTATGTAAAAATGAAAATAATTATTTATAATAAATTAATAATGTAACGAAATGTATTAAGAAAGTTTTTATTAAAACAGTATTTTAAATTCTAATACTGAGTGGCCTGAAAAATCACTATATACATTTAATGATTTAAATGAAACAGCTTATTGCTGAGCAAAATACAATCCGCCATAAGTGTATCAAGCAACGTGTGTCTTATTTTCTTTAATAGTATGCTAAAGATATTTTACCCTACTTTAAGTAAATTATATTAATTCTTAGTCAAATGGTGCGGTTGAGATTTTGGAAATAATACAGTTTAATAAATTGTACATATTTATAAATAATTAATCTAGTTTTAAATTTAATCTGTTTGATACAAATTTTTCAAAAAATTAAATGAACTCTAGTCAATGCGCGTTAAACGTGCAAGAATCATGTATGACAGAATGAGATATCGGTAAAATAATAAACTTGTGTTAGGTTGGTATCAAATACGCTTCTTGATCTTGACTAGTCAGAAGTGAGACGTCCCACATCAGCGAGGAATGAGGATTGTCTCGAGATTTAGGCCTGTGTCCCATTTTTGTCCCACTTTCACGAAAATTCTTTTGTGAGCAATGTTATTATTTATTTATTCTAATAACCTTTTAAAAGTTAAAATGTTGTATTTTTAACATTTTACAAGAATAAGTGTTTTATTTCCATTACATTTTAAATTTTGTTTTACTATATGTACTAATATTATAGAAAAGTAAAATTTATTTAGTTTAGTTGTGGACAGAGGACTTGTGGTAAAAATCTTATTTGATAATTAATAGGTATATATACATTATAATTTACCACCCTACCGATAAGTGTTCCACTTTAAGACAAAAAATAAAAATGTATAGACACGCTAAACAGAAAACATGTTATGAACTGTTTCGAGGAGTAAGATGACCCCAAGATCCGACGAAATGAATTAATTTATTTCACCCATTCTGAAGAAATATAACACGCGCATTTTCCAATATATTGTAACAAGTCTTCTGTATTTTAAATTTTTATCCAGTGTCCACAGAGAGGTGTTGGTGGAAGGTATATATAGTATATAGGTACCCATGGGCCATGACAAATATTATTATGTAATATTGTTTGTCAATTTGTCATGTAGGTACCTACAATGATTTATTTTATGAATCATCGATAATTCATAAATATTGACAAAATAAAGTAGATTTTACAATTTGTAGTAGTTTTTAAATTAATACCTAATCTATAGATCTTGGAACAATGTAAAAGACCAAAAAAATACGCAACTTGTATAGTATACAAAACGCATAAGAGTTATTAAATATGAAACGTAGTAATTAATAATTAATAAACAATATGCCACTATCACTATCGCCTAGTTACTATTTGGTATTTTGTAGACATAATTTATTTTGATCCATAAAAAAATATTTCTAAATTTTAAACAGTTGGTAGTCGGTAGAAAGCGTGAGAGCCGTTCGTGGACAAATAACAATAGAACTAATATGATATTAATTATCGTCCAAATCTCAAACTAAATTAAATTTTAGGAATTTCGTGTATCTTCGAATTCAATTGGTAAAACTGATCGTTATGACTTAATATGAGAAACGGCTAAATTTCGATATATAAATATAATTTTACGTTTTATTATAGCAGTTGCTGCTGTTAATACGTTTTGGTGATCGCCAATCGGTAGATTCTATTCTACTTTACTAGGTACTACTGTACTAGGTAATTCTCAAATCAAGATAATAGTAGATACTAGGCACATTAGTCATCGTGTGTAGCTATTTTTGTCGTAAGCGTTAAACGCGGATTCCAACTCGATAACACTACATAACAGTTTAACACTAATGACTAATACCTTCAAAGCTACATCCATCAATACATATTATACAGTAACCATTATCCACAGTTGATCAGTTCTCAGATTGCCTCCAATGTCCGCTGTATACAGTTCTCCGATGACTTTCGAGCACTAAATACCGAGTAATCAGTGTCAAAGTCCAGCAGATGTCAAAGGCTTACCGTCAGTTCGGTGGCTCGGTCCGTAAACCGTTGATGTCGTTCTGCGTTCAAGAATAACTACCATGAAGTTATCGAGATATTGACAAACATCAGTCACGTCTTTCTGTTCTTCGGTCTTCGACTACAGTATTATTCAATATAATATTATATTATTATTATTATGACGTCACTACGTTGTACGTTTACAATAATCTGTTAGTTTGTGTGTAAATATCGCGTTTATGTTATAGTTTACATTAAACCCTGTTGGTACATATCTGTACGCCAATAACGATATACCGATTTTATTTTTGTAAGTGAATCGTTAGCATAATATTTGTTTTTCGTGTTAATTAACATTAATAGCCATTTTGTATTTACCGAATTATAGAAAATGAATGCCAATTACAAACCATTCGACAGGGATGGACGGAAGAAAAATTTAAGAGAAGGACTACCAGCCTATGCTTATTCACGGTATTAATCATATTATTTATTCATTTATGTAGTTGTAACTTACCTTATCTACCTCTTAAGTGCTTACCTAATTATTGAAAAATGTGTTAAAAACCACTGAAAACTGTTGGGTATGTTTTAGATACTTAGGTATAATTTTCAGATTTATATTCTCATCTTATTTATAAAATAACTGTTTAATATTGAGTACCTAAATAAATTTATTTATTACTATTAGTAAATATTTCATTGTTTTGTGCTTTTCTGAATAATAATATTGGACATTTTCAAGTAGGTATTATCTTTTGCTTTGTAACAAATCATTGAAATTTAAAACAGTCACTACCTATAAGTTATTTCTAGTTTCTTACAATAACAAAAATAATTGTCACTTATATGATAAAAATGTATACATATAAATGGTAAGACAATAAAAAGTTATAATAGTTCAACTCATACTATGTTTATTATTTATAAATTCATTAATATATTTACAAAATAATATAACATTATAGTACATACGTAAATGAAAAAAAAAATGTTGAATTAGAAAACTTGTTTCTATCCAAATTATTGTATAGATCAGCGGTCCCCACTATGCAGCCTGCATGCAGCCCTTTAACAGATTTAATGTGGCCCTCACTATTAACAACACTACAATACCCTTTCCTAAAAATATATATGATATATATAATTTTTATATTTTTAATTACTATCCTTATAATGTATGCGGCCTGCAAATAATTTTCAAAAATTACATTTGATCCTTTCTAAAATCTTAGTGAGGACCACTGGTATTGATGAAGGTTTAAGTCTTAGAGTAACGAGTTAACAAGTATATACACAATGTTTTAAAAACTAAAAGTAGTATATATAGCAGAGGTTTTTGGGCCCACAGCACCCTTTTGATTTTTAAATAAATTATACAGCTCCCATATGATATACTATAATATAATTACTATGTGATACCTATTACAATTTTATTGTTAGTTTCTACTGTGAATGTGGCTCCGTTGTTAATAACCAACGACGCCCCTGGAAGCTGTGACGCACAGATTATAAACCACTGATGTATAATATACAGTAATAAAAGTTTCATTTACTTTTAAAATGTATATTTTGTTAGATATTTATAGATAAAATCTAGTGTAAATTGTTTTGTATTGCCTTTAATCTAATATTTTATTTTTAATTCAATTATTTTATGTATTTAATATCTAGGGGAGTTGAATTGCGTAGTGATAAAAATCCTTACTTATACATGCAGTCAGAAGTGTATGATCCTAGAAGAAATGTTCTTAATATTAGCTATCCTATAAATGGTAAGTTACTAAAATTATTATTTATATCTATTAAGTTATGAACCAAAAATGTGTATTATTTATATATTTTTCAAAAATTTACATAATAACATTAAGAATACACGATTTACAAATTCATTATTATTATAACTATTCATTATTAATACTTATTAAGAAAAAAAAAAACAATAAAGCTGCTAATTTAATCTATCTTAATAATACAAATTCTTTTTTATTATTTATAAATAATTGAATACATTGAAAAAGTATTTTTATTGCAAATACTGTATGAATACTTAGGATCATATCAAGGGAGAGATTTGATACCAACCATTTCTATCTTTGTCAAATGTATCAATTGATTTAGTGAAGCAATGATAAATGTGAAAATGAATTTGAATTTTTATTTAAAGTCTACATCAGATTGGTTACATTTGAGTTTTTGATTTTAATTATTTTTAGATTTAAAGTGATTAAATAAAAAATGTCAAAAAATCGATCTCCTGTAGATTTACCAAAATTTATATCTGTTTTCAAAAGGTCTTATTGCTTCACTAAATAAATTGAAACATTTGGCAAAGAAAACATTTAAAGTTGTTGTGCATCTATGTTCTGCGTGTATTAAGCAAAGATAGAAATGATCAATATTGTATCCCTTTAGAGTAACATTTATTTTTTGTTTTTTATAGTAATTATTCATCAATGATATTTTTTTCTTCAACATTTATAATTTACTTCTCAATTAAGTTTTTAATTAAAAATTATTCTAAATGTATGTAAAAATAATTTATGTTTAAAAACAATATTTACTTAATTTAATTTTAAAAAGTTCATATTTATAAACTTATATCGAGATAATATTTATTTATGAATTAAAATTAATTATTAATAGATGATTGTTTTCTAGTTCCTGAATTTGAGCTACCAAATGAAGAGCAAATATCTTACTATGAACAATTAATGATGATGAGCAATGAAACTATTGTGTTAAATAATTTCTTAGATGAAAAAGGAACTCTGGTAAAACAATTTGATTAATTTATTTTATGTCAGGTTATATGTTTAACTATCTATTAAAAACATTATTCATTTTAAACATAGATTATAACTATCTTTTTTATTTTAATATATTGAATATTTTCAGCGAGTAGGGCATTTCAATATTATACTTTAGAGATTCCCAACTGGGGCACCGTGAAATTATTTGAATTATATTTTTTTATTGTATTATTTATGCAATAATAATAAAAAATAAAAATATATAGTTAATTTTCAATGTAAACATTTGTTTTATAAAATATAATATGTTTATATACTATATACTTACATCTTACAACTTTTTTTTATTCATAATATGGACTGCTAAATAAAACCGTAATAGTCAATAGGGTGCCTCCGGACTTTAAAAGAAAATAACTAAGGTTGCTATGAGTCTAAAAAGGTTGGGAACCTCTGCTATACTTAAACATTTAATTGAAGACAGCATTATTTTTTAATGTCGAAATAGATTGCCCAAATGATACTATATAAAGTAGTATAATAATAATTAGTAGTTGAAACCTAATAAATGTATAAATATTACTAAATAAAAATAATAATTAAATGATTTAGAGTATAAAAATACTACATTTTGTAAGAATTCATTCATTCATATTACATCTTATCCCTATAGTTGAATAGATATATTCCATAATTTCAAGTTTTATGAATAAAACGATAACAAATAAAATCATGAGTAATCTTTAAACAGTTCTTTTATGTTACCTAACTGTAATTTGTATGACATTTTTGATAACTAATTGCATATTTTTATAAATAAAAATTAATAAATGAATAAAAAATCTGTTATTTTAAAGGTCTATCCAAAAGTTATTCCCAAGAAACCCGATTCAGTTCAAGAACTTTCACTTAAGAAATCAACACTAAACAAATGTTCATCAGAAATTTTACCATTTTACAAAATATGTTTTGAGTAAGTATATTATTTTTATTAATTATATACATACATATGTATATACAGTGTTTCATTTAAAATATTGGATTTAAATTGTCTGGTAAATTGTTTGAAATTATCTTCAGTTAACTCTTTGCAATGAGGTGCTGTAAATTTTTTTGATTTATTTTGTTTATATAACCATGATAAGACTCACTATTGAAGTATGTGTTTTGGTTATTAAAATATTTTATTGTCTCAATGAGTCATGCTGAAACGGTACGTGCGCAATGGTTCAAAATAAGGTGTCTGAATAATATTTTATTGATCCTGTTTATTTATAAATCTATTAAAAAATATATTTTATTATTTTAGGATAATGAAAGTACCTACAAAAGATACAAAATGGAAATTATGTTTAATTACTGAACATTCGACTGAGTTACGATCTGAAATACAACAAATTTACTTACATATGTGGTCATATTACAAACATTATATGGAAAAAGTTGATTTAGGCGTGTTAGATACTTGTAATCGAATAATGGGATTTGGACAATCTGTGACAGAAACTGAACGTATTTATCTTACAATTCGGGATGATTATTTAATGGTAATATATTATAAATTCATATTTCAAGTAAAAAAATAAATATAATCAATCACACAATTTATGTTTTCCTCATAATTTTTAATCTAATTTATAAACACTAAATAAGTAAAGAATTACTAACAATTAGTTAATATTTATTTTTTTAGGCAATGCAAATATTGGTTTTATTAAAATGCACACTATCCAATCAACATTTATCTGTTTTTAAAGAAATTATGGAAACACTAGAATTATGGAAAATACTATTACAGAAGATGAGTACTAATCCAAAGATGTATGAATTGTCATCATATAGTAAGTACATATATGTTATATTCTATTTATAAGTAATAAAGGTATATTGGATGAATTAAATATATTGTATTTAATATTAAAACAAAACTTTGTGGATCACATATTTTTAAAATGCCAATAAAGAGGGTTTCTAGTATATATAATATATATATTAAAAAAATGAATTTGTATTTTATAATAAATAAGTATATTTGGTTAACTTAATACTATGAGATATTATAAAATCAATTATTAATATAAGATAATAAATAATATTACTAAATAATAAATATAAATTCTTAACAATTTTCTTCTGTTTTAATTTAGATTTTATTACTCCTATTAACCCTTTTTCTTTGATAATACTAGCTGTTAGAATTTGAAACTTCATATTGTATCTTATATCCAGGAGTATGGTTTTGAATTTTTTATCATCATTCACAAATAAAATGTGTTTATCTGTAGATAATAGTAAATTCCTGGAGATATTGACACCACAATCTGATCTTTAGAAAAAGTGCAGAATCTGCAATTCACTTTTTTGCTCTATGACATATTAGCTGACCACCATTGACCTGCGATAAATTATATAATCTGATCAGTTAAATAATAATAGGTTACATAATATTACAAACCTAAAATTTTATTTTTGAATATAGGATAAGAGTTTATCATAAAAGTTTAAAAATTGAGTTGATCAATAATGAATATTGTATGGGTAGATGAATCAGTTTATTCTTGTTGGTTTTTTTTTATATTAATTACTATTAATTTTAATGAGCATATATTTTTGTTTAAGAACGTTTAAACTGAAATAAAAAATCAAATTTACAATTTATATTTGATTACTTGCATAAATATGTATATTAATTATTTTATTGTAATAAATATATTATGCTAAATTATTTCAATAAATTCATCACATTCTCAGCATTCTCATATTATTTTAAAATTATTAAAATCAAAATTACTATTGTTTTTAAATTTTATTTTAGTAGAATAATTTTCTATCCACTATTAATAGAACAATTTATTTCTTTACCTACCATGTTTATTTTGCAAACATTTTGTTTCTGACGTCAATACTACACCAGTTGCTGTCATTTTTCGGCAGATGTTTAATCTAAAAAAAATATATTTTTTTTTATTGACTTGGTTATGTTCAATATATTACGGTTTCAAAATAAAGTATTGAAATATTACCATTTACTAATAAAAATTAACTGCACCTTTAGTAAATTCATTAGTTATTAATTAATATCCACTAAATAACAAAATACAATTTTATTATTATTATTTAGTGGAACAACTATTAAAACCATATTTATTTTTATACAACCAAATATTCTTTCAAAATATCTTTTAAACACTAATATTTAATAATTTCAAAACAAAAATATTTGTAAAAAAATAAATGTAACAGTCTAATGTTTTGACCAAGTTTTAGGTATATATGAAAAATTAATATTTCCTACCTTTTATGATCGAATGAGTTTTATTTCAATACAAATATAATAACCTGTTAATTTAGATATTATAGTATATAATGTAGTGCTATATATTTATAACATAATATTACTACAGTAATACTTAGGTACTTCATAAATGAATTACCTGGTGGTTATTTGTTAGGCATAAGTTATCACTATATTCCATGTTAAAAGTGATCACTGCCAAACTTCACAGTTTACAATAAACATTCTGAAACATAATATAACAGATGACACAAATTGTATGTACATTTTTGTTAGTAATATATAATATATTAATAATACATATTTATATTTAGAAATGTTTAAATATGTATATTTTATAGTACTATGTAATTTATTTTTATTAAAATTTAATATGTTCAAATGAATCTCATCCATAGATTAATTTTTTTTTTTACTCAGGACTGATGAATTTTTAATTAGTGTTTAGTTTAATTATATTAAGAATAATATAATTTATAAGCCAATATGAAAATCCTGTAGATTAATGTATTAAAACTAGTTTATCACGGAAATTTTTATAGGCATAATACCCTTTCGTGTATGTTTTATATTATGTACATCCTTATAATACAATTTAATCTATATCACATAGTTTAACATCCATTATTTGAATTCTGATTATTCACAGATTTCAAATGGTTTTTTTTTTTTTATTATTATTATTAAGATTTTTTTTACTTACTTCATAAGATTTACAGACGAAATAAGGTATTCGATTACATGACTAAATTTTGTAAAAGTAGTTTTTTTAAATTTCTTTTAAAAATATGTATAGGATATGTTTACTTAAAAATGCTTTGTAGAATGTATGAAACATTAGCATTAATGAACTACATTAATATAAATGTATTATTTATTTGTTTATAGATACTTCTTCAGAGATGGCAGAATTGTTAGAACTACTAACTAGAAGCTATTTCAAAACAAGGCATTATTTAGAAGCTTGTTTTGTTTTAATGGTTAATAAAGAAGATACCATTAAAGAACAGCGGGTCAAAGATGATATGTTATGCAAATATTGGTATTTAATGGTCGACACTCCAGAACATAAGTTATAAGTTATTTAAGTATTTTAAAACTGTTTGACAATTTTATAAGTGATTGTTAAAATTGCAACTCCTAATTTTAAGTCTTAACAGTTACTTTTTTTTTTCTGTACCAATTTAATGATTTTTATTTGTTTTATTTAAAGTGATGTTTTAAGTATATATTTATGAATTTTTTTAATTTACAAATAGTATATTATATTTAATAAAACCAAAATAATATTTGGTTACAAGTAGTATCCAAAACTGAGTTGGTATTATACTATAGTTTTAATACAAATCTGTAAATTTATAAATAAAATAAAACCCAGTGAAATTTTAACTACTTGTGTTTAACAGTTCTAAAATTTTTTTATTTTAATCTTACATTAAAAATAAATAAATTAAATAAAAGTACAACTTATACCGCAACATTGTCATACCTGTACAAAACATTGAATGTTTTGGAATACAATATTTCATTAAGTTTTAAATAGGTAAAATTTTATTTATTATTGAAGGATTATTTTGGAATTATATATTAAAAAAAAAAAAAAATTATACATACATAATAAATTCAAAGGAGTTTACGATTTTGATGATTTATAATGGTAAAACCAAAGCATTCAGCATAAATTATTCATAATACTCGAGATCATTACCGGAATTACACAAAATAAAAAAATATATGTCATGTAACATACCGGTAAATTAAAATACAATGAGTTTCAAAAAATAACCAAATGGTCATTTGATGGAGAATGGGTAAAACTTAATATTATTAACATAAAAAGTATCAGTTATTAGAAGCTGTTCTTAAAAAAAAAATAAATATATATATATATATTTATACTTAAATATTTACAAGGAAAAAGCATTTACATTTTGGTACTTGACTGATCAATCATCTATTCATCTCTTCCACTACTCCGTAATAAGAACTTCATTTCTATTTCTTGTCCATCAGATGAACTAGAAGAGCTACTGGAGTCTGACGAACTTCCACTATCATCAGAGCCATCTGACTTATTATTCATCTGGGTTTGTTTTTGTTTAAGATTTTCAACTTCAGCTAGCAGCACTTGGTTTTGTGTTGTCAATTCTCTATACTTTATTTGCAATAGTTTAAATTCTTCTGCATCAATAGAGGGGTTTTCTTCTCCATCTTCATTGGGTGTACCATTTGAACATGTATCTGTGTTTTTTTTATACCTTAATGAAATAAAAATAATAACTTAATTATTTATTTATGTTTTTATATTTTCCTACTTAATATATTGGTAATTAATAAATTTTTTATTACAATTAAGTACAAAACGCTTATTTAAATGTTGTACATATAAGAAAATTCAAACATTATAAAAACTACGATACTGTTATAGTAAAGCAATAGACTATATTAAATGAAATATTTTAATTATCGCATGCAATTTGTTTCTTTTTTTTATATATACCTTTTATTATTATTAGACTCAAGCATTTGTACTTTTTCTTCAAGCTCAATCACTCGTTGAACAAGTTCGTTTTGAGTCAACCCCGCCAATTCTTCTTCTTGAACAAGTCTATACGATTCAATAAATTCCTTTTGTATTGAAGTTCCATCATCGTCTGATGAAGAATACATCTGTTCCGCCTCAGACTCGAGACTAGTATGACTTGAATTTCTTGTACGGCCATTTTCGTTATTGTATCGTGCAAATAATCTTTTATCCATGTCTGGTCCATCATTATGATCGTCCATTAAAAACTGATTAGTGTTATTTGGAGCCACAGCTTTGTCTCGAAACAACATCCCATCCTTCATGTATGGTGTTTGTTTTCTGCTTTTACGTTTACCACGACGCGTACGTCTATTTCTGTGATCTAGATTACCAGGACCCTATAAAATATTTTATTGATTTGATTATGATGGAAAAAAAATCCCAGTTTAAAAAAGAAAAAGAACTAACTACCTATTGATTGAAAAAGAATTCTAGTTGAACTTTCAATTTGGATATTCAAGGTAGGTAAATATAATTAAATAATATAAAACACACACTACAGAAAAATAAATTTCAGAGGGAATATTTTCTAATTTTCAGGGTAGTAAGTTAAACACGAGGTTAAATAATAGTTATAATTCTTCCTTTTTTTTTTTAATAGTCATACAAGCATAC